>NC_138871.1:82576993-83930684 GCF_965194805.1 Balaenoptera borealis | reverse complement strand
AAGGGAGTCTGGGACTGTGAATCCTGCTGTCTCGGGTCCAACTCCTGGTTCTCATATTAACTAGCAGTGTACCCCTAGGCAGGGAGGATCCCTGCCCAGTGTAGCCCTGGGCAACTTACCCTCTCAAGCCCCAGCTCTCTCATTTCTAAAATGAGGGTAATGATACCTATCTGACAAGATAATGTGACGATTCAACTATTTATATCTCTTACGCCAGTGACTGGCATGTGACAAGGGCTCAATAAAAGTAGTCATTATTATGCCTAGATAATAATTAAAACAGTCATGAAATGTAAAATGATTCATAAAAGCACAACAGATCTAGATGTAGCTGAAATTGCTACAATTCACTGCCCAAACAAGATTCAACTTTTACCTGCAACCCAATTTTCCTTCTGCACCAAATTAAATACTGCAGTGCGACAGAGAAGAATGATTCTTTGCAAGGATTGTAAATATATTCTCAAAGTGAAAAATGACATGAGAGCCTGTCTATAGACAACTGAGTAGGCTTGTGATGACGTTTCTACTGAAGCTGTCTTTAGAGGAGCTGAAAGAATTTTGCAGAGTACTGGACATGATGCTCAGCTACTTCGAAAGCTGACGAGTCCTAATCAATATATTGCCTTGTTATAAATAACAAGTCAGTGTCACAATCTTGTCTCTTGTTCACCAGATTATATGATTGACTAAGTTGCCATATGTTAAGTGGAAACAAATTTTTAAAGGCTTTTAACTATGCAACATTTCCATCTTTCTTCTAAGTCTGATTTTTTCCACCCCGAATACGTTTTTAAATTAATTTTTATTGGCGTATAGTTGATTTACAATGTTGTGTTAGTTTCTGCTGTACAGCAAAGTGAATCAGTTATACATATACATATATCCATGGTGTCCATGATATCCATATATCAATTTACATTCCCACCAACAATGTAGGAGGGTTCCCTTTTCTTCACACCCTCTCCAGCATTTTTTGTTTGTAGATTTTTTGATGATGGCCATTCTGACCAGTACAAATACATTTTTAACTCTCCTAACATTACTACCTAAGTCAACCAGAGGTTGTTTAAGAAATAGACAAATGTAAAACTATCTTACAAAATGGGAAAGCAGTTCAATGCATGGATTCCAAACTCCGTGAATGTCAGCATGAGCTTGTCTCCCGGGATTGGGTTCTCTCCTCCCATGTGGTCTGTGGCCGACTCATTTGCCTTTATCCCCTGCTTGGGCATGGGTAGAATCCAGGTGCAAATCCTGCCATTTAGGAAGAGTATTTGAAGCTTTATTTATTTAGGTCTTCTTTGATTTTTTTCATCAGCATTTTGTAATTTTCTGCATACAGATCCTGTACATATTTTAAGTGTATATCCCAAGTATTTAATTTTCTTTGGAGTAAATCATAAATTGTAGAAAGGCTAAGAATTTTTAAAAATCAAGTTATTAATAACAACAAAATGCACAGATCTTAAATGTGCAGTTCAATGAGTTTTAGCAGTTGTATACAGTTGCTAAATTTAGCAACTGTATACACCGTCACCACTAATACAACATAGAGGACATTTCTGTCACCACAAAAAATTTCCAACATTCCTTGTACCTCTTTCCCATCAGTTACTGATCCCAAATTCTCATACTTACCCCACAATGGCTTCTCATTTTTTCCCTAGGGCTAAAGTTTAATACATGGAATTTTATATCATCTTAGGTTAGATTGTCCCACATAATGGTGACTGTCTGATATCTGCAACCACTTATATTGGAAGAATGAGATATTGATGTCAATTAAGATATTTATGGCCTTGTTCAAAAAATATTTCTTAATGAAGATTTAAAAACATTTTCTTGTAAGAGTATAATTAAAGTGATAAAATTTTTTTCCATTTCGAACCTTGAATTTGAAAGTTCATTATTCTGATAGAAAATTTTATTTTGGCTGTTTCAACTATATGTGTAAAGATAGATGGATAGAAGTGAAACTAGGAAGAAATGTGGATGATTCTTACATGTCTCTGCATTTTCCAAATTTTTTTGCTGCAAGCATACACTGCTCTTAGAATAACGCAATAACATCCATGTAAAATGTATTTTTTTAATAATCATGTTGAATCCCTTTATATTTACTTTGGTTAAAGTGTCAGAGAAATGTTTTTATTTCAGAGGGAGGCCCCAAGGTCTTCAACTGTGGCACTTGTCCTGTTTCTTCTCACACAAACGTTAATTGGCTCCTTGGTGCTTTTATACGGACTACGACACATTCTGGGAAAGATAAAAGATACCATTATCGATAAGAGAAAGTATTAACCAGGTTTGTTTTACTTACAGGAATAGGCAAAGTTCTGTTTCTCAAAGTTTTAATTTACATTCTTTCCAGCTGATAATACATAGGGATCCTATAATTTCTTTTTCCCTCTTTTTTGAAGAAAAATGAGTAGAGATTTAAAAAACAATGTGAGTTTAGTGAAATGGTCATGATACATGTGCTGGTCTGGATTTACCTGGCTGTGAATACTCAAAACCCTGAGGCCTCACAGCTGCTAATCAATCACGCTTCAAGCAAGCTAGGTGTTGAGTTTATATTTCATTTATATGCATTCCATATTTGTTGATACTATAAAATTCATGCTAAAATGCTTTATTGATAACTATGCCACGAGATAAATCAGCTTAACTGCTTTAATAGCTTTATTCTTATTAGAACGACTATAATTAATCTTTGACAATAAAACATTTCTTTTTTTTTTTTTATTTGTTTTTATTTCTGGCTGTATTGGGTCTTCATTGCGGTGCGCGGGCTTCTTATTGCGGTGGCTTCTCTCGTTGTGGAGCACGGGCTCTAGGCGCGAGGGCCTCAGTAGTTGTGGCTCACGGGCTCAGTTGCTCCATAGCGTGTGGGATTTTCCCAGTCCAGGGCTCGAACCCGTGTCCCCTGCACTGGCAGGTGGATTCTTAACCACTGAGCCACTAGGCAAGCCCCCTAAAATATTTCTTGATTAAACAATTTAAATAAAGAAATATAATTGGTTAAGCTTAGTTACAGTCTATTAACCTTTTTTGGGAGGGTGCTATAATAAAAGTTTATAGCAGCATTGTTCACTAGAACTTTCTGTGTGACAGAAATGATCTCTGTGCTGCCTAATGTGCAAGATACCAGCCACACGTGACCACTGAGCCCTTGAGATGTGGCTGGTGTGACTCAAGAATTGATTCCATTTTATTTGATTTTAAACTAATTACAATTTAGATTTAAATAGCCCCATGTGGCCAGTGGCTACTGTTTGGATGGTGAAGGTTTTTTTGCTTTTTTTTTTTGGCTGTGTTGGGTCTTCGTTGCTGCGCGGGCTTTCTCTGGTTGCAGCGAGCGGGGGCTACTCTGTTGTGGTGCATGGGCTTCTCATTGCGGTGGCTTCTCTTGTTGTGGAGCACGGGCTCTAGGTGCGTGGGCTTCAGTAGTTGTGGCTCGTGGGCTCAGTAGTTGTGGCACACGGGCTTAGTTGCTCCGCGGTATGTGGGATCTTCCCAGCCCAGGGCTGGAACCCGTGTCCCCTGCATTGGCGGGGAGGATAAGGAGGATTCTTAACCACTGCACCACCAGGGAAGTCCCTGGATGGTGAAGTTTTAAAGAGTGAGGCTCAAACCAAGATAAAAGTCAGCTCCTACTGCATACAGTTGTTTGTCCTGTATGAATTGGGAAATTCTGTCTCTATCACTGAAATTCATAACTTTGTGAGAAACAAGAGGTCTGCTGAGACCAAAGAACCAAAATGACGACTGTTTTCATCTTAATGTGATTTATGGACACATCAGACCAACCAAGAACAGATTCCTTTCCTGATATAAAAGGAAGAGATCAAGTCAGTATAATTCATACTGCTTTAACTCCCATGTATTTGTAAGTTATTATTAGCTTAACATGGACTGAACATGATCACTAGGATGAGTATTCATGTGTTCTGGTGTCAGATGTTCATTTCCTTGTAAATAATTATTTTAAAAACATGAAGTATGTCTTCTCCTTACATTACTGAGAAAGGTTGCACCATCTCTTCGTCTTTTTTTTTTTATAGATTTTTTTATTTTTATTTATTTATTTTTGGCTGCTTTGGGTCTTTGCTGCTGCGTGTGGGCTTTCTCTAGTTGCGGCGAGTGGGGGCTACTCTTCGTTGCAGTGCGCAGGCTTCTCATTGCGGTGGCTTCTCTTGTTGCAGAGCACAGGCTCTAGGCACGTGGGCTCAGTAGTTGTGGCACGTGGGCTCAGTAGTTGTGGCACGTGGGCTCAGTAGTTGTGGCACGTGGGCTCAGTAGTTGTACTTGCAGGCTCTGGAGCACAGGCTCAGTAGTAGTGGTGCACGGGCTCAGTTGCTCCACGGCAGGTGGGATCTTCCCGGACCAGGGCTCAAACCTGTGTCCCCTGCATTGGCAGGCGGATTCTTACCCACTGCGCTACCAGGGAAGTCCTGCACCATCTCTTCTTAATGGGAAGTTTCCTTTCATCATTTTCTTCATGAAATTTGACCATTCTGTCCCGTGTTTTCTGTCTTATTCTCCATTCCAGGCATGGAAACAGCTTTGTGGGAAGGCTGGCTTTGCATCATTATCAAGAGGACAGTGTTATAAGCCCCAAGCAGCCTTGTGGCCCTTGGATATGAAACCCTACCCTACCATGCCCTCCGGCCCCTGTTGCTTTACGTCCGGGCTGGCAGATCCGACTTCACCCAGGACCCCACGACCCTGCCAGCTCCGTACCTCCACCATCTCTCATGAGTCACTGGCAGTGAGATGAAGAATGACATTCTCAGGTCCTTACTCGTCCTTCCACTCATGGGCTCCCCATTTAGACCTAAGAACATCTGCGATCAGCTCACCTTCTTGACAACAGGTCTAGGTCTACTCTGAATGGTTCTCCTTCCCCAAAGGAGCACGTTTTTCCGTGGAGATTTCTGAAGACAGTCCACTGATGACTTTGCATCCAGCCAGGTCCTCCCAGACCTTGTGGACCAAGACAATTGAACCAGTGCCACCCCCTCCGTGGCTTTCCCTGCTCCGGAGAATGGCTGGCCAGGAGGGCCGCGTGCACACACTTCGAACGGGACTGAGAAAGCCCTGGGCGTGATCAGAAGCCTCCACACTGTGGAGCTGCTGCCTCTCCATGGCAGGACTGCGAGGACAGCCACGGGAGGCTCAGCGCATAAAGACGTGCCCTCGGGGACAGAACAGTCACAGCCGACTGTATTAATTCACCGCAACTGCCTCCAAACTCTCCAGCTCTTGGGCTTCCCACAGCTGATACACAGGTAAGGACAGCTAGGATCTGGACACTTAGTCCTGAAGACAACAGCACTGTGGCAACCTTAGGAAATTAACAGCACAAGTGCTATAATTTCTCACTTTCTTAATGGAAGATAAAATCTGTGACTCCCCATCTATTTCTCTGGGAGTTGGAACTCATTTGGCTGCAACTGGACCTTTCGTTACAACAACGATCTGATCGTGGAAAGCTGGAACGCTCTGGATTCCTTGATCCATCACTCTGCTAGCACACGGGTCAGACAAGCGTCCGTTAAAAGCAGAAATGTGCCCCCTACCATGTCAGAAGCCCCTCTGATGGATGGATGAAAATTCAAAGTATAAATATCTGTTTAGTTACAGCCTCAAAGCAGAATTCGGATCAGCCTCATTTCTATTAGATTTTTTAAATGTATCAAATACTTATATAATATTTACTGTGTGCCGGCCCTGTACATTAAAAATACTTCAAAAGTAAGTACTTAGAAACATTAACTCATTTAATCCTCATGTAACAACCCTAAGCATTTGATTGCTTTTTTGGATACACAGTAGATACATCTCCTTTTCATCTCCCCAGTCCAGTTCCCATCGGATACTAGGACCAAACCAGGAACCCAAACTAAACAAACATCTGTGTTCCAATGCAATTCCAAGCCACTTTTGGAAATTTAATCAAAGTTGTTAAAAGCAAAACACCCTAGTCCATAACTTCAATATAACCTATACATTTTCTAAAATGGCTGAAGCAGAAAATAAAAATAATCTTGTTTCAATCTAAATGTCCATCAACAGATGAATGGATAAAGAAGATGTGGTACCTATATACAATGTAATACTACTCAATCATAAAAAAGAATGAAATAATACCATTTGCAGCAACATGGATGGACCTAGAGATTATCATATTAAGTAAGTCAGACAGAGAAAGACAAATACCACATGATATCACATATGTGGAATCTAAAATATGACATAGATGAACTTACCTATGAAACAGAAACAGACTCACAGACATAGAGAACAGACTTGTGGTTGCCAAGGGGGCAGGGGTTGGGGTAGGGATGGATTAGGAGTTTGGAATGAGCAGTTGCAAATTATTATATATAGAATGGATAAACAACAAGGTCCTACTATATAGCACAGGGAACTATATTCAATATCCTATGATAAGCCTAATGGAAAAGAATATGAAAAAGAATGTATATACATGTATAACCGAATCACTTTGCTGTACAGCAGAAATTAACACAACGTTGTAAATCAACGACACTTCAATAAAATAAATTTAAAAAAAAATCTTTTCTCCTTGCCAGTAGTCACTTCTCTCCTCAAGCCCCCTCCACAACAAGAGGGAGAAACCTGATATTTACTGAACACTTATTTTAAGCTGGATACCACGTTTCCCTCTCTCAGACTGACCGCTTTAATGGGTAATCACCCTGAGCTCAGAGAGGTTAAGTAAAGGACATATAGGCTTATGCTATTAAGTGGAAGATCCAGGATTCAAGCCCTCTTCGTCCCCCTTTTTGAAGGTGGGGACCTTGCCTGTTTGTCTTTGCGTATCCAGCACTGACACAATGTACAACGTACATTTGTGGAATGAATGAAGGAATGAAGGAACACATTCCAATCTTCCTGACTCTAGGTGGTTTTCCCTAGGATTACTGTGCAGTCATCTTTCTAAAATACAAATCTGACCTTACCACTGACTGGTAAAGAGCGGCAACCCTTTATCCTACAGGAACTGGAGAGCCCTGAAAGCTCTATCACAATGTTTTTCAAACTGTGGCTTGTGACTGATGAAGTCTTTAAAAAGTGAAATGGAATCCATGGAAGAGTGTATCGCAAGGGAGTGAGGAAAGTATTGTTTGGGAAACATCTGTGTGTGTGCTGGACATTTAAAAAGTCATCCTCGCTGCCCTTTGACCTCTCTCTGCCTTTGCACATATTGTTTCTTCATCTGGAATGTTCTTCCCTTGCTCTGCCTGGGGACCTCTAGATATGCTTCAAGTCCCAGTTTAAACGCATCAGCCACTCCATTCTCAGCCATTTAATTCTCGTCCCTTCCTCTGTTTCCTCGGTGGTAGTTACTTGTTTGCTGGTCTCTCCTAGTGCTGTGGGTAAAGGCAAGGACCACGTCATGTTTCGAGTTTCTTTTTTTTTTTTTTTTTTTTAATTAAAAATAATTTTTTGGCTGCACTGTGCAGCATGCGGGATCTTAATTCCCCAGCCAGAGATCGAATCCACACACCCTGCAGTGGAAGCTCGGAGTCTTAACCACTGGACTGCCAGGAAAGTCCCCTGTGTTTGTTTTTATCTTTCGAATGCCTGTAACAGAGCTTGTCTCAGAAAGGACTCTGTTACGTTCACTCTTTTATAGACCTTTGCTTGCAGTTAATCCTTATTGAACATCAAGTTATTTCTTAATATGCCTTATAATTTCCCATTATTGTCATACTCAGCTTTTTACAAAAATTTATTTATTATTTATTTATTTGTTTCGGCTGTGCTGGGTCTTCGTTGTGGCATGTGGGCTCTTTGTTGCAGTGCACGGGCTTCTCTAGTTTCGGTGTACGGGCTCTCCGGTTGTGGTGCAAGGGATCTAGAGCATGCGGACTCAGTAGTTGTGGCGTGTGGGCTTAGTTGTGGTATGTGGGATCTTAGTTTCCTGACCAGGGATCAAACCCAGGCCCCCTGCATTGGCAGCGTGGAGTCTTAACCGCTGGACCACCAAGGAAATCCCATATTCAGCTTTTAACAGCAATA
The DNA here is from genome assembly GCF_965194805.1 of Balaenoptera borealis. Classification (NCBI taxonomy): domain Eukaryota; kingdom Metazoa; phylum Chordata; class Mammalia; order Artiodactyla; family Balaenopteridae; genus Balaenoptera; species Balaenoptera borealis. Next base: position 83,922,629 of record NC_138871.1, on the reverse strand, counting down.
TAATTCCTCTATAACTAAAGCTTAAAAATAATGAAAAGTTTGAAGACAACTCACATCCACTGTGATTCTTAGATTTGTCTTGAACGAGGTGAGTACCACGTAACACGCTGGTGATGTTATATGCTCTTTTTTCCCCCTACTCCCAACATTGATGCGACCCCATTTAAATTAAGAATGCCATCGGGGCAGATTTCAGAAGACCCATACATTAGCGTAAAGAAACCGTGATCGAAAAGAGGCTGATTGACCCTGGAGGAATAAAGCAGAACAAAAAGATTAGTAAAACTTACACTTCGGAATTCAAATAGAATTCCTCTCTTTATAAATAAGTTGATTATGGGAAACAAAAGACACTTAAAGGAAAAAAGCCTCATAGGACTCTGGTTAAACCTGAAAATAATTTTCCCCCATCAATTTCACATATGTTCTTTATTTTTCCATTACAACAGCTGCCTTTGGGGCAACTAGAATAAATTCTAGAAGAAATGTGCGAAGGAGCTCGGTTACCAATCTGATGTAGGGTGGATGGTTTATTTTTCTTTCTGCTTACACGGCAACCTATGCTTCAGGAGTGAAATGCTGCAAAAACACTGGGCAGTGCTTTCCAGCCCAGCCGCATAACCACTCCATTCATGAGTGGAGAGGTTCTGTGTTGGCACATGCTCAGCTTACAGACCTGTGGGCTGCGTTCCTGGGCCCACATTTCAGAGCAGTGTAAACAGTTGAAGTGGCCACCTTTGTAGATACCACTCCCAGGTTTTAAAAAGACTAAGGTTTTACCTCCTCTCACCAGAGTTTCAGGCTATACATAGAGAACTAGGTACCTGCTTTCCCCACAGCTCGTGCACTGGCAAAAGGTCAAAGAGAATGTAAGGTAACCTTGGAATAAGAGCCTTGAATTACTGCAGCAAATCCTCGTCCTCATCACAGTAAAGGAGAGTGGAGATGAAGGAGGAAGGGAGATGACAGCTCCCAATGAGGTTGGTTTGCATTTATGCAGTTCAAACTGTATTACAACACGTACCATCAGAAGGCAAAACTCCAAGAAACAACCCATATCACAGCCATCCACTTAGACGGAGGGTCATCTTGGACCCAGGAATCAATTTAGAATCAGAGACGATAGAACTACAGTTACCCCTTGAACAACGCGGGACTTAGGGGTGCCCACCTGGCGCAGCTGAAAATCCACGTTTAATTTTACAGTCCGTCCTCCTATTCGCGGTTCCTCTGTACCCGTGGGTTCCGCATCTGCGGGTTCCACCAAGCTGGGATCGTGTGATCCTATAGTATTTTTTGAAAAAAAGTCCACATATAACTGGACTTGTGCAGTTCAAACCCGTGTTATTCAAGGGTCAACTGTACAATGGAATTTTACAATTAGCCTACAGGTGGGAAAACAGCGTGATTTCTCTAATGTCATACTTAGCGAAGGGCAGAGTTGGGCTGCCTACACCATGCGGCCGTTTTGGGTAGGAAGGACGTGCTGGGTGTTTCCTTTCTCTCAGATCCATCCCACCCTTCTATGCTCTGTTCTGTCACGCTGGGACTGGGCCCTGCAAACCCCGTGGCCTATCCTCCCCTGCTGGCCAGTTGGGTGCTGATAAGCAGGCAGTGGTGGGAGAATGGAATGCAGGAAGAGGACAGAAGTGACTTTCTTCCTTTTTCTAGCTCCTGTCAGTGTCCCAGCAGCCACAAAGGACTGCGTGGCTCCACTTTCCAGACCCCTTTGGTAGCCCCAGCACCGGCCACGGTGTCCCCTCAGAAGTGCCAGCACTAGTGGCTGTAACCCCCTTAGTGGTGTGCATGCCTGTGTCCCACCCCAACCAGAGGTTTGAGTACTAACCATTAGGTGGGTGTCTCCTTCCCCAGCAGAGCACTGGTGTGGCATCTCCTCCAGAGATGTGAGGACCTCACCTCTCGGCTCCCAGGTTATGGGAACGCTACTTTATCCTAGGGGTGGTAGCTGCTTCCTGAATTATTAATATCTGCTACCTCAAGGTCCTTTTTTGCTACTTCAGCCTTCTTGCGTTAACTCACCTCTGATGTGATACCCACCATGGTTTTCTTACTGGACCCTGCCTGATACAGTACTTCGTATTAAGAGTGTTTGTCATACCGTCTTTGGAACACGTATGTCTTACTGAAACATCTAAGGCATTTACTACTTCCTGCTCAACAGATCCAATGTCATGGGCCAATGTGATGTTCTGAGGGGAGTGAAGACACTCAAGATCTCTGCAGACTCGATCATGGCAAGAACAGGAAAATGGACACAGCTAGAATATAAGGCTGATCTCTTAACAGTTGTGACTTCTTTCCTCCCCAGTTACTGTTTAGATTTTAATATGTGAGAATTAGTGTGAATTCACTTTATCAACAAGAACAGGATCTGGAAATTTAAAGTCAATGCTATTCTCTAGCAGCATCTGGATGTTTCATTGGATGTAAGTGAAGAAATCTGGAAACTCTGAACTCTCCACTAGATGGCAATCATTACACAAATTTGTGTTAGACTCCCATGACGCTAGTGGCCAACAAATGTATTAATAGTCAGATTTTATTGATCACAAGCAACTGACAAGTTGGGAGTGTGCCTAAGGTATGACACTGGTTTGGTGCGAGGCTGTTTCTGAGTCTTTCACTCACTGACTTGGGGCAGAGATTGCTAGCTGTCCCCAAACATACTAGTTAGCACAGGCTGGGTTATGTTGCAGTAACAAGTTAGTTCCAAACAAATCCCAATGATTTGACACATTTCACACTGCATGCAGATGGGCAGGGCAATTCCACACAGTCTCTTGGGGATCCAGGCTGATGGAGGCTCCAGGATCTTATAGCTGCATCACCTACAACCTGTGGCTTTCTTGGTTATTGGGGCAGGAAGAGCTACTGCAGAACTGCATGTAGTCTTTTCACATGTCACTTCCTTTCATAGCCAACTGGCTAGAACTAGTCATGTGGTCTCACTAGAGGTCATCTTCCTGCCCAGAGGGGAGGAGAATAGGATCTAGTAACGTCTAACAACACCTTGTATCTACTCTTCTTCAGCAGCACTAGAGCTCCAGGTGTTAGCTGGGCACGTGGCTGTCCCCCTACCCAAGATTACATTTCTAAAGCTAAGTGGCTAAATTGTGGCCAATGGATGTAAAGTGAAGTGAACTGCAGGAAGTGTCCTCAAGGAGAAGTGTACCTTTCTTCTCTTTCTTCATCCTGCCTGCTGGCTAGTACGTGGACACAACGGCTAGGGCTCCAGCAGCTCTCCTGGACTTTGAAGTGAACTCGGAAATGGAAGCCAAGCCTGAATGAAGAACTACCTGGAAGGAAACTTGGTCCCTGACCCCTTGGAGAGCCATACCAACTCTGGACTATCTGCAGATTTCCTGTATGTGACAGATGAACCTGTATCTTTTTTAAGCTGCTGTTATTTTGGGGTTTTTCTGCTACTTGCAGCTGAATTTAATCCTTGCTCATATGGGTGCCCCAGTGCAAAGTCTATTATGGTTTCTTTTCCCAGTAAGTAACATCCCTCTTCCCCTTCCACGTTCAGAATCAACTGATAGACACAGAGGTCTGAGAGAAGGACATCAGATATTAATAAAGTATCTCTACCATTATTAATAAAGCTGACTGGAGACACGGCTTTAGATTAGCAGACAAAGGCTGTGGCAATTTCCTAAACTCAGACAACAATGAAGTAGACTGCTCCTTTCACGGATGATTCTTCTGTAGCCTGCAACGCTGTTTGCTAGCATTTTACCCACAGCAGAACGTCTTTCAAAATTGGCATCGAGCCTCTGAAACCCTGCTGCTGCTTCGTCAGCTACGTCTGTCGTATTCTCAATCCTCTGCTGTCATTTCAACAATCTTCACGGCATCTTCACCGGGATTAGATTCCAACTCAAGACACCACTTTCTTGGTTCATCAATAAGAAGCAACTCCTCATCTGTTCAAGTTTTATATTTGTAACAAACATAATAGTAACGAAAACATTTGAAATATTACAAGAATTACCAAAATGCGACACAGAGACATGAAATGAGCAAACGCTACTGGGAAAATAGCGCCTACAGACTTGCTGGACACAGGGTGGCCACAAACCTTCAATTTTTAAAAATCACAGCATCTGCGAAGCACAATAAAATGAGGTACGCCTGTACGCACAGAGAGATGGGTAGTGATGTTCAGGGCAGAGTGGGGGAGGAAGGACCCTGGACGCTAGTTCTGGGGATGCGCACCTTAGCAGCTGTAAAAAGAAGAAACCAACACCAGAAGCTGGAGTGACAGGAGAGAGATGCATTTATGTAACACGTCTACAGTTACAAAGGACTTTCGTTTACATGATCTCATTTTACTCTCAGAGCAATTTGCAAAGTAGAACATTTATCACATTTCACAAGTAAGGAACTGCTGCTTAGAAACGATGCTATCACCTGCGGCCATGCTTTCTTTGTTGGTTTTGGGGGCACTGCCTTCTTTAGTTGTTTATTTTCCCTTCCTCTCATTATTCCTTCTCAGGAAAAGCCTTTTCTTCTGTATTTCCCCTTAAAATAAATGTTAATGGGCCTCTCCCTCTTCTGCTGTACCCTCTCATTAGGTGACTTCATCCACTCTCATGTTTAGCCATCACATATGACCGACAGCTGCCAAATCTACAAGGCAGAGCCTGGACCTCTCCACGGAGCACCTGATCTCTACACACACCTTCTGCCTGGACTCTCTCAGGTTCACCGCACGTGCCCAAGAGGAGGAGCACGGCAAGCAGTCCCGGGCCGACAGAGGCAGCCGGCGCGGACCGTGAGGAGGGAAGAGGCTGGTGCTCGGCAGCGGGACGGGACTGGCAAAAGCCGCTGGAGCCCAGAGGTGTGCCAGTCCTACATACTCAGCATTATTTTTCAGTACTTTGATTTTTGATTCCTATGCTAGCTCTATATACATGGTCTTAATTTCACGTTGCTTCAATTCTTTCTTTGAAAGCAAGAGAAGTTTAAAATATGAATTTGAATGACACAAGAACCTTGTATGTTATATAAGCCAAGTATTATTAGTCTAATTTTACCATTCACTCACTCACTCACTCACTCACTCACTGATTTGTTCAAACATTTACTGAGCACTTTTTATGTGCTAGGCGTGGTGCAAGTCGCTGGGTTTAACAATGATTAAGACAAAGTCCCTCAAGGAGCTCACAGTCTAATGGTTAACTACTGAGTAAACTGAGGCACAGAGTGGTAAATGACTTACCCAATGAGGTAGAAATAGCTAGGTACTCGGAAACGTGGGACTAGAGCTGGAGAGAGGGCAGGGTACCACTAACTCATCATAAGTAAACCCCTTTGACTGAAGAGCAAGGCTGCATACAGAAACATATTACAAAACCTGATTGCAAAAAAGGTTAAAATAGTTTCCAATTCTCATCATGATTGAATTCATGTCTTGCAAGGAATTAGGCCATGACCTGATGGCATTTGTACACTTGCCCCTAAGGCTTGGGGCGTGCCACCAGTCTGTTCAGACACAATGACTCTGTAGGGAGCTTGAAGTCCAAGTTTAGCGCTGGGAACCGTACTGAAATACCTTCATTAAATCTACGAACTTTAAATGTATAGCATATTTATGATACTTCTACATGTAGAAGTTTGGAAAAAACTCTCCTCTAACCCTCATTCAGAGGATTCTAATAAGTTATAGATACCACAGAAATTAGAGAATATGTGTTACTTTCCATATATACATTATTTTGGCTGTACAAAGGTGAAAAGTTTCACTTAGACATATTTCATAAGTGATCTAAACATTATACAAATATATACAAAGACATCATGTCCAGATGCATGCGTACACCCATCCATTGCAGACATGAACCCGTGTAAGGCAATTTCTTTTGTGATAATGACACATGATCCATGCAGCAAAGGGCAGGGTCCACTAAGAACTGTCCATCAAGCCTGCCTGTCTGTTTCAGTGATACTCTGGGTGATTTAGTAATTTCAGTAGGCAAGATGTCTACTTCACTGACAAAAAGCAGTGAATAATTATAAAAAGAGTTGTTTTCAAATGCAGAAAGCATAATTATCCAGTAATCTAAGTAGTGAACTACTCGAAGGTACTCCTGGCCTTACGGCTGCTACTGAGAATGAGAAAATGTCTGGGATGATTTATTGCTCTGAGAATCACATCTAATGCATAATTCATCCACACAGGATGTCCCCAAAAGACTCAATGCACGAATCCTCAAATGCCATCAATTGCTCACTTCAAGCAGTTCTTCACTTTGCTGTGGAGGATTTTCTTCTGAAAAATAACAAGCACAAGAGAAACCCTCCTAAGTGAAGGTATGAAAGGCAGACAGGTAATAGAACATACAATTCAAGTGCTTAAAAAAAAATAGGAAGACCTCAGTCAAGAACCATATTCTTAGGTTAATGGCATGAGGCTAATGTTTTGAGTCTCACAAGAATAAACTACAACTCAAGCATGTGCCTGAGAGGCCGGGTCAGAGGATGCAAACAGCCTTCTCTACAGAGACCACACTCTAGGACCAGCTACAATTCTAAGTTTTCACGGCTATCAAAACTACACAGAAACAGTCTAAACTACAGTTAAGAATTACCTTGTAATTTTTTAACTCATGTTTTTGTAGCTAGGAAGAGTAAAAATACCTATAAGGCCATAATATTCATTTATAAAACTGTATATATTTTAAAAATCATTAAAATCTTACATTTTCCTAACCACAGAACTGGTGCACTTACCTTTCTCAGCGGGAGGGCGCTCTGGATGTCTGCTTTCAGACGAAGAGGCCCCTACACCGTCCGACACTTTATGACTTGAGTGATCCTGCTCCACTTCACATAGATAAACATCAATAGGTCCTTTAGTGCTCCTGATATGTACTGTGATAGAATCCTAGCAAGAGACACAGAAAACATCAAGATGAATGAGAGAATTCACTAATTGTATTTTTTCACTTACTAGAACTGTGAAAGTTTCAAGGGACACTTTTGAAAATTCTCATTCAGGTAGTTTCCTTTCTATCATATATTTGAGAAAATCACGTATTTATTAGTTAGCTTGAGTCACAGGAAACCACTGGCCAATTCACACAGTTAACACAGCTACTTGATGGTGCAGCAATGGTTTCAGAGCCAGGAGGGGACCTCAGTACTCAGGAGCCCATCTTTCTCTACTCAAGACTTGACCCCTTTAAGGAGTCTGTACTTGAGACTCAAAAATCAGTATTTTGATGACAAAGAAATCTAAAACACCCCGCAGACTCAAATGATAAGGCTGTGTTAAGATTTCAGACCACTGAAGAGGTAACTGAGCTAAAGGAAAGGACCATTCTTCCATCCACTTGAAAAAGAGGATGAGATCAAGATAAAATATACCTCTTGTAATTTAAAACATTAAAACCCAAAAGATATCAGGAAATTGGGTACTCCTACTGAGAATTATGCTACATTCATAAGGAACAGTTCCGGTTACAGATGATTCTTTGTTGTTTTGATGCGAGTGGGTTCAACTGTAAAGTCACGGCTATTTTCTCCCTCTCCTGCGGTTAGGCCTGGGCTTGGTACCAGATGCCCCTGCTCTACAACACCCTGCGATCTCACAGCAGAGGGGCTCCCAACCTCAAGCGCCACCTTCCACAGCTTCCCGGTAGCAGGCAGGCAAGGCAGGTACGCTGAAGAACATCTGCTCAGCTCCTAGACGGGCGGGCCAGGTCTGGTTTGAACGGTACACGCTGTGCAATTCGACAGATACTTCTGAGCAATAACGGAAACCACTGAGCTGCCCAGAAGCGGCAGCTGGGGACCTCGCGGTCCACTCAGTCAGGGGTCGCCCGCGTCTCGTGCAGGGCGAGGTGATACTGTGGACTCTGTGGGCCATGCCATCCTTCTCACAACCACACAACTGCCATTCTAGAGTGAAAGCAGTCAGAGACACAATCTAAACAAATGGGCACGTGGCTGTGTCCCGAAACAATTATTTACAAAAACCCAGCAGGCTGGATGTGACTCAAAGGCCAGTCCATCTCCACCGGGACGAGATCCCCAGATCTCCCTGGAATCGGACTGTGTGTGTATCGGTCCCACTGTCTTTCCTTATTGCTGAGAATGGCTGCCAAGAGGGCCCACGTTCCTCAGCTTTTAAATGGGATCTAAGAGACATCTTGGGCACGATCGAAGGCTCGGCAAGATTTGGCAATTACAGCCTGAAGCAGCTCACAGCACAGGGAAAAAACCAAAAACCCGTCTGCCACTGCAGAATGGATTATCATGCCCCAAAGGAAGGATGTATTGAAAGATTAGTGATTATGTGTGAATGTGAATATGTGAAATGATTCACATTAAATATAAATGTTACTTAAGAGACTCGGAATATATCTAAATCTAAATAAAACAACTAGGAAGCATCACCAAGAAGTCACAATTTGAGTGTGACTGGAATACACGAAAGCTGTTCCTTAATCCATCTGTAATACACTGTCAAGTGGCAACTGGGGTCTCACACGGACAGTGGTCTTCTGGGGACAAAAGGAAAGGTGGGTGGTGAGAATTTCTTCACGAGGAGGGAGGTAAGTCCCTGTCGCAATGAAGTGATGACTTCAGCACTGACAGTTCTATCAGGCTGTCAGCACGTGATCTGTCCTAAGAATGGTCATGCCTCTTCGTTCTGATTCCACCCTTACCACGCAACCTTCTGATGACACGTATCTTTCAGTACAAACTTTCCTGCAAGCAGCTGACAGCTGACAGTCTTTTTCATTTACAAAGCAATTTTACTTTTCATTTTAAATGTATAATTTAGTGTTCTCTTTTATTCATAGTCTTTTATGAATTTGGTTAGTGAGTTAATTCCCTAGAGCCCTCGCTGACACCGGATCTTAACACTGAGACAGTCCTCGGTGATTCCTCTAAGAGGCATGAGAGTACAACGGTTAAGAACAAACTCTGAACCCAAACTATCTGGGTTTGAATTGTGGTTCTGTCACTTACTATGCGATGGTGAGGAAGTTAACTAAACTTTCTGTGCTTCAGATTCCTCATCTTTAAAAGGATAATAATCATGACTACCGCGTTTGTTGTGTTATGCAAAACAACTCAGAATGTGTAAAGTGCCTCAAGCTGTATCAGGTATGCAGCTACCATGCACACACTGGTGATAAGGTGCTGGGACCGCAATAAAGCGCAGCCTAAGCAGCTGACCTGCCTCCCTTTAAGCCTTCTTAAAAATGCAGGGCTACCTACTTCTCTGGGCGCTGGAACATCCAATCTGGTTTCTGCCGGAGCCTTAACTGCAATTACAATCTGTTCATGGAAGGCTTGAATGCTATGAATATCTTGATACGTCACATATGCTAGTGTGAAAATCAGTCAAGGGTCTCTAAGCAGAGTGGGGAGATAATTTATCTCTTATAATACATGAATCCAAGTGTAATCTTAGAATATCTTTAGTTTTTATGGGATACAAACTCACAATTAAGGAAAGCAGTCAGGAAAAAATTATTTCATATATAATTCTTATTATTTCATAAACAATTCTTAAGATTTTATAAAGTGTTTTACAATATTTGTAACTTGAAGAATCCCTTTAAACTATACTATTGTGATGATGACACTTTCTGGAGAAAAATATTAATGAAGTCTGGACCTCTAAAACACATACAACCCATGAAGCTATCAAACCTCCCCCGGCCCTTCCCTATGCATTGCGAGATATTACTATGAGAACCCTTTGGGAAAAAATATTCAGAGTTTTGATGAGAATCTCCTAAAATGTAAGGTGGAAAGAATCGGTAAGTAGTAGACACAACTTAGAGAACCAGTTTTTCAGGACTATCATGTACTCATGGGATTTCCCTCATCCAGAATTATTTTCTATCTCGCTACCTGAATTTTTCTCATCTTCTTTTATTGTGTTGCCTGAAATTTTTACGTTACATGATTTACCAGGTTTCCCCAGCATTCTTTTTTTTTTTTTTCTTACTCCACACATCTTCGATTGAGTGTAGTAACAGCATTTACCTTCCTTCTAATCACCGTATTGTGGAAACGGAAGTTTTGACTGGGGGAGAGTCTAAGTAAACTTGAAGCACGGAACAGCTCAGAATCAGCGACACCTCAGAAAGGTGTTCACCCATTCCGCGTGGGGAACAGGGCAGCAAAAAAGTCTAGGAGAGCCGGGAGGAGATCAGTACCAGAGACAAATCTCCCCCTCTGGTCCCAGAGACACTGAACTTAGGAGCAAATACGACATTCAGCTGCGTGTTATGCTTTGTGGACTAGAATGGCAGTTTAAGTACCATTTCTATGGCAATTCACTCACTTCTAAAGGTCTCATTTTGTATCTTAAACATATGAATTAATCCCCAAGCTGACCCTACCATCTAAAGTAATCTGCTTTGGAAGGAGAATTTTTTTAAAGGCACAGAGTTAAAGGATATCTTTCATTTTCTTTGTCGTCTGTTAACTTGAACAACTGCTGGGCACAGTCCTTAATTAACGCGTCCAGAGCATCTTCCATCGCCGATAAATCAGAAAGTTCCTCCTGCAGCTTCTTCTGTTGGGGCACCGCTCCAAAACTGCTAAGATCAGATCCTCTTTAAAAGAAAAAGATCACCATCAATAACATCTAGGAGATTACCAAAAAATACAAGTTAGGTCACTGGAACTTCTCCAAACGTTTACACCAGGTGTTTCCCACAATGACAGAAACCAGGTACTGAACTCCAGTCCTTCCCGCCCATTATTCTAGACAACCATTATTTCTCCTGGTTTTTGTCCCCATTTCTATTCCTTTACACAGAGACTTGAAAAACAAAACCAACACCATAACCCTGTGGAAATTAGTAGTAGTAGGGAAAGCGTAATGAAGTTTAATGAGCAGTGAACTGAGTCAGTAACACCCAGTTTCAGCCCAGCTCTACTTCTCACATGACTTTTGACAAGTTATGATCTTTTAATCCTTTAATGCTTACATATGAAAAACAAGATGTATTGGCCAAATGATAGTTCCCCTGCTAAAATTCTATAAGTCTTTATTTTTTCCCCACTGTGCATATTCTATCCAGTTCTATCTGAATATAATGATCATTTTTTAAAGATATATTTTCTTTATTACTGTTTACCCCAATATGACATGACCTGAGCAACAACCAATATTCATTCTTTTCTTCAATTTTTATAGAAAATAAAAAGTGAAAAAAGGCTGTTTCCACTTTACCTTTCTTTCACTTGCTAGTTCTCAAATCTAATTCTAATGAGTGGTTCGGAACACAATCTGATATTAACCCCTAAACTGTTAATGTCATTTAGCAAACATGTTCAAATTAGAATCCAATTTGCATTTCCATAATATTGAAAAAATAATGTCCTTTATGAATCCCTTTCCTCTAATAGCTAAGTTAATTACTTAGAATCATTTAATGATCTTTGTTCGTAGATTTTTCACTTGCCTGAAAGGTCTTTATGTACTTATATGCTGGAACTGTTTCTTTTTTTTTTTTTTTTAAAGATTTATTGATTGATTGATTGCTATGTTGGGTCTTCGTTTCTGTGCTAGGGCTTTCTCTAGTTGCGGCAAGTGGGGGCCACTCTTCATCGCGGTGCGCGGGCCTCTCACTGTCGCGGCCTCTCTTGTTACGGAGCACAGGCTCCAGACGCGCAGGCTCAGTAGTTGTGGCTCACGGGCCCAGTCGCTCCGCGGCATGTGGGATCCTCCCAGACCAGGGCTCGAACCCGTGTCCCCTGCATTAGCAGGCAGATGCTCAACCACTGCGCCACCAGGGAAGCCCTGGAACTGTTTCTTACTGATCCAAAATACTTGCCTATTGTGAGTGTAACAGCCTTCTTCCTGTGTGGGTTCCCCACACATGTGCATGCGTGGACACACACACACCCCCATACATTTATACCATAAAGTCTTCTTTCCATGAGATCCCTCCTAATCATATGTTAAGTCTTTAGCTATTGACTTTTAGATATTAAGTCTCCTGATTTTTTTTTTTACATTCAGGGCACTGTGTTTCGAAGTATGATATACACCATAATCACTTGGGGTAGTTGTTAAGAAGGTAGGTATCTATCTTCTCCCAGAACTGAATTACAACCCCTGGGGAGGGAGGCATCTCAGTGTTTATTACACTACAGAGCAAGAACCACTGTTTTACAGCCTTAACTGATTTCCCCCTGATGTTAATAATCAATTAGAACTTAAGAAATATATTTTTTAAAATTCCTATACAAATCAGATGTCCCCTTATCTCGAAAAGTGAAATTCTTAAAACTAATCATGACTCCATTTAACTTTTCCATAATATTGGAATGATATTCTATGTCTATGGCTTTTAATTGGTACCAAGTAGTAAAAAAACATTACTAGTAACTAGTTTAAGCATAGTATTGTCACTTAATAAGAAGGGGGGGAAAAAAAAAAGAAGAAAAGTTTGAAAACAACTCACATCCATCGAATATGGTTCTTAGACTTTTTTTCAACAAGATCAATTCCATCCAAAACATTGGTGATGTCATACACTCTTCGTTTTCGTACTCCTAGTTTTGTTGCAACCTTGTTTAAGTCAAGAATACCCCCAGGAGCAGATCTGACAAGATCCATAAATTTTCGAGTTAAATAAACCAGTGATACATCAAAACGAGGTCTCTTCACTTTCAGAGCTTCTGGGAAACAAAACAAACACAATTCATAAAATTTAAAACAGCATTTCTTTCTCAACTCATTAAAAAAACCATTTATTTATTCTTGATCAGTAAGCAGAGACACCTACAGATATTCTACACACTGACCAAATCATAGCTAATTTTTACGAAATCGATTTCTCAAACTGGATAAAAATTTATTAGCCTATTGCAGGTAAACAAAGGCTTTAGACTTAAAGGAGTGTTTGAAATATGCAACCAGTTTCCACTGAGTATGTGAATTTAAAAGGCATCATGGCACCATATCAGACACGAAATGGTGCGTCTGCACTTGTATCCACACCACTATCTGGAATAGGATTAGAAATGATTTTTAAAATTAAGTTTCTCATTTGGTCTTCAAGTTAAGAAATTCTTTATAAAGCAAAGTTAGAGACTTGGCTTTAAAATAAAAAATGTTTAAAATGTTCCTATGCACATCATAGTGTTACCCTGCCTGATGAAGTTCAGAAAGAGCTCAAATTAGTCTTCTAATTAGGATGATTATGATATTATACCTTGAGGAAAAGTGGCATAACTATTTTTTAAAATATTCACTACCCTGTATTAACTTAACATAAATAAATGAAGGGGGAAAACTGAATATTATCATTCTTTTCATCTTTCCCAATCTGATACTAGGAAAAAAAGTTCTTATGGCTTAGTGTGCAGAGGAAATACTTTTATGAATAATTTAGTTGTCCTTCTGGTGTGGAGTATATGATTACTCTTTATTTCTACTTCATGGCACACCACAGTATGCTTCAAAAGAAACAGTCATCCTATCTTCAATCAAAAATGCCCTTATCCAGAACCTCTACAATGTCCTATTCAGTTTAGAGACCCCTGGTCGTTACTGCAAGAAACAAAAGTACATATTTTATAATGTAAATGTCTTCCATGTGGAGACTACTCCTATACTTAAGATTAAACAGGATTAAAGAGGAATTAAACTTTTTTAAAAAATGGAAGCAGAAGATAGTCACAATTCTACAACATACCTTGGAAGATTACAAATGCGAAACTCTGACTTTAAAAACATTTACATTTGACCCTTGAACAACGCAGGAGTTAACCTGCGTATAATTTATTGTGGCCCTCCGTATCTACGGATTCAATCAACCAGACCATTTAGTACTGCAGCCTTTACTTCTGAAAAATATCCTCATCTAAGTGGACCCGCACAGTTCAAACCCTGTTATTCAAGGGTCAACTGAAATGATACTAAATTACCAACAAAACATGGTCTTATAAGTTCAGGATAAGTATATTCCTATCATGCTAGTCATTTTATAAAGAAGAGATATTAATTGAACACCTATAACGTGAGAGTTGCTGAGGGGATATAGACATGATTAAAATGGTCTCCAAAACAAAGGCGCCCCATGTTCCACAGTCTAGCAGGAACTCTACCCGAAACCCTGAGATGAGTGCGCCAGAGGGATTCAAGGTGACATGAGATGAAATAAAACCTTCACTGGAGTGGGAAACAGGGGAGGCCTCCTCGCGGGCGTGTGCTGCGAACAGAGCATAGAAAGAGGGACAGGAAGGTGGAGGGCGAGGGGGCGAGTGAGGCAGAGGAAACAGCAGAGCCCCGCGTGAGAGCACGGCGTCTGCAGGGAATTCCCAGCTGTACAGCGCTCGCGATGGGGGCGGAGTGCTGGGAGGTGAGGCTGCAGAGTGGGGCGGGAGATGGCCATCAAGGGCCTTGTCCCTCTGTCTGTCCGTTCTCGGCCTTGTTTCTTAAAAGAATTTAATAGAAATAAATAAATGAGCAGTCAGGGTTTTCTCCATGTGTGACAGAGCGTCACTGAAGAATTTTAGGTTGAGTGATACCATCATCTAATTTCTGTGTTAGAAAGATCACACGGGCAGTAGAACGGAAGAGGTGAGGGGGTGGAAGAGCCTGGAGCCGATGACCGACTTAGATGGCGAGACCACTGCTTCCTGCACGAGAAGCAGCAGCCTGACCCGCAGGTAAGACTGTGGGCTCAAGTCTGAGCATGGGGTTGAATCCTGACTGAGCAAGTCACTTAATCTCTGGGCATCAGTTTACTCATCTATCAAATGGGAATAATCATCCAAACCTGAATTTTGAAAGGCTGCTGTGATAATCCATGCAAAGACCTTAATACAGGCCAGGCACTGTACGAGCTCAATAAATTGAGACATGAGTGTAAGTTGGTGGTATGCGGCAGACGAAGGAAACGCTTCCAGAGTAAAACTGGCCAGACCTGGGGGCCAGATACCGGTGGGACTGTGGCAGGGCCGGGGAGAAATGAAGGCTGAGGTTATGGTTCCTCATGGGCACCTATGCACCACCTATCCACCGAGATTAGCACCAAACTAAGAAGAAACGGGGGTGGGGCCATTTGTCGTAACAATTTTCAGAAAGACAGGGAACTACCTGACTGACTCTGAACACTGATCCACGGCAGAAGTAGATGGGAAGGGCACAGGGAATCAAAGGAAACCAGGAGGGCCAAAGACTGTCCACACGCTTGCTGCCAAACTGCCTTCAGCTCTGCTTGCGGTGACAACTGCTCTCACAGAACTCTGGGAAAATACCCCAACAGAGACCATTCTGTTTTAAAAATGACATTTCCAAAGCAATGGAGAATAAACTGGCATTTGTGCACATTTAACAGCCCACAACCTCAGGAGTTTTTGCTGAAATTCCAAGCTTTACATTTCAGTGTACA
Organism: Balaenoptera borealis; assembly: GCF_965194805.1. Classification (NCBI taxonomy): domain Eukaryota; kingdom Metazoa; phylum Chordata; class Mammalia; order Artiodactyla; family Balaenopteridae; genus Balaenoptera; species Balaenoptera borealis. The sequence continues at coordinate 83,907,225 of NC_138871.1, read as the reverse complement.
AATTATGCATTTTAAGTTACTCATCAACTCGTGTACATTTAAAATAAATCACTTAAATCATATGAAGTTCAAACTACAAAACCTAAAACCGATTCAGGAATTGAATCAACTTACTTCTCATGGACACATATTGTACATTATCTTCTAAATTAATCCTTATTTTTGATGGCTGGAAAAAAGAAGATACAGAAATTTAAACTTAGTAATTTAAATACAAGCAAATGAATAGCAAAAAATAAAAGCAGAATTGTTAATAATTATTGCCCATCTCTTATTTATAGAGGCACAGTGGTTAATCTTCTTTATATGAACTAACGTGCGTGCATAAGGGGCCTTGCTTACAGATTAAGGGGGCCAAAAAGGGTAAAAAAAAAAAAAAAAGCAGAAACAATGCAAATAAACAACATTTTTCTGGATAATATAAAAGTTTGTCTTTTTTTTCACCCTGGAGTAATAATTTTGGTGTGAGAAAACCAGTCCTCCTTCTAAACTATATCTACTCTAACTGTAATCACATCTGACAGTGTTCATCGATTTGAATTTCTGAAACTGCATAGGCCTCCATAAGTATGGAAGTAGTAGTTAAAGAGATGGCGGGGGGCGGGGCGGGGGGGAGGGAGGAATGGTGCAGGGGGGAGGGAGGGAATATGAGACTATATTACTAAATAGACATTCACCTATCAACTGTATCAGGTACTGAGGATAAAAAGCAATACAGGGATAATCAGGACACCGTCCCTGACTCTGGAAAGCGCAGCAGAGATCTAAGAGAAGTCCAAACTGACAAATGCTCACCCCTTGCTAATTAAGTGAGAGTGGCTCCAAGAAATGCGCTCACAAACTTTCACAGGCAGCCATGCATTCCCATGATAATTAATGTAAAAACGGCATTTCTAATCATGGAAAATAATGCATGCTACATAACTAGAAACTTTGGTATTAAGATTCATAAAAAAATTCTTTTAAATTCCTGAGATGACCAGGAAATTAGTAGTAGCTCCAATATCAACGCTCACCATTTTACCAGCTATTTGGAGGCTATGAAAGTGTATATAAACTTGTAGTAACGTTTGCAATATATTTAAAAATTGGTTTTGCAAAAAAATAAATAAAACCTAAGCTAAGGCTAATAAACAGAAATCCCTATTGGCCTCTTGCTTAGAACAAAGTACGTATAATGATGCCATGTGTCTCCAGACAAGCTGTGAGCAGGTTTAGCTCCCGTGTAAGTGAAAAAACCGGCCCCCAAATGGGCCGTAGCAAAACTGGGGTAAGTGAATTTCATAAGGTGCTCTAAGGAGGGAAACGACAGTGCTCTGGCTGCACCCAGCGAGGGAAATCACAAGGGTTCCCAGGCAAGGGGACCCCTAGCTGAGCCTTGGAAGACAAGCCAGAATTTGCCGCAACCTGTGGGAGGTTAAGGAGGGAGGAAAAAGACAGAATCCCTGGGGCAGGAAGTGAAATGAACAAAGGTATGCAAATATAAATCACCTGGCACCTTTTGAGAAGCCACCTGGGTGGCCAGTGCAAAACCAGCCTGATACTAAGGCTGGACGGGAATGCTAGCACCACGATCGACACGGAGGACCGTGAAAGTCACGCTACAGAGTTTGGACTTGCTGCTGTAACCAGTGCTGAATCACCACAGATTTCCGAACAAGATATGATGTCGTCCAGCTCGTCGTCCATGGTTTAGAAATCTAAGTGTGCTGGCGATGCGGCAAAAAGACTGAAGGTGCGGAAGCCTGAAGGTGAGGTGAGCAGCTAAGAAGCTCTTTGCTGGCAGTGTTACGATCCTCGGCACAATGATTCCCTTACCATCTATGACAAGGTGACAGCACCTGTCAGCAAGCTAACTTGATACGGAATAATTCCCCTGAAACAGGATACCACTGTAACATTAACTTAGCTGTTACACGTAAGCCTGCTGGGTGCAAAACCAGTCGGGAGGGCCCGTCTTGGGCAGGGACTCTGCCCCGCTAGCTCTCAGCACAGTGCTAACAGACTTGTGAAGACAGCATCCAACAGTGCCACGCTGAAGGGCAGTCCTATTCAAGGCAAACATCAGACCAACAGAACAACTGTCACTGCTATTTTTACTTTCAACCCTTCTGCTAAAACAGTATGAGATGGAGCTGAACTACTGATGCAAGATTCTTAAGTGAAAAAAAATCCATCCTTATCACACTAATTTGAAACACACATCAACAAATATCCTAAGTTGTAAATATCATGGTCTGTCTACGAGTTTTCTATTCAGTCCACGGTCTGTTACTTATGTACCTGCAGCACACTACTTCAGTTACTATAATGTCTGAATAAACCCTGAGAATGCACACAGACAGGGTTAACAGAGCAGCACTCATAGGTGCCTTGCTGCAAACAGGCTTCTGTTCTTAGCTTAGAGCAGCAGGGCGAGTCCTGCACACAGTACTTAACGGTTTCCAAACAGGCTGTCTCCCTATCTGCTCTCTACACATTCTGCAAGGGCACCTTTCCTGCTCTATACGCCCTCCCTCTGGTCTCCTTATCTAGACTGCTGCTATTCACAGCTTGGCACAGGGATAATACCTCAGTTAGTAACATGAGAAAGTATGACTTCCTTTCCCCTACATTCTTTGCTCTAAACCACATATTGGCTCTATTGCGATCTGTGGGAAAACAGACCCTAACAGCACCCATTTGTTTTTATCCCTTTGAATATAAAAGCACTATCTCTTTATTTTGGAGGAATCACAATAGCATCATGGCCCCTCAGGGGCAGACATCCCAAATAAAGATCGTATAAATCCTACAGACCTACAATTCTGGAGATTTCCAAAGTGCCCATAGTGATGACACATTCATCTCATTTATACTCAAAATAGTTCTTGGCTTAAGATCGGGTTCAGGACTACCAGAACCTCCTAGATGCTGGGAGATCCCACCCTCATCTGTAACACAGTGTAGGGATATAACTCTACCGCCCACTTTCCAAGCTATTGTGAAGATTAAATGACAAATTTTGTAAACTGTAAAAATCCTATGAAAGCATAAGAGACTATTGTTATTGTTTTCCTTTTTGAACCAGAACAGTGCCTGGCACATTCAGGCACTTGGTAAATATTTGTTAAACTAATGAACGGAAGAGTGAAATAGGACCTTGTCTGGATGACTTCAACTGACAAACAACAAGGAGTATTTACAGACACAGGGACACAGGGTGAAGACTCCCTCTTTGGTACACCATCAATAAGGACCACTGCGAGACTATGAAGCCTCAGTTTCTGTTTTCTAATACAAACTTATCATCTGGAGAGACTCAATCTGACAATCCTGGCAAGCCTTCCCAACTACTCTAACTTTGGGGAACCACACCCAACAGGTAAGCTAGGAGCTTTTCTGGGAGGAAAGAGGACTAGATAGGAGTTCTTCTTTTTAAATGGCTTTAAAATCAGAATACAGGTTTTCTCACACAAAAGTTAGTGAGCTATCCAAAAAAAAAAAAAGTAAATGAAATGCACCCCTGCACTTGGTCCCTCAGAGCAGAGCAAGGCACCCTGCCCTGGAGAATGCTGAGGCTCGACACCCCTGCGGGGACGAGGACACCCCTGCGGGGACGAGGACACCCCTGCGGGGACGAGGACACTGGAGAGAAGGTGAGCAGAGGGCCCCCGGTCAAGGTGAGGAACGACCCAGGCCGTTCCCAACAGGAGACGGATCATGTGAGCACCTTTCAGGGATACCCATTTTCCTTTTATTTTGAAATAATCTCAGCCTTCAGAAAAGGTACAGAAATAGTACCAAGAATTGCCATACACCCTTCACCCAAATCCTTCAAATGCTAACGTTTTACTACATTCGCTTTATCTTTTTTTTTCTATACATACACATAATTTATTTTTTCTGAATCATCTGAGGGTAAATTGCAGACCCCTAAATAATTCAGTGTGTATCTCAAGGACATTCTCTTAGACAACCAGAGTATAACTACCAAGAAGTCTGTTCAAGACTAAGCAGTCTTGAAAAAGTTTGTCAGTAGAAATCTGGACTTTGCCAGTAAGGGTTCAAAAGGAAGGGGGACTTGTTAGAAACTTCAAGAAGGGGGATTCCCGTTATGCTAAGACAGAGCACTTAGCAACTCTGTCAACTGCAGATCCATGCAAAGCAGATGGTAATGAACCGGGTAACCTAACCGAGGAGATTTCCACACAGTGTTAACGGGGATTGGGTGGGGGGGAGGGAGAGAGGGAGGGAGAGAGAGACAGATGGAGAAGAGACAGAGAGAGACAGAGAGAGGAAAGGACTGTTCAAAGAAAAAGAAGCTATGACTTGGTAGCCTTAAAAAATTCTCAGCCTCTCAAGAAGCTAAAAATTAAGCGAAGACTTCTGAGAAAGACCAAATCAAAGGCATCGCCAGAAAAACCGAATCTAAAGGGGAAGGTGAGACTGAGCAATTCTTGGTGAAGTCCTCAGAGATCAAAGATGGTATTTCAGAGTGCCATTCGGTCACACAAAAGGCCCCCGAAGGAGACCAAGGATGAGCCTCACAGATCCTCGCAGCCTAAGGACAGGGCCTCTGGGAAGCTGCAGGCCACTGTCCTCGGCCACCCCAGCGGGAGCCCAAGGCACAGAAGAGTTTATTTCGAAGAAATCTGTGGGTGGGACGCCTGTCTACTGAGTGAACCACAAGATTCACAGGACATCCACATGGATTTCGAGAGAATTACATTGGCAAAATCACTGCCAGCTTGGTCTAAAAGGGATAAAGACAGTTCAAAGTGAAAAGAGGCCACTGGACACCCCCAAATTATGCTGACAGGAAGCAGGCTGAAAAAAGGACTCAGCTACAAATACTGAAGAGAGATGACCTTTCATGAAAAAGACAGACAGGCTCAGATGGTGGAACCAAGAGCCCAGAGGGAGAGGTGGGAACAGGGAGAATTGTTCCCAGACCTTGAGACCTAATCAAAAAACTTCCCACATTTACCAGGTGGCATTTCAGAACTGCTCCAGACCAGATACTCCTCTGTGACCCCCCTTTTTCTCCTTTATGGACAGGACTGTCTACAGCAGTTATCCCCTGTCTGTCCCACTAGTGTACGACGTATGCCGGGTGTGTGTGGGGGGCAGGGGTCAGATAACTTGTCTTTTCAGTTTCACAGGCCTAAAGATCTGGAGGAACTGTACTTGAGGAACTGTACTTAAAGAACTACACCCAAGGAGCCTGAATTCTTACCTCATTCTGTGAGTACAAAATCTGTTACTTTGAGGCTCACACTGTCCCAGATTAGGCCAATGGGAGCCTTTTCAAAGTGGTTCCTGCACGGGACACTTATTTTTGACCTTCTCAGCATCTTTAGGACGGCAGTCCTCAGAGGAATGCTCCCTCAAACTTCTACGGCGCTAACCTGCCCAGGCGCCAGCAGAGACGCTGCTGCTTTTCGTTCTGAGAACCCAGCCCTGTGGAGGCATGCCAACACTTCTGCTCCTTTAAGGAAGTCACACTGAGGGGCTACGCTCAGGTGTTTCCCCAAGACATGCCAAGGGACAGCCCAGTAGCAGCCGAGCCTCAAGACTGGACGTCCTAGGAAACCTTCCCGTTCAATCCGCAAACTGCTTCTCTCTCTCTCACTTGCTCAAGTCTCTTAGCCCGTCTGCACCTTAGCCGGGAAGAGGCAGAGCCCGCAAACTGAAAGCACTAAGGCTGCTCTCAGCGCACACGGCTGTCTAGGCACCAGCAGCTCCTGATGGGCAAGGCGGCACGTTCCAAGTTATTTCACTAGCGCTCCAAGTCCCACATCTAAAAACCCACACTTTTCAACCTGTGATCTCAAAGGAGAAAGAATAGAATAAAAGAGGAGTTTTAGGGACTAAGATCTTAAACACTGCCTCTAAAATTGGTTAAAAATTTCTCCACACAGATGCTTCTTTGTACCAATTGCCTGTTTGGGGGAGTAATATCCCTTTAAGAGCTCTCTGGACATATACCTTTTCCCACAGTGACTGCATTCTTGTCACACACTCAAATTTTCCTTGTTTTTCAATGTGCACACTAAGTTCCATCTTTAATCAGTACCATGTTATGCCTTCACAGAATTCCAGTTTTCAAGCCATTTGCCCAGGGAACATCAAACACTCAGCTGTACACATAACTATTTTTTGCACAGTGTTTAATAATACACAGTTTACTAAATACTGCCAGCCATTAGCCAATTAAAAAATGCTGAGATAGGTGTTTAAATCAGCATTTTACAGCCAGGAAAATAAACACTCATACATTCAAACATTTACAGAGTACCTACTTCATTCATCCAAAAGCTGTTTACCAAATATTTTTGCAAGAAGCACCAAATGTGCTGGGGATGTAACAATGAAATGAACAGAGTCGCTGCACTCAGGGACCGAAGAGGCACATGGTGCGAAGAGAGGAGTACGCACAGGGCGCTCCGGGAGCGCAAAAGGGGCGCTTGACCGAGTCCTGGGAAGTCAGGAAGGCTTCCGACAAGTGACCTATAAATCTAGGCCTGAAGAACCACGGGACGTGACAAGAAAAAGTGTGCTTTAAAGGATTTTTTAAAAGGGGGAGCGCAGATATACAGGGGTCCAAGAGAATATGGAGATATGGAAAATTTAGCAACTATAAGCAGTTCAGGAAAGATAAATCCAGGGGTCTGATTACATAAAGAAGTTTCTCCTCTCTCCTGAGAGCACTAGGGAACCATGACAGATTCTCTAAGTCAAATGACGTTGATCGGATATATGTTTTAAAAGGACCATTATGGTTACTTACTATGTGGAGAATATATAGAAAAATCAAGGGCAAGATGGGAGGCAGGAAAACTGGTTAAGAAGATTACAGTCCAAAAGATAGACGATGGCTAGAAGTGGCAAGTATTGGTGATTAATTTTAATTAGATAGAATGGAAGGGATCCGTTTGGAAAAGGCAAGGATGACTGATGCCTAGGATACTAGCTTGGGCAATACGGTGGGTGTGGTACCATTTACTGCAATAGGAGACAGCGAGTTGCTGCTTGCTTAGGCAAGAAGATAATGAATTCCACTTTAGATACGTGAGTTTGAAATCTAAGTAGAAATGTCTAGTAGACAGTTGCAAAGCTCTGAGCCAGATTTATAGATTTGGGAGTCACGACATGGTAACTGAAACTACCAGAGTGAATAAGACTATCTACAACTTCAAGGGATATGTGCATCTTCTGACATTAAATGCAAAATAAAGTGGTTTTTCCATAGGAAGAGTTCGGAGCTTTTATCAAATTCTCAAAGATTAAGACCGCCAATACCAATAATAACAGAAGTCACGAGAGTGGTGAATGACACCCCGCAGGAGGAAACCGTGGAGAAGGTAGAAGATCTGAATAAGACCGACATGGTAGGAATGGGAAAAGGAAGAGGGGTTTACAAAAGAGGACAGGAGAGGCCAGATAAGCAGATGGAGCGCTGAGAGTACGCGTCCAGGGGGCCGTTCAAGGGCGAGTGTCCAACAAGAGTGAGTGGTCGATCGTGTGGAAACTACAGAAGGTACGGAGTGAGACATCTGCTGGACGTGACTGGCGACCTTGGTTAGAACGTCTCAGAGCTGTGCTTAGGGCAGAGGTCCCCCAGCAGGTGGTAATGACAGGTGAGCAAGCAGACCCAGGAGTGCTGACAACTTTTTCAGAAAGCTTGGCCGCGAAGGGGAAGAGATACAGTAGGTGGGAGGGCATACGGAATTTAAGGGAGGGATGGATCTTTCACAATGGAAATGGATTTAGGATGCGTTTTAAGTAGTCGAGAATTTACCATCTGGAGTCAGACACGGCGAGGTTAAACCCAGGCCTGTCTACTCACTAACGACAGGCAAACCACTTAACAGCTCCACGTCTATTTTGGCAACTGCAAAACAAGAAAAATAATCCCTGAGGACTGACTGCTGGGCGGAATTAAATGAGATGATGCTCATCAACTATTTTTGAGCCCTGAGTCCTCCTGGCGTCTGGGCAGACGGACCTCAGGAAATGTTTATTTACTAGCAATGGGAAGAAACCAGCAGAGAAGTCGAAAATATGCGGAGAAATGGAAAACGATGGGTTCATCGAGGGTCCTGAGACTCGAGGAGAATATATCGCATCTAGTCCAGAACAACAGAGGAAACTGACCTCCGGCAGGGAGGCCAATCTCCCACTTGCTCTGTCAAAGAGGACCGAAGGTAACTTGCTGAATGGGAAGCTGTGGAGTGGGAAGTGTGGGGTGTGGACACGGTTTTAAGTGGCTGCTCTGAAGGAGGAGAATGGGAGAAGTGGCCGCAGAGAAGAACACACGAGAGAGAGCTTGCGGAGATCCCCTGAGTCCAGTGGAGACGGAAAAGCATGACTGTCTCAGGCAAAGCCGGGCAATTTTCTCCAACACTACTCTGGAGCCGACGTAAAAGCCCAGGAGGCTGACAACACATTTGCGAGCAGACGCAAACAAGAAGGCGAGAGCTTAAGCGAACGACCTGTCTGCTTCACTGGACGCGATGGGCAGTGCGAGAGCCGGGGAGACCGAGGAGCAGCCCCGGGCCACCTCGAGGAGCGCACGACCGAGACGACGGCCAGTCCGGCCTCCCCGCGGGCCTGGGAACCCCCACCCCGCGCCCCGGCCCCGCCGCTGGGACACAGGCCGTCCCCGGGGCTTACCAGCAGGCCCTCCACGTTGATGGGGTCTCGGCAGCGGCGGCGCACCGTCTCCTCCGCCGGGTCCACGAGCAGGCTGGGCAGCTTCCGCGCCGGCCGCTGCTGACTCATGCTGCCCAGCCGGCCGCCCCTCGCCTCGCACCCCGCGAGCTCTCCCGCCTTCTCCCGCTCGGGTCGGGCGCCGCCTCCGACCCGCCGGCTCCCGGGGGCCAAGCACGAACTGGACTCCTGGCCTGCCCGGAGGTGCCGCCTGGCTAGGCCGGCCCGCTGACGGGCGCGCCGCTGCCCCACGACCCCGGGAGCTGGAACGCGGGCGGGAGGAGAGCAGGGTGACCCACTGCTCTCAGGACGCCAGGCCCGCCATCTTCCCGCATGCGCACTGCGCCGCCCCCAGTGCGCATGCCCGGCGCGGCCGGAGCGCTCTCAAACACAGACCCGCTCCCGAAGGCCGGAGCCCGGGAAATCCCGGAGAGCGGACACCACGGAAAGGATGGCGAAGGAGAAGGAAGACGTGGAGCAGGAATTGCAGACGAAGGGAGCGGGACGAGAGGAAGGAGGCAGCCGGGACAACGCAGTGGTCGCCTCGGAATTCTCGACACTAAAGGTACTAATAACTGAAAGTTCTGAGCTCGCAGGGATGTTAATTTACGCTTGAGGCCCTCCGCACGTCTCAGGCCCTTGCCCAGTGTTGATGCTTAGTAAATGTTGGTAACCAAACCGTCGTGGAATTGTTTACTTACATGCATCTTTCCTCCTTTCCCTTTTCTTCCTTCTTTTCATGTGAGGAATAAACTATTGATTCCATAGGTGTCAGAAATCGTGGTGCGCACAGGAGATATTCGTTTGAATTTGGCACAGTCTCAGATTCCGGTGGAGGGGACAGATAAGTAAAGGAACATTTAAAGCTGGAGCCACTTTGCTGTACAGCAGTAATTAACACAACATCGTAAATCAACTAAAGTTAAAAAATGAAAAGAAAGGAGAGTGTTTCAATAACAAAGGTTACGTGTGCCAAAAATCCACTAAGCAGGTAATAAAAGGGGGAGTTTAAATGCCAAATAAATAAAATAAAATAAGATAAAATAAAATAAAATAAAAAATGAAGCTGGAGCCAGACGGTCTGTTTTCAGATCCTGGCTCCCCCTACTTAGAAGTTTACAAGACCTGAAGCAAGCTGCTTAATTGCTCCGTGCCTCAGTTTCCTCATCTGTTAAATGGGACTAATGACTACTTACCTCATAAGATTGTTGTGAGGATTAAATGAATTAATGAATGTAGCCTACTTAGAACTGGGAATAGCACGTGTTTGATATAAAAAGGTAATACCATGTGATAAGTGCAGGGTGGAGGGCAGCTACTGAGCTGTAGACCAAGAGCTTCTACCCAGCATAAGGTCGAAGGTGGGTTCCCACTAGACTAGAAATTTCTTGAGGTCAGAGGCATTCTTTAATCTGTGATCTCTAGCATCTAGCACAGTTCCTGACAAATAGTAAGTGCCCCATAAGTGTTTGCTAAACAAATGACTTGAAATAAAGGATAATCTAGGAGAAGTCTCTAAAAGATTGGATTATGTTGCAGAATGGAGAATTTCCCAGAGTGGTTAAGTGACACCTTTACCAACCAGAGTCCCCTGAGAAGGCAAGCTCTGGAGACCAGAAATGGCTGGGTTTTTTTTAAAAAAAAAGACATAACCCAGCATTTGAGGTCTGTTTAACATTCTGCTAAATGTTCTGTACACATTTTCTTATGTAAATCTTATATCAAAACTGAAAGATAGGTATTTTTCTGCCCAATTTACAGATCAGGAAAATAAATATTAGCAAGATTTACAAAAATTACCCAAGGTCCTGGCTAGGCAGTGGCAGAGGCAGGATTTGACCTCATAGCTGATTGATTTAGTATGTGGATCCTCGGGAAGATTCTTGAAGGGTGACTGGATTTTCTAGAGCCAGAGGTGGGGTTGGGGGGGTGAAGGTGGGTGAGTCCGGGGGCAGGTGACTCTTTGTTCTGAGGTTTTGTTCAGCGGGCGCTGCAGGCTGAAGACCTAGCATGAGCACAGCTGTAGAGAGTCAGACCCATGACCCTGCCCTCCAGACGCTTACAATACCTGTGACTTGGCTTTCCCCTGAGACTTAATCATTCGCACATTTTTTTGAGCCTGTGCCTGGCAGGAGTATGTGCTGAGGAGAGAACTAAGTCTGAGGGGTCCTTACCTTGTGCTCCAGTGGCCCCCACGTAACCAGAATGCGTAAGTACTAACTTAGAATGTGTATAACATGCTATGGAAGCGCAGAGAAGGAAGAAAAAAAAAATAACTGGACTTGGTGTAAATCACAGGTGCTTTTTCACACATCTTCCTGTGAGGTAGATATTTCTAGAATACTTTACAGATGAGGATACAGAGGCTCAGAGAAGTTAAGTGACTTGCCCAAGGCCACCTCCTCAGGGGGCTCAAATGCAGGACTTCAGCCACCAGATCCTCAGCTTTGTCCATCAAGTCCCACTGCGGTGCCCAGACCCAGTTCCCAGCACAGAAATTCTAGTATTTCCATTTCCAGCCCTGCTTTTGTGTGTTCTTCTTGGGGCAAAATGGTGCTAGGGTAAAATAGGGTGTGGGCTTTGAGACTTTAAAATTAGGCCTGAGGTATAGGCCGAGGGCCCAGGTGCGCTGGAGGAATGCTGAGAGGCCTTATTTGTCAAGGGATATTTTACCTTCCTTCTACGGTAAAATTTCTTCCCCAGAAATCTGTGAGGAAATGGCCATGTCCAATAGGGAATAATGGAAATGTTTTACACTGTTCAATATAGTAGCCACTAGCCACGTGTAGCTGTTGAGCACTTGAAGTATGGCTAGCAAGGAACTGAATTTTCATTTATTTTAATTTAACTTGAATTTTAATAGCCAGGTAACTAGTGGCTACCATATTGGATAGCACGGGTGAAGATACAAAAATGTGGTATCACCTAGTCTGGTGAGATTCTACGTGTGGTCTGTGGACCTCAGCATTGCCATCACCAGCGAGCTTGTTAGGAATGCAAACTTTCTGGGTCTACCCCAGACCCTACAGAATCAGAAACTCCGAGGATTTGGGTGTACTCTGCCAGGCACTGGTCTAGCCCAACCCCTTCTTTTCCAGGTGAGGAAACTGATCCTCATCCCCTCTCCAAGGGATGATAAACCAGCTAAATTGAAGCCACGTTAACTTTTCTAATGCAGTGTTTTGGGATTGAGGGCTTGGAGCAAATCCAATGGTCGCCACTCTAACCTACTATTTGCTAGGTGTTACAGCTTTCTGCATATACCTGTCACGCCGGCATAGGCATTCTCAGATCTTCAGCAACAGGAGAGGTCAAATGGGAGGCAAGGAGAATGGTTAGGAGGCTGTCAGTCACCGAAAGGACAGCTGATGATGGCCAGAACTGGGCAGTGCCAGTGAAAGTAGAGAGCAAAGGACAGATTCAAGAGCTAGAAGATAGATGTAGAAGGAACAGAGCTTGGGGGTTGATGAAGTTTAAGGGAAGACTTGTACCCGAGGTGGCGCTTTGGGTACTTGAAGTCCAGGCACAGGTGAGATTTGACAAGGGCAGGAGTAAGTGCAAGATGGGGCAGGGCCAGAGGGCAGAGCAAGAGGGCAGCCAGTGTGAAAGGGCTGGCAGATACTGTCACATTGTTTACAATAAGCAGTTTTGCTTTTGTTTTTAAACTAAGCAACAACAAAGGTAATTAAGAGGGAGTAGCTAGGGGAATAGAAGGTGAATCTAGGCTATGGGTGCCTTAGAGGTTAAAAGAAGGGATGTTTTCTGCCTTTCTTCCCTCCCTTCCTTTTTCCTCCCTCCCTCCCTTCTTTCCTCCCTTCCTTCTTTCCTTCCTTCCTTCCTCCCTCCCCTCCTTCCTTCTTTCCTCCCTCCCTCCCTTCCTTCCTTCCTTCTTCCTCCCTCCCTCCCTTCTTTCCTCCCTTCCTTCCTTCTTTCCTTCCTTCCTCCCTCCCTCCCTCCCTTCTTTCCTCCCTTCCTTCCTTCTTTCCTTCCTTCCTCCCTCCCTCCCTTCTTTCCTCCCTTAGTTCCTTCCTTCTTTCCTTCCTTCCTTCCTCCCTTCCTTCCTTCCTTCTTTCCTTTCTTCCTTCCTCCCTCCCTTCCTTCCTTCCTTCCTCCCTTCCTTCCTTCCTTCTTCTTCCCTCCCTCCCTTCTTTCCTCCCTTCCTTCCTTCCTTCTTCCTCCCTCCCTCCCTCCCTTCATTCCTTCTCTTTTCTCTTTTATTCTTTCTTTCCTACTTGTTTCCTTCCTCTCCACCACCCCCCCTTTAACTTTTTTAAGATAGCAGAGACCTAAGTTTTTTAGTGTTGATGAGAAGGAGCTAGTAGAAAGGGAGAGCTTGAAGATGCAACAGAGAAAGGGGATAACCCTGAGAATGCTGTCAGGGATTCCACACAGAGCTCCAGGGGAGGAGGAAATTGGAAACAAGAGGAGGGCTCCACCTCCACGGTGACAGGAGGAAAGTGCAAGGACAGAGGCAGACAACCTGATAAGGTATTTTTAGCAGGAAGTTGAAGGAGTTCATGCTCTGTTGAAGGCAAGGTCATCTGCTGAGGGTCAGGGGAGATGGTAGAAGTGGAGATTTGGTAGACATACCAGGCACTCAGTAAATATGACCCAGCGATTCCACTCCTGGGTATATATCTGAAAAAAATGACAACACTACTTCAAAAAGGTACAAGCACCGCAATGTTCAGAGCAGTTTTATTTACAATTGCTAAGGTATGGAAGCAACCTAAGTGTCCATCAACAGAAGGATAGATAAAGAAGATGCCGTGGATATGTCCATGTATATATACACACACACACACACACACACATGCACAATGGAATACTACTCAGCCATAAAAATAATGAAATATTGCCATTTGCAGCAACATAGATGGACCTCGAGATTATCATACTAAGTGAAGTAAGTCAGAAAGAGAAAGACAAATACTGTATGATATCAGTTATATGTGGAATCTAAAAAATACAGCAAACTAGTGAATATAACAAACAAGAAGCAGACTCAGATACGGAGAACAAACTAGTGGCTACCAGTGGGGAGAGGGGAGAGGCAGTATAGGGGTAGAGGATTAAAAAAAGGGTTATTATGGGACTAGAGGAAATCATGTGTGTGAAACTTTTGAAAATTGTAAAGCACTATAGAATTTAAACAGTCTTCATTAATAATAATAATAAAAAGATGGTTTCTAGCAGAGCTGCAATCCAAATTCTGGTCTTTTACTCTCTAGGTCAGTATCCTTTGTAGGAAGGTGATGAGGCGCAAGGACAAACACTTGGCGGGAAAGGAGTGTCGTAGAGATGGAAGGATGCAGAAAGAGGAGCGGTGGCATGCAGGAAGGAACAGACAAACCTGGACTGGAGCGAGTCCTGCATCCACCCTTATTAGCCTCACTGGCAAGCATCTTAACCCTTAGGATCCTCAGTTTCTCTGTTTGTAAACTGAGGTAAACATACCTGCAATTCTGCTGTATTAGAGACAATGGACGTCAAGTCCCTGGTGCATTGAATCCATCTTCAGTGGTAACACAAACTTCCTAGCTTCACAGGGGCTGTTTCTAACCAAGTCTCAAAGCTCCCTACCCCAGTGACTAAAAATGGTTCTAAAATGACATCAAATGGAACAAAGAGCCGGGCGGCTGACTCTTTGTTCTGAGGTTTTGTTCAGAACTTGACAAGCTTTCCTGAGAGCTCCCAAGAAGATGCTAGCCCACGAAAGTTGTCATTGGTCCAGATGCACGGATTCTGTCTCTCCACTTAGCAACAGTATTTGCCTCCTGCTTCAGAAAAGGAAACAAAAAAGTAAGCCTGCAGTTAAATACACCCACAAGGGCAAATCCCCATGAAAGCCTGTCAAAAAAGAGCTGTGGGAAAGATGAGCTATTGCTATACGCCTGGGTGAACTCCAATGAGGAAGCCACAAAGGGGAGGGAGGATGGGCACAGGGGCTTGTCAGTTCCAGCCCCCCAAAGGGTTTCAGCCCTTCCCTCCTCCTGATTCCCACTGCCCCACGACTGCCCTCATTGTCATTGTTCCTGGACTATTTTAACTGCTTCCTAATTCATTCGCCTGTCCTGCCATTTACAAGGGACTCTATACTATCACTGTCAAATTAAACAACTGCCTTTTGGGGGGTGGCTGTTGACCTTTCATTGCAGGAGAAATCTTTCTAAAGCGTGGGTCTGATCTCATCACTCCTCTGCTTAAAAGCTGTCAGTGTACTTTGTCTGTATTATGCTCGAGGTTAGTAGTTTCCCCTGGGCACTGGGCACTTGCCTGCCTGGCTGTCTGCCGCATCACACTTTTGGAGGGAGGGCAGGGGCTGGGTCCCGGGCACACAGGGGCCCCTACCACCTTGTCAGAGCCATTGGATGCATCACTTTCTCTCAGTCACATTAATCTTCATTCAATTCCTCAAAAGCTTTCCCTCACTGCTGAGTCTTCTCACATCTTGTTTTCTTTGCTAGGACGTTAACCCTTTGACACCTCCCCTAGCAGATGCCTCATCCTTATTTTGCACATTCTCCCCCCCCCCCCCCCCCCCGCCAGAAAGGCTTCTCTGAACTCCCAGATGAGGCTAGCACCCCAGCCTCCTTCCCACGTGTTGTCTAATGAGCCCCACAACCTGGACTGATGCCCCCAGTAACCTTTCACCATCCATAGACACATTACATTATAAATAAATAGCATTTGAAAAAAAATAAACTCTTTACTATGTTGACTTCGAAATGTAAATTCCAAAGCAAAACATGAAAACCCAAATTATAGAGGTAATAGTTTGTCTTAAAACTTTGAAGCACACCTTATGCTGGATTTTGTTTTAATTCAGCATTATCAGATGATTGATACGTTTAGCAACTTTTATTTTTCCTCTGACTGAATTTTATGATGAATGATACTAATGTTCTTAGTATTTCTTAAATAGTGTAGGTTTACGTTAGTTTCATTTTGGGAAAAGAAAATCCATTTTATTAATTGTGTTATTGTGTTATTAATTGTGCTATTATAAAATCCATTTGTATTAATTGTGTGGAAAGAAGACTTACAATCAGCAAACTTGAAACCTTTTGTTTTCTTTGTTAGGTAGTTACACATCATTTTTATAATGAAAAAGATAAATTATAATACCTTCCCCTAAAAGAAAAGAAAGTTGCCCAATATTGGAGGATAACCACGTTGGTTTCAGACTTCTGATACCAACAGTACAAAAATATCATTAGACCTCTGAGAAATTTTGGACAATGAAAATTAAGCAAGAAAACTGTTAATTTTTTGAAGAGGTTCATTTATATGGCTCAAAATTCAAAAAGTACCAGAGTAAACAGTGAAAAATGTCCCTCCCACGCCTGTCTCTCAGCAGTGAAGTCTAAAGTCCTCTCTTTGAAGCTCACATTGCACTGGTTTTGTATGGATTCTTGCAGAGATATTTTATGCACAAATAGTCCTCTATGTTATTTCCCCAACCCTTGTTTGCACACTAATAATCATACTATTTCGATTTTTTTTAACCTAGCAAAATATCTTGCAGATTGTTCCCTAACAGTGCAATAAAAGTTTTTCTCACTCTTTTTTATGTCTACACAGTATTGCACTGTGTGTATGTACCATAAATCACCCATGCCCTCTCCAAGTCTGGACACTTGGGTTATTTCCAATATTTTGCAACCACAAACAACACCAAACACAGAACAATCTCATTCAGCCTACCTTTCACCCAGGTACGCGTATATCTAAAAAATAAGTGGCTAGCAGTGAATTACGAGGCCAGAGGTGACTTTAATAGATATTGTCAAATTATCCTTCAAAGAAGTTGAATCAATTTACCTCCCCTTTAGCAAGGTGGGAAAAATATGATAAATCAATTTTCACTTGGCCTTTAAAGTTGAACTGCATCATTTTAGTCCACTTGAATTCTATACAAGCACAATTTAGTTTGTTTGCTAACGTGTTACTGATTGTTAAATGTGTCCTACTTAAATGTTCACCTCCCACGCACTACCCCCAGGAGATACATCAGTTGCACCAAATTTGTTTTGCCCCTCTCACTCTTTCCTTTGTTTATCTAATATTTGATACCAGACGATACGATGCTGGCAGCCGGGTTACAAGCCCACTTACCGTTTGCTGAAGTGTAGCATCTTGACTCTCCACCAGGTGGAGCAGTTTCACCTTAGGGAGCGCATTGAGTAGGGCCGCTGAATTTGGGGTGGTCAATATTCCTGGTGATATGGAGGTGGAGTGAAGTAGAGTGGAATGCAGTTGGAGTTGAATTTAAGGTTTCAAACGAGGATGTGGCACATCTAGGCCTCAGATGTATTAGTGATCCAGGTGAAGTTTAGTATCTCTGGTCTGAACCACCTGTAGAAACAAGTCAAGTCCTACCATTCGGGGTTGCTTTGTGTTCCCCATCCCTGCCTCCTTCCACATTCATACATTGAAGTTCCAACCCCCAGCACCTCAGAATGTGACCTTATTTGGGGAGAGGGTCTCTACAGAGGCAGTCAAACTAAAATGAGGTCGCTGAGGTGGGCCCTAATCCAATATGACTGGTGTCTTTATAAGAAAGGAAATTTTGGACACTGACACACAGAGAGGGAAGAGGATGTGAAGAGACAGGGAGAAGACAGGCATGCAAGTCGAAGAGAAAGGCCTGGGACAGACAGATCCTTCCCTCGCAGCCTTCAGAAGGAACCAGCCCACCGACGCCTTGATCTGGGGCTTCTAGCCTCCAGAACTATGGACGATACATTTCTGTTGTTTAAGCCCACCAGCCTGTGGTGCTTTGTCATGGCAGCCTGAGCAAACCAATATACCTACCCACTCACATTCTGGGAGAATTTAAGTAAGCTGGGTTTAAGCATTTACTAGGCTAGAGAAACATTTCCTCCACAGAAAGTGATAGCTAATAACAGAAACTGGGTTATAGTTTAGAGATATTTATTATAAGCGAATAAACGAAGTACCCTTAAGCCATTCAGAAACCGTCTCACATAGAAACAAGTGGTACGCTGATAACAAATGACTCTAAACTGCTTGACACGCACAAAAGGGAGCTTTTAAAGGCTTCAGCCGATTCCACTCTACCGCATTTTAATTGGGCGCTGTGATGGATGTGAAAAGAGTAAGCTGTTTTGCTCAGGCACAAAGGAAGGAGATGGCGTATCTACTGGTATGTGTGACGAGATAAACAAGTATACATAAAAATGAAAGTGCGTGAGAGGATGAGTTTGTGTCTGGGTGTAGTCATGTGAAAACGTGTGTATGTTAGAAAGAAAAAGGTATGAGAAGAGTTGGATTTGCAAGAAACAGAAATATGGGTGTAAGCAGAATGTATGTACCAAGGGGGAGAAATGTTTGCGTGACAAGGTGTGTGTGTGAGTGTGTGTGTGTGTGAGAGAGAGAGAGACATTCGGTGTTTCTGTCGGTGGAGAGAAACATGTGTGAGAAGGAAACGTGTATGTATGTGAAGAAGAGTCACATGTATGTTTGAAGTGTGTGTGCATTTAAGGAGGCAGATATGTGTGTAAGGAATACGTGTGCGCAGCACATGCCTAGACGTGTAAGGGGGGGACGTATGTGTGAGGATGTGTGTGTGAGGAGAGAAGAATGTGTGTGTGTAAGCGTGTGAGGAGAAGTACATGCGTGTGATTCTTTAGGATAATGCTGGTCAAAGAAACAAATGTGCCCAGAAGCCGTGTCTAATTGCCTTCCTGACCCCATGGCCCCTGCGAACCCTGCTTACTGAATGAACTTAGAGATTGACAGCTCCTTTGTAGGTCTGAGGTTGGCCACCACAGTTTTTAGTTCAGTACCATATTTGTCAACATTTTAAACTAGCTTGAGTCCCCTCATTTAAGAAAATATCTTGAAATTACTTTTTCAAGTTTTGGTTCAAGTTCAGTAAAGACATAAAATGAGTGGGTCAGGTTCAGTTCAGGAAGAAAAAAGCTAATCATTCGTATTTGCGTGCCGGTATTTAAATCAATGAACTAGGAGCAGAGAGATGATTCATCAAGCAGGAAAATACTATACAACTTTTTCACTGAATTTCATTTCTTGTCTTATTAATTCTTAATTGATAGGAGTCTGTGCATTTCTAAAATTTATTATAGATTAAAAAATGGGATTAAATGGTTTCCCCAAAGTCACTGTATCAATTAACTAAGGCATGGGACAGCTTCCTAAGAATGTTTCCCTAGCAGGAACCACATATTCACTTTGATTCGTCTGGTGAATCAAATTGTATTTTTGCCTTTATTAAAAGTGACTTCCTTTTTAATGTTGGGTTTCAAGGAAAGGAATTAATTTTTGGAATGTCTTTCATATAACGGGGGTTAGGCAGGCTAACTATGGCCCGTGGGCCAAATCTGTTCAGCTATCTAGTTTTTTTTTTTTTTTTTTTGGAGGGGGGGGGCAGTATCCTTTTTTATGGCCCATGAGGTAAGAATGGTTTTCATATTTTTAAAAATATTTATACTTTAATATAAATGGTTATACATTTATACTTTAAATGGTTATACAAGTACTTTTATAATCGAATAGTGTGGTTTTGCCTCTTGGCTGGCAAAGCCTAAAATATTTCTTTTAAACCTTTAAGAAAAAGTTTGCTGACCCTGTTCTGTAGGATTTTATTTGCTTGATAAAGTGTAAGCTGTCAAAATGTAAGGGAGAAAAAAGTAAGTACCGTGATTATTGGTTTAGCAATTGCAGTAACTAATCTAAACCATAGAACCAACGTATTGGTAAATGTGAATTCAACACAGCTATTCTGTACATGTGTTTACCGGAGTGGTTGAAAAACTGTTTATTCCCTAGAAACACAAACGCAGTCAAGAATGTTCACTGCGGTCTTGTTTCTAATCATGAAAAACAGATCAACTCAAAGGTCCATCAACAGAAGGATGTCTGTACAAGTTGTGCCATTCATACAATGGAATACTATTTAGCAGTTAAAATGAATAACCTAGGGCTATATGTATGATGAGATGGCTGTCACAAACATCATATTGAGCAAAACAACATAAAACAAATGACTGGGTTACAGAACAAAACACAGAATATGATAACACACAGAAATCGGTAAAATTGGAAAACATGCTATAGTTCAACTCAGGCATATGTAGTAACATGAACACATGCATATGTAGTAATAGTATGAAAACATTGATGGGATGTTTTAGGAAAGTACTGGGGGTTGGGAAGGCGGTGGTGGGGGAAGAATTGGGATCAGGGAGGGCTGTCTGGGGGCTTTAAGTGTATGGTGATATTTATTTCTTACGTGAATATCCGAAGTAAGTATGGCAAGAGGGTAGGATTGGCTGGTTCTTGGGCACACAGAGAGGGGCTCGTGACGTTACTGTCTCTTGTGTGCGTTTCAAATATTTCATTATAAGAAAAGGAAAATGATGGTACTGCCAATCAGAGTACAGGAAATCTACGGAGATTGATTCAGGCAACATTTTTCCCCAGGCCCTGTTGTGTGGTGGCACTTGCTGGGGGCCAGGCCCTCATTCCCTCATTTAACCGCCCAGCTCACTCAACTGTGACTGTCTCCCCCATCCTCAAGGACACTGTCAGACTGGCCCAAGGCCACAATGCGAGTCATGGGGGTGAGTGGCAGTGAGGGTGCCGGGCTGGTCGCCCGATTCCAGCTCTGCGCCTCGCAGGTTCCTGAAATCACAGGGGCTCCTCTCTTGCTTAAAAAAAAAGAAGTACTCCTGCCCTGTGCTTACTGCTTGCTCGGTCTAGCTCTGCACCAGCCTCCTGCGAGGTCTGCAAAGATTTATCGGAGATTCTTTGGTTCGTTCCGTTCCTCACGGATTCTTCCCGACACCGGGGCCAGGGGGAGTTGGCTGGGTTCTCCCCGCAGGTGCCCACCGTTCCAGAATCTTTCTCCTCTGTTGGCCTCAGACAGGCTCCCTGGTGGGCCACTGGCCGACCCCGGCTGCTGGGGACCCGGGTGCCCCTATCCCCCCTTGCTTGAGCCGGTCTCTGGGGGCCGGAGAAGGGCGCCCCGCCGACGCGGCCCTCCACAGGGCTCAGCCCGTGCGTCCAGGGGTGGGCGTTCCGGGGCCCTTGGCGTGGAGCCTGTGGGAAGCCTCGGCTGCGCTCCTGCTGCCTCGCAGACCTGCCTTGTCCCCTCTGGGCGTCTGCGTCCCAAGCGACAAAATGACCTCTGTTCTCCGAGGGTTCTTCCAACGTCTGCCCAGACTCCCCCCCCCTCTGAGTCTCCGTTGGCTGGAGGGGCTCCCCGCGTGGCCCTGCGGGAAGGTGGGGAGGTGTGCCGGGGGGCGGGACGGGCAAGCTGGGGGAGGAATCCCTCGGGGAGATCAGAGAAGAGAGCGACGTTTCCCGAGAGCAGGCGGCGCCCCGAGCCCGGTGCCGCGCCCTTCGGGTGAGGAGGTCGGACTTTGGCGAGGGGGGCGCAGGGGCAGGGCGAGGGGACCGGGCACGCGGCGCGAAAACCCAGGCCGGCGGGCGGGCGCGGGGCTCGGCTCCGGCCCTCGAGCCTCCTCCCCTCGCCCGACGCCGCCCGGTCCGGCCCTGGCGCCGCCCTCGCCGCGACCCTTTCCCAGCGGGGTCCCGGGTCGGCCGAGCCCACCGCCGGCCCTTCTCCGCGGTCGGCCGGAAGACCCGGAGAAGCGGACTCCAGGGGGCGGCCGGGGTCAGGGGTCAGTCCCGGGCGCGGGCCGCGCTCCGCAGATCCGGGCTTTGCCGCGCGCCCCCCGGCCGGCCGAGCCCGGGAGCTGGGGGAGTGAGCGCGCAGGCGGCTGGGCCGGCCCTCCGACGGCGGCGGGCGCACCGGAGCGGGGCCGCGGCGGCGCGAGGACAAAGGGCCGAGGTAGGAGCGGCCGCCGGGCGCGCCGGGGGAACGTCTCGCAGCGCAGCGCGCGGGGAAGCGCGGCCCGGGGAGCGCGCGGGCGGACGTGGGTACCTTTGAGGTCGGGACCCGCCGGGAGGCTACGGAAGTGTCGGGGTTCAGCCTCGAGGGCGCCTGGGGGTGTGGGTGCCGCTGCCTCGTGTGCGTGCGCGCGTGGGAGTGTGTGTGTGTGTGTGTGAGTGTGAAAGAGAGAGAAAAAGAGGGGCCGGCAGAGTTGGACTTAGATGGACTTGGAACGCGCGCTGAGCGCTTGGCACATGGTGAGCGCTCCGTAGGTGAGAGCTAATAAAAATGACAATGATGGTAATAATCACTGTTCTGAGGGTGTGCACGCGTGCGTGCATGCGTGTCCATGTCTGTGTGTTTAGAGAAGCTGGAGCCGGCGGTGGCGGCCCCAACTCCCCGGCACTTGGAACACGGGAGAAAATGGGGCTTCTTTCCAGAACCGACCTGGGACTGTCTCTGAGGGGCTCCGACCCTTGGGAAGGCTGGTTCGGGGGAGGAGGAGGCTTAGTAGCTGGATCCCAGTTTTGGGTCTTGGGAACAAAGGCTGCTTCCCTGAAGTCCAAGAAGGTGTGTGTGTGTGTGTGTGGCCGCCAGGGCGCCAGGCGGGGTGGAGGCGATGATGGCCATTCATGGAGAAGGCTGTTGGGCCATTTTGCTGTCAAGCCTCTTTTGATCCCTGGTCATGAAGACCAGCAAAAAAAAAAAAAAAAGAGGAACTACTTAATTTGTATACTGAAGCTTTTCTTTAAGAAACTTTTATTATAGAGTTAAGTGTTACTCAGGACTTGGAAGATTTTTTTTAGTATCTCTTTTAAACAATATGTGCATTTTAACTTGATAAAAACTTTTATTCCTAGCGAGAGCATTTTAATTTCTCCGATTAGCACTGCGTGTTAGACATGGGGAAAGGTGGAGGTCTGGGACGGTTCTGAGCTTCATCTTACCTAAAGCGTTGTTTTAATGTCACCTGGTTTGCAGCACTTTGTAGGAAAACATTACTGGAAGTTTTAAAGGCCAATTAGACTCCTACCCCTGTCTTAGAATGTCTTAAATCTCTGGGCAGATTTGCAGAATTCCTTATATGCAATCCATTGCTTCGAGAGTACTGTTTTGGGGTTTGCTCAGGAAAGTTTGTTTCTAGGAAACAAAAATCAGATTAAAAATGTGAAACAATTAAATGAAACACAGGTGAGGAGATGTTTCTACAAGTCTTTTCATACTGAAATCTGGTTCATTTAAAGTTTGCATTGTGATCTGTGACTTTTCCATCCCCACAGCAGTGGATGAGGTGGTCTGCTGTTCATTCTGGAGCAATTTTTTTTTTTTTAATTTAAGTATAGTTGATGTACAATATTATATAAGTTACAGGTGTACAATGTGGTGATTCATAATTTCTAAAGGTTATACTCCATTTATAGTTATTATAAAATATGGGGTATGTTCCCTGAGTTGTACAATATGTCCTTGTAGCTTATTTTATACCTAATAGTTTGTATCTCTTAATCCCCTACCCCTATTGTGCCCCTCCCCCCACGACTCTCCCCACTAGTAACCACTAGTTTGTTCTCTGTATCTGTGAGTCTGCTTCTTGTTTGTTATGTTCACTAGTTTGTTGTATTTTTTTAGAGTCCACATATAAGTGATATCATACAGTATTTGTCTTTCTCTGTCTGACTTATTTCACTTAGCATAATACCCTCCAAGTCCATACATGTTACTGCAAATGGCAAAATTTCTTTCTTTTTTATGGGTGAGTAGTACTCCATTGTGTGTGTGTGTGTGTGTGTGTGTGTGTGTGTGTGTGTGTGTGTGTGTATACCACATCTTCTTTATCTGTTCATCTGTTGATGGACACTTAGGTTGCTTCCGTGTCTTGGCTATTGTAAATAATGCTGCTGTGAACATTGGGTGCATGTATCTTTTAGAATTAGTGTTTTTTGGAACAAGTATTCTTCAAAGAATAAGAAGTAAGTTCAGGTTGAAGTTGAAATTCCATCCTAGCCTTTCTTGTTATTGATTAACAAATGGCTTATTTGTGGTTTAAGATGTTTTTAATCAGTGAAAATAGCCACTTGCACCAATACATGTAATCTTTTAGTGGGTGGGTAATTTGAAGCTACACTTTCATATCTGTATTTTTGTCTTGTCATTTTTAATAGGAGAGTTTATAATGTAGAGCCTGTCTGAAGGTTTCTATGCTTAGTATAAAATTGGTTCATTTAGTAAGCAAGTGCCTGAACTCCTATGGCATTACACATGTTCATTCTACTACTACCATTTTACTTGACATCAGAAACCCCCATTTTAAGAAAATCGTGTCTAGTTTGTGGATTCAACATTTGAATTATTTAGTGATTCCAGAGTGTTCAGAGGCAATCTCAAAGTAGAGCTGATAAAAGGTTCATTCATTCATAATGAAAAGAAGATCGACTATAACTTAAAGAGAGAGGCAGACCCCCTGCATCCTGTGCCATGCCCAAGCACAGTCCTCATAAATGAGCGGGACCAGGACATTTAAACAAAGGCTGTGATATGGACGCTTCATGCATTAAGTGGGTAAAGGGAGCTTGCTTTTAATAATCCACATTTCCCTGTCCAGCATGCTTCAGTGGTTCTGTTCTGTTTCCCCTAGGAAGCCTGTAGGGCTTTTGTGGGAGTAACTGACCATTGGGGCTGGCTGAGGGCAGCTCGTGGAGCCCTGATCTGGCCATGCCAGAGGGTCCGTAGCCCTCTAATCCCTTCAAAAGATTCCACTTAATCTCTGCAGTTTGTACACTGCTTAATGGGCACGCTTGTCTTTTTGGTTCAGTTTCTGAATATACAGATAAATTATAGTACTTTAAAGCTAATTGCCCTTAAAAACAAAAACAACAGAATGAGGAAGACTGTTGTAGAAGTCGTATCTGTGACATAAAATTTAAAAACCTGCAGAAGAGTTAAAAAAAAAAAAAAGGAAAACTGGAAATCTATGATCCAGATATAATTACTGTTAATACTTTGGCATGTTTTTTCTGGTCTTAAAATTAAGTTCTATATGCTTCTAAACATTGGCCAAAATTATATATATATAAAATATATGTCATTTTGTATCTTTTAAATATAAAAGTTGTATTATGAATATACTTATTATTTCATTGATTTTTTTTTGAAGGCAGAAAGATAACTTTTATTTTGGCATTAATCACATCAATTTGTTTACATTTATGACATGTTACATATATTATTATTCAAACAACTAACGAAGTCATCAATCTGGCTTTTATTTTCAAGCTCCTATTTGTTCAAAAGACACCTGTGACTTGAAGATTCTTTTAAAATGAATATTCTCTTCACTGAAATAAAAAGTTGACATTTAACAAGTATCACATTTTACACCTGTAAGTTTTTTTAAAGTACTGCAGAACTGTACAACTACATACAACATGTATATGGTTTGCTGTCTTCCTAGATATGAACTACTGTAAAATGACATAAAATTCAAATTATTTACCTTCTCCACACTTAACTTGTAAGTCTGTCCAATAGCAGTTATTGAGTATCCAGTAATTAGAGGAGAAAGTAAAGGGAGGACATGAAGATGCTCTTCCCCGTAGGAACTCACTTGTTATAAAGCTAACATACACCCATAAAGTAACAAAGCAACACTGGGTCGTGTTACCTGGTAACAGAAGTAGATGTTCAGGTAACTATCACTTTATGTAATAGATGTATCCTAAGTTAACAGCAACATCTTATTTGTTAAGTCCAAATCCTCAATTAATTAAAATTTTATACTATATCAGCAATCTATTTCCACAATAAATTAATTTTGGTTGAAAGAGGTTAAAATGTAAGTTTCTTCTATTGCGTGCTTGAGAGAACAGTTCCCAATGAAGAATAAATAAGGCGGGAGGGGAATAAATAAGGGAACAATGGCAACAATAAGCCGATCAATACAGCAGACACTATTAGAGGATTTTCAAACCTCCTTGCCCAATAACCCTAAATTTAAAAGCAGCAGCAACTGAACAGGTAAAAAGAAAAAACCAAAGGAGTAAGACAGGGAATTCACGTGATGCATGGCTTCTCTGAGAAGTCCTAGCAGCAGCGTGTAAAAGCAACCTCCATGTCAGCACAGTGAAGCTCAAGCAGCAGCTCCATCCTTGACGCTGCAACAAGATTCCTAGGAACCAGAATAAAATCCTCCACAAATTCCCAAAAACCTCTAGCCCTTTTTACAGCATCATCACTCTCTCCGTAGACTTTAAATGTTCCAGTATCTTCATCTAGCTCAGTAGCTGTAACTCCTGGAACCTTTCTAGCTTGCTGTATGTTAACTGCCATGTGTTCCTATTGCCAGGCCCATCAAATCTTCTCTCACAACAAATTCCTCATGAAAAGCTGCTGCAAGTTGTTTTGTGCATTCTAAATGCTTAGTGGCCTCTGCATTTCTGGACATAAGCATCAACTTCATACGAATACTTCGCAAATGCATGTCATTCAAAATATTTACCCTCTTCACAGTTGCTTCACTGGCAGACAGTATCATTAGCTGTGTGGTTTCTGGATGGTAAAAAATTCTACCTGCTCCTACTGCTTTCTTAAAATCTTTATGTGCATTTTCACTAGCACACGCCTCTCTCAAATCCTCAGGAACATTCACTGTGCATTTAAAGAAGGTATTTTTTTTGACAGTTTTATTTTGATTGACAGGCCGAAGTCATTCAAATGGGACCATTTCATTGTAAGTGGCATCACAAGCAGCACATTCAATGACATAAAATTCTCCTTTCATCATTCGAACTTTAGCCAACCACCATCTGCATGGTTCTTGATCATTTGCTCTTGAATACACCTCTACTTCATCTCCTTCACTAATTTCATTTTTTATATCAGGTGGTGGTGGTAATCTAACTTCATTAAATGGAACCTGGCGTTCCGGTTGCCAGTTGTTCTCAAAAACAACTGTGAGGGAGTCTTCATGAACATCTTTGATAAATCCCTTGTCGAAAGCCCCGTTGGAGCCGAGAATCTCCACCGTCACCTCCGCCATGTTGGAACCGCAAAGCGATATTGTCATTTTAAATTACAATTTTGTATTCTCTTGTGTGGATAAACTATAATTTAACTATTACCCTAGCAAACTCTTGGGCTTTTCCTTTTATTTGTGCTTTTGATGTTCTTTCCACTTTGATAAAACATCACTGATTGATGGTAATACACATTTCTGAAAGTTGACCACCTTTAGAAAACGGCACAAAAAGTTTTACTTCAAGGATATACAGTGGGAAAAGATGCAGCCTTGCCTTAGTCCTCTCAGTCTCTTAGCCCCTTCTTCATCATCTTTTATGCCATTTATTTGTCTCTAACACAATAATTTGCATTTTCTTTACACCACCAAATTATGGGCTTCTTGAGGATAGCAATTTGTGCCTTAATTTTGTTTGACTCCCTCTAGTGGCCAGCCAAGACTTGGCATGTCACAGATATTCAAAATATTCCTTTGGTGGAGGGGGAGTATATTTCAGGGGCTGTGTGGGAACCCAGGTCCTCTCAGAGATGTGCAATGACAAATCTTGATCCAACTGACTCCCATTACCCTTTTATAGTGGAAAACTTCAAACGTCTACAAAAGTGGAAAGATCATATACTGAGCTGCTGTGTGATCTCATCCAATTCAACAATTGTGAACACTTTATCAATTTTGCCTCTTCTTCCTCCTCCCTCCCCACACTGCAACCCTCCTGGATTACCCTGAAGTAAATCCAAGACATTACAGCATTTCATACCCTTGGATTTTTGATGATGAGTTTACCTCCGAATCCACCGAAAAGGGCATGTTTTCAGGAAGCTGGGCTTGCTGGGAAGCTGTGTAACAGACATGCCAGTGACCTGCCTGCCTTGTTCTGCTTTGACCTTGAGCAGGTTGGCTCTCTGGCTCACCTATCTATCACCTGAGGAGCTTGGCCTAGGTAATCCATGAGCTTCCTTCCAACTTTTACTTTGTTCAAGCTCAGGTCTGCCTTTTAGTCTAATGTGGTAGTTCTCAAATTGTAGTTGCTGGACCAGCAGCTTTGGCATCACCAGGGAACTTGCACAAAATGCAGATTCTCAGGCCCCATACCCAGCCCTACTCAGAAGCTCTGGGAAGGGGGAGATTTGCCAATAATTTGTGGTTTCATAAGCCCTCCAGGTGATTCTGATGAACAGCCAAGCTTGAGAACCACTAATCTGTGAAAGTAGGCAAGAGGTCTATAAGCTCTTTAAAAAAACAAACAAACGGGGGACTTCCCTGGTGGTCCAGTGGTAAAGAATCTGCCTTACAATTCAGGGGACAAGGGTTCGATCCCTGGTCAGGGAACTAAGATCCTATGTGTGGCAGGGCAACTCAGCCCGCATGCCACAACTACTGAGCTCACACGCTGCAAACTGTAGAGCCCATGCGCCCTGGAGCCTGCGCGCCACAACTAGAGAGAGAAAACACACACGCCACAGCTAGAGAGAAGCCCTCACACTGTAACGAAGATCCCGCGTGCCGCAACTAAGACCCGACACAGCCAAAAAATAAATAAATTAAAAAAAAAAAAAAAGAAGGAAACCCTACTGGAAATTGTGCGTTTACCCATCATCGAGTTCGGTAAGTCAGTACAATGTCAGCTTCTTCCCTTTGTGCAGAATGAGACCAGTGGTGGAGTGACTCTGAGATCTTCTGTTGATCAGGAACTCTGACTGATAGTTACAGTTCTTGACTCAAAAAGATTTGGGAAAGAAATGATTAGATAAAATGTTTCTGAACTGAAGTATAGGTAGGCAATTTTCATTAAAAAAAAGAAAAGGTCGAGAACCACTTCATGGGACACACCACATTTGTAATTACATATTTATTTGTTTGATGTCTTATCTCCCCCATGGCACATGGTAAGTGCTGTGAAGGGTCAAGTCTGCTTTGCTCACCGTCCTGCCCCGGCACCCAGGACAATGGCTGGTCCATAGTATGTGTTTAGTAAATATTTGAGGAACGAATGAGCTTTGTTCTTTAGGGAACTTACAGAACTCTGGACAGAGCCAAGCCTAATACTGGTAGAAACAATTAGAGAACAGTTAAGGGTTCTATTTTGAGGTCTTGACTACAGTGTAGGAGAATTTGAGCCAAAAGTTCAGTTAGTTTTATATTTGTCACATAAAAGTATCTATTATGTGCTTAGTAATATCTTGGCCTCTGGGGAGAAGTATGGAAGGCAATACAAGAAAAGAGTAAAACAAGGAGCTTGTGCTAATACGACTGTTTCATTGGTTGGTAACTACCTTGCATTCCAGTGCTTTCAGGCACAAGAGTTAGCCAAATAATAATAATTATTAGAGCCACCACAATCCTTGGGCATCTACCATGTAAAAAGTATTTTATGAGAATCGCCTAAATATCTGTTCCCTGACATGAGCTTATTGGTAAGTTTTGAAATTTTGTATTTTAACAAAATAAAAACTCATTGATACCTTCATTTGTAAAAATTAAAAACGAGGTTAGAAAGTTGTTTCCAAAATTTAAAAATCTGCAGACATCATGGTCTGTAAAGGTAACACGAGTTTTAGCATCATTTATTTAATACATACCTATTTATTGAGTATGTACCATGTGCCAAGTATTTGTCTAAGTGCTGGAGATACAGCAGTGAACAAACCAGGCAATTCCTGCCCTCCTGGAACTTACATTCTAGTGGTAAGATTGGCAGTGAACCTCTGTGCTGTAAGTGATTTTCATTTTCATAGAAAATATGGTAAAGATTCTATTATCTAAGATCACAATCTGGCCATATATAAGCTGTAATATATTGCAATCCATGGAGACCAAGCAGACAGGTGTGGGCATTCCTGCCAACCCCTCTGAGCTGTGAGATGCCCACTCTTTCCTCATGATACCTTTCCTACCCTATGTGACCCATGCATTGGAGGTGGGGAGTGCCAGGGTCGATCCATTACCAAGGCTTAAAGTATTTATGATTTTTAAAGTAAGAGATACATAATAAGAAAGATCCAATATTGCCTTCTTGCACTGCCCTGTATTAGCTTGGGCTGTCATAACAAAATACCATAGACCAAGCAGCTTAAGCAGCAGAAATTTATTTCTCACGATTCTGGAGGCTAGAAATTCAAGATCAAGGTTCTGGTTGATTTGGTTTCTGGTGAAAAGCTCTATTCCTGGCTTGCAGGTGGCCACATTCTTGCTGTGTCCTCACCTGGCCATTCCTCACCTTCTCCCACAGGAGCATGGAGAGAGGGGTGGGGGGAGAGAGAGAGAGAGAGAGAGAGAGAGAGAGAGAGAGAGAGAGAGAGAGAGAGAGATGGAGCCCTCTGCTGTCTCATCTAATAAGGACACTAACTCTGTTGATCAGGGCCCCACCCTTATGACCTCACTTAATCTTAATTACCTCCTTTTAGACTCTGTCTTCAAATTCAACACACTGGGAGTTAGGGCTTCAACATATGAATTTTGGGGGGACACAAGTCTTCGGTCTATGGCACACTCCAAAGATTGCCCCCTTAGGTGAGCATGCTCAGTTTTGGAGCCTGCAGTTTTAGGGTTGGTTTGCAAGCGCACACAGGGGCTCCTAGCACTGGTTTGGGGGGTTTAGAGGAGGAGCGAGACTCTTCTTCTGAAGTGTGTGAGGCTGGAGCACACACAGGTGACACCGTTATTGTCGGTGATCTTTTTTGTACCTTCCAGGGAGACTGAGTGTGTATACCCCTGTGCAGCCCGGGGCAACACATGACAGGGTACTTACCTGTAGGTGTTTGTGGGTTGTTGGTAGACAGTTCTGGACTGGAAACAGCACACAAAAATTGCTAAGTCCTTCAGAGAGCAAGTACTTCTGGATTTGAGCCATCAGATGAATTCCCTGCCATGCTAATAAGATCTACCACCATTATTCACACATTTCTTAAATGTCCTGGTTTATTTTGATGTCGAAGGCACATGTACAGACCACCCTTTACAAAGGATTCCGTTTGGCCCTCTCTGCTTCTGGCTTGATAAACGATTCTGTTCATTTACTGTGCCTCTGCTTCCTGCTGACATTCTTGTCTTGTTAGACTTGAATGTGACTCAATTTAGGAGTAATATATCACGAGACCCATCTGGACCTTGGATTTACTAAGGCTTCCTTGCTCTTTGGAATCCATCATTCCCATGTTTTAGATTGAGAAGCTATCACAAAACTGGTCAGTCGCAAAAGTGGGACCTGATCCTCAAACTCTATCTCCTAGGTAGTGAGGGATGATCTTTGTGCATTTCTGTGCCTTTCTTTTCACCCACATTCACTCTGAAGGTGATTCTGCAGGTGGCCATCCTATTGCATTGCTTTTTCAGTTTTGCCACCCAAGGGTGAGCCTGTGAGTCAGGGGTTAGAAATAAGAAAATGGAAGCCCAAAGAGGAAACCTGGGAACTGATTTGAGTAGCTAATTCTGGCGCATCTAGTAAGATTTAAAAATTAAATACCATTTAACTACTCGAAGGCATTTAAATAACAGGGTCCTGCAAAGTTAGTTACCTTCATTATGGGCTCCACTGAGTTTGGTTGTATTTTCACATTGTAAGAGTTTCACAAAGTTTTCATTTTAGTAGTGTAAATTTTGTCAGTTGTGATAGGAATAAAATTTTGCAGTTATTTAGTTAGATACATGGAAGTAAAACCCAGTTCCTCCTCTCTTATGATTTTAAGTGGAGTAAAGGCAATGGGAACTAACATTACATGGCTATTCTGGCCAGGTTCTGAGTTGGACTGATAGCACCTATGAGGTGTAGGTATTATCATTCCCATTTTATATGTGGGAAAACTAAAGTCCAGAGAAGTTCAGGAACTTGATCCAGGTCATGTAGAGGTGAGATGCTGTACCAGGATTTGAATGCACATCTGTCTGACCACAAAGCTATACAACTGTGAAGCCAAAGCTTAGCCCCACCCAAAAAGTCTCTGTCCATTCTGTCACCTGTCCAAACTGTCATCTGTTTCAAGTTAATTTCTACTTGTACTTTTCATTTGTCTGTCATTCAGTCTCCCTTCTCTTGGCCCTGGCCCCAGGGCTGGTCAGAGTAACAGCCATATCTCAGGATAAACATTCTGCCTTTATCCTTTCTATCATCTTCCCTGTTTCTTTCTGAGAACCTGCATTTTTTCACAGGCTTTTATGGGGTGTTAGCCTAAAAAAAATCTTCATTTGGCCCTCTCTTTTACTAAGATATTTGTTGGTTTTGTCTAGAGAATTAGGCATTATGATTTCTGTAGCTCTAAGAGAGATACCTTTGCCTGACTGTATCCAGGATGCTGGCTTGATTTTACTTTCATCTTCTAATTACAATCTTTCTTCTGTTCATTCATGGCTGTTCACAGCATCTCTTAGAAGCGAGTAGAGGAGAGAGATTCTTGGTTGAACAGAAAACCAGAACTACTATGAGCTCACATCTCTGAAGTTTAAATTGTCTTCTCAAAATGTTAGTTTGAGAGCAAATTCAGTCAGTGTGCTTGATCAATAAATCCATATTAAATGCTCACTCTGTGTCATTGTACATCGTATTGCATTAGGTGTGGCAAGGGACACACAGGGGCAGTGCGGACCTTGCCTTCAAGGGGCAGTTTGTAAACTAGAGACATATGAAGTATTTGCTATCCTTACTAATGGCTACAGACATGATACAAGTTTAGAAAAAGTAGTATTTGGGCTGGTGTGTTTGTGGACAGAGAGGAAGTGAATCTGATCGACAGCAGGTGAGAGGAGAAAGGAGCAGGTAGACTTTGACCTAAGCTCGGTTACCTTACATGGGCCATATCACTAATCCTTACTCAGTGAGGTGGAGGATTGGACCCATTGTAGACATGAGGACATGGAGGTGTGGAAAAGCCAATGGACTTGCTCAAGGTTACATGGGCAACAAGTGGTGGAAAACCCATTTTTATCTGACTCCAAAGTGGGAGTGAGGCATGGATAGAGCCAGGCTGATGAGATGGGCTTGTGGGGGGGGTGTGTGGTCTGAGGGCACCCCAACACCAAGCCATTTCCCCGACTTCTCACCACACAGACTGCGAAGACTTTAGCGTTGTAAGATATCTTCAGGATTCTTGGGTCCCACCCAGACCTTATGAATTAGAATCTTTGATGAATCTGTATTTCAAAAACCCTCCAAGTGAGTCTTATGCATGCTGAAGGGTAAGAAACACTGCTCTATGAAGCTGCTCTAGCACTGCCCTGGCAAGAGGTCATTGGAAGGGCTCTTTGGTCTAGAAAGCTGGAGCCCATCCTGACACAGCTTCCTCCGTCAGACTTGCCTTTAGATGATGATGATTCTGCATCTGTTTACATGGCGGTGATCTGAGTGGTTACGCTAATGAGAGTGTAGTTAAGAGCTGGTATCTGGAGTCATGCAGACCCAGGGTCAAATGTGAACTTGGCTACACTTGGGCGAGTGACCTAATCTTCTCTAGGTCTGTTTCTTCATCTGTAAAATGGGGTCAGTGATGATAAACACCTTGTAGAGCAGTGGCAAGAATTCAGCGTGTTACATGTCAGGTGTTAGAACATTGCCTTCTACATAGAAAGAGTCCAAACGCCTTCCCCCTCCCCCTCCTTCTCCTTCTCTTCCTGCTACTACTATTACAACTCCTCCTCCCCTTCTTCCACCACTTCTTCCTCTTCCTCTTCATTGTGATGATGATGATGGTGACGATATTATCACTCACATCCTGCCTCTGGGTCTGAACACAATGCTGCTCACTTTCCACTGCCGTCCACACCCCTTGCTCAGTTCCTGTGGTGATGCTGCCGGGTCATCCTGTGACCTCTAGGCTCCCCCCATGTGACACGGAGCCATTTGCATGGGGAACTGGGCCTGTACCATCATCTGCTTATCTCACCTATTTTTCTTTAGCACTGTTGCCTGTGAGTGGTGTTCTTTGAGCGTCGTAACTGGGAAGCAGTTGGTAGTTTTGCACAACTGGCTGCTGTGGTTTGTGAACGTCCTACGTCGTGCCAGCATTTTACATTGTCCCTGAGCCTCAGCACAGCCTCAGAATGTAGGGTCTGCGATACACATTCTACAGCTGTGTAAACTGAGGCCCAGAGGTTTACCTGCTGGATAGAACCGTAGGAAATTGCTATTTTTGTAGATCGAAATAGTATAATGGCAATTTCGAATGGTTTAACCTAATACTTTCATCGTACCGCATAATTGTTTTTCACACACTTAAAAAAATGGTGCTGGGAATTCCCTGGCGGTCCAGTGGTTAGGACTTGGCGCTTTCACTGCCGAGGGCCTGGGTTCAATTCCTGACAGGGAACTAAGATCCTACAAGCCATGCGGCTGGGCCAAAAAGGATATTTTCTTATTTCTTCTAACCAGAATATTACCTGAAAGGACACATTAAAAAAACTGTGGTCATGCACTTTTCCAAGCACTTCACAATGTAACTCTGTCCTCACAACAGCCTTATGAGGTGGGTGCTATTATCGGCACCCTCATTTTACAGATGGGGAGCCGAGGCACAGAGACATTAAGGAGCTTGTCCAAGGCCACACGCCAAGAGGTGGCAGAAACACAACGTGGACACAAGCAGTCTGGGCCTGGAGCCTGAGCTCTAAGCCTCCTGAATCTTGGGGTAAGGGGCTTTTTCTCGAGTAAGCAGCATTTTTGCTGCTGTGGACTTTGGACAAGTGGGGGAAAGAAGGGCACAGGCCTCCCTGAGCACCTCCGTGAACCTGTTAGGTGCTCTGTGTACCCTCTCCTCTAATTTTAGCAGGAGACTCGTGATGTTTTCCTCACCTCCATCTTACAGGTGAGGAAAACCAGCTGGATTTCAAGCCTCCTGGTGTCTGACTGCAGAGCTCTGCAGCTGGGTGCTGCTTCCCTCTCCTTTCACTCCTGTGGTGGAATTACCGCCGCGACCGTTGTCAGGAATCCGGTTTCTCAACCTCCTGCTCTTGCTCTGTTGAGACCCAGCCCTGGCCACTGCACTGCTCTCAACTCTCAGACTGGGATTCGGGTCGCCAATGGGGTCTTCTTTAAATGACTGGATCATCATGGTAGGGCACAAAAGTGCCTTGTTGGGATTTTATATGTATTTGGGTTCATTTACATGGGTGAAAATGAATAGAATCAGACGGGGCCCTTGGACGTGCCCTTCTAATCCCCATTAACATTGGATAAAGCCTGCAAATTCCCAGAGAGATTTCTCACGTGGAGACAATGGTAAGGAGCAGCAATGCATCTTCTCCAGCCTGTGGCCACACTCCAATGTCTTAGTAACAAAGCAAGCAGTCTGGACAAGAGCTTTCTCTCCTGCTCAGGTAGCAGTGTTATGGCAACTCGCTAGCAAGACTATCTTTTTAAAAATGCTGAGAGATATTATTTATTTTTAATTAACATTTTAATTTTGAGGTATTTATAGATTCACAGGCAGTTGTAAGAAATAATACAGAGCTCTCATGTACCTTCTACTCAGTTTCTCCCAAGGGTAACATCTTGAAACTCTATAGTACGATATCACAACACTGATACAGTCAAGATACAGAATTGTTCCATCACCACAACCATCCCTCATGCTGCTCTTTCGGAGACATGGCCGCTTCCCTTTCACTCCTGCCATCCCCTATCCCTGCCCCCTGGCAATCACTGATCTGTTCTCTAGTTCTATAATTTTGTTGATTCAAGGATGTTATATAAAGAGAATTATATAGAATGTGATCTCCTGAGATTGTCCCTCCCCTCCCCCCCGCCCCAGCATAATTCCCTGGAGATTCATCTGAGTTCTTCTGAGTATTAATAATTCATTTTTTTTAAATTGGTGCAATCACTATGGAAAACAGTATGGAGGGTCCTCAAAAAAGCTAAAAATAGAGTTGTTGTGTGATCCAGCAATCCCACTTCTGGGCATATACCTGGACAAAGCTACAATTCAAAAAGATACATGCACCCCTATGTTTGTAGCAGCACTAGCCACAATAGCCAAGACATGGAAACAACCTAAATGCCCATCAACAGATGAATGGATAAAGAAGATGTGGTATATATATATACCATGGAATACTACTCAGCCATAGAAAAGCATGAAATAATACCATTTGCATCAACATGCATGGATGGACCTAGAGATTATCATACTAAGTGAAATAAGTCAGAAAGAGAAAGACAAATACCATGTGATATTACTTATATGTGGAATCTAAAATATGACACAAATGAACCTATCTATGAAACAGACTCACAGACATAGAGAACAGACTTGTGATTGCCAAGGGGAAGGGGGGGTGGGGGAGGGATGGACTGGGAGTTTGGGATTAGTTGATGCAAATTATTATATATAGAATGGATAAACAACAAGGTGTCCTACTATATAACACAGGGAACTATATTCACTATCCTGTGATAAACCATAACAGAAAAGAATATGAAAAAGAATGTATATATATGTATAACTAAATCACTTTGCTGTACAGCAGAAATTAACATTGTAAATTAACCATTCTTGAATACAATAAATTCAAAAAAATAATTTATTCCTTTTTATTGTTGAGCTGTATTCCACGCTATGGCTGTGCCACAGTGTAACCATTAACCTGTTGAAGAATATCCAAATTGTTTCCGGTTTTTGGCTATTATGAATAAAGCTGGTATTGACATTTGTGTACAGGGTTTTGTGTAAACATAAGTTTTAATTTCTATGGTATAAATATCCAAGAGTGCAATGGCTGGGTCTTATGGTAGTTGAATGTCTTAATTTTATAAGAACCTGCAAAACAGTTTTCCAGAGTATCTGGACCATTTTACATTCCCACCAGCAATGCATGAAGATCCAGTTTCTCTGCATTCTTGACAGCATTTGGTATTGTCACTGTTTTCTGTTTTAGACGTTCTGCTGGGTGTATAGTGATATCTTATGGTGGGTTTAATTTGTATTTTCCTATTGGGCTAATGAAGCTGAACATCTTTTCATGACTTATGTGCTTTCTGTTTATCCTCTTTGGCAAAATGTCTCTTTTATGTCTCTTGCCCATTTTCTAATTGGATTTTTTTTTAAATTAATTTATTTAATTTATTTTTGGCTGTGTTGGGTCTTCGTTTCTGTGCGAGGGCTTTCTCTAGCTGCGGCGAGTGGGGGCCACTCTTCATCGCGGTGCGCGGGCCTCTCACTATCGCGGCCTCTCTTGTTGCGGAGCACAGGCTCCAGATGCGCAGGCTCAGTAATTGTGGCTCACGGACCTAGTTGCTCCGTGGCATGTGGGATCTTCCCAGACCAGGGCTCGAACCCATGTCCCCTGCATTGGTAGGCAGACTCTCAACCACTGCGCCACCAGGGAAGCCCTCTAATTGGATTTTTTTTAACTGTTGAGTTTAAGAGTTAAAAAAATATTACAGGTGCTAGTCTTTGTTGGATATGTGGTTCGCAAATATCTTCTTCCATTCTGTAGTTTGTCTTTTCTTTTCTTAACAGGGTCTTTTGCGGAGCAAAACTTTTAAATTTTGATGAAATCCAGTGTGTCAACTTATCAATTTAAGGATTGTGCTTTTGGTGTCAAATCTAAAAACTTTTTGCCTAGCCCTAGATCATGAAGATTTTTGACTGTTCTTGGTGTTTTTTTTTTTTTTTTTCCCTAGAGGTTTTATAGTTTTGTTTTACATTAAGTCTGTGATCCATTTTGAGTTGATTTTTGTGTAAGGTGCAAAGGTTTGGGTTAAGATTCATTTCTTTGCCTATGGGTATCCAACTGTTCCAGCACCGTCTGTTGAAAAAGCTCTTTCTCCTCCATCGAGTTGCATTTGCATTGATGTCTTTTAAGATTTTAAGAATTGATGCTTTTTCTTATCAAGGCAAATATACTGGGCCACGTAACCGCCTACGGTTTGTACAGTAAATTTGAGCTGCTCGTGTAGCTAATTATAGTCAGGACATCCACAAGGACAGTTCAGCTGAGGGACCCTGAGGGTCAGGACTTGATGGCAGCTGTGGGGGAGTGAGAGTCAGGGCCCGGGGACTCTGGGTGGGAGGCTGAGCTTCTCTGGAGTTTTGCTGCTGCTGGGTAGCTGGGCCGCTTCCTCTTCCAGGCAAGGGTGGTGACACCGGGTGTTCTGGATCGGCCTGGGGCACGCTGACCTGCTGGTGGACTTGACCCTGTGGAAGGCATGGGCATGACCGGGTTAGGTTCCCACTTCGTCTCACCTGTCATCTGCAGCCCTGCCTGATCCCTGGTGATCTCAGCTGTCAGCTCCTGTGAGGTTTCCCCCACCCCGACCCCCAGTGCAGCCTCCAGCAGCTGGCGGTTTCAAAACTTGTATCTAGAGCACGCAGGACTCTAGTGCCATCTTAGGAGTGTGGGTTTGCACTGAAAAATTTGTGATTATTTTTAAATGTTTTCTATTACACACAGGTGTTCACTGGAGAAAAAACTAGATAGCACAGTTCAGCAAAATTTATCTGTAATCCCCATACCCTGAGATAATCCCTGTGAACACAAAATTATTAATTTTGGAAGGAAGATTTTTTTTTTTTTTTCTCGTTTCTTTCACCAGCTGGACCATCAAGACACAAAGCTGGTTTGGACAAAAAAGAAAAGAAAAAAAAAATTGTTCTCTCATTGGCTGCATCTGGAGAGAGGTTTTGACACTGCGGATTGTGCCGCAGATGAGGCCTGTGTGTGTGAGGGCCCAGGTCAGCGCTGGCAAATGCAGCCGCACCCAAAGGTGGGGTACCAAGGCCGGTGGGACCAGAGCTGCCAGAATGATCTTTTATTTCCGCTGCTCAGCTGTCCAGGATCATGGCTGCGGACATCAAAGACATGTTTAAACACTGTTGTCTGGCCCTATCCTTTGCCCTGACTGTGGAAGGGGTCTCCCCACAGGAAGCCCTGGAGAGCAGAGCCCCTGCCTTCCGTCCCACTATTAATTCCACGTAAGAGCGGATCAGTAGTATTTGCATTAGCCGTGTACATCCGTCTCTCTGTTTTGTTCTGAGAAAAAATTTGTTTACTTACCTAATTAAAAGATTAAAAGCATTTTCTTTACATTTCTTTACGTTATGTGTGTTAATTGCAGAAAAGTTATAAAACACAGAAAAATACAAAACCCAAAACTGTAATTCCTCCACCTAGAAATAACCATTGTTTGCCTTTTGGGAAGTTCTTCTTGTCTTTTTCATGTTCACATACAATAGAAATTTTACAAAAAAATGCTGTCCTCCTGTGCATACAGTTTCCCTGTAGGTGTGCTAGGACTTGTCAACCATGTCATTGCTGTAAACATTCTACTGCACAAATTTTGATATCTGCAGAGTATTCTATCATGTCATTTTTACATAATTTCTTTACATTTTAGAATTGTTGCTTAAAAATATTAAGATGGTATTGTTACCTTTGTTGCTTAGCAAACAATTCTTATTGTAGCAACTAAAACATTGTGTATAAAATTACCTGCTTTTGTTTATTGTAGGAACTTTGTAAAGGTATGTTCAAGTAATAGATGGTTACTTTGCTAGTTCAAATGGTTCTGGCCGCTTGGAATAAGGGAACCGCTGAGACTGACTCAGTTTTGCTGAACAAATAGTGGATGCTTGACATCTTTACAGCAGGGAACGGATCCTGGTCAGGCTTCTGAACACACGGGCACCTCTGTGGCGGAAAGGCTCACGAGGGGGACAGCAGATCGGTCCCCGGTGCATTTTCCTAGGCCAACTTTTGGCTAGGAAACGTTGAGAGAGAAAGTGTAGAGAGTCCTGGCAAACTAGTTTGATTTTGGTGTTAGCCTGCGATGTAAATGTAACAGATCATGAGATACCATTTTACTCCACATTTTCATCTATGATGTGACTTGGCCGTGATGCCGGGCTCAGGTTTTTGGTCCCATCTTAGAGTCCTCGGTCAAGTGCTGTGCCAGACTCTTTGTCCTGACCACACTGCATGTCATCGCCTGTTCACCTGCACCTTCCCTGCATGGATTGCCCAGA
The DNA here is from genome assembly GCF_965194805.1 of Balaenoptera borealis. Lineage (NCBI taxonomy): Eukaryota > Metazoa > Chordata > Mammalia > Artiodactyla > Balaenopteridae > Balaenoptera > Balaenoptera borealis. Next base: position 83,867,684 of record NC_138871.1, on the reverse strand, counting down.
TTTTGAAGGCAGGAAACCGGGCTCCATCACTCGGGCACCTATGGGACCCCAGCTGAGTGCTGCAGCCTCCTGGCCAATGAACACGTTCAACCCCTTTAATTCAGTGGTGTGCCCTAAGACTTTGCAGTTATTCACATAGGTCCCAAGTTCTTTAGAGTAAATTGCCGTGGTGGTGGTGGGATCTGAGAGGCAAAAGGATGTGACCGAGAGGAGGGCGTCTTGTTTCCACTATGGGATTCTTTCCATGATGGGATGTGAAGAATTTTAGACAGGTTTCCTGAATTACTGTAACCCAGTTCATTACTAAGGGAAGGTGCTTTTAGATACTATTTTATATTATACTTTTACCAAAGGAAGAGATAATTTTGAGATGCTTCCTGTTAGGTTTGCTTTATTTTGTTTTCAGGAATCATAATTTTTTTTTTTTTTTGGCCATGCTGTGTGGCTTGTGGGATCTTAGTTCCCCGACCAGGGATCAAACCCTGGCCCTCGGCAGTGAGAGTGCAGAGTCCTAACCCTTGGACTGCCAGGGAATTCCCAGGAATCATACTCTTAGGGTTCCTTTTCTATTTATGTTTGGGTGGAACTGATTTTTGATTTTTTTTTTTTTTTTTTACTCATTAGAGCCTGGATTTCCTTGTAAGTTTACAGAACCAGTACAACTTGGCGCCTCCCTCAGTTCAGCTGTTTGCTCCTTTATTAGTGAATCTGAATAAAGGCAATAATAACAAAGAGGATGAAAATATTTACTGGCCACAAACATTGTATCAAGTACTTCATCTGTATCTCCATCTACTTTATGCATCATTTCATCTGTAGCACTTCATATAGTGAAGGCTTATAGGGGGTTCTATAGGGCTTATAGAAAGGATGCATGATTTAATGCTCCTAACAAGCCCGCAGAGGTAAGTTTTATTGTCTCCACTTCAGAGTTGAGGACCAGAGGCTGAGAAAGCCCCAAGGACAGGGTCATGCAGCTTGAAGGGGTCAACTGGGATTCAAATTGAAGTCTATGCAGCCTCAAGGCTGTGTTGGTGCCACTGGGTTGTCCAGTTTCTGGGGCGGGGGGCGTGCAGGCTTCACAGACAGAGCTGGAAAAGGAGGGGCAGTGGCGCCGACTGATACAAGAGCTTTCCAGAGGGTTAAGGGACCACGTTGTGGTTGTAGGGGCCTCATCTCAGCCCCAGCTTGGATAGAGGTTTCACACATGCCCGAGGTCAGAGATGACCTCCCAGCACAGACACCCTTGTAGTCCTAAAGCTGTTGGACGATGTCATTTACTGTTTTATTGGTTTCCTCAGAAATTCTCGCGAGGTACTTCTGTGGGGAAAAAATAATTAAAAAAAAAAAAGGGGGGCTACTTCCTAACCTTAGTAATTCCTGATGTGGTAGAAACAGACTCATCAGCCAGCCAGAACGTTAGTGTAGCAGCAGCTGCTACTTATTATCTTAAAATTCTCTTTAGATCTTTTTTTTTTAAATTTAATTAATTAATTAATTAATTAATTAATTTATGGCTGTGTTGGGTCTTTGTTTCTGTGCGAGGGCTTTCTCCATTTGCGGCAAGCGGGGGCCACTCTTCATCGCGGTGCGCGGGCCTCTCACTATCGCGGCCTCTCTTGTTGCAGAGCACAGGCTCCAGACACGCAGGCTCAGTAGTTGTGGCTCACGGGCCCAGTTGCTCCGCGGCATGTGGGATCCTCCCAGACCAGGGCTCGAACCCGTGTCCCCTGCATTGGCAGGCAGATTCCCAACCACTGCGCCACCAGGGAAGCCCTCTTTAGATCTTGATATACTTCAGTGGAATGACAATATTTCTTTCCAACTTCTAATATTGATACGATATTCTTTTTGCAGTGATGTAACAAAAACATTTCCAAATCTCTGTATTATATATAATGAGTTTAGAGAAAGGCACACATTCACCAAGATCACGATCAAGAATAGACACAGCACCAGAATATTGATTTTGTCCTTGAGGAAATCCAATAATAACAAATCGATGAATTATGACACATGATGAAAGTGGTTGAACTCACCTGTAAACAGACATTGGGAGGAAAGCAGTAGTAAAGTATGCTACTAATAACTATTAAATGGGGGGAGATGATAATGTTTAGTGTTGGCAGACATTCAGGGGTGGTGCAAGGGGGCAGAGAGACAGAGCAATTTACTTGTAGTTCTGTGATGAAGAAGTGACAGGCTGGCATCAAAGCTGCCACGTTTGCTTATTGCTGCAACAATTATTTATCGAACGCCCGCTGTGTGTCAGGCGCCGGGGACAGACTGGTGGGCCAACCCCGCCGTGGCGCCTGTGTGTGTGTCTATTCAGCTGAGCTGGGGAAGACAGACTTTATCACACGATCCCTGAATGAATGAGGAGGGGTGCACTCAGATAGGAAGAAAGTTCCAGAGAGCAGAGAGCAAAGAAACGTGACCTAGATTGGAACTTGATCTGAAGAGGACTTGGCAGTAACTGCAGGACTAGGGGGTGTGGCGGTGGGTGTGGAGGAGGTTTGTCCTGACCCAGGAAGCAATGTGGGCATTGCAGGGCTCAGCCCTGCGGCCCGTGCCCGCGATGGAGGCGGTGGGGCAGATGTCTGGAGGGCAGAGGTGTGCAGCCTGGTGGGCAGGGGGGGACCTGCCCGGACAACCTTTTGGGGTTTGTTAAAGATGAGAGAGCTTAACCACAGAGCGATGGGAAGCTGCTGCCGGGGCTTCAGGGGCTGGGGCGGGCGTGGGGAGCCGTGGCCAGGTCAGTGGGCTGTCCCCCGACTCTGTGTCCTTTGCAAGCTGCCTCTGAAAACTTGATGTTCTCCATGAAGCTTTCTTCCAGGCCTTTGAATGTGACAGCAGATGGAGCTGAAGGGGGCTGGGGGGGGGTTGTCTAGCCTTCAGTTTTCTGAGCTGGCCTCCAGGTGGTCTTTGGGGGACCTCCAGTGGAGATTTAGCCACAGGGATTGGGAGTCAGCGGTGAGCTTTTTCAGACAGTAGCCATGACTGGTATTTCCACCATGTGTTTCCTCTATTGCAAGACCTGTAACATCGCGAGAATTTGAGGCACTGAGGACCGTTAATGGGGTGATGCCCTCTTCCTTGTCCACACCCTCCCCGTGTGAAAGTCCAGCAGAGTCCCAGTCTTCCAAGAAACTTCCCCTATGTTTGCAGATACTCACTGATCTCTCTTTTCTACGCTGTTTGAGGCTTATTGTCAACCCGATGATTTGGGGGAAAGGTAGTATTAAGTGTAACCACATCAACACAAGTGAGCCCTAGGTCTTTGATGGCAGGGGAGGAAGGATTTACTCTGCACTTCCCAGCTCAGCACACCTGGGACCCAAAGCACCTGGCAAGCATCTGCTGTGTTACACACACAGCTGGAGAGAAGCCAGCACCTGCTTCTTCCTTTGCTTTCCTCAACTCCAGGTCTCCTGACTTCAGCTTCTTTGATGAGTCAAGGGACCAAATCAGAGGGTCTGACGTTCATAGATGCTGCAACTAGATTCAGATTTTCTGATTTTTCCATCCAGTTCGACAAGAGAAGGAGCCTCTTTCCTCCCTGTCTTCTTCCTTCCCTCTGTTGTGTGTGTGTGTGTGTGTGTGTGTGTGTGTGTGTGTGATGGGTAGGGGGAGGTGGGGGGACATCTGTAAAGTCCCTGAAAGAGGGCAGTCTGGCTCTCCCTCCCATGAACAGAGGCAAATGGAACAGGGGTTCACATCATTCACTTCCTGAATCCTGTTCCCAGGTGAGTTTCAGGGCCTTGATCTCTGGGCACAGACATCTCAAGATGGATGGATAATTAGAAGATATACATCTGTGCCCTCACCTTTGGGGTCACTTGGTAGATTAAATTCATTTAATCCTGAAAAGGTCAAGTAGGAGAGGCGTATATGCCCACACATAAGGGCCCTCCTTTCTCCACAAGCCTGGGATGGCTGTGGTGTGTTTAAAAAGAAATTTAGAAATGTCCTTGTATATATGAACATGTGCCATGTACATCATATACATGGAAGAAAATATTTTCTGAAAGTATAACATGAACATGTGTACTGTGGATGTTCTTATATGTTTGTTTCCTTAAAGTGGCAGGGATGGGAATCAGGCCTTAGGCAAGATTTAGTCACTGACTTCCTTGGGCTTCCCAGGGAAGCTCTTTGGACGGGATTTCCTCACCTGGAAAGCAAGGAGATGGGACGAGGTAATGTCGGTCCCGTTCAGCGATACCATCCCTCGTGGCGTGGGAGGGTTGTTTCTAACCATGATGCATTCTTCCCTCAGTCTTTGCTTGAGTGAAGATGCTGGGATTTCCTATCCTTCGGAAGGGAGCCGGCTGTGTAAGCAGGTGGTGAACAAGCGGCTGAGCCGGGGGGGAACTGCTGGGCTGTGTGCAGATGGCTTCTCTGGGGACCGAGCCTGTGTTAATGGCCTAAGGGGAACCGGCCACACTTTCTCATCAGTAAGGCCAGTGATGACGGCCCCTCCGGCCCATGAATCTAAGCTTCTCTTCCCACGACTGATGGCAGGCCTTTTTGCACATCCTCCCCAGATCCGTGGTATTTTGTTAATTAGGTTATGAGAAACCTACTGTGGCCAATGGAGGACATTAGGGCGTCGTGTGGTGTATTTATTATTTTTCCAGTAGACCAGATGCCTTTACAATTAGCTAGGAATTGGTGGTGGCTTTCCCCAAAGTGTACAAATAGAAATAATCTTATAGTTCTCCCTCTCTTTCCTTTATTCATTTATTAAAAGTTCGTTATGCTTAGATGCTGTGACGTGTGCTGGGAGGAAAGAAAGAATGTGGCCTGGGGCTTGCAGCTTGGCTGGTAGGAGAAGGGGGCAAAGTACCATAAGGGGTAACGTGCAGATGTGGGGGTAAGAAGGGGCCCTTTTGGGTGGAAGTGTCTCAAAGAGCTTCGTGGAGAAAGGTCACCTGAGTTAATACTTTAAAGAGATGTACTCTTGGATTATGTGAAGGGGAAAGGACATTCCTGGTGGAGGTCCAATTTTTTAAAAAAAATTACGTGTTAACTGAATATCTTCAGTTTAGTTTACAGCCAGTGTTAACAGTGAAGAAGTCCTCTGGGGTCTCATTTTCCATACAAATGAGGCGGCTGGACTTGGAGATGAGGAAGGTGTCATCTCAGGGCAGGTGTCCGTCCTGAGACAGAGCAGGTAGACCGAGGAGGAGGAGACCAGCGCTGCCACCGCCCCTCCCAGCTCCTGGTGTTTGGTTCCTGATGTGAGCCAGGCATGGCTCTGAGCACCTCCTGATCGCTCGTTCTACTCCTGACAAAAAACTTGCGACAGGCCTCTATCAGCCCTATTTTCCAGGAGAGGTAAGGGAAACCTTGGAGAGGTTAAGTAACTGGCTCGAGGACACAGAGTACGTGCAGCAGGTCTGAATCCAGGGCTCCTGACTCTGCATCCTTTGCTTTCGTGTGGACGGTTCCAATATTCCAGACACACGGCCGTGCGCTGTGGCGGAATGTGCTGGGGATATAACACTTTGGTTTTCAGAACTTGAAGGATCAGAGAGTCACCCACAGTAGCCATTGTCTTTTTATTTTTATTTATTTTTGTTATTTATGTATTTATGTATTTATTTATTATTTTTGGCTGCGTTGGGTCTTCATTGCTGTGCATGAGCTTTCTCTAGTTGTGGCGAGCGGGGGCTACTCTTCGTTGTGATTTGTGGGCTTCTCGTTGCGGTGGCTTCTCTTGTTGCAGAGCACAGGCTCTAGGCGCGCGGGCTTCAGTAGTTGTGGCACGTGGGCTCAGGAGTTGTGACTCGCAGACTTAGTTGCTCCGCGGCACATGGGATCTTCCTGGACCAGGGATCAAACCCGTGTCCCCTGCACTGGCAGGCGGACTCTTAACCACTGCACCACCAGGGAAGTCCCTATTTTTTATTTTTGAAGTATAGTTGATTAACAATGTTTCAGGTGTACAGCAAAGTGGTTCAGTTTTATATATATATATATATATATATATATATATACACACACACACACACACACACATGCATATATATATACACACACACATGTACACACACGTACACACACACATATGTATATATCTATTCTTTTTCAGATTCTTTTCCATTATAGGTTATTACAAGGTATTGAATATAGTTCCCTGTGCTATACAGTAGATCCTTGTCATTTATCTATTTTACATATAGTGGTGTGTATCTGTTAATCCCAAATTCCCAATTTATCCCTCCGAGCCATTGTCTTAAATGCAAAGTATTTATGTCACTTTATGTGTCTTGTGTGAATTAAATCTACTGATTTTGATACAAAATTGCACAATAATTAATAACTCATTGAATCAAGAAATTAAAAATATACTATACCAGTTTTGCTGAGTAGGTGATATAACAAGCATTGACATTTCCTCTTGATGAGTCCATAGTAACAACAAAAGCATAGTAATAGCAGCAAAAGTGACTGTCTACTCTGTTCTAGGTGCTGGATCAGCTGCCTTACATTTGATACTAAGAAACGATGATAGTGAGTATGCATACCGTGTTCTACTATTTTAAAGAAGTTGCCCAGAACTTGCTGTTCTGTGAAATGGGTATCATGATTTCTGATCCAGGAGTCCCCGGGCATGGAGCTCCCAGCTATACAGGCAGAGGCCCTGCTTCTCAAAGTCCCTCCCCCCTCTGAGAGCCGGGTCGAGCCCCACATCAGCAGTGGTCCACGCCGAGCCTGTCCTTTGGCTGCCTCCACTTGAGGCTGGGGTCCTGAGACCACGGAACTGTTGACTTGTTGCCGCTGTCATCGTGCTGGCCTTGGAGTGGGCAGGAAAAAGTCTATTTTCTCCTTTCTGAAATTCTTCTAAGTGGGGATTCTGGCCCTTTAATTCTTTTCATTTAACTCATCTAAACCAGGGCTGTATTGCTTTCCAGTAACGTATTGAAGAAATTATCCCAGGAGGGCATTGTAGTCTGGAAAACACAAAACCATGTATGAGATATGTTTTCAGAGACTCCTAGACGGTTTCTAGGCCGTTTCTCCAGTGGTGAAGTTTTGCCCTCTTCTCCAGCAAGTGGAGGGGAGAGGAGAGAGAGGGAGAGAGAGGGGTAGAGAGAGAGAATGACCACAAGCAGGCCCCCCAGGCTGCCCCACTGTCCCCACTGTCCCCACTGTCCCAAGTCCCAGGCCTGCTCTCCTAGGCCACTTTCCACCCGTAGATCTTCCTTCTCCAGAGATTCTTGGCAGTCGGAGTTTCTATTTCCTTTGGGAGGGAAAACCCCACCCCTTACAACCAGGGCTGGCCTTGCCCTCAGCTGCCGCTCCCCACTCCCTGCATGGGAATGTTTCCCAGAGTCTTTGTTTTCCAACAAACAACAGCACCCCACGGGCTCTTCAACAGAAGAGGCTTTCTGAGCATGGTCTCCCCTCTGTCCTTCACCTTGCCTGGGGAAGACTTGTTTTCCCATCCTTCCTAACATCTTTGATGGCCACTCCCACTTTTATGTGCCTGAACAAGAACACACAATCCTTCCAGGAACAAACAGTCACTTTCCAGGACAGTGTAGACTAAACCCGTATTTAGAATGGAAGAAAACAAAACAAAATAACAAAACATCCTTTCAAAGCCAACATAAACTATAGAGATTTGGCTTCAACGTGTTGAAGACCATTTCTTTTCTAGATCTACACCATTTTACATCATCATTTGCCAGGTTAATCTTTCTGTTGCCCGCCCAAAATGTCCTTGGAGGTTGTCTTCTGTACCCAGAGACTCTCTGCCTGAAAGGTAAATCCAAACTTTTTCCCTTTCCCTTTGATTTGCCAGAAATTACCATTTCCCTTAAGTCCAAAGTTTCAGGGCCAAATCTGCTTTTTCCCCTTTTCCATCTTTTTTTTTTTTTTTTTTTTAAATATTTATTTATTTATTTATTTATTTATGGCTGTGTTGGGTCTTCGTTTCTGTGCGAGGGCTTTCTCTAGTTGCGGCAAGTGGGGACCACTCTTCATCGCGGTGCGCGGGCCTCTCACTGTCGCGGCCTCTCTTGTTGTGGAGCACAGGCTCCAGATGCGCAGGCTCAGTAGTTGTGGCTCACGGGCCCAGTTGCTCCGTGGCATGTGGGATCTTCCCAGACCAGGGCTCGAACCCGTGTCCCCTGCATTGGCAGGCAGATTCTCAACCACTGCGCCACCAGGGAAGCCCCATCTTTTATTATGGACAATTTTAAACATACACAAAAGAAACAAGAATATTATAATGAACGCCTACATACAGTCTGTCCTCCATATCCTCAGATTCCACATTCCTAGGATTCAACCAAGCGTGGACTGAAAATATTTGGGAAAAGAATTCCAGAAAGCTCCAAAAAACAAAGCTAGATTTTGCTGCTTTGGCAACTATTTCCATAGTACTTACATTGTATTAGGATCATAAGTAATCTAGAGATGACTTAAAGTATTCGGGAGGGTGTGCATAGGTTACGTGCAAATATTATGCCATTTTATATGAGGGACTTGAGCATCTGTGGATTTTGGTATCTGACAGGGGTCCTGGAACCCATCCCCTCTGCATACCAAGGGACAATTGTATGCATTTCCCACCTTAAAAAATTAGCAACACATGGACAATTTTGTTTTGTCTGTCCTACCAACAGTTTTCTTTTCCCTGCTGGATTATTTTTAAGCAAATCCCAGGTAAACTGTTTCACCCAAAAATATTTTTGTGTGTTATCTCGAAAGGTATTCTCTTTTCAAGAAACCGTTATCACACTGAAATAAAAAATTAACAGTAGTTCCTTATTATCCCAAATATCCAGTTAGTATTCAATTTCGCCTGATGTTTCATTGACATGCTTTTGCAGTTGATTTGTTTTTTGGAATCAGGATCCAAATGAGGTCCATGTGTTGCATTTTATTGATAAGTCTCTTAGGACTCTTTTGATTGATAACAGTTTTTCCTTTTTCCTTGCCATTTATTTGTTGAAACCAGCAGGTCACTGACCTTTTGCATTTCCCTTCTTTCTGGATTTTGCTGATTGCATCACTGGGCTGTTGTTTAGTATGTAACTTTGTCCCTGTACAATCAGTAAATTGGTGGTTTGATATAGACGCTTGATCAGATTCAGGTTCAGTGTTTGGCCAGAGGTGTCCGAGTGATGGTGTGTACCTTACACTGCATCTCACTGGGAGGCACATCGCGTCTTGAGTGTCCCCCTTTCTGACATTAGGATTGGCCAGTGGGTTCAGGGATTGTCAGCCTGATCTACCCATTTATAAATTCCCCATCAGCCTTTCAGCACTGGATTTAGCCACAAGTGACAGTCACTGCCAATTCATGAGGGATTGCAAAATGATGATACGCTAATTTGGAATTCCTTCTACACTTATTTGCTGGAATTCTTTTATAAAGGACTCTTCATTATCAGCTACTTGGCTACCCTGAAACACAGATCACACAGGAAAGGCAGCAGAAGCGCTTGGCTCTTCAACTACCGGTTTTCTGGATAATGAGTTGGTTCCCTCACATCCAAAGCCAACCAATGAGTATTTTTTTAGGATTGTTATGAAGGTATGGCTTTTTCGCATAGTCAGTGGGCTCAGTTCTGAGAAGTAATTATTCTTTTTGGTGCTCAAATTGCCCTCCTCTGGCCAATGGCCCAGGTATGGGGCTCACCTCCCCACAGCAGTCTCTCTGAGAGCAGAGCTTCTCCCTGGTGGATGGCCTTGGGAGCGAGATTTCAATGACGGGGCAGCAGAAGATCACCCTCTCCGCTTCCCATCAAACATTTTTCCAGGGGGCAGAGCTTTCTTAACGTTACACCATCATCCCCATCTGAGCTGAGGCTCACGGAAGTGAAGTTTTCCCCAAGATGACGTAGCCAGTAAAGATGGCACCCTGAAAATCAAGGAGGGCATGAGAACAGGTCGGGGGATGGCGTTCCAGGTGCAGGGGCAAGGCAGGGAAAGACAGGAGGGTGAATTCAGGGCGAGGCCAGCTCAGAGAGGGGCACATTGAGTGTGGAGTGCAAATGGCAAGAGGAGCTAGGTCTCAGGAGAAGCTGGATGCCTTTCTGAGGAGGGATCAGACAAAATCTGAAGGCCGCTTGGGTGCGGGAGGGGCGGCTGGGGGTTCACACAGGCGAGCAGCTCCTAGTCTCACCTGTACGCCTAATACTCTCCCCCGTGGGGCTTCCTCCCCCGCGTCCATTGTCTCCTCTGCCTCCTGAGCTTCTTGGGAACAGGACCCATTCCTAATTAAACAGTGAGCCCACACCTGTCCTAACGCAGACGCTCCTCGTAGATGCCCCAAGTCTCTTAGATAAGTATTCTCAGCTCCAAGCTGGGGTAATAACCATAGTCCCTTCTCTTAGGATTGTTGTGGGGATTAAATGAGATAATACACCTCAGGTAGTGGCCCAGCACTGGTCTGCAGTGAGGACCTCCATAGACGTGGCCTCTGTTACCGTCAGTGAGACTTTTCTCCCTGCCCGTCACTTTGGCACCTGTGTTCCTAGAAGAAAAATCTTGCTTCAGTCTCACTCGCTCTCCGTCACCAGGGAATTTCTAGCCCGCGGCTGGTGGAATTTCCATGGCACAAGGCGATGGAGTTGTACGTGAAAACAATGTCGGAAATGTAAAGGCTTTTTTTTTTTTTTCTAAATTGAGGTGAACATTATATGACATAAAGTGGACCCTTTTTCAATAGAAGGGTTTAGTGGCATTCGGTACCTTCATTTGAAAAAGGGCTCTTTGCCTCTGCCATCTCTAGCAACAGCGTCTTTAACTTCTTTTATTTTCATTTTTAGAAGTTTTGGGAGGGACATAGATGCTACATTTCTATGGATCAGAATGAAACTTTTGTATTTTTTTTTTTGCCTGGGTCTTAGCTGGGGCACGCGGGATGTTTTAGTTGCGGCACGTATGCGGGATCTAGTTCCCCGACCAGGGATCGAACCCGGGCCCCCCCCTGCCTTGGGAGCGCTGAGTCTTAGCAACTGGACCACCAGGGAAGTCCCCAGACTTTCGTATTTTTTATATTTTTTTCTACCCACTGTTTTTTCCGCCTCGGGGGGCTGACCGCCCTTTGCTTTGCGACCACTATTTTGAATAACATTCTGTCCACGTTACAAGGCGTTTAGGCCCCGCCCCGCCCCGCCCGAGGCGCGCCGTCGACCCCTGGCTCCTGTGGAAGAGCTCGTTTCTTAGAACCATCCTTCAGGTAAGTAGAACTCGAAGAAAGAAACTATCATTTTTTATGGGGCTGAAGTGGAAAATTTTTTTTAAAAATGAAAGAAGCAACTCTCCTTATAAATACAAATTGATTCACTCAACAAATATTTATTGAGTGCTTACTATGGGCTAAGCCCTGGGCATTTAGACATTTTTTTTTTTTTAAATAAATTTATTTATTTATTTATGGCTGCGTTGGGTCTTCGTTTCTGTGCGAGGGCTTTCTCCAGTTGTGGCAAGCGGGGGCCGCTCTTCATCACGGTGCGCGGGCCTCTCACTATCGCGGCCTCTCTTGTTGCGGAGCACAGGCTCCAGACGCGCAGGCTCAGTAGGTGTGACTCACGGGCCTAGTTGCTCCGCGGCATGTGGGATCCTCCCAGACCAGGGCTCGAACCCGTGTCCTCTGCATTGGCAGGCAGACTCTCAACCACTGCGCCACCAGGGAAGCCCAGCCCTGGGCATTTAGTGATGCATTAAACAGATGTGACTCCTGCCAGGATTTTCTTGGCGACACCAGGGCACGGGGAGATTTGCTGGTTTCCTAAGGCTTTAGAACAAAATTAGTCTTGAGCTTCTAGGCCCCAGGATTGTATTGGGTTGGCCAAAAAGTTCGTTCAGGTTTTTCTTCAAGGTGCTGCCCACTGGCAACCCACTAGCTTGTCCTCTGTTGTGTATATATTCACTACGTTGCTGTTATTTTTTAGATTCCACATAGAAGTGATATCATATGGGATCTGTCTTTTTGTCAGACTTAACTTCTCTTAGCATAATCTTTTTTCTTGGGGGGCGGTGGTGAGCAGTATTCCATTGTGTGCTGGGGGGGAGGGGGGAGGGGGGAGGAGGGTGGGGAGGTGAGGTGGGTGGAAGGGAGGCGTTGCATCTTCTTTATCCAGGGCATGCCTATTTGTGTTCCTGGAGGGAGATATTTGTCTTTCTTTTTCCTCTCCATGGAGATCATGGTGGGGGCATATGTAAATAGGCATATGGAAAAAACGATTCTTTGTTCTTTCCCAAAATAAATACTGGGGAAAGTAGAGGAAAAACCGGAATGAACTTTTTGGGCAACCCAGTAGAAGAGCCCCTAGTTTTGATGGGAGGCGCAGTGAGGTGAGAGTCGATAACCTGGGTCAGGTTGTTTGTCCCATCAGCTGTCATAGGAGCAATGTATCTACCCCTGAACCTCTTTCCCTATGTGATTAATGACCTGACGTTGGATCTGAAGGGTCCTCTCGAGAACAGAATGAAAGAAATGCCTCTTCCGAACAACTCCCCAGACATTTTGCACAGTTTAGCTAGTTTTATGCTTTACTTGAGTGAATATGATTTAAGTTTTATACACAAAGATAATCGGGTCAAAATGACCCTCCTTCAGTTGCTGGAGCAGCTTGGGTAAAGGAACCCAGGGGCTGTGGGAAGATGGCTGTGGGTTCTTTCATCACTCCATTTGCCTGGGAACGGACTTTTTGATAAAGTCAGGGCTTCCCTGTTCTTGAGCGGAAAGGAAAAGTTTAAAAATAATAGGCTTAATTGGACCTGATCGTTTTGCTGTTTGTTTTTCATAAATGAGACTGTGTAGGCAGGGTATGGTTCCAGAAAGCTCTGCAGATTCATCAAATCTTTTTTTTAAAATATACTTATGTCATTTTTATTTGATTTCTTATGTCCTAAAGTTTTGCTGAGTTATATGGTTGCAATTTACAGCTTCATATATAGGATTAAAATTTTTTATTGAAGTATATTTGATTTACAGTGTTGTGTTAGTTTCAGGTATATCTTTTCTGTTTAATTTCCCAAGGAAGGCTATTTTTTCACCCATCCTGGGGGTCGATTAGGGACCCACAGCTAATCTCCCTGACAGAGTGCTGGGTCTCTTTAATTTGGTCCCAGTGTGGGAAGAGTAAGGGCCTCTATGTCACCCTTGAGGGATTTCGGTCCCAGAATCGAAGGATGGCCTTCTCAGGGAAGGAAGTTTTAAGTAGCTCGGTCATTGGGACTAGTTTTTCCAGGAGCAACATTGAAGATCTCTGCCACAAATTGGGCTCTCTGAGTCCCCAGCACAGACCTCCTAGGGAACCTCTTAGTCACCCTTCAAGGCCCACTTCCTTCAGGATGCCTTGCCTGGTCCCCTTAGCTGATAGAATTTTCTCCCTTTCCTGAACTTCTGTAGCCCTGGGTTGGAGTTTTGTTCGGATTCACCAGAAACCTAAATGAATAGGAACATCCTATTTCCCAAGATTTCCAATTCATTGAGGGTTCTTGGTCTTGCTTTACAAAAGTAGGAACAGTGGCTTCTTTGTAGTACTTCACACTTACTTAGCTTTTATGAAATAAACCAGTGTTTGTGAAGTAACTTCCCCGGCCTGGCTCTTCTTGGTACTGAGTGTGACGTGTTGGCGGGCGTTCTGGCTTGGTATGTCCCGCTGCCGTCACGTGGGCTATAGCAGGACTGGTGGCAACGGCACGTTTGTGGTTTCATTCAGCCAGTATTTTCTGAAGAGTAGCCTGTGCCAGGTACTGAGCGGTGCTCAGGAGCTGAGGAGCCGAATGGGTTCTGGTCTCTGCCCTTAGGAGCTCGTAGACTAGAGCGGGGAAGACAGATCTCCTTCTAACTCTGACAGAACAGGAGTGAGAATAACTCTGGAAGGTTCAGTTGGATCAGTGGGGATGGGTGGAGGAAAGAATGATTCTGATCGGGAGCCTGGGCCAGATGGTGTAGAGTTGGATCTATACGACCAAAGACGACGGGAAATGAATGGTGTCTCCAAATCCCGGGACACAGATGATAAGCAGTGGACACTGAGGGCCAAATGTGTACGTGCTGCCTTCCGGGCTAGGCTTGTTTACTACAGTTCTCGTGTAATCCTTTCATCAATCCTATTGTGTAGCTGTTACCATGTTAACCTATTTTGAATTGGGGAAACCTGAGAATTAGAGAAAATAAGTTATTTTCCCAAGTTCTATTGCTTTGTTGAGCTTATAATTCACCAGCTGGAGACTCTGACTCCAAATCTTAACACCCGTCCAGTGGGTGTCCACCTCTTTGCTCACATACCACGGCCGTATTTCTATTATCAAATGTCAGTGTTGTGTCTTCAGATGTATGTGCTGTTTAACTGCTTTTTCCAGGAGGGGGTTGGCCCACAGAAATGCTTGTCAAGGAAAAGGGAAGGGGTATTGATTGATTGCAGGGAGCTCGTTAGAGGGGAAGAACTGGAATGAACTCTTTGGAGATTTCAGTTGGGCCGAAGGAATGCCACTGAAGTTTTGGGAAATCAGGTGCTGAATACAGTGACCAAGAGACACTTGTGTATCTTTCAGGACTCAATCTGTACAGCCGATCTCTATGCTGAGACCATTACTCCTTCCCTTTGTCATAGCACTTATCATGTATTGATTTAGTAATATGGCATTTTGCCCTATTGGGTTGTGAGTTCCTTTGAAGTTGAGAGCAGGTGCCGTCCGTCTCTGTGTGTCCAGTGCCTAGCACTGTGCTTGGCACAGAGTAGGTACTTTAGAGCTGCTTGTTGAATCTCTCCCTCTACCCACTCAACCATCTATCCAACCATCCATTTGTTCATCGTCCATACATCTACCAGTCCATCCAGCCATCCATCCATTCATCCATCCATCTATCTACCCACTCATCCATCGATCCATTCATCCATTTGTTCATCATCCATACATCTACCAGTCCATCCAGCCATCCATCCATTCATCCATCTACCCACTCATCCATCGATCCATTCATCCCATCCATCCAGCCAGCCAGCCACCTATCTACCCACCCACGCACTTACGCGTTCACGCATCTGCCTCTCCATTATCCATCCATTCATTCAACCATTTATCCACCCATCCATCCACCAACCCACACATCCATCCATCCATCGTCTATCTATCCATCCATCCATCCACCCATCCACTTATTTATCCATCCGTTCACTGACCTATCCACACATCCATCCATCTGCCCATCCACCCATCCATCCATGTACCCATCTACCTACCCACACAGCCATCCATTCAACTGCCCATCCATCCATCCATCCATCCATCCATCCATCCATCCATCCACTTATTTATCCTTCCATTCACTGACCCATACACCAATCCACTCGCTCACTCAGTCCTCCATTAGGTGTTCTCTGAAGAGTACAATGTGCCTGGTATTATGGCCAGTGCTGAGGTAACAAGAGATTGAGTCAGATACAGACCATGCTCTCAAAGAGCTCAAGAGTCTAAGGATAATGAGAAGAAAATGTGGCAAGTAGGGAAAAAAATGACTGAATGAAGACCATATTATCTCCAAGCCTGGGACTTTCCAAGAAGATAATAGGTTGCTTCTTTATCTTAAATGACAGAGATATGAACGAGGCAACGTCTCCCTCTCTATCCCTTTTCCCTTGTATCTCAGCCCCTGTGAGGTTTTCTCTGGCACCATCTCGGCCCTTGCTCTGCTGGAAGCCCTTTGAGACGTGAGGATCTCCATAGGAGCTCCGTGCAGAGGGCAGGGCAGGGGGCACTGATCTGGCGGCTTCAAGTTGGCCATATCGCCGTCCCCTCCTGTGTCTCCCCGAGAGGAATGCTGCCTAAAAGGACAGAGCAGATGTTCTCTGGGCAGAGTGATCATTCATCAGCCCCTCCTCTGGGAACAGGGGGTGACAGCACATTTATCTGAGAGCAGAGGCGAAATCCTCTGACATTATTCTTGATTCATCCATCCTACTAGCGTTTTGTGAAACACTTCAGACTCCTGTGGGGCAGAGGACGTTTGCTCACCTTCTCCAGCCTTTGTGATTGCGAGGCCACGTGGAGACGCTTAGTTAGCCTCGGACGACCATGCATCGGGTACGCTTTGGAACACAACCCCAGAGAAGCCTAGTCAGAGCTCAGTGGTCTATTATTTTCAAACTATCCTGGCAAATCCGTCACCTGGGCGTTTTAGGTGGAAAAGCGGGATGACCTATCTTGCAGGACTTGGTGGGTTTCCTGACAACAGCACGACCAGTGCTGGCTGTTTTCAGACTTGGGTGTCCCACTCCCTGCTGGTGTCCCCAGATGCGTGCCGTCCACGACGAACTCCTCATGGTCTCCCTGTCCCGGCTCCTCCTGAATGCGCTGATTCCATCCCCAGAACTTGGGCGTCCTTCCTTGCCTCCACCACTGGTGGGTACGGCGTGCTGTAACAGGTTTCCCTGTAATCCTCTGTGCATGTCTTTTGGGGAGGGACCTGTTCTCTCTCTCCCTGTGACTGCTCTGGGGCAGGTCCTCGGTTTCTCTTCTCTGGTCAGGTCTCCGTGGTGGGTCACATTCCCACCACTGCATCCCCAGTGCATCCAAAACACGAGTCCAGTCTCATCACTCGTGGGCTTCAAGCCCTGCTGTGCTTTCCCGTCGGGTCTCAGGGGCTGATGCCACCTTCTTCTCCTTACCCAGCTTCCAGCTGCAATGGATGGAGAATCAGGCGGACGGAGACCAGAGTCTCACCTTCATTTCTGCCGGGGCTGTTGGCCTGTCTGGTTAAGGTGTGAGCCGAAGGCCTGGCTGATTCTCCCGGCCCGGCCCGCCCCTGGCTAGACCTTGGAGTGGGTGGCCCCGTGTAAGGGGAGCTTCGCTTTGGGGGTGTCTAGGAAGCTGTGTCTCGGCAGCAGACCACGTGCCTCCTCCTTCCGGTTCTGCTCTCCCTCTGCACCTCTCGGTTCAAGCTCACAAGAGAGAGATTTGGCCCAATTACCGCTTTTGGGTCATTCTGTGCAAGTTCCTTCTCCCCACTCTGCAGGGGAGGTGGAGTCTCTTATTTGAAATGGGAATCCTGCAGCAAAGGCAGGGCAGGAGACCCCCTTCTTTTGGGAGCTTGGTCAATAGAATCTGAAAAGTCCTCTTGGTGAAGATAAGGTTTAAGCCATTGCTATGGACTGAATTTCTGTGTTCCCCGAAATTCGTATGTTGAAACCTAACCCCAATGTGATGGTATTGTGGCGGGAACTTTGGGGGGGAATTTGGGCGTGAGGGTGGAGCTTTCATGAAGGGGATCAGTGCCCTTATAAAGGAGACCCCAGAGAGCTCCCTTGTCCCTTCTGCTGTATGAGGACACAGTGAGAAGACGGCAGTCTGCAACCTAGACGAGAGCTCTCACCAGAGCCCAACCCTGCTGGCACCCTGATCTTGGACTCCCAGCCTCCAGAACTGACAGAAGTAAATTTATTGTTTACAAGCCACCCGATCTGTGGTATTTTGTTATAGGAGCCTGAGTGGACTAACACAGTCTCACTGTACTAGCTTCCCTGGGCTGCCGTAACAGGGTACCACAACTGAGTGGCTTGAAACACAAAAATGCAGTATCTCTGGAAGTCCAATTTCAGGGTGGCACCTGAGTTCCCTCTGGAGCACTAGGGAAGGATCTGTTCCAGGCCCCACTTCTAGCTTCTGGTAATTCCTTGGCTTGTGATGGCATAACTCCAGTATTAACACGGTATTCTCCGTGTGTGCATGTCTGTGTCCAAATTTCCCCTTATTTATAAGGACACCAGTCAGATTACACTAGGGGCTCCCCTCCTCCAGGATGACCTCATCTTAACGAATTACATCTGCAATAACCCTATTTCCTAATAAGGTCACGTTCTGAGGTGCTGAGGGTTATAGATTTTAGAAGACACAATTCATCTCATGACAGTTACCTTCTTGACTTGAAAGGTGCTTAGGACTTTACTAGGCAGTGACATGGAAGAAGGGCCTTCCTGGGGTGGGGCGTGGACATCAGGGGCGAAAGCACGGAGGTGGGAGGGGCGCTTCTTCTCTTTCTCCCAAGGCGGTCAACCACCCTGTACTTGATCTGCGGTTCACTTCATCCTGCTGAGAAGCTTGTCCCCGGGATAAACTTGGGCATCGTAATTACATATATGACTTCAGATTTATGGGTCTTCGCCCTGCCTCCTCAGCTGGACCTAAGGACCTCCCCAAATTGCATGTGGGCAGCGTAAACGGGGTTGGAAACATGGTAATTGAATGACCCACCCATTCACTGGTAGGAGATGCTTGGCTTCAACTTGGATTTTGTGTTCTGAACTGACCGTCTCTGTTGATCAAACCAAGAGGATATAATCAAATGCCCATGCTACTGGGAGCAGATTTTTTTAGGAGTGGTGCCGGCATAGTTGAGATCGTTTGCCTGAATGGAGAGTGAGCTGGTCAGTGGAGCTGTTCACACGTTGTGGGTTGTGGACAGACATGGTGGGCCGCACCCTGCCCCTCGCCCTCAGAGAGGATGCGTGTGGCTCTGGGCACGGCCCCGTGTGCCTACTATGTTCGCTTCCCAGCCTCCTGGGCTCCTGTGGCCACGGCTTCGCACTTTTCTCCCAGGACCCCGGGTCTGTGACACCTCAGTCACTTTGCCCCGTTTTTCCTGCTCTTGTCAGCCTGGTGAGCACACACCCATCTTTCACCCCTTTCACTGGCGCGTCCTCATGGCAGTTTTCCCTGGAAACTGGGCTTGATGTGGGGCTCAGACAGTCCACCACTCGGGGGTCCCTGGTACATTTCTGAGTTTTAGCTCCTCACCTGTAGAATAATCCCCATTGTGGCACTTTCCTCAGGTCGTCCCTCTACCTGTCCCGGCAGGGCTCCCTCTGTCCTCCTGGGGGCCCCAGGCTACTGTCACAGGCATCACCAAGGCAACATGTGTTTTGGAACAGCATGGAGCCCTTTACTAAGACATTATAAGGAATTATAGCGTATTCGCTCGTCCATTTTTAAAAGTCTGTTCTTCAAGAAATTATCAGATTAACAAAAATCTGTGCATGTACGATGTTCTTCTTTTCTGGCTCATGACTGATGTCGTTCAGTGGGTGAGTGACTTTTCCAACACGTCCTTCTTGTGTTTGCAAACACTTTTCCACTTGCTTCTCGTTTTGGAAGTCCCCAAAAGGTCATGGCTCCCTGAAAACTCTTACAAAATGCCTATAAGAGAGCAATTTATTGGAAACTTTCAGGCATTTGGAAAATATGCTATTATAAATGAACAGTCCCGGACATGTCCATTTTGTGAATTTTTTTTAAACCGATGGTGGAGCAGGTGTGCCAGAGTATGGAGTCAGTTACACCCTTGGTTCTACTATCATTTCGTGTGTGTTCCTGTGGTGGTCAGGCTCAGCTTCTCTGTCTGTGAAAAAGGGTGACAATGATTATAGAAAAAAGCCGCCTTCCCCACTCAGTTATTGAAGACTAAATTAAAGTGCTTGGTGGGGACTTCGCTGGTGGCACAGTGGTTAAGACTCCGAGCTCCCAATGCAGGGGGCCCAGGTTCGATCCCTGGTCAGGGAACTAGATCCCACATGCATGCCGCAACTAAGGAGCCCATGTGCCGCAACTAAGGAGCCTGCCTGCTGCAACTAAGACCCGCACAACCAAATAAATAAATAAACAAATAAATATTTAATAAATCAATAAATAAAGTCAGAATGATAAAACAGCACCATTAAAAAAAAAATGAAAGTTCTTGGTAGTTTATTATCACCCAGTATAAGTTGGCTTCCTGCCTTTATAGTCATTGTTCAAAGGGACCTTCCCACATACTCATCTCGTTTTATATGTTAGTCTCCGTCTAGTGCAGGCCTAGATCCTCTTGTTTTAATGTGCTAATGTAATTCTTGTTTCTGTTACATTTAACAACTGGTAGCAAAACACTGAGGAGTAATTAAAAGCTGCTGAGAACTTCACAGGACCCAGAGAGTTTTCCTAGGAGTGGTTGTTTTTCTTTTCCTTGCCTGTGGGCATTTTACTAGAGAAAGTGATTTAGTGCTTTTTCTTCAAGAGGAAAGGAAAAAAAGGAACCAGTCACTCTAACAAAATGGTACATGCATATTTAATCACTGGCCATGGCGCTCTTTTATCTCCTGCAAACAGGGGTAGATGACCTGCCCAGGAAGCAGGGGGGCCTCTTTCCAGATAGGTGTCTCATGTCAAGGTCATCAGGAACCGGACAGTCCGGTTAGGTGGGAGTTTATGACTTTACAGTCGTTGAGAGTTGGAAATGAACACTTAAAAATAAATTCAGGAGAGGAGAAAGTCATGCTCATTTGAAGGTAAATTTGGATTGTCCGCGTAAGTGACGGTGCTTTCCTTTCTTTTCAGTAGGATGAAGTCTCTCTTCTTTCTGGGGCTCCTCACTTGTGCCTCAGACATTGAGTTGAGAGTTTCAGAAGCCCAGGGTTAGGGCATCGGACAAGATGAGGTTTGTCCACTCTGCAGCTGGGAAGCGGCAGGGGTGTCGATTAATGCGGGTCATCTATCCGGTCCGCCCTTTGGCCGGTGTCCTTTATTTCACCAAGGCTAAAACCTACGGAAACAACTCACCTTAGACTCACAGGTGATCTGAAGCTCTGTCTGGCTTGGTACCCAGATGTCTGGGTGGAGCAGAACAGTGGCAGAATCTCACCCAGCTCCTCAGGCTGGTGTCCAGTATCCAAAGGTTAAACTGGACCGGAGGAAAGGTGGAGAGACCACAGGCTCGGGAGCATGATCGATCTGCTTTCAGATCCCACCTCTGCCTCTTACTGGTGTGTGTGTCCTTGGGCAAGACATCCGTCTCTCTGGCCCTGCTGTTTCCTCTCCTGTTGGTCTCATAGGACTGCATGAGGATGCAGTGAAGTGATGTGGCAAATGCCCAGCAGAAGGATCCTCTGGGGGCAGTTCGTGTGCCCGCCTTATCAGGTGGAGAATCAGTACTTAAAATAGCCACCTCTGCAGGCTTGTAAAATAGCACTTTGATATTTTTGCATTTGCCTTGCAGTACCATGTCCTGTCTGAACATCTTCTTCTCCCCGGAAGGTCAGCATGACCTCATTGTCTGGGACAGATTTGGCCTTGCTCTGTTTTGGTCTTATCACTACTTTTCATGCTGTGCTTTCCAAAACACATCACACATCTTCTTGTCACTGGCTGAACAGACGCTGGACTCATTGCAGCCCATGGCAGACGGTTCTGTCCATCCCTTTCCTTATTCCTGACTAATGGAAACCCTGATTTTGTTCAGGATAGCAAAGCGCCTGGCTAAAAACCCAATTTCTCAGGCTCCATTGCAGTGTAGGTGGCCCTAAGGCCAAGTTCCAGCCAGTGTTTTATCAGCAGAAATCTATTGGGTGGGACTCCTTGGAAAACAGTTGTTTTCCTGGTGAAGAAGCCCTGCTCCTTTTATCTTTTGCTTTATCTCCTTTCCTCCAGTCTGGATTGTGAACTTCAGTGGCTGCCTTCCAAGGCAGAAGGAGCTCTGGTATTGAATGTCATTGTCAGAAGGCCACCCCAGCTCTGGACTAGCTCCCTGCAGGCTTCTAGTTACATGGGAAGAGTGAGCTCCTCTTGGGTTGAGCCACTGTGGTTGGGTTTCTGTAACAGGCAATGAAATATCATGATGGGTATGTGAGGTGCTTCCCTGAGGTCACACTGACATGACTCTGTCCATGTAAATGTGTTTCGTGTGACCTTTTTTAAAGTTGTCTTGGTCACATTTTCTTTCTTGTGACTATTTCCTTCTGGAATGACATACCCTGTAGGTCTACTCGGGCTTCTTTCATTAGCCATTTGGCAAAGACACAGGAGGCTGTGTTCAGACAGAAATCCTGTCTCTAGTGCTGAGAGGAAGCACCTGCTGGGGTACAACCACCTCTCCTCAGGCCAGGACTGCCCAGCCGGGCACAGGCCAGCCCCATAGGATGTGGCATGAGATGGAGGCCTGGCACCAAGTCACATAGAGGGGTCGGACACTTGCCAGGGTTTTATCAAAGACTCACTTTTATCAATGCCAACTTAGTTTGTTCTAGTGAAAAAAAGATCCATTGAGGGCTTGAGTTCATGTGGATTAATTACTAATGTAACTAGTTTTTTTTTAAAAATTTATTTATTTAATTTATTTATTGTTGGCTGTGTTGGGTCTTCGTTGCTGCGCACGGGCTTTCTGTAGTTGCAGAGAATGGGGGCTACTCTTCGTTGCAGTGTGTGGGCTTCTCATGGCGGTGGCTTCTCTTGTTGAGGAGCACGGGCTCTAGGCACGCGGGCTCAGTGGTTGTGGCCCACGGGCTCTAGAGCGCAGGCTCAGTAGTTGTGGCACATGGGCTCAGTAGTTGCGGTGCACGGGCTTGGTTGCTCCGCAGCATGTGGGATCTTCCCGGACCAGGGCTCGAACCCATGTCCCCTGCATTGGCAGGCGGATTCTTAACCACTGCGCCACCAGGGAAGCCCGTAACTAGTTTTATGAATGGTTTTAAGCATTGTCCTTCACTCTTCCTCATCTTTGCCACCTTTTTTTCTTTCTTTGCATCATACGGCATTTTATGACACCACATGACTCTAAGCTTTCTTCCTTTATGGCACAAGTTCCTTTAATACGAGAATAAGAGAGAGAACATAATGTAGTGGAGAGATCATGAGTTTTGGATATCAGGAAACCTGCATTAAAATCTGAGCTTTACTTACTAGCTATGCGATCTTGGTTAATGTCTACAAGCCTTAGTTTTCTCATTGGTAAGGTAAGAATTTTAGTGGAGATTAAATAAGATATTGTACGTCGAATACTAATGGCAGTCTTATTCTCTGCCGCTGCCCGCTCCTTCCTCCTTATCTTATTCTTGGGAGGCAATAACTTTCAATCCTTTTAAATGATTCTTTTAGTAATTCTCTTGCCATTTCTAAAGAACATACTTTGCTACTCCTTGCTTCTTGAATTTTAAATAATATTTATTAACTTCCCAATGTGGAAGATAAGGATTTTGCCCTCTTGCATATATGCCCCATTCTTCCCATACAGATACACACATCTTGCTCCAATATAGTTATTTATAGTGTTTGATAGCTCAATTCGATGTATGCATGAATATGGCCATGTAAACAGTTTGACGGCTGAGCCAGGTATGTACTACTATTAGTTTTATCTTTTCCCTGCATAGCTTTTGTTTTCCCTAAAATTAGCCATTGCTTATTTTTTTTGTGTGCATTTATCACTGTTTATCTGGTGATCAGCGTAAAATGGGGAAGTGATAAATGGTAGCAGGCATATTATGAGAAAAGAAGAGACATGCCACTTTTTCAGGGGAAAGGTCTCCCCTCCCCCATTAAATTCTTAAATCAGTTTCTACCGTGGGACCTCATATAAATGATATTGTGACACAGTGGACTTAATTTGATAGCAAATGCCAAAGCCAGTTCCATATGGCTGTTTTCCACGATGGTGTTGAAAAAAAGCCACAGTTACAATGTCACAGTGCAACTCTGGGCAGATGACTCCATGAGGGACCAAGTTAATTGGGTTGAAAATGTCTTGTGGTGAAACTTGATCCAAGAGTAAACTTGGGCACCTGGTGGGTTGGATGGACGGCATGTCTCCTGACCTATCTTTTCTGCTGGTCAGCCTCTCTAAATAGCAGGACTGCACTCATTCATTCAGTTAGACAGCCAGACATGGGCTGGGCTCTGGAGAGTCTGTAATCAACAAAACAGACGTGGTCTTTGCTCTCATGGAGTTCACGGTCCTGTGGGAAGACAGATACCGCAACGTGCATTGTTGGTGTCATGAGTGTTGTGAAAGAAAAAGGCAGGATGTGTCACCTAATCCCAATTCCATCAATAGTTGAACAAAGTCTGCCAGCTTGATAGTTCTGCTGATAAGGATTCCCCAAATCTCTTAGTTTCCCTTTCCTTTAACTTTTTTGAAGGCTTATCTCTTTTCTGCATTGACACGCAAACAGCTATTGAGTAGAGTAAACCCACAAGATTTCAGAATCAGTCTTTCTCAGGCTATAAAGTCAACCTTCATCCAATCCAAAACTTGCTCAGGGAAACAGTGCAGCAGAGATGGGGTTGGACACGCCAGTTGCAGCCCTCCACACTGGGAAAGGGCCCTGAATTCAGGAGCGTGCTGTTGTGTGTGAGGAATGGATCACAGAAATCCAGGGGTCACTACTCTGGTAGGACAGAAGAATGATGACTTTTCAAGGTTGCAGACCTGTCACTTTACATCTACTTCAAATTCACATTTACATCAAAGTTAATGAGTGGCAGAAATCTCTTTCAAATCCATCCATAAAAGGCAAGAATTTATAAAATGCAAGCACCCTAGTTGAAAGTAGCAGAATTATTGGTTTGGATTAAATGTTCTATTCCTTGCTTTTAAAATGATATAAGTTTCTTATTATAAGGCAGAAGGTTGGACTGGGTGATAGTTTTAAGTACCCCCCAACTGTAAAACCTGTGATCATAGAATATTTTATATAGTTCTTTGCCAAGCAATGCTCTGTCTGCAAGCATTAAGTGCTACTAAGTCTGTATTTTGGGGAGAAATCCTTAACACCAATACTCATATGAAATTATATACGTTTGTCAAATTTCACTTTTTTCTTTGCTAGCTATAGATATTTATTCTAAAAGAATGACCAGATAGCTTCTTTTAGATTGGAAGTAATTAGATTCAGTAATTTGGTTGGATGAAGAATTAGCCCTTGGCAATTTTTTTCAACTGGCTTGGACAATTCTTAACATTACTAAAATGTGACTTTGGTCACTAGAAGTACAGAATTGTCTTGCAGTATAGTTATTACCTTCAAAAATAATCAGAAGACTCTAAATATTTTTATTTTCTCCTACTTTATATGTTTGTTTTGCACAATGACTTTGAAAATTCCCATTTGCCAAGATTCAGAGGATCTTTTTCATTTGAAAATAAAGGGAAGAAACTCTAAAAAATAATGAAATTGCCAAATCTGTATTAGACCTTTGAAGATGGAAGAGTTCCCTTACCCCCACCAGGGAAAACATCCACTGTTAACATTTCAGTGTATTTCCTTCCAGTCTTTTTTCTATGCAGTTTAAAACCCGCAACTGTAGTAGGTACTAAGGATGTAATATACTTTCTCTGCTTTCTATCATTTTTTCATGCTTTTTGTCATTTAAATGTCTCATATTAAGTATGTAAGGAACTCTCTTGCTAATGAGTCAACATTAGCCAGAATAAAGTGGGAAAGGTTCATTGACTCCTGGAGAGTTTAGCAACCATCAGATATTTAGGGTCATTAATTCTCTTTTTTCTTACTGCCTATAGGAGCACCTCATCACTAAATACTCTCGTGGTTGTTATTTTGTGCTAGGAGCTTGGGAAACAGATGGGCAGGATAGGTTTCCAGGAGCTCCAGGCTGGAGCATCCATGAAAATTATTCTTGTGTCTAGTAAAATTAAAGATGGAGCGTTAATGGCTTCCCCGATGGGGGCTTGCTTCTGAAAGGCAGAGCTGATAATGTCCTGACTCCGAGCAAAAGCCACAAAGGAGCTATCTTTTCCTAAGTCTTTAGTTTTTGTTTTAAGGTTCACCGCAAACTTTAGCAGTGGAAGAAAAAAAAGTGCAGTAACTGGGTCATTCTGACCTAGAACCAACCAAAATACTTCTAATTACTGCGGCAGACGATGATGAATCATACCTAAGCTAGCTTGCTGCCTTTTCAGTCACATGCGCTCATAATCAGACTCATTGTTTCTTCGCCAGTGGAACATTCGCTCCAGCTTGTTTGGGTCTGTAGGAGGAGAGAAGTTTGCGGATCTTCCCAGCGTAGGATCTGCTCGGCTGCACCAGTACAGCAGGGAGGGGTCTTCACGTTATCAGGGTTTAAGCTCCCTCAGAGCAGGGCTGTGGCTTAGTCATTTTCATCATGGTGATGCCAATAAAAGCTACCATTTTTGAGCACCGTTCGTGTGCTAGACAGTGTAAAACGTGCTTTATGGTCCTTGTGTCATTTAAGCCTTCCAACAATCTTATGATATAGGTATTATTATCCTCATTTTGCTGAGAAAATAGGCTCTGGAAAATTAAGTCACTCAAATACCCAGTGTGTATGTAAGGTAGGCATCTGGCAAATGTTGAGTGAGTGAATGCATGATTACTCCAAGCTCATGGAGGGGAAAAGCAGAGGCGAGAACATGGCCAGTATGAGCCCAAAACTTGAGATTGTGTACCACCCAGTTATTCATTTTTTGCAATTTTTAAGCTCCAAATTTGAGTAGCAGTGAGGGAGGCGAGAGGATTTCAATGTAGGCAAATAACATAAGACATGGATGAGGGAATAAGTTTGTGATCAGCAAAAAGATCAGCTTGACCGGGACAAAAAAAAAAAAAAAAAAAGAGGAGGAAAAACACTGAAGTGTCAGCCACTGTGCTAAATACTTCACTACATTATCTTATTTGAAACTCACAAAACCCCTTTGAAGTAAGCCTTGTTAATCTCCATTTATGGGGGAGGAAAGGAACTCAGAGCGTTCAGGAGCTGCCTGAGGTCACACAGCAACAGGCCGGTGAGGGGCCGGGATGGGAACCCAGGCACCAGCTCCATAGCTGCTTCCCCATAAACAAAAGCCAGGAATGGAGATTTCATTAATTATGCTTGAATTTTATTTTGTATTTGATGGAGAGAAAAAACCCGTATGATATACACATTTCTTTTATACTGACAAAACCCAGCAACTGGCTCTACCCCAGGGAGAGACTACAGTTGGGTCAGTGCAGGGAAAAGGCCAAGCAGCTGATGAAAGTTCTGGGGTTGCCAGAAAGAATGAGCTTGGCGTGACTGGTGTGCAATTCAGTGGTGGTGACCAAATTTTCCAAACCAGAATCGGCATGCCATGCTCTTTGTTTTCCCCCCAACCCCGCCCCACCCCAAGTATCAGAGGAACTCCTGAAAATGTAGTTGGGATGCAGAAATACAGTCATATGGTCAGTTCTGATATAATGAGACATATGTTTCTAAAAATCACTGAATCATGAAAAATCGCACAATAAAAACCACAGGATTTGTGGGAAAGATGGGATTACAGGCACAGGACTCAAAAAAATTTCATCAATGACATATTGAAAGAAAAAGAGGTAAACGCCTAATAGAAAAGGGAAGCACAGTTTTACATATGAGAAATGGTTAAGAAATACACAAATGGTGCAATAAATATGGAACTTTACCTAGAAGTGCAAGATAAATAGAGTTTTGTGTGGAAATGGGCATTGGAAGGGTTGCAGCTGTGAGTTACTGTGAAGTAGAGGAAGGAGGGAGATGTGGAATCATATGGAAAGTTCTAACACCAGCTGTGGATGGGCGTGGCTCGTAATACACACAGAGCTTGGAGGTGGCTGATAGGTGTTTGAGGTGTGTGGTTTTGTGTATTCCTAAGCAGCTCACTTCAGCCGGGCACCTTTTTTCTGCATTCACCTTAGTGTTTCTTGCAGAGGAAATCACACCTAAGGGCACACAAAATTCACAAAATATTAATCCATTGGTACAGATTTGTGGTTTAAAAACAAGTATCATAGCAGAACTGACTGTATGTAGGACAACATAGCAGAATATGCAAACTCTTACATATCAAAATGTGTGTGGCTTCCATACCTGTAGCTTTTCCACTCAGCTCTCTAGTTAGGGTCCCTACTAGAGACTAAATGTATGTGTCCCTCCCAAATTCATATGTTGAAACCTATCCTCCAATGTGATGGTATTGGGAGGTGGGGCCTTTGGGAGGTGATTAGGTCATGAGGGTGGAGCCCTCAGGAATGAGATTAGTGCCCTTTTATTTATTTGTTTTTATTTTTGGCTGCATTGGGTCTTCCTTGCTGCGCAGGCTTTCTCCAGTTGTGGCGAGCGGGCACTACTCTTTGTTGCGGTGCGCGGGCTTCTCATTGCGGTGGCTTCTCTTGTTGCGGAGCACGGGCTCTAGGTGCGTGGGCTTCAGTAGTTGCAGCATGCGGACTCAGTAGTTGCGGCACGCGGGCCCTAGGGCACGCAGCCTTCAGTAGTTGTGGCACGCGGGCTCAGTATTTGCAGCACACGGGCTCAGTAGTTGTGGCACGCGGGCCCTAGAGCACGTGGCCTTCAGTAGTTGTGGCATGTGGGCTCAGTAGTTGTGGCGCACGGGCTTAGTTGCTCCGCGGCATATGGGATCTTCCCAGACCAGGGATCGAACCCGTGTCCCCTGCATTGGCAGGTGGATTCTTAACCACTGCACCACCAGGGAAGTCTGGATTAGTGCCCTTTTAAAAGAGACCCCAGAGAGCTCTCTTGTCCCTTCTGCCACAGGGAGAAGATGGTCCATCTGTGAACCAAGAAATGGGCTCTCACCAGATACCAGATCTGCTGGCACCCTGGTCTTGGACTTCCCAGCCTCCAGAACTGGAGAAATAAATGTTTGCTGTTTGAGCCATGCAGTCTGCGGTATTTTTGTTACAGTAGCCTGAGTGGACTAAGACTGTCCGTCAGCTCTAAACCAGAGGATGGACTGGGGCATCTCTAAGAACTCTTCCTCTGTGATTTTTGGGTCTCTCAGTGAATGGACTCGGTGACACAGTGTGTCTCCCCCCAGTCTCTCAGAGGATAATAATTAGAGTTTTTAAAAAAATTCTTTATGTAGCCTTGTTTTTTTCTCAGGTTGCTTTAGTATCTTTCCTTCTCCTGGATGTTCTTTCATGCTTCAGTCCTTCTTCAGATGCCAGGTGACCCTTGGATTTTCATGTGGGTTTAAGAAAGAGACAGTCGGCTGGGAGTTTTGTGTCCATAGATGTTGCTTTTTGGGTGCTCAGGACAGCATCAGCTCGTATTTTGGAGCCCTCTAAATGCCAGACTGTGTCTATGTTAGTGGCTCTAGTTCTTCTCTGTTGATTCAATTTAATTGATTTCATGTGTTTTGCCAGTGGTGCACACCTGAGTCCTGGAATGCTGCATGTGGCTGTCGGGTGGGAGGTGGAGGGGTCAAGTGCTCTGTACACAGTATTTCAAAGAAGTCCCCTGTTTTCAACTAACACATGCCAGAGGCCCGAGTCTGGGTTTCTGTAGGGCCGACTGGCTTCCTCTAGTTACTTGCCTTGTATTAGCCACAAGTCCTCTCTTTAGTCTGGCTTCTGGAGTTTCGTTAAACCTGAACAAAGACAGAAGTGCTCAGGTCTGTTTAGGGAAGTCAGGTCCATCACACAACAGAAGAGATGTATGAACTAGGTTTTGAAGTATGAATAGGAGTTCATATCATGAATGAGGGGTAAGGGCTTCCCAGGCAGACAGAACACACAGCCTGCACAAAGCACCGGAGGCATGAGCAATCGGCATCGGGCAGTACCAGCCCCTCACAGTCTGTACAAGTAAAGGAGACCTAAAGTGATCTGAAAAACTCTCGGGGAAATATTTTGTAAAAGCCAAGGCCTATTTGTTTGTTAATGGTGGTTATCACAGTCTCCAGGACACTTTGTTGGACAGGTGGAGAGTTTTTGCTTTTTGAAGGTAATCACTTCAAGCCTTTGTGGTCACAGAGAAAAAGCCAACACAGTTGGCTGCTGGTACAGTGAATCTGTCCATGCTTGTCACATCATGTAGGGTGGAAGGGACTTGGCCGAGGGGTTGGGGGGGAGAACAGCATTTGATATGGAACAGAAGAGAGGGAGATAGATATATGTGGCAAGGAGATATATTGGCATTGAGCATAGATTTGCAGATGTAAATTCAGCAGGAAGACTCACACCAGAAACACCATCAGAGCTGCCACTGGGGCGAGCTCTCTCTCCTGTGCAGGCACCCCAATGTTATTTTCACATCCGAAGCCTATTTTGACAGCAATGGGAAAGCACGGTCAGTTCAAAGGTATTGTAATACAGGCCTGATGAAGGCAGTTCCTTCTTTGCTCATTTTCTCCTCGTGATGATGATAATTTATGGCAATTTAAAATTAGCAAACTATGGAAAAGATTAAAGAAGCATTAAAAAATCTTGAATTCTTTCACTTAGAGGCAACCACTGTAGACATTTTTTTTTTCAATCTCTTTTAAGCATTTTATTTATTTATTTACAGGCCGAAAGCTTAGCAATGAGAATAGTTGTTACTATTATCATGGCCTATATTTTAAGTATTATATATGTGCCATTCACTGTTCCAAGTACCCTCTGCATATTCATTCATGGAATCCACACAACACTAAGAAACAGGTACTTTTACCCCTTTTATCAGATCGGGGAAACTGAGGCACATAAAGGTTAGGTAAGTTGCTCAGGGTCAAATGTCCAGTAAGTCAGGATTCAAACCCAAGCCTGGGCCAGACCCAAGATATATCTCTCTTGATGGATCTCTATATAATAAGATATCATATATCAATACATTGTATTACATGTATGTGTATACATGTATTCCTCTCTTTATATTTCTATAACAAGTTAAAATCTTTTTCTTGCTGCATGTTGTACCCTAAGGATATCCATATGGTTTAAAAACTTCATGCACAAAGCCACATGCATGTGGATATCAGAGGCTGCATGAAAGCTCCCCTTCCTGTTGGGCATGTCTGGGGTGTCCGGTTTCCCACCATTACAGACAGTGCTCTGAGCGGTGGACGGTGGTAGGCACCCCATGCAGGATCTCCCCCTCTCCAGTCCCCAAGCCTCCCCAGACCTGAGGTGCCCCCGCCCCGCCGGGAGTGAAGCCACGCCAGGCTTTGCTTCGACTCCTGCAGCCTCATTCAAGCAGAGCCACCAGGGGGCGCGGCCCTGCCTGTCTGTGAAGGCCTGGGGGCAGGTGGGGTCTCCACTTGCCTTGCTAGGGAGATGGGGCTCAGCCTGGGGAGGAGTAGGTCCGAGACATGGGGCTCTTCCTTCCACCGCATGGTGGTTTTGAGGACGGGGCCTCGAAACAGCTGAGAACTCTCCTTGCTGACTGGGGCACCAACAAGAATAATCCAGTCCTTTGGGCTTTGGCGCGAAAGGCAGATGACATGGATCCCCCTGGGTCCTATCCATGTCCTCTTGGCGGGCAAATAAAAGACCGTGGAAAGAAGATGAAAATCAAAGTTAGAGGGATTTAGCACAAAAGAAGGGGGCTCCCATGATTTCTTGTCTTCCCTTTTTCAGTTAGGATTTGAGCAGGATTCCTGGATTTCCAAATGTTAGTTGCAACAGGGATGTGTAGGAAGGTCCGGACAAGAGCTGGTGTTTTCATGATTTCCAGCGTGGTGGAAATGACTTATATACAATAAGTTTAAGAACGAGCCACTGTGACCCTCAGGGGACTTCTCCTGGCCGGGTTGTGTTCCTCGCTATTCACGGAGGCGGTTGTTTGGAGGGGCACGTGCTTCTCGGGGTCAGTGCCACACCTGCGGTCCTCCCGTGGCCAAGCGGACTGCCCGATTCCCATGGCAAAGCCCGTGCTCTTCCCTGACCCTTTGTTCTCTGCTCAAGAGGACGCGGGTTCCAGGCCAAGTACAGAACTTTCATGTTTGAAAAGACTCGGTTTAACTGCTGGTGGTTAGACCGACAGATTGGTATGTACCTGCATGGTGAGCACTTTGACCCAGTAAAACACTTCAGCGCTAAGAAGATGGAAAACCATGGCATTTGCCATCTGACCCAGCAGGAGCCTGGGGCAGAGGGAGCTCAGCTTGGAAAGTCTGCTGCTGGCTTGTTTTTTTGTTTTTTTTTTTTTTCTTTCCCTCCTGGTTGTTGTTGTAGCCTCGGGAGCAGATACTGCCTTTGAAACCTTTCCCCTGGCTGGCTTGACTGCCACTGCCTCCCAGGGCGGGGGCCACGGAGCCAGGGTGTCAGGCTGACCGAGCACTTGGCACTGTTCTTGGGGGCATTAAGGGCTCCCCGCACGATCAAAGGCACAGCCCGGGAGGCAGGGGCTCAGCAAGCGCTCGCCCTTCACTGGGCTCAGCCTGCTCCTGGCTGGTTGGTTTCTGGCTGCCTGAAATGACCAGCTTCTTGTAAGGTACGGTGTGTTCGACGTGGGGAGCGGAGCACCCGCTTTGGGGGGTTGGAGAGGTTGGCGTTGGCGTTTTGGCTGATGATAGAGACGGCACTGGCCCGCGTCAAGCGGAATAATGGCAAAGCATTTGCCTTTTCAGTAAGCCGAGTGGAATCCACCTAATGAACTCATTTCCTGATTTTGCTGTTGAAAATGGTATCTAAAGGGGTTAGAACTAATTAGTTTTGCACAAGGTAGACACCAAGCAGCGGCGAGTCTAGTTATAAATGATGTGCTAAGGAAATACTCTCCGGATCCTGCCTGGGGGGTTCTGGAGAGAAGTTTTTCCATGGTTTCTTCTTCCCTGAGAATCTTCCCTGGCTTTATTCAGAAGCTGCTTCTCTCCCATTCCGTTCTCCCTGCAACTGGGGGTGGGGACATCGCGTTTGCTTTGTCGTTCCATTCCAGAGAGCTGAAGGAGGGTCCCAGAGGAAGGCGCCATCTGACCTTGTGTGGACAGATGTCTGGGTGGCGTGCTGCTCTGGCGGCTGAGACAGGACAGTCCCGGTGAGAGAGACAAGCAGATTAGATAGCAGTCAAGCCCTTAGCCCGGCTTTTGGTCATCAAACAGCACCTGTGGAGTTTATGAGTTCCTCCAGGGAAAATCGCAGAAATCTACATTAGAATGCTGTTTCCTGCCAGGAGGACCTCAAAGAGTTTGTAGGAGACCATCCTGCCGTCTGGATGCGTTTATGGCCACATCGTATATTCGGGACTGACTCTTCCTCCTCTCCTAGAGCATCACAGCCATTCCTCATGCGCGAGGGCCCACCGTGCCGCGGGAGGTACAGGAGGAGGTTGGAAATGCAGTCTTGAGAGGGCTTTGCTTTGCTTTTGTTTTCCGAAACTTTGGTCTCATAAGAAATAAATCACCATACTTGTGTGTCGGCTGAAGGATTCTTTTTTTTTAAATTAATTAATTATTTATTTATTTTTGGCTGTGTTGGGTCTTCGTTTCTGTGCGAGGGCTTTCTCCAGTTGCGGAGAACGGGGGCCACTCTTCATCGCGGTGCGCGGGCCTCTCACTGTCGCAGCCTCTCTTGTTGCGGAGCACAGGCTCCAGACGCACAGGCTCAGTAGTTGTGGCTCATGGGCCTAGTTGCTCCGCGGCATGTGGGATCTTCCCAGACCAGGGCTCGAACCTGTGTCCACTGCATTGGCAGGCAGATTCTCAACCACTGCGCCACCAGGGAAGCCCTGGCTGAAGAATTCTTAACTTTTGCTGTAGGGATGTGGGAGAAGGAAGGAACAGGGGTTAGTGGCAGCTCAGATCTGAGCTGGAATTTGGGGCATTGATGGTTACCTTCCGGGAGGCCCTGAGGTCAGCAGGGATTCCGGGGGAGGGCTGTCTCCGGAGAGGGACAGGTGAGAGGGTCTGAGGACCACAGGTGTGTTTTGGATGTGATTCAGAACGGAGGCAGATGGCAAAGGGAGGGGAAGAGAGGCCTGACGGCGGCTGTGGATGGGTCTTCTCTTTCATGGACTTGAACTCCGGCTTTGACTCCAGGGCACGGACGCTTTCTTCTCTGCCCTTGGTCACCTCTCCAGGCGAGGCTGAGAGGAGACAGAGGACAAAGACAAGTGGGTACCAGCCCCATTTTGTACGTAGCTCAGCAGATGCTTGTGAGGGAACAGATCGCAAGCAAGGGGATGGCTGGAGGGTCCTGAACACCTGGCGCCCTGGGCTCCTCAGACCTCCCGCGGCCCCTGTCCTTCTGCATTGCGATGGTGACACCACCGACTTCCTCCTCTTTCTAAAGCCTAGTCTCCCCTCTTCCTCAGCCTCCACATGAGCCAGTCTTTGTGTCCTCCTTGAGTCTCAGTGTATTGCAATATTCTCCTATATTCCTCCTTAGGAAGCCTAGGTAATCTCTCTCACAGTCTGATCCAGCCAGCTTAAAGTCCTTGCCTGACTCTACAGGGTTAAATCTGAATGTGTGTTCACAGGGCTTAGTCTAGACTGGCCCTCATCACCCTCCTATACCCACCCCCCCCCCCCCCGCTCCCTACCATGCTGCAGCATCTGGAAGGACCTGTGTTCCCCAATCACACGTGGGTGTCACCCCCGGGTCAAGCCTGGGTGTGTTGCCCTCCTCCTGCCCGAATGCCCTTTCTTATATTCAGCTGGCAAACCTGTGCTTATCCCCCAGATTCAGCTTTTCTGGGAGTTACCCTGAGATTGACTTGAGATAGAACCTTCCATGCCCATCTCTGTTTCCTTTTGAGCTGCCCTCTTGCCTAAATCCCTGCTAAGGCAACGGTCACACTGCCTTGTTTACCTGCACTTCCTCCCTACCCGTGAGTTTCTCCAGGTCAGGGACTCTGTGTCTTTCACTTTCACCCTTAGCTCCAAGTAGGAATGAAATATGACTGCCATGTATCCAAATTAAACTATTTAAGCATTTAACTTTAGGGCAAAACCATGAATCTAAGGGGAAGGTTCACTGTTTCTCATGAAGCAGAGAACAGGCTCGGCGTTGTCGATTTGTGGCTTAGGACAGACCTGGCTGTCTGAAATTGGTTCTGAGACCTTGAAGGCCTCCAGCTGTGTCTTCTCTTTGAGCCTGGGGTGGCCCGGGTGGAGGGCGAGTGGGGTCTCTGGCCGCCTGGGGTCATGAGCAGAGTCAATGGCTGATCCTTTGCCAGATCTGCTCCAAAGAAACTGTTCTGGGCTCCGTGGGGAATGAGTGAGCTTGGTTGCTCCATCCAGCAGTTCAAGCCCCCGAGGAGGCGGGGGAAACGCAGACACGCTCTGTGTGGCTTTAGGGGGAGAAACCCGGAGCCCAGTGAGGTGTGTGCAGAGTGCTGGGGGTGGAGGGGAGGAAGCCATGAATGGTGGCCGCAGTGTGAGCCCAGGGAAGAGCAGGCACAAACAGGGCCCACGGGGCAGCAGAGTGTTCATGAGGAAAGAACAGAAGTGCACATCTTGAACTTTGATGCTCACGGGAAGGGCTCCCCTCTGACCCTGCTTGGGATGGAAAACAATCAGGTGAGTTCAGGTAGTACCTGGGGCAGGGAGGCATTAGCTAATACACTTTCTGGAACTGTAACAGCGATGGCATCCTGGGGTCTGAAATGAAAACCTCAGATGCATCTGCTTGGTACACCTGGGGCTTCTGAGTCTCCATGTGATGCTCTCACACAGGACCACGCTCCGTTTCTTTGCCGTCCTCACTATAACCTTGAACAGGTGGTCTCCCTCTCCCTTTCCGTCTCCCTCTGCCTCCTTTTAGGAGTTATTATCCGGGACCTGCAGTATTTATGGGAAATAAAGAATTGACTAGCATAGTTTCTGTTGTCAAGTGGCTTCAAGTCTTGAGAGGAAGGGGGATAAGCAGTGTGGAAATGCCATCTACTTGCATAGGCACATTGCAATTGGTGTACCCCTAAAGGAAGCAAGTTTAATTATTGCTATCGGAGTACAGTGAATCAAGTTAAGATCTCTGGTTAGCATCTAGAAATTAGAATTAGGAGCAGTTAATTCCAATTTAAGAGAGAAAACTAGAATTTATTAACACCTACTATGTGCCAACAACTCTATATATGTTAGTTCATTTAGCCCTCATTACAACTCTGGGAGGTGGTTCGTATTATCCTCATTTTACAAATGAAGAAATGGAGGTTCAGAGAGGTTAGGTAACTTGCCCAAGGCCACACAGCTTGAAAGAAGCATAGTCATAAATGAAGCCCCTGGTGGCCTTATTCCAAAGTACATGCTTTTTACTACCCAGCAGGCAGATTATGAACGCTTTTGCGTTTGAAAAATTGTTTGAAGTTGGTAAAGTCCAACTTTACTGAGGGGTTTATTATCTTATAACTCAAAGGGACCTGCAGGGCCCTCTCTGAGAGTCCTGCTGGTTTTGATCTAAGTCGACACCATGGCTGAGAACCCAAGAGCTTTCCCCCAGCACATCGCTGGCCTCAGTCTCCACACACAGAGGGACCCAGCCAACGATGTGCGCCTCTGGACGTCTGGAGGAAACGGGATGAGGGTGAGGATCCCTCTGGGGAAGGGGGAGAGCCGGCCCTGATGGGCGAGCAGCAGGGGGAGGTGGTAGCTTTATTTTTATGAGCAGAATGACCAGTGTGCAGCAGCCAGGGATACACAGAGCTGGGTGTCATCCTTAGGAAGTGAGTTCCAGCCATTCCAGGAACCAATAACTGTTGTTGACAGGTGCGAGCTCTGGGCTTAAGCAGAGGTGCCTCGTTACTTGACTGACAAAAGGCAAAGTTGAAAGGTGCTCAGAAAGGAACAGGCAAATCTTTGTGGACCCAGAGTTTAGCTGGACACGGAAGCTCTTCAGGGTTCCCAGTAAGTGTCAGTGAGCTTTTTAAGTGAAATGGATTTTCTGTCTCTTGGGCAAAACTTTTGATGTTCTTTTTTTTTTTGCCACACTGCGCGGCTTGTGGGATCTTTGTTCCCCGACCAGGGATGGAACCTGTGCCCCCTGCAGTGGAAGCGCGGAGTCCTAACCACTGGACCGCCAGGGTATTCCCCAAAACTTTTGATAGTCTATTCTTTAAAAAAAAGAAAGGAAAAGGAAAAAGGTCACTTCAAGGAGAGGCTGGAACGAGAATGTTTTTCTTTGAAAGGGCTGGAGTCTAGTTTAATCCCTGCTTTAATCTCCAGGAAAGGGCCATTCGGGCTGTCAGAGAGGCGGACACTGTCCAGGCCCTGGCTGGCCGGCCCGCTGATTACTTGTTTGTTCTGCCTGTGTCTTGAAGCAGCACCGAGCCTGCTCGCCCTTCTCCCTCGGGGAGACCTGTCTTCAGGTAGCATTCTTAGAATGCTCTTGGGTTTCTTTGTCTGGCTAGAAATGTGTCTTTTTAAATGGGGCCTTTCAGCTGCTGATGCTGTGTTTTCTCGTCATGGCATCCCCCCCTCTTGGTAAAGTACCACTAAGGAAGAACCTAAGGCAGTCCTCTTCTAATCAAAAGTTTTGGCATGGCTGGACAAGTGGACACCATTAAAAAAACAAAAACAAAAACAAGAACTTTAAAAAATGCTCCCTTTTCTGAAGTCACCGACGTCATTGAAAGCAAAGATTCCCTTGCTTTGGGCCATCATTCGACATTCTAAAATTGTCCCAAATATGAGACCTTGCACAAGTCACTTAATCTCATCCTGCCTCAGTTTCCTAATATATAAAATGAGAACCATGCTATGTGCATTTTAGGGCCATGGTGAAGATGGAATAAATGATAAATGTAAACTAAGAAAGGTGTCTGCACAAAGTGGCCCTAGTAAGTTATGATGACTATTATTTTGATTATTACTTAAAATGTTCTTGGGGTTTCTGTTGCTAAAGGAAATAATAAAGATGTGAAGACAATAAATGCTTTTAAATCCCAGACACAGTCTCTTCACCTGCAAAATGAAGACAATAGTACTTTTGTCACGGAACTGCTGGCGCAAAAGAGATACTAAACAAATATTGGTTTTCTTATTCTTTCATTCAAACTTGGGTTGCCCCTCATATATATGTATATATCTGTCTGTTGATTTATAAATTGCATACGTGGACTGCAGTATATCCTGTATATTATTTACATTATAAAACATACACTGAAAAATAATATAATGATTAGGTAAAATAGATATGAACAGAGGTTTTTATATTTTCTTTTTTTGTTCACTTTGGATGTAATGCTGTACTATGTATGTAAGTACTATAATCGGGACTTTATAAGGTCGGTCATGGGGTTCAGTGAGTATAGGTAGAACCCTCTCCTATGAATAATTGCAGGGTTTTATGGGCTCCCAGAGTACCAACGAGAACACAGCCTGGAAGGATGTCCAGTTTTGGATGTGTGTGCATGCTTAGTGTCGTGAGACCGACTCTCCAGTGCTAGCCTCTAGAAGTTTTGAGGAATGCCATAGCATTCTGTAAAACTGGGAAATGTCTTGACACGACTGGAAAAAAACACTAGAAGGTAATGGTAATACAAGTTTATAACCTTTAAACTGAGGATGTCTGAGATTTTTCAATTCTGCTAGTTCAAACTTCTTAAATACTACTTTTCATGGAAGAGATTCTTGGAGATGGGCTTTTAATTCCAGACCAGGCACTAGCTGTGTGTCATTAGACAGGTCTCCCAACCTCCCTGAGCCTTAGTTTCTTCATCTGTAAAATAGGGATACAAGTAGGGAGAGAAATAATGACCAGAAAGGATTGTTGCTAGGATTAAATTCAGTGATGCTTGTGGAGATGCTTAGCAGGGTGGCCTGCCTTTGCTGTAGGTCTGTAGTTCACCAAGATCTTCAGTTGCTCTCCTGCTGAGGTGCTGTGCGATGTCCATCATCCATTATAAAAATGGATATTCATAAAGCCTGCATTTCACTAATTTTTAAAAATGTAACCTTCAGCTTTTAATAAATGTAAAAATGCACACAGTCTAAAAAGTTAAATGTTATAAACTTTAAACTGAAAACCAGTGATCTCCTTCTCACCTATTTCCACTCCAGTTCCTGCTACGTAGAGGCAACCATCTCTTAATTCTTTCTTTTTCTTTAATTTTCTGGAATTTACCGCTTTATTTACAAATAATAACTGATGTTGCACTTTCTTGATTATTCCTGGACCATCTTTTCATTCTTACCATGGAATGAGAATTGAGGGTTCTCACACCTCTTTCCTCCTCCCCGCCAAACACATGTGTGTACCCACCTTTTTCCTTTCCCCATCTTCCAAAATAGTTATAGGCACACCTTGGAGATATTGCAGGTTCAGTTCCAGGCCACTGCAATAAAGTGAATCACATGAATTTTTTGGTTCCTTAGTGCATATAAATGTTATGTTTATACTGTAGTCTATTAAGTGTGCAATAGCATTGTGTCTAAAACAATGTATGTACCCCAATTAAAAAGTACTTTATTGCTAAAAAATGCGAACCATCATCTGAGCCTTCAGTGAGTCATAATATTTTTGCTGGCGGAGGGTTGGAAATATAGTGAGAATTACCAACATGTGACACAGAGACAGGAAGTGAGCAAAGGCTGTTTTTATTTTTATTTCTTTATTGAAGTATAGTTAATGTACAATGTTGTTTCAAGTGTACAGCAAAGTGATTCA
Source organism: Balaenoptera borealis (assembly GCF_965194805.1). NCBI lineage: Eukaryota > Metazoa > Chordata > Mammalia > Artiodactyla > Balaenopteridae > Balaenoptera > Balaenoptera borealis. Next base: position 83,828,610 of record NC_138871.1, on the reverse strand, counting down.
GTTATACATATTTATATATATCTATTCTTTTCAGATTCTTTTCCATCATAGGTTATTACGAGATATTGACTATCGAGTTCCCTGTGCTCTGCAGTAGGTCCTTGTTATTTGTCTCTTTTATATACAGTAGTTAATCCCAAGCTCCTAATTTATCTCCACCAGGCCTCCTGCCTCCGGGTCTTCCCTCCAATTTTCTTCCAAACATCCCTGTCCAGCTGACCTGCTTAAAACATCACCTTTATCAACATAAATCCCTAGTTCTGAAGCTTCAGGGCTGTTGCCTACTAAAACAATGTCTAATTTTTACCCTCAGCTTTGGTTTTTTTCCTATCATGGTGCCACCTTTACTACTCATCAAATGCACTTATTTTCTTTTTCTAGAGCATGTGTGTATTCGTGGAGCTTTCCTGCCTGTGTACCCTCCTGTTTCTTTCCCAAATGCTAGTCCCAGTTTTTGGCCAAAAATATCCTACTCTTTCCTTTTTGGCCCACTTTGGGTACCAGCCCCTTTGGACCGCCTGAGTTCTCACTGATTCTCCCCAAGACCCCTGCCCCCACCTTACGTTGTAGGAATTATGGACTATAGCACTTTTTGTCCCTTGTCACTTACGATTTGAAGTTCTTATCTTTTCACATGCCTGTTCAGATTTAGCTAGAAATGAATGGTCATGCACTGACTACCAGGTGCTCTGCTAAGCACTTTCACACTCTGTGTCTTCTGCTCTCTGTGATGACCAGTGAGTCCTTCAAAGAGCCCATTTTACAGATGAGAATACCGAGGCCCGGTGAGCCACACATGCTCGCTTCGTCTACTATACCAGGCTCCTGTGCATTAAGGTGAAGCCCGTGGTTTGACCGTCGTCGCTGCGGTGATGGGCACTGCTTCAGATTCTGTGGTTGAAGAGCATCACACACCAGCATTGGGAGGGGCTGGGCCAGGCCTTGGAAGGCAGGCAGCAGAGTGTGACGTGTCAGGGTGGGAAAGGAATCCCCGCAGTTTGCAGACTTGAGTAACTGCAACAGGAGACGAGCAAAGAGGCCGTTCCCAGGGAGCGAGTGGTAGAACCCAGTCCCGGGAGGTCACAGGTGTCGCCCTGGATCCACGAGGCTTTGGGGAGGAGTTTGGCTTTGGTGTTTGACCCTGAGCGAGGCTGTCCTCTCTCTGGCTCTTTAGTTCCCCGTGTGACAGTTGTGGGATCCTAGCACGCCAGCGAGCCCCAGCTGGGCCTCCATCTCAGCCTGCTCTGTCTGCCCTCTGAGCCCTAACTCCTCACTGGCAGGTGGTCTTGTCTGTGAGCTGGTGCACTGCCAGGTGTAAGTAGGAATTTTCCACACCATTCGATTGTGGTCCAGTAGGACTAACAACAAGGGCCAGAGCATTGTCGTACGATTCTCAGTTTCCTTCCCCATCTTCAGTTACCAGCATTTACTTAGGATTTCAAATGCCTCATTAGATCGGGAGTGGGGTCATTGTCTCTCTCACTATTTGCTTCTAGGCATTAAAGCTTTGATGTTTGCTTAGGGTTGTAACATAAAATTTCCATTTTTTTGAGTGTGAGCATTCTTCTATCTATGCCCTTGTCCCTTCTGTGTTTCTCCTTCCCTCCTTCCCTCTTTCCCTCCCCTTCCCCTTCTCCTTCCCCCCACCCCCAATTCTATTTTCTTTCAACAAGAGTTCTTTCAGGTTACTTATCATCTCTGAGACTTGGATTTGCCATCCTTATGATGGGCTTCATAATATCCCTCACGCGGCTACCAAGCGTATTGAGCAAGGTGCCTGGCACACGGGAGCTGGACGATATTAGTTTTCTTTCTTCCTCTTTACTGCTCTGTCCACACCAGGCATTGCTCTGCCTTAACCGCTGGAGTCCTCTGGGCTCAGGGTGCCCATCAGCTGCCAGGTGAGCGGCCCAGGACCTTGGGAAGGGAGGGTCTGGATGCCCCGAGCATTTCTTTCAACCACTGAGCATCATTCTGCGGGGCTCCAGGTAAAATGGGCCAGAAGTAAAGCTGCTTTCTGTGTGCGTTAAGCTCTTCAGACAAAGATCTATAGAAACAGGAGGCATTCGTGATGTTATTAATTGGCGGCAGCTTTCCATGGACCACCCTGAATGGAAACGGACACAGGCATCCCCACATGTGGCCCGTAATCCCTCATTTATGCACTGAAGGAGGCTGCGGGTCAAGAGAAAAGGCAGAGGGCCCAGGAGCCTCTTCTGACTCAGGCTATTAGGTGGCTTCAGCCGCTCCCCTCTCCCTTTCAGGAGCACTTTCTTTTTGTTTGGGCTAATTCCTGAAGCAATCCTCCCACCAGCTCATTTCCCCAGGCTGTAAGCAGGGGCTGACCGAGGGGAGGCCCTGTGCTCAGGAGTTATTGCCCCAAGCAGGAAGTGTTTAATGGTTTCCATTTACTTTTAGTTGGAAGAAGGAAGCCTGAACCTTCTGAACCTTTCTTACAACAGAAGGCAGAAAATCAACCTGATGACACCGGCCCATTTTACCCTCAGGAGGGAAACCAGAGCTCCTTAGGGCACCGACGGTCCCATCTTGAAATTGCTTAGCCACCTACAGAACAAGGACAAGGGGAATTTCTTATATACATCTTAAGTCAAAGTGATGTGTAAGGAGGTGCCTGGGATGTGAAGCCAGTCTCACCACTTGGGTGACCGAGTGTGTGTGTGTCACTGTAATGAAGCAGGAAGCCAGTGTCCTGTGGTCATGTCGAGGATGGCATTTGTGCTATTTTTGTTTTTTTTTTTTGGCTGCACCATGCAACTTGCAGGATCTTAGTTCCCGGACCAGGGATTGAACCTGGGCCCCCTACAGTGGAAGCGTGGAGTCCTAACCTCTGGACCACCAGGGAATTCCCCACCTTGTGCTATTTTGAAGTCAAATGCCACTTTGGGCATTAATAGTAGAGGAGGCATGAAATATATGAGGATGTAGAAAAGTTGAATAGTCTACTTTCATACCTTGAAGAGAGTTTAATCTTTTCTCATATGACAGCATATTTGTAAAAATCCATCTGGCACCTGTCAAAAAGAAACCCTTAACAAATTTTAAAAGTAGAGTTTTTAAATGCCACAGTTGTGATTATCCAATACAAATTAGAAATAAATAAATAATATAAGGCTAATCCTTCTTCCTCCCAAATTCTGACTATTTAGAACTTAAACCTACTCAAAAGGGAGATCATAAACTGTCTAAAAAGAGATGGAAAGGGGAACACTTCACACTAAACCTAGGGGCCACAGCACAAGAGGTACCCAGAGGAAAATGTATAGCCCTAAATATCTTCGTTATCAAAGCAGTAAGATGGAAAATAAAGATGATGATAAAGTAGTCATTTTAAGAAGTTTGGTAAAAGTACAACAAATTAAACCAAAAGGAAATAGAAAAAGGGAGATCTAAACAAAAAACGAAATGAAATAGAAAATAAACAGCAAACGTTAGGAAGGAATATACATTTAAATGCCAGTTCTTAGGAAGCACTAAATATAGGGATTTAACCGTACGTCTGATCCCAGAGAAATGTCTTAGCAAATACCTGAACCTTCGCTCAATGGAATGTGATGCAGCCATTAAAATGGTTCTAACAGCATTTGTAAGAGGTTTGGGTGAAATGTTTATGTCAGATGAAAAGAACAGAATCAAAAATTGTATCATAAAGGGATTAGAACCATGTGGATACAGTCTCCCAGCTCCCTCCTGCCCCCCAGAGAATTAAGTCTGGAAAGAATACATCAAAGTGTCAGAGAGAATGGAGTACTGACGCGTGCGTAACACAGAGGAGTGGTAAAGACGTTGCGCTAACGGAAGGAAGGACCACATACTGTATGATTCTGTTAATATGTCTATAGACATAAAGTAAATCAGTGGCTGCCTATGGCTGCAGGATTGGGGACTTAGGGGTGACGGCCAAAGGGTATGAGATTTCTTTCGGGGGTGATGACAGATGTTCTAAAATCAATTGTGTGATGGTTGTGCCACATGGGAATATACTAAAAACCACTGAGTTGTACCGTTTTTTAAAAAATTGAGGCATAGTTGATTTACCATGTATTAGTTTCTGGTGTACAGCAAAGTGATTCAGTTATACATATATATCTTCTTTTTTGTATTCTTTTCCATTGTAGGTTATTACAAGATATAGAATATAGTTCCCTATGCTCTACAGTAGGACCTTGTTGTTTATCTCTTTTACATATAGTGGATGAATGGGGTGTTATGTGAATTAGATCTTAAGCTGCTACCAAAAAAAAAAAAAAAAAAATCACAGTGGTTATCTTGGGGGATGGACATAGTGATTTTCCTCCTGCTTTTCCACCCTCTTCTGTAATTTCCAGATTCCCAGATGTAATTCTGCATCACTTGTCTAATGGAAACATAATAAACTAAAAACATTTTAGAGGAAGTGTTCATGATTGGCCTTTTAGCAGAGGAGGCAATGAGGGAAATCTGCTTGCTAGCCTTCCTCCTGAGAAGGTGAGGGGAGACCGAGTCCCGTAATCCTGAAATCGGGGACTGGTTGTCATGGGTCGCTGCATTGTCAGCTGCCGTCACACACATCAAGTGGCGCAGGGCTATTCTTCAAGTCAAGGAAAAGAAAGCGTCATTTGTCTGGGGTCTCTCAAAAAGCAGGATCACCACTCAGGGAAAAGCTGGGGGGTCTGTGAAACCTGCAGATGACTAAGAGCCAGTTTCTAGTAAAATCTCCTAAGAGGTGTCAGGCTCTGCTCTCTGAGTGCTATATTAGAGAAAGCTGTTACTTATATAACTTCCTGTAATTGCCCGGCAGGAGCTGTAGCTGAGAGCTGCCTGCTCCTCGTCTTGGCTGAGCGGGGGATACGCGGCCCTTTCCCCTCCTTGCAGTGGGGATCCTTTCTACCTTTGGGCTTCATGCTCGGGGTCAGTCTTTTTAACTGAAACTGAAATGCCATTTTAAACAGAAGACTGCTTCGCCTCTCTTGGAGATGGGAAACTCTTACGCTGGACAGCTGAAGACCACGCGGTTTGAGGAGGTCCTGCACAACTCCATCGAGGCCTCACTGCGTTCCAACAGCCTGGTACCCAGGCCCGTCTTCTCCCAGTTGTACTTGGAAGCAGAGCAGCAGCTTTCCGCTCTAGAAGGTAGGAGATGCGTTCTTGCCTTTCTCTTACCGTGTGTGAGAATGTTAGCAGTGGCACTGGAAAACTCTTTCCTCTTCTGAGGAAGCTGTAGAAACTGTTGGGTCTGGAAGCACAGAATTATTAGGAAAGAGAACGTTGCACGTGCATCCCATCCTTACTTGGCTAAAACGAAAATAAGTTTCAGCCATAAAGTTGCAAGGAATAAAATGATTCATTGGACTAGTACGAGAAAGAAAGAGCCGTGTTAGCCTGTTCTGAATTGCTTGTTACTTATACTCGTATTAAAAGGTTTGATGGTCTCACTTGAATAAGTAAGACATTTTAACATGCTTTTGACCCTCAGTTATATATTTTTTCTCTTTGTGATTTGTGGCCATATCTTTGCAAGGGAGCGTAGGTAGTTTTTCTTTGTGATAACAGTTACAAGTGCCCTCTAGAAACTGTTAAAAACCAAGAACAAACCCTTATAGATTTAACATGTGCCGGGAATAAATTATCTTCAGGCATGGGGTTAAATTTAGGGTTTACTTAATTATCCAGAGAATAAACTGGTTGTATTTTTCAATCTTTCCTTTGTATTTTTTGTAGTCGTGTATTTTCATGTCAAAAGTAACCCACAGCAATCCAAAGTATGAGAGTTACTGCTAAAGGAAGTTCTTTTTGTCACTTTGTCTTTCACGTGAAGTTACCTGCATGCTTCTCTTAGCTTTTGAAGTGAAAGAGGGCTGTGGTTTAAAACAAAAGTTAACTAATTAACGAAGCATGCAGTATGCCGGGTCCTGTCTTGGGGTGATCATGATATGTGTGTGCGTGCAGGGCGGGGATGGTGGGCTGGGGACGGTTGCACATAAGGGAAAATGAGGCTCAGAGGGCCTCGTGTGATGTCTGATAGTCCCTTTTTCTAGCAGGGAGGCATTCCTTGTGTCACTATTTAAAACGTCCTTACAAAATTAAGCTTGCAAATAGCAATCGCTAAGGACCTAAAGGAACTGGATCTGGGTCTGGGTGAAAGTAGATTGTGATCAAAAGCACGAATTAGGAAGCCCAAGAATTCTCTGGTATTCACGTCGAAAGTACCAAGGTTTTCCGGCACAGGAAGCATTACTGTGACATTGGGGGCATTTGAGAAATAACTGGGGGATCTCTTGTAGACTGTGTTTTCAGTTAGCTGAAAGACTTTTTGTGAAATACGTATTAAAAGGTCATCCTTAACTTCTTATAGTATTGAAAGGCTTTGTTGCTAATGATAAGTGAACAATATAATTATAAATAATTTAGTACATTCGAATGGCACCTTAAAATCAACAAAGTGCTTTTACCTCTACCAGTAATTAAATCCCACGATTTGGGAAGATGGAAGATGGATTTGACGTTTTGAAGGATGTTCACCTAGGGACAGGTGGGGAGAAAGCCCTGGAGTTACCCAGTCAGCTTTTCCTGGGGTCGAAGCTCTCCATAGACAACCTTTGCTGGCCTCTAAACGGGAGGCTGCATCCCGAACACTGATTCCTTGGGATGCCCTCATCTGCCCTCATCATGTGGCGCTTTCCAGGGACAGCTTGGAGGCTTGCGTGGCCTGGGACCCCATGTTGAGTGCCAAAGCCTCCCTGCCAGCTGTCAGCCGGCTTGGTCAGCCCCTCATGTTGGTATGAAAACCAGAGCAGGCCCTCTCTATGATTTTCCCATATGTCTGGCAAACAGCATAGAGAAATCCTCCGAGATTTTGTTTCTCTAGTACTGGGAGGATGGAGGAGGGGGTTGGTGAAAAGGGGGAGACTCTTGTCGATTTGCTAAATGTCACCATCAACCAAGCACTAGGCTTGAGCCTCTGGTTTCTGCATCATAGAACGTGGTGCAGAGGGCTTGTTTTGTCAGTCTGTCTCTCTATCAGGTCTCTTATCTTACTGCTGTCCTTCCTCAGACAGTAACATTAAGGATGCTTTTAATGACCAGGGTGCTGGTACCCCAAACACGTCTTGATCTGTTAACATTTTCTGTATTTGTGAGGGCGATTCAGAGGGCCCTTGTTACTTTGTTCTACGAATTAAGGGTATTACCCCCTCTTTCTAGGGGAAATATCTTTTACATGTTATTTTTTTTTTTTAAAGGAAGGCCAACCAAACAAAACAAATACAAACCCAGTATTTGGGGATAAGTATTTATTTATTAAACAAGATGCAGGTAAATTCCTGTAATCCCACCCACTCAGAATGTCATACGGTTTCTTCTCATGGAAAGAAAACAAAATTTACTCTAAACATTAAAACAAAGACCCTCGTACTGTATGGGGTTCAGTGCAGCTGTGGAACCTCTGGATTCCTGTGGTTGAGTTTTAAGGTCCTGAGCTCCCAGTCCGGTTGGTTTTGTCTCAGGCCATTATAAAGCTCTCATCCTGCCAAGAGACCTTGGTAAACAGTCTGGTTTAGTCTGGCCCTGGTTAGGAAGTCTCCTTGGGCTTGATGCTGGCTGAAGGATTCCATCAAAGACCCTGGAATGTCTGATGTAGACCTTTGACCTTTAATCCTGCTTTCTTGGCAGCAACTGGATTTTGAGCCCTTTCTTTGACTTTCAGAGGCTTAAGACCCTCTCCTTTCATTCTTTCGGAGAGTCTGGATTCCTGTTCTTTTTGGTTGAACGGAATAACGTGCAGACATTCCTGTGTGTGCCCTCAGAGCTCCGAAGTCCCGGGCTTTCTCTCCCCTTTTCACTCTAATTGTTGGTGCTTTGCTGTCCCCCCGCCCTGAGCCCCTGGAGCCGAGTCTCTGGCTTACAGACTAGTCTTGATTTGGCAGGCAGCCTTCTAAGCCACGTACTCCATAGACGGCCAAAGGATGGTTTGAGTCCCTGTGGGGACCCGAGCTGCATGGCTGGCACCTGGGGTCTGGGCGTGACTCTACCTTCTGCTAAAACCATCCCTGCCTGCACTTAATGGCAGGAAGGAAGCGTCTGAAGGAGGCTCTGGAGTTTATCCCTCCAACGCCCTTTGTGTTTTTCCTGGGTAATCGTTTTACAGCCTCCCCGCCACCTCTGTGTCCTCTGGTCCTGGAGGGATGGAGACACTAGGAATTCTTGCTCACTTCCTGCCGTGACCTCCCCAAGGTCATGGGCCTGGGCCGGCCTAAGATGTTAGTTTCTTCTGCCTCTTGTCCTTCCGGCACCTTTAGAATGGTGACCACCCTGAGGTTATGCTCCCAGCACCCTGTACTGATTAAATCACACCTGGAATGTTCTGTGCAACTCTGAGAGCCATATATCCCCACATAGACTGTCACAGCTCAAAGTGACCTTCTATGACCACCTCATTTTAAAGATGCAGGATCTGACGCACAGAGAGGTTAAGTAACTTTTCTGTGGCCACCCAGACAATGGCAGACCCAAGGACTAAAACTCGAGTTCCCAGATTCCTAGTCGATCTTTTTCTGCTGCACACAATTTCATCATTAACCTAAAGCCACGTAACCCACTGGATGGATGGAGAGTGTGAGAGCCAACTAAGATGAGAGTAGAAGGAAAGGCAGCAAAGGGGTCAGCACTAGAGGAGGATACAGAGAAACGAAAAAGGAAGAAGCAACCGTCTCCTGGCCTAGTGTATCTAAGGATGCTTGTAACGACCCTATTCCATGAGGAAATCTGGATTCTATTTATTAAATGACATTTAAAGATAGAAGGATTTTTTTACCCAAAGAAGTTAAAAGAAGCTAGAAGGAGTTTGTAAATTCATTGATGGGAAACCCTCTTTCTCTAGCAGGCTGGGCAAATAAGGTATAACTGTGTGTGCCCAGACCAGTTGGGAAGTAGTTTCCCGTGCGAGGCATTACTGCTGGGTGCCTGGGTTACAGAATAAGGGCAGGGCCCGTACTCTCCAGGAGCTGAGAGCCTGTGGGGGAGACCAATTCTTATTGCTGTGATGAAGGTCACACACAGGGGGAGTGGGATTTTCCTGGCCAATTCCTGGCTCTCCTGGCCGTTTCCACATTTGCCTTTGCTCCTAAAATACTATTTCACTTAAAAAAAGTCTCCTAAAGTCTTAAAGTCACTTGGCCTGCTCTGGGATGGCTTTTTTTGGTGAGTGTGGTACGTTCGGGTGTTCGCATTTCTGGTTTGTATACATCCAGTTTTCCCTTGGGGATAAATAACAGCATAGAGCTTCACTCCTCTCTTATTCAATGTAAAGGCTGTTCACACTGGACTTTGGGTTCTAAACCAAGCGATGCAGTTAGTGGCAAGAAGAGCAGCTTGGGCATTGGGTATAACTGGGAACATTCCGGCTGTGCTGCTTAACGGCTTGTTGCATCACTGGGTCTCTCTGAACCTCAGTTTCCTTAGCTGCAAAATGGGCCTTATGTTACGCCGTGGTTCCTCCCACACAGACGGTTTTGGAGCGCCTACAGTGTGCAGGCTTCATGCTCAGTCCTTGTCGACAGCAATGTCCGTACTGAGCCCTGCTGCTCGCGCAGACGTGTGTGGCTCTGGGGGCTGGGAGGTGACGTGGACCTGCATTTGCAGTCACAAGGCCAGGCTTGGAGCCCGAGTCTGTGACCTTGGGAAGGACTTCCAGCCTGAGTGAGCCTTGGCCTTCACCGCCAGTAAAGAAGTGTGGTAACGCCCTCCTTAAATAGCGTACCTGTGAGGACTGGTTAGTTACCAGCGAGCCGAGACTGGCTGTGTACTCACTTCCGCCCTGCTCATTGCTCTCCTTTCCCGCGTCTAGGTGGAAGCCGAGTGGACAATGAAGAAGAAGAGGAGGGGGAAGGGGGGCTGGAACAGAGCTGCCCCCCAAACCCCTACCAGATGCACCCCCCGCCCGAAGGATGTTGCACCACGGACGGTGAGATGCCCGCCAGGCTGCGTGCCGAGGGGCCCCGAGGTGTGAGCCGTGCCCGCGTCGCCAGCAGGTCGTGGCCAGGCGGGCCCTCCCGTCCCAGCAGCACTGGCTACACCGCGTGGGGCCCCGTCAGGCTGACCGTCCTCAGTCACTCTTGGGACAGCCTCACCGTTACAAATGCATTCAGATCCAAAAGTTAATTTTTCTCCATCGGCCGTTTAAAAAGTAGAATATCCCAGCTGAGGTCGGCTTCCACCATGTATTTATATCAGCATTGATGAGTAGGAATAATCTTTCACATCTGTGGCTACTTTACTGTTGAAAAGGCAGATATATCAGTACGTTGTCTCAGGAACGCTGTACAGTCCGTAAGATTATCCTCATTTTGCCGTTGAGGACCCGAGGCTTGGAGATGCCGGGTGCGGTGGCACCTTTGTTCAGCGATGGGAGCCTGTGCTCTGCGCTTGAGGGTCTTGGAGGGCACTTCTGGTTCTGCTCCTCCCCCGCCTGGCAAACTCGCTGGCTGGTTGGAAGGTCACCTGTCCCGTCACCATACCAGTCAAGAGGTGTCACTACTTAGTTGGTCAGTTAATTGAGTAAAGTAATTATTGAGCCCCTGCTCTGAAAATATGGAGATAAAAGGTCCAAGAGCTCCCAGTGTAGCGAAGCTATGTGAGCAGACCCTCTGCACACAGTGTAGAAAGTGCTGGGAGGTTGGGGTGGTCTGGGCCAGCAGGGGTCCGTGGGAGCACGGGAGATGCTCCCAATGCTGGTGGAGGGTTTGGGGAAAGGCCTCCTGGAGGAGCTGGCCCTTTATATGGGTTTTGGAGGATCGGTAGGAGTTAGCCAGGAGAGTGAGAGAGGGCTGGGGGGAGTGGGATATTCCCGACAGAGGAACAGCAGGTGCAAAGGCTTAGAGGAGTGGGAACGCGGCCCGTCTGGGGAACTGCTACTAGTTTATGTAGGTAGGGGCCTGAGGGGTGGCCAGGCAGGGCTTGGATAAGTGATGAGACGGCCTGTGGAGGCCCCTTGCACCCTGCCTGGGGGCCTGGACTTGACCTTGGGCACGATGGCCGGCAGGGGAGGGAGTCAGCCCTCCCTGGGGCTGCTCTTCCAGGAAAAGGGAAACAGATAACAGTAGCTCTTCGTGATATAGGACTTCTGGTGTCCAAGAGCTAAAAGGCCGCCTAATTAAATAAGAGAATGGCAAACTCTCCGGTGGTCACTACCGTGATTTTCAAAGAATTTCCAGGTGAACACAGTGAACATTGACTGCCCACGGCCTTTTTTCCTCCAGCTCTTCAGAAGGAAGGGGCTGTTGTGCAGACTGGGAGGGGCCTGGGTCATGGAGGTAAAGACCTGCTGGGCCCTTGAACTCACCTGTGGGAATTGGTTTAACTTCCCCAAGATGACGCAGGGGAACCACCCCAAGCTCCATCCTGACCCCCCCCCCTCCCAGCAGCTGTGAGCAAATGACTTGACCTCTCAAATGAGAACTTTCCAGGGCTTCTCCCACCTGGTGCTGTACACAGTGGGTGCCTCTTCCTGCTTCGCCCAGGGGCAGATGCGAGAACTCGGAGCTAGTGCCTTGTAAATGGTAAAGCAGATACACCGGAGGAGAGTCTTCTTAAAGTACCGTAGAGTTTTGCAGGGAAGGCCTTGGGGTCATCAGGGTTCACGTTAACTCTCATCGTCCCTATCGATAACTAAAGATGGAAAACCAGAGGGCATCCGGCTCAGTGTGCCTTCAGGGAGAGAGATTCCCAGAAAGGGCCCATCCAAATAAATCTCAGCTGTTTCCCTCTTCTTCATTTTTTTCCTAAATATTTTTGGACACTTAATTTTTAAATAGGAACTATATTTAAAAGCTCTGAAATACAAAAGTTCATGTGTATAGAGTGAAAGTCTCCCTCTGCTGATGAGGCCCCTCTGAGGCCACCAGTGTCACCCGGTCCTCAGCCCGTATCCCTGCCATGTGCCCCTGCCTCATACACATAAAATATAGGGTGGAGAAGACATCAGCTTACAGTCCCTTATGGATTTATCTTGTCTACATTTTAATTTACCATCACTGGTCTACCCTTCTTTCCTGCTGAGCTTCATTTTACATTAATGTGTATTATACGGTGACACCGAGAGTCATAAAAACAGCATGTGGTTAAGCGTCATGAGTAATGAATTAATTTTTAAAATTTTTTATTCTTCCCAATCACTTGATTGTTGTGAATGGTTGTGATTGGTAAGTGAAAAGCATGTCAGGGTAATGTACTTCAGAGTGTTCTCAGAATTAATCTGAAAGTCAGCCAGGCCCAGCGGCAGGGTGGCTGATTACGAGACCAGACTCTTGTCACCCCTTTGCCCGTGTGGATCCTGGTTCCGTGGGAGCCCCTCGCTGGGCAGCATGTGAGCCTGTCCGTCCCTCCTAGGGTTCTGCCAGGCAGGGAAGGACCTGCGTCTCGTCTCCATCTCCAGCGAGCCCATCGATGTTCCCGCGGGCTTCCTCCTGGTGGGCGCCAAGTCCCCCAGCCTGCCGGACCATCTCCTGGTGTGTGCCGTTGACAAGAGGTTCTTGCCGGATGACGATGGACACAACGCCCTTCTTGGTGAGTTTCTCCCCTGCTCCTCTCTGCGGCTCCGGCCGCATGGCGGGTGGGCACAAGGAGGGCCGTTGGTCCCCTTGGGGGACAGGCCACCTTTGAGCCTCTTCATCAGCATGGCACACAACCCTGTTTATTCATCATTCTGTGGGCTATTTCTTTGTGGAATAGAATGCAGATGAGAGTTATTTTGAAAACCTGACTACCTTCCTGTAGAAAGCCCATCAGCACTAATTCTTCTTGTACACGTATTCGTCAGACCTTTCCTAAGTGCCTACTGTGTCAGGAATGCGATCCAAACCCTGTCCTAGATGCTCTTGGAAGCCAGCAGACACGAGGCAGGAGGAGAAGAAGCCCGAGCACGTGGCCCTACCTCCTGGACAGTCACGTCCTGGGGAACGGCCGGACACCCTCTACCGTTCTCTCCTTCGCTTTACCTCTCACCAGCCCGTCATTCTTATCCTGGCTTAATAGGTGTGCTTGGACCTGTTAATGCACTTGCCCAAGGGCGCACAAGTAAAGGAACAGCGTCAGGATTCAAACTCAGGTCTTCCTGGTTCCAGATTGTACCCTCTGTCTACCACACCCCACGGTCCCGTACCTGGTCGAGGTCAGCCTAGGGAAGCTGTGGCTTTGATCTTTGGAGCCACCGCTGGCCCAGGGGGTCCCAGCTGCAGTGCAGAGTTGAGACCAAGCCTTATGAAGCCCGGCTCCCCTTTGATCAGACTTTGAGCTCTTTCTGTGTGCCTGGCCCTGTGCTCAGCTCACTCCCCCATTCGTGGAGCAAAATGAGGGGAGACGTGAGGTTTGGACCGAGAGCCCAGCAAGCTGGCTCCCCCTGCTCCCAGTTCCTTCTGCACTTTCCACGTGTACAGACATTTAAACCTCACTTTTGTGCTTGATACGGCCGCCAAAGCTGGGTAGGTAAACGTACCGCAGTGGATATTTATTGAGGAGGCGTTATGTCTGAAGCTCTGTGCGAAGGACCGAAGGGTGGAGGTGGGGAGGGGAGAGCGAGGACTGACCCAGAGAAGAAACAGAAGCGGTTCCTGCCACGAGGGCCGCGGGGACACAGTGGTGCGTAAACTCTGAAACACGGCAGACGGATGCTCATTGGAGGGACAGACATGGCTCTGGGGCAGCGACCAGGGGGAGAGAAAGTTGTGGCCAGTACTCTCTTAAGGCAGGTCCATGGGCTTATCGTAACTGGTTTTTGTTTTTTTAAAATTTTCATTGGAGTATAGTTGATTTACAGTGTTGTGTTAGTTTCAGGTGTACAGCAGAGTGAATCAGTTATACATGTACATATATCCACTCTTTTTTTTGTTTTTTAGATTCTTAAGGTGGAGGAGGGATAAATTGGGAGATTGGGACTGACATACACACACTACTATGTATAAAATAAATAACTAATAAGGACCTGCTGTATAGCACAGGGAACTCTACTCAGTACTCTGTAATGGCCTGTATCGTAACTGGTTTGTGTTTTTTTTAAATTGGAGTATAATTGCTTTACAATGTTGTGTTAGTTCCTGCTGTACAATGAAGTGAATCAGCTCTATGTATATATATATCCCCTCCCTCTGGGACCTCCCTCCCCCCCACCCATCCCACCCATCTAGGTCACCACAGAGCACGGAGCTGATCTCCCTGTGCTATATAGCAGGTTCCCTCTAGCTATCTACCCTACCATGTGTAAAATAGATATCGTAACTAGTTTTTGAAAGCAAGAATAATCCAGAAAATTCACTCTACCAAGGAAACCCACAGAGTCATTGCGTCTCAGATTTAATTTGCTTATCAAGGCCGCTTAGGACAAAATGAGTGGGGAAGATGGCCTGGTGCCTTGGTTCGTGTTTGATCTGGCCGTGGCTGGGGGTTTGCCTGAATTCCTCCCCTTTGTGACTGTAAAGGAATTGCGAGGGTAGTAAATCAAGGAGGCTCTGGGTCTCGAAATGTGGAGACAAGAATCTTTCAGTTCATTCACCACCAGCCCAGGAACAGCTTCAACCCCTCAGGCGGGGAGCTTAGAGGAAGTGGGGTCTTTGTTAATTGCTTGCCAAAAAGCCATCGGAGGTGGGTAACAAGGGCCGGCTGGTAATAACCGTCGCTTTCTTCTCTTAAAATAACTTTATGCTCTCAGCTTGCACACTTAGCGCTGTTTAGGTTTCCTGCAATTAACCCTGATGGCTGCACAGGAGAAGGTGGCCCTGCAGCCCTCTGGGGGCCGGGGCTCAGCGCTGTTTAGTGACCTATAAAGTGGAGGCCGTGGAATATCTTGGGGGAAGCAACAGCTTTCGGTGCCTCTCCGCCCCGTGATTTATAATGAAGGGAGCGTCGTTTTAGTGAGTTTGAATCAACTGAGGGATTTGGTCTGAGAAAGTGAAAAAATGAAAACCTAGGTGGGTGTTTCAGTTTTTTGATAGTAATTCTTCGAAATTGGCTGATAGCTAAGACATAGGAGAAGAAAACATCTAGCTAGATTGTTCATTTCCGACATGGGAGTAAACAAGCTCTTTGTGCATCCAGAACGCAAATAATTAAGCATTTATGGAATGTATAACCCCAAACTGAAGGTGGACTTTAAATTCAGCCCAGGGCCCCAAAGCCAAGTGGGACCTGGTCCTTCCTGGGAGCTCAGGGCCTGTGGGAGGACACAGGCCAACCAGGACTCAGCTCGGAGATCCGCACCCATGGCCACAGAAATCTCTGTACAGCAGGTCCCAGCCTAGGGCTTAAGGCGCTAGAGGATCCCGAAGGACGTACCGACTCCCAGGGATGGGAGAGTATCTCAGAGTATGTGGTGATGGAGTTGGGTCATGAAAAATGGGTGGATTGCCAGTTGGAGAAAGACAGCAGCAGCCGCAACAAATGAACCTGACAGCGGCTACTTTACTGAGCACTTCTCACGTGCGAGAAACTGTCCTAGTTAAAATGAGTTAGGTGAGTGAGGTGTTACTACCTAGCATTTAGATATGAAGAAACAGAGGCACGGGCAGTAGAACGAGGTGTGCCTGTCCTTACTGTCCTGGAAGGGCCGGGGTTTCCACTTTTATTTCTGAACCACAAGGAGGAGCCCCTTCTCGCCTGTGGCCCCCTCCCTGTTTCTGGAATGGAGCCATGGTCCCACAGTCCCCAGTTGTCATAGGACAAAGGCCTGTAAGCTATTCAGCTATTTCTGGAAAGGGATGGCAGTGCTGGCCTTGGTGAAGTGCTCTGAGCATCCTTGGTTGTGCAGTTCTGTTTCTTGTTCATCATCTTTTCAACCCTCAGGGTCAGAATCCCTTCCAGGGAGCGTGGAGGTTTTCTCAGGGCCTCATTCTTAGATGGCAGTTGAGCTGTTTATCTCAAGGTGCCCAGGTTGGAGACCAAAGAATAAATAAAAACATTAGATGATAAAGTTAGAAAACATTAGAAACATTAAAACATTAGAAAACAAAAGCCTATCAAAATGTATGCGGAGATGCTAAGTGTTCACTTTGACAGTTATCTTGTTTCCTCTCTCCTCCTTCCCTCCCAATATTTGCTGCCTCTCCTGTGTCAGGCACTAGTTTGTATACACACACTTACACACACAGACATGACCCATGCCTCCCCACAGACATACCGTGCTCCCGGTCCTTTGGAAGCATGGGGATATTTATGGAGGAAAATATACAAATTTCAGTAACTCTAACACTAAGGGAGAAGTTATAAGAACCGTCAGCAATATAAAGTCCGGTTGGGAGTTCGGCATAGTAGTAGGAGGAACGGGAGGTAAAGCAGGAGGCGAGGATGGGGGCCACTGGGGGCAGCCTTGAAGGCCATGCTTCTGGGTCTACACTCCATTCCCATGCTAGAATTCGGGCATCGCTTTCTGGATCTACCCTGGACAACTACTTAGCCTCTCTGGTTCTCATTTCCCAGAAGAAGGTTTTGCTGTCCTGACTGACTGGTGGTTGTGTCAGTTAAGCTGAGTGCCCTGTTTGGGTGACCGTAAATGGCAAGAAGGCTGTTGGTTTTCTCTGCATGGCAGTTTCCTCCCTGTCCCTTTAACAACAAGTAAACGTAGAGCATGGTGTTGGCATTTCTTCGGTACCTTATCTGTTTCTCTGGTACAGAGGGGATAGGAGTTTGGAAGGATAAACTAACCTGTGCCTGCCTTCTTAGACCAAGAGATTTGTCTTTATTTCTAATGCCTTTTAAGGAATATTAAATTTGCTTAAAATCAGTCAGAGAATCCAGAAGGTTTCTGTAATATAGACGTCTTCTTTCTCTGTGGAGAGATGTTTTTTTTCTTTTCTCTCTCTCTTTTTTTTTTTAAAGACACCAATTGTACTTGAACATTTGTTACTTTTTTTTAAAAAATTAATTAATTAATTAATTTTTGGCTGTGTTGGGTCTTTGTTTCTGTGCGAGGGCTTTCTCTAGTTGTGGCAAGTGGGGGCCACTCTTCATCGCGGTGCGCGGGCCTCTCACTATCGCGGCCTCTCTTGTTGCGGAGCACAGGCTCCAGACGCGCAGGCTCAGTAGTTGTGGCTCACGGGCCTAGTTGCTCCATGGCATGTGGGATCTTCCCAGACCAGGGCTCGAACCCGTGTCCCCTGCATTGGCAGGCAGATTCTCAACCACTGCGCCACCAGGGAAGCCCCCAATGGAGAGATGTTTTGAACCTTCACAAACTGATGTTATTTTGGACAGTAGCCAGAGGCCTCAGGATTATCCCCTTTAAAAGCAGAGCTTACAGAACCCCATGGTCCTCCTGGCCTAAGTTGAAATGCCCTTTGTAAACTTGTCAGCCAGAGCATACGATAAAATAAGTTAGTCTCAGCTTCAGGGTCTCTCCTGCCGAAGGACCTTGCTCCTTAGAAACCAGACGTACCAGTGGGCGAGGCAAGGTCATAGGGAAGGCCTTTGTGAGATAGTGAAGTTAAACCAGAAGGGTCACCAGATAGAAAACCTAAATCATTACATTTCTCTGGTATTAACCAACAGTCCTGTTGAGTCCAGTTTGAATAGACTTTACAGTATGTAAAGGTCTTTCAAGCACGTTCTCTGGATTTTAATAGTTCATGGGAGGCGGTTTTGTCATTGCCTCTATAAAGCCAGCCTTCCCAGAGCCTCAGAGCTGAACTCTGTCATCTCCCAGAAAGGCCCCCTCTGGCCTCAGGCAGCAGGACGCTGACATAGACCACCACGTTTTAGCCGAGTGTCTCCACTCCGCAGCCGCTGGGGCCATAGATTTCACTCACCACCGCCCTGGCTCTTGCATCAAGAGCGCCCTGGTGGAGCTCTTGATTTCTTCTCTGCAACTCGTGGGATCAACTTACTTGATTCCCGGAGGGAACTTTGGACTCTGAAGAGGACTCCCAATGCATCCAGTCTCAGGGGTCTGATTGCTTTGAGATTCTGTGGCCAGCCTTGAAGGAGATGCGGACACAGCAAATTATTGCAGGTGCTCGGTCAGTGTAGACAGTTGAATGGGACAGTTCTTGTCCTGTGCCATAGGACGCAGAGGCTTTAAATAGGCCCCTAAGCGAGTTCAGTCTTCCAAGCTTGCCTGGGCTCAGCTCTACGACCAAGTCCACTTGGTCCTCCTGTTTGCATCAAGGTCATCTTGATCCCTGGGCCACCAGGAGCTGACAGGGACCTTTGCCCCGTGGACTTCCCTGCTGGTGTGGTATAGATTGTGAATGCCTAGTGGACGATGTACCACTTGGAGGGACTTTGGTGTAAGATGGGGATGGTCATGGTTTTTTCCTCCCCAGGTTTCTCTGGGAATTGCGTTGGCTGTGGGAAGAAAGGCTTCTGTTACTTCACAGAGTTCTCCAGTCACATGAACCTGAAGGTGACCACCCAGCCCAAGAAGCAGAAACACTTGAAATATTACCTGATCCGCAACGCACAGGGGACTCTGACCAAAGGGCCTCTCATTTGCTGGAAAGGCTCAGGTGAGCAGCTCTAAGGGGGTGGGGCGTGAGAAGGGGGCGCCTCCAAGCGAGCCAGGGGCCTGTCGGCAGGACTCTGGGCCGAGACTGCTCTGCAGTGGGCGTGGTTTCAGGCAACACGTCAGCCCTGTTAAAATTTTTTTTGTTTTGAATTTTATTTTTTTATACAGCACGTTCTTATTAGTTATCTATTTTATACATATTAGTGTATATATGTCAATCCCAGTCTCCCAATTCATCCCATCCCCCCTCCGCCTGCTTTCCCCCCTTGGTGTCCATACGTTTGTTCTCTACATCTGTGTCTCTATTTCTGCCCTGCAAAACGGTTCATCTGTACCATTTTTCTAGATTCCACATATGTGTTAATATACGATATTTGTTTTTCTCTTTCTGACTTACTTCACTCTGTATGACAGTCTCTAGATCCAGCCACGTCTCTACAAATGACCCAATTTCTTTCCTTTTTATGGCTGAGTAATATTCCATTGTATATATGTACCACATCTTCTTTATCCATTCATCTGTCGATGGGCATCTAGGTTGTTTTCATGACCTGGCTATTGCAAATAGTGCTGCAATGAACATCGGGGTGCAAGTGTCTTTTTGAATTATGGTTTTCTCTGGGTATATGCCCAGTAGTGGGATTGCTGGGTCATATGGTAATTCTACTTTTAGTTTTTTAAGGACCCTCCGTACTGTTCTCAATAGGGCACTGCACGATTTAACAGCATCCCTGGACCCCAACCACGAGATGCCAGCGGCTCTCAGCGCTCCTGATGATCAACAGTGTCTCCAGACATTGCCAAATATACCCCGGGGGACAGAACCACCCCCGGCTGAGAACCTTGCCCCAGATACTTGCCACAAGAAGGCACAGCACAGTGTGGCCCTGTGTCAGCCTTGAAAGCGCCCATACAATTAGGCTGACACTATAAACTAGATGCTACAGTCCTGGGAAATTACAACGTGACTTTGCACTACGGGCATCTAGTTTATAGTATCAGCCTAATTTATGGGAGCTTTCAAAGCTGACACAGGGCCACACTGTGCTGTGCCTTCTTGTGGCAAGTATTTGGGGCAAGGTTCTCAGCCGGGGGTGGTTTTGTCCCCCAGGGGATATTTGGCAATGTGTGGAGACACTGTTGATCATCATGAGTGCTGAGGGCCGCTGGCATCTCGTGGGTGGGGCCAGGGACGCTGCTAAATTGTGCAGTGCCCGGGGCAGCACCCCTCCAAAGAAGTGTGCAACCCAGAGTCAATGGCGCCAAAGTTGAGAAACCCTGACTTAGAGAAAATTCAGCTCAAATAGGCCCCCTTCCCGCCCCACAGCCTGTTGACTGTGAAGAGAAAGACCAGCTTCCTGGTGCTGGTCCTTGCAGAAGTGAGTGGGCTCCCGCTTTAGGGAAGGGCCACACTCCGCCCTTCTCTGTCTCCCCGTATTCTCATGGCTGCAGTCAGCTATAGGGGCAGAGGGAGGGGCTGGATTTCCCAGGCCCAGGTACTCTCTGAGATCCCCCCCACCCCCCCACAAACCGCTGGGGAGGGACGTGTCCTAGGAGCGGTGTCCGCGAGGTGCCCGGGAGAGCCAGACTGTTGTCCCTCACTTGTCTGCGTAGGTTCACTCTGGTCACCTGGGATCTCCCAGCCAGCTTCTGCAAGTAGAGCAGAGGGCTTCAGGAGGGGCTGGCTCTGGACGTTCTTCCCCTGTCCCCTCCCATCACTCCTCTCCCCGCCCCTCTCCTGTTCTTGCATGGCTCAGTAAATATTTCTTGAGCTCCTACTGCGTACATGCCTGTCATTTTCTACATCCTGGGGAGGCAGTGGTTCTTCCCCTTGTGGGACCAGATAAGAGTCTTTGATCACTTGCTGTGACCAAGTACTCCTGGGAGTTAATCTTCCGGACAGAGAGTGATTTAGGGGCTGGAGGACGGTATTAGCTGTTCCTTTACCTTGAGTAAGGCTCTGTTCTTCCCTTGCACTTGAAGGGCGGCGATGGAAGGTCTTGTTTGTATCATGTGTTTCTGTCTTTTTCCCAAATGGTCACTATCGCTCCTGCTCCTGGCAGAAGAGCTGTCCCTCAGATGGATCCCCTGCCTTTGGCACTGAGCCTGGGGCACGTCACACCCCCTCCTTCCCCCCGGCTACAGCGAAGAAGAGACTAGGCTGGCCTTGGCACCATTGTGGTCGTCTCTGTAGCTGGCTCTCCTACAGGACAGATTCCGGTCTAGGAAGTCATCTCACACTGTTGGGGAGGAGCAGTGGTTTGGTTTTCACGTGTGCATCTTCCCCGCAGAGTTCAGAAGCCGGCAGGCCTCCGCCAGTGCATGTTCCAGCTCTCTGTTCCCACCGCTGGAGAGCTCTGGGCCGCCAGCTCCCTTCCCCAGCGAGCCTGGTCCGGGGACGACCCCGAGCATCCCGCTGGGAGCACCGCAGGCAGGTGAGGTGATGGGGCAGCGCCGGAGGTGCCAGGAGTGGGCTTTAGTTTCCCCAATGCCGGAGGTGCCAGGAGTGGGCTTTAGTTTCCCCAGTGTTCTGACTTGGAAATTGAGGCACGAAGATGCTCGCATAGGATCTCACGGGCAGTAGGATTCGATACAGGCATTTCTGGTTCATGAACTCTGCATTTGCCATGCTGAACAGACCTGATAAGCACGACGGCTGTTATCAAGGAGATAGCAGCCTCCTTCCCAAGGCCTCTGGTGGGTTGGTGGTTGTTATTCCTCCTGCCCAGGGGCTCTGTCGAGGGGACCCGGGCCCTTGCCCCATGTGACTCACAATCCGTAGCGAAGAGGCTGCACCTGGGCTGGGAACACGCTTCTCCTCCAGAGGCACCGTGTCCCCCCTTCCACGTGGTGTCTGCTGTTGTCCTCACTGTGCCCGGGCCACCTGGGGCCTGTCACACCTTGGCAGCTGGAGGGATCACTGTTTTTGTCGTCAGAACACCTTGGTGTGAGTTCCAGCGCTGCTGCCTGCTAGCCAAGTGATTTGGGGCCTCTCGTTTTAACTCTTTGAATCTCCGTTTCCTCATCCGTACAGATGGAGAAAATCGTTTCTGTCTAATTTGCAGGGTGATTGTAAGAATTGAGCGTGATGATAGTAATAGCAAATACTTTGTGCTTGTGACCTTCTGTTAACTCATGTCGTCCTCACAGTGGCTCTATTATTACCTCCATTGTCTAGATGAGAACAATGGGAGGTGACGTAAGTTAAGGAAGGTTGCACAGCAAGTACGCAGCAGAGCTGGGGCTCAGTCACAGGTCGTCTGGCTTCGGAACCCACCCTTAACCCCCTCACCATGCCGCCTCAACACAGGAGACGTTTTGTGCTACTCCTGAGTCTGGAGTACCTTCCAGATCATTCTGGCTGATGTGGGTGACTTAGAAGACCACAGCCCCCAGTTGCCCCCAGAATTCTCCTCGGGCCCGGGGAGCCCCAGACCCTGTGGGCAGCCTGGGTCTGGGCGATGGCAAACCTGACTGCTTTCCTGAGCATGTTTGACATGACCCTGAACTCAGGAGGGTGAGCGAGAAGGTGGAAGGAGGGTGGAGCAGGTGCAGGGGTGCTCCCGGAATCCAGGGGCCCCGCTGGCCCTTCTCTCACCGGGCGTGCTCAGTAAAGCATGCGCAGGAGTGTGTGTGCCTGTGTGTGCACATATGCGTGTGTGCCTGTCTGTGTGTGTCTGTGCTTTCTCCGGGGGGCAGAATCACTCTGGCAAGAGTTCTGACCCCTGATGGGCCGCGTCAGTGAAAGGCTAATTTGTAAACTGGAGGAAGAGTCATTTCCTGCTTGCTGGGCTCACAGAGTGCCCTGCCCTCTCCCCTCTTTCTCTCTGCTGTCAGGACCAGCCTCCGATCACGCCTCACTAACCGCAGCCGTGGGTCCGGCTGTTTTCAACGGCAAAGATTCCCCGAAGCACCAGCCGCTGGTGAAGCACAGCCTGTCCGCCGTGCCGCGTCCCTCGGCCTTAGGTAGCCTTGCCCGTCCTGTTCGGGGGCCTTACTCTGCTCTGGGTCAAGACGGTGGAGGGGTGGGAGGATGGGGGAGCCCCCGTGCTGAGGCCCCTGAGCCTCCTGGAATTGGGGGGGCTTGGAAGGAGAGTCAGGCCAGGCCAGCAGGTGCCTCCTGAGTCCGTGGCGCTGTGCTCAGGCCCTGGCTCTGGGGGGGCCCTGGCTTCGGCCCCCGACTTGGGTGGTGGGTGTGTCTGCCAAGACACAGTGGGAGCCCCGTATGGGCGGGTGACCTGTCGCATTGTGGGCCGCCCGCCGTGAGGGCTGGAGAGTTCTGGAGAAATGGGGCCACGTGGTGTCATGGGAAGACAGGGGCTCCAGAATCAGATGAACAAGAATTCAAAACCCAGCTCTGTCAGGGGATCAAGTCTCCTTGCTAAACATTCTCTCATCAGGAGATGAGAATTCTGCTCTGAGGGCAGTTGAGGAGGTTAGATGAGGCGCTGTATGGAAATTCAGGGCACAACTGGCAGCTCACTAAGGGGCGCCATTATTGCCACCTGCATCAACACCATCACTGAGCTGGTCTTTTCAGGGAGGGCTTCCTGGTGGAGGTGACAGCTGAGCTGCGGCTGACAGTTGGGGAAGCATTAATTAGAGACGGTATGGGAGGAAGTGAGGAAGAGGGATGAGGAGGTGAGGGTCCGAGTGAGAAAAGCGAGTGAAGGGGTGAAGCAGGCCTCCTGCTGGAGTGGAGGCTGTGGGTTGAGGAAGAGTCGGAGCAGTCCGGGGACCCCACGTTCGGCGCTCTCCCTCCGTGCTTACCTGGAGCCATTTGATAGGCCAGTCTTACCTCTCTCCTCCCTCCTGCGTGCACACAGCTAAATGGAATATTAGGACCCGAGGGCATCAGTGGAAGAGGGCCCAGAAGCCGTCTAGTCCGACCTGCCTGACAGAGAAGGAAAGTGTGGCCCAGAGAGACACCAGCCTGCTTGCCAGGCTTCCCCGCTTCCGTGACACGGCTGGCGGAGGACTCCCCTGGTGGGGGAATTGTCTCCCTCTTAGTTGAAGGAACGATATCTTTTCTGACTTGGATCTGAGCCTTCCCAGTCCTGACCAGAGTGTCCATTCTGGAGTCAAATCCCCGTAACTTCCCCAGTGTGAGGAACCCCAGGCAGGCACCCACTTTTCCTCCCAAGACTGTTTCTTCTCGGTGAGGTGCTAAATTTAGGGCGGCCAGTGGCTGACGACTGGGCCTCTGGGGACGGTGACGGGAGACTGTGCTGCTGGTACCTCCCCTCCCTGCACCGAGGCCTGGGTGCATCCGCCCCGGGCAGCAGGGACAGAGGACATCCTTCGGCCTGGGCCCTACGAGGTTGGCTCTGGGGACCCAACCTGAGGCTCCTTCTGTGGTGAATGAATGTGTTTCTTGGAGGGGCATGGGAAATAGAGCCCCAGTTCCCTAGCGTGATGCTGGAAACTTCCGGAATCTGGCCCCAACCAACCTTTTGAACTCGCTCATTCCCCACCCTTTCTACTTAAGAACTCATACCCTGGCTGCACTGGGTACAGCTCAGTGGCCTCCGTATCCTGTCTCTATGCCCTGGTCACACATCCGTGCCCTTGAAGGGCTCTCACCCCCCACCTGCTATACCTGCCCTTCAGAGCTTAGCTCAGGTGTCACCTCCTCCTCGTAGGAGCGCTCCCTCCTTGTGACCCTCAGGTGTCAGGCTCTGTTCCGTGGCCATTTGTGTCTGTCGGGCCTATGAAGTTCCTGGGAGCAGGGCCGTCATCATGTTTTCCGGGAGCCCAGATACTCCGCAGAGCCTGGTCCGGAGGGCGCCATGGATGCTGGCGGAGTGTGGTTGCACCATTAAGGGCACAGCTGGAGCATCGGAGGTCCTGTGCCTCACGCCTGCTCTGGGGAGAGCTGGAATCAGTTTTAAGAAACTGCTTCTGAAGCTACAAGGAGTGTTTAACCAGGACTTGGGGGCTGTCGCTCAGTGGTTCGCGGCGGAAGTGCTGCGCCTGCGGGATTGGGGGGGGTGGTAGGGTGGGGGAGGGAGTTAGGAAATGTGCAGGACCCTTTCTTTGGTTGTCCCAGCTCAGGGTCCGGATGTGCAGTGCCTACAGGAAGTGGGCTATATGATGAAGGCTTGTCTCCCCTGAAGTGCCAAATAGGGTCCCCCTCCCCACTACCAGGACACATGGCCAGAAATAGATGGTCCACAGGGGCGGCTCCTGGTGACATCATTTTGGCAGAGGTCATGAGCTCAGAGTCCACCTAGAGACAGCGTTAGCATCCCAAAGGGAGAAAATACCTGCAGATCTTCCATCCTTAGTACCGAGGCCCAATCCCACTGCCCTCCCTGCTTTGGTAGTTTAACGTGGTTTTTAGAGGAGCTGGCATCTCAGTCTTTGTGGGAGCTCTTCTACCGGCTCTTGAGGACAGATGTTCGGGGAGGTGAAGATGTGATTCTAAATGGAACAAACATAGCAGGAGCTGCCTCAGAGGTCACGGGTATCAGAGGAGCCCACCTGCTGGAAAGCTCTTTGCAAACAAAGAACTTCACGTTTTTAACATTTTATTCACTTCATTTCATTCATTTTCAGTCGGTCTAAAGAAGAGGTGAAAATAACTTTGGATTACTTTTAAAAGACTCTAAAGCAATGGTTCTCAAACTGCAGTGCGCCTCAGCATAACCAGGGTGCTTGCGAACGAAGTGTTTTCTTTCACTTCCAGAGGTCTGCTTCTGTAGGTTGAGGGGTGTCCAGGAGCAGACACTTTGAACAAGCTCCCACTGGTTCTGTCCAGCTTTGTCTCAGGCCAGACTTGGAGAAACATTGCTCTAAACTGGTGGTTCTCAACCCTGGTTGTGGTTTAGAATCACCAGGAGCTCGTGGGTCATCAGAAGGCATCTGGACATGCTGGGGTTCTGGTTTCCTTGGGATGGGGTTGCATCTGGGAATAGAGAGTTTTAAAATTTAAACTTTAATGTGTCATGGTTGAACGCGGAGCTCTTAAATGTAGGGGAAATTTTGTGTGGGATGGGTCCCCAAAAATATGGTAACCAATTCTTGATATTTTGAATAATCCAAGAACAGAGCATGAGTCGTGCTCATGCTGTTCCCTGCCGTGGGCCGGGATGACTCATTAACAGCAGTGGGTACCAGCTTCTGTCCCCCATCATTTTGTTAGTCTGAAATTAGCTTGCGAGGCCGGGGGTGGGGAGAGGTGCACAGGTGGATCAGTACTGCCCCCAAGTGGTGAAACTGTGGCGGTAAGTTGAATGCGGCTGCAGCTTGTCTACAGAAACACGTATTAATTTACTGGAATGTGTAGATGAGGATGGTGATGTGGGTCTTGGTGGCTATCATTTATTGGACCCAAACTCTGTGCTTTACATACATTCTCTTTAGTCCTGATCAAACCACCTTTCAGAGTAGGTTTTATTATCCCACTGTAAAGATGAAGGAGGTGATGCTCGGAGAGCTAAAGCTTAGACACTTGCACAGCTTTGGAATAAAACGTTTACGAAGGTCGATGGGATATTTCCTTAAGCCTAGATACTTCACTAGATGCTAAAACCCATTGTGAAACTGTGATTTAAAAAATTACAAATAAGTGTGCTCCAGTTCAGGGGAACGTTGTATTGAAGCCCATCCCTAGTGACAGCCTAATCCACGCTCTGAATATTGTCTAGGTATCTTATCAAACTCCGGGCCGCCCAAAAAACGCCACAAAGGATGGTCTCCAGAATCTCCATCAGCTGCGGATGGTGGTTACCCCCAGGGTGGTGGGAACAGAGCTAAGTATGGTAAGTGACAAAATCCTTGCCCCAAGTCCAAGGCTTGGGTACTCGCGGTGGTGGTGCTGCTGGTGGTGTGTGTGTGCGTTTACATGTGCTTTTGTGTGTATTGGTGAGAAAGTTCTAGGGAGGCAGACTTGGGTATAACAAAAGATTCTCTTTCTCGTACATTAGACTTGCTTAACAAAGCCCAGGATCCATGTACAGTACTGAGTTCTCTGATCCTAGAGGAATTTTTTAAAAGACTTGCCTGTCACTTGGCAGGGATATTGAGAGGGGAGGAGACTGGGTTGTTTGGTGGGGAAGGGGGACCCAGTGACCTTTAAGATGCTTTGACCTCAGGAATCTGTGATTCCCGGACTTGGATGCCCCCCTAAGCAGGGAACTGGTCAAGCTGTAGCAGATGTGTTGGCCAGCCTGACGGCAGGTCTGCCGGAGGTGGATGCTTTGTCTGACGTGTCTTCCTAACGCTCTCGGCGTGTCCCTAGAGAGCACAGGCGTGACCTGCATGCCCCAGGTTGGCTTGGTGGGACCGGCTTCAGTCACCTTTCCCGTTGTGGCCTCCGGAGAACCAGTGTCCGTTCCCGACAACTTGCTGAAAATATGCAAGGCCAAGCCAGTGATCTTTAAAGGCAAGTACAGCAGTGTGACGAGTGGTGGAAGTCGGGGAGCCCAGGGGGCGCACGAGAAACAGGCAACATGACACGTCCTCCCAGTCTGGCTCCACACCAAGGGGTCCTCCTGGGAAAACTCTCAAATCCTTTCCGGGGCAATGAGAGAACCAAGCAGCCCGGTCCCTGGGGTAGGCCCTGATCAGGCCCCAGAGTTTCAGAGCTTGTCACGGTTTTCTACGATGAGCCCAAGTGGGGCGATCCTGTTCCCTGACGACCGTTTGCTTGTTCATTTGTTCCTTCAGTCAGTCCCTCTCTCAGCCTCACTCGGCTCCTGCCATGGTACCAGGCCCAGGGCTGAGCACCGTGGGTGAGAGATGGGTCTCAGCCCCTTGCCGATTTGTCAGGCCCCTGGTCTGGCGGGTTGTCCTGTGACCGCTAGTATTTTTGGGCCATGAAATCTGACTTTGGGCAAAGGTAGCCATGGTCACCAGGCAGAAGCATGAAACAAGACCAGATTTGACCTCTATTCTGTGGGCTTATGTACGTGGTTGGAGGTCAATTTGTGGCTCAACTAAGGAAATTCCTTCCTAATGAAGCGGGAGCCCTTGAAACGTGAGGATTCGGCAGGGCTTGTTTGATGATGGCGCTGGCCAGTACCGTGGGCTGGCACGGAGTCTCACACACACGTGCACACACACACACGCACTCACACATGCAGGTCCTTCTTAAATAAGTGCACACTGTGGGGGTTTTTTCGTTTTTTTATTTTTATTTTTTCTGTTATTATTAGATGGCATAAACTTTTAAAAAAATGTTTATAGGAGTATAGTTGATTTACAATGTTGTGTTAGTTTTAGGTGTACAGCAAAGTGAATCAGTTGTACATATACATATATCCACTCTTTTTTAGATTCTTTTCTCATATAGGCCATTACAGAGTATTGAGTAGAGTGAACACTGGTATCATGTTTGTAGGACTAGAGGAGAGAGGGTGGTAGGAAAGTGGGGAGGTATCTTACTCTTAATTATGAAATAGGAGCGGGTACTCCTTTCTGTATCCTAAAAAAAAAATGGACAGGGTATTCAGGAAGAAGGGTCCAGGTCTGGGTTTTGAACTGGGCGTGAGGCTAGTTGCAGCAAGCGGGGGCTACTCTTCGTTGCAGTGTGCAGGCTTCTCATTGTGGTGGCTCCTCTTGTTGCAGAGCACGGGCTCTAGGCGTGTGGGCTTCAGTAGTTGCGGCACGCGGGCTCAGTAGTTGTGGCTCACGGGCTCTAGAGCGCAGGCTCAGTAGTTGTGGCTCACGGGCTTAGTTGCTCCACAGCATGTGGGATCTTCCTGGACCAGAGATCAAAGCCGTGTCCCCTGCATTGGCAGGCGGATTCTTAACCACTGCACCACCAGGGAAGCCCCTCAGATTCCCTTTTATCTGGGTCCCGTTGTAGCTTCTCTGTGCCTCTTTCATGACAAATTTCACATCCTTTTTTAATAGTAATTCTTTACGTTGCCTCTTATAAACCATAATGTTTGTGAACAGTGCTACCCAAATTGTGGTCCCTGGACCAGCAAAGCCAGCATCACCTGGGACCTCAGTAGAGGTGTGAATTCCCAGGCCCATCCCGGAATCTGAATCAGAAGCTCTGTGGTGGGGCCCAGCAACCTGTGTTTTAGGAAGCCTTCAGGGGACCCTCATGCACCCTCAAGTCTGGGAATCAATTTCATGGAGGACATGAACTGTGCCCCAGTCACCAGATCTTCCCCCAGAGCCGAGTGTGAGGCCCGTACATAGCACACGGCAGGCGTCCACTAAGTGTGTGTTGGGTGAATAAATGGAGACCTTCTGAACACAAGATGCCACGCACACACTTAACCACACTTGATCATCTCAGCAACCACACGAGGGCTCGATTTTCTCCACCCCGTTCTACAAAGGTGGAGACTGAGGCTTAGGGAAGTTAAGCTTCTTGCTGAGGGTCACGTAGGTAATAAATGGTGCAGAGACGATTCGGAACTGGCCTGGGCTGTCCCGCCTCTGTGAGTTGCCATCAGAATTAATCTTGTAACGTTCGCTAAAGCATTTGTCAAGTTCTGTCAGTATTCGGAGTCTCTGGTCTGTACAGTGATTTATTTTCCTAACTCAGCTTGTCAGAGAGTTCTGGGGGACTGGGAGGCAGAATCCAACACGGGGAGTTGGGGAGGCTCGGGCTGGCGCAGGCCTGGCAAAGATCTGGTAGGTGTTGCCTGCGTGAAATTTCTAGAGTCAGAGCCAAAGGAGCAGCACAGGCGATGGCTGTTCAGCTTTGGCAGTTCCCTCTGGGCCTGGGCTTGCTTGGCTGTAAAATAGGGGATTGGACTAAATGAACAAGCAAATGCTACAGCCCCTGTCTGTTCTCAGAGCAGGTGCGCAAATCAGCAAGGGCTGGGGGTTCAAGATTTCCTGGAAAGGAACACTTGAGTTACCCCAGGTGCAACTGGCCTGCCTGTTTTCACGCCCTCGCATTCAGAGATCCCCCCACATGTGGGGACCACGCCTTGTGCCCGAGGCCAGGGGCCAAGTGGGTGCTGTTTCTCCTCCCCCAGGCCACGGGCACTTCCCTTACCTCTGTGGGAACCTGAATGATGTCGTCGTGAGCCCTCTCCTGTACACGTGCTACCAGAACTCCCAGTCTATCTCCAGAGCATATGGACAGTATGGGGCCTCCACGATACAGCCCATCTCAGAGGAGATGCAGCTCCTACTGACCGTCTACTATCTCGTCCAGCTGGGTGAGTCTCCTTCCCATTTCGTGGGAACCACTGGTGGAATAATCGCTAAAGGCGGGAACCGCACAAGCCTTGATCGCTGACCCTCTCTTGGAACCCTTGTGAAGACCGCCTCTGCTATCAGGTCACTGCAGTGGTCTCCACCCCGAGGGGCTGGAAGGGCCTTAAAGTAGGTCAAAATCTACAGTGGGAATTCAAAAATGATTTCCCTGCCCTTCTAGGCGAAGAGATACAGCAGGAATAAAACAATGGCTTTGCCCTCAAGGAGACTGTATCCTAGTGGGAGAGAGAAACAGTAAACAAGTGGAAAGTAAGCAGAGGGAGGTGGGGTATGTGTTTGTGGGGTTGTTTCAGGTTGTCAGAAAAGGCCTCTGTGAGGAGATGGCGTTTGGGTCGAGACCCGAGTGATGAGAAGGATCCAGCCTTATGAAGATCTGAGGGAGGCAGAGCGGGGAGGATGGGTGGGTGGCAGGCGGGGCTGGATCATGGAGCCCCAGGTCAGTGGGAGCCAGGGCGGCTGCAGAGTGCGAGCATGACAGTGAGGGTGCTGTCAGAGACGGGGTAGGGCCTCAGGCTAAGGTCAAGAGTTCATATTTTAGACACACTGAGAAACACTTTGTATTTGTCTGCTCAGGCTGCCATAACAAAATGCTACAGACTGCATGCTTAAACCTCAGAAATTTATCTTCTCACAGTTCTGGAGGCTGGAAATCCAAGATGAGGGTGGCAGCAAGGTTGGGTTCTGGTGAGGCCTCTCTTCCTGGCTTGCAGACGGCCGCCTTCTCCCTGTATCCTCCTCTGTGCATGTGTGTGGGGACAGAGGGTGAGCTCTGGTGTCGCCTCCTCTTCTTACAGGGCCACCAGTCCTACTGGCTTAGGGCCCCACCCTTCTGACCTCACTTAGCTACTTCTTTAAAGGCCCTATCACTAAATAAGTCGTATTGGGGGCTAATACTTAAACATACGAATTTGGGGGGGGACACAATTCAGTCCATAGCACCACTGCAATGTTTTAGGCAGGGGACAGATATGATCTGACTTTCATTTCAATAAGACCACATGGGCTGCCATGTGTGGCCAGATGGTGCAGTCGTCCCAGTGAAGGCAGGTGGTGGCTTGGACCACTGACGGCCACAGGGGAGAGATTCTGAAGGTCAGGATGGTGGGCTGTCTGTCTGAGGGATGTGAGGGAGAGATGGCACTTGCATTTTGGCCTGAGCAACCCGGTGAGCCATGGCGCTGGAGGATGAGCGGAAGTCCTGTCTCGGCAATTTCAAGTTTGAGCTGCTGATGGGGCAGCCAGGTGGGCCAAGTCAAGGATTTGGATGTGCGGGTCTTGAGCCCCAGGGAGAGGTTGCAGCTATAGATACAAATTTAGGAAACACGGGCTCAGTGATGATCTATATTAAAGCTGTGAGGCTGGATGAGAGACTGGGAGGGGTGGTGGATGGAGGAAAGTGCCAAGGTTTGAGCCCTGGGACACTCAGCATTCAGGGACCCGGAGGAGACGGAGATGGAGCAGGTAGGGAGGAACCCTCGAGCGTGCTGCTTAGGACTGTCCGGAATCTGGGAAAATGTGGATGTGTTTCTCTTTCTCACTCTTACAATCCACATCCAATCCATCAGTAAGCCCGGCTTCGACCTGAATCCAACCTCGCCCACCTTCTCCATCACCACCTCCCTTGCCCAGGGTACCACTCTTGCTCAAGCTAAGACAGCTCAAGGCTGCACAGCTGGTGCTGGGTGGAGCTGGATGGGGACGCGTCTTCTAAATCGAAGCGTGGTGCTCTTTCCTCCAGCTCACCCAAATGTGAAATTTTGACACATCAACCAGAAAATACCCGTAGGGAAGAAAACACTGAAGGTGCTCAATCTCACTAGTCATCAAAGAGATACAAAATTAACACATGAAACAAGTGGTGCTTTTCTCAACTGAACTGATGGTGACAGCCCAAACGATGCTGTCCAGTGGAGCTAAGGGTGCAGGAGAACCAGTGTTATCGTGTGTCATTAGTGTCATGGTACGTTGAGACATTTAAACCATCTGGAGACAGTCTGATGATATGTATTAGTTGGCTCTGTAAGCCCAATTTAGAGCATTTAGGCTAAGGAATGTCCTATACATAAAGCTGTGTATTGCAGAAGTATTTATAAATGTGCTTATTTGGAAGCAGTACAGGGGTCAACAGTACATCAGCATTGCTCAGTCCGTGATGGTGCCTCCACGTTACCAGTGCCCGTTAACAGTGCTATTGATGAAGGCCGTAAACATCATGCGAGCGTGATTGCGGCGTGATGGTGAGGAAAGCAGACACGCCTTGAAGTCATAGGCCCGCAAGCATTATAACGACGTAAAACCTGCGCGTGGAAAAAAAAAGATGGAGAAACATACAAAAATAGTAGTGGTTCTGTTAGGATGGTGAGATGAGGGCTGCTTTTATCACCTCCCTCTATTTCCCAGCTGTCTCGCATTCCATTTAACGTTAATCATTTAGGTTGTGTTGTTTGAGAGTTCGTTTACACGCATTTCCCCAGCACGGCCCCGGTTATGTTGGTGTGAAGCTGCCGCATGGGGCAGGTGCTGAAGTCCCTTCCGCCCACCTTGTCATTGCCAGCGGCGGACCAGGTGCCCCTGATGGAGGACCTGGAGCAGATCTTCCTGCGCTCCTGGCGGGAGTCACACCTGACGGAGATCCGGCAGTACCAGCAGGTGCCACCGCAGCCCGTCCCGCCGGTGCCTGGGGCCGTGGCGCCCGTCACCTCGGCGCAGCTGCCCTGGCTGGCCGGCCTGGCCGCCAGCTCCTGCAACGACAGCGTGCACATCATCGAGTGCACCTACTCCCTGGCCGAGGGCCTCTCTGAGATGTTCCGCCTGCTCATCGAGGGCAAGCTGGCCAAGACCAACTACGTGGTGATCATCTGCGCCTGCCGGAGCGCCGCCATCGACTCCTGCATCGCTGTCACCGGTGAGGCTGGGCCCCGCCGCTGGGCTGCCGGGAGAGCAGTCTGGTGATGCCCAGAAGCCCTCCTTTGCCGTTGCCCCCTTTTGCCTCTCGTGGCCCCGGGTTTGCAGCTGCGCTGGTTAGTAACAGCTGTTAGCGCACAGTAGCCCCTGGTGTGCCCTGAATAGTGCGCTTCGGGAAAAATTCCATCCCTCCTGGCATAGAAGGTGAGCCGTTCCCCTTTCTCTAGAGAGACTGGGGGCAGGTTTGGATCTGGATAGATGCAGGGAAAACCTGGGTCCCCCGTGCACCTGCTGGTCTGTGGTTTAATGACTCTGGCCCTCAGCTTCTTCAACTACCTAATGGAGATGAAAAAAAATAAATAATGGCCTTCTTGTGTTGTGTGGGTTAATGAGCCTATTAGCTAATTATAAAAACGTGTATTGAAGCCCTACTATGTGCAGTCACTGTTCTGGGGGCTGGGGACGCAGGAGTGATGTCCCTGCTTTCCTGGAGCGTGCGTTCTGGTGGGGAGACAGACACCAAACAGCGCAGAATGTCCCTGGGGGAGCGGAGAGGGATGGAGGATTGTAGTAACTATGCAGGGTCCCAGTGATCTCTTGGCATTTCTTCATTTTAAACACTTGTGTTTTTAATAAATTCTTTCCATTGATTTCAGTAATATCTTTAGTAATAAACCCCGAGCCCCTGCTGTGTCAGGCATTGGGCTGAATATTTTATAAACATTGTCTTGTTTTATCCTCACAATAGTCCTGTGAAGTAGATGATACTTTTAGCCACGAATTCCAGATGAGGAAACTGGGTCAGCCTAGGTTACACAGCTAGTTAAGCGGGGAGAGAGTCAGGTTCCAAACCCCAGCAGCCCAAACTCGGGGATTTCCCTCTTATTATCCCAACTACTAAACTGGGCCCGGGGGGTGTGTACCCTTTATTCATTTCACCAGCAGGAAGCCCTGCTGTTAGCCAGGCATGGCGCTGGGCTTGCGGGATGGAGGGAGAAAGAGATTCAGGCACAGACCCTGCCATCGAGGAGCTCACGTGCTAATTCTAAGCGGAGGGCCCAGTCCAAATTGTTGTTTGTTTTCCAGGAAAATACCAAGCCCGGATTCTTTCTGAGAGCCTTCTCACCCCAGCCGAGTACCAGAAAGAAGTCAATTATGAGCTGGTTACGGGGAAAGTGGACTCTCTGGGAGCCTTTTTTAGCACCCTCTGTCCAGGTAGGCTTGTAGTGAGACAGGTGCAAATTCATAAATTGATGAGAAAGACACCAAGGGCAAGGTCGTCTCGGGGGATGGAGCCCACCCCCCGTGACCTGCTGAGGCTGGCCTGGGTTTACATGTGTGGGCGGCCCTTCCAGCTGTGGGTCTCTGGCTGGCTGTTTCCTGCTCTGGCTGTGGGTTCTCTAGGTGGCGGCTTTGTGGTTTCGTCCTTTGGGGGCACACAAGGGCCTTGTGCCTGGTTCTCCGTACCTCTCCGGCTCTGTCCATCACCCTCCTGCCTCCCCCTCTGTGTTGCTTAAAGCTTCTCACTGGAGAAGTGTATTCTCTGTGCCTCATTCTGTGTGTCCTGTGCCTTGAGTGCCCGTCTCCCTTCTTTTCCTGGCCACTCACCCTACAAGACTCACCCCATTTCCTCCCAGAAACTCTTGCTGGCCCCTCCTTCTCCAAGATGTGCTCAGACCCCTACCTCCTGACCTTTGGCATCTCGCTCTTCTTTCCTTCTGTCCTGGCACCTTCTGGGTCATAATGTAATTTTCTTTAGCACATCTGCCTTCCTGGGCTGTGGGCTCCTTGACAGGATGGGCCACCCTATCTCTGGTGCCCCAGGCCCAGGACAGTGCCTGATACACAGGGGGTGTTCCATAGATGCTTGCCGAGTTTCACTGAGACGGAAAACCCGTTTCTGTTATTCTCTCCGTTTTGGGCAGAGGGCGACATTGATATTTTGCTGGACAAATTTCATCAGGAAAATCAAGGCCAGATTTCTTCCTCACTTACTGCCTCCTCTGTCACCAAATCAGCATCCCTAGACGTCGGCGGGACACCAGTATGCACAAGTGAGTGACTCCGGGGCGCTGGTGGCCAAGCTCTGGGCTGCTGAGGCAGCCTCCAGGGCCCCCAGGGGCTGCAAGGAAGCAAAGGTAGAGGCACCTCCGGCGGGCAGGGCATCTCCCTAGAATCCAGTAGACCTAATGTCTAATTTTAATTTTAGTCTTTGATGATAACAGTCTCATTTTACCCTGAAACGTACATCTGTACAGTTTTCCTGAGATGGCACATTTCTCTGTTGATTTCCAATTTATCGATGCATTGTTGAAATACTTCATTCATTCTGAGTTCCTGAAGGGCTGTGATGGTCTCCTCCTCTTCCAGAGAACCTGTAGCCTCTTCCAAAATCCAATCTCAGCATCAGCTTCCCTGGGATGCCGTCCTTGTCCCCTCCAGGTGGAGCAGGTCACAGCCTCTGTGCTCCCCGAGTGCTATTCATCCTTTTATTTTTAAATTAGGAAAAGGGTGTGAAATGACCATCACGGTGGGTAGCCCGGAGCAGGCGCTCAGTCAATATTGGTGTTTTCCCCATTCCCTCATCACTTTGTGTGCCAGACGGGGGCCCCCTGCTTGATTCCCCAGCAGAGGTCCAGGGCTGTAGCCGTCTGCTGGCGTGCACCTCACCTTGATGGGGGCTCTGGTTCCAGGTTACCATCTGGAGCCTCACCGCATCTGGCCCTTCCAGCTGGCCGTGGCCCAGAAGCTCCTCTCCCACGTGTGTTCAATCGCAGATTCCAGCACCCAAAACCTGGACTTAGGATCCTTTGAGAAGGTGGACTTTCTGATTTGTATTCCACCCTCAGAAGTGACCTATCAGCAGACCCTGTTCCACGTCTGGCATTCAGGTACGGGCCTTTCAGGGGCAAGTGTGAGGTCTGTGTGGAGAAGCTTTGATCTGTTTGCATTCAGATTTGGATTCTAACACCATCTTTACTTCTAAAGTAGAGGGTGCCGTATTAACACCCCGGTTTCATAGCTCATGAAACTCATGCCCAGAGGAAGCGACTTGTCCACTATTTTATAATCTGTTAAAGGTAGAACATGCCTTGAATGTTCCCTCTGTCCCACTCAAGTCAGTGAAGTATGTCCCGATATCTGGCTTCAACTTAATGTATTTTCCCTGTGCTTTCAAGGGGATTAAACATGAACCACACAGAGAGTCAGTGTCTTCACTCGGAGGGTTCACTCTGAGTGCTCTAACCTAAGGCCTGGTGGCATTCAGGCTGGAGATGATTTTGGTGGGCGAGAGGGGACCTTTCCCTTTCCTTCAGTCACCCATGCTGGGCTCAGCTGCTTCACGGAGGCAGCTCTGCTGTGCCCCTGGGTGGGCTGTGTACATACCGCGCTGGGGAGCAGGCCCACCTCCAGGCCCTGCTCCTGCAGGCAGTGACACGACAGTCGCCTGCAACGGGCATCGGCCTCCCTGACTCACACGTTCCTCCTGCATCCCCGCAGCCTCCAGTCCCAGCAAGGAGCCTGCCATATGCGAGATGCTCCTCAAGTGTCTGTTGCTGCGTGAAGAACTCATGACCATCTTTGGAGTTACGGATGCATTTTCACTGTGTTGCAGGGGTTTTGCTGGAGCTTGGCTTGGAAAAGGAGCACATGACCAAGCAGAGGGTCGAGCAGTATGTTTTGAAGCTAGATGCCGAGGCGCAGACAAAATTCAAGGCCTTTCTGCAAAACTCCTTTCAGAATCCACACACGCTCTTCGTCCTCATCCACGACCACGCCCACTGGGATCTCGTGAGGTTAGCCTGGCGTTGGCACATGGCAGGGCTGGCATTTCCCTTCTTTGAATAATATGTATGGATAATACTGTGGGTATAAGCATTAAAAAGATGAATGGTGTTGGGGGCTTGGCATTTGTAGGCAGATGCTGTGGGTGTATTTCAGAC
Source organism: Balaenoptera borealis (assembly GCF_965194805.1). NCBI lineage: Eukaryota > Metazoa > Chordata > Mammalia > Artiodactyla > Balaenopteridae > Balaenoptera > Balaenoptera borealis. The sequence goes on along the minus strand of NC_138871.1, from coordinate 83,792,091 downwards.
CTTAGGGCCGGAAGTTACCTGAGGGATCATCTAGTGCAGCCTCTGAAAGGCACCGTTATGGAAACTAGAGAAGGGAAGCATCTTGCTCAGTGTCGCAGGCTGGGGTGGGGGAGGGAGGGTATCAGTGGCAGAGCAACAGGTGCCGGGAAGGGATCCTGATGGGAGTAGCTCTGCCCAGGCCCCTTCCTGATGGAGCCCCATTGGCTCTGGACACCATGGGTCACAGCTGGTGCCCTTCCCAGGGGAGATGTTACTTTCTCAATTCAAATGAACATAAATCTAGATGAATTTCAGATGGTGTAAAGTCTGGAGTCTGGCAGGATTCCTGGGTGTTTACCAGGATTGGTCATCTCCGTGAGACTGGCCTTGGGGTTGTGTGTTTAGACACTGCCGCTGACATGGATGAGGTGGGAAAGAAGATTGTGGGTCGGGTATCGGAGGAAGGCTTTGATTTAGTGCAGGGGCAGAAGCTCAGGGCTGGCCAGAGCCTTAAATTTAACCCAGTTAAAGGGTTTACATTCTCGCGTCCATGTATGGGCGTGGGGGAATTTGAACATTCTGAAGTCTATAAAAAGCTAAATTGTACATATTCATTTGGTGGGTAGGTTTCTCAGAGTGGCTGCCTGCCACCCAAAAGGTGAAGCACTGATTTTTTTCCTGTCCCCCTAGATTTACAGACAAGAATGCTGAGACCATTGACCCACTGAGAAAGGCTGAGACGCACTTGTCTCCTCGGCCCCTTGTCCAAAATGCTTCCCATTCCTGATCCTATACTTTAAAATATAGTATAGAATTTACCATGTTATGTCCTCTTTGGGTCATTTCAAGATCAGTAGGACTGTTGGAGAAAAGAATTTAAGGAGGCAGGTGTACAATCAGATGGGGCCAAGCGAGAAAAGGCGACTCGTTGACAACTCCTGGCTGAGCATCCCTGTGCTAGAGAAGCAGGTGGATTGTGTATCTCGCCAGCAATCCTCTGTAGACACACTGTTCCCCCAGCCAAGCTTTTAATAAGTCATGAGTATTCAGGGGAGTCCCTGACGAGTACCTGAAGCGCAGTCATATTTAAAAATTTCATTTTCCTAGTCATGGGCAGAGCCCTAAGCTTCGATTGTTGCCAGCGTTGGGAGGCTCACTGTCAATTGATCCAACTGATTGATTGTCATCAAATGACAGGACAGTGCTTGCCATTCCGCTTATCGTTTCTTCTCCCCCTTTCGCTCCCTCAGCAGCGCTGTTCACGACCTCTACTCCCAGAGTGACCCGTCCGTGGGGCTGGTGGACAGATTGCTCAACTGCAAGGAGGTGAAGGAGGCCCCCAACATCGTGACGCTCCACGTGACCTCCTTCCCGTACGCACTGCAGACGCAGCACACCCTCATCAGCCCTTACAACGAGATACACTGGCCGGCCTCCTACAGTAATGTGAGTGTCCCGGGCTGCTGGGCCCACTGTAGCAATGACCTTGCGTTGGGAGAGATCCCGTTCACTAAAGACTTGACTGACTAGCCCAGTTGAGGGTCAGTGGGTTCCAGCTCCTTGGATCTTTGATTCTCCCCAGGATTAGATTTAAACCCTTCTTGGTCTTTAGAAACCTTCCTGTGTGCATTTGTTGGCGCCCTGTCTTAGAGCATGTAATGCAACACAGTTGGTTTACTGTTTCTCTGGCGACTGAAGCTGTCTGAGCAGCGTTCTGAACACCTGCTCTCCTGGTGTTGGACGTACAGCCCTCTAGGGCTGTGGGGATTTGGACTCCACATGGGGTAACTCCTAAGTTTGTCTAGAAGCCCTGGAAATGTTCCTGGCGTTCCTACCCCTGCATCCTTCAGCAGCAAGGTTCGAAATCTCCTTCCTCCAACTGAACACACGTCCACAAACCCTGGTGAGTTTTATTTCAGCTTATCACCTGCCATTTTCTCATCAAAATAGAAGACAGCAGTCATTCTGGTAATTTGAGAAATCTGGTGGTTGGATTCCACCTAATTACACAAGCAATAAGTAGACATCAGGTTGCGGACTTGTTCGGCGAGTCTCGGAATCATCCGAGGAACTTCTAAAGGCGCTTGAAGCTTGGCTTCCTTCCCGCCGATGCAGAATCAGAGGTAGCAACGGCATTTGTTTTTATGTACCGCTTCCCGTGAGCCAGGCAGGCACTGTTCCAAGTGCTTTATCGTATGAACTCAGATAAGACACATGCGCTAGGATGATTTGCGATTTACAAATGGGGAAAATGAGGCAGAGGGGAGGGGTGAAGCCGCTTGCCTAAAGCCATGCAGCTAGAAGGTTCTGGAGCCGGGATATGACCCAGTCCAGCGAAATCCACGGCCCTCATGTTTAACCACTGTGCTACTTAAGGATGAAATTCATGCCTTTGTAATTTTAGCATCCTCCCCGCCCCCACAACTTTGCTGTGCTCTGAAGTTTGATGAGCTCTGATGTTAGTTTGGGAGGAATTTTATATCAGTGTGGGTAAAATTGGTTGGATGAATGCATTTCTTTCTGCTGATTTAATAGCAGCTGAATGCAAAACAGTTGATTTGTCTATTCCTAAAACCAGCGAAAATTGTTGGAAAGAAGCAATTTTAACAAAGGAAGTTGTGTGTTTAAAAAAAAAAAAAAGAGGCTGATTTTCTTCTTGGCAAAGGCACTGGGGTCAGCTGAATGGAAAAGTCTTGACCGATGGGGAGACGCCGGCCCTTACGCGTGGAGTGCGCCGTGCTCTGGGGCCGCAGAGGAAAGACAATTATAAAACGTCATCCAGGGGATTGCAGTCAGCACGGTTCAGATCAAGATGCCCGTCCAGGTCATCTGTGCGCCCGGAGTGTGACCCTTTCAGTCCCCACAAAGGCAATGTTTGCGTGACCGATGCGCTTCTGTTTTAGGGAGTGGACTTGTATCCTGAGAATAAGAAGTACTTCGGGCTGTCCGAGTTCATTGAGTCCACCCTCTCAGGACACAGCCTCCCCTTGCTGAGATACGACAGCTCCTTTGAGGCCATGGTCACCGCATTGGGAAAAAGGTACCCGTCTCTCTTGAAGTTACTAAAAATGCTCCGTAGTCAAGTGCAAGGTGAGGAATGTGCAGCCAGGGAATTCCAGGGAGGGGGCCACCTCTCTCCCTTCCTGGGTGACTCAGTCCCTCCATTAAAGGGATCCTGGTTTATTTCTCGTCTTGCCTTTTTGGGCCGGTGATGTTGTTCCAGAAAATTTGAGAGATGAGAATGGGCAGAAATATGCTAGAATGTGGGATTGCATGTCTGAGACTCAAGGGAGGGCAAGAAAATGGGAGGTAAGATAGCAAAAGGTGTAAAGGAAGAGAGAGTGGCGGTCAGTTGGCTTTGTCTTTATTTCCTTTGCATGTCATCTACGGTGTGCTTATTTTGTGCCAGTCACTCTTCTTACATTCATCATGTTATTTAGTCCTCCCGACCTCTCTGAGCCAGTTGCTATTTTTATTCCCATTTTGCAAATAAACTGAGACTCAGGGAGACCCCATGACTTTCTCAGGCCACACGTCTAGCAAGTGACAGAACTGGGTGTGAACCCAGAGTCAGTGCTACCTTTTCAACCCTGTCACAGCAGACCCCTGAGGTGGATATCAGCGCTGCCATTTTACAGATGAGGAAACTGAGGCTCAGGGAGGTTAAGTGCCGACATCCACACAGTTTATACGTGGAAAAGCCAGGCCAAGCTTTACAGACTGTCTAATACAAAACAAAATGAATGGCTCTGCCGCCAATTGTGGGTGTTGAACTGAGCTCTGCCGTCTCCCCTCATGGCACCTCATTTGTCTCATTTGCTGACAAAAGGATTGAATTAGACACGTACTTCCCAAGCTATACTGCTGGATGCTAATAGTTGTTATGTCACGAGGGGTTCCATGGTCATGTGTGTTTGATAAACCTTACGTTTAACAAAGGATTCTTCTCCCAATGAGAGTTCTCAAAGCCTTCAATGTGCCACGTGTGCTATAAATCTCTAAGAGACGGCTAGAGCGTGCGGCATCTCCATTGTCTCATGGGATTAGTGTTCCCCAGAGCACCCTTTGGGGAACTGAATCCCTTTCAGCTCTGATGCTGATGGGTTTAGTCAGGCCACTTCTCCAACTCGTGGATTGTCAGCCGAGCTCTCAGAACCTTGCTGAGGGAAGACACGCTCCAAGATTTTACACTAAGGCTGTGAGAACTGACCTTTGTCCCGCCTCTGCTTCTCTGCCCGGCTCCCCGGCTTCTCCTCGTGCAGCAGACATGTGCTGAGCGCTTAGGGATCTGTAGACGTTGGGCCAGTATTTTCCATTTATTGCCTAAAATAATCCTCACAATGGCACAGTGAGATAGGGGACACTGTTATTCCCCCATTTGACAGAGAAAGAAACAGACTTGGGTTAGGTCACTTGCCCAAAGTCATGTGGGGGGTTTGTAGTGAAGCCAGACCAAATCCTGGTCACTTAAGTCCAAAACAGTAGACCTACTAAACTGTACGGAGCGAGCTCTCACAGCTGGTAGAAGGCCAGAGTGATCATGGCACCATACATCCTGGCTCTACTCTTTATTAGTTTTAACTTCAGGCAAATCATTGAACCTGCCTAAACAGTCTACTTTCAAGTGATATTGTACCACTTCCTGTATAAGATTCTTACAATAGTATGTTTCCATTTCTCTCCTCCTAGGCTTTGTGCTTTTGTTATCATGCATTTTACTGATACATGTTATAAACTCCCCAATAAATCACATTTGCTTTAAGCAGTCGATCATCTTTTAAAGATATTTAAATAAGAATATTTTTTAAAACCTCCTTTTTTATGTATGCACGTAGTTAATACTTCCAGTGCTCTTCATTCCTTTGTGTAGATCCAGATTTTTATCTGGCATCATTTTCCTTCTGTCCAAAGGATTTTCTTTAACATTTCTTGGCAGGAAGGTCTGCTGGTGATGAATTCTTTCAGCTTTTATGTGTCTTTAAAAGTCTTTATTTTGCCTCATTTTTGAAAGATATTTTCCCTGGGTATAAAATTTAGGTTGACTTTTTTCTTTCGAAGTATTAAAGATGTTGCTCTACTGTCTTCTGACATACATTGTTTCAAACCAGAAGTCTGCTGTCATCATCGCCTTTGTTTCTCTCTGTGTAATGACCTCTCTTCCCCACCACTCCCTCCCAAGCCCGGCTACTTCAAAATGTTTTAAATTTATCACTGATTTTAAGCAATTTGATTAAGATAGGCCTTGGTGTGGTTTTCTTCATGTTTCTTGAGTTAATTGAATTTTCATCAAATACGAAAAAATTTTAGTCATTATTTCCTCAAAAAATTTTTTCTACATCTCTCCTTTCCCCTTTTAGAGTAATCCAATTGTACATATATTAGCCTACTTGAAGTTGTTCCATAGCTCTCCGATGCTATAGTCATTATTTTCTGTTTCCCTCTGTTTCATTTTAGATCATTTCTATTGTTATGTTTTCAAGTTTACTAGTGTTTTTTTTCTGCTGTCAGTCACATCCAGTTTATTTATATTTATATTTTTATTTTTCACAAAAGCAAAATAGTCATATAACAAGGTTCCTAAAGAGAAGAAGAAAGGCAATTTCAGGTAGCACATCCATGAATGTACACACTGACAAACTGATAATAAATTGTTACTTGTGTTTGTTTATTAATCAGGACTGTTCCTTGCAAGTGACTGAAACCCAACTTGAACTACTTTAGGAGAGGGAGAGGAATGCACTGTCACGAAATAAAAGGAGAGGTTGAATAAATAAACCACAGAACTAGATGCAGCTGGTTTCAGGAACAACTTAAGTTAGGTATTAAACACTGCCAAGACTGTGTTGTCTTGTCTTTGGTATTTTTCTCTGTGTTAGCTTTATTGTATCTCATCACACACTGGTTTCTTCCATGTGCTGACAACATCATCCCTAGCTGCTGCTGAACTTCATATTCTCCAGGTTCTAGAAGGGGACTGATTCTTATAAATAGTTTGAAAAATCCCAGGAAAAGCCTGATGACCCATCCTGGGTCAGGTAGCCATTCCTGAACGGATCCACTGTAGCTGGCAGGGCCGGGCCAAATACCAAGATGGTAGCTCCCATGAGAATTCAGGATCCAGTTTTTTTTCTGTCTCAGACATTTTAGTTTTCATCTCTAGAATCTGAGTCTTTTTTATGTTTCCATTTAAAATGCTCGATTTTTCCTGTATCTTCTTAAACATATGGAATATAGTTATAATAATTGTTTTAATGTTCTTCTCTACTAATACTGTCATCTGTGTTGTTTCTGGGTCAGTTTCTATTGGTTGATTTCCCCCCCTCCTTATTAGGGGTTGTATTTTTCTGCTTCTTTACATATCTGGTAATTTTTGAGAGGATGCCAGACATTGTGAATTTTACCTCATTGGGTGCTGGATATATTTGTATTCCTATAAATCTTCTTAAGCTTTGTTCTGAGATACAGTTAAGTTCCTTGGAAACAGTTTAATTCTTTCAGGTTTTGCTTTTAAACTTTGTTAGGCAGGACCAGAGCAGTTTTTAGTCTAGGGCTAATTTTGTTCACTACCGAAGTGAAACCCTCTAAGTACTCTACAGTATTTCATGAATTTTGATGTCTCCCACACTGGTGATGGGAACAGGAACTATTCCAAGCCCTTTGTGAGTTTGAAGTACTGTTCCCTCTAATCCTTTTGGATGGTCCTTTTCTTGGCTTTGGGTAGTTTTCTTACATATATACACTGATCACTACTTAGCTGAGGATTTGAATGGGACCCTCTGCCGCTCTCCTGAGTTCTCTATCTGTGCAGTTCTCTCCTCTTTGGTAATTTCCCCCATGAACTCTGGCTGCCTTGGTTTCCCTGGACTCCAGATCTTTCCTCAACTCAGGGAGACACTGGGGCTTGCCTGGGTTCCTCCTTCCCGAGCAATCCTGGGAACTCTTTCCAGGTAGAAATGGGAGGCTCACCTAATTTCTTTTCCATTTCGAAGGATCACTGTCTTTCATTGCTCAGTGTCTTGAAACACTGTTGTTTCTTCTATTTATCCAGATTTTTAGTTATTTCTGATGGAAAAATAAATCTGGTCCCTGTTACTCTATCTTGGCCAGAAGCAGAAGTCTCTGCTTGTCCTTTGAGCAGAGTTGAAAGCAGATGTTGGAGGTGGGGAGAAGAGTGTGCTTCTCCCTAAGTGACATCTTGCTCTTCTTACCTTGCTCAAGGTGACAAGGGGCCACCACAGCTGGGGCAGTGCTGTAGAGAGTGGAGACAATGCATTTTCCACTCTGCTCTCTTTCTTCCTGGGCACTACTTGGCCAGTGCACCAGGGGCAGGGTAAAGCAGTGCTTGGGCCACTGGTCCCCTTTGTGCCAGAACCTGCAGACCCTTAATGCCTTCCCAAGACAGTACTGGTATTGGCAAGTTTGCCAGGCCAACTCTTCAGTTCATAGAAGCCATAAAGTAGTTGAGTGCTAAGGCGAAAGAATGAACAAAAGTATAACGATGGGCAGGAGAAGATATCAGAGATGCTGTTGGAAGGTGAGCTGGCTGCCTCAGAGGGTGACATGGCCGTGGGAAGGTTCCTATCTTTGTATGTCAAGAAACTACTTTATCTTTGCTCCAAAAAGCCACTGAGTCAGGGGACTCATTCCATCTAAATAAACTCCCAAGAGCATTGCCTATAAACGGAACATCAATTTGTCTATTCCTACTGAGAAACACAGAGTGACATACAGTGACTTGGGTTTTTCTCGTGGTGTTCTGGGGTCTGTCTCTGGCACAGGGGTCAGAGCTGCTCTGGCAGTGCACGTGGTTGTGGGAGGGGTCTCCCCCTTCGTGTGACCACAGCTTCTGAAACAAAAACTAGGATTCTTGGTTTGACTGCCTGTGTTTGGATTTGTAATTCATCTGTCAAATTAAAATCACATTAGTTACATTTCTAATAACTCACTGTACATGAAATGAATGATATGCCTTTAGGATGGTCCCCCCAGATCTGGGGTAAGTGGTAGCTGCACTTACATACTGATTACTGATGGTTCTCTTATTGCCAGTGGGAACCTGGAGCAAATTACCTAACTCATGGAAACATAAATTAAGCTGATGATGGGCATTTATTTTACTCATTCATCTAGTCATTGAACAGATGTTTATTGAGCAGCTAGTATGCACCAGCAGCAACAGCAAAACTTTGCTTGTTTCTCAGCTGGAAATGATAAAGCAGTTTTTGGCTTGACTTCTAAGGAAGACTTCAATTTCAGGTTGTAAACAACCAGCTTCAAAAGGCAACACCACTTGTTTGTGATCCAGGAGTTGCCTGTGCCCGAGATGGCAGGTGTCTGGGTTACTTGTTTGCCCCGGGAAGGCCTTTCTCTCTCGGAGCTCTCTGGGCATCCTTGGGGGTGGCAGCCCTGGGTCACGACGTGGTCTCTCTCTGTTCCTTGCAGGTTCCCCCGCCTGCACAGCGCGGTGATCAGGACCTTTGTTCTCGTGCAGCACTACACGGCCGCCATGATGGCCGTGAGCGGCCTCTCTCAGATGAAGAACTACACGTCGGTGGAGACGCTGGAGATCACGCAGAACCTCATCAACTCCCCGAAGCAGTGCCCCTGCGGCCACGGGCTCATGGTCCTGCTGCGGGTGCCCTGCTCCCCGCTGGCGGCCGTGGCCTACGAACGGCTGGCCCACGTGCGGGCGCAGCTGGCCCTGGAGGAGCACTTTGAGATCATCCTGGGCAACCCCAGCTCTGGCATCACCATCGGGAAGCACTTCTTGAAGCAGCTCAAGGTGGGACAGGAGTGGGGAGAGACTCCTGGGAGGGCGGTGGGGCGGGACCACCAGGGGGAAGGGAGGAGAGGGAGTGGGGTGGCGACAAACTCCTTAAGGTCCCATCGTGGTCCATCGGTCCATCGTGGCCTCTGCATACCGGCCCACCCCTCCAGCTGCCTCTCTTGCCACGTGCCTACCTGCAGCTTTCAGTGCAGCTGTACCACATTACTTATAAAAGCTGCACCCCCCCCCAAAACACACTGCTCTTTCAAACTTCTGGGTTGTAGCTTGATTTTATTTCTTTCTGGGGATTCATTTCTTCTTCTTGTTTATTTAGCTGATGCCTATCAATCTGCAGAATTCAACTCAGTGTCTTTTTTTTTTAATTTTTTAAAATTTATTTATTTTTGACTGCATTGGGTCTTCGTTGCTGCGCGTGGGCTTTCTCTAGTTGCGGTGAGCAGGGGCTACTCTTTGTTGCAGTGCATGGGCTTCTCATTGCGGTGGCTTCTCTTGTTGCAGAGCATGGGCTCTAGGCATGCAGGCTTCAGTAGTTGTGGCTCGCGGGCTCAGTAGTTGTGGCACGCGGGCTCAGTAGTTGTGGCTCGCGGGCTCAGTAGTTGTGGCATGCGGGCTCAGTAGTTGTGGCTCACGGGCTCTAGAGCGCAGGCTCAGTAGTTGTGGCACACGGGCTTAGTTGCTCCACGGCATGTAGGATCTTCCTGGACTAGGGCTCGAACCCGTGTCCCCTGCCTTGGCAGGCGGATTCTTAACCACTGCACCCCCAGGGAAGTCCCCAGCGTCTTTTCTTCTTTCAGGAAGCTGCCCTTCCCCCTACTTGTCCCCCCGCACCCCCCAACCTGGGGCAAGTTCTGTTTTACCTGCCTGTCATCTGGCTCCTCCCCCAGCAGAGAAGGGCAAGGACAGCCCCACACATCTCAGCCCCCCAAACTAGCACAGTGCCTGGACCGTAATCGCCTTTCACTAAACGTACAGGTGACGGAGGATGCAAAAGGGTTAGGGTAAGAATACTGAGAGAATAATTGGGAAGGAACTGTGAAGGCACAGCCCCACAATGGAGAGAACATAGTACCAAATGTTAGACGGTTGAGGATATACACTGTCTCGCAAAGAATCAGGCGGTCAGTTGGCAGATATTTCTTGAACAGTTGATAACTGCCAGGCAGTGTTCTGTGTGGCTGGGAGTCCCGTGGTGAAGCCAATGGTATGCTTGTTTGCAGTTTAAATTTGATAAAAATCCAGCGAGGCATTGCAAGGGCTTTAAATCAGCAGAAGGATATCAAGGTTCCCTTGGAGCTGGGCTGGTTGGAAAGTCAGAAGTCCTACAGCTTTCTTTTTAATTACCTGCAGATGTGGCAGAAAATTGAGGATGCGGAGTGGAGGCCTCAGACATACTTGGAGTTGGAGGGCCTGCCTTGCATCCTGATCTTCAGTGGGATGGACCCACATGGGGAGTCCTTACCGAGGTGAGTGGGGAGGGACTGTGCGCCTGGGGGTCTCTGAGGAGCCAGTTGCCCGGGCTCGCCGCTGGGGGCTTTGCCAGGTCAAGCTTCCCCTGTCCGACTCTTGGGAATGCCTTCACATCAAAGTCATCGTAGATGTGTATCTTTATGGTGACCGTTTTCTAGCAAATGTCAGTGAAATGCGTCTGAGGCCTGGGCAGCTTTTCCTAATTCTCAGACAGGCACCCCCCGGGCTCGTGGTGGGGGATGTGGGGACTCTTGCCGGGCTCCGTGGGTGGAGGCCCTGTAGCCGATGAGGAAGCTGAGGCTTACAGAGGTTAAGCCAGTGCGCCGCATGGCGGACTCCAGGGCCGCCCGGCTTCTTGCCGCTTGGCCACACGACACTTACGTGAGGGCCACCTCGCGCCGCGTACTCACGGGCCGGGTAGAAGTGTCCGCACAGGGTTCAACCTCGGTTGTTGCCGTGTCACGGATCAAGTCTTCTATTCCTCAACTCCATAAGGACTAAGACAATGTCTTAGTCTATCTTAACGTTGAGCAAGCGTTTACTTTTTGTATCAGGCACTGGGCTAGACTTTTAATCTAGTATTTGCACCTTACGACCATAGTATTACTCCCCTGTTGTATAGATGAGCAAATGAAAGGTCATTTGCTTCAGTAAAAGCCTAACTGCACCCCCCATCTGCCTCTCTCCAAGCCCTTTGCTGTTTCCCCCGCACAGCTGCGAGCCCTGCCCCAGCCTGCCCTCTGTGCCCACACCTCCACGTGTGTCGTGACTCATTGGCGTGTCTTCCCAGGCAGACTCTCGTTTCCAGTATGGCGATGACTTGATCAGCATCCTCTCCCTTGCATGAAGCATAACCTTGGGCACATTTTAAATGTTGATGGAATAATCAAATACCCACTTATTACATATATTTCTCCCAGCAGTGCACGGAGATGGTTATTAATATTCATGGCCATCTTTCATTTGAAAAAAATCTGAGCCTCCAAGAAGTTGCCCAGCTTGTCGAGGGTCTGTCGCCAGGAAGTGGCAGGGCAGGGGTTCAAGCCTCATTTTTGTCTGACCTGAAAGTCAGTGTTCCTTTGATTCCAAGCAGCACGGGGCTAGATCCACGGCAGGGGCCCCCAGAGACTTGCAGTCAAACAGACGTTGTTGCTCAGGGGTTCCAGTGATGCTGTTTGCTTCTCCGTTTGCACGAGTCCTAGGGGCCTAATGAGGAGGACAGGGTGCTGGTCCCCAGCGCAAGCGGTACCTCCTCTGTAGAAGGCAGTCGATAGAGCCCTTCTTCCGTTTCCTCCCAGGTCTCTGCGGTACTGTGACCTGCGGCTCATAAACTCCTCCTGCCTGGTGAGGACGGCGTTGGAGCAGGAGCTGGGCCTGGCCGCTTACTTTGTGAGCAGCGAGGCTCCCCTGGAGAAGGGGGCCCGGAGTGAGGCCTTGGAGAGCGACGCTGAAAAGCTGAGCAGCACAGACAACGAGGATGAGGAGCTGGTGACGGAAGGTGGGGAGGGCCGGTCTAGACACCTGTCCCGCACGCAGCGCGGCCCTGGGCCCGTCTGCTGGTCAGCAGCTCCCGATGAGAGCCATCTGGACACGTTTTTGGGGGAAATCCCTCAACGATTTCAGATTTTGCTTTCTCCCCCTCATTTTTGGTGATGTGAGAAAATGGAAATCCCAACAGGTTCTTCGTAGCTCTAGAATTCTTAAAGAGTAGGAAGAAAAATGGAGATTTCCTAGGCTTTAAGTTCATGCCTTGTTTGAATTGCTGGCGGAATTACTGCCTGGTTTAAGGTTCACTCGCTTGTTTCCTGTATGTGAATTAACAGGATCTGTCCCTTATTGAGATTTATGAAAACAGGCTAGTTTCGTTTGCAGACATCAAAGTTCAACGCCATGTATTTTAATAGGACGCATAAATCGGAGCAATGCAAGGCATTTGGCTGTAGTCAACAGGATAGCGAGAGAAAATAAAAAGCTGCTACTACAAATATGCAAGGCATTCGTGGGGTTTGGTGTAGCAGAGAGAGAGATGGAAGGAGAGCTGGAAGATGAGGACGCTCTTCCCCCTCCATCTCTGGCTGTGTGGCTTTGGACAGGTCACGTCACCTCTCCAAGCCTCAGATGACTCGTCTGTAAAGTGGGGTGGAAAGACCCACCTGGTGCTGTAGGAACCTCTCACAGACGTGAATGGGACCCTGACATGAAATTGCCCGTGGAGTGAATCCACACTCCTGGAATCTCCCGACACACCTCCGTCCTTTCCCCATTCGTTCCTCTTGGCTTCCGGCCCCTACGCCGCACCCCGGGCTCTTGGCCACACTCATCTCATGAATGTGCCCTGCTCTGTCACCTCTGGGCCACACAGGCGTTCTCCCGGCCACTTGAGTTCCCTCTGCTCCGTGCTTCACCTGGAAATCCCTGCCGGCCCTTCAGAACCGGGATCAGGGTCACCTTTCCCAGGATGTTTCCCTGCTCCTGCTTCTCCCTGCTGGGTGGGCACCTGGCCCCTGGGCTCCTCCCTCTTTGCTCTCCTTACTCTGTCCTGTAGCTGTGACCCCTGGGCAGGAGCCTCACTGACCCACCAGTGCCTCACTGGCCTGCTCTGTGTTGTACACCTGTCTCCTCAGCACTGCCTCAGAGGAGGATGCCTGGGAACGTGGATGGATGGATGGATGGAGGGAGGGAGGGAGGGAGGGATGGATGGAGGGAGAGAGGGATGGATGGATGGATGGATGAAGGGATGGATGGATGGAGGGAGGGATGGATGGATGGAGGGAGGGAGGGAGGGAGGGATGGAAGGAGGGATGGATGGAGGGATGGATGGATGGAGGGAGGGAGGGATGGATGGAGGGATGGATGGATGGAGGGATGGACGGATGGAGGGATGGACGGGTGGAGGGATGGACGGGTGGAGGGATGGACGGATGGAGGGATGGACGGGTGGAGGGATGGACGGATGGAGGGATGGATGGATGGAGGGATGGATGGGTGGTTGGGTGGTGGGTGGACAGATGAGAGATGATATGTGTGAATGCACTTTGTAAACTGTGAAGTGCTGGGGGAATGTACAGGACCATGATTACGAGGCCTCTTCAGTGTGTGTGTTTTGAACCAGGCTCCACATCAGAGAAGAGGAGCCCCGTGAAGAGAGAACGCTCCCGCTCCCATGACTCCGCGTCTTCATCCCTCTCCTCTAAGGCATCCAGTAAGTCTCCAAGGGGTAAAGATCCCACAATTGGACCATTTTAGTTTTTTGAGATTTCAAAGAATGAAAAGAGATCCTTTATTTTCAATGAGAACTGGAAAGAGAAGGGATCTACGAAGAACTGGCCTTTCTAGAGAGTACGCGTCTTTTTGGACTTGGGCGGGGAGTGGGGGGTCCTTCCCGGGAGGAGGTCGTGGCCTCTGCCCCCGCAGGGCCTGTGCCGGGTGGTGTCAGAGGGCCCTCCCTCTGTGCTCTACAGGCAGCTGTTGGTTTGGGGAATCAGGGGAGAGGAGCTGGGTGAGTGTTCTTGTCGAGTCTGAGGGCGGAGAGAAGTGGACACAGAAGACCACTGGGGGAGAAATAACAAAATTTAGCAAGTGTCACTGACCCCTGGACCTGGACCACACTTTGGTGGAGGGAGCAGGGAATGTGGATGAAGCGCTCCAGGCCTCTGCTCTGAGGGATGCCTCGGCCTCAGGAGCAGTCAGGACGGGCACACGTGAGACATATTGCATGTCTTCCCACCACAAGCATTTACGGAGAACCTACTCTCTACCTGGCTCAGGGAGTTCAGAGACCAATTAGATACGGACTTGCTCTCAAGGAAACCATTGTTCCTTTGGACCAGGTTATGTTGCAGTAGGGGCTGCTGTATTTTTTCTGCACACATATTCACACCCGTGAGGTGTTACGGTTATGCATATGAGGAAGTAATTAATTTTGTCTCAGGTGGGGCAGATTTAGGGGTAGGATGTGACCCCTGCAGGTTTCAGAGAGCAGCTGGCCTTTGGGCCTTGCAGGAGAAGGCTTTCCAGTGCAGGAGAAGGTATTCCAGGTGGAGGAGACTTCACAGGTAGAGGAGGCTTGGGGCCTGAAGGCGTGTGTGGTGCTTGGGTGCAGTGAGTGGTCCCAGGGTTACAGCTCAGGGTCAGGGCGTGGCTGCAAAGGTCGGAGCACATCCGGGGGTTTGGCTTGGGGCCTTCTTTGGTTTCCTTTCTCCTTCCGCCTCCCCACCTGCCCACGGATAACAGTGGGCCGGTGGTGGGGCTCTCCCTCACAGGTGTGCACAGAGGGAGTGAGACGAGGCCTCCTTAACATGAGCCTGGTCTCTGTGGTAGAAGAAAGGTCTGATTTACAGGCTAGAGTCGGTCAGAAAAGCCAAATGCTGCCGCTTGTTATCCTTCTGCCCCAAGCACTAGAGGGAGCCCAGGGTACCAGGGGGGCACCTGAGGAGTGGATGATCTGTGCCGTTAGAATAGAGACGTGTGGTGCTTTGTTCTTCTCTGATCCTGGGCTGACAGCTTTCTAGAAGGTTCTGGGACACGCGGGTCTGTGCAGTGTCTTCAGGTGGAGTAGATTGCCCAGGCTGCCAGCCAGCCTCCCCTTCCGGTGAGGTGACTTTTTAAAATTCCTCAGAGGGTCCTGGGATCTTAGGGGTCTCTGATGAGATGCTTCCCGTGTCTCTGATGAGATGCTTCCTGTGTCTCTGATGAGATGCTTCCCGTGTCTCTGATGAGATGCTTCCCGTGTCTCTGATGAGATGCTTCCCGTGGCCTTCGGTGTAACTCCCACATTTCAGGAGGTCCAGGGAGGGGAGCCTTGGCCACAGGAGTCAAGAGCGGGGGGCGGGGTCCGACGAGTCAGCCTGGGAGGGGCTGGGTCGCTCTTTTATAGACTGACAGTCCCCCTGGACTCAACCGGGGCAGAATGACTGAGGTCAGGGCCGGTGGACGGAGAGAAGCATCATTGTGGATCTCCGTCCTCCGGGTCCTCCCAGTCTGGGCCTCACAACCTAGCACATGGGTGAAGACATTTGGGTCCCCGTGGTCTACTTTTGGAACCTCATGCCCCTTTCACGTCCTTTGTGGCCACCTGTCCCACCCCCGGGCCAGATGCCCAGGTCCTCATAGCCTCCCCGACCCTGGTCCTTAGCTCGTCCGCTGCCTCTGAGCTGATCACCTCGGGTGGCTTGCCCGGGGAAGAGGCGATTTAGCAGGCGTCAGGCCTTTAGCCTAGGGGGACAGGCCCCTGCTGCATTTCCTCTGTCCACGAGCAGCCTGTAACCAAGCAAGAAGCAGGCCGCGGGGCTGAGTCAGAGCCTTGCTGGGGAGCTGGGATCCAGTGGGGAGGTTGGCTGAGTGGTGTGGTACGCAGCACGCAGGCTGAAGCAAGTGTCGTGGGGCGGGGTCTGGGGAGGGTGGCCTGGGAGGCAGCTCCCCTCGTCTCCGGGAAAACAGCAGAGCTAAGACAGAGATGTGGTTCCCGTGGCGCCTGAGGTCCTCGGGGTTGCTCGGAGCTGGCACGCGTGCCCCGGGCAGATGTGGCTGGGCTGATATGAAAGACAACGCTGCTCCTCGGTGTCCGGGGACCCACACTCATCTTGCCTTTCAACATGGTCCACGTGGGGAAAAGGGCAAAAGAAACCCCGTGTTTGGGTAGCGGCTGTGCGTACTGCATTTTCCGTCTTGAGTTCTTCTAGAAGTTAAGTGGTTGTAGCGTTAGAGTCAAGCCTTTTCAGTCCTGTGAGTTTTGCTGCCTTGAACCAGAAGCACCACTGTGCTGTGCAGAGGGGAGATCGGAGCTCCAGGGCCCACCTGCACACAAGCGGGAGTGTAGGCTGGGCGCTGCAGGTGAGGGTTCTGGAACAGATCGGGCGGGGGGTGCAGAGGAGAGGCCTTTGCAACATGTATGGGGCCAGGGAGCCGTGCTGGCTGCCTCCCCGCGGTGCCTCTTGGCTTTGTCAGAAGGACAGAGTCTGTATTTAACCAGAGGTGGGACGGCATTGACGGAACTTCCCAGTCGTTGCAGGTAAGGGGAGTTAGTGCTGCAGAAGCAGGAGCGGCGGGTCCGGGGCCCTGACTGACGGGACCCTCTCTCCCCAGGCTCGGCGCGGTGCGGCGAGTCCCCGGCTCAGGCTCAGCCGGTGGGGCCCTCGCGGGGGGACCGGGCCCGATCGCCTCAGCCCTGCGGCCCCGCGGAGGAGGGCAGGGCCCCGGGAGAGAGACAGTGGCTCCAGGCCGGGCGGGGGCCGCCGGCAGTCATCAGCAGGCGCAGCCCCGGGCCGGCCCCCCAGCTGGACCCCGGCCTCAAGACTGGGCAGTGGAGCATCCAGGTGTCAGCGCCCTCATCGTCCTCCTCGGGCTCGCCCTCCTCATCCGCGATGCCCGCCGCCGGCCCGCTCGTCCTGCAGGCCGCCCAGTGCTCCGCGAGCAAGGCCTGCCGGCGGCCGCCTGTGGTCTTCCTGCCCAAGCTGGTGTACGACATGGTCACGTCCACCGACGGCAGCGGCCTGCCCAAGGCCGCCTCGCTCCTGCCCTCACACTCAGTCATGTGGGCCAGCTCGTTCCGGCCCCTGCTCAGCAAGACCATGACGTCCACAGAGCAGTCACTGTACTACCGGCAGTGGACGGTGCCCCGGCCCAGCCACATGGACTACGGCAGCCGCGCCGAGGGCCGCGTGGACGGCTTCCACCCGCGCCGGCTGCTGCTCAGCGGGCCCCCCCAGGTGGGTGCCGCCCCGCGCGCCCGGGCTCCGCGGGGCTTGTGTTCGTGCCCGGAGGCAGGTTTGGGGCTTATTCGCCCCTGCCTTCCCGCGGTGGAATCTCGGATGGTCCTAAGTGGGCAGGTGGACGGCTGGGTGACCTCCACCCTCTGACCCCAGTTTCCTCCTCTGCGTGGTGTGTGGGTGGAGGAGTTCTCTGCGGGTGCTTCTTGCTCCTTCAGACAACGATTCTGCATTTCCCACGTGATTGCATTCGGTCCTCATGGCCAGTCTGCGGTTCCCTCCCACTCTGACAATGGAGGCCAACGCCTGTTTCTGCCCTGCAAGATTTTGGTGAAACTGAACAGGGAGGTGAGAAACCTGTCTCCACCTCCCAGCTCTTTGTGTTTTTCTGACAACAAAAGACCGTTTCACCTGTCAACGTGGGAGAAACCTGGGCGGTGTGAGTGTCAGGTGTCGTGAGCGTGTAAGGAGGACGCACAAGGTTGGTTTGGGGTCTTGGGAGGGGGCTCGGCCAGACAGGGCAGGGCTGGAGGGTAGGCCCTACAGTGAACTGCCTGGGCTTGGATTCGGACTAAAACATCACCGGAGCCCTGGGCCGGTTCCAGCCTTCCCTCTGCCTCACTGTCCTCATCTGAGAAGGAGGAAGATGATAGCCCCTCTGTCACAAAAACA
Source organism: Balaenoptera borealis (assembly GCF_965194805.1). NCBI lineage: Eukaryota > Metazoa > Chordata > Mammalia > Artiodactyla > Balaenopteridae > Balaenoptera > Balaenoptera borealis. The sequence continues at coordinate 83,774,478 of NC_138871.1, read as the reverse complement.
GGAGTGCTAAACGAGAGGATAATTGTAGGGCACCTGGAACATGGCCTGACCCCTGGAAAGCATTGTTACTGTCGCCACCATCATCACTGTCCCAATTCAGGACATGTTTCCTTTTCACACCGAATGTTCATTCCCCTGCCAGGTACCTACCCCAAGAAACACAAACCCACAAAAATATGTGTAAGAATGCTCATTTTTGTATTGTTTACAGTAGTTAAAAAACAGACTGGAAGCAACTTAAGTTGCATTGGTCAAGTTTGGTTGAATATATTTGAACACGATATCATGCAATTCAGCCACAGAAAGTTTGAACTATTCAGTAGATCTTTATATACTGACACTGAAATTTCTCTAAGATATTTACACTTTAAAGATCAAGTTGCAGAATAATATATACATGGTGTCATATCAATTATGAAAAAAATCAGTGTGTGTATGTGTCTGCGTGTGTGAAAATATCTAAAAAATCCCTGACAGGAGAGCTTGGGGGTGGGGGGGACTGGAATTTGTGACCATTCTACTTTTTTATTGATCTGTATTTCTTGAACTTTTAAATGAGTATATAGTGCTTTTCGTAAGTTAAAAAAATAGGAAAAAATAAAATGTTTTTTAAAAAGGATTCCTGGTTTCTCCATACCCCTCACATTACTGAATGTTATCAATCTTTAAAAATTTTTGCCTTTTTGATAGGGGAGAAATAGTATATTTCTAGTATAATAGTAAGGGTGAATATATTTTAATATATTTATTGGTCATTGGTACTTCTTTTACAGTGACTTTCTGGTTTTGTTTCTCTTATTTTTCCTTTAGTCCATTTGACTTTTTTTTTTTTTAATTAATTAATTAATTTATGGCTGTGTTGGGTCTTCGTTTCTGTGCGAGGGCTTTCTCTAGTTGCGGCGAGTGGGGGCCACTCTTCATCGTGGTGCGCGGGCCTCTCACTGTCTCGGCCTCTCTTATTGCGGAGCACAGTCTCCAGATGCGCAGGCTCAGTAGTTGTGGCTCACGGGCCTAGTTGCTCTGTGGCTTGTGGGATCCTCCCAGACCAGGGCTCGAACCCGTGTCCCCTGCATTGGCAGGCAGATTCTCAACCACTGCGCCACCAGGGAAGCCCAGTCCATTTGACTCTTATTCTTTGGCTTTGTTCTTTAGATTATAAATTTTAATCCTTTGTCAATTATATGTATCGCATATATTTTCTCTAAAGCTCCCCCAGTTGTGTTTCATATTTTGTTTTTAAACGGGTTAGTTATTTCCGGGACTTCCCTAGCAGTCCAGTGGTTAAGACTCCGCGCTTCCACTGCCGGGGGTGTGGGTTCCATCCCTGGTCGGGGAGCTAAGATCCCACATGCCATGCGGCACCGCCAAAAAAATAAAAATAGTTATTTCCATTCATCAGCATTTGTCGAATACTTGCTGTGAACCAGGCGTTGAGCTAAGAACTTGGAGAGCACATTCTTAGCGCACCAGGGTGGAGGGAGGCGAGGATAGCCCACAGGTACCCACGTAACCAGTTGTGAACTCAGTGAACTCAGACCAATAGTATACGGGCCTGGTGCTGGGCTTGAGGGGGCAGGGGACTGTCTAAAACAAGAAGAAAGAGAAGGAAGAAGAGAAAAATCATTTTATTTCTTTTCCTGGCCTTGGGAGGAGAGAAATGTGATGCCAGCCTTTTATGTCCTGCACAGTGAATTTTGTTGTCTTACTACAGCTATATCAGTTAATATAAGATAGCAATTTGCAATTACGCAAGACTCTTTTAAGACATTATTGAAATGTCAGTTCATTTTTTTTTGAAGCAACCTTTGTTCGGCTCCTGATGGAGTCCTACTTCTAACAGCTTAAACAATGTGGCCAGTTAAAATCTGGAAAGACATTTGCAATGATTTATAAGCAGGTGGGTCTCCTGCCCACCGGAGTTCATCTGTCTGCCTGCCATGCTTCTTCAGGCCACATTTTCCGTCAAATGTCTTTGCATCCCCCCAGCCCTCCTTTTAATTAGGTGAGATGGTTAAAAGAGGTGGAGGAGTGGAGGCATGTCAGGTGCTCAGTCAGCACCTGCACGTAGGCAGGGCGTACTGAGGCTGGCTCCTGTTTTGCTGTCTCTACAGATCGGGAAGACAGGCGCCTACCTGCAATTCCTCAGCATTTTGTCCAGAATGCTCATTCGGCTGACGGAAGTGGATGTTTACGACGAAGAAGAGATCAATATCAGTGAGTTACCTGCTGATGAGGCTTGGGCTTGGAATCATCTTTAGTCGGTTTCTCAAGTGACTTCCGCTGTATCTTTTACTTTGAAGATGGAATTCTCAGATTAATGATCTGACTCCTCCCAAGGGCCTCGTAGGGCTGCTTTTATCTTAACCTTGTAGCCATTTTGCTCAGTCCTAGAATAGTGCCTGGGAGGCCTTGGTGGGAGATAAAATTACGATACTAAAAATACCTGCTGTTTACTGCGCACCTTACAAACGTCAACCACTGTGCTAGATGGTTTACGTAAATCACCACATTTCGTTTCCTATGCCACACCACGAGATGGATACTGTTATTCGGTTCCGGAATAACATGTTCAGGGGTCCAGCTGGGAGGTGGCAGAGCTGGAACCAAACTAGATTTCATTGCTGCCTCTAGAAAGCGGGGTTGTCCATCAGGGGAGCGTTTCCCTCTCAGGCTCCTGAGCGCATAGGTCAACATCTTGGGGCAAAATGGAAACATATGCTATGCAGGGAATAGCCTTTTCTTCTCATTCACAGAACAGAATTTACCCTGATTAAGGTAAGACTCTTTGAACAGCTGTTTCATGCTTATTGTAGAATACCTCCTCCATTTCCTCTTCCAACGCCCCTCCAGTGGCTCAGAAACTTGGTCTGGTAAAGGAATCCATTGCTTTGGGGATGAAGATTTGTGTAAGGAGTCGTGTGTTGTAGAGAAGGGGCCCCAGTAAGCTTGTAACAGCACTTGTATTATGTACGTTTAAGCTGTACAGCTGGATGATTTGATACACGTATACCTTGTGAAGTAATCACCGCAATCACGCTAATGAACATATTCATCACCTCACATAGTTACTGTGTTCAGCAGCATTATTCACAACAGCCAAGATATAGAAACAACCATATGTTGTCCATTAATGGACAGACGTCCATCAGCAGTTGAGTGGATAACGATGGAGTATATACTGGCAATGTATTCAGCCTTGACAAAGAAGGAAATCCTGTCATTTGGATACACAGAACTTTTTTAGATACTCTTGCTGTGTTTGACTTGGAGAAAATTTAGAACCAAGGAAGCCCATCCAGTCCTTGTTCTTTCCTTTGAAGGAGAAGGCAAAGAGGCTCTTCATCGAAAGTCTGAGCTTTCCACCGTTTCCCCACAGTTTGAAACCATTTTACAAATGAAAGTCAACAGGTCTGAATTTCTGTCTCCTCATTTTGTTGGATATACCAATGATAAAGAGGATTTGAATCCAGTTTGTTAAACTTCAAAGCCTCATTTTCTTAAATACTCTCTTATTGCCTTGGGTTTCTCCTTGGCAAAATGTGTGTAATTTCTGTTTTACAGGATGTTGTGAAGATTAACGGATGTTACACATATGAAGCACTGAGCACCTATTAAATACAGAATAAATGTTCCTCTCCCTCTTCTTTCCTTATTTTTTCCGTTTCTTATGGACATATACTCTGCCCATATATATATATATAGTAGGATACATTGATATAGATATATAGATATATATCAATATCATTTATACTATATATATGTCATATCAAATATGTAAAATCAATATGATGTAAAATGATGTTGATCAATTGATGTAAAATCAATATGTTACATAAGTTTGAGTTGGACCAACTAGATTTTTTTACCTTTTAGCCAACAAGCATTCAGTGAGCACTGTAGACTACACCAATTATAATGTAGGGTGATACACTACAAATGTGAAAATGTGGATTGGGCCATGAGTAGTGGTGGCATTCAGAAGGGAGAAACCAGTGTACCTGAGCATTCAGGAGAGGCTTTCTAGAGGTGAAGTGATAGGAGTTGGGCCTTACTGGCTGGGTAGCATTTAGATACAAGAGCAAGAGAGAGAACTACATTAAGTTCTGCCAGCGGTGGGGACCAGTGTGGTATATTTGGGGAATGGTGCTGGGGAGAAGCCCAGAGCCCAGGGGTAGGTATACTGCCAGGAGTGGAAGTCAGTATAAGTTAGAAGAGCAACCCCATCCCATAGGAAACACAGCATAAGGCTGTTTGTCTGGATAGAGATAGATCTGAATGCACCTTCTTGCTGAATTAGAACAATCCTGAAAATGGGACGGGTGCCAGAGTATTTGAGATCCAGTGGAGTTCCCCCGGTAACCTGTAGACTCAGTATCAATTCCACTCCTACCGTCATCCTTGTGTACATTTGACATAAATCCTTCTCACTTCCTGTTTTGTCATATATCTGTGTTTCTACTGATCCTGTAGACCTCAGAGAAGAATCAGATTGGCATTACCTCCAGCTCAGTGACCCCTGGCCGGACCTGGAGCTGTTCAAGAAGTTGCCTTTTGACTACATTATTCACGACCCGAAGTATGAGGATGCCAGTCTGATCTGTTCACACCATCAGAGCATAAAGAACGAAGGTCAGATTTTTAAATCTCTTGCTGCCACCTTCTTCCAGAGCATGTGGGAATAACCTCTTAAAGGGATGAGCTGAATTTTGTTAGTGATGAACTTATCTATCTGGTGGTGGTGAGTGAACCGACAGTGCCTGGTGGAGAGCTGAGGTCGCCACCTCACCTGGCAGGAAGGGCTCTTCACGGACCTCATGAGGGGAGACTCACGGCTCGGTTGGTGCTGAATAACAGTGAGGACCCTCTTGGTGGTTTATCATGATCGGAGTATTCTGAAGGTTCTGGTCAATAGAAGAAAAAGACATGTATGTTTCTCTATGAATTTGGATTGTAACAAAATGCACCTATTTCCCTTTCTGCCCTTGGTCTCTCATTTTCTCGCTCCTGCTTCAGGGACTGCTAACTTCCACAGTATTATGACCCTGCTGGGTTTCAGGGTCACTGGCAGGAAACATCGGACATGAGTGGCCGGTGTGATTATAAGCACTGACTAGGGAAGTTTGGTGAATGCAGCGTGAGAGGAAAATACTCACCGGTCTCCTTGTCAAACCAATCATTTTATCTTCGTTGTTCTCAGAGCAGATCACTTTTTTTTTTTAAGATTTATTTTATTTATTTATTTATTTATTTATTTATTTTATTGGCTGCGTTGGGTCTTCCGTTGCTGCGCACAGGCTTTCTCTAGTTGCAGCAAGCAGGGGCTACTCTTCGTTGCGGTGCAAGGGTTTTTCATTGCAGTGGCTTCTCTTGTTGTGGAGCACAGGCTCTAGGCTCGCAGGCTTCAGTAGTTGTGGCACACGGGCTTCAGTAATTGTGGCTCACGGGCTCAAGAGCGCAGGCTCAGTAGTTGTAGCACATGGGCTTAGTTGCTCCGTGGCATGTGGGATCCTCCCGGACCAGGGCTCGAACCCATGTCCCCTGCATTGGCAGGCGGATTCTTAACCACTACGCCACCAGGGAAGCCCAAGCAGATCACTTTTACTGAAGGTTTCTTCACATAGCAGACCTTCTCGAATGGAGGTTGACTGTTAAAATCTTAATTTTGCTAAGTCATTTGAAAACCTGGAGGTGATTCATGTGTTTACCGTATTTGCATATTATGTTGGCGATCGATTTACATTGTCACGTAGCGAATCCTTGAATATGTTTATGAACCATGCATAGGCGCATGCGTAAGACGCCATGCGAACGTAGCCTTCAGTTTATCCCACTGAGACTCTGTCCTTTCTGACCAGCTCAGTCACCTGGGGGCAGACAGGTGAGAGGTGATCGCACAAAGTCCTGTTACCGTGGTTTCCTGTGAGTAGGCAGGGGAGAGAACGTGGGCTGTGCCTCCTGCTGTTCTTTAATGCTGGGGATTTCGTGCAGACAGAGGGACACACCGGAAGCCGGAGGACCTCTACGTGCGGCGCCAGACGGCGCGGATGAGGCTCTCCAAGTACGCGGCATACAACACGTACCACCACTGCGAGCAGTGCCACCAGTATATGGGCTTCCACCCCCGCTACCAGGTAGGACGGAGCCCCCGCTCCAGCGGCACCTCCCATTTTACACTTAGTATTTCTTTTCATCTCAGACCCAATCGGGGAAAGAGGAGGAGGGGGCAGCAGGAGCTGATGGGAGCCAGTCAGACACCTGTGCGGCAAACTTTGTTTTTACATACTTTTCCCCCATAAATTGTTACGTACTTCATGCATTATATGTATATTCACGTATACAAGTACATATACATCATATTGTACACAATACATAATATGTATAATCGTACTTTATTTACCGCATGCTTACAAGCATTTACATTAAATCATTGGTATTACATAGTACATATATTTATTAATTGTACATAGCTCATTAAGTCAAATTAATTCCAGTCAGTATGCATATCATAATGATTTATTTACGGTTCAGCCAGCACCATATTATCACTATCACACGCATGAAAGAAAATACCCATCATCACAACCCTTATTCTCACTATTGTCCTATCAGTAGGAGGCCTTCCACTGCTGTCAGGATTTACACCCAAATGAATAATCATCCAAGAAATAACAAAAAGATAACAACATTGTTTTACCTACACTGATAGCTATTACAGCATGAGTTAATTTATACTTCTCTATACGACTTACATACTCATGTATACATGAGTGAATGCCCCAGAAAGGCCCAGAGGTGGCAAGAGCATTGGCTTGCTCTGTCCGTCCCCTTTACAGAGGGAAACAGCAGACAGTAGCTTTAATTTTCCCGAATCTGCTCGGCCTTAAGCTCAGCTTCCACTGAAGTAGCACCTGTCTTCTTTTAGCACAGAGTTTTTTAAACGATGTAATTTTACTGTAGACGAAATTAGAAAATACATATGAGCGGTTTTTCAAAGGATTAAAATAATCAGAAATCCTATTTGCTGCAGAATAATTCTCCTAACATTTTTTCCCTCGGAGATGAAGCTTTTCTTTCAAGGCAGAGAAACATATAAGTGAAAAACATCGTCTTGATTTTGAAATTTAAAGACCTGGAGAGACTCAAAGGGTTCATTCAGTCCCTGGTCACTTCAGGGTCTGCAGTGAAGGAATGAATGAAGCATGAGGGAGAAGGACGAGGGCGGGTTTGAGCTCTGGCTGGCGAGCCAGGTCTGTGTGCAAGCGCTCGGGTCTGGAGGGCCACACTTGCAGGGGACGTGAAACCAGGCCCTGTGAGGAGCACTGAGGGGCACACGCTGGCCCCCTGCTGGCATTTCCCTGCCTCTGCTTGTTTTCTTCTTCCTTCATCGCTCAAGGCTCCCTGAGAGGAAGTCTTAGGAGATTCCTCAGTTACGACCCTCTGTGTTCCCTCCCCAGGTCAGAATCTGTTTCTCCCTCATCTCTGCTCTCAAAGTAGAGCCACAGTAGGACTTCACAGCCGGTGTGTCCCGGCCCGCATTGGCTCTCCCCTGGCCCCGTGGTTCCCGGGAGGGCACAGCACAGGCTAGCTGCACGTCTGCAGGAGGGGCTGTCAGATGGAGGCTGAGGGTCAGGGAAGACCCCTCTGTGGACGCCTGAGCTGAGAACTGAAGGAGGCATAAGCATGGCCTGGGAAAAGCTGGGCTGGGGGGTCGCACCAGAGAGCAGTGCGGGCACGGTGACTGGGTGAGGGGAGGGCTCCTTGGACAAAGTGACTAGAGGTGAGGCTAGACTGGGGATCGGAGTGAGCCCAAGACCCGTGGGTGTCAGTTTCCACGTCCACCAAGGGGGGGTAAGGACATAGGGTTGTTAATTGCTTCATAGATTGTTAATTTTAACGCCAAGGAGACGGGAGGGGGCCTGGACGTGGTGCGTGAGATAGAAGCGCACAAGTTCGCAGTTACTGTCTTATTAATATGCTGTTACACATATTACCTATGGTGGGAAGATAACCTTTGTTACAATTAAAAATGTGATCTGGCACGTGAATGCTTCAGTTGGTAACCCAGCGCACCTCTGGGTCGAATCCAGCGTCGGGTAGGGCTGGGCGGCAGAGGTGGCGTTGCTGGGTGAAGCACGGTCAGCACCAGGACGGGAGCAGCCGCTGGCCGAGTGGGTGTGGCCTCAGGTGTGTTTGTCCCCTCGCGAGACCTGGGCGTCCACACCGTGTCCTGGCGTCAGCCTGGGGCAGAGGTGGCAGCGACCTCTGTGTAGTCATGGCCACGGCGGGCCTGGGTTCTTCTGGGAAGTCAGGCCGGACTCTGATGGCAAGCTCTGTCCTTTCCCCCTCGCACCTCAGCTCTATGAGTCCACCCTGCACGCCTTTGCCTTCTCTTACTCCATGCTAGGAGAGGAGATCCAGCTCCACTTCATCATCCCCAAGTCCAAGGAGCACCACTTTGTCTTCAGCCAACCTGGAGGCCAGCTGGAGAGCATGCGGCTGCCCCTCGTCACGGACAAGGTACTGGCTTCGAGTCCCCGGGGGTCAGATCAAAGTGGCTGCAAGGGACCACTGAGCTGGAGACCTAGAGACTGTAGTTCTTGATGAGTTGGGCACATGGGGTGGGGTGTGGCGGGGAGAGACGAACATGGTGACTGAACTTGGAGGCGGCTGGGGAGCACATGGGCTTTGTGGTCACTCAGAGTCAAATTTGAGTCACGTTTGACGTCATGCTGTCACTTGATGTCTCTCAGCCTCAGTTTCCTCATCTGTAAGCTTTGGGCAATAATAACTCTTGCAAAAGCTTGTGGTGAGAATTGTATGGAATAACCAACGTCAGGCACCAGCACAGTACCTGGAAGATAACAAGGGCCAGTAAATGTTCGTCCCTTCCACTATCTTTTCTTTCATGCTGTCTCTTGTGGAACATCTGAAGCAGGCTAAGACGGCGGAATAGTATAATGATTCCCCCAGGGCTGATTACCCAACCTCAGCGGTTATTCACTCAAGGCCAGTCTTGCTTCATCAAGCCATCTCTCTTCATCTGCCTTCCTGTGTTACTTGGAAGCGAATCTCAGACATTGTATCATTTCATTTGTAAATATTTCAACGTATATCTCTAAAGGAGAAATCTTCTCTCTTCCGAGGAGATTGTTCCTAATAATCCATCGTCTCTGTGGCCGCCATTCTTAGGGGCGCTTGGTTTGACAGTTCCAGCCTGACAACCTCAGAGTCAACCTGCCGCCCCTTCCCCAGCCCCAGCCCCAGCCCCACGGACCTTGTGTACAGCTCTGCTGTTCCTTCTCCAGAGGGCCAGGCATGCCCAGAGCCGAACCCAGCCTTGCAGACCCAGCAGGCTATTATCAAGAATGAAAACATTTGTAAAGTGGCAGTGAGGCCTTTACTATAAGGTGCTTGAGCCTTTATCAGTTACTCCGCTAGCTTTTCCAGGTGGTTCCCATCAGAACTGGTTATGAGGGACTTCCCTGGTGGCGCAGTGGTTAAGAATCCGCCTGCCAATGCAGAGGACACAGGTTCGAGCCCTGGTCAGGGAAGATCCCACATGCTGCAGAGCAGCTAAGCCCGTGCGCCACAACTACTGAGCCTGCACTCTAGAGCCTGCGAGCCACAACTACTGAGCCCATGTGCCACAACTACTAAGCCCACATGCCACAACTACTGAAGCCCGGACGCCTAGAGCGCGTGCTCCGCAACAAGACGAGCCACCGCAATGAGAAGCCCGCGCACTGCGATGAAGAGCAGCCCCCGCTCGCCGCAACTAGAGAAAGCCTGTGCACAGCAACGAAGACCCAACACAGCCAAAAATAAATAAATAAATAAATAACTTTATTAAAAAAAAAAGAACTGGTTATGAGCACCAGCTGTATGCACAGCTTTGTAGCAAGTACTTTGAGGAATCGAGAAGGAACGGAAGACCTAGCTGGAAGCTTGGCCAGCGGAACCTATTGCTGAGAAAAGAGTGAAAGAAAACACAGTTATTTATATAAAAGATTCATAGCCTGAGTGTATGAGTAGCTAGGCTGTATGGCTACAATAGAGGGATTTAAGTCATACAGGCATAACGTGTACTCAGAGCACGATGTTGGGTGCTAATAGGAGAGGTTAATGAATTTGGGTAATCGATATATACCTGTTAGTTTTGCTCACCTAACAAACCATTTCCGAACAAGCATGTACTTAGCTTCTGATTCTGTGGGCCAGCAGTTTGGACTCAGTTCTGCTGGGTGGTTATCCTGGGGTGGCTTGCTCTCACTTGTGTCCGAGGTTAGTTACCAGGTTGGCGGGGGGCTGGCTGGGCTAGGGACGCCCGTGTCTGTTCCCTGCAGCCTCTCCTCCAGCAGGCTAGCCCAGGCTTCTTCCTGGGAGGGTTCAGAGAGAAGGCAGAATGTGTCAGGCCTCTGGAGGCCAGGCTTGGAACTGGCGTGCTGTCATTTTTACTGCATCTTATCCATAAAAGCAAGTCCCAAGGCTAAGCCAGATGCAAGGAGTGTGGAAATAGATGCCATCTTTTGATGGAAGAGGCTGCAAAGTCACATTTTTTTTTTAAATTTATTTATTTGTTTTTGGCTGTGTTGGGTCTTCGTTGCTGCACACAGGCTTTCTCGAGTTGTGGCGAGCGGGGGCTACTCTTTGTTGCAGTGCGCGGGTTTCTCATTGCGGTGGCTTCTCTCGTTGTGGAGCACGGGCTCTAGGCGCGCGGGCTTCAGTAGTTGCGGCCCGCGGGCTCAGTAGTTGTGGCTTACGGGTTCTAGAGCGCAGGCTCAGTAGTTGTGGCGCACGGGCTTAGTTGCTCCGCGGCATGTGGGATCTTCCCGGACCAGGGATCGAACCCGTGTCCCCTGCATTGGCAGGCAGATTCTCAACCACTGCGCCACCAGGGAAGCCCCGCAAAGTCACATTTTAAAGGGAGGGGAATGATTGTGGCCATGCTGACAAACACTTGCTTCTTTATGCCCGTACTCTGCAGAGTCACGAATACATAAAAAGTCCGACGTTCACTCCCACAACTGGCCGTCACGAACACGGGCTCTTTAACCTGTACCACGCGATGGAGGGTGCCAGCCATTTGCATGTGCTAGTTGTCAAGGAGTACGAAATGGCCATTTATAAGAAATACTGGCCCAACCACATCATGCTGGTGCTTCCGAGTATCTTCAACAGCGCTGGAGTTGGTAGGCCTTTTTAAACGTGCCCCACTCTGTAAACTTTCTGTGAATGGAGACTTGAGAGAATGTTCTAGATGTCGATGCACAATGGGAGAGTCGTGAGTTAAGTTTTATTTGGGGCAAAATGAAGACTAGAGCTTGGGAGACGGCCTGTCAGATAGCTCTGAGGAACTGCTCCAATGAGATAAGGGGGGAGGTCAGTGTATATGGGACTTTGATGAAGGGAGATGCACGCAGCCAAGCACACATGTTGGCAGAGGAATGCTACTGGTCACTGGGAGCAGATATCTCTGTTAATGATTTTACTGCTTTTCTACATAGGAGACGAGGCAAGAAATTGGGCTCATAAAATCGCCTCCTGAAAAATATCTAACTCTCTGAAGGCCTGTTCTGCCAGTTTTTCGCAGAGCACAGACTGCCTCCTTCCTGATCGCCACCCTGAACTCCCTTCAGGGTGTGCTGAAGGTCAGCGACCGCCGTGGCTACTGACCGCATCCTTGTACAGGCAGATGGCGAGAGACAGTTTTTGTCCGCGTAGAGATGAAAGACCTTTCTCATTAAGCTTTTTGGCGTTTAAAGCTATTTTGATTTGACTATTCTTTTTGTCTTCGATGCTTGGTTATTGATTTATTCATGTTCTCAGCTGTTAGAAAAGCAAGGAGAAAGCGATGTGTGTACAAATTGGAGAGGAGTGTTTTCTGCCCTAGAATTCTGCCAAGTCAACAGCCTATAGTGGGTGGATGAGGGCTGCAGATCAGGACCCCCAGGAGCTGGCGGGGCGGGGGCCTCGATGGGCTTCCATCACGTTCTCTCCTCACTGGGGCTTTGTCCTGGCTGGTCGTCGGCCTGGGACTGACCTGAGTCGGGGTCGTTTGCCCGTTTCAGGCGCCGCCCATTTCCTGATCAAGGAGCTGTCTTACCACAACCTGGAGCTGGAACGGAACCGGCAGGAGGAGCTGGGGATCAAGCCGCAGGACATCTGGCCTTTCATCGTGATTTCTGATGACTCCTGCGTGATGTGGAACGTGGTGGACGTCAGCGGTGCTGGGGAGAGAAGCAGGTGAGAACCCACACACTCACCCCACCAGTAAGACAAGTGCACGCGCTCTCTTCTCGGTGGGGGATTCTCGTCCGCCCTTCGAGGACCCCAGAGGGCGCCTCATGCTGGAAGGTGTGGTGTGCAGTGAACAGAGCCCTGTGTGTGGTGGGCTCACGTTCCAAGCTTTACTTTGAGTTCTTAATTTAAAAAATGTTATTGAGGTGTAATACATACAGAAAATAATGCAATATATATTCAACAGCAAACGTACGCGAAAAGGAAACAATAATACATATCCAGGTATTTTCACAAACAGAACACACACACTTGACAAACTCCCTGATGAAGAAACAGACCAGCACTGGCACCCCAGAACCTTCCCGTCCCTCCTCCCTCCCCCCAGCCTCCTCCTAACGTGAAGCTCTATTTTTATTTGCTGTGTGACATTAGGGAAATGACTCGTTTTGGGGTTCTAGATTCCTCGTCTTTCAAAGGGGCACTTAAACTTGTGCTAGAAGTTTGTTACAAGGATTAATTAAACCATGAACTGTGTGCCCGGTCGTGGGCAGTGGAGGAGCACAGTGTAGGAAAGGCTCAGGAGATCCAGCTGCATCTGAACATCATTGGCAAAATATTCCTGTGTGGTTTTACCATGAGTGTTTCAACTTAGCCTTTATGCTTGGCTTGATTTTTTTTTTTTTTTTTTTGAGAAACAGCTTGATTTTTTGGCTTGTTTTTTTGAGAGGCAACTTTTGAGGTTGGTCCACCTCTTCTGTGTTAGTTAGTCCTAATGTAACAATTACCATTAACACCACTGCTCTTCTAGAAAAAAATGTTTTCTGTCTGATAGAGCTGCACACGCATGAGGACAGCAGTCACCGTGCTTTCAGTATTCTCAATGTCGCGCGTCCGAGGGCAAGAGCTCGGCTAGGGCAGCGATGAGGAAGAGAACCGAGCTTTTCCCTCTGCCTTTCTGAATTTCGTTCTGCAGCAGCCGTTCAAGTCCTGGCGTGTCAGAGCTGGCTGGGGCCTTAGAGAGTTTAGTTGAAGCCCCTCAGTTGGGGAAAAGGAAGCTGAGATGCAGAGAAGTTGAGCCACTTCCCTGGGTCTCACAGACAGAGCTCTTGTCACCCCAGCTCCCAGCCCTGGGGTTACTCCCTTCAGCAGCCCTCCCTGGTCGTCGGGTGGCCCTCACTGTCTTCACGAACATCAGTCACCGGCAGGGTGGGGTGGGAAGTGTTTACACGCTGCCTCCTTCCCTCCCCCCACCTCACGTGGAATTGACACTGGAAACGCGAGGTGGTTTGGCAGACGCAGAGATTGTGGGCTCCGGAGACAGACAACACCGTTCAAGCCAAACTCTGTCATGTGACACTGGGCAAGTTATCCAGAGCCTCTTTTTCCTCATCTGTAAAATGGGGATGATATGCCTGTGTCATAGGATTGCTGCGAGGATCGATGACAGTGAATCTGAAGTGCTGGGCACGGTGCCTGGTGGTTGTGAGGGGTTCCTTCTGCACCACCCCGCCCGGCATGTTCAGGGGAAAGCAGCATCCTGGCCAGCCTGGTCCAGAGGGCCTTGCTGTTGTCTGCATGCCAACCGAGGGATGTCCGTCTCCTTCCTTCGAACAGGGAATTTTCCTGGTCGGAAAGAAATGTTTCCCTGAAGCACATCATGCAGCACATTGAGGCTTCCCCCAACATCACTCACTATGCCCTGATCGGCATGCGCAAGTGGTCCAGCAAGACCGGGAGCTGCGAGGTGCGCGAGCCCTTCTCCCGCTGCCACGTGCACGACTTCGTCATCCTGAACGTGGACTTGACCCAGAACGTGCAGTACAACCAGAATCGGTGAGCTCCTGCGCCACCTTGGCTGTCAGCTCAGCCCACGGTCCCAGGGCCCTCCGTGAGGGGCAGCCTTACTCCTGGCGGGTAGCTGCTCCATCCTTGCCCTCCAGGGCCAACGAAACCAGAGCCTTTTCACCCGTAGCATTGGCCTGGTCCCTTGCTTGCAGCCCTCATGGGTTTTGTTTTGTTTTTTAAATGGGAATTATTTATTTATTTATTTATTTATTTTTGGCTGTGTTGGGTCTTCGTTTCTGTGCGAGGGCTTTCTCCAGTTGCGGCAAGCGGGGGCCACTCTTCATGGCGGTGCGCGGGCCTCTCACTGTCGCGGCCTCTCTTATCGCGGAGCACAGGCTCCAGACGCGCAGGCTCAGTAATTGTGGCTCACGGGCCTAGTTGCTCCGCGGCATGTGGGATCCTCCCAGACCAGGGCTCGAACCCGTGTCCCCTGCATTGGCAGGCAGATTCTCAACCACTGCGCCACCAGGGAAGCCCCCTCATGGTTTTTTTTGGTATTTTTGTTGTATAATTTTAGGGCAGATTTGCCTAAGACCATTCAACTTCCTTCCTCAATTCACGTGGTACCTTATTTAATGACTTAAATGCTACTGGGTGTTGTTTCTCTTGCTTTTTTGGCTCCTTCTCTGAACACATCACTTTTTAGGAGCGTTAGCACTGAAGGAAACTGTAATTTCCCTGTGTCACTCTCTACAGATGTATGCAGAAATGCTCACATCACGAGAAGAATCTAATCACTAATGTTTATTGAGCCCTCTACCTGCCAGGCAGTGGGCACACCCCCGAGAGGGCCCAGACAGGAGTGTCCATTTTGGAGCCAGACTGACCTGCTAGGAATTTGGGTTCTGCCACTTGTCAGCTTTGCAATTTAGGCAGATGACTTGCCATCTCTGAGTCTTGTCTTCTTCAGCTGTAAAAAGTGGCTAATATTTTTACTTTGGGAGGTCGGTTGTTTTCTTTTCAGCACATAGATGAAGTGGTGTTTGTCAAGTCCCCCTCACGGTGCCTGGCATGTCGTGCCTGGTCCACAGGTGGCAGTGCTTCTGTAGTGTAAGCCTGGGGTGCACCCTGCTTTCCTGGTGCAGGCGCATCACAGCTTGTCCTGCTTTCCTTCTCGGTTTGCCTTCTGTGCCTCCCAGAGGAAGGTCTTTGGGGCAGGAGCGAGCCTGCTCCGCCTTCCCAGCCCCCAGTACAGGGGTGCACACTCCACGTGTCTGGTAGGGGCGTGACTGGGGGTGTGTGAGCTGCCTCCAGTCCGACCCGCCCCCTCCTCTGGTTCTGGGCAGGTTCATGTGTGATGATGTGGACTTCAACCTGCGGGTGCACAGCGCCGGCCTCCTGCTCTGCCGGTTCAACCGCTTCAGTGTGATGAAGAAGCAGATTGCGGTGGGCGGGCACAGGTCCTTCCACATCACGTCCAAGGTGGGTGTGGCCGTGTGCCTAGAGGGGGCTGCTGTCCGTGGTGGGAAAGCTGGCAGGGAGGCCACCCGGGCGCCTTTGAGTCAGTGGGGTGGGCTTGACTGCTGGGAAGTGTTAGGAAAGGTTTCCGGCTGGGAGCCCTGGGAAGGGAAAGACTCCGTGAGGTTTCCCTTCTGATCTCCGACTCTAACTGGTTTCCCGTGTGTCCCCCCCAGCGCACACGCGCCACCAGCCCTCCTGTGCGCCCTTGCCTGCCCGCACTCTCTCTCCCCATTGGTTTCCTGAGCTCATCTCTGTCACCATCTTTGCTGTTCACTTGTCCGGCTTTTCTGCCCAACAGAGCCCCTTGGGGGGCAGGTGTGGTACCGTGCTCTTCTCGGAGCCCCTGGGACAGTGCCTGCCAAACGCTCTCTGAATGGCACTGACGGGCTAGCTTGATGGCTGTGCCATCTGTCCTGGAGCCGGCCTCCAGATGGGCAGAGACGTGATCTGATTGTTTCGGTCCTGGCAGGGCAGACCTGGGCATTTCAGATGCAAAGTCACAGCGAGCCTTCGGAGATCTGTGTCTTCCAGGAACCCATACGGAGCTGGCACACCCCTGCCTTGAAGGTCCCTCCAATCCATGGGGCAGAGTGTCAGAGATGAGCTGGAGAAGTAGGCAGGACCTTATCCGCTGTGGGAAGGTTCTAGACTTTTCTGTAGGAGTAACAAGAACCCACTGAAGGGTATCCAGCAGAGGGTTTGATTAGCATGATTTACATCCACAGTCTCTCTGGCTGTAGCATGGGAAGTATGTTGGTGATGGAACGAGAGATGGCGGGCTCAGATGGCTGGGCCGTGGAGAGCAGGGGCCACGTGGCTGGACAGGAGGCAGGTAGGGTCTGGGGGTCAAGGGGAGATTGGTCGTTCCCAGAGGTTTGCATTCCTGGATTTGGGGGAACGTTCCCAAGGTCCATGGATTCCCTTATTTTTTTCTAGACCAGGCAGCCAATATTCGGCGTGGAATGGTCAGTGTCTACGATTCTGATCAATCACGTGATCAGTTTTCACACGTCCCACTTCGGTTAAACCTAATTTTTCTTAATGGAGAACTTCACCGTGGAAGTTACGTGTTCTCACATCGCTGCTCCACGGCACAGCCTTCCACGATGGGGCCGCCCGCCCCGGGTCCCTGCTCAGGGTGGCTGGGAGTGGCTGACACCCGCCCTTCCCCGCGCAGGTGTCTGACAGCCCCATGGCCATCGTGCCGGCCCAGTACATCTGCGCCCCCGACAGCAAGCACACGCTCCTCGCGGCCCCCGCGCAGCTCCTGCTGGAGAAGTTCCTGCAGCACCACAGCCACCGCTTCTTCCCGCTCTCCCTGAGGAATCACGGCCACCCCGTGCTGTCCGTCGACGGCTACCTTAACCTGGGGTCTCAGGTAACTGTCAGAGGGGGCGCTGTCGAGTCCACAAATCTGGGAAGTTCCTAAACACGTGTGTCAGAACCCAGGACTTGGAATTAGAACCACTCCACTACTTCGGCTCCGGTATGACCCCACTTTACAGCTGGTAAGATAAAGGCTGAGAGGACCGAAGTGGTTTGGCCCTGATATAAGAAGTTAAGAATCAAACCCACTTCTGATGCTAAACATTTCTGATTCTCAAATGAATTAATGAATAGATAAATCTGGATAAGTCTTGGAGTTGAGTGTTAGGATCTAGATTTGGAAATAACATTAAATATTGTTTCCGTTCCTCCAAGTCTGAGCCTGACCTGGCAGTTAGTATTTGCTAGATGCAAAGCCCTAACACAATGTCATGGAGTATTTCATGGAAAATGACATTTTCTCTTGGGTTCCTTTCTTTTCAGATCTCTGTGTGTTACGTGAGCTCCAGGCCCCACTCTTTAAACATCAGCTGCTCCGACTTCCTGTTTAGTGGACTTCTGCTGTACCTCTGTGACTCTTTTGTGGGAGCTGGCTTTTTGAAAAAGTTTCATTTTCTGAAAGGTAACTTCCCGTACTCTTACCGTGGATCTTGACTTGAATGGCTGTCGTCACCTGGCACCTCTGCGGAGGTGACCTCTGGCCCTAGTCCTTCTTGCCAACGGGTAAACTGAGGCTCAGGGTGCGTGACTTCCCCGACCATCCAGGGGAGCACAAGAAGGCTGGGATGGGATCCCAGGGCAGCTCTTTCCCCCTCTACCTGTTTGCGTAGAGACAAGACACAGCCCCTTTCTTTTTGGTGACTAGCAGATATTTTCAACTTTTCTGTTGCTTTTCAAGCCAGGCTCTTAGCCTAAGCATGCAAATCCCCTCAGACGTTTTTCCTTCTTGGTGGATGAGTTCTTCTTCCTTGTCTTGGGATGCCACATGCATCTTTACTTTTCTTCTAATCTTTCTCCCTCTGTAGGTGTTTTCGTGCTAGAGTGGTTGAGAGTGAGAAACATTCATTCTGTGTGACTTAAACACATTCTTTCCAATCCAGCTGGGATCCCTAATCGAGCTTCACTTTTCCTTGGTTGGCCTTGACTCTGACCTTCCTCTCTACCAGGTGTTTAGTGAGCACCAACGTTGCATAAGCTTTGGGGAAATAGAGGTTTCCACAACATTCTCTGCTCTTGGGAAACATTTCGTCTAATAGGAGGATAGGACGTGTAGGTAGGGAGGTAGGTAGCGAGAACAAACACCCATGATTACTGATGAACGCTAGGCGTTGAGAGGCGGGAGGATCCACGTTGCCTCAGCAGAGGGAGAGTCAGGAGGTGCGTGGAGCCTGGGCGGGTGGCCGGCTGGGATGGGTGCAGAGGGAGGGTTGGGCTGGAGGGGCAGGGTGGGGCGCTTCCCGGCAGGGGCTGGAGCCGAGGATGTTGGTTTGTGATCCTGCGAGTCTGTCTCCTTCTCCCCCTCTGCTCACTTCTTTGCCAGTGTTTCTTGGTTCCATGTTGTCTCATCTGCCAGACCTGCCAAATCACAATCTCACTGTCTTGCTAAGAATTAAGAAGCATCCCCAAGGAAACAAGAGCTCACGCGGACATCGGTCCTTCCCTTGCAAGCAGCAGCATATTTTGTTCTTGCAAATAGCAGCCAGGCGGTACCTTTCCTTTGGAGAAACTCCCCTGTTTTCTTCACATACCTCTGCTGTTGTCCACACAGGTGCCACCTTGTGTGTGATCTGTCAGGACCGCAACTCACTCCGCCAGACGGTTGTCCGCCTGGAGCTGGAAGATGAGTGGCAGTTTCGGCTGCGAGATGAATTCCAGACCGCCAATGCCAAGGAGGACCGACCCCTCTTCTTTCTGACCGGACGACACATCTGAGGGAGACACATCTGAGGGGGGGTCTTCAGAACCTCAGGCTGCTGAGGCTAAAGGAAGAATAGGAACCACGGAGTGTCTGGACTGGGACGGGACCCAGAGGTGTCTGTTGGCCACCCCCTCATGGTAGGTGCCAGGGAACCGAGGCCCAGAGATGGACCGAGACTTACTGAGACCGACGGGGATGAGTGGGCAGTGAGCAGGAACTCAAACCAAAGGCCCCTAGGTTCCGGCGCAGACCCCATTGCCTTGGCCTGTGTCGAAGTCCATCATGTGAAGAACAAAGTTTTGCCTGCTGTCACATCATCCGTATGCTTCCATGGACAGACTTGACTTTTCTCTTAGCTCTGAAGGATCCCCCTTGGCTTATCTTGTACAGGTGCCAGCATTTCAGATGATGGATATGATGTTGGCTCTGTAGGTTTCTCTATAACCTACTACAGAGCAATATTCCAAAAGAACCTTTTAACTGTAAAGGCTGGAGACAAGAAAAAATGAAATAGGTTCACTTCATAAGAATTATGTAAGTTTACTCTTTTAGAAGCTAGCCCAAAGGCATCGACTTTAATAAAGTAAAACAAATAGTTTCACTTCAGAGCAGATACGATTCTATTAAAATAGTATAGGGTAAATACCCTACCTCTTAGAAAGGGCAAAAGTGAAAAGAAACTTTTAAAAACTACAGGGGTTTCAGGAAGGAAATTAGGGTTACAGAGATTGACCTTGAGAAATAGAATTTGCCTTACAAAGGAAAGAGGACCAAATGGCTTACTTGAAACAAACAATGAGAACAACTAAAGCGATGTAGAAAATAGTTGATAAGAACTAGACTTCTGACTCTAATTTATTGAAGCTCAGTTTTTAGTTCCTTGAATCGCTTGTCTTCTCTTACGAATGTTTGGTCCCTGACAGGAGAGGAAGGGGGACAGACAAGGCAGCAGCGATGTTCTGTGATGCCCACGCGCTCGCTTGTGCTGGGATGTTTTTTAAACCAGCATGTTAGAGGGCCCCCTAGAGGCTGGGCCTTGGGCCAGGTGCTTTCACAGTTACGATCTTGCTTAACCCTTCCAGCAGCCCATGTGCGTGGAATTATTCTTCCCATTTCAAAGATGAGACAGTTGAGATGTAGAGAGCGCATCTCACCAAGATCACACAGCCGGAGAGAAGCAGAGGCAGACTCTGGGGTCCATCTCCCCACCACATTGCTTATGGAGTGGCCCGTAACCAAAGGAAGAGTTTAAAGGTCGTCAGAAATGAATCAGCAGAATGCACTCTCATCCATCCATCTTAGACGTTTAAAGCACTCTAATGGATAGCAATCCGAGAAGAAATTCTTTTCAGAGATGATGCCAAAGAGTTAACGTCAATCTTTTCTTCCCTAAGAAAAAAAGTCCATGAGTATAAAAGATTTAGATCAGTGTTTCTAAAATGATCACTTTGTATATGTCATTATTCCTATCTTGGAATAAAAACTTACCTTCTTTAGTTCTACTTGTCTTTTATAAATGGTGGCTTCTGGCGGCTTCTGGGCTGCTTTCCCCATTTTATTGGTTAATTTAAACTTGGGGAAAAAAAACCAAACGAGTATTTGTATTTGCTCCAGCCTTACAAATAGAATCTGTGATGCATGGATTGTTTCTTTGCTGGGAATGAGTTGCATTGTTTTGGGAGGAAGTAGTGTGGCCAGTGGTCCTGGGGGGCTAATACCTGCTTAAAATCTCAATGAATGACAGAAGGACAGTTTTGGAAAGGAAAGAAGAACAAATCCATAAAAATAAGGGTATATTAAGATGTGGAGGAATCCCTGAAAGAGAAAAGACAGACAGAAATGGAAGAAACAGTGGCCCAAAGCGTGCAGAGAAGCCTGCCACACAGGAGGATGCTTTCAGGGGCGCCCTGAGCTTCCGAGTGACTAAAGAAGCAGGCAGCGGGCCTGGGCGTTTGGCAGGGTCGTTCACAGGGGAAGTCGCCTCCCAGCCCTCCCTGCCGCGCTCCCCACCCCCCAACCAACCTGGGCTGAGCAGCGGATTGGTTGAGGCTCAGGCCCGGAGTGTGGAGCCCCAAGCAGGGGGCGGGTCCCCAGGCCTTTGTGAAGACAAGCTGTCGGCACCCTGTCGCCACCGCAGTGTCCTGTCCCCACAGTCACTTGAGGCAGTAAATAGCAAACAGGAGCTCCCTAGTACGGAAATAAACGCACAACTAAAACTCATAACAAAAATACAGGAAATGTTATAGAGGGAGAGGTGATGAGCTCCATGAAGAGTCAATACAGCAGACGGAATCCCATCACCCAAGTGTAATTAAGTTCAGGGAAAAAGAATATATTGCATCCAGAACAAAACAAGATCAGGTACAGATCTTGGAAATTCAAACCTCAGTAGGCGGATGAAATAGACCAGCTCAAGAGCGAAAGAGACAGCTGGAAGGTGCAGTTGAGAAAGTCTCTTAAGAAGGCAGTACAAAGGGATGTTCCTGATCTCTGCTGACCCTTAACTTCTCCCTTTGCTTACTGCATGTCAGCTGCCTGGCCCTCCTGGACCACCTTGGCCACTGCCAGGCCAGCACCCGCCTCTGCCCGGAGCGCTCCTCCCCCTCACATCCGCTTGGGTCCCTCCCTCGCTTCCACTGGGTCCTTACTACTCAAAGGCCACCTCCTCAGTGAGGTCATCCCTGATTGAGAGTACCTACTAACAGAACACAGTTTGTTTAGCTGTCTTTTGTTTTTTTGGTCTTTCCCCACAAAAGCAGGAATTTTATGAGACAGTTCCACTGCTCTGTTCCCAGAGCCTTGATTATGCCCAGCAAACTGTAGGGACCATGAGATGACCATTGAATGAATGAATGAATCTCTTCTATCTTAGCTGATCCCAACATGGGAGCTGGGGGTGGGAGTGGTCAGTGATGGCGGAACTGATAAAGTGAGTGAAATTGAGCAAAAATTCCTGGTTTAATGGGGCAGAAGTGATTAACATGTTAATGGAAAAGTAATATTTAAATATATGTGTTAAAAACTTTTAGAGAAGCTGCTAGAAGGAAAAAACAGGATGTCCAATATCTAAAACATTAAAGGGAAAGGTAGCACTGACAAGGTCAGTGTATGAGGTAAGAGCAGGCTGGGGAGGGGATAAACAGCAAGAAAGCTTGGTAAATAGGAAACACATCCAAGCCTATCAATAATCAAAATAATTATAAATGAATTAAAGTCACCTAACAACAGTTGAGGCTCTCAGATTGGGTCAAGAAAGCTAATCAGACTAGGACTCCATGTTTAAAAATTAAATAGGTGGGGGCTTCCCTGGTGGCGCAGTGGTTGAGAATCTGCCTGCCAATGCAGGGGACACGGGTTTGAGCCCTGGTCTGGGAAGATCCCACATGCCGCGGAGCAACTGGGCCCGTGAGCCACAACTACTGAGCCTGCGCGTCTGGAGCCTGTTCTCCGCAACAGGAGAGGCCGAGACAGAGGCCCGCGCACCGCGATGAAGAGTGGCCCCCGCTCACCACAACTGGAGAAAGCCCTTGCGCAGAAACGAAGACCCAACACAGCCATAAATAAATAAACAAACAAACAACCTGTCTTTTATTAAGCCAGGTTTAAAAAAAAAAAAACAGGCAACGAGATATTTTAAGTTAAAATTCAAAGTTCTACCCAGAGGGGTGAGACTGTCCCAACATGTTGTAGACATGCCAACATCGCTATGAAATATAAAGAACTGTGAGAAACACGAGAAGGTGGGTAAACTGTGTAATCATAAATGGAGACTAGTATGTCGCAGAAGCAGACAAAGAAGACCCACAGAATTGAGAGTTGGTTGACACAGTAATATGTTTGGTCTAAAGTAATTCACCTTCAAAGAGGAGAGAATTCTTGTGTAATAAAAATTCCAGAAAATGGACTGGAGCTAGATAGCAGTGAGGGTTGCATAACAGTGAATGTGCTAAATGTCACTAACAGCCAATTGTATGTGTATTTTACCGCCATAAAATAAAAACTCTCCCAGAACATTGGGAAATATGGAATCCTGTACTTCTGAAAGGCCAGATATAACAGTCACCCCAAAACCAGATAAGAATAATAAGTACACACCAAAAATCTGATTCTTTTTTTCCTGAAAACTTTCAGCAATTTACGACTCTTGCAGTAAAGGAGGAGAAATCATGCTACAAGAGCAACATTTATATGGATGTCTGAGTTCTTGACGCAGGATGTGGCAGAGGGCACGGAATCTGAAATCGGGAGACTTGGGTTCATGCCTTGGCTCCTTTGCCAAGTCATCCAGCTCCCTGGAGACTATGTTAGCTGTGAAATCAGCAACAGTGAGTAGCAAACTTTCTTGAGCATCTACTATGGTTAGGCATTTTACTAGATGGCTAATTGTCCATTATTTAATTTAGTCGTCACAATCACACTTGAAGTCGATATCATTGGTATCATTTTACAGAGTAAGAAACTAGGGCTCAGAGAGGCTAAGTGACTTGTCTGAGATCACACACCTCTCAAGTGACAGAACAAATCTAGATTCATGCCTGCAGGTGTAAGGATGGTTTCACTAACATCACAGCTGTGTGCTATCTTGAGTTATTTACTTCCCCCAAATGCTGTATATTAGAAGGCACTGTTGGCTCCTAAGACTCTGTGTGCAATAAAAAATACTGATCCAGAATTTTCTCACTGGGTTGCCTGTTGAATGTGGTGCTGGATTCAAGCATGTACCAAATGCACCACATTATGTGCCATCCAGAGTCTAGGCAATCTCAGCATTAAGGTTTAGAAACCACTTTCAATAAAGAAGTTTGCATGAAACCTCCCACGTCTGGCTTCAGATTCTGCAGACAGCTCTTCTTTAAGGGAAAACCATGAACCAAGGGCAAGTCCAGTGTCTACGGCTGCTGTTTCTTTTTCAGTCTACTTGCTTAGGCAGACTTCCAGCTCAGAAGGAATTAGCATTTTAATTAGCAAACCAGTTGGGAAGGCCAGTGCAGAGTTTTCAAGCCCTTCAGGTCTAGAGAAGAAACAGAAATTCTAAGACTGCATTTGTCATTCACCGAATAGACTGTCCCAGTTTCCTTTTGCCTTTCTTCTAGAACTCAGGCGAGCACCAATTTTTCTCTCTTAGGATCTTTTGCTCTATGAAAGGGTGTTTCCTAGGGGTGGCAATCCACCCTACCAAGAAGGGTGGGCTTTGGGTGGTGTTGTGAGTTGAATTGTGTCCCCCAAAAAGATATACTGAAGTTGTAACCCCCAGTCGTTCAGAATGTGAGTTTAATTGGAAATAGGGTTGTTGTGATGTAATTAGTTGAGATGAGGTCATATTGGAGTGACGTGGGGCCCTCATCCAGTGTGACTGGTGTCTTTATAAGAAGACAATAAAGAGAAACAGAGGGAGAACACCATGGGGCCGTGGAGACAGAGGCTGGAGTGATCAATCTACAAACTAAAGAATTCCAGGGATCGCTGGGAACCAACAGAAGCTGGGAGACAAGGAAGGATTCTTCACTAGAGCCTTAGGAGGGCATAGCCGGCTGACACCTTGATATTGAGCTTGTAGCTTCCAGAACTGTGAGAGGATAAATTTCTGTTGTTTTAAGCCCACTACCTTGTGGCACTTTGTTACATGCAAGCCCTAGGAAATCAACACAGGTGGGCAGTGCATACCTCACCTTGCAAAGTTTGGCAAAGTTTGGCAAAGGCTTCCTAGGATCCTGGTATGAGGTGGTCGTGGCCATAAGACTAAGACTTAGGAAAGGAACACTTTTGGGGTCTCTTGATCTTGGCCAAGCAGGCAAACAAGTAGACCAAACAACCACACAAATAGATATAGCTTATTTTTTTAAAACACAGAATTGTAGGACTTCCCTGGTTGGGGGCGCAGTGGTTAAGAATCCGCCCGCCAATGCAGGGGACACGGGTTCAATCCCTCGTCCGGGAAGATCCCACATGACGCGGAGCAACTAAGCCCATGCGCCACAACTACTGAGCCTGTGCTCTAGAGCCCACGAGCCACAACTACTGAGCCTCCGTGCTGCAACTACTGAAGCCCACGTGCCTAGAGCCCACGCTCCACAACAAGAGAAGCCACCGCAGTGAGAAGCCCGCGCACTGCAACGAAGAGTAGCCCCTCCTCACCGCAACTAGAGAAAGCCCGCGTGCAGCAACGAAGACCCAACGCAGCCAAAAATAAATAAATTAAATAAATAAATTTAAAAAATACAGAATTGTAAAGATAGGCTGCATTCAGGAGCCAAGAGCTTCCCTTTATATTAATAACGGCTACTACCCATTGAGCTCTTTAAGTGCTACGTACACACTTTTCCAAGCATTTTTTCATGTTTGATGTCATTTAATTCTTCACATCCAGAGGATAGTTGTTATCATGTCTGTTTCACAGATGTGGGCAGGAGGCCCAGCAGGTGAAGGAATTTGCTGACAAGTGACAGAGGCAGGATTCATCTCCAGGCCTGTCTGAGCCTGGACTGCAGGTGCTTTAGTCAATGCCCAGTGCTTCTACCTGGGGCCCCAGCAAGGGGAATTTGATTTCTATTTGAAATTTGTTATTTAGATATTATACAAACAACATTATGCCAACAAATTAGGAAAAAAAAAAAAAAGTTTCATAGTCCTTTTTCTACCAGACATTTCTGAGTGTCTGCTGCGTGCCAGGCACTAAACTCAGATCCTGGGATGAAGGTAGCAGAAACCACCCTTATTCTTAGGTCACTCATGCCTCCAGAGCAAGCTCACCATCTTCTAAGTGCCTCATTCTAGACCTTTTCTCTGAATCGGAATGACTTGTGCATACTGTAATTTTGCATTCTGTTTCCCTGTTTAGTTAATAGTAAAACCACAATATGTTTATACGGCTAAGTACGTCTTATTATTTGTTTATGGTGGCCTAACACATAGGATTTGTTTGAATAGATGATCATGAATCATTCGATTCCTTAAGGCTGAGCCTTTAGTTTCTTATCATCTTTTGTCAGCAGACTCTTGGGAAGCAGTGTGATGCAGCGGGGCGTACCTGTCCTGAGTCTGAGTTTCTGAGTAATGGGGCAAGACTTGTCTTAACCTCTCTTTGCTTCCATTTCCCCACATGTGAAATGACAAAAGTAATAACAGTGTTTCCAGCCTGCTGGTAAATGCCCCATGAAGAGCATGGCAACACACCTGTGTGCCCACAGAGGGGCTTTTCTTCCTTGGCAAACTGCCTTAAAGGAAAATTCCAGCAGGTGAAACATAGGCTCTAAGTTTTTGAACATTTCTCTAGCTCCCAAAATTTCTTGTCTGTCTCCTTTCCAGGAGGGCACTCTGATTTTCTCTCCCTCCACTATCTGAGCACATTGGTCACACCTGGTTTCTGGTGGCAATATGGGCTCTTGTCATTGACATTTTGAAATTAATGTATTCACCATAAAATGTTGCATCACTATTGTTTTGATTGTTGTTTCTTTAGGAACTTTTGAGGCTGAACGTATTTCCTCTGGTGTGTTTCTTGGCCTTTGAGGTCTTGGTGTTTTCCTTAATGATTTGCATGAGATCTTTGGATAACATGTAAAGTCACTCCTTATGTATCGTTCATGTTTTCTTAAATTGTTTTCTCAATATGTTTTTCTTTAAATTTTGGTCCTGCTGTTCTTTGCTATTCACAGGGCCTCCTGTAAGGGTTTACCCAGTTACCAGGTTTTACCCAGTTTGAGGTCTAGAGTGATGACAATGACAATAGTGACACCTAGTATTTATTGGGCATTTACTGTATGCCAGGCACTGTGATAGGAGCTTTTCATTCTTTCTCATTTCATCATTACACATTGATTATTAGGTACTATATATGCATAATCTCTGATCTGAAACCCTTGGGATCAGATGTATCAATATTTTGCAATTCAGAGTATTTGACTTTTTGAAAAGTAACATGGTTCATATACCACTGACCACAGCAACCCGAACAGGGTGTTATGGACTTAATATTGGCATCCCTCAAAATTCATATGTTGAAGGCATAACCCCCACTGTGGCTGTATCTGGACATGGGGCCTCTAAGGAAGTAATTCAGGTTAATTACTGATGAAGTAAGTTCATCATAATGAGGTCATAAAGATGGGGCCCTGATCCAGCAGGATTAATATCCTTGTAAGAAGAGACACCTGAGAGCTCTCTCTCTCCCCCAACACATGCACAAAGGTCATGTGGACACACAGCAAGATGGCCGCTGCCCACTAGCCAGGAGAAGCCTCAGAATGAAATATAAACTTGTCAGCACCTTGATCTTTGCAGCCTCCAAAGCTGGGAGAAAATAAACGTCTGTTGTGTAAGTCCCCCAGTCTGTGTTGTTTGGTGATGGCAGCCCGAGCTGACACGCAGGAACTTGGAGCATCCCGTAATCAAACACATTCACGTTTCTGCAGCAAAATGTACATATACTTCTATGAAGAAGGATAACTAAGGGCTGTACATTGCTTCAAATCCAAGTCAGTTTTTCCTGATCTAAATTATTTTTAAAAACTGGATTTAAGGGCTTTTGCTCCACCAGTTTTATAGATGAAAAAGCAGGCTCAGGGAAATTCCTCTGCCCAGGGTGGGCTCATCCAAGTGATGAGGCCAGGCCCCAAACCAGGTCTGCCCCAGGCCGGGGCCCGAGTCCTGGGCCGACTGGACCCTGCTGATTCAATTGCTTCTGTACCCCCTAATGGAGCTGCACCAAAGTTTGTATTTTGAGCCGCTTCTTGCTCTTTCCTACTTCACGGTGCTCTGTGAGCTTTCGCTAGAATGAAGGAGGGTGCCCTCCCCCGCCTTCACTAAGGAGCTCCAGAGATGGGCCTTTAAGGTCAGCCCACAGGGATCCTCAGCCAATGCGGCGGAGCCCAGGCACACGGGGCAGAGAGGGGGTGCCCACCCTCCACGTGTCGGTCTGGAGTCCGTCCTCTTCCATCCACCGGGCGATCTCGTGCCCGACCCTCAGAGCCGCCTGACGAGAGGTTCCCAAGACCAGCACGGTGTGGCTCCTTCTTTCCAGGTGGCCCTTCCTCTCCCTGACAAGGAGGGTGGTGGGCTCTGTGTAGGCTCTCTCTGAAGTGTGTTGTCATCGCCTCTGGCCTTTTCTCAAGGGCTTGGGGGCTGGGGGCCGGGACGGTCACCTCCCGGTCATGCAGTGGCCACCGCACAGCACCCCAGGCCGTGTGCCCGGGCTGGGCCTTCCTCCTGGCCACCTTTCCTGTCTTCCTTTGCCTGCTCTAGCTTCTCACCTCCAACAGGGTACTCGCCCAGGCGTGTGTGCGTGTAGTGTGTGTGAGGTGTGTGGCGTGATATGTGTGCGTGTATGTGTGTGTGCGTGATGTTTGTGGGATGTATCTGTGTGACGTTTGCCCGTGATGTGTGTGCACAGGTGCTGGTTCCAGGACTGGGGACCAGGGTGAGTGATGGGTGGAGTTCAGGGAAGCGTCAGCATAGTTAATCAGAAAGAACCTTTTTTCTTTTTAAATTTTATTTATTTATTTATTTTTGGCTGCGTTGGGTCTTCGTTGCTATGGCGCGGGCTTTTCTCTAGCTGCGTGAGCAGGGGCTACTCTTCGTTGTGGCACGCGGGCTTCTCATGGCGGTGGCTTCTCTTGTTGTGGAGCATGGGCTCTAGGCGCGTGGCTTCAGTAGTTGTGGCACGCGGGCTTCAGTAGTTGTGGCTCGCGGGCTCTAGAGCGCAGGCTCAGTAGCTGTGGCGCACGGGCTTAGTTGCTCCGCAGCATGTGGGATCTTCCCAGACCAGGGCTCGAACCCGTGTCCCCTGCATTGGCGGGCGGATTCTTAACCACTGCGCCACCAGGGAAGCCCCAGAAACCTTTTCCTGGCCCTTCTGCTCTGCGCTTCACTTTTCTCTTCCTGCCCCTTTGCAGATCTGTGGCTTCAATGGCAACAGACAGGAAAACCACCCTTTCTCTCTGGGCTCAGGCCTCACAAGCCTTCAGGAGCAAGGCTGGCCGCGTCAAGCAGGACTTGGCCCTGTGCAGGCAGGAGAGGGGCCGAGGCCTGCGGGGAAATGGAGGGAGCCTGCTCTGACAAAAAGAATGGAAATGCAACCTTTCCGAACACTGCTGGCCAGAGCACGTCTGTGGGGCTGTTCTCCAGAGCAGGCAGCCCTGCCGTCGTCCCATGGCTGCACCGGCTGCCTCACGTCAGGCAGACACACAGGCCCAAGGCCAGAGAGGGCAGCTGGTGACTCCAGGCTCTCTAGAGCCCACAGAACGCTCCTGCTGGGGTGAACGGCTGCTCCCTTACTTGGAGCGACTGGACGATTTTACTACAGCCCATGTGATCTAACAAGGCAGTCAGCTCTGGGCACTGTTGATTTGTCATTTGCGGAAATTCAGGAGAGCAGAAAAACAGCAATAACAATAATAATAATAGTAATAACAATAGCAACAAAAATAATGCCAGCGAAAATATATTCTTTATTATGCACCAGGCACTGTGCTAAGCGTTTAATCTTCAGACAACAGGAAAGATGGGTACTATTCATCTCCATCATACAGATGAGGCGACTGAGGCTGAGAGGTGTAAGTGACTTGCCTGCAGGTACGCAGCTGGTAAGTGGCAGAGCCGGGGGTCCCTGCAGGTCCGCCTGACGGCAGGGCTTGAGTTATTAGTGATGGAATTGCTCATCTGAATGCTAGATGGCGGTGCAGCCAGTGTTACTCTGCTCATTCTTCGATTTCATCCAGGCCAGGGTTCCTGGGGGAGCCCCAGAGCCGGAGGCTGTGTCCACTAGGGCGGGGCTCCGGGGCCCCCGGGGGGAATAGCTCCATGGGCTGGTGCTCTCGACACAGGGAGCTGAGGGCTTCCAGGAAGAGTTTTCTGAAGGAGGAGGACACAGCATTGTACAGCACAGGGGTCACCGCCGAGCTGACGTAGAAAAGCGTGTTTGTCACCAGGTAGAAGTAGTGATAGAAATCGTAGAGCTTGCTGGAAGAGAAACCCGGAAGGCAGGTTAGGGGGCCTGCCGCCTGCCCGTGGCATCCTCCCCTTCCTGCTGGGAGTGTCTCCCCTTCCACACGGCTGGGTGAGGAAGGCCTGCTTCCTGCTATCGGGAAGCTCAGTGTGAATGCAAGAGACGTTCCATCACACCAGCTGCCCTTGGCTGACTTGCTCCGCCCAGCCTTTGAGTCCCTGTTCCTGGCCGCCCTGCCCGGTCACCTGCACAGTGAAGGGCACACCTGCTGGTGGACGGGGGCCACTGGCCGGCCCGCTGAGACACTGGGAGCCTCGTGCTGCTGGGTGCGGTCAAGGAGATGCGGCTTCACTAAGAGGAGAAAGTCCTTCTGAGAAGCTGCGCCCCTTGTCGCCGTGGGAGCGGCTGCGTGTGTGCATGTGTGTGCACGTGGGGGTCGGGGGGGACACTAGCAGCTCTCGAGAAGGAGCCATCTGTTGACACAGCTATCTCCTTGGAGGCCACATGGGATCGCTGTCCTCTCAGATGTTTGACTTTCCCTTATGATCGAGGCATAGTGATTTCCAAAAGGAAGATAAGGGATTCTCTGCTTTGCTTTTCTCCAGTCGTGTCGTAAAAAGGGTGTGCATGGTCTGGTCTCTAAGGGGCCTCTGTTAGCTCATGGAATCACAGCTCTGAGGCTTCTTCCCTCTCTCCTTGTATGAACATGGCCTTTCCCCCGCTCCCTACCTGTAGGCCGCTCTCCGTCCTGAAGTCAGGATGCCCATAACCATGACTACCACTCACGTGGCCTGACCAGTTCAGAGAGGTTTCTGGATCATGCTCTGTTCCCCACCCTGAGCTGGGAGCCTTTGGGATAACAGACTGGGCAGGACCAGATAGAAAGGAGGCCAGAGTTCTGGGGAACCCAGCAACTGCGGGTCCCTGCGGAGAGCAGAGGCAGCCCTGGCCCCTCCCGGCGGCCCCTCCCTGTGTGCTGGGGCTCCTCCCCTCACTCACTCGGTCCACCCGTTGTCAGGGACGTAGCAGTACATGAGCCTGCGGGCATGGTACGGCATCCAGCAGACGACATACACAGCCAGGATGGCTCCTGCAGGACCGGGGAGAGACAGACAGACAGGAAACACATAGCAGTTACGCCATCTCTGGGGAGGAAGCTGCCCAAGGTGACGAGAGCATTTCCCTTGAACTTGCTCCTGGAGTCTAGGGGTTGGAAGGGGACTTTGAGGTTATCTGACACACCCTTACCTGGCTCTGTCCCCAAACCTGGTGTTACCCTGTCCTCTGAGTGAATGTCTTTAATCCTGACCTGTCCACTGACATGCTTCTAGAAACTGCTACAATATCTATAAGCTCCTGGCCACTAGAAAATACTCCCAACTCAGGGCTAGATATTCCCACTTGGTTGTCTGACTGCGTGGACAACAGAACTCAAATGTCCTTCTGCCTTATAAGTCCCCTCCCTCTTCTATCCCTTTTTCTGATTGATGGATGGCACCACCATCCATCTGGCACTCACGTCATAAGCCACAGAGTCTTCTTCTTTTTCCATTACCCCCAAGATCCAATCTATTAAACAGCTTCTCCCTAACATCTCCCTCTCCATTCCTTCCTCCTCACTTCCCCTGTGCCCACCCTAAGGGGCCCGTGTCGTCCCTCCACTGGACTATGACAGCAGTCTCCTAAGTGGCCCCATTGTCCCCAACCTTCTCCCTCTTCCCTTCCTTTCTTCTACTCCTACCCTGAGTGGCAAACCCATTCTCTCTCTACTCCACTGTGGCCCCTGGACCAGCAGTGTCCACCTCAGCTGGGAACTTGTTAGAAACGTAAAATCTCAGGCACATCCCAGACCGGCTGAATCAGAGTCTCTGGGTTGGGGGCCAGTGGTCTGCGTCTTAACAACTGTTCACATCATTCTTGTGCACACAGAAGTTTGAGAAGCAAACTTCTCAAACTTGGATAGCCCGTCCTCTAAGACTGCTGAGCACATATATCTCAAGAGCAATTCTGGACACCAGCTCTTTCCATGACGGCCCGTTGTCTATGGAAGGAAATCCAGGCCCTTCATGTGCTGCCCTTGTTACTTGTCACAGCACATTACACTTGCCTCTTATATTTTGGTCCTGCCCACAAGACCGTGGCATTGATGACAGAGGAGACCCTCTCCCTTACTCCATCCTCCCAGACCGTCGTGAGTTCCTGGATCACAGCAGGTGCTTGGAAAGACCTCTGTTTTCCTGTGCCTTTAAAGTTGCCCTTACAAAGCCAAGTTTGCCCAGATACTTAGAAAAGCAAACACACTGATCGATGTCACTTTAGGAACAGTAGAGAGTTAGTGGAGAGCTGGATTTGGAGACCCAGCTGGTCTGAGTCCACTGTTGCTGGTCTGTGGGTCCTTAACTACATTTGCTCCTCGCGTCCATCTGTATGGCCAGACGCCCTGAAAAGCAGCCAGGCATCTGCTTGTCTCTGTGCGCCACTCCCTGGAGCAGATGGGGGGTTCACGTGCACAATTCCCATTCTTTCCTTTAATTCTACTGCTGCACCTTACAGAAGCCTATTGGTGACTATATAACTCCCCAGGGCAAAGAGAAAACTGAGTGCTAGAGGGAGGCAGTAACTTGCTCAAGGTCACGTGGTCAGGTATTGGTGGAGGCAGCCCTGGATCTGGCCCTCCCTCTCTGGGCGGTGTTACCGGGCACTTAACTGAGAACTTGGATGCTGCGCCGGAGGCCACGGGTCCGGCCGGGGTCCTTGTGTCTCACCAGGGCGGCCTGGCCTCCCAGGGCCAGTGTCCTCCTCTCCTCGCTCATTAGCTTCAGGTGGCTGGGGGCAGAGCTGCCGGGGGCAGAAGGGGATGGCCCCTGGGAGCACAGGGCCTCCAGGTGGCTCACGGTGACCCCGCTGAGGAAAGCAGTTAATGCCAAGGGGAGCACAAAGGACACCAGCACATTCACCTGGAAAAGGTAATTCCAAAGGTTATGGAGGTATCACCAAGGCTCAGTGATACTCTGGTCATCAGGCCGGGCTCAAGGGCCCAGGAATCTGTAGCAGCAGGAGAGGGGGTGTGTGGCAGGGGTGTGGTGACAGCAGGTTTACAAGAGGAAGTCGAGAAAATTCTCAGAAAGGAGAGAGCAATGAAAATAGAAGAGAAAAGATAAGAAAATTTGGGACGTTTAGGATGCTCACCATCTAAGTAATAGCCATTCTAGAAAGAAAAATAGAGAAAACAGAGGGGAGGAAATTATAACAACAACAACAAAACACACAACCAAAACCACATTTAAGAAAGATTTACCAAAATGGAGGAATATGAGCTTCTAGACTGAAAAGCACTTAGCTACCCAGAACAATGAATGAAAATAAATCCACGTCAAGGCATGTTCTTATGAATTTTAGCACCTGGAGACAAAGAGAAAGTCTTGAAAGCTTCCAAAGGGATAAAACGGCACATACAAAGGATGGGGAACCAGAATGGCATTAGACTCACTCAAAGCAACAGTGGAAGAAGCTAGAAAATAATAGTGATGCTTCACAATGTGTGAGGAAAATGACTTCCATCTTATAACTTTCTGCCCAGCCATATTATGAGAAACGCAAGGATAAAATGAAACATTTTCAGACATGCAAATTCTTAAAAATTTTTTTACCTTCTACGAACTTTCTCTCAGGTCGCAGGAGGTTACAAGAGCATATGTTCCATCAAAATAAGGTTATGAACAAATACAGAGGGAGAGCTGGGATCCCCAAATCAGTGTCCCACAGAGGAGCAGAGAGATGGGGTGGCATTGGCAAGGTGCCAGCTGTGCACCCAGTGAGGCTGGAGCAGAAGATAGGGTTCCAGGGATGACTGAAGAATACAAGATGAAGCTGGTAGATTACCTCATGGGTCTGAACATATTGAAATAGTATTTATACTTCTGGTAGAGAAGGAAAAATGAGTTAGAAATAGATAGGAAACTAAGCAAATGAGAGGGAAAAAAGGCTATTCATCATTAACTGCAAGGAAAACAAATACTGGAGATAATATTGTAATATTGGAAAGGACAAAACCCAAAAATATACAACCTGGCTCATCAGTGAAGAATTTTACATAGTCACAATAAAATAAATATTGACCATGAATCTAACCAAATACCATGACATAATTATACTGAAAGGATGGTGAGAGGAAGTGTGTGTGAATGTGGGGTGTGGAGGGCAGGGATGGGAATGTAAAAGAATGATGTATTCATTTTCTACAGGTAGAAGTCAGTGGATAAATTTAAGGCTGACAGATAAAGCAGGCGTATTCTTTGGAAAATGTAGGCAAAAGGTAGCGGGAGTTACGTAAGAGTGGACGGTGGTTGCCTCCAGATCAGAGACTAGAAGTCAGAGCATGGAGGAGCAGGGAGGGAGCAGCTGTTTTACATTATAGGTCTTGTGTTATTATTTGATGTTTTTTGATTTATGAAAAACAAGTTTATATACCTTGTGTTTTAAATGTTTAATTTTTCAAATTCAAAATACATGTGTTATAGGGTTTTCTCCTCCTCAGTTCTTTCCCTCTGCAAACACTGAAAAAAAATGAAACATTTTAATAGCACTTTAAAATCAGTGCAAAAAAAATGGGGACTTCCCTGGCAGTCCAGTGGTTAGGACTCTGCGCTTCCACCGCAGGGGGCACGGGTTCCATCCCGATCAGGGAACTAAGATCCCGCAAGTATACGGCCACAACAAAAAAAAAAAAAAAAAAAAAAAATTCATCACAAAATGTCTCAATTGGGTGCTGCACCTTTGTAAGGAGTTATCATTCAGGCTTTTTTCACCTTAATGCACGCTCACAAGTCAGCAACACCTAGAGAAAAATAAAACACTGTACATGACGATCATTTTAAGTTTGTTGTGGAACCAAACAGGTTTTTATTGACAATATACTTACTATCAAGCTGTAACTTTAGTACCAGTCAAGACAGAAGTTGAAGGTAAAACATATATTCATAAGTTAGTAATTAATCTTTGGGACCTTTGAGATCTTTCTAGAAGAACTATCAAGGCATACCTGGAGATATTGCGGGTTTGGTTCCAGACCACTGCAATAAAGTGAATATTGCAATAAATTCAAGTCACACAAATTTTTTTGTTTCCTAGTGCATATGAAAGTTATGTTTACCCTATACTGTCGTCTATTAAGTGTGGAATAGCATTATGTCTAAAAAAACCAATGTACATACATTAATGTAAAAACACTCTATTACTAAAAATTGCTAACCATCACCTGAGCCTTCAGTGTGTCATAATCTTTATTGCTGTCATAATCTTTATTTGAAATATTGCGAGAAGTACCAAAATATGACACAGACATGAAATGAGCAAACGCTGCTGGAAGAATGGCGCTGATAGACTTGCTCAACTCAGGGTTGCCACAAACCTTCAATTTGTAAAAAACACAATAAAGCTAAGAGCAGTAAAACAAGGTATGCCCTTGCAGCTTTTTCTACTTTCAAAAACTCTGAGCAGTTTCCTTGGTCAAAAAGCATTGATTCATGTGGATAATGAATCCACTCACTGATAAGACACTAAAAAGAAAGGTGGGCCGAAATAATTTGAGTCTGGTTATTTCGTTGTGTTAACACAGACTGTACATCTCACGTGAAACATTTTTGACATATACCATTTGTCAGACAACACTGGTACACTGAAAGAATTCACTACATATAATGTCAAAAGCTTGGCCCGCGAACGCTTCATGGCTTTCATCGCATTGGTTGGTCCGTACCAGGAAAGTAAACGTTGAAAGTAGCATATCTGCAGCACAAACATTGCTTGACACTTTTTCCTCTCTCAGGCCTAACTCCAAAATAAGTACAGCCTGGAAGCCACTGCCCCAGTCTGTGAACTGCGTGGTGGAACTTGACAGCCAGGTCCTTTGAGCCTGGGGCTGTTAGTCCATTGGCGGGGCCACAGCAGTGTGCAGCGGGAGCCGGGCGGTCAGGCCTCGGGCAGGAGCAGTAGAGCACTGACTGTTCTGCTGACTGATTCCCTGCAGCTCACAATCCGGAGGCAGCTGGGCTGCTGGGAGGTAGATGAGTGCTGCCCCGTGCTGCCCTGTGGCCGGGAGGTGCTTGGGCCAGGGCTGGCGCAGGCAGCATGTGGGCAGACCGCTGAGGTCTGAGGTCACAATTAGTCCACCTGGTGCAGCGCTAGGAGGAGCCACTCCCACTGTTGTCAGTGGGCTCCCTTATTCTGACGGCTGCCTTGATTCCCTGCAGGACCAGTTCCATTAGTATGGTTACTGTTGGTGGGTTTTGGTGTTTGTTGTTTCGGTCTCCTTTATCATCAGGTCCAGACTGGGGTAAGGAATTGGACAACTTGCAAAAATGTCTGATATAGGAAGTGGATTTTCTAAAACTTAGGGATCCTGCCTAGACAGCTTTGAGTAATTCTCCTTATAGGGACCATAGTAAGCCACTTTGAAAGCAAGTGGAATGTTTTCTTATTGGGTTTAACTTCACATTTTTCCATATTCTCAGTAAGGCTGCAGTGGATATGTGTATTTCTTTTGAAACCCTTCATTAATGTTGAATGTTCAGGCCTCTTTTTATATCTGCACAACGTCCCAATAAACTAGTTGTTCTTTCATGTTCTTGTCACGGGGCTAAAGACTAGTTTTGGTGATAATAAAAAAGCAGAAGCCTAGGGTGGGTCCTGAAATCTATATTTTTGCCTGCTCTCAAAGAATTCTTATACCCCGTCACATTTGCTCACCACTCCTGCAAGAGTGGGAAGACTTCAGAGTTAATTTTGAATTCAAATCTGGACTTCTCTTTCTTTATTATTTTTTTTATTGAGGTATAGTTGATTTACAATACTGTGTTAGTTTGAGGTATACAGCAAAGTGATTCAGTTATACATACATATATTTTTTTATTTTCCATATAGGTTATTACAAGATGTTGAATATAGTTCCCTGTGCTATACAGCAAATCCTTGTTGCTTACCTATTTTATATATAGTAGTTTTTATCTGTTAATTGCATACTCCTAATTCATCCCTCTCCCCTCCCTTTCCCCTTTGGTAACCATAAATTTGTTTTCTATGTCTGGGAGTCTGTTTCTGTTTTGTATATATATTCATTTGTATTATGTTTTAGATTCCACGTATAAGCGATACCATATAATATTTGTCTTTCTCTGACTTACTTCATTTAGTGTGATAATCTCTAGGTCCATCCATGTTGCTGCAAATGGCAACATTTCATTCTTGTTTGGACTTCTCTTAGTGTTTCACTTTAGCCGGGTCTCTCCACAAGTTCTTTGTAAAATGGGGCAATGAGACCCAACTTCCTGACTGGTCTCCAGTATGAGAGGTGAAAACACAGGCTGTAGGGTCGCCCCTCCCGCTTACCTGGATGAAGACCTGCAGCGTGGTACGGCTAACCAGCACGGTGCACACGCGCGAGGCGGGCTCCGGCTGCCCGCCGGCCGTCTCCAGCTCGTGCTTCTGCCCCATGACGACTGCCATGGGCAGGGCCAGGCCGAGCGAGGCGGCCCAGACGAGGGACAGCAGGCGGCGGGTCCTGCGCGGCGTCAGCAGGCTTCGGGCGCGCAGCGGCTGGCAGACGGCCAGGCAGCGCTCGGCGCTCAGGCTGGCCACGCTGAGCACCGTGGCGTAGGCGCACAGCTCGCGCACGAAATAGTAGGCGCGGCAGCCCAGGTCGCCGAAGACCCAGGGGTAGTGGAACCACACAAAGTTGTAGAGCTCCATGGGCACGCCGACCAGCAGCAGCAGCAGGGCGGAGAGCGCCAGGCTGAGCACGTGGCAGCGCAGGCGCCCGGGGGGCCCGGCCCGCGCCTTCAGCACCACGTGCACGGACAGCGCATTGCCCGCCGTGCCCAGCGCGAAGATGAGCGAGTAGAGCGCGCTGAAGAGCACCTTGGCCCAGAGGCGCGTGTCCACGCCCAGCCGGGTGTCCAGGCCCGGCGCGGGGCCGGGGCTGGGCCCCGGGGGCCGCGGGCTGCTGGTCTCCATCCCGCTCCCGCGGCCGCACTCCCTCCCTCTCTCTGCCCGGAGACTGGGCGAGCTGCCCCGTGAGCCAGCGCCGCCTCCTCTCTGGGAACCTCCGGAACGGGAGGACACGCCCCGCGAAGGGCGCCCCTGCGCCAGCGCAGGACCGCGAGGGTAGGCCCGGTAGCCGCGCTCACGTTTCTCAGTTCAGTTCCACGCAGGGAAACACGCGCTGGGTGGACGGTGGGCTCCTTTTGGGACCTGAGAGACATGCGTTGGGCCAGACGCCTTCACGTACTAGCTGTGTGACCTTGGGCAAGTTATTTTTTTAACCCTCTCTCAACCCATTTCTGCATTTAAAAAATATTATCTACATTGCAGAATCTCTGTGAAGGTGAAGTGGGTGAATCTGTGTGAAACGCTTCCCCCGTCCTTCAAGAATGTCATTCTCATAGAGCAGTGTCAGGAAGGGAAAAGAAGTATGTTTAGCATGTTTCAAAACCTTCCATCGGTCTCTTTCCTAAGCCCTTCTAGAACACCAGAACTTTAGAACTGAAAGGCCCTTGTGGAGGCTTTCTTATCTCACCCTTAGATCCCGGGGCATTTAGGGCCAGAACCAGGTCTCCTGATTTTTTGTCTTCAGCAAAGTTGTTATGGCCCAGTGATATTTGATTCTTCCATTTGGATATATAACCTTACAGTCACTTTGGGGGCTAGGGCTTCAACATATATATATATATATATATATTTTAAATTTTTACAATATTTATTTATTTGGTTGCATGGGGTCTTAGTTGTGGCAGGTGGGCTCCTTAGTTGCAGCTCCACGGCTCCTTAGTTGCAGCTCACCAGCTCCTTAATTGCAGCATGTGGCTCCTTAGTTGTGGCATGAGAACTCTTAGTTACGGCATGCATGTGGGATCTAGTTCCCTGAACAGGGATCGAACCCAGGCCCCCTGCATTGGGAGCACGAGTCTTATCCACTGTGCCACCAGGGAAGTCCCAACATATATGTTTTGAGTGGACACAATTCAGTCCATCACAAGGATTCCATACATATGAGTTTTAGACAAATTTTCTTTAAAGCAAATAACCAATATTAATAAATTTTTAACTTTTTACTGGGTTTCACATAGCTCAATCAGGCCTGTAGGACCTGGGAAAGGGCAAGTTCCTGCTTCCCTTTGGACGAATTCTCCAAGGTCTTAGTCTCCCAAGGTCTAGTCTGGAAGAGTGGAGAGACCCCGGGGTGGAGTTGGAAGAGGTGGGTCCAAGTCACATCTCTGCTGTTCACTGGTTGTGTGTCTTGGACAGGCCACCTGTCTCTCTTAGCCTAGTTTACTCTCTGAAAATGAGGAATGAAAAATACTATGATCTGTTTTTCTTATCTCTTTGGGTTAGAGCACAGAGCAGATAAGAATCTTCAGGGCTGGAGTTCCCAGGCTGTCACTTCAAGGAGTTAAATTCTTAACACTTTTGAGGTAGAGAAGCTCCAAGAAAAAGGGGGCAGTCTCTGGTTTTTCATTTGTGGTGCTATTGGGGGTGAGTCCATTCTCCAGGACACACCATCAAAGACATGAAGAGGTATTGTTGCCTTTTAAGGACAGTAAGCATCCTGTGTCATGTAGAAAGAGGAGAATTTCCTTCATATCTTCTGTGGTTGGGCCTCTCCAGCCAGGTCAGAGGAGGACGGTGAAATGCAGTTATTGAGTGAGGAGGAAGATTCAGCACCAATGACGCACCCAGTGGGTTCCCCTTACAGATGTGTGCAGAGGGCTTGGAGTTTCTACCTTCACCCAGGGGGACAGAGGAGAATGACTGATGTGCCCTCTGGTTGTAAATCTCATGCATGGTCCCGCTAACCTGAAACTCTTCCTAGAGAGTGTATCCGTGTATAGATGCTCTGAGACTAGCGCTTGCTTCTTCAATACCCACAAGAACTTACTTTTGCCTCTGAATACAAACATCACTTGTGTCAAGATTGGTTTCAGCCTGTATTGGAAGACTCTGATCCTTGATATCCCCCACTGTCTATGTTAGAATCAAAATCTTGGGGCTCCCCTGGTGGCACAGTGGTTAAGAATCTGCCTGCCAATGCAGGGGACACGGGTTCAAGCCCTGGTCTGGGAAGATCCCACATGCTGCGGAGCAACTAAGCCCGTGTGCCACAACTACTGAGCCTGCGCTCTAGAGCCCGCGAGCCACAACTACTGAGCCCGTGAGCTACAACTACTGAAGCCCGCGTGCCTAGAGCCCGTGATCCACAACAAGAGAAGCCACCGCAATGAGAAGCCCGTGCACCGCAACCAAGAGTAGCCCCCGCTCGCCGCAACTAGAGAAAGCCCATGCAGCAACAAAGACCCAACACAGCCAAAAATAAATAAATAAAAAATAAAAATAAATAAAAGAAAGCTGCCTGCTGACTTAAAAAAAAAAAAAGAATCAAAATCTTGGCTTTCCTGTTTAGCCACAGACCAGGCTAAATTCTTCCATCTCTAATTGTGCAGCAGATAATTCAGAACCACTCAGAGCTGGAGGGCGCTGCCAGGGGTGGGCAGTTATGGAAGGGCAGCAGTTCTGAGTCCAGGGATGCCAGAGGTGGAATGTTGCCCTGCTTTGGGCTGTCCGGGCAGTAGTGTCAAGTATTGACAAGGCTTCCTAGCCAGGCAAGGGGGTCTCTGAGGCCAGGAATCGGGGTTTTCTGCTTGCTTTGTGTGCTCAGGTTCCTGACTTTCTTGCCTGTTGCTTGTAGGATCCCATCCCGGGGGCTTCTGCTATGGATTGAACTGTGTCCCCCCTCCCCAGTTGTTGAAGCCTTAGTGACTGTATATGGAGTGAGGAAGTAATTAGGGTTAAATGAGGTCATAAGGGTGATTAGTGTCCGTATAAGAGGAGACATCAGAGAGCTGCCTCCCTCCCTCTCTCTCTGTCTCTTTCTGTCTTTCTGCCACATGAGGACACAGGAGGAGATGTTCTGCAAGCCAGGAAGAGAGCTCACACCAGGAGCCAAATCTGTTGGCACCTAAATCTTGGACTTGCAGCCTCCAGTACTGTGAGAAAATAAATTTCTGCTGTTTAAGCCACCCAGCCTATGGTACGCTGTTCTGTAGCTTGAGCAGACTAAGACAATTTCCGATCCCTAATCAGCCGACAAATAACCTGATGGTTATTGATGCCGACAAATAACCCGGAGAGATTATTTGCTGCTTCAGCCTTGAAAAAAAGACAGTTAATTCCCTGTTTCCCTCACTCCAGGAGTGAGTCATGGTGGGGTTTTCTGACTCAGAGGAACAGAGTTTACTTTCATGAGAACAACAGAGAGTCATTGTGTGTGTGTGTGTGTGTGTGTGTGTCTATGAGAGAGAGAGCGACACAGAGAAACAGAGAGATACAGAGAGACAGGGACAGAGAGAGAGAGAGGGAGGCAGAAGATGTAACATATCCTGTGTAGTGTGACATATCCGCAGGTTCGGGAGATTAGGACCTGGACACTTTGGAGGCCGATATCCTGCCTCATACACCTCCGGTCACTGACTCCCCTCCTTTCCCCTCAACCCAAGCCTGGCCTCAGCCCCTCCCCTGGCTGGCCTAGGTCCCGCCACCACCCCCTGCCAGTCTTCTTCACCCCTCCCCATATCCTTGTAAACAGCTGCCTTGTCAGGCCTTGACCCAGCTCCAGTCTCCCATCTGTTCTCAGCTACGACCTTGACCAATCTAGTGTATGTGCATGATAAAAGACTGTTATCCAAAATATACACAGAATTCTTAACGCTCAGTTAGATTAAAAATGCGCCAAAGACCTCAACAGACACCTCACCAAAGAAGATATACAGATGGCAAATAAACATAAAAAGTTGCTCCACATCATGTGTCATCAGGGAAATGCAAGTGAAAACAAACATGAGCTACCATCAGACACCTATTAGAAAGGCCAAAATCTGGGACACTGACAACACCAAATGCTGGTGAGGGTGTGGAGCAACAGGAATGCTCATTCATTGCTCGTGGGAAATGCAAAATGGTGCAGCCACTTTGGAAGACAGTTTGGTGGTTTCTTACAAAACTAAACTTCCTCCTACCATACAAGCCAGCAATTGTGCTCCTTGGCATTTATCCAAAGGAGCTGAAAATTTATGTCCACACAAAAACCCTCACAGAGATGTTTCTAGAAGCTTTATTTATAGTTGCAAAACTTAGAAGCAACCAAGATGACCTTCAGTAGGTGAGTGGATAAACTCTGGTACATCCAGACATTGGAATATTATGCAGCACTAAAAAAAAAGAGCTCTCAAGTCATGAAAAGACATGGAGGGAGGGAGAGGTGACAGGCTGAGGACAGAGGACATTCATGGCAGTGAAACTCCTCTGTATGATTCCAGTGGTGGATACATGTCATTAGACATTTGTCAAAACCATAGAATGTGAAATACCAGGAGTGAACCTTAATGTAACTTATGGACTTTGAGGGATAATGATCTGTCAGTACAGGTTCACTGATTGTAAAAAATGTACCCCCCTGGTGTGGGATTTTGATAGTGGGGAAGGTTGTACATGTGTGGGAACAGGGACTACATGGAAACTGTATTTTCAGCTCAATTTTGCTGTGAACCTAAACCGCTCTAAAAAATTGTTTATTAATTTAAAAAAAGCGGATGTGACTTTTTCACATGCTGTGTCACCCTACTGTGTGAGGTACTATTGGAGCTAAAGATGAGTCAGGCCTGGACCCTGTGCCTATAGTTGTTGAGATAATGAGACATAAACTCACAGGTAACCCACCTGCCCCAGCACACGCTAAGTGTTGGATAAGGGGAGTGGATGGTGAGGATTCTGAGCTCCACCTCTTCCTGGCCAGGTGAGCCCCTCTGAGTCTGTTTCATCTGGGAAATGACAACGCCTAACCCTGGGACTTTGAGATGATATGTGTGAGGAAAGCACTTGGCTCATGGAAGATGCTCGAAATGTCAGTCCCGACCTCGCATCCTTTATCTCGAAGGTCAGAGCATGGGAACGTCCTTATGGAGTGGAGAGATCAGGGAAGGCTCCGTGGAGGAAGAATTCAGTTTGACCTGGGCCTGGAAAGTGGACACTTTTGGAAAGGCATTCCAGGAAGGGGTCATAGCACGAGCTAAGGTTTAGAAATGGGAACATCCAAGGTGCTCTTGTGGGGCCTCGCAGGAGACTCCCAGACCCTGGGCCTGGCAGTCTGGGAGAAAGCAGTGCCCTGTGGATTCCTGCAGCCAGGAGCATGCAGGGACAGTGTTTCAGGGGCAGTCCAGCATGGTCCTGGCCGTGGTCCCTTGGGGCAGCGAGGGAGTCCTCAGAAGCTCCAGTGGAGGACAAGTTGTTGGAGAGTGTGGCCAACAGAAGTACAAAATAAAACAGAGCCTCCACTTCTTTACCTGTAAAATGGAGCTATTAATACCCACCTCAAACTTACTGTGAGGATTAATAGTTGTTATGGCTTTTTGAGGGTCTGATACGCGCGAGGCATTGTGTCAAGGGCTCTCCGTGCCTGGCTTCAGTATCCCCACAACAGCGCTATGATGGAGAGACTATCTTTATCCCTGTGTTTCCCAGATAAGGAAACAAAGGTTCTTAAAGGCCTGAGTCAGAACAGCTTCCAGGGGCCGAGTCAGCCCCAGGGCCCAGGTCTGTGTGACTCAGGTGATGAGGTTCAGTCATCACATGGAGCTTCTGGGAGCCACGTCAACACTCACGTCCCCATCTCTAGGCGCGTCAGCCAAGCCAGTGTTGGCTGTCAGCGGCCCGACGTAGCAGCAGGACACCCATCAGCCTGACCTCCCTGCCAGCGGGTTGAGAAACCCGCCTGGGCCCAGAGCCCCGAGGACCACGCCTCTCCCGCCTTGTTCATCCCGAGGCACCACGTGACAGCGCCTCAGGATGCATGCAGTGACGCCGGTGTGCTGTGTGCAGAGTGACTGCTCCTGTGTGGCTGTGTGCATCTAGGCTAAATGTTCACCGCGACCAGGTGTAATTACGGTCTTATCCCTCGTCAGTCATGAAGTTCTCAAAATATTCCCACAGGATGAATTAAAACTAGTAAGAGTGGTGGGGACCCAGCTCAGTATAGATGTCTTAAAGTGTTACCTTCTCCCTTCCGTTGAGGACATGTGGGAGCCATTCCAGGGCTGGGCTGGTGGGGGTCTCCCTACCTCTTCTGCTCTTCCCCAGTGGGAGGAGGGCCAGCGGTACAGTGTGGCCAGCACCGTGGTGACCTGGGAGTGCGGAAGCCGGGGGCTGAGGACCGCCCTGCTCCCTCCTAGATGCAGCGCCGGGACAGCCACTGGCCCCAGCCTGTGAAGGGAGGTCATTATACCCATCGTGTTAGATAGGACACACCAGGCACCTTTCATGTATTCGCCCACGCCGCTCTCAGCACAGCTCCGGATGGATTCCTGGTCAGGGTCTCCTCCGGAGGGAAGGAGGAAGAAGAGTGAAGCGAGTGGAATGGGAGAAGGCCTGGCTGGGGAGGAGGTGGAGGACCAGAAAAGGTGCTTCTCGGCCCATGGAGCAGAGTTGAGAGACTTCAGGAGGTGGTTGGTCTTAGCGTCACAGGCTGTAGGGACAGCAGCTCTGGGGGACAAGTGGGGCGAGGGGTCCCTCTGTGCTAAGAGTCAGGAAAGTTGTCTCCCTCAGTCCCTGTCAAACTGGATCCGAGCCGCATGCCTGCAGCGTGCCCTGGAACCCTCCCCTCCCCCCTCCCCCTCCCCTCCCCCCTCCCCTCCCCCTCCCCTCCCCTCCCCCCTCCCCCCTCCCCTCCCCCCTCCCCCTCCCCTCCCCTCCGTTCCCCCTCCCCTCCCCCCTCCCCCTCCCCTCCCCTCCGTTCCCCCTCCCCTCCCCCTCCCCTCCCCTCCCCCCTCCCCCCTCCCCTCCCCCTCCCCTCCCCCTCCCCTCCCCCCTTCCCTCCCCTCCCCCTCCCCTCCCCCCTCCCCTCCCCTCCCCCTCCCCCTCCCCTCCCCCTCCCCTCCCCCTCCCCTCCCCTCCCCCTCCCCCCCTCCGTTCCCCCTCCCCTCCCCCTCCCCTCCCCTCCCCCTCCCCTCCCCCTCCCCTCCCCCTCCCTGCCCCCCGCCCCCGCCCCCGCCCTCCCACCCCACCCAGAAACACCTTCCCTCCCGCCCTCCGCTCCTGGAAGCCCAGCCCCATCAGCACA
This sequence comes from Balaenoptera borealis, assembly GCF_965194805.1. NCBI lineage: Eukaryota > Metazoa > Chordata > Mammalia > Artiodactyla > Balaenopteridae > Balaenoptera > Balaenoptera borealis. Next base: position 83,729,586 of record NC_138871.1, on the reverse strand, counting down.
AACCCATGACTCCCGGCAGGATGAGAACCACATTTCAAGCACCACGTGTGGGATCAGGCTGACCCTGCTTTGTCACTTCCCGCTTTGTGACCCAAGACCAGCTCTTCACGCTCCTTATTTGACTTCCATAACTTTAGGTGCAAAATACGTACCAGAAAGCAGCTTCCTGGTGTGTGTGGGGCATTCAAATCCAGCGAATGGTCGTGATGTTGCTGCTGAGCATGATGGAGGTGACGGTGGTGGCCCACTGGGGAAGGGAGGCCACCGACCCCAGCCTTCCTGACTCCCCGAGGGGTGCCCAGGCACGGAGAGAAAGGATTCCCCGTAGCTTTTGTGGGGCGCGCTGGTAGGGAAGAAAGTGAATAGAAAGTGAGGAAACGATCTGCACAGCTTTTTTTGCAAGGTTCCCTGCACGCAGCATGTGAGGTGGTCCCTCCCTTAAATCCCCTCCTCCCCTCAAATCCCCTCTGGAGGCGGCACTCGTGGGTTTGAATCCCAGTTCTGTCCTCTGTTGCTGTGACCTTGGGGAAGTTAGTCAATCTCTGAGTCTTACTCCTGATTCCTCAAGGCTGGTGAGGAGAGAATGGCCAGTCGCCGGCCGGCAAGGGTCACGCCCCCTCACCGGGCGTCCTTCTCAAAAAGTCTAGAGAAACTGGCATCTGCGGGAAATCTCTGCATCCTTCAGGGAACGGGAGGTGTCCCGGTGTTGTTTTGTTAGCCGGTCCCAGGTGGGAGAGGAATTGCAATTCAGCACCCTGCTCTCTTCCTGAGCCTTGTGACTTGGCCAGGCTCCTGGGTGTAAAGAGAAGCCGCCTGCTCTGGGCTCGGTGTTGCCAGCCTCCCAGCTCCTGAAATTAGCCGCTGCAGACACTGCTCTCTGGGCACTGGGTGAGGAGGCGGCTGGCATCCCTCGGGCCCGGCCATGGAGGAACAGGACCGCGCCTGCAGCTCCACCTGGGAGCCCTCACAGGGCAAGAGCCGCCCGGACTCACCTTGGTCATGGGTAAGGGCCAGGGCGTGGCCACTCGCAAACCACACCCCCTCCTCCCCCAGCTGAGGCGCGCTGATGGGACCTGCGGGTCTCACTGAGGATTTGTGCATTCCTACTTCTTCAAATGAGTGACAGGACCAGCTGCTGCCCACGGGCCCCTGCTATGGAGGCTGCATTTATAGAAGAGGGTTTAGAACTTATTCAAGAAGTGAAGGCTTTTTTCTTTGCCTTGGATGGAGAGAAATAGTGATTGCTTTGAGCCTCAAGACGGGCAGTTATCTGACGGCTCCCGCTCGCCAGGCACAGTGCTGGGACCTCTTGTTGTCTTCTGTGTCTGCATGCGGGAGAGGAGGGAGGCCCTGAGTGTTGAAGTTACTGGACCGACACAGTCATTTAAGCATGGTTGTCTCAGAGAGTGTGACGTGTGTGCTGTGAGTGCCGCTGGACTCCAAAGCCAGTGGCTGCACCATCCTGCCTTTTCTGGATCTCATCCTAGATGCCGAGGCTTTGTTCAAAGGTAGTTATTTTCATGTAAAGCCCCAAAGGAAGAGCAGAGGGTGTTCAGATAACCCCAACTGGAAGCGGGGACCGAGGATGGAGCCTGGGCTAGAGTCAGGCGTTGTCGTTTCTTCCAAAGGCTGGAGGTTTGGCCGCAGTGAAGACAATGTGTTAATCTCCCACCCCGAATGGCATCTAGGACGCCTGTGACTCTCCTCAGCTGCAGGGGCTGGGCCGGCACTGGAAGGTTCCACACGCCCTGCAGGCAGAGAGAGCCTGGGGCCGTCTGCTCCCCACTGGAAGCGGGTGAGGGCATGGCGTGTGCGGGGCAGACGAGCCTCCTGGCTGCTGGCTCCCCAAAGCACCTGTCGCTTGCCCTTCGGGCACGTTCCCCCGCAGGGCGGCTCCTTTCCCTGCAGGGGCGAGGGACCCTGCTGTTGGTGCTCGGGTCAGAATGCGGGGGGCCGGGGGCGGGGGGCCGAGAGAGAAAGAGCATCTGGGTTCTGCTCCCACCATTTGCCGCTTGGCCCTTTGGGCCGGTGTTTCCTGGGTGGACAGATGCTTGCAGAGGAGACTGGTCAACGAGCCTCCCTCTGCAGGCTGAGGACAGGAGCGGGACCTCCCCCAGCAGCGCTGTGCAGATCAATGGCACCCACACTCTGGCTAAAGGGACGGTTTTGTGGTTAGCTGGGGATTAAGATGGCTGTGTCTCATTTCCATTCCTGGAATATCTCTCTTGGACAGAGCAGCCCCGTGCTGCCTGAGAAGCGCCCCTACTTCTCCCGCGTGGGGAGCGCTCTCAGAAACCTCTCCCAGGCCCACTCTGGGACCGAGTCTCCCCGGCCCTGGGATGCAAGTTTTATTATCGTGGGTATCTCTCTTGTGCAGCCCAGGCCGACACTGTCATTCCCATTTGACAGCCGAGCACACTGAGGCTTTGAAGTTGGGACTTGCCCGCCGCAGCTTGGGGGCCGGCGGAAGACGGAGACAGGATGGCAGCCCAGCCTGTCTGTCGTCCCTGGTACCCTACGGCCGCTGTGATCCGAGGAAGCTCTGACGATATCTGCTTTCTGCTTATGTCCTTGGATTATCAGTGATTTTTCCTGGTTATAAAAGTATGTTTATTACAGAAGATTTAGAATCTACAGCAAAGTGTAAATAAGATAGTAAAATGCCAGTCATCCCACCCCTCGGGAGGTAGTCTGGGAACTTTGTAAACGGAGGTCGTGCTTCTTTTCCCTGAAGGCTCATTATAGTTAAGCCACAGAAGGGATTTCAAAGCCTCTAGTCCCTTTTTATTTCAACCCTGACACCGCCCTGTGTGCTTGATTCTAAAATCCTCAAAGGCCCCTTGGCTGTCCCACTGTGGCCTGGATCCCCCTCTGCGTGGCGCCTGTGACCGTCCTCCCTGGGAGAGGCAGGCGTCCATGGCAGGAGCCGGTGAAGGGCGGGCGGGTTGCTGGACCCCGCTGGCTCCTGCGGGGTGTCCACCCCTGGGTGAGGGGTCTAAATGGGCCTGGGAACTTGGGCTTGGCTCGGGCTGATGCCCACGTCTGGGAGATTCTGACCTGCTGTGCTGAAGGGTGGCTGCAAGGCGGGGATCCTGGGAGCCTATCTGGGCTCCAGTGAGAGCGCTGGCCTCCTTCCACTGCTGGGGGCTGGGTCCAGCCCTGGGAGGACAAAGGAGGGCCAGGTCCAGAGTCGGGCTTCAGCAAAGCAGAACTGGAACACAAAGCAAGAAATTGAGGCAGATGCCCAGATGGACAAACTGCCATGCAGGAAAGCTTAGGAGGCGGCTGCAAGCGAGCCGGCCAAGCAGCATGGGAGAGGCGGGAGCCACAGCTGCTGTGGCCAGGAGCCCGGGCCGGGCTGGCTGCTTGTGGGAAGGGTAAAAGTGGCTCGGCCGCCATGGGGCCCCTTCATTCCTGGGGCTGGGAAAGGGCAGCTGGCAGCTGAGCCCTGGGAGGCACCTGTTAAGTTGGCACCAGCTACCTGAACATTGGCCGCAACCCTTCCCAGAGACTGTGAGCTTGATCTCCAGGCCCTGAGTGTGTGCAGAGCCCCATGGGGCACAGAGATGGGTGAGACCTAGTCTCCACCCGCAAGAGGTCCAGGCGGAATGTGAGTGGGTGGGTCTGCACCGAGCCAGCTGCCAAGTTCATGGGGACACAGATCAGGAGGAATTCCTACTGGCAGGGCTGGAGAAGGCGTCTTTGAGAAGCTGACTCTGGAACCAGGCCTTGGCGAAGGGTAGGATTTCAATAAACAGAGCACACGGTGGGTGAAGTCTTCTAAGCCAAGGGTTCAGCCTGAGTGAAGGCTGGGCTTTGCGAGTACAGGGCGTTCCCCTAAAGCTAAGTCTGAAGGTTTTGTTCCTCAGGCCATTTGGGATTTTAGTTCTCCTTAGCTGGGGCGTGCATGGTGACATTCATCTTGGTCAGGCACCCAGCCTGTGAAAGAAAGCACACAGTTACGGGCCAAATATGTGGGACCCAGCGTGAATCTGGGGGTGGGGGAAGCGGGAGCCATGGGGCTCGGGCACTAGTTTTGCCACTTGGGCTAGTTTTGCCACTTACAAGTTTTGATTAACTGGAGCCTTAGTTTTCTCATCTGTAAAATGGCGCTTACAATACCTAATAATATAATAATCACAGGTATTGGGTAAATGGTAGCTATTATTCATAATAGCACCTAAACCCGATAAAAAGATAAGCTTGTTACAGGTTGGGCTGTAAATATCACAGTGAAGAGAAATCAAATCATTCACATTTGGACCATGGGTCTTGGCGCTGTAAGGAGGAAATGCACAAATCCAGACCCCTGTGTCCACTAATACAGAGAATTCTGAGGGAGTCTTTGTCCAGACATTCTGACTCAGCATTCAAGGCCTCTCAAGAGCTGGCCTCACCTTCCTGCTCTCGGCTCTGTTTCTCCTACCATGACCTTGTGCTGCACAGCGAGTGCCTTTCTTCAGAGGCGCTGAGCCAGTCATGTTAGCTGGGTCTCCAGGGAGGTGGCCGTCAGGACCCCAGACCCATCCTGTCACCTCCAGCCCCTGAGACTTGGGCAGGGTCTGGAATTTGGGCCTCAACTGCTCAGAGCACATGTTTGCTACCTAAATTCCTTTGGCAGAGCTGACCGGAAGCCTGGACAGAAGCCAGATAATACCGTCCTGGACTCCTTTCTTCAGGGACCTCTGGGGCCTGCACCCCCGACTGTGGTGAGCGCATGGAAAGACAGACTCAGGGAAAGGGTCCACCTCTCCCTAGACCCCCAGCCGACTTCAAACACCTGTCTGCCCACCTGGTCCAGGGAGGCTCCCAAGAGGCTACTGTCTGGGATCAGCCTGAAACCACCAGCCCCCTGGGTGTGTGTGGATGGGGAGGCGGAGAGAGAAAAACTAGGAAGCCGTCCCCAAACACCCTCCCTCTCCGGGAAGCAGAGTTTTCAGCTTCTTTGCTCTTTCTCTCAGTGTCCTGGGCCCACCCGATCCCCCTCCAAGTGAAGTCACCGGGAGGCCTGGAGCGCCCCCTGGAGGCGGTACCCTGCCACTACACACAGGAGAACCACCACGGCCTCCTAACACAACCATGAGGCAGATGGAACTTTAACTAGGGTCAGAAACTTGGGATGAACACGGAAACTCAATGCAGCAAAATCAGTGATTACTGGGTCCAAGTTGAATTCCTCGCCATTACGTTTGTTTGTGATTTAACTCCTTGCGTCCAACTGCTTTATTTATTTGGCCGTGCTGCGTGGTTTGCAGGATTTTGCTCCCCGGCCAGGGATTGAACCCAGGCCCTTGGGCAGTGAAAGCGCGGAGTCCTAACCCCTGGACCACCAGGGAATTCCCAGCAGCAAACTGTTGTTGGAACACATTCTGCATCTTTCCCAGAGAGAGATGCTGTTCCTTCCTTCTCAAATGATCCCAATCCTACTCTTCCTTTAAGGCCCGGTTCACATGCCACCATCTCTGTAACGTTTCAGCTAGCTCCCTCGTGTTAAGTAACACGTCAATTTTCTCGGCTTCATGTTCTGTATGTTTCTGATGGAAACCGATTTTGTCTCCCTTTATGGAATTGGAGTGCAGGGGACCCTGCCTTTAAACTCGGATTCCAGCTGGCACCCCTCCCCGCCCCCTGCCTGTTCTGTTCTCATACTTATTTACAGCCTCTTCTCTCCCGTTGAGCGATGAGCTCCAAGGGAAGCGAGGGTGTCTCCATCTTGGCATTGCCCACACCTCCTAACACGGCTGCCTTTGCCTGGGTCAGTCGGATTTACACCTATTGTCTTGATGTAATTACTCGTAGCCTTTGGCTCTGGAATGGGGTCATCACTCTACTTGGCCCACGCCTGTAAGTCCACACCTGTGCCTGGCTTTGGGGCCATCCCCTCACCCGCATCTTGTTCCCAAAGGTCTTTTCTCACTGCCACTTAGGGGTCCTAGTCGTCTCCCCCACCCCTCCGGTCAGGGCTAGAGCGGGTGGAGGGCTTTGTGCGGTAGCGCTGTGTTTCATGCAAAGACTAGGATCTAGCGTTAGTGCAAGGGGCAGAAATTGTGTGTGGTCCAGTTCCCTGCCGATGCTGGCCCCTGCAGACACCATGCCTTGCCATGTTAGCAGAAAAACTAAGGGAATAGATTAAATAGCTTCTCTGTTGGGGCTCAATGCCCAGCTCTCCGGCTTGCTAGCTGGTGACTGACCTTTCTTAGATGCCTTTCCTTGTGTGCAAAAAGGATTTTGTGAGAACTCAATGAGTTAAAAGCCATAAAGCACTTAGTATGCACATAACGAGTGCTGGTTCTAATTAAATCCAACACAGGCCCTGTTTCCCGCAGCCTTAAAGCAGATTTCCATTCCCTCTCTTAAGCCTTGCATGATTGGCCTTTTTGTCACCAAGTGACCTCTCTCCTGGAACACTATACTCACGTGATGTGCGATGTTCGCCCCCTAAGATCCTCCTGGGAAGTGAGACAGTGAGGACACAGCAGATCTGCATCTTCTATCCCATTCCTCTCTGGAAAACAGCAAGAGAAATTGCCATGCACGGTTGAACATATTATTTTTTGTTCTCCCCCTCTCTATTTTGCCAAAAGTATAATTAATTGAATGCATTTACATTAAAAGTATGAACATGATGAGGGCTCCACTCTTTGCCAACAATAAGTTTTGTTGCACATGTATACGTGCTATTGAGAAGCAAAATGCCGAGGTGCCCTAGAGCTGTGGACCCAGGGTCTCAGAACCAGGGCTGAGGGCCCAGCTTTCCAAATGACTAGTTATCTGACCTTGGACAAGGTCATTTCTCCGAGAGGCTCAGTTTCTCTGCCTGGTGCTGGGAGGCTCAGATGAGCTATGTGAGTTGAAGCACTTCGCAAACTGTGGGGCTCCCTAGAGATGCAGTGGCACTCGTGGGTATCCGCTCTGCCTGCTCTAGGCCCTGCGGGGCTGCAGAAGAAGGGCACGTGCTCTCGAATTGAAGCGCTAGCCAGAGAGCCAAGAACTACGTGAGATGATGTCTATCATGTAACACGCAACATGTCTAATTTTGTGTTCTCGTATTTTAAAATGTCAGATTATGTGGCAGAAAGCTGGCTAGTTATGCTTTGAACGGTGAGGTCTGGAGCCTGAGGACGGCCAGCTTCAGAGATGGAAACCCCTGGAGTGAGGCAGCTCAAGGAAGTCGGCTTTTTGTGGCAGGTGGGCCTGGAGCTGAACCTGAGGGCTGGGAAGGGGGGCTGAGAAGGGAGAAAGAGAGAAAAGAGGCCTGGAGCAGCTTTTGATTTGGAGAGCTGCAGGTGCACACCTCCTGGCCCCTGGCCCTCACCCCCCGGACTCCGCAGAGGCGAGAAGGTGGAGGTGGGGCCGCCCCTGCACCTGCAGTGCCTCCCCTTTCCCCACCTCCGCCAACTTGCTCTTAGCCTCTCTGATCCGCGGGCTGTTCATCTTTACAACGGGGCTGATAAACCGCCTTGGCTAGCTTACTGTGAAGGTAAATGGCGTGAGGTTTGTAGAGCCGTATTTGATTTTTCTCTTAGCAGCTGCATGAAAAATGCAGTAGAAGGAGCTGTGGAAAAAGTATAACTTCACTGAAAATTCAACGTGAACTGTAAAGTTCGTGAACCACAGGCTGGTGTCATGCTGGTTCTCGCTGATCCAGGGGGTGGCCCTGGATCTGAGCTGGCTTCCGGAGCTGGAACCCCACCTTTTTCAGCGTCAAGAATGATCCCCACGTGAGCAGGCACGTCTGGGGAGCATGGGCCAGCCAGGGGCACGTGGCCATCTTGTCTTTTTTTCAAGGAAGCAGCACTGTGACCCAGAGCTGGAGGGTTGGGAGGTGTTGGGGATGAACGGCTGATGGTGCCAAAGGCTTCAGTGATTCACAGTGGAAATACAGACTAGGACAATGTTGTGTGACGTGTGCATTGATGTGACCTTTTCTTGGGAAAGACTACTATTTATCCTGAGAGAATGCACTTCCCACTTTGGGGAGGTTAAAGTATCTTTCCTTTATGAGGTGATTATTATAGTAGATGACACCTTCCTTCCTTCCTTCCTTCCTTCCTTCCTTCTTTCTTAAGATAAACAGTTGACAATTCTATGTCACTAATCACCCGTGCTCCTCCAAACAAAACTAATAAAAGATAACTGTCTCTTTATTCCTTTATTCATTCTAGTAACAAATACTCATTAAGTTTCTATTAGGTGGCAGACATCTTTCTAGGCACTGGAGATGAAGCAGTAGATATAAGGGCCGAATATCCCTGCCCCGCTAGAGCTTACATTCTAGGTGGAGGAGAAAAGAATGAGCAAATAAGAAGTAAACTATATGCCAGATGGAGAGCGGGGTTATAAAATAAAGTAGGGAGCATAGGATGGGAGGATGACGAGCTTTTAGATGGAGAGGTCAGGGCAGAGCTCCCTGAGGAGGTGACAGTTGAGCACTCCATCAGTAGAGAACCCGGGGGAGGGGTTGCCACAGTCAGTCGTCCACTGATCCTTCAAGGCCTTGTCCAAGTGCAGCCTTTGCCTGGGAACCCCAGCTGCAAGTGGTGCCTCCATCCTCAACCCCCATCCTCTTTTTGGAACTTGGCACACACAGTCTTTCATTGTAGTTGTTCCAAGACTGGTCCCTGGCACACAGCAAGTGCTTGGCATTTGTTGAAGGAACAGGTGAATGAAAGAGATGACAAAGTGAGAGCCCCCAGGTCTTTATCACTCGATGGCGAGCTTTGGCCTGGTCTGGTCTTCATTTACGCCCTGAGGCTCCCGGATCCCACTCCTAGCACTTCCTGTGTGGTCATCCACAGCCCTGCCCTGGGTGGATGGGATGCACTTGGAGAGGGAGGAACCAGAGAGTAGGTGGGCCCTAGAAGCAATTTAGAGATGGCTCTGTAGGGACTTCCCTGGTGGTCCAGCGGTTCAGACTCTGCGCTTCCACTGCAGGGGGCAGGGGTTTGATCCCTGGTCGGGGAACAAAGATCCCTGCGAGCCACGCGGCGCAGCCAAAAAAAAAAGAAAAAAAAGAAATCTCAGAGGTGGCTCTGTAGTTAGGCCCAAGGGTGAAATGGGAGGCGAAGACCAGAATGTCAGGAAGGAAAGACTCTGGGAAAGGAGACGGCTCATGGGACAGGGTGGTAACGGAGGGTCTCGCCCAGGTGAGGTGTTCTGGAATGCCTGAAGTTCGTGGATATTGGCTGCTGGACAGAGGCTGTGTGGTGTGTTTTGGGGGGTGAGCTGGCCGGGTTTAAAGGCACAGGACTGGGGTGGATGGCCACCACCTGGGCGCCGTGAGCAGAGCGTGTGCTCACCAGAAAGGTCATAGCCATCCCATGTGAGTGGTCTAGAAGATGCCTGCTCCTGAGGCGCCAGTGGGTCACACGCTAGCTTCTGTTGTTATCTGTCCTGTGTGAGCTGCCATAAATCCATTCCTTGCAGGGTGTATGGTTGGGATGCGGTCTAACGGTGATGAATCGACATGAGTCCTTCTGTCAGACAAGAGCCCTGTTTCTCATCTTCCGCCTCTGCCCTAGCTGCCCTGGGGGCTGAGCTTTGCTAAGTGCCCAATTGCAGGATTGCTCTGAGACTAGACTTCAGGAATAATTCTCTCCACTTCCTCCCCTAATTCTAATTCCTGCTCCATTGCATGGCTTTTGATCATAGTCTTAAACAGTTTGATTACTTGAGTTTTTACCCTAAGCTGCTTAGATCCTTTCTGCATGTGTTAAAGGATATACGCAAACAATAAGCAAAAGTTTGGAATACCTAATATCTTTTGAATTTATCAGGATTGACAGGAAAGCAGGACGTTATGGGAACGTGACACTCCTGGTTGCTTGGTCTGTAGTCTGGGGGGAGGGGCTGAAGAATGTGACATCTCCTTCAGCAGGGACAGCAAGCGGGGACAAGAGGGGCGCCTCTGAACTTTTGAAGAGTGTATTGTCACCAGGATGAAGAGAATGAGAGTCTCTCTCAGTAGGAGAGGAACACAAAGAATCTGAATCGTCTGGAGGTCTAGGTTCTAAGCTCACAGTGTGGCTTTGAGCAGGCCTGCTGTCACTTTGGAGCTGTGCCTCCGCCCCCATAGGGCTGTCTGCAGATCACAGGAGACTCTGTCTGTGCAGCTGCAGGCACAGGAGTGCCCCCTCTGCAGAGCTAAGCTCACTATTCCTCAAGCCTTATCAGGTGCCTGTGTAGAATGAGGGTGCGGCAGAGCTGCCATGTAGGGTCCTGCAGTTTGCGGTCCGCACAGAGTGCTGGCTCGAGGGCACCCGGGGGCGGAAAGCCAACCTGCGCTCCGCTCATCAAGCCTGCTGGGCTCTGGGACTGAGGGTGGCTGTGACAGTCGGGAGGAAGGGGCACCTTTTTGAAATCTGTTCACCCAAAGGGGTGCTCTTTCTGCACTCTGCGCTCCGGAGGGACCCTGTGTGCCAGCTGTGGCCCGGGGAGTTGGGCCTGACCACGATTTTCAGTGCTTGCATTCCCCGATACGGAACCCTTGCTATCAATGAAAATATCTGCAGACCCCTCCCTGTAAATGAAGTAAAAATGGGGCAACTTGTGAAATGCCAAGATGGCGAGTTTGGTGCCCTCCCTTCTCAAGCGCCCACATCGGCCACCTCCTTGTCCCCGCCCTCGCTCTCTTCACTGTCACCCAGGGCTCCGTGCAGCAGAGTCGGAACCCCCTGGAGGGGGAGGTAACCTCCTGCGGTCCGTCCAAGTGGACCATCTTGGAATCACAGCCTGGAATTCTTTGGGGAGCAAAATGGAGTGACAGTCTCTGGACTTCAGATGGGTGCGCTGAGCCCTTCTGTGTAGCCATGGCTGGGGGACCCTGTTTCCATGTCCTGTTACATCCATCAGGCCCTGCACGGTCCTCCTTTACTCCGTAAAAGTGCAGCCCTTCGTAGGGAGCATCTAACTGCTGTCGTTCGGTGTCCTGGCCCAGAAATGCCCTCTAGAGGGCGTGTGACACTGGGACCCAGGACAGGGCATACCTGGGAAGGGACCACGTCCCCTCTGCTCCATACAAGTGCAGGACAAATGAAAACTGAATCAATATACAAAACATTTTGGCCAACAATTAGAGAGTTTTGTTGAAATTCTTGAGTGGATTATTTTTATCTAAGGTGATTTGAACTTCAAAGGAGTTCAAGATAAAGGAAATGGGGACTTGGGCTAGCTAGTGACTTCCCCTGATTTGACCCAGGCAGAAACTTAGTTTATTAATAGACATTTGGCAGACACTTCACGTTTAAAGGTGAAGCAAGATGGGCTCAAGTTTCTAGGTTTTGTCCAATTAGAAATGCCAGACAGGTAAGAGGTCACCAGATGGAAAGAGAAAGAACAGTAAGTCTTACAGGCTGAACACTGAGCGGCCACCTGGTAGAGTAGTATTTTTGCAAACGTATGAGTTATTTGCAATTTATGGATAATTTAAAGTGCTTTCAAAATGATAAACGTCCAGGTTCATTATTGTTGTTGCTGTTTACTGAGTGCTTTCTGTATGCCAGGCACCGATGAAGCATTTTTCTTTTTGTCCTATCAGTCTTCCTAAGTACCATGTGAGTGGATTATTGGCCTCAGTTTATACACAGAGGCGCTTAGAGAGATTACTTACCTGGGCTGAGGTCTCACAACTAGCGGTGAAACCATGATGCCTGCTTCTAAAGATCTGCTCTCTCTACCGGAAATGCTGCCTTTCTGTTTTTCTCTGGAAGCTTTCGCAGGAATGAGCTCTAACTTTCACAGAGCCAGTCTCCCAGCTTCATGTCTCTGCTCAGCCCTGCTGCTTAGGGTTAGAGATTTGACTCTCCAGCAGGGACCGTCTCACTTGAATGACGGTCATTTTTCAACTGACCCTGGTGCTCGATGCCTCTTCCTGGGGTGACGCGGCGGTGGAGGTGGGTTAGCAGGAGAGATACTGTTCTCCGTGGGTCCCGCCCTGGGAGACTTTTTGGATGAAAGTACACTTCTTGGTATATGGGCTTCTCGAATGTTAGATGGGAAGGGAGGGGCCTTGCTGGCCGGCACCTAATCTAGTCTTAAACTCACAGCTGGCCTCGTGGGACTCCTGTTGTCACTCCCAGTCGTGGACATCAGACTCACGGGGTTTCCAAATAATACAGAATCAGAATCTGTGGGGTTTAGCTCCCCACGTCTCTGTTTTCTTAGAAGCTCCCCTGGTGATCCAGGCATGAAAACACAATTCTAGTCACGCTGAGCTCTCAAGTTTTCCCCGAATCCACCCCCTCCATGCCTTTGCCCCCTGTTCACGAAGTTCCCTCCCTACCTCTTTGTCCAGCAAGCTCTTACTTGTCCTTCAAAACCCAATTCCTGGGTCACTTTGTTAGTGAAACTTCTTGTCTACTCTTGGAGAACAAATGAACTCCACCTTCCTCTGGCGCTGGTGGTACTTCGTATCCATCAGTCTAGAGCTGACTTCATTGTATCAATTAGCTCTGCAGCCTTGTTTCCCTACTGGATGGTGAACTTCTTGAAACTCTGCTGCGTTTCTCTGGTTTCCTGGCACCTGACAGGATCTGGGGGAGAGAAGCAGCTCCGCGAATGGAAGTGGGAGGTGGAGTGGCTTAACTACAGGCCAGCATTTAGGAAACAACATTCACCTTTTTGTAAGGTTAACCCTTGCCTCCCGCTGGACCCTCCTGTGCTACCCAGAATCAGTCTTGTATGTATATTTAATAAAATCAATCTTATTATTAACCATACATAGTTAACCCTTGAACAAGACAGGTTTGAACTCTGCGGGTCCACTTATGTGAGGGTTTTTTTCAATAAATACATACTGCGATGCGATCCTCGGTTGGCTGAATCTGCCGACGCAGAACCGCAGATGCAGAAGGCCACCTGCAAAGTTCTGTGCGAGTTTTTGACTGCACGGGGGTCAGTGCCCCTAAGCCCTGCATTGTTCAAGGGTCAGCTGTATTAATAAAATAAATATATTTAACAAAGATAAAAATATATTTAACAAAATATTAAATATATCTAAATTTATTTAATTATAAATATATTTAAGATGTATTTGTGCATTAAATATATAGGTTTAAGGATAATAAATATATAAATATATGATGTATATATTAAATATAAATATATGATGTACAATATTTTTATATATTATTTATATTATATATAAATAATATATTATTTATATATAATAATATACTAATAAATTTTATGATAAATAAAAAATATAAATAAATAATAAAAATATAATAAATTTTATGATAAATATATGATGTATAATATTTTTATATATTATTTATATTATATATATACATTTTTAGTGACTATGTCTTTTTTCCAAGGTATGTAGACAGCGTTCACGACCCTGCTTCGTCTTTTCTTCTCCAGACTAGATATGCTCAGTTCTTTCCACTGGCTCTTTGTTGTGAGACATGATTTCTGATTCTGTCGACACCCACTTGGACTCTTTGGGAAGACTCTAGTTTGCTAGTGTCCTTCTTAAAGTTTTATCTGACCAGTGCAATGTACAATGGCCCCCGTCTCCTTGTTCTAGATCTTATATATCTCTTACTGTTTTCTAAGATCAAAGCATTCAGAGTTAACTGCTGATGGCTAAGCCTTCCCTATCTACTAGTTACACAACTGACTTCTTGAGTCTTAGTATAGCTGTCTTAAACGTCATTTCATTGGATTTAGACCTGTCAGAGTCCTTTGGTACTTTAATTGTTTTCCAATGTACTGATTTTGTTACATCTGGAAATCTGACTTACTTGCTCTCCTTTCCACGTTCCTCAGGAATGTTAGTTTAACTAGCTGTACTTATTACTATATTACCTAACCCAAATTAACCAACCTATCTTTTAGGGGCATCATGAAAGATTTTATCAAATGCCTTGGTCACACCTTTAATACCCTTGTGTGTGTGTGTGTGTGTGTGTGTGTGTGTGTGTGTGTGCGCGCGCGCGCGTATATGATATTCTCCTGATCTGCCAGCCTAACTATTCTATGAAAAAGAAAAGCATTTTCTTTGCCAGGCTTACTTTTTGTGGATTCTGGTGGTTGCCAGGCTGTCCACGTCCCTGGCTTTTTAACACTAAGAATGACTCACTTGGGGGCATGCAGGGTAAAGTCTACATGGTGAACATGCCTTAACTGGGAACATTGACTCACCATGTATCCTAAGGAAACACCGGCATATTCAAAGTAAAAAGTCATAGCCTATTACTCCTGTCACGATTTTGAATGTTTCGGCTTCCTGTGAAAATGCCGCCAGAAAGGCTGGTCCCACTTCCTTCTCCTTGTTTTGGCTCTGGTGCTTACTGACCGTGTGACTTCAGAACGTCCCTCTGCGCTAGAGTGGCTTCATCTGTAAAATGGGTTGCTGTGAGGGTTAAACGATGTAATGCATGCTTCCTAAATACCAGAATGACCTGGGAGCTTTGAGAAGGTCCTGGGTTCTCCCGCTAGAGATTTCGATTCAGCGGGTTAGAGTGGGCCTGGAAGAAGGACTGTTAGTGAATTTTCCAGTTGATTCTGACGAGCAAGCAGGTTGAGATCCCGAGTCGTAGTGTTTGTAAAGTGCTTAGCAAACAGCCAGTGCCCTGCAGAGGCCCCCATCCCCTTTCCTTCTCCCATATCCCCTCCTCTCCTTTCCTCCGAGACACCCAGGGCTCTGGTGTTGTCCACTTTGTGTCCCAGAGGAAAACCACAGGAGGAAACTCATTTAAATTGCTCTTCTCCAGCTGTTTTCCTTTGATAAAAATAGAAGAAAAAGCAGTGTTTAGTTCAAAGTTTTCATTTAAATTTTACTGCCCACTTACTAGGTCTATCTTCTGTACCCTTGGGTAAGCCCCATGATACAGAGGTAAATAGGATCCTGGCTCGGAGACCTTGGGATTATATTGCAGCCTGAGAAATTTAAGGCATTGAGACCAGCTAAAGTGGGGGAGACATCTTCTTTTGGGTCACGGGCCAGGCTTCCTTATACAGATCATACCCCCGAGGTTTTCTCGGGCTCGAGTCCAGCTGTGAATGGAAGGAAGCTTTGAGGTCGTTGTGACAGACGGCATGGATCCGGCAGGTGGAGCTAGAGAGTCAGAGACATTGAAGAGCCAGGGAGAGCTGGTCCTTGGGGTCTTGGGAAGGTGAGTTGGGACAGTCGTTTCTGGAAAAGACTACGCACCAGAATCCCTGAGCAACTTGTTTTTTTTTTTTTTTTTAAAAAAAGACTACGGAATTCCAAATGCCATCCCTATGGAATCAAATTGTTGGCATTAACAAGTTGCCCACGTGACTCTGATGTGCTGACAGGTTTGGGAAGCACTGATCTAGAGATTCTAGGCTGATCTAACTGTGGTCCAGGCACTCTGCTGAATGGTCTGGTCAGCAGTCCGAGAGCCCTGTGTCAGTCCTCAGACCAGCGGCAGCCTCAGCGTCACCTGGGCGCTAATCAGAAGTGCAGACTCGCAGACTCCACCCCAGGCCGGTGGAATCATAACCTGCAAGAGCCCTCTGGCTGGCTCAGAGGCGTATCAGGGTGGGAGAGGTCACTGAGAATGGTGCTTCCTGTTTACCTGGGCACCCAGCCCTGCAGTGGGAGCTCCTGGAGGCCGGGTTTGTATTTTGTCCTTGGCGTGTCTCTGAGCCTCAGTTTCCTCATCTTCATTGTATCTTCTTCTCAAGGTTGTTAAGGCAACTAATGTCGGACTCCCATATTAGACTGTGAAGTCTTTGAGGCAAGGGCTATACACTTAAAAAATTTCTGCCTACTCAGTGCCTAGCATTGAGTGAATTGGCCATTTTGGCACACAGAATTGTAGAATCCTCAAAACAGAAAAGACTTTGTGGGTTGTCTAGAACAAGCGACCCCGTGAACGGATGCAAAAGTTCTGGTGAGGTTGACAGATGTTTCTAGGGTCAGATGCTCTGTTATTGTCACACGAGCTTCCTGCGAGAGTGCACCGTGGCACCTCCTGCTCTCCACGAGGTCTCCTCCTTCCCATGGCTCATCAGAGCTGACCTCCTGTCTTTGTGAAGGTCCCCTGGGCCCTCTGACCACAGCCGTCTCTGTGCCCTCTGAACTTCTGTGCCATTGAGCGTCAGTACCACTCGTCTGCCCATGCATCCTGGACTGTCTTCCTCGTATGTTCTGGAAGTTACTGTGTTGTCTCACTGTACGTATCAAGCTCTCGGAGGGCAGGACCAGTGTTCTTTGTGCTCCCCACCTGCTCCCCAGCCCAATACCTAGCATAGGACTGAGCACGTAGTAGTTACGGCTAACTTGCTGAATATCTGCTATTTTTTAAAAAATATGAAATCTTTCATACATATAAAAGTTACGGAGAATAATATAATGAACATCTGTATCCCTACTACTCCTTTAAAAAATAAAAAAAGATTATTACAGTTAAAGTGCTCTGTGTACCACTCTCCAATCATGTTCTCACCATCTGTGAATCTCCATGACAGGCCATCATCTGTGACATCATATGGTTTATTTGTTTGATTTTGCTGCCCATCAAATAAGCATCTTAAAACCAAAGTCCAAGGCAGTCATGAGACTATAATTAATTCAATTCCATCACTCAAGAATAATTATTGAGAGCCTGTTATATGCCAAGAACTGTGCTAGAAACTTGGGACGCATCAGTGAACAAATCTGACCCAAAGCAAAACAAAACAACTAAAAAATAAAGCCTCGCTCTCATGGAGTTCACATCTGGACAATCCATAAACAGTAAGTATAATAAATATGTAAATTATCTAATGTGCTAGAGGTTAAAAGTGCAATGGAAAAAAATGAAACAGTACAAGGATCAGAGATTCTGAGGTGGAAGGGCAGACTGTGGTCAAGGGTGGCTTGTAGAGAAGGTGATGTCTCAGCAAAGACTTGAAGGAGATGAGGGAGTTGGTCATTTGATTTGGGGGAAAAAGTGTTCCTGGTGGAGAGAATAACGAGTGCAAGGACCCTACAGTGGAACCTCTGGGGACTAGGAGGAGGCTGAAATGGGGTGCAAGGGGGGTGGGGCGTCAGGAGATGAAGTCAGGGTAGGGGTGGGGGTGGAGTGGAGGAGGGAGCTTTTAGGGTTTTGCAAGCCGTTATGAGGACTTTGGCTTTTATTTTGGCCGTTGCCGGGTCTGAGTTGAGCAGCGCAGTGATGTCTTCTGACGTCTGGGCCTGCAGTGTGGAGAGTAGTTTGTAGGATCAGAGAAGCAGGAAGTCCAGCTAGGAGGCCACTGCAGTAAATGAGAAGACAGGTAAGGGGGTTCCAACTAAGGAGAGAGCAGTGAAGGGGGTGAGAAGTGGCCAGATCCCGGACACATCCCAAAGGCAGAGCCATCGGGATTTCCTGGTGAACTGGATATGGGTGCGAGAGAAGCAGAGAAGGTTGCCCAAGCCCCTGAAAGTCTATAGTTGCCATCACCCAAGATGGGGGCGAAGCTGCAGGCAGAGCAGTATGGGGGTCAGTGGAGGTCTGCACGTGCTGAGTTGGAGAATTCTGCTAGATTTCACGATTGGAGATAACGAGTAGGCAGCTGAGTATATGATTCTGGACTTTGGAGAGAGATTGGAGCTGCTGGAGATACACACTCAGGAGTCACGAGCCTTCTGTAGGTATTTAAAGCCCCGAGACTCGATGAGGTCACCAAGAGAGTCAGTCAGCTCGAGAAGAGGGACAAGGTGGTCCCTGGAGGGCGGAGGAGAGACCTGCAGGAAACCTAGAGCTAACATTGGAGCAGGAGGGAAAGACAAGGGCCTTTGGTGTCCTGGAGGTCAGAGGAGGAAGTGTTTCAAGGAAGAGGGAGTGAGAAATTGTGTCAAACGTTGTTTTTTTAGTTTTTTAAAAAAATTAATTAATTTTATTTTTGGCTGCGTTGGGTCTTCGTTGCTGCACGCGGGCTTTCTCTAGTTGTGGCGAGTGGGGGCTACTCTTCATTGTGGTGAGCGGGCTTCTCATGGCAGTGGCTTCTCTTGTTGCGGAGCATGGGCTCTAGGTGCGCGGGCTAAGTAATTGTGGCACAAGGGCTCAGTAGTTGTGGCTCGCGGGCTCTAGAGTGATGCCTCAGTAGTTGTGGCTCACGGGCTCAGTTGCTCTGCAGCATGTGGGATCTTCCCGGACCAGGGCTCGAACCCGTGTCCCCTGCACTGGCAGGCGGATTCTTAACCACTGCGCACCAGGGGAGCCCTCAAACATTGCTGATGGATCAAAAACATGATTAAGGACTGAGAATGTTGACTGGATTTAGCAACCCGGATGCCGCTGGTGACCTTGACGCGGACAGTTCTGGTGACAGACTGGGGGAGGCGGAGAGCCGCCCTGACGCAGGTTTAGGAGAGAACAAGAAGATGCAACTGAAGAACACAAGCACCAACGACTCTGCAGAGGCATTTGCCGGAAAGGGCAACAGAAACGGGCAGCAGCCAGCAGGGGAATCAGGTGAAGAGAGGGGCTTTGATAGGCAATAAACAGGCAACACAAAGGGACAGCGTATTTCATCGTTGTCTGGGTGGATCAACAGGGGAGAGGGGCAAGCTGGTGCTGCGTTAAGAGGGGCTTCACTCCGTCCCTGGTGCGGGGGCAGCCTGCTGAGCCCCGAAGCCCTGACGCACAGGCTGGGGCAGGCTGCGGGCCTTCCAGCCAGAGCAGGAGAGGCGGGCGCAAAGCAGCTCCATCCCAGCGGCGCAGCCAGCTCAGCCTGGCCCCAGGGCGCCTCTTCCTGGCCCCGCATCAAGCCACAGGCCACCAGGGGCTGCTGCTCCGAGCTGTGACGCCCTTGTGCCCCTTTCCCCGCTGCGGGGATTCTTTACCCCTTTTGGCCTTGAGACCCCCATCCACCTTCACAGCTGAGCTCGGCTGTCACTCCCCCGTGACTCTCCCTGAGCTCCTGCCCCGTCATCATGCTCTCTTTTACCTGGTTCTCAGGTTAGCAGGCATTGGTGGTGGGGGCCTGGGACCCCTTCAGGACAGGGACCTCCACCCTGTCTCTGGGTACCCAGCCTCTGGCCCAGAGAAAGGTGTTTGTTCCCAAGAGCAGAGCTGCGTCCTAGCTCGAGTCCCGAGAAGGATGCACCCATTTCTGTGGAGCTCTGGCTTATTCCCTCTTTGTTTTTAAGTGAAGCCATCATTCAAACAGGCAGTCCCCAAACCTGAGGCCCCCTGTGTGCCCCAAGGCCAGGCTCCTGCACGTTCCAGAAGCCTCGCCCAGCTCCTGTGTTGTGGCAGCCCTGAGCTCTGACTGCCCTCCAGGCTGGAGCAGCCGCTACTGGGGGCCCGTGGCCGCTGCCAGGCTTGGGGCTCAGGAAGGAGCTCCTGCAGCCACTCTGGGCCACACCAGGCTTTGGCTCCTGCTTCAGCCTGAAAGCCGGGCCAGCCCGAGGCGTCTGTGCATCAAGACTGAGGAATTCAGCCCGCCTCCCCAGCCCTGGGAAGCTTGCATTTGCCGAACCTTGGTGACCTGCTGGTTCCTTTCTTGCCTGTCGTTGGTAGTGACGATGCTTGGCCCAGTGACAGGGAAAGGCCCCCCTCACAGGCGGGCTGAATGGAAGAGCTCTTGGTTGGCCGTCTTGGCGGCTGAATACCTGACTCCCACCTAATTAGCCTCTTGGCTGTGGGCACCTGGCAGAGCCTGGCACCACGCCCCTCCTGTGTCCCCCCCATTTACATCCCCCTCCTCCCCATGTCCCCAGGCCACCGGCCACCATCGGAGGGAGGGCTGTCATGCTTCCCTCAGCTTTCGGTGACTTCCCAATCTGGAAGCGCCAGGCTTTGCCCGCAGTCCTGGCTGGGGCGTAGGCGGCCGGGTGGCCAAAGAATGTCACTGTGTCCAGCGCTGACTGCGTTGTCAGTTTCTCCCGAGCAACAGACAGTCTTTCCCTCCAGTGCCCCTCCCCGCAGGTCCCAATTCCACAGGGATGTGGGTGTCTGTCATCTGGGTCAGCTCAACCCATGGTGCTCTGGGGTGAGGCTGGCCACGTAGGGGCACATCGTGTCCTGTCATGTCCTGATTCTCCTGCTGTCGCCTCCCTTGCCCCTTGCCCACTCTCCAGCCTGGCGGGGGGCCAGCTTCACCGCAGCTGTCTTAGGAGACCAGATGCTTTCGTAGAAGGAGCTGGATGTACGCAAAGTCAGGAGACTTTCTCCGAGTTCTTTATGTAAGAGTTCTCCCCGGAATCAGGGCTGCTGTAACTGGCTCCCTCCTCAACCGCCTCTTCTGAGAAATGCAGGAACAGTATTGCGTGGACCTAATGTCTTCAGGGGCAGCAATTTCTTCATCTTCTTGGTGGTTGTTTATACATAGAAACCCACCCACGTTTGAACTGATGGATCAGGGCCCGATTGTGTTTTTTTTCCGCAAATGTGCCTTCCCCCCTTACTCTGTACCATTCCCACCCTTCCATCATAAACTCCTTTTCCTCAGAGCAACTGAATTTGCTGAGCGTATTTAATCTGTGGACACTGTAGGTAAAAAGTTTGCTCTGTTTGTTCTCTCCACAGGCTATCTGTATCTTTTTTTAAAAAATTAATTAATTAATTTATTTATTTTGGCTGTGTTGGGTCTTCGTTTCTGTGCGAGGGCTTTCTCCAGTTGCGGCAAGCGGGGGCCACTCCTCATCGCGGTGCGTGGGTCTCTCACTATCGTGGCCTCTCTTGTTGCGGAGCACAGGCTCCAGACACGGAGGCTCAGTAGTTGTGGCTCACGGGCCTAGTTGCTCCGCGGCATGTGGGATCCTCCCAGACCAGGGCTCGAACCCGTGTACCCTGCATTGGCAGGCAGACTCTCAACTACTGCGCCACCAGGGAAGCCCAGGCTATCTGTATCTTAAAAGATGAGCTTATTAATCCAGACAAATACTGAATTGGTAGATGGCATAGGAAAGCTATTTTTTTGAATTGAGATGTAACATTGTACTAGTTTCAAGTGTACAATATAATGACTTGATGCATGTATAGATTATGAAATGATCACAATAAGTCTGGTTAACATCCATCACCATGCATAATTAAACATTTTCTTTCTTGTGATGAGAACTTTTAAGATGTACTCTCTTAGCAGCTTCCAAATATACAATACAGCATTGTGAACTGTAGTCACCATTGCATCCTCAGGACTTGTTTTATCACTGGAAGTTTGTCCCTTTTGACCCTCTTCATTCATTTCATCTAAAATGAAACAAAACCGAACGCATAGACACAGAGAACAGGTTGCTGGTTGCCTGGGCCTCATTTTTAAAAGCTGGGCTTTTAAACTGCACGATGCTGTGTGTGCATACTTGAGAACATCAGCTGAATTCTCCTCTCCTGTGGTTCTGAAATGCAGGGTGCTCTTCAGCAGGCTGCTGCTGGCTCTTCTTTTTAGACAGAATAAACCCTCATTTATTCAATTCCTTCTCATTTGGAATCTGTGGTGTTCTGGACACAAGGCTTTGCACATTTTGTGAACAGAAGCTTTGTCATGGAACTTAAGAGTATAAATGCTGTATATGAGCTGCCACTTTGGGGGTGTCAACTCCATGCCTGAGGCCGTTACTCAGGCCCATCAGCCAAGTTCATATTCTTGTCCCATACTTGCGGCCTCCTTTAAATCACTCTCATCAATAAATGGTCCTCAGGCACTTTAGAACCTTCATTTACATGCAAAATACTGTATTATTTGTATCTCTTTAAAAAAGTATATCCAGGGCTTCCCTGGTGGCGCAATGGTTAAGAATCTGCCTGCCAGGACCGGGGACACGGGTTCGAGCCCTAGTCTGGGAAGATCCCACATGCTGCGGAGCAGCTAAGCCCGTGAGCCACAACTATTGAGCCTGTAAGCCACAACTACTGAAGCCTGCGTGCCTAGAGCCTGTGCTCTGCAACAAGAGAAGCCACCGCAATGAGAAGCCCGCACACCACAACGAAGAGTAGCCCCCGCTCGCCACAACTAGAGAAAGCCCGTGCGCAGCAACAAAGACCCAACGCAGCCAAAAATAAATAAATAAATAAAAAATAAGTGACAGCCATTAAAAAAAAGAATGAATAAAATATATATATATCCACATACAAACCTTCCTAGGGGGCACTTGCTTGCTCAGGCCAAGTCCTTATTTGTCGTTGAAAAGAATAAAGCGTGCTGTAAGTTGACTTGAGCCTGCTTGGTGCAAATTAACAAAGTTTGACTTAATAGGCCATGTGGTTTCCAATCCTTTGGGGAAGCCCTGCTAGGGTTGGACCTCACCTCAGGCTTGACCGCCTCCATGTCTTAAGGGGGTCTGAGTCCCTGGAGGGTGGTCAGGAGAAAGATGATGAAACAGGGAGAACACAGACACCAAAGCTCCGCACTGCTTCCCGACGGCATTGGGTCATGTGTGTCTCTTTCCTTCGCCTCAAGCTTTGACACATGTGAAATGCAAAGCCTTCGAGGAATCTCCCTCTAATATGTTGAGAAACTATACGTGCTGTAAATCCGCTCTGTGTACCAGCTGACCACAGCTGCAGTTACCTCAGTCAGTCATTCTCTCATTCAGACGTTCCACTCACGGTCACCGAGTGGCCACAGGTACTAAGCTCTAAAGAGCAAGAAGGATAAGCTGGTGGCTGGTCTCGGGGAGCTCCCAGTCCAGTGAGGGAGAAGCAGGCAAGGCATTATGACAAGTGTTAACGATAAGATACGAACAAGGTGCTAGGGAGACGCTGACCTGGAAATGACTGATTGCACCTGCAGGAGCAGCGGTCACCGCAAAGCAGATGGGGGGTGAGTAGGAGTTGCCCGCTGGACAGAGGGGGGCAGTGCCATTTAGCGTAGAAAGAGCATGTCAGCTGTGTGGCCTTGGGGAAATTACTCAACCTTTCTGAAACTCAGCTTCTCCAAAAAAAACCAGGGTGGTAATACCCACAATACTTAGAGAAGAATGATAGGAATTGAAGGTGGGAAGCAGCTGGTATGGCACCAGGCACACAGTCAATGCGTGTTATTATTCCACACTAATCGATGAATCACTCAAGTGATCACGTCTTAGTCAACTTTGCAATTGTCCCAGTGATGAACTCAGTACCCAACACAGGGCATGGCCTGTAGGAGATAATTAATGACCGGACTTGACTAACCCTGTCCTCGCTGGTTTCTCTGCTCTGAACGGCAACAACACTTAGTTTTGTCCACAGCCCCTGGCATAGGAGGCACACGCAATGGGCTCTTAACACTGATGAGGAGCTGCATCAGACCTCAATTATGTCATTCAGTTATACACAGTGGTCATAATGATAATAATATGACATTTATTGAATGCATAATATGTATCTGTTTCAGTGCTTTTTTTGTTTGTTTTTTTTTAACATATAAATTTATTTATTTATCTATTTATTTTTGGCTGCATTGGGTCTTCGTTGCTTCGCGTGGGCTTTCTCTAGTTGCAGCGAGCGGGGGCTACTCTTCATTGTGGTGTGCGGGCTTCTCATTGCGGTGGCTTCTCTTGTTGTGGAACATGGGCTCTAGGTGCGCGGGCTTCAGTAGTTGTGGCTCACGGGCTCAGTAGTTGTGGCTCGCGGGCTCTAGAGCACAGGCTCAGTAGCTGTGGTGCACGGGCTTAGTTGCTCCACGGCATGTGGGATCTTCCTGGACCAGGGCTCGAACCCATGTCCCCTGCACTGGCAGGCAGATTCTTAACCACTGCGCCACCCGCGAAGCCCCTGTGCTAAGTGTTTTAAATTCATTCACATTCAATCCTCATCATAACAATATAGTCTTATCCCCATTTTACAGGTGAAAAAGTTGAAGCACAGAAAAGTTAAGTGACTAGATCAAGATCACATGGTTTGTGATGGGTCTAGGATTTGAGCTCAAGCTGGTCAGATTCTAGAATCTATGTTTTAGTCACCCTGTAAAAAGCTACTTGAATTACTAATTGGTGTATCCAAGGCTGATGTGCCCTTTCTGGTTGGTTGGGTGTCTGTTTGGTTTGATCAGTGGCTGTACTAAAATTCTTAGCTATTCTGTATAATCTCCCTGGGTATATCGATGCCTTGATGTTGTCATGGCTGCTTCTGCTGAGTTCCACCTTCTGGGCTTGTGGCTCCAGGATGCCAAGTGTTTTAAGTATACCCAAGATTTGTTTTATTCCAGTACGGTAAGACATGTGGACACCGAAATGACTGTCATGAAGGAAGAAGTTTGTAATTCTCACAGATCCCTAGAAACAGGAGGCAGACGCTCCATCCAGGGCCACACAAGGAAGCACCAGGGTCAGTCAGGAGGCAGAAGGAGAGAGGGAAACATATGGGCAAGAGTCTTTATTTTGGTTTCGGGGGGAAGGAATGGGCAGGCAGGGTCAGCGGGCTTCGGACCGGCTGGCGTGAATGATTGCAGCGGGCTCTGGGGGATGGAGCTGTCCCTGGTTGTCTGGGCCCTCTTCCTGGGGTGATTAGGACAAGTGGATAGTGGCCCAGAGTGTGAGCATTTGATCAGAGAGGTGGTTGAGTTCACGGCTCTGGATTGGTTGGTTTGCATATGAAAGGCAGGCCCCTAAACATCATCAAGCCTGGGATCTGAAGGAGAAACCAGTCATGGAAAGCTGGATTTCAACTGCGTCACTTGTAAGAGTTTTTTCTTTTTTTTCTTTTTTTTTTTTGGCCAGTCTGCTGCAAGGCTTGTGGGATCTTAGTTCCCCGACCAGGGATTGGATCCGGGCCCTTGGCAGTGAGAGTGCAGAGTCCTAACCACTGGACCACCAGGGAATTCCATAAGAGGTTTTTATGCTTAAGAAAATAAAGAAGTAAATATTGCTGCTTTTTCTTTTGACTCACAAGACCAGGTGTTCAGTAGCACAGAAATGACACTAATTTCTCTTCTTGGCTACTCGGGGAGGGGTAGTCTCTCCAGGGTCAGCAAAGCTCTAGATATTAAAGCATTAAATACAGAAAATAAAAAGGCGTGGTTAATACACCATGGAATGTGGGTGCTTGAGACAGACAAACCTTGGCTTACTTGGCATGGGCTAGAGAAGAAGATCTTCGTGAGAGCCCAGGGCTCTCTCTTTGATGAGACCGGCATGGAGAGTGTGTCGGGATGGTAGCAGAGAGGGCTCGGGCCAACCTCCCTTCCTCTGGCCTTGGTTCAGTCTTGTCCTTTGTCCCCATGGCACAAACATCTTCTCCTGTTTTTGTTCATTTTTACTGCCCTCCCTCCTTCCCCTCTCCCTCCCCCCCAGCCCTCCCAGCCCTCCCGTGTCTCCTTCCACTAGCCTCCCCATTCAGACTTGAATTTCTTCTTTTTTTTTTTTTTTTTTTTAAGATTTTTGATGTGGACCATTTTTTAAAGTCTTTATTGAATTTTTATTACAATATTGTTTCCATTTTATGTTTTGGTTTTTGGCCACGAGGCATGTGGCATCTTAGCTCCCGGACCAGGGATGGAACCTGCAACCCCTTCATTGGAAGGTGAAGTCTTAACCACTGGGCTGCCAGGGAATTCCCCAGACTTGAATTTCTTTTATAAATTTATTTCTTTTTGGCTGCGTTGGGTCTTCGTTGCTGCACGTGGGCTTTCTCTAGTTGTAGTGAGCGGGGGCTACTCTTGGTTGTGGTGCTTGGGCTTCTCATTGCGGTGGCTTCTCTTGTTGTGGAGCACAGGCTCTAGGCGCGAGGGCTTCAGTAGTCGTGGCACACGGGCTCAGTAGTTGTGGCTCACAGGCTCTATAGCGCAGGCTCAGTAGTTGTGTCACACGGGCTTAGTTGCCCCACGGCATCTGGGATCTTCCCGGACCAGGGCTCGAACCCGTGTCCCCTGCATTGGCAGATGGATTCTTAACCACTACACCACCAGAGAAGTCCCTGAATTTCTTAAAACTACTTATTACCTTACCTTCTCTGGGGGGATGGTGGAGATGGGAGGTGTGGATGACTGACCCCCAGGGTTGGAGACCACACCTCTTATTTCTGCATCAGAATGTCCCCTGAATGAGTTACCAGACACACAGAGACCACCATTTGCTCAGTGGAAAAGGGATTTCAAGATTGTGCAGTTTGGGGAAAGCCTACATTTTATATTCCCTTTAGGAGATTGACAGCATACAATGAGGTAGTAAGGAAAGAAGTTATGCAGGAAATAAATCTTTGTCCGTCTTATCTGATGTTTCCAGAATTATCTGCCCCACCGCAGAACTGGTTTTTGCATAAGACTTACTACCATCCCACGAGAAGTCCTTGGGGAAGGCTGGCCTGCTTGTCGGGTGGAGTCGGGGATGGCTTGGCTCTGAGCTGCCCCCTCATGGGCGTGGACTGATGACCTTACAGGGCTTCAGGTGCCCCAGGAGCCCGAGGTCACTGCGCCCAGAACTCTGGGCTCTCATCTTGGCCTGATCCTCCCTGGGTCCGCAGGCTCCCGGCATCCCAGGGCCTTGTACCAGGCCTTGCTTCTCTCTGGATTCCCAGCTCTGGCACAGTGCCTGGCAAACAGTGGGTGCTCAGCGATTGCCTGTATTGAATGAATTCCCCCATAGAACCCACCAATTAGAGGCTCTGTCCTTGTTTTCTAATCAGACCTTATCCTTGTGTAGGCACACACACACACGTGCGTACATCTATGGTCTGTGTGGGTTCTTCTTAAAAATAGGCAAGGAGACATGTAAGCACTGGGACTGGATTTCAAGGGGGAGTGTCGTCCTCATCATTCTGCCATAGATACACACGCACAGACACAGAGAAAATGAGAAGACACACAGATAAACACACAGAAGCACAGGCTGTGTAGATACAGGCAAACACATAGACACACTTGCAAAAATAGGCACAATCACAGATGCGCAGGTGTAATTTTACATGTAAACAAACAGAGAAATACAATCCAGACGCCCTCCCCCCAACACACATCCTCTGTTCTGGCTATTTATTCCTCCAGAGCAAACTGCTTCACAAATTAGTGCGCGTACACAACAACTATCTCATCGTATCTCATGATTTCGAGGGTCAGGATTTGGGCAGGACTTGGCTGGGTGATGCTTCGCCTCCTCACGTGATGACTCAGGGAACCTGACTGCTAGACGGGCTGGCCTGGATGGACGACGCTGGCTTCCCTCACATGTCTGGTGGCTTGCTGGCGGTGACTGGTAGGCCGGCCTCAGCCGGGACTGTTGCCAGGAGTGCCTGCCGGGCCTCTCAGATGTGATATCTCGGGGTAGTCAAACCTCTTACGTCGCAGCCGGCATCCCCCATAAAGAGCATTGCAAAACGCGGAGGGGACGCTGGAAGGTTTCTAATGACCTCAGGAGCTGAAGAATGTCACTTGTCCTGCATATCACTTGTCCTGCATATCACTGAGCAAGCAAGTCTGTTAGGCTTCCTCAGATTTAAGGGGAGGGCTGTTAGACCTTATCTGTCAATGGCAGCAAAGAATTTGAGGCCATCTGTAATCTAACACACACACACACACACACACACACACACACACACACACACACACAGGCTTCCCTATTAAGCACACCACTGGGGTTGCCTCTGGGTCTGAAGCTGTGGCAGCTGTGAGGGCCATGCCCTCGGGCAGAGCTGGGAGGTGCTGCCTGTCTTGATCGTCCTCCCAGTGGCTGCACATGAAATACGAGGCTTGGGTAAGAGCCTGTACTGGGGGTCACTCCTTTCAGGGGAGAGTTCTCTCCTGGAAGTTACATCTCAAGTACTTGCAGGGACCAACACCACCTTCATCTTCCCTTTGGAAAAGTACGAAAATCACGCCATCCGCAGTCCCCTTCCTTTACCAGTTGCCTGCAATGCAGATGGAGTGATGTTGTGGCTTAGAGGTCAGTCACACCTGGGTCAGATCCCAGCTCACCCACCCCCGCTTGCTGGCTGTGTGACCTTGGCCGAGTTCCTCGACCTTCTGAGCTCCAGTGTCCTCCTCTGTATGTTGAAAAAGTCACACTTTTATACTTCCGTTCAACAAGTATTTATTGACTATCTTCCAGGGGTGCAATGGTGAGAACAATAGGCACTGTCCCTGATGGAGGAAGCTGTCATTAGCTGAAGAGTTATGCAAACAATTGTAACTTTGCCAACTGTGCTAAGTGCCAGCAAAGAGCAATAAGGGTGCTATCGGAGGGTGCAGTCATGATGTGATCACTGTCAAGGAGGCCAGGGACCACTTCTCTGAGGTGATACTTGGCTGTAGTCTGGGGGATCCGTAGCAGCTAACCAGCTGAAATGTGTCTTGGGCAGAGGAAATAGCATGTGCAAAGGCCCTGTGGCTGGATGGAATAAATTGAATAGGAGGTGGTGAAAGGCCAGCGTGACTGGGTCAGAGAGATCAAAGGGTGCAGGTGGGAGATGAGACTGGACAGGTGGGTGGAAACTTTGTTCACCAAGTTAAGGAAGGGTTTAAAAAATTGTATACATTTTATATATTTATTTGAGTGGTTTTACTCATGGAGGTAGAATGACCAGATTGTGTTTCAAAAAGATGCCCTTGGCTGCAGCAAGGAGAATGAACTACAACGTGGCAAAAGGAAATGTGGGCAATCCCATTAGGAGGCTGTGCCAGCAGAATAGTGCCCCCCTAAGATGTCTATGATCCTCAGAACCCGTGAATGTGTTAATTACATGGCAAAAAAGAATTAAGGTTGCAGATGGAATTAAGATTACTCATCACTGACCTTAAAATAGGGAGATTATCCTGGATTACCACCTGACGTAATCCCATGAGTTCAGAGAATGGGTCAGAGACATGGGACATCAGAGGCACTCAACCTCGAGAAGCTTTGAAGAAGCTTCAGAGAGCCCTCGAGAGCTTTGAAGATGGAGCAAGTGCTATTAACCTTATTTTGTAGTTGAAGAAACTGAATTTCTAAGACATGAAGTGACCTACCCAAGACGAAGCATTATTAAGTATTATAACCAGGGCTTAGATCCAGTTCTCTTGACTACAGACTCTCTTTCCATTTCTACACTAGTCTAAGGGACCCTGGGGGACCCAGGTTAGAGTCTGACTGGATCCAGTTCCAGCCCCACCTGTAGTGTCCTCCTCTTCACCCCATCTTCTCCCAACCAGAGCAAACCCTTCCTTATCCTCTTCCCTTTTTTCAAATCGTATTGACAGAGGGTGCTGGGCTGCAGAAGAGGGGGATCTTGGCATTGGAATCATGATGTAGGAGGGCACGTGCATTTAGGCTCATAGAATTTTGGAGATAAAGAGCACTTAGTGTAATTCTGTCCTTTGACAGATGAAAAACTGAAACCCAGAGAAGGGAAGTACCTTGTCCAAGGCCCCCTCCAAGTTAGTAAGACAGTCAGGACTAAATCCTGAACTGCTTCCTCCCCAGACCAAGGCTCCTCCCACTGCATCCTGGGTTCCTGGAATGTTCCCAGGTGTTCCTGGAATCCTCAGCTGGCGTTTGGATGCATTTTCCCATAAAAGTAGGCTGTATAAACCGTAGTGCCAGCAGGTCCCTGGCTGTACAGCTCAGCAGTGCTTCAGTTCATCTAGGCTATGGCTTCCTCTGCCTTTCCTCCCCTGGAAAAACGAACTCACTTGGATGGAACTCTTTCTATGTGAAAATGTTACTCTCTATTTAAAAAGAAGTTCAGATGAACAAATGAACTTTAGAATGTGTAAACTGGGACGCGCCTGGCCTATCACTGTGGACTTAAGGCCTGATGATCTGGAAGACTTTCTCTCTGAAGTCTCCCTCTTTCTCCTTCTGTGTGGTCCAAATGTTTCTCCATCAGTGAAACGGCAGCAAGAGCTTTGGAGTCACACAGACCTGAATTTGAATTTGGATTTAGGCCCATATATGTGACCTCCAGCAAGTCACGGGCAAAGGTGTAGGAGTGAGCAAGGCCCTGCGAGGAACACAGGAGACTGTGTCCTGGACCTTGATCTTCATCAGCCTGCCATGGAGATTCAAATTCACCTTCACTGAGCACCTACCATGTGCTGGTCACTTTCAAGTACATCTCTCACTTAATTCCCACAGCAGCCCCGAGGTGGGTAGTGTCGTGTAGGTTCTTTAGAAGAGGAAACGGAAGCTCAGCGAGGGTGAGTCAAT
This sequence comes from Balaenoptera borealis, assembly GCF_965194805.1. NCBI lineage: Eukaryota > Metazoa > Chordata > Mammalia > Artiodactyla > Balaenopteridae > Balaenoptera > Balaenoptera borealis. The sequence goes on along the minus strand of NC_138871.1, from coordinate 83,699,603 downwards.
GGTTCAGTATTATTCTACTTATAAGTGGCAGAGGCCCTGACCAGGACCAGTCTTTGTGGTTCTATTTCAACTGCCCTACACCCCATAATGATTAATATAGTCAAGTGAGCAAGCAAATCAACACAGCATAAAGGAAAAGACAATAGGAAAGTGTCTATCTATCTCCTATCTATTATTCTATCTACATTTACTAGGTCCATTCTCCAACCATTTTTTCATTTTTCTGTCTGTCTGTCTATCATCTATCTGTCCATTACTGTATTTATCTAAGGACAAAAGATGGTTCAAAACATACCAGAATTTCTGTCTTGATCAGCTCAGGCTGTTATAACAAAAATACCACAGACTGGGTGGCTTAAACAACAGAAATTTACGTCTCATAGTTCTGGAGGCTAAAGAAGATGTGGGTGCCAGTACAGTTTGGTTCTGGTGGGAGCCCTCCCCCTGGCTTGTAGGTGGTCACCTTCGTGATGTATCCTTACGTGGCAGAGGGAGAGCTCATTTCGCTCCTATCTCTTCTTTTAAAGGCACTAATTCCATCACAAGGACTCCACCCTTATGACCTTATTACCTCTCAAAGGCCCCACCTCCACATACCATCACACTGGGGATTACGGCTTCAAATATGAATTTTGGGGGGGACACAAACATTCAGTCCATAGCAGTTACATATGTCTAAATTAAGTGAAGAATAAAAGAAAAAAATAGGTAGAGGCAGAAGACAGAGCCAAGAATGAGGCTAACAGAAACATGCATTTTATAGAATCTGGCTCATTTATAAGAAGTAGAGCAGAAGTGTGGCTCTGGCCCCCAATGTCTCAGGAAGGACCTGAGCAATTACACATTTCATGGTATAAATAAGGTGAAAGCAAACCAGCTGTTCAGAAGATGCTCACCTGTTCCTGACATTGAGACTTCCGTGTTATCATCGTCCAGGATTAGCAATTAAAATGTGTGCACTACTGTTTTACACAGTATTATATCTTTTCATTCTTACATCCGCTCCAGAACTATTTTATTGTTCTCTTCCTTTTACAGATGAGAAGATTGAGGCTTAGGAAGGTGAAATTCCTTGCTAAAGGCCGTACAGCTCTTACTGGGAGAATGGGGGTTCAGTTCAAACCCAAATTCATTTTTGGCTTACCCCACGGTTGCTAACTGCTTGTTGCCCAGGGACCAAAGGGTGGGCTTCACATTTTGTGTTAGAATTTTGAATGACAACAGACAAATAGCTGTGGGGTGGAATGAGATTATTTTCTTCTTAGCTTTGACAGAAATTACTGTTGAAATACACGGGTTCACCATTTTTGGTGTTCTCGTATATTTTTAATCTCTGAAATCAAAACAAATTTCTGGGGGATCAGAGTCATTGTTCCCATGGCAGCAAAAAATATATTTGGTATTTGATTTGAAACTTCATTTTTAATTCGGACCAAATCCAAGCATTGTGAATTTAAACTGCTGCCAGCCTTCCTAGCCTACCTCGTGAGTGTAAAATCAGTGCAACTATTGTACCCAGCGAGTGCTGGCGGGCATGTGACCATGTTTGTGTCCCATGAGGAATTTGAGTTGGGTGCTTCAGAACATCTGTATCCAAGTGGCATGATTTTTTGCAGAATGCTGTAATACTCTAGAGGAGCTAAAATGGAGGTAGTAACTGGACTTCCACAAGTGTGTCAAATGCATTGATCGGTTGAAACCAGGACTGAATTAATTACTTTATTAAGCAATTTATAGATGCAGAAACCAGTCGCCTTGCCCGCTTTCCCTACCAGGATCTGGACCTGAATAGAATTCCTTAACTCACATCTACCTTCTTTCCCGGATTCTGTATTATAGGAAAATCTATCCTTTTTATTACAGGTGTTCCAGAATACTCTAAGAGTCCTCCCCAGATTTATCCTTTCAGTTTTCCTCATTGGTTGATGCTTAATGATACCATCATCTACCAAGTCACCCAGGCCAGGAACTTCAGTCATCCTCAAAATCTCCCTCTTCTTCACCCACCCGACCATCCGAGTCAATCACTAAGCCTGGGGGCCTCTCCCACTAGGCAGTGCTCACAACAGCCCCTTCCTCTTCCCCCACCCCGTCACCACCTTCCTTCACACCCTGGCCACGCTTTGCTAGAATAGCCTTTAAAGAAAAAAAAAAAGGGAATTCCACGGCCGTCCAGTGGTTAGGACTCCGCGCTTTCACTGCCGAGGGCTCGGGGGTTGAATCCCTGGTGGGGGAACTAAGATCCCACAAGCTACGCGGCTAAGGAAAAAAAAAAAAAGCCTTTAAGTTTGCTTCTCTGCGTCCAAAACACGGATGTCCGAGTGATCCTGTAAAACACAGGTCTGACCATCCTGCCCCTCGGCAGCTCCCCACCGTGTACCGTCATCGTTCTCAAACTGTGTTCTCTGAAGCCAGGGCTCTGCAACCAAGACTGGGGACTCCAGGCCTCTTCCCTGAAATGACCACAGCATTCCCCTTCTATTTACATACGGGCTTCTGCAAAAGATTTTGTTTAAGGAGGGCATTTGTTAAAAAAGAAACTGTTTTTTAAATGACCCCACTCTACCCATGTCTCCTGACTGCAGACCATCCCGGGCCTGCTCCGTATCACTTGCACACGATGGGATACTCCCCAGTCATGGGCACTCCTCGCTGTTCCCCAAACATATGTGTGGTGCCTTGTTTCTTTGAACACACCCTCTTCTCTGCTTGGAGTGGAATTTCTCCTCCTCTCTCCTCCGAGAGCCCCACTTATCCTTCAGAAGCAGCTCAGATGTCACCTTCTGTGGACAGAAGGCGCAGAACCTTCCTTATATTTCCCGCAAGCAAACTATTGCCTCCCTCCCGGGCTCCCACCCGGCCCTGGGCATGTCTTGATGGTGGTCCTGGCCATGAAAACCTTTTCTACATGTCTTCCTGCCTGCCCCCCACTAGATCATGAGTGACTCAAGGACAGGATTTCTATTTTACTCATCTCTGTGTTCCCACTACCTAGCAAAGCACTTGGCCCCTGCGAGAAACTAAATGAATCATCAGGTAAAGCAACACCATTAATTATCTGCCAATCAACAATATGGGTTGGAAGAGCTAAATGCTGTAGATGAATAGCAGGTAGGGTGACGGGCAAGGGGATGAGAGGATGAGGGAAATAGGAGTAAGGGGCTTCAAGGGTTGTTGATTCTGGGCTGCTTTATTTGTACTCAGAACATATATGGTTTTTTAAAATTTTACTTTATTTATTTATTTATTTGTTTGTGCTCGGTCTTAATTGTGGCCCGTGGGCTCCTTAGTTGTGGCATGCGAACTCTTAGTTGCAGCACGCATGTGGGATCTAGTTCCCTGACCAGGGATCAAACCCGGGCCCTGTGCATTGGAAGCGCAGAGTCTTAACCACTGCGCCACCAGGGAAGTCCCAGAACATACGTGTTTCTGAGTATAACTTAAGTATAGTTTAAGGACTATGAAAATGTATTGCATCCCTTAGGCTGGGAGCTCTAACGGGGTCCCCTGTTGGAAAAGCAGACTGTGCAGGTGCTACTTGCTTGGATAATTTCATAGCAACAGTCTTAGCAACTCATCTGTGCATGAGGCTTTGCCCTTTCACCGGAATAGACTCAGTGAATGCTCACAGCACACCCATCCGTTCCGGGGCTGTCGTTATGCCCATTTTACAGAGAAAACCAGCCTTGTGCAGTCATATAGCCAAGAAACAGTAGAGGCAGCACGTGAAAGCGTGTCTTCGGACTCCAAATCCCATCATTTTTCCATGTTGCCTTATCTCCTGACATTACCCCAATAATTGGTCCATGTGCTCTGGGAAGGAGGAGACCACAGAGGAATAGAGGAGTGGGAGAGGGAGATTTATGACCTCACGATGTGTCGTTTCTTACCAAGACCTCACACTCTGAGTGTGTTCAAAAAAAACCTCACCAAATCCTTCTTCTTACTGCATTTCCTTTTTTTTTTATTGAGATATAATTCACACACCATAAAATTCACCGGGTTAAAGTGTACAGTTCAGTGGTTTTTAGTATATTCACAAGGTTGTGCAATCGCTACCACTAATTCCAGAACATTTCCATTAAGTAATTTCTAATGTTTTTGTTTTGCAGATTCCAATAATGAGAGACCCTGGCTGGATTCGAAATGTATGGTCTTCAAACATTAATGTGAGTAGAGTTGCTATGAATGCCCTAATTATATTAATACTTTGACATTTCAAGATGAGAGAAAATACTCTGTGACAAACTGGTTTATTGCCATGGATACGTGCAGTCCCCAAAACAGGACTCTGCCATTCGACTGAAGCTTTCAGAGTTGGCCTGTAGCCCTTTCTAAAGGTTAGATGAGCCCCAGATGAAGCTAAGAACATTTTGGCTAGTTTCTAACCTCTTCTCCCTGCGAGCCATCCTCTCCCACGCGTAGATCTGATTTTGTCACCTCCCTGATTAAAAAGCATTCAATGGCTCCCTAGTGCCAACAGGGAAATGTTCATATCAGGTTCATGCCATTTGTTTGCCCTTAAAGGACTGTCACGTTTATTTAATAAAAGCCCTTGCAGCTGCCCCTGAACCCCTCAAAGCCCTCCTGAAGATTCTGCCTCTTCCTCCTGCACCCATTGGTCCCTTTTGTCACTGCCCTGTGCCCGGTCCCCAAGCCTCAGCCGGGCCCTTCAGGTTGTCTCTGTGACTGTACTTAGTGCTTTGCTCTCTGCTCTTTTAGGGTCTCCCTAGACCCCATGTTCAGCAGCACGAGGGCCAGCACCACGCCGCCCCCATGCCCATGCCAGCTTCCAGGTTCTGCTTGTGAATCTGGCTCGCTGAGCCTCTGAAGTTTGGGGGGCTATTTTGCTGAAGCATCCCTGGCAGTGGTCCACCTACATCCTGGTTCTTTTTTTTTTTTTTTAATAAATTTATTTATTTATTTATTTATTTATTTTTGGCTGTGTTGGGTCTTCATTTCTGTGCGAGGGCTTTCTCTAGTTGTGGCGAGCGGGGTCCACTCTTCATCGCGGTGCGCGGGCCTCTCACTGTCGTGGCCTCTCCTGTTGCGGAGCACAGGCTCCAGACGCGCAGGCTCAGTAATTGTGGCTCACGGGCCCAGTCGCTCCGCGGCATGTGGGATCTTCCCAGACCAGGGCTCGAACCCGTGTCCCCTGCATTGGCAGGCAGACTCTCAACCACTGCGCCACCAGGGAAGCCCCATCCTGGTTCTTTTCTCACAATATGTTCATCTCGCCCTCACCTTGCCTAAGTTCAGCAACTTCATACAACTTGCTCTACCCCCTAGATTTTAAACCTGAGATCCTTTCCTGTGGAGAAGAGACTTGGAAAAGCTCGAGGAAAGGCTTTTGGAATAATCCAGGGAGGAAGTGATAAAGCCTGAAGACTTATTTCAGGGTGTCCATGATGGGGAGCCTCACTTGCTTTTCTAAAGACCTTGGACTTTATCCTACAAGTAATGGTAATGGGGGGTGTTGGCATTGAGGGGCCGTAAGCAGGCAGTGCCGTGTCACATCTGCAGCCCTGTTCCAGGGTAGTCATGGGATGGGGCTGGAGACAGGGAGGCCATTTAGGAGGTCATCGTCAGCCTGGTTGAGCTGAAGTGTGTGGTGGACAGTCCAAATGGAGGTTTCCAGAAGGTAGCTGGATGTTTGGTCTGGAGCTGAGAGGCAAGGTCAGGACTGGAGATACTGATCTGTGGGTCAACAGTATCGCTGAAGTCTCCAAGGGGGACAAAATCACCCAGGGAGTGTGTGTGGCCAGGGGAGGTGGGTTTCCAATCAGAACCTCTACTGTCACAGCTTTTGGTAATTTTTATGTTGTTATCCTTAGAAGATAGGTTCATAAATTCCAAAAATGCTTAGTGATGAGAAAACCCAAGTGAAGGGAAGGTACAACAGGGCAAGAGAGTAGGGCTCAAAATCTCTGTCTTTGCCTGTCTGTCTCTTTCTCTGTCCCTGTGCCTGTCTCTGTCTCCTACTTACTGTGCAAATAAATGTTCTAGGCACGAGGGTACACTAATGGGTGCGTCGTGGTTGGTCTTTTGCTTGAAGGGCTCACCAACCAGTAGAGGAGACAGAGGCATACGAAATGACGCAGCCACAAGGCTCCGTGAAATGTGCCGTGATGGAGTCCCATGTGGGCTGGTTAGTACAGAGAAGCCAGTGATGAATTCTTCATGGACCCGAGGAATGCTTTCCTGGAGGTCCAGCTCTCAGTTTGAAGAATCTTGGTTTGGCCGTGGGATGCAGAAACCCCCCAGATACACACCAGCATACCCATCCCTGCACACGTAGAGGTTCATTCAAGGCAAAAGGCCCCGAGTTCTGGAGGGAGAGTTGAGCAATGAAATGTTCACCCAAACTGCGTAACCCGTGTAACTCAGGCGAGAGAACGTGGTACAATTAGTCACATGAAGCCTCCCTCTTGGCCAACCTGTGCTTTGATTGCACCATTTCTAGCAAAAGCAGCAATTCTCAGAATTCTAGATTATCCTGGCACAGTTACTTGGAACCATATTTTGCTTACTCCTTTTCTTTCTTATCTTTCAGTTTGAAAAAGGACAGGATTTAAAATGTCTTCTTGGATGGAAAGCACATTTTGTACAGGGAGGAAGTGACTTTTGGTTAGATTTAAATTAATTTTTGAAAAATTTTACCCAAGTGCTTCATGTGCCTATTTTCTAGAAAATCTACTAGGAAATGCTGACTCACGACGAAAGCCAACTACTTACATATCTTCTTTGCACCTTATCCTATGGAGTTACTGATAGAGGAGAATCTAGCTGATTCTCACAGAGCATCATATGCTAATGCATCCTCCTTTTTTATACTCTGCCATTTATGTATAATCTTATCCTGTTTTAGTTTGTTCTTTATTCAGACTCTGCCTTTCTTATATAGAGAGTTTTTCTTGGGGAGAAGTGTGTTTTTTCTGGAAGTTATGTTTGCCTTTCTTTTTCCTTGTTAGCAGGAAAAATTTGTGCTTCCCATTCCCTGCCTGTCCTTTCTCCCGTGCCCTCCGTTCCCACAACACACACACATGATGTCCTTAAGCTTTTACTTTAGTCTATCACTTGGAAACTATCACAGTCTTTATTTTTAAGCCCATTAACTTGTTTTAATTGGGATCTATTTATCTTATTTGGATGACCATGATTTTCATATAGCACTTTGGTTTTCTTATTTGTTTAACAAACCTTATATGGTGCTTACCAAGTGACAGGTTCTTTTCTAAGAGTATTACAAAATTAACTCATTTACTTCCTTACAGTAGTTCTATAAGTTGGTCTTATCATTATCTCCAGTTGAGAGATGAGAAAATGAGCACAGAGAGGTTGAGCCACTTGCTCAAGGTCACACAGCTGATAATTGGCAGGGTTAAGATTCAGACCCACATCTTCTAGCTCCAGAGACTTTATTCCTAAGCACTGCAACATGCTGCCTCTATAAGAAGTTTCTCTCATTCAGTAGTTTCTAATTCTTTTCATTTATTCCTTGCACTTAGTACTTTTATCACGTTCCCTAATTTTTCCAAACTCTCAGCTCTCTGTGCAGGAGTCCTTTTTTTCCTATAACCTCTCTCTGCAGGAAATCGCTCTTCCTGCTTGCTCTCAGTCCTCTGCCAGAGCTGTCATCTTGGGAGGCTCTCACTACATCCACCTTTACCCTGATCCCTGTTTTCTTCTTAGTTCACTCTTTAAAAATAAGCAAACTGGAGTTTTGTTTTCATGTAACCTCCCAGAAAAGGGAGATAGAAGATAAGTTTTCGAGTCCTTGCCTGTCTGAATCTCCTTTTTAATTTGACTTCACATTTGATAGTTTGGTTGGAATTAGCATTTGAGGTTGATATTAATTTTTCACAGAATTTGAATGCATTGTTTCATTGACTTCTAATAACCAATGTTACCTGTATGCCAGTCTGACTTTTGTTCCTTCCTGGGTGACCTACTATTATTATTTTCTACCTGTAAGTTGTTAGGGTCTTCAATTAATCCTTTGTGTCCTGAAGCTTCACAGTGATGTGCCCAGCAGTGGATCATGTCTCACGCATTCTGCTTAGACCCTGGAGCACAAGTCTGTACTGTCCTAGTGGACAACATACTTGTAAGCTAATGAGTATCAGCAGATGAAATATGTCAACAGACTAAAGGAAAATGGAAAACAAATAAAAGAGTGGTGACTGGAGGCCCATCAGGTTCCCCTCTGTCTCTCTTATCTCGTATAGCCCAGCTTTTTGGTCTACAATTGGTATGTTTCATTCACTTAATCTTCTATTTTTGTTATGATTATTTTTGGCAATCAAATTTTTCCTTTAACAGGTTCTTTTTTGTTCTCCAGTCTTTTTCTCTTTCACAGCATTCTCCTGTTTGTTGTTTTCTGAATGAAATAACTTCCCAGATCTCTCTGAGATTTGAATTTGGGAATTTCTTCCTATTAATTTCTCTTCTGTTCCCTTCATTATTTTTATTTCTTCTGGAGTCAGGTTTCCCCTGTCTGTCATTCTTTCTCTTGCATGTGGCAGAGTTTCCTCAAATGGCTGGTGATTGGCAGGTGACTGTATGCATGGGGTAGGAAGGTTGCCTGGAAACTCCCATGGCTGGGGTTCACCCTAACCAGTCAGGGAGCCGGTGGTTACCCGGGGAACAGTGTGATTCTGGTTCCGGCACCTGTTTGAGGGTCTCCTGGGCAGGTAGTCCCTCCCTTGGCTGCAGCCCCCTTGCAGGTATTCCAGGTTGTAACTTGCTCCGTGTTATTTGTTTCTCTAAAATTTTATTTACTTTTTATTGAAGTATAGTTGATTTACAATACTGTGCCAACCTCTGCTGTACAGCAAAGTGACTCGGTTCTATACATACAGACATTCTTTTTTTAATATCTTTTCCAATATGATTTATCCCAGGATACTGAATATAGTTCCCTGTGCTCTACAGTAGGACCTTGTTGTCTATCCATCCTATATATACTAGTTTGCATCTGCTAATCCCAAACTCCCAATCCATCCCTCCCCCACCCCCCCACCTCTTGGCAACCACAAGTCTGTTCTCTGTGTCTGTGAGTCTGTTTCTGTTTTGTAGATAGGTTCATTTGTACCATATTTCAGATTCCACATCTAAGTGATATATGGTATTTGTCTTTCTCTTTCTGACTTACTTCACTTAGTATGATAATCTCTAGTTGCATCCATGTTGCTGCAAATGGCATTATTTCGTTCTTTTTTATGGCTGAGTAGTATTCCATTGTATATATGTACCACATCTTCTCTATCCATTCATCTGTCGATGGACATTTAGGTTGTTTCCATGACTTGGCTGTTGTGAATAGTGCTGCTATGAACATAGCGGTGCATGTATCTTTTTGAATTATAATTTTGTCTGGATTATGCCCAGGAGTGGGATTGCTGGATCATATGGTAATTCTATTTTTAGCTTTCTAAGGAACCTCCAGACTGTTTTCCATAGGGGCTGCACCAACTTACATTCCCACCAACAGTGTAGAAGGGTTCCCTTTTCTTTTCTTTTTTTTTTTAAATAAGTTTATTTATTTTTATTTATTACTTATTTTTGGCTGGTCTGGGTCTTCATAGCTGCGCTGTCTTTCTCTAGCTGCGGTGAGCGGGGGCTACTCTTCATTGCGGTGAGCAGTCTTCTCATTGCAGCGGCTTCTCTTGTTGCAGAGCATGTGCTCTAGGCACACAGGCTTCAGTAGTTGTGGCACATGGGCTTCAGTAGTTGTGGCTCATGGGCTCTAGAGCACAGGCTCAGTAGTTGTGGTGCATGGGCTTAGTTGCTCTGTGGCATGTGGGATCTTCCCGGACCAGGGCTCAAACCCGTGTCCCCTGCATTGGCAGGTGGATTCTTAACCACTGCACCACCAGGGAAGCCCTAGGGTTCCCTTTTCTCCACACCCTCTCCAGCATTTGTTATTTGTAGACTTTTTAATGATGGCCATTCTGACTGGTGTGAGGTGGTACCTCACTGTAGTTTTGATTTGCATTTTTCTAATAATTAGTGATGTTGAGCATCTTTTCATGTGCCTACTGGCCATCTGTATTTCGTCTTTGCAGAAATGTCTATTAAAGTCTTCTGCCCATTTTTCGATTGGGTTGTTTGTTTTTTTGTCATTGAGTTGTATGAGCTGTTTGTATATTTTGGAGATTAAGCCCTTGTGCTCTGCATTATTTCTTTACTCAACCTTTCCCTTTGCTTTCACCTTCCAAATTTGATTAGATGTCTTTTCCACAGAAGGTGGCCCTCCTGTTCTCTCTCTTCACTGTTATAAGTTTTTAAGTTCTGAAGTTTCCTTGAAATTTAATGAGATGCAGTGTCTGGAAGTAAAGGGAAAATAAACACACCCGTGTTTGTTCTGCTTCACCTGCTACCCTGCCCCAGGATTTTCCTCCTTGTTCAGCATTGTTAATGGAGCTATTCTGCGCGTGTCCGATGACATTCACTGTGTTCCTATCCAGAAATGCACCGCATATCTCTTACAGCCGATTGCGTTTCTTAGCCTGAATCACGATAGCCCCCCTCTGCCGTACACGTCCCGGGTGGGCTAGCGCCAGGCACTAGCACAGTCAGATCCAACGATAATGTATTTAATTAGAATCTTACAGAGAACGATCATTTCCTGTTCAGTGAGTGCTTAGGTTTTAGAGAGATGTCCCAGGGCTCCTTTCTCACTTGCGATAGATAGAAACGTTCTATGAATGTCTCATTTTAGTGTGTATTCCCAATCCTCCCTCTCACCAAATCCTTCTCCCACCCCAGTGGGCATCCTGCTCTGAATTGTTTGTGTTTGTTTTCTCTTGCTGGACACACTGTGTATCGACTCATCTTGAGCTCTTTGAGGACAGAGGCATCTCTTAATCGTTAACCCCCCACTGTACCTAGCACAGAGTAAGCACTCAGAAATGGCTGGTTCAGGACATGTCACACCTGAGCTTTCCCATACGGTATCCACTAGTCACGTGTGTCTACTGAGCAGCTGAAATGTGGCTGGTCCAGACCTAAGTGTGTTACAAGTAAAAAATACATACTGGATTTCAAAGACTTAGTATAAAAGAAAAGAATGTAAAATACTTCACTAGTAATTTTTATATTGATCACCTGTTGTAATGGTAATATTTTAGATTTATTGAATTTAATAAAATATTTTATTGTAAAAAAGAGAAATGGCTAGTTGCATAAATGGGTGCATTCTTTGTGACTTCCCTCCTGCCTCATTCATGATAAGGGCACTGGTACCTTTAACACCAGTGCATCCCTAGTTAGTTTATTTTTACTAGGATGAATATATATATTTGCAACCAGGCATTATGACCCCTATATAATAATTACACAGACATTTCAAAATATTTATTGAACACCTACTAAGTGCCAGAAACGGTGCTAGATATTTAGACAGAAATGGTCTTTTCCTTCCTGCAGAGTCTGTCTGCTGGGGAGAGATTTTACAATAATTGCACACACAGATGGAACATTTAAACTATGCTCAGCACTTTGAATGAAAGATACGCAGAGCAGCGTGAGCGTCTAACAGGGAGAATTGACATAGATGGGGACGTTAGTGATGCTTGAGCTAAGGTTGAAGAATGAGCAGTGGTTAACCAGGTGAAGAGGGGAGAGGATTCCATGCAGGGGGAACAGCAGGTACAGAGGCCTGGCGGTCGGAGGGAACAGGACAAGCGCAAAGACAGGAAAACGATCCAGTGCAGCTGGAGCTTAGACTGTGTGGAGAAAGAGTGGAGCCAGAGCAGCTGGGACAGCAGACGCGCAGTCAGACGTTTGATGCTGGAGAAGCGGGCACGTGTGTCTGTCAGAGAAACGTTTCCCATTCAGAAGCTCTCTAGCTGATCCGTCTGTCTCTGAGTCTCCTGAGGACACTGCAGCTGAGCTGAACATCAGTGGAGCAGATCGTACCGTGGTGGGTTCGACGCTGCAGAGCACAGAGCGATAGAAGAGAACTGAAACTGAGCTGTGTTGGGACCGGGATAAATCCTTGTCTGCCCAGCCCCCAGTCCCTGCCTCCCACTGGAAATTCAAGAAACCCTCAACTGATTCTTTGTCTTGAGTATGCCCCACTCTGCTCAGAATTTCCTCTAATTAGGTTAGTGATGTCCAAACCTTCACTTACACATCCCCCGGGGAGGGAGACAGGAGAGGAGAATATTGGGTGCGGGTGTTATAGTTTAAAATTCAAGTGAAATCACATTAATTTCTTCTTCTGAAACTACCTCAATATCCTCTGAAATGAACGGAGATGCCCTGGGGTGTCATGGGCCCAGGACTGACAGCTATCACACTGCGTGTGTGTTTGGGGGGTTGGGCAGGGGTGACGACGCAAGACTGTCTGTACCTATGAAGTCACAGCACAGATGTGTAGATGACAGGTCAGAGCTGATGGTCCTCTATTCCCACTTCCTCTCTTTCTGATGCGGAGACTGAGGTGACATCTGCAGGGTCTTATAAGTGGCAGAACACAGACCAGAACCCAGGTCTCCAGTTCCCCAGAACCACACCCTGCCCAGGAAACCTCAGATTCCAGAAAGATCTGTGGGATTTTTGTACTGGGCCAATGTCCTCACTGTTCGGGGAGGAAAAAAATCACAGAGTGTGGCCAAGACCCAAGTCAGATTTATTTTTTTAAAGCTTTAAAAAAAATTTTTTTTGCTGTGTTGGGTCTTCTTTGCTGTGCGCGGGCTCTCTCTAGTTGCGGTGAGTGGGGGCTTCTCTTGTTGTGGAGCACGGGCTCTAGGCTCGCGGGCTTCAGTAGTTGCGGTGAGTGGGCTCAGTAGTTGTGGCGCACGGGCTTAGTTGTTCCGCAGCATGTGGGATCTTCCTGGACCAGAGATCAAACCCGTGTCACCTGCATTGGCAGGCAGATTCTTAACCGCTACGCCATCAGGGAAGCCCCCCAGATCAACTTTAGTGTGGAGCTCTAGGAAGGCCACTTTCCCTCTAGGGACATGTGTTACCTTACAGATGCAGCCTGACTGCTGGACCAGGTGCAGAATTAGCTTTTGGAACCAGCTTGCTCTCAGCATGCCTTTAGACAGAGTGTCCCTGGCCCTTTTCTCTTCTTGGGGCAGAAGCCTTGTTCACCTCTGTTTCACCCAACATAGAACTTCCCTGGAACCAGGTCCTCTTTGGGGGACGGGGTGGAGGTGGAGAGCAGCTAATTCAATCCAGGAGCCGAAGAATCAGGTGGCAGCGTTTTGAGCCCTAACTGCCCACCTCTACACAGACCACCGTTCCTCTGCGGGCCGCTCGGGTGGGACACAGCAAGGCTAAGCCCAGAATTCTCAAACTGGTTATGCAAAAGATCCAGCAGTTCACTCTGGATCTGCCTCCCGTTCAGAACCCTCCACAGCCCTGTTCCAAGTGGGGATCCAGCTGGGAGCTCCCAGGCTCCAGACGCAGCCCAGATGGTCTCTGTACACGCCTTACCTGTCTCCTTCGGTCTTTTCATCATGATCACAAATCCGCCTACGTTCATCCTTCACATCCTTTGGAATCTGCAGGCAGATGTGATCCTATCCTCGCATTAGGCCACCATTTTTCCATCTCCCGTTTCCCCCCAGTGGGTTTTCTTTTGCAGGTTAAACAGCTTTTGTTATTAGAGAGTGGTTTGGACTTGCCTTTCAGGTTGTGGGTCGTTCCTTTCAGAGAGGTGTGTGCCACCCTTACGGAGCTCAAGTATGAAGGTGGCACCGAATGTGGTTTTGTGAGTGTGGCGTGATCTGCAGAGAAAACCAGGAAAAATGACTTCCTTTGTTTCAGGCTAACAGTCATCTATCTGCGCAGCCCAGTACCACAGGTTTGGGGAAGTGTGAAGCTTTGGGATCTTCTTCTCCTGAGGCTGGCAGAGGGGCACAGAGGCTGGAATCTCGTGGCCATGCATATGCTGGCTTCACATCTCAGTAGAAAACTGTACATTTTAAAGATGAGAATCACAATTTAAGAAGCCAGTTAATGTTTTGTAGCCTCCAAACTTTGGTAAGGCTGGGTTGACATGATCTGGAGAAACTACAAGAAGAGCCTCATATTTGGTTGAAATGATTTGTAGATAGTTTAGATACTGCTGCTTCCAATGCCATTCTCTTACACAGGACAGAATGTGCTAGATTTGCACATGACTTCCTGAAATGTGCTGGGTTGCATGGTGACAAATCAACAGAGCAATGTACAAATCCCATGCAGTTACTGGAACTTACTGCTCAGCCTTTTAACATTAGAACATCCTTTTCAGGACTCTACCTTAACCACAAATCTATCCAAGCTACCATGAGCTAGAGACGAAAGGAACAATTCTCTTCCTTGTTAAGAATTGGTCTTACAAACACGACTTTTCCATTAAGATTCAAAAGCACCATCCGAAGAAGACATGGGAAGGGGTAAGCGGGTTGTGTACATCTGGAAGACCAACTCTGGCTCTAACTCTGGATTCTCCCAAAGAATGAGAAGGCCCATGGTTTGTGAACCAATATTTCCAAGTTTTACCTTCTACTCTCATGTCTAACATCTGGTGGTAGGCATTCTGGTCATGCTTAAAGAGATTGCTTGTGAGAAAACAATCCCACTGTAAGCCTAAGCATCTATAGAAAGACTGGGTGCAAGGTGGTCCTCGAGATTCAGCTAAAAGTTTGAGTTCACAGTGTCACACCTGAGCAAAGACTTCTAATGCTGTGTAGCAGTACTGTCATATTTTAAAGGATTCCAGTCTAACTGTATAATAACTTTCCAGTTTATCACCATTTAAAACTATTTTTAGTTGATGGATAATACTTAAACAATTGTATCCTGTAATTACTCATCATTTTTGTCCATGACTTAGGCATTTCAAAGGGTTCCTATACAGCTTAAATTTCTTGGAATTGATGCTTTGTCTGCAAAGAGGTCTATTATATAAATATCCTACTAGTATACTTAGTAGATAACACCAAATTTTTGTGCTCTATAAAAAATGGATATGCTAATTCCTCCCTCAATGTTTTCTCACTTTGTTAGAGTGAATGAAAAGTCCCTTCTAGTTAACTTTTTGTAACTCAGAATTCAGCAAGGCAAAATCTGATTTCATGGAAGACTTTGGTCACATTGTGCTCCAAGCTTTCGATCAGCCCTTGACTAGGTTCTGTTCTGGATCCAGTGCTGGCCTCCAACCAGCTCCATGCAGCAGCCTTACTGAACCCTCTCTCTCCTCCCCCGAGCACCACCAAATGCTGACATCATAACCCCAGTGGGGTCATCACAATCCTGCCACCCAACAATGAGCTTTTCCCGGAGTCTTTGCAGAGGGCACGGGTGAAAGGACAGTGGAGAAGGAGAGAAAATGGGAGTGGAAGAGGCAGGTTGAGGGGCGAGATCAGGAGGAAAGAGAGAGAAGGGTAAGACCGGGACGGGGAGCCAGCCGTGCCTGTCCTAATAACAGCCAGTAAGCAGTGGCCCGGGCTGATGGGAACCAGAAAACTAGGAGAAAGAGGAAAACCAACCAGGAGGCCAGTGTTCCCATGAGCAGTGACCTCCATATGAAATGAATGGAAGTTGAATGGGGTCCTGCCAACATGCCCTCCAAGTGGGGAAGGTGCAGCTTTCTGCTGGCAGCGAAGGTAAATGGCTGGGTTGGGGGGGTGGACACAATGGGGTATCAATCCCCACACGACACATCCAAATGTCCCCCGTGCTGGCTCCTCAGCCACTGAACCCACAGAAGAATGGAATCAGTGGCTGAAATCTGGGGACACTAGAGCCCTATCACAAGACTCTTGGGGTCTCAATTCTACCTTCTGTGAACTGGTTTGCTCTGGGCTGTTACACGGGTCTCCTCATCTGTTCAGTGTCATTGATTGCCTTCTTGTGGAGTTCTTTGAAGAATGGTAAACCATGGTGCATTATTTATACAAATGTTTTCCAATATTTTGTCTTATTAACATGGGAAATGCAAAGGAAATGCCACTTAGATGTACATGCAGGCATGTGATACTGAGAGTATTTTCAGGGAGTTCTGCAAGTTGGTGCCTAACAGGAACCTCCAGAGTCTAATTCTCATTAGAAGGACGAAGCAATAGGGACAGGAACTTCGATTCCCAGACTAGGACCCAAGCAGAGCCCACAGCACCCCTGTGAAGCAGGTGACCTCTGCCTTTTCCCTCCACCCCCTCCTGGCTCCCTCCTCCTCCCCTTCGTATGGGCCCAGAGCAGCCAGTCGTGAATGATCATCTGCACACAAATATTTATAGGAAGTGCAGTTTCATTGGGATTTAAGAGAGTGGTTCTTTTCTTTGTTTTGTTATGTTTCTGAGCTGGGATAGGGTGTTAGCCACAGACCTCTCCAAACAGCCAGCTTGTGTGGACAGGTACCCACACTAGGGTCCCAGCTGGGAAACAGGCGAGCACAGCTCCCGGATCACTTTCTCTCCCTGGTCTCTTGCCCTTCTTTAACGGATGATGGCAGAAACAAATGAAAACTCCGTTTTTCTACATCCAAGAAGGATTTCACTTCCCGGGAAGTTCTAAGGGCTCTCATTTCAAAGCTTAGGGCAGGACTTATCCCACCCGGAGCCAGTGTGGGGATTAGCGTTGTTACCGCTGGGGCTGTGAGAAAACCCGAGGAGTTTGGAAATGTGTTGTCCCTTCACCCGTTCTCCATGACAGTCGATGCCTGATCATTGCTTGACCCCAGAACTGGATACCTAGACCATCGCAGAAGCCGCCTGCCTCTACTGTCTTCTGCCGCCCAGTCTTCCCACCATCCTGCATGGCCAGCCACCCCCCCACCCCGGCCAGATTCATTTCCATAAAATGGAGGTTTCATAACATTTCCCTCCCTGCTTATAAGCTTTTAATGGTCCTCCAGGGCCTTCAGTTTAAAGCACCATTTGCGGTGCCATTTTTTTTGCAGTAGGCAAATGTTCACTTTAATTGTAATTCTAAATTACTTACTTTCACATTAACATAGATATTTCATAAACCAAGAAGAACCAAGTATTATATATTTTTTAGTGGTTAACATGATTCAGAGAATTTTTATTAAAAAGGGATCAAGAGCTGGTTGAAATTCTCACCATAAATATAAAATATCTATTACTATTTTTATTCACAGTGAATTCAGATCTAAGCTTCCTGAAGAGTTGTACTATCTAATATAATAGGGATGACAAGTACTTGACAGCCCCCCTCTAAAGCACGGGCTTAACATAAAGTGATGTGGTTTAAAACACCAGCTTATAATACTAGGCTGCCATTTGAGGCCATGATGTGTTGGTCTCAGCCTGCTTGCCCATATTAACTGCTCAACAAACCCATGAGGATATTTGCTCTTTGATAACCTGCACAGCAAATCCCAAACACGTTTCTGACTTGCCCACTGCCAAAACTTCGATAAACTTGTCTTTCCACATTTACCTGCACCCCTTCCTCCCACCCCTGCAAAATCCCTTCTCTATTCATTTGCACTGGTTGTCACGCAATGACCCTTCAAGGTCTGGATCAGACCCCATCTGCTTAAGTAAATTAAGCAAAGCCTGTAGCATCTTTTTTCACCCAGAACTCTCCCAACACTCCTTCTCCCTAACTCCTTGGGCCTTTGGGTCTTTGCCAATCATTTGGAAATAAGCATATGTGGCAATATCGAACCAGTCATCTATTTTTTCTCAAGCTAAGCTGCAGAATTTATTCAAATGTCACCAGTTTTTCTGCCAATTACTTTTTCTGTTCCAGGATTGAGTCCAGGATCCTCAATGGCATTGAGTTGCCCTGCCTCCTTAATCCCCTCCGGTCTGTGACAGTTCCTTGGTCTCACCATGTCTTTCACTATCTTGACACTTTTGAAGGGTACTCATCAGTTACTTTGTTGGAAGTCCCCTCGATGTGGGTTTGTCTGGTGTTTTTTCAGGATCAGATAAAGTTGTTCTACTGTTGGGAAGAAGGTTACAGAGGGGACACGCCTCCTCAGTGCATTCCATCAGGGGCCCGTGGTGTCGCCGTGCATCACCTAAGATGTTAACCTGCATCCCCTGGTTAAGGCCATGTCTGCCAGGATTCTCCACTGGCTCTCTTGCATGGTTTCTGATGAGAAATATGCTGTAATTCTTATCTTGTTCCTCTGAGTAATTTCTTTTCTCAGGCTGCCTTTGAGACTTTCTCTTTCCTTTAATTTTCAGTGGTTCAATATGATATGCCTATGTTCATGTGTGTGTGTGTGTGTGTGTGTGTGAATATTTACCCTGCTTGGTTGCTTGGTGATCTTTGAGATTCTTGGATCTGTGGTTTGGTGTCTCTCACTAATTTTGGAAAATTCTAGGCCATAATTTCTTTAAAGATTTATTCTGCCCAGCTATCTCACTCTCTTCTTCTGGGATTTGCTACATGAATGCGAGACTGTTTGACATTGACCCAGCACTTCAGATGCCCATTTCTTTCTTTTCTCCTCCCTTACTCTTTTTTCTCTTTGTGTTTCAGTTTGGCTGTTCCTGGTCACCTTACTTCAGCTTCCCTGATTCTTTCCTCACTATGTTGAGTCTATTGATGAGCCCACTGAAGACAGTCTTCATCTTCATTACTGTATTTTCCATTTCTAGCATTTTCCTTAGATTCTTATAGTTTCCATCTCTCCAGTGAACTCATCTGATCTTGTATATTGTGTACCTTATGCATTAGAGACTTTACCCTATACGTCAGATTTAAAAAAATGCGTGTCAGATAATCCCAACATCTGTGTCACATCTCATCTCTTATTGTTACTGTCTCTTGGAAGTGTGTTACCTTGCCTTTTCATTTGCCTCCTCATTTTTTCTTGAAAGCTGGACATCTTGGTAGAACTGTAGAAACTTAGACAAATTGCTTTTAATCTCTAGAAATGGACCCACTTTTCCTCCTGGCAGGCCCTTAGCATGGGGGTGGGAGTTAACCTGGGTAGAAGGTGGGCTAGGTTTGAGGTTCCTTGTTGCTATGGTTACCCACAGTGCACTGAACTCTTCAAATTCCTCTGGGAACACCTTGTGTTTCAGGGTGTGGTTTGCCCAAGAAATACTTGCCTGACTCTCAGCTTTAGACCTTCCCTTTGCACTGGGCCTCACAGAGGGTCCCTTTGCCTGTTATTCTTCCTCTCCCTGCTGTTGTTCCTGTTATAGCTCGGAGGTGTGAGGTGGCAGAGGGAGACATTCTCTGTTGTTCTGACTAAGTCCCAGTGGCTGCCTCCTGTCCTTGGTTCCCCGAGGTCTGGCTGCCTTGGTTCCCCTGTCCCTGAGCAGCAGATCGAATAACAACCAAAATTTTTAAGTAGTAATGAGTGTCTAGGATATTTCTCAATATCGTCAACAACTTTGTTGCGGTGTGAAAATATCTGTGATCTGTAGTTGGTGGCGTTGGTTGTAGGAACTGTTGATACCATTGTGTGTTGTTGCCCTACCTTCATAATTGAAGGGAACACTACTAAATGTGAGTTAGAAGTTAGTGAAATGAAGATTTAATTTTTTCCACATTGAATTCGTGAATGTGTGCTTTCTCTCTGTGGATCCTTTGGACTCCTAGCATGCTTTGAGAGAGAACTTGCGGAATGAGGGATGGCCAACGGTAATCACTTGACCTGTGACCGGAAGCAGATTGTAGAGCTTCTCTCGTGAGTTAACCTTGGCCGCCCCACACCGCACGCTTCCCTGTACTGGCTCGGGGAACCAACGGGCAGGAAGGCTATGTCCTGAGGACAGGCAGGCCGGTGCTGGGACACAACGTAGAAAACAAAATCTCCACCCAGCCCAGAAAACCTCCACAAAGGGAGACGACAAAGAAAAGCGTTTAATTATCGAATAAGCATTAAACCAGGCCATCCAATAAGAGACTGCAAAGACATTAAGGGATTTCACACGTTCATGCAGCCAGGGTGACATGTGTTCTCGGGTTAAATGACAACCAGTCCTCAGTAAGAGGACCTGACAGCACCACTTGTCACACACGGTTCACCTGGTAACGGGGTGGCCATCTGTGTTAGCTTATTGCCTTTATCCAAAGGAAAAATGAAACTTCTAGTTCCTTTGTGACAAGAGCTAGTTTTGCACCGTGGAGCGAGGCAGGACACCTGCCAAAGTTAGGCGCCTGCCCTCCCAGGGACGCTGGGAGACAGGGGCGCCATCTTTCTGTCTACCTTTCCGAGAGGTGTCTGCCAGGTACTAGGAATATTTCTGAGTTGCACAGGTGCCCAGAGGCTTATTTAGCTTTTAGAAAGATTTACTTTTTAAGATTTACTCTCAAAGGGGCAGAGAAAGAATGTATAGTAAGTGTCCAAGAGTAAACGTGCTAAGAAAAGCGGGGAGGGGCAGGCAACCTCTTTCCCTTGTTGCACCAGGGAAGATGGAATTTTGTCTTGGTTTGAACTGACCGTCACACCAGCAAGGAGCAGTTGAGTTACAGCTCTGTACTTCCTTCCACAAAACGGAAGGGACGAGGGGTGGAGAGAGAGGCCAGAGGTTTACTGAGGCAGCGTTCCCATGGATGCCGGAGGAGGCGATGTGGACACTCCGTCATCTTTGACGCTCCTCGTAGGTGCACGTCATCTTGCTCACGTGTGATGTTAATGTCCTGCTTTGGGTCAAGGGAAAATTGACTTTAGCTCTCCTAAGCACAAAGGAACGTGTGCTTTAATCCAGGAAACTGACTTTAACTCTCCGGAGTGGTTAATCCCTTTCCCAGGCTAACTAAACCTAGCCAATCAATTCATCAGTCATTCAGCGTGTCCTCTGAGACCTCCCCGGGGGCCCAGCATGCACTGGGCACCAGGGAAGAGAGACGGGTATGAATTCATTCTTGCATTCAAACTGGGGAGTCCACGCCACATAGGAGCCACAGGGCACCGGGCTCCCCATTTCCCCGCATGCCTTCCTGGGGCCTTTCCACGTGCTGGTCCTTCAGCCTGAAATACCTCCTCCCACTCGCACTTCATCGGTCAGGAGTCTTCCCCATCCTGAAGGCCCAAAACGTGATACTGTGTCCCTTATCAGGCTTCTAAGGGTTCAAAATAAATAATAATAATAGTAGTAGTAATTATCACTACTTCACCAGAGTGGACCATGTATATTGTGCCAGGCATGGCACTCAGTACTTTAGATCATTTATTCCTTCAAACAGCCCGTGTAACAGATATTTCACCCCAGTTCAGTAGAAAAGGAAACTGAGGGTCAGAGAGGTCAAGATCACATAACTAGCAAGAGATGAAGCTGGAATCAGAGCCCAGCGTGGAGCCCCTCGCCCTGGCCTCTCCCATCAGTCTCGATCCGGTCTTCTCCGCTCTTGCATAGCACCTGCTTCCCTTCCTCCCTCAGTACTCCCTGACATCAAGGCTCGGATGTTTGACAGACTTAAGGAGGCCTTGAAGGAAGGTGCCGTGTCTGTCTCACGGCTCTCTCTCCTGCAGTGTTGAGCACTGCGTCTGGGGTACGCTAGGTGCTGGGAAAGGGGATACGAGCAGAACTGGGGAAGCACTGGACCAGGGAGGGACAAGCAAAGGTAGTCATTCCTAGGATGTTAGTGGCCTGAGACTGTACTGTAGACGGAGAAGATGACCCGAGTCAATACTATTTCTTCCTTGAAATTTTGGGGTTAGAGGAACTGAGGTAGGTGGTCATGTGAAGGAAAGAACTACCTGGTGAGCTGTGTGTAGGAGGCAACCCTGGAGAGGAAGCAGAGGAAGCAGCTGGGAGAGGGGAAGGGGGCAGAGCTAAGCAAGTGGAAAGACAGTGAGGGACAGAGAGAAATCTGCCACAGTTCAAGGCCCATTTCTGGAATCCCTGGCCCCTTTCAATGTATCATGCTCCATACACCACACACACACACACACACACACACACACACACACTCACACTCACTCACTCACTCACTTTACTTGAGTTGGCTTGTATGGGTTCTGTTACAAGGACATTTAGAAGGAATATAAGTTACATGTTGACCCTTGGCACAGGGTGCTGGGAGAGGAGATGGTGGGCTTTAAGAGAAGGAAGGGCAGCCGGCCAGGGTACAGGATGAAGGGAAGTGGACTCGGAGAACACCGGGTTGTAAACGTGACTGTGCACTGGAATCTCATGGGAGTTCTGCGATATACCGATGCCTGGGTCCTGTCCCCAGAGACTGTGGTTACTTGATGTGAATGCTGGTCTGGGCATCGAGAGTTTTAACAGTTCCCCAGGTGATTCTAATATGTGAGAAGTTTTCGTGGTAAACACTGCTTTACCGTGTTAGGGGTGGGTGAGAATGTCCAATTCAGAATGATTTCACTTATTCTAAGAACAAGAGATGATGAGAGTGATGACTTGAAGTCCTTGAGTATAGAGTGACTTTCCTCAACCAACCCCAGGTTCTAGGTCAACAATTAAAGAAGTTGTGTTTAGTTAAGCTCCAGGCAACGAGCAGATGCCAACGTGGATGGCTACTGGCAGTTTAAATGCTGCATATTTACAGATATGATAATTTGTTGGCAAATCCAGTCCCTTCTGCTTTCTTAATTGTTTGTTTAGAGATGACAAAGGATTATATCAGTTAGCATCTTAATTGGGTGCAAAGGTCTATCAGCTGAAAATTCTAGTAGCTGAGCAATGACCTTGGGATTGGCCCTGAGCCCACGCGCTGTAACGGGTTGCATAGTGTCTTCTTGCAGGAACCTGATTTTATTCTGTAGCCAGCTTCCCTCACTGAGGTCAGAGGCTGGACCACTATGTTTAGCTTTGGGGGTCCAGCTTTCTGGTGGGGCTCCGCCTTCATGATTTCATCTACAAGCCTAGTTCCCTCCCCATCCCAAATGCCATCACACTGGGAGTTAGGGCTTCAACATATACATTTGTGGGGATATAAACATTTAGTCCATAGCAGATGCATTTCTCAGTTGGACTCCAAATATGTTTTCTTCTCAGGTAGATTCATCTAGTATGGCCTTGCCAATGATTAAAATACCAGTCACCAGTCACTGTCACAAGTTCCCTAAGTGGCCTCATTCCTGCCACCTCATCTCTCCTCTTCCCTTCACCTCCCAACCTTCTCCATAATCCAGCAGGACCCTGCTCTGCTGTGCTTTATGTCTGTTCTCATTGGCAAATGCTTGTGCCAGACCAAACAGAGTGACTATCAGTCCTGGGCCTGGCAAAGGAGAGACATTTGTTCACTACAAGGCTGGGGTAAAAACAGGGCGGGAGGAAGGCTATAAAGTGGAACTCAGACATTTGGTGTGTGTGACGTATACACCAAAGGAAATACCTTCCGAGGTGTGAGGGCTGCTTCATAGCGACCTGGGTCCTGCAGGCCTGGCTGTGGAGCAGGAAGAGAGGACGATGTAGTTTCCTGGCAAAAGTATATTTCTTGTCCTCACCTGCCTCTTTGGGAATCTCCCCCATGCGGCCAGGGGAGAAAGGATGTCCCAGCCCTGCTTGATCACCGGGACACAGGCTGGGAGCCACTGCCGGGGCGGTCAAGGGACTTGGCGTTGCTCCCCCTCTCCCATCAGAGGCCAGCGGTGCAGGGCCGGGGGCGGGGGGGGTGTCTTCCTTCAACCCCTGCGAGTGCCAGCCCGCTCTGCACAGGCCGGCCTCCTCCCGTCCGTCTGCTCCTGCACACCCGGCCTAGAGCAGTCGAGATTAGTGCCTGCCCCTCTTCCTCTGGGGCCCAGCAGGTCAAGTCCCGCAGCCACGTCCAACCGGTCAGTTCATGGTGGCACTGAATAGGGTAACAATTTTTATGTGTGTTTGTGCCACTGACCGGCATTACTGCCCCCAACCGAACACTCAACAGAGGACAGACGCTGCGACTGGCCTGGTCCCCGCTGGAGCCCCCAGCGCTCAGCATGGCCACAGGGCGGCACTCAACACATGAGTACTGAATGAAGGCGGGAAGACAGACCGGGCTGGGGGTTGCGGGGCTGGTGACGGCTCTCTATGCCAGGCAGTGTGGCCCGCCAGCCAGTGGGGGACCTGCATCTCCCTCTGCCCTGGGGCTGGGGGCTCTCCTTGCTCCCCCACTGCGCTGTGTGCCTGAGCCCCATGAGTCTTGGACTCTGCCCGGCGCGTGGCCCAGGGGAGGGTGCACTGTGCTGTCTGATTAATGTATCTGTTAGGGTGAATTAGGCTGGTGTGGCCTTCAAGCTGTGGCCAATTGTCAGCCGCTCCCCTTAATCTCCCTGCGACTTCTTTTGCCCTCTTGGATGCCTCAGCCCTCATCTACGATCCTCCCCCTAATTTGGGGGTGGGCCCTCTGTGCTTTGGTTCCAAGCATTCGCTCCCCCTGGTGTACCCTCCCTCCTCCTCCTGTGGAACCCAGGACCTCTCATACCTGCCTCTTCTCCCAAGAAACTCGCTTTGGTTAGCCCGCCCACGGGCACCCCACTGGGATGGGACCCACTCCACCTCTGGTGGATTTCCAGGCTGCTCTGTGCCCTGCCCTCCGAGGGGGCGAGGCAGCACCGGCTGGTCCCTGGTTCCCATCTGATTCTTGAGGCCCCGAGCAAGGGAGTGGAGTGCCTGTGCTGAAGTCGCGAGGCCTCCAGCCAAACCCTGGCCTTGCATCCTGCGGAGATTCCCTCCCTCCCTAGGAGACCAAATCAGGCACCAGAGACAAAGTATAGCCCTCTGGGGGAAATTCATTGTTGTTTCTCTGGGATCCTTTCTGCCCAGGGCATTTACAGAGCTAACCATTGTCGTCACTGTCACGATATGAGTCAATTGCACACCCACCTGCATTGTTTCATGAGACTCAGGTGAAGAGGGGCGAGCCTTCACCCTCCTGTCTCCCCTCCCCCTTGCAGAGCCCTTTCAATCGTGTAGGTAGTTGATCTGGAAAACTTCAGAATTCCCAGGATTGTTATTGTCACTGGATAGAAGGACGGAGATTTCCAGCTAGAATAGGGCAGCTTAGATCATTCTCGTGGCTTTTCTGTGTAGAGAAAAGTTCTGCCAATCGAGGAGTTGTAATTGTTTAGCCTTACACATCATCAGCCTCCTCTAGGTGTCCCTCCTAGGAGGAAGGTCAGCAGCCTGCTGAGTCTTGAGGCTGGGCGAGCCGGGCACTCTCTGTATCACAGCTGGGCTAAGCACTGAACAAATCCTGGGACTCACCACTCCTTAATGTATAGGGTTCTAGAACTTAAAAATCTTTCAAGTAAGCAAAGGCCATGTGTTTCACATGATGGCCATTTCCATCCTCAAAGTGGATCTGTGTGTTGAGCATCTGCCTCCCATTTTCCAGATAGTGAAACCGAGTCTGAGTCTTTTTAGGATCGAGGGTGCTTGCGTCGCTTTGCCCTGGCATCACTCCTCCCTCCTTCCTCCTCCAGAGGCTGGAGCAAGTTTACTCATCCCTGTGGTTTCCTTCTCCCCTTCCGAGTTGGGCTGAAAGCAGCAGGTCCAGGGATTGGCCCAGGGGATCACCTCAGCTGTCCTGGCTGAGTCACAGCTGGGTGACTGCTGGGTTGCAGACAGCACGGCAAGGGCCCTCCCAGGGGGACTCCAGCCAGGGCAGGATCAGCAGGGCAAGGGCTTTGGTGAATCCAGCTCAGCTTACACTGAAACGTGATCTAGTGTTTTCTCCTCATTGCTTGTTGGAAACAAATTCTCCCTGCAGAGTCTGGACTTGTTTAGATGTAGTGGAAGTAATGGGGATAGCAGGGAAAGATAGCAGATGACCCTAAACTTCTACCTAGAGCCAGCCGGCTTCTTCAACGAGCACCAGAAGCCTTCCCCTTCCCGACATGTCTGGGATGGCTGGAAAAAAAATCTCAAGTCTTAGAGTGGCCAGAACTGCACTCGTGTTTCCTTCCAAGCCCGCATCTTCCTTCTTCCCTCTGCATCTCAGTAAAGAGCACTAAGGTAGGCGAGGAAGGAGGGGCGGGCTGCCCCGGCACTTCCTGCGAGGGAGGCTCCGCCGCCTGGGGCCGGGCGGGCCCTGAAAGCAGCCGAGTGGCCCGAGTCTCGTGAGGGCCCTCGCGCCACCCCGCTCGCCCCGCCCCCGGGGGCCGGGCCGCGCAGACTGGGAGCGCGAGGCGGGCTGGGTGTTTGCATACAAAGGCGGCCAAGCGCGCTGCGCCGCAAGGTGAGTAACAGCCTCCCCGCCGCCAGCCTCCGGTGTCGAGTCTCCGTGGAGCCCCGGCCAAACCCCGGCCGCCGCCGAGGTAGGGGCCACAGCCTCTGCAGGGCCGGGCTGGGCCGGGCGGGGCGCGCGGTCGGGCCGCTGCCGGCCGGGGGAGGCGGGACGACGTGATGCCCGGGGACCACACTCTGTCCCCGCGGCCCTTTCGGGGCAGGTGTTTCGGAGAGGGAGGCGGAGAACAGGCCCAGGGACCCGGCGGCCTCGTGAGCATCCCTCGGGCCTTCTCCCAAAGGGCTGACCTTGATCGGCGTGGCGAACTCGAGGGGTGGCCGCGGGACTCCGTCCTGGCAGGATGTGTGGGTTGTACCTGGGCAGCAAGCAGCCCTTGCTTAGAGCCGGGGACTTTTATGAAACTGTTCGGGGCGGTGGGGGTGGGTTATTTAGGATACCTGCTTTGCTGTTGAGGGAACAGGCTCGGGGAGGTTGACTTAGGTGCCCAAGGTCACACAGCTGCTGGGCGGCAGGCTGAGCCCGGGTTGGAGTCCTGGTTCTCGGATTACAGTCTGGTCCCTCCTCTGCCAGCTTCTGTGCGCCTTTCCTGCAGCCTGATGGGTGCTAGACCTTCCATCAGATGCCCCTGCAAATAATTTTATTTTGGGGAAGGCGGGGAAGATGTAGGATGAAAAGTAGAGTTTTGGAAATAACTTGAAGTGACGTGGAGCAAGAGTGTGTATAGATAACTGGCTGAAAATTTGCGTGGAGGGTAGTGGCTGGAGAAGGCAGATGTCAACCCCGTTTTTGACCAACAAACAGGAACTTGACTAAAACAACTGGCCGTGTTAATTCAGAGAGTTTTTAGAGCCCAGTAGTTTCCAAGAGTGGTTTGGAGAGATGAGCTTATCAACTGTTTTTATGGGAGGGGGCGGGTAATGGTGGGGGGTGATTGTGAAATTTACTCTTTGTCCCTGTTCTATATTTTGGGTCTTATGAATTAAAGTAAACAACTGCGGAATGTATAGCAACTGAGAAATAAACACACACGTACGCGTCTTCCCCCCAGAAGTGGTGGAAATCTAAGAGTTTGTCTTCCGGTTCTGTATTTTGATAATGCTTCATTCACATCTGCCGACATCTGTTTTATTATCGAGTGTTTTTGTGTATGGGTGTGTGGTTGGAGCTTTTATGCTTGTTTGTGTGGAGGGCCGTATGGTGTGGAGCCAGGCCTGGACAGAGCCCTGGACCTGAACTTAGTGGGCCTGGAGGCCTGGGCTCTCGTCTGGGTTCTGCGTTAGCTTGGCAGTGGGGCCCTGCCCAGGTGCCTTCACCATCCCGGGTCTCAGTTGTCAAAAATCTCAGCACTCCGGAAAAGAATGGCTACAGGGGACAGACCTGCTGAGTCTTGTTGCAAGGGAGAGAACTTGGGCACTCGGGTGGGGCACCGATGGATCTCCTGGTCTTGAGGGGACCTCGGAAAGGCTGGGAAGTCTGCCCTGGGAGCGGGTAGGGTGGCCAGCCTGGCCAGAAGGAAGTCTGTAAGCCTGCCCACCACCCAGTCAGCTGTGTTCAGGGCCCTGGACCAGAGGGCGGGGGTGGAGGGCATGAGATGGAGAGAGATTTCAAAAGAAGGGCCTGAGGCCTATGGGGCACACAGGCTGGTGCAAAGAACTTGGCTTTATAGTTTTACCCACTTACCCACTTGTAACTTGGGCCAAAGACACATTCTCTTGAGTGTCTCTTGAGTGTTTCTTCTCCTAGGAAATGAAGGGAGAATCACACCCATTTGCAAGTTATGGTAAAAGTTCACTGAGATATACAAGAGCCCCTGGGAAAGAATGCGGGGTCCCTGTGGTCATTGTTACTTTAAGAGAGGAACACAGGGTGCCAGTGAGGAGGGCTAATTGTAGAGATGGGACAGTCCTGCCTGACACTGGCCTCTGGGCTGTAAATCAGCGCTGTGGGACCCCCTCTCACACTGTGAGTGGGCCTCCCCTGGGTCCTTTCTCTTCTGGGTTCAAGGTCTGAAAGGTACCTAAATGTGATGAATTGATTTAGGTGGGGGTGCCGATGGGGATGGGTGAGGCTGCAGGCAGCTCATTCCAGGGAAGGCCTGTTGGCGGGGATGGCTTTTGGAGCACTTTGAAAAAGATCTAGAAGACGGTGGTCCAGTTAGGACACTGAGGCTGGTGGTTTGACCTGTTTGCACTTCAGCTTCCTCAGCGTGACCGAGCCGTGAGAACTGGGAGCTGTTGAGGTGACAAGGAACATGCGAGGCCGTGATGCACGGTCAGTGTTGGGGCGAGTGCCCTGGGGAGGGCGGGTCAAGTCCCACTTCTTAGGTTTCACTGAACCCTGGCCGGGTTTATTACGCCCTAAGCCCACTCACTTAGAATCGGAGTGGGATTTGTGAAAAGAAGCCGAGCAAAGCCCGAGCAAGCCCATCAGCGGGAGCTTTCTAATCTGTGAGCAGAGGGTCCAGAGAGAGCAGGGGCCTGACACCTGCTTTCATTCCTGGCAGCAGGTGCAGCTGGGGGAATGCCATGTGCTGGGTTCAGGAGACTCTCCTGACAGTAGGGGGGGCTGTCAGGGAGACTGTGACCTGCCCCCCTGTCCTGTGTCCTCCACACTTCCCTGTGTGCCCCTTCTCCTTCCTCTTCCCATGTCTCCCCCCGACCCCGCCCCACCTTTTATTTAAACAGTAAGAAGTGAATACTGGCTCAGGCCAGTATTCTTCACAGAGCAGCCTGTCACCCTCTGGTCCTAAAATCAGTTTAGTAGCCCCATGGGCATTTTAGAAAAGGTGAAATAGAATAGAAAAGAAAATCCCAGACCCGGACATACTAATCTGAGGTTAGGTATTGTTTTGTGAAACTTGTTTAGCTGAGATGCGTGTGTGTGTATGTGTGTGTGTGTGCACGCGTGCCCCCGCGTGCGAGCTCTGGTGGAGGGAAGGGGGGTGTGTGAGACCGAGTGCCTGGTGTGCGGGGAGGGGCCTGCGTGTGTCAGGTGTTGGCCCCCCCGGCAATCACCGCCTGCTGGGAGGTGGCCCAGGGCGGTTCTTCCGCATCCGCTGTGCAGCTGGAGGGCGGGTGGGAGCGAAGGGACAGAGCTCTGCCTGGAGAGGATGCTTTTCCGCGCCGGTGATGGAAACCACATCTCTCAACACACTGAGCAGGTTTGGGATTCTTGAGACAACGTTTTTTCCTGGTGCTGGACGCTGGGCTTTCTAGTAAAGAGCTACAGGTTGTTAGAGCAGAGTCATGGCTCTGCCTCCACTGCCTGTTTCCTCCTAAGGCCGACCCCAGACCCTGCGTTCGAGACAGCCTGCGTGCGCAGTGATCCTGGGACGCGACCAGCACGCTTCCACCACGTGCCCTGTTCCCGGAAGGCCCGTTATCTCCTCGGACACATGTCTTCTCTCTTTTTGGTGAAATCTTCCTCTGCATTCACTGGTCTCTGTAGGCATCCACCTTTGGTTTACAAAAGATAGAAGCAGCGAGGGTCCTGGGGTAACCGGGCACCCACAAGGCAGCTCCCCGCTTTGGCCAGAGAATTTCCTGCCGGTGAACTCTGCATCACCCCAGCCTGTGGCCCAGTCTTCGGGTTGCCTTTGGGCTCAGATTTTTGGATAAAATGGAAATGTATTCCCAGCCTATTGGAATCTAACCATACCCTTCTGATATTTCTGTATTAATTTCAACCAGTAGTATTCTTTGGCCCTGTCTTTTCGGGAGGGTGCGACCTAAATAGCTGACGTATGCAAAGCGCTGTCAGGCTGCAGCCTTAACTCACAGTCCGGCCTTTGGCGCCGTTTGTGACCAGAGGGTTAGCACCTGGCTTTCGTTTGGCCGTGCACTTGGAAAAGAACTCCACGTACACCCATCCTATGAGGTGGGTGCTGTTAGGGTCGTCCGTTTTATAGATATGAGACTGAGCGGCCGAGGGGTCGGTCAGTCGTTCATGGTGACGGCTTAGCAGGTGGTGGAGCTGGGAGGTGAAGGCCAGCTGTCTGCCTCCGCGGCTCAAGCTCTTACCCCTGAGCTGTAGGCAGCACTCTTGAGCATCCAGGTGATATTTGGGTGGAGGCAGCAGGGGTCGTGCAGAAGTCACAGAAGCAGGGCTTTCTTTTTGGCCAAGACACAGACCTGGACAGGGGGCCCTTGCGGCGGTGCAAAGAGAGGCTGCAAGCCCTGTGCTCCATTCGTGAGTTACAGGGTCAAGAGCTGGGGGATCGGGGTCTAAACCTGGGCCTGTTTTTCCAGCACATTGGCCACCGGGGTAGTTCAGCCGCCTCCACCCTCCACCACCCCCAGGCCTTTTGTGCTCCTTGGCAGGGACCTGAGAACACTCATCACACGGGACTGTAAGATTGGAGCGTTGCACAATCCCAACGCTGGAGGAGCGGTCACCCATCTGACCTTTCCGACCAGAGCAGGACCTCCCCGCATCGCCCCCTCCTGTCCAGCAGTTTCAGTGCTGGGGAGACCCTGACACCGAACAGGCCAGAGTTTGCCATCCCTCCCCCAGTTCTCTGAGGTCATTAAAAATTAATGTTAAAGCAGTACATGCGCATGTAGAAAACAAAACCCAGGAACCAACGCGGTGGAAATATTCGTGATGAAAAGTGAAGTTCTCCTCCCCTTCCCCAGGCCTGTTCCCTAGGGTGAGGCTGTGAAGCTTGTTTGGTAGTACATCAGTCCATAATTTTTTTGTGCATATGAGAATATGTGTAAATGTAATTCTTAAAAATGGGTTCATATTATAAATATTTTTGTACTTTTTTCACACAGTATATATACCTTTTCATGTCAGTATTTGGAGAACTACCTCTCCCTCTCTTTCTTTTTTTTTAACAGCCTCATAATATTCAATTATATGGTGCGGGTGGTCCCTAATTTACTGAACTGAAGTCCTGTAGGTATTTGTTTCTAATTTTCCTTATTATAATCAGTGCTCTGATTACTGTTTTGTACATAGCAGAAGAATTGCTGGAGTTTGCTGGTGTGTGCAAAAAATGACAGCTGTTGCCACAGTGCTTCCCCTGTTTATTACCCCACCGGCAGGGAGTGGTGAGTGTTTGTTTTTTTCTTGTTCTCACCAGCCCCTCAGGTTTTTACAAAATGCTTTGATTTTGGACCACCTGAAATGCCTCCTTTGATTTGCATATCTTAAATTATGAATAGGATTGAGTATCTTCTCATACAGCATTGACCAAATGGACTTCTTTCTCTGTGAACTCTCTCTCTTTTGCTCATTTTTCTATTGGGTTGGTCTGAGGCCATCTTAAATTGACATTAATATCTTAGAGGTGGATGGTATTAGCAAAACCACAGGGTTACGAGAGCTGTGGCTGGGGTATTGAATTTTGGCAGAAGTTCCAAGAAAGCAGTGTTTCTTGGCAATCTGTGAACCCTGGAGAAGGAGTCTGCCAATTTTGGATGAAATGCTGATTTTTCTGATGTAACTAACAATGAGGTGAGAAGTCATGAGACCTCCCTTACCTCATGTTGACACGTGTTCGCAGCGCTGCCCCCTGGACCCGTACGAGACTGGGGTAGCTGGCGCGTTTGTGCATCTGCTGTGTGCCCAGAGTGTGGGTCTCCTCCCCTGTGACGGGCAGGACCCGCTTGATTCAGAGAGGGCTTTGGCGCGGGGACCCCAGGACGGGCAGGTTTTGCTGCTTCATCACTTTTGTCAGGAAGTATTGATATTAGTCTGACCTGCAAGCTTTTCAAAAGCATCGCAAGTTTTTCTGGTGAATTTTTCTTACTTTGGACCAGAGTGCCTCCTGAAGAACACTGGCCTGCCAATAAAGTCCCTGCATCCCCAGGGGTACTGACGGACACAGAAGTTTGCTCTCTTGCGTACGAAGTTTCTCGTAGCGCTCCGTTCAAGATGGTCGGACTAACACAAGGGGCAGCTGCTGCCAGACTCACCTGGTCCAGACTGGCCAGGGGGAAGAGACTTGCCCCAGCGTGTGCTGTCAGCGCGGCAGGGGTGGCGTGAAGCCCAGGCACCTGGACTTCCAGTCTGGCGTTGTTTACCCTGCATCACGCTGCACCTAAGTCATACTTCCTCGTTGGTCTTTTGTAGATAATTTATCACACTTGCCAACTGATAAATATCAACGCACAGTGCTCTGAAGAAAGACTTCCTCTTTGCCGTTAGTGTAAATAGCAAGAGGAAGATACGCTGTTTATAAACCAATTTCATTTCCATGTAAGTCTTATTAGTCAAAATATCATTTTTGGAATTTCTTAGAAATTGTCTCTTTTTAATGCTTTGTATGAAAACCAGCGTTTGCCTCGTAACCTCCCAGGTGAATGTGATCTTGGCCAGTTCCGAAGCAGCACGATGTTTATATTGTTACTCAGAGCCGGTCAGACCTCACATTTGGACCCCAGACGTGGAGACAGAGTCTGGAATGCGCTCAGCGGAGATGAGCCAGGGGTGATGGGTGGAGGCCCCCCACCCATCCCTGTGAGGCCCGGCTAGAGTGCTAGGGCACAAGGGGCAGCCACACAGCCGTCCTCAGATGAAGAGAGAGATGTCCCGGGGCTTCGGGGAGCTGCGGGGAGAACCCCAGGGAGGCAGCGTCTGTCGTGTCCTTGAGGAAGAATGGTCCTAGCTAATAAAAGCCAAATGGCTTAAATACGCCCAGTGGCAGATGCTGACTTTCCCAGAGCAAATTCTTCAGCGTCCAGAGAGGTTATAGATGGACGTCCACGTTCAGTTGTTCAATAACTGAGCCAGCTAAGATGTAAGACTTTCAGCTTCTCAGGACAGGAATTAGCCTTGGCTGGTGCCAAGCCCGGTGCCGGGCACAGGTGAGCGTTTGTGTCATCTGCTGGGTGCAGGGGGAGCGGACGTGTGTGGGAAGGGGTGGGATTGGCTAGTTACTCACCAGTCCTCAGAGGTGACTCTCAGACGCTTGGGGTAGATCTGGATAAAAAGGAGGAGGAGGAGAAGGTTTTATCCATGGGTATTTAATTTAGATTTTAATGGTAAAATCTCTCTGCCCATGTTCTTCGTTAACTCAAAAGTAATGAGACCCTTTCCAGAGCTGCAAGGTCCCTGGGGCGTGGCCCTGACTATTAGCTGGTGGCAGGGCTCAGCCGAGCCTGTGCGCCTGCCCCGAGCACCTTCTGGTTACCTGCGTGTGCCACCTGGAGACGTCAGAGGATGAGGCTGGTCTGCCGCTCCTGGACCAACCGGCAAGCACAGATATACCCCTGGAGCAAGCAGACCAATTTCCAAGCCAGCAGATAAAACTCTTAAAATGTACTGTGGTGGATAACTTTGCCTTCAAAGTTAAGTGAATAAGAGAGAAGTGGAGAAGTGAATATATTTGGAGAAGTGAATATATTGGAGAAGTGAATATATATGGAGAAGAGAAGTGAATATATTTTTAAATGCTGTGCGTTATATTTACCTTTCCGCAGGTATAATTTAAAGTCTGTGTGTGCTGCCCCCTATGTAGGTCGGACCATCAAGTCATACGGGAGGTTGGCAGGATTGTCATAGTGTTGGATATAGACTGAACCTGGGTTTGGATAGTACTTCCACCCCTTACCCTGCCCAGGTTATATATAGACTCTCTGCAAACTGGGAAAATTATATCCCTTGCATCATTATGATAACTAAGCAAACAATTTAAACTCTTGATTATTATCCCATCTGGACAGTGTACCAGCCTTAATGGTATGTGAAAACGGACAGCAGGTTTAAAGGTTTGTGTCACGCTGGTTTGCTGCGTTATTGTCTTCGCCTAGCGTTGCCAGTAAATACCCACTCAGTGGACGTTGAGAAGTCCCTCGGAGGCGCTCCTTTGAGCACAGCAGCTGGCGGGCCGGCATGCTGGCCCCGGAGAGCAGTAGCTGGTTGGGCTTCTGGGGGGGTAACCCTGCTGCTGATCACGGGAACACAAAGTCAGAGGCCTCGCCCTGCGTGATGTTGGGTTGGTTTTCCAATCAGGACACTCCCTGCGTGTGCCTTAAACCCAGATTCCGCAGGAGCCCCTTCGGCACCTGCTGTGAGGGGAGAGGTGACAGAGCACAACGGCTGCGTGCACAGCGGGTGGATTCCTGGCAGGCTCGCTCCAGGAAGCCATGAGTCATCCTGAGGACAGAAGTGCCAAAGATGTCTTCGGATCCCAGACCGAAGGAACGAGGGTGTCTGACCTTTCAGGCCTTGAGGACTGTGGGGGAAGGTTTTGGATTGACCTTCTGCAGTCCCGAGGAGGGGTAGCTGAGGGAGGTGTGAACGCTTGTGAAAGTGTCACACCCAGAGCCCACGACTGAGTCCGACTTATCGAGTCATTTGCTCAGGGAAGAAATGGCAGGCGTTTGGCCTGTGCTTTCCAAGGGCAAAGACCTTTTCAAAGTCACTGTCTTGTACCTCTCATCAGAGAGGCCACGTGAAGACCTGGCCGCCGTGCACACAGCTCACAAGTGCCGGAGGAAGGCGAGCACGTCCAGGCCTTCGGAGCCCCATTGACTAAACACACGTGCGCACCTGAAAGCGGGGAGCTATGTTTTGTTTTTGTTTTTGTTTTTTTTTAAATTTATTTATTGATTGATTGATTTTTGGGTGTGCTGGGTCTTCGTTTCTGTGCGAGGGCTTTCTCTAGTTGCGGCGAGCGGGGGCCACTCTTCATCGCGGTGCGCGGGCCTCTCACCTTCGTGACCTCTCTTGTTGCGGAGCACAGGCTCCAGACGCGCAGGCTCAGTAGTTGTGGCTCACGGGCCCAGCTGCTCCGCGGCATGTGGGATCTTCCCAGACCAGGGCTCGAACCCGTGTCCCCTGCATTGGCAGGCAGATTCTCAACCACTGCGCCACCAGGGAAGCCCCGAGGGGAGCTATGTTTATCTGTGACCTTACTGAGGACTACAGCCTGGGTGTTCCAGAGAGGCAAGGGGAGAGCCAGGGGATAGAGGAATTTTTTGCTGAAAACAGAAAATGTAGTTGAGCATCAAAAGACTACTGCTAATGACAAAACCCCAGACATCTCGAGTTAAAGATTTGAGGGCTTGTCTATGAACGGGAAGATGCAAGAGTCTGGGCTCATTGAAATGAATTCTCTGAAATAGATTTTAATTGTCTAGAGCCTGTGTCCTGTTTTCCTCCATCCTGAGTTCCCTCCGGGGTGCACCGTTGGGGTGGCTACAGTGGCGGTGGGTGGCTTGACGGTCGGGCGACGTTCACTGTTTTTACCAGAATGGCAGGCAACGCTATTTGTTTACTGAAATGGCAGGCAGCATTTTTTTTTTTTGTCCACACCCCCAATTTTATGCAGTTTCTATTTTTCATACTTATCCTTTATCTGTCATGGCCTGTTTGTTGTCAAGAAACGTGTTACGAGCTTGTTACCTAAACTGCGTTTGTAGTGAATTTAGTTGGGGGCATTGTCGTCATGAGTTTCATGTTCCTGGGAGAGAACAATTCCCGTTTTCTTTATTTCTTCTAATTTTTGAACTTTAGCACTGTTCTCCTCATACCCAGACTTGCTAAGCTACTTTGAGGCGGTGTGTGCACGTCTGGAATTTTTTATGATGGGACAAAAAAAAATTCCCAAACAAATCCCTCTCCCCTACATCCCTGCTCTCCCCCTCCCCCTGCCAAAAAACAAAAAACAAACAAACAAAAAAACCCCAACAACCCTAAAACAAAAAAACAACTCCAAACCCCTGGTTTCTTGCTTGGGATGAAAACTTGCTTTTATGATGTTGTTATGACCAGGTCATAGAATCATCAACTTAGAGCCCCATTCTTGAATTTCCTTTACAGCCTCTTTGTTCGATCGTGGTTGAGATTCTTTGAATACTCCCATTGATGCTGAGCTCACTCCCTCTAATGAGTCAGTTCTCTTAGAAGCTTGGTCTCGTAGATTGTGCTTTCCACCCTGGCTCTGGGATGGCCTCTCTCTGATTCCGACTTTAATTACAATCTCTGATCACCTGGGTAGCACTGGATACCCTGTAAACGTGTGCCGAACGTTACCGACTTTTAGAACTAGATGACTGCCATCTGTTTTGCTAAAGCCACACGACTGGTTTTTCTTTGACTGGGCCTCACCCATTTATACCAGTTCTGTCCAGCAAGAAGGGGAGGCAACGCTACGCACAGCAGGACAGGGAGTTCCAGGGGTTCAGCCTGGGCCCCCGTCCTCACTGCCGCTTACCAGCTGTGCTGCCCTGAACACCACGCAAGCCCCGGCGCCCCAGTTCCTTGTAGGAAATGGGGTAATGATGTCGGTCCTGAGTACTCACCTGTTATGCAAAGGAGTTTCATAGATTTGCATCAGATGAGCTGCCCTGGGCAAAAGAGTTTCGTGTGTCGTGAAGTGCTGAACAAACGTCGTGTGGAGGCTTGCGTGGCCTTTCACCTGGGATTCAGGAAAAGGTGATTATTAGAGATGAGTGGCCTGCCGAGGATTTGCAGCACCCACGGGGTGGGCGTTGGGTCTGATGGCTTTGGAGTATTCCTTGTTCTCCAGAGTCGGTAGGCACCCGTCGTGGTTTTCCAAGCCCATTTAAATGTTTCTCCAAACCATCATTTTACCTTCTTGCCTCCACTTATTATCCCTGGAGTTCCTGGTTGTTGCGTCAGGTAAGAAGCATGTGCGTCCAGGCTGCACCTGCAGGTCCCCGGAGAGCCTCACGGAAACAAGGATCGGTCTGGGGGCGGGGGGGCTGGGGTGACCGACAAAAAGTTAACATCATACGGCAGTAGAATTTGTTTTCTCAGAGAGCCCGAAATTCTGTTTCATTCTGGGTGTCCTTTCAAAGATGATCCACAGGTTAGCCTTTGCTGAAATTCTAGTAGAGTTAGGGAATTTGCTTTCAGTAGTTCTCTTTCATTAGCTTCTGGTACGTTTCCTCATTTCTCTTTATGTGATGACCTGTCTCCTCGTTCCTCATTAAAGCACTAGAATATTGTGCCTACCCGTGTGGCCATGTCTGCCCCGGGGGCCCCCTCTGTGACATAGCTCCGCATCCCCCTACCTGCCACCGCCCCAGTCCTGTTCTGCCACGATGGTCACCAGGGAGAAATAGGCTTCTCCTGCACTCTGGTCCGTCACTCTGGGACGTGCGTTTGTTTCAAAGTGATAAGAGTTGGACCGAGGCAGCTTTGATTGTGCATCCTCTGTTTCCATCGAACCAATGCAAAAGCGTTCCCAACCAATGAAGCATTTTCCCTTTTTGGAAGACAGTCACCATATAGATTTAATTCAATCACGTCATTCCACACGTACCTAGCTTAATAGACAAATACAAGGGATTAGGCTCCTGGCAAATGCTGAAGAATGTAGTCAAAGGCAGCCTGGGAAGTTAAAGGAAACGTGGTTGTGTATGGCCACAACATTTCCTGGGTCCCTGGGACGGGCCGGGTGCCCAGAGATGACCAGGCCCCCTCCCTGTCCTCAAGGAGGGCAGACAGCTTGGTGGATGGGGTCTCTCCAGCCACATGACAAATGACAGCCTGCATTTATCAAGCAACTGCCCAGGATGGGAGGGGGTGGTGTTAACTGAACAGGAGGGCCAGTGGAAGGTTCAGTTCGCAAAACAATGAGTGATTTTGGGTGTGTAGATGAACAAGGTATCCTGACATGCAGATGAGGACGTGGAGGACGCGATGGGAAATACAGGTTAAGGGGTGATTGTAGAACTCTTGCGGGACTTAAAGAGATGAAGGTAGAAGGAAATGATGAAGGTGAGAAAGGTTTAACAAAAATGGTGATTCTGAGAGTTGTGTTTATTGAGACAGTTTTGCACTCTTTGACCTTTGCTAAGGTGAGGTTTCTCAGCCCCGAGTCGTGATCCACCAGCCTTCTTGGAGAGGAGTAGCTCCGACTTGGGTGTTGCCTATCGGAGCATCACTGTGTAGCATCACGGCCGGGAAACACAGCCACAGTATGAAAATGGAGACACTGTTATTTCCTAGATAACATGCCTTTGATAATAGTCTCCTTGACAGAATCGGGAAGGGAATTAAAATCACTTTTATCCACTTGCATAATAAATGAGCGGGAATGATTCCTGAATTGACGATTAAAGGGGTTGGCCTAAAATAATTCAAAGCCCCGTATTTAGGTTCTTTTTTTTTTTTAAATAATTTATTTTTGGCTGCGTTGGGTCTTTGTTGCTGCGCGCGGGCTTTCTCTAGTTACGGTGAATGGGGGCTGCTCTACGTTGTGGTGCGTGGGCTTCTCATTGAGGTGGCTTCTCTTGTTGTGGAGTACAGGCTCTAGGTGCGCGGGCTCAGTAGTTGTGGCACGCAGGCTCAGTAGTTGTGGCGCACGGGCTTAGTTGCTCCGCGGCATGTGGGATCTTCCCGGACCAGGGCTCGAACCCGTGTCCCCTGCATTGGCAGGTGGATTCTTAACCACTGCGCCACCAGGGAAGCCCCTAGTTTTAATAATTGATGCTCTTCAAGCTGAAGAAGCTGTTGATTATGAATGTTGTAGCTAGAATTCCCGGTGGGGATACGCTTTTGGATTTATGTGTTCCGTGGTGTATTATCTATTTGGGTCTAATACCACTACTGCAGTGGTTTCTAACTTAGGGAAGAGTATGCGGAATGACACTGTTCCAATGGCATAGAATAATCTTAGAAAGTTAGTAGTATTCCAGGAGGTCAAGCTGGAAGATGTCATGTTGAGAAAAATATATCTACCTGTTTCCTAACCTCAGAGTTAAGCACAGCTTAGAGAGCCCCAGTTTGGCCAGAGGGTTTTTTTGGAGGCTTGGCTCAGCTTTGCTAGAAAAACTTTTTTTTTTTTAAAATTAATAGCTACTTTATTTATTTATTTATTTATTTATTTATTTATTTATTTATTTATAGCTGTGTTGGGTCTTCGTTTCGTGCGAGGGCTTTCTCTAGTTGCGGCAAGTGGGGGCCGCTCTTCATCGTGGTGCGGGGGCCACTCTTCATCGCGGTGCGCGGGCCTCTCACTATCGCGGCCCCTGCCGTTGCGGGGCACAGGCTCCAGATGCACAGGCTCAGCAGTTGTGGCTCATGGGCCCAGTTGCTCCGCGGCATGTGGGATCTTCCCAGACCAGGGCTCGAACCTGTGTCCCCTGCATTAGCAGGCAGATTCTCAACCACTGTGCCACCAGGGAAGCCCCTAGAAAAACTTTTGAACGAGGGTTGTGGAATCCCATTTCACGTGGTCAGTGAAGCCTTGTCAGGTGAAGCAGGTGTTTCCTGCCAAATTCTGAGATTAAAATCAGGAGATTGATAAGTAACTTGGAATGGGGTGAGTGGAGGACAGGTGTCTCGAAGCTGTTCAGTGGAAGTTGCAGCATTTGTTTTGTGTACAGGTTTTGCTCATCTTTGGCTTCTCTTGAGGTCCTGAAGGCACTTTCTTCTCCAGGGCAAACGTTTCCCTCAGGGCCTGCTCGTGTGTCTCCGCGGACACCGTGGCAGGAGGGAGGTGAAGGGTGGCAGGGAGGGGGACTCTGGCTGGCCTGGCTTCTTCACTGACATCAAATTAGCTTCTTCCTTGAGCCTTTTACTTCAAACAGAACTGACGGAAGTGAAACTTGGGAACCGGTGCCCAGCTGGTTTATTCTTGTATTCGGTACCTATTCGCCAGCATGTATTTACAAGAGACCCTGGACAAGGGGAAGGTCAAGCAGAGTGTGGTTGCCTTCATGCCCCTCGGCCAGGCAGGCACTGGAGGTGACGTGGGCCCAAGCTGTCACTCAAAGAAACTTTTTAACCAAATAATGGTTCGTTCATCTTCCTGAAATGAGTTTTGGTTAATGCAGTATTCTCCTTTACTCTCCTTGTAAAAAAATTTTTAAATGGTGGTAAAATGCACATGACATAAAATTTATTCTTTTAACCACTTTTGAGTGAACAGTTCAGTAGACTTAATGTAATACATGCACGTGGTTGTGCATTCACACAGTGGACGGTCACCCTCTAGCTCCAGAACTTTTCTCATCTTGCACAACTGAAGCTCTGTCCCCGTTAGACACGAACTTCCCCTGCCCTGTCCCCACCCCCTGGTAATCACCGTTCTGCCTTCTGTTTCTATGGGTTTATCTGCTCTAGGTACCTCAGATAAATAGGAGCATACAGTATTTGTCCTTTTGTAACTGGCTTGTGTCACTTAGCGTAATGCCC
Source organism: Balaenoptera borealis (assembly GCF_965194805.1). Taxonomy (NCBI): domain Eukaryota; kingdom Metazoa; phylum Chordata; class Mammalia; order Artiodactyla; family Balaenopteridae; genus Balaenoptera; species Balaenoptera borealis. The sequence goes on along the minus strand of NC_138871.1, from coordinate 83,659,418 downwards.
TCAAGGCTCATGCATGTTGTAACATGTGCCAGAATTTCCTTCCTTTTTAAGGCTGAGTAGTATTCCATTGTGTCTATAATACTGCATTCTGTTTATCCATTTATCCATCTGTGGCCGCTTGGGTTGTTCCCAGCTTTTGGCTGTTGGGAGTAATGCAGCTGTGAACACGGGGGTGCAGGTTATCTCTTTGAGACCTAGCTTTTCAGTTCTCTCGACTGTATGCCCAGAGGTGGCATTGCTAGGTCATGTGGCTGCCCTGTCTTAAGTTTGTCGAGGGGTCGCCACGCCGTCGCTGCACCGTTTTGCAATTCCTCCAACAGTGCATGTGGGTTCCATTTTCTTTACATCCTCACCAGTGCATGTTTCTTCCTACTTTTTAGGTAGCAGCCATCCAAATAAACGTGAGGTGGTAGTGTTCCCCCTTCTAAAAAATTGTCAGCGCCCAGTTTTGGCAGCCCCAGGGTGTAGATGTTGACAGTTCCTAGGAGCGTGTTGCCAGGTGGGACCCTGACCCTGTCATCTGTTAAGGATTATAGACCAGATTTTCTGCCTCCAAATGGAGGTGTCTTCAGATTTGTAGATAAGTTATTCAATAGAGGGGGGAGCTAAAGATATCAAAGCAACTTCTGATAAATTTGTGGTTGGAAAAATACACCAGCCAATCCCGTGGCCCCCACAAAGGGAAGATCACAGGGCTGGAAATCGAGGAATCTGAGTCTGGCTCCGTCTCTGCCGTGGGGGGAATTTGGCCTGAGTAACTTACCGTTTCTGGGCTTATTTCTTGAAAACGAGGATGTTGGGGCAACAACTCAGTCCGGATCCTGCCAGCTTTGGAATTCTCAGGTTCTGCACGATAACCTGGAATTTACTGTTAGGAGGGGGAGGGATGCTTTGGTCTTGAGGCCAAGAGCAGAGAGCAACATTTCGTTCAAATTATTAAAGATGCCCTTTCAGTTGCTAAGGACTGAGGAGTGCAGCCTTTATCTTTGGGACAGTTGGAGCTGGAATTGGACCTTGCAGGTCACCTAGGCCGATGTCCTCATCTTACAGATGAGAAGCTAGGATGCAGAGATGGCAATAGCATCCAGTCATGAGCTTTCTCTTTCTTATGAATGAAAAATACTGGCTGGCGGGGCCTGAGGACTTCTCAGGAGCGGTGCCCGCAGAGCAGTGAGCTGGCGTGGGTTCCGGACCTCAGTGCTGGGGAGGTGGTCCCTGTCATTCGGGGTGAGCAGGGCTCCTATGTGAGGGTGATGAAGTTGGGGGAAGCCGTGGGGGATGGGAGAGGGGGCTCGACAGAACCAAAGCCGAGGTAGGATTCCAGGCCTGTGATCTTGGGCGTTTGCCTCACTGCACGTTTGCTTGTCCTTAAGTTTTCCCATCTGAAAGGCCTTATACCTACAGGGTTATTGTGAGAATCACGTGAACATGAGGCCATGCATATGAAAGAAATCATACAAAAATGTTATTTTTACTGCGGGTACTGCTATTGAGTGAGAAGTTTCTCTCTCTTAGTGAGCCCAGTATGTTAAAATCTAGGTTGACCATTGCGGTGATGATTTCTTTTATAAAATGATTGCCTAGAGGGAGTGTCAAGGTTACAAAGAATCCTTTTCTGTACTGTTCAGGAACTGTCCCCCCCTCCCCCTTTGCGTGAAGTCAGTTAACCTGCGCCACTAAGCAGACTTAGAAGGTGCGCGATCTTCTGTATCCTCGTGCCTGGGCCTGTGTTAGCGGTGGGCGCTGCACAGCTAAAGGAGCCAGGTCTTCGCGTCTGAATGTGTCTTCGGAAGGTCTGCCTGCTTCCTCCTCTGAGGGAATCCAGAGGGCGTCGTTCATTAAAGTTGCACAGCGAGCCAGAGGACTTTCTCACGCTCTTTTCTTCGAAGCTTTTGTTCACTGCCTTAGGTCTCTGGCTTGTTCTAAATTAGAATTAAATCAGCAGTTCTTGTTTGCCTGCAGGGCATGTGACCGACCACTTTTGAGCCTCCGTTACCTCGTTTGTGAAGCAGGGATGCTAGTATCACTTCTGCTTGTGTTGTAGGGGTTGAGCTGAGGCTTATAAAAGGTAGTTTTTGGTTTTTTTTTTTTATAACTTGAAAGGACCAGGCTTGATCCTTGGCCTCCAGGAGAATCTGGCTTCACCGAGTGACAGGAAAACCACCTGGCAAAATAGAGACACATCGTCAGAGCGAGAAAGTTCACAGTTCCAGTGTAACAGAGGCTCGTCAGGGCCAGGCGTGCACACGCGCTGCGGCGGCTGCTGGAGCCGTCGTTGGGGGCCTGGGGCGGGTGGCGTCCGTGTGGTCCCGCGTGCTCCTGGGTGGGTTCCCCGAGGAACTGGGCTGTGTGGGCGAGTGCTGGAAGTCACACTGCGTGAGCCCTGTGTGCTCAGGTGATACTGGAAGCCTCCAGAGCGTTAATTAAGTGTGCAGAGGGGAGGGCACACGAGAGTCTGGACTCGGCCCCGAAGCGTAGGCGTGGCTGGGGCTGGAGAAGGAAGGACCCGGCGGGGGAAGGACCACTGAGCAGAGCCGCGTCCCCGAGGGAGGCCGGGCCAGTCTGAGTGTCTGAGTCACATCAGGGCGGGGGGACGGGCAACTGGAGGGCGGGCCAGGCTGGCTGGGCAGCCGGGCGGGGTGGCTCACACCGGGGTGGCCGTCAGAGCCCCAGCCGTGAGGAGGGCTCGGCGCCGGCGGGGCTCCCGTTGCCCTGTGCCCCACATCTCCCGGATTGGCGCTCTGCCTCGTTTCTTCCGTCACTGCTGCCCTTCAGGCTGGCATCCTTTCTTGTCCGCACCATCACCAGCAGCCACAGGTTGGCCTTCCTGCCTTCAGTGTCTTTTCTTGCCCGCCTTCTCTACATTTTTACCGCAGCGCTCTTTCTCAGTCACGGATCGAATCCTGGTCTTGTGGTTCCCGAGTCCCCGACGGCTTCAGTTGCTACAAAGCACCTTCCGAGTCTCCTGGCCGGTGTCGGCTCTCGTCCCCCCACTGCGTGTTCTGTGCCGCAGGCGCCACCCCCTCTGTGCCTGTGCGCACACCTGTCTGTCCCCCCCGCGTGCTCTCTGCCGCAGGTGCCACCCGCTCTGTGCCTGTGCGCACACCTGTCTGTCCCCCCTGCGTGCTCTCTGCCGCAGGCGCCACCCCCTCTGTGCCTGTGCGCACACCTGTCTGTCCCCCCCCGCGTGCTCTCTGCCGCAGGCGCCTCCCCCTCTGTGCCTGTGCGCACACCTGTCTGTCCCCCCTGCGTGCTCTCTGCCGCAGGCGCCACCCCCTCTGTGCCTGTGCGCACACCTGTCTGTCCCCCCTGCGTGCTCTCTGCCGCAGGCGCCACCCCCTCTGTGCCTGTGCGCACACCTGTCTGTTCCCCCTGCGTGTTCTCTGCCGCAGGCGCCACCCCCTCTGTGCCTGTGCGCACACCTGTCTGTCCCCCCCGCGTGCTCTCTGCCGCAGGCGCCACCCGCTCTGTGCCTGTGCGCACACCTGTCTGTCCCCCCTGCGTGTTCTCTGCCGCAGGCGCCACCCCCTCTGTGCCTGTGCGCACACCTGTCTGTCTGCCGCGGCCTGTCCGCCTTCCTCTCCCGGGGGGCATCCCAGCCCTGCTCCCCACCCGTCGACTGCCGGCCCCTCTGGGATGGCTCTCCTCTTTCCCTGGACGTAAGTCCCTTGGCGTCTCCTTAAGTCCAAGCAGACACAACCACACGGACGTGTATTCTCCTTCTCTCTCCTTCACGAGCCCGAGTCCCTCCGGGGGACGGGGTCTGCGTCTTTTTAACCTGTGTTCCCAGCACCAGGCCCCTCGTGGAGTGTTGGCCCTGGATGTTTGCTGAGTGGACTTCGGTTGATCGGCTGGGCAGACAAACCGCGGCCGAGCACGAGTGTCCCTCGAGATGTGAGAGCATCGGGCGGGCAGAGAAGGACCAGGATGGAAACTGGAAAATAAAAGTCACTTAGTTTTTCCTTCTCAAGTGAAAATAGGCGTTTTTTTCTACCAGCATTATTAAACACCTACTCTTTTTGGCGTGGTGGGGAATATGAAGAGGTCTCAAATATAGTCTCTCTTCTCAAGAGCCTTAAGATTTGGTCTGTAAAACCCGCACGTGATGACAGAGCAAGAGCCACATGTACCGTGGACTCAGAGAGGAAGAGCCCGGTGACGACTGAGATCAGGCCTCCCGGGGCGGCCAGGGTTTGGGGTGCGGAGCGCTGGGTGGGGCCCATTCCAGGGGAGCCGGATGCGCTGAGCTGGGTGTCTTTGAAGTCGGGCATGTGGCGCGTGCACGTTCATCTTGACTGGCTCTAGAGCCTGCCCCGAGGTAACCGTTTGTGCGCCGTGCTTGTGTCTCTGTTTCCTAGGCTCAAACCATGAATTACGTCGGGCAGCTGGCGGGCCAGGTGTTTGTCACCGTGAAGGAGCTCTACAAGGGGCTGAACCCTGCCACCCTGTCCGGGTGCATTGACATCATCGTGGTCCGCCAGCCCAACGGGAGCCTGCAGTGCTCCCCCTTCCACGTCCGCTTTGGGAAGATGGGGGTCCTGCGTTCCCGAGAGAAGGTGGTACGTGACCTGGGGGACGGGTTCTCTCCTTAGAGAAAAACCCTCGCACTTCTGTGGCCTTACGTATCCAGAGCTCCTCGCGGACCCCGAGTTTTAGCTTTCCGTTGGAAAGGGCTGGTCCCTGAATTGACAGTTACTCAGGTTGTTCTGATTGTGTAAATTTCTCCAAGATTTAGTGGCATAAGCCAACTGTTTATTAAGCTCCGGGGGTCCTGTGGGTCAGGAATTCACACCAAGTGCAGCAGGCTGGCCCGTCTCTGCTCTTTGCTGCCTGGGGCCTCAGCTGAAGACTCAGGGCTGGGGGCTGGGATCCTGTGTAGATGCACTTGCTCACTCGGCTGGTGGCCCTTGGCTGGACTCTTGGCCGATGCTGTCCCCCAGACGCCTCCACGTGGCCTCTCCACGTGGCCTGGGCTTCCTCACACCATGGCGGCTGGCTGCAAGGGCAAGCATCGTCCAAGGGAGGGAGCTGGGCGGACTCTGCCTTCTTTTTCTGGTCTAGCCTCGGAAGCCACGTGGCCTCACTTGTGTTGTGCTCTACTCACTGGGGCAATTGCAAGCTTGCATGGACCCAGGATGGTGGTGGTGGCGGGGGAGTAGACTCCGTTTCTCGACCAGAGTGACCAACGGAGGCTTGGAATTGTGAGGTGTTTTGGGGATGTATGTGACGGAAGCGCATGTAGAGATCTGGTCATTCCCCGTGAGGTTTCCTGTTGTGATGAAGAACATGTGTTTTTCCTTCAGGTTGACATAGAAATCAATGGGGAAGCAGTGGATTTGCACATGAAACTGGGAGATAATGGAGAAGCGTTTTTTGTTCAAGAGACTGATAACGATCAGGTAAGGAAGGCTGGGTGGTGAAGCTTACGCCCGCGTTTTGAGCGTTGAGCAGCGCTCATCTGGGGGCGTGTGTGGAGAGGTGATACTGGTGCCGGCTGTGTGCGTGACGGCAGAGGAGAAGAGCGGCTGTTTACCTGTCCTGGGGATTTGAGCCACAGGGTGAGTGTGTACTATGCCTACCCAAGACTCAGCAGTCCCAGCCTGCTGCGTTTGCTCCCGGTTTCCAGGGAGACAGAGGAGTTGAATGACCCTGGCCTGAAACCATCAGTCCCAGCCTGCTGCGTTTGCTCCCGGTTTCCAGGGAGACAGAGGAGTTGAATGACCCTGGTCTGAAACCATCATCCAAAGCATACAGGTTATACTCGTGTGTCAAATCTCAGACGGCTGAAATGTTCGAATTTTTGTTTAGTGAGTGACCAAATCACATTAATTTTTTATTATGAAAAAATGTTTAACAGCTCTATTGAGATGTAATTCTCACACCATGTGCTTTAGCCATCTCACGTGTACAGTTCTGTGGTTTTTAGTGTTTTCACGGATACGTGCAAGTCATCCCCGCAGTCAATTTTAGAACATCTTCATTGCCTCAGAAATAGACTCTGTACCCTTTAGCTACACCTCCCCTATCCCTAAAGCCCTAACTCCCCACCACCCTGAGCCGTAAGCAGCCACTAATCAAACTTTCTGTCTCTATAGATTTCCCTAATCTGAACTTCCATCTGAGTAGAATCACATAGTTTGTGGTCTTCTGTGCCTGACTTCTTTCATGTACCATAATGTTTTCAAGATTCATCCGTGTTCTGGCTGTGTCAGTACTTCATTCCTTTGTATGGCCGAATAATATTCCACTGTATCTGTATACCACATTTCGTTTATCTTTTCATGTGTTGGTGGACACTTGGGTTTGTTTTCACCTTTTGGCTGTTGTGAATAATGCTGCGTACAAGTTTTCGTATAGACACATGTTTTCATTTTGGGGGGTGTATACCTGGGAGTGGAATTGCTGGGTCATATGTAACACTGAATTTACCACTGAGGAACTGCCAGACTGTTGTCCAAAGCTGCTGCACCATTTTACATTCCCACCAGCAGTGCACGAGGGTTCCAATTTGTCTATACCCTCATCAATACTTGCTCTTTGACTTTGTGATTCTAGCCATCCTGGTGGGTGTGAGGTGGTATCTCATCACGGTATTGATTTGCATTTCCCTAATGACTAATGATGTTGAGCATTTTTTCATGTGCTTATTGGCCATTTGTATGTATTCTTTGGAGAAGTGTCTATTCAGATCCTTTGATCGTTTTTTATTGGGTTATTTGTCTTTTTATCCTTGAGTTATAAGAGTTCATTATATATTCTAGATATGAGTCCCTTATCAGATGATTTGTAAATATTTTCTTCCATTGTGTGAGTTGTCTTTTCACTTTCTTGATGTTGTCCTTTGAAACACACAAGTTTTAAATTTTGATGAAGTCCAATTTATCTGTTTTCTCTTTGTGGCTCGTGCTTTTGTTGTCACATCTAAGAATCCTTTGCCGAGTTCCAAGTCATGAAGATTTACCCCCATGTTTTCTTCTAAGACAAACCATTTCTTTTTACTCTTTCATTCACTGGGAAAGCCACTTTGGAGGGATCTGATGTAGAGATTCCTCAATAAAAACCACTTGAATTGGTTCCTTTATGAGAAGATAGCCTGTATAGAGGAACGCCTCTAAATAGCTCCAGGCTCTAAAATGAATGCCCATAGTTTCAATTTCAGGACAAAACCATCCCAGGCTCTGCTTTCTTTTGGTTTTCCCAAAGGTGCGATGGTCTTTCCCAGCCTCAGCCTTACTGCTCAGATGTGGATTTTATACGTGTAGCACATTGTCTGATGCTCTCTAAGCCACTTTATTTATTTATTTATTTATTTTTTGGCCATGCCGCAGCCTGCGGGATTTAGTTCCCTGACCAGGGATCGAACCTGAGCCCCCTGCAGTGGAAGTGCGGAGTCTTAACCACTGGACCGCCAGGGAAGTCCCTTTCTAAGCTACTTTAAACTATCAGCAGCATGCTTGTTAATACCCTCTCTTTTGTATGTATTCTTTACTTCTTTTTTTTTCCCTAGATTTTCTTTCAAACTAGTTTATTTAGGGGTTCCATTGTCTCTCCTCAGTACATTTTATGTATTTCTCATGTGCTTCTTCACTCATTAGTTCACCTAGTTCCGGGTGTCATCTTGATCGGCCAACCATCTTCGTAACAAGATCTATTGACAAGTCCTGGATTTTCTGATAGAGCTTCATTAATTTCATTTACTTCTCCTGATAGAGGAGGATAGAGTTCACGAGCAGCTTTCACGTTTTCCAAAGCACCAAACTCCTCTTGTTTGTTCAGTTCTGTTGCAACTTCAGGCAGACTGCAGTAAACAACATCTCCCAAAGCTTCCTGTGTAAAATTGCTGATTCCCACTGTTCCAATACCGTTTTCTGTTGTTATCCATTCATGTTTGTCTGTGAATTTTTGCATATGTGTCAGGCTGTATGTACGATAGTTACATTGTTCCATTTTATCTAACAACGCTGTAAGGTTGGGATTATCATTTCCATTTTTCTGATGAGGGAAACAGACTCAGAAGTTAAGTGACTCTGCCCAAGATCACATAGCTCATCAGAGATGGAACCCTAGTTTTTACTACTTGTTACCAGGTTTCTGATAAGAAATGAGTCATTTGATAATAAAATGATTGCTATAGTTTTTTAAAAAACTGGTGAATCATTATAAAACAACTATTAAATTGACAGGCAGTGGAGGGTTTTTTTTTTTTTGGTTGTTGTTATTTTTGTTTTTTTTTAGAGAAGAGGGTCAGTACCTAATCACTCGACAGCCACATACCTAGGTGTGCTCTGGTGCAGGTGGGCACTTGGGGCACGGTGTGGGGACACTGTCAGATGTTTTCTTTAAAAATTATTATTATCCTCTTAATTCAGTGCATGTTAAAAACACACACACACATTCTCTCTTACACACACACACAGCCCCCCACACACACTAGAGTGCAAAACGGAGTCCAGTTCCCAGGGTAATGTGATGACTCCAAGCCCATTTTTTCCTCTTTACCCTGGAAATTTCAGACCAAGTTGAATTTTGGTAGCCTGAAATAACTGATAATTACCTCACTTTGTTATAATTACGAAAACGCAGGATTCAGTACAAAATGGCAATTAGTGACTTGTCGACTTTATGACCGCCTGTCAAATTCGGCAGCCGCGTCTGCAGATCGCCGTGAGTGCCCCGTGCTCCCCACTGCCCACGGTGCTTGGGCTCCGGAATTAGCACTGGTGGGTCGTCGGCACCACCGGCTCCTTTAACCCCAACTAACGACGCTCCTTCTTGGAAATGTGTTCTGTCTTTCAGGAGGTGATCCCCATGCACCTGGCCACCTCCCCGATCCTGTCGGAAGGAGCCTCGAGGATGGAGTCCCAGCTGAAGAGGAACTCTGTAGACTGGATAAGAAGCCTGGACCCCAACACGTCAGCCCAGGTCTTACCTCCCAGCGAGACCCCTTCAAGTGGCTCTTCAGTGAAGAAGCGAAGGAAGAGGAGGAGGAAGTCGCAGCTGGACAGCCTGAAAAGGGACGACAACATGAACACGTCCGAGGATGAAGACATGTTCCCCATAGAGATGAGCTCGGACGAGGAGGCCGAGCTGCTGGACAGCAGTAGGTAAATGTGGGTGAAAGGGAGGGCCTCAGTTAAAGCTGGGTGAATTCGTTGTTTAGGATGATCCTTTTTTTTTTTAAATTGACGTATAGTTGATTTATAATGTTGTGGTAGTTTCAGGTGTACAGGAGTGAATCAGTTATTTTAATATATATATATATCTGTTCTTTTTCAGATTCTTTTCCCTTATAAGTTATTACAGAATATTGAATAGAGTTCCCTGTGCTCTACAGTAGATCCTTGTGGTTTATCTATTTTGTATATAGCAGTGTGTATCTGTTAATCCCAAACTGCTAAGTTATCCCTCCCCCCTTTCCCCTTTGGTAACCATACGTTTGTGGGTCTATTTCTGTTTTGTTCATTTGTATCTTTTTTTTTTTTCGATTCCACATATAAGTGATATGGTACGATATTTGTCTTTCTCTGTCTAGCTTACTTCACTTAGTATGATGATCTCTAGGTCCATTCATGTTGCTGCAAGTGGCATTGTTTCATTCTCTTTGATGGCTGAGTAGTATTCCATTATGTATATATACACCACATCTTCTTTATCCATTCATCTGCTGATGGACATTTAGGTTGCTTCCATGTCTTGGCTGTTGTGAATAGTGCTGCTGTGAACATTGGGGTACAGGTATCTTTTCGAATTGTGGTTTTCTCCATATATTGGCCCAGCAGTGGGATTGTAGTAGGATTATTCTTATAAACTTTTTTCCCCCCAGAATTTCTTACTCTTCTGTTAATGCATTTGAGACTGAATTTTGGAATCCTGCAGGCCCGATTCTAAAGTAGCATAAAGATGGGATGTAGCTTATGACAGAGAGACGATTGGTAACATCCTTGGTGATAACTCCAGCTTTCCAGATCAGAACCAAGAAACAGGAGCTCAGCAAATGAATACTTCATGCACGAAACCGTTGTTTCAGAACCCGCTTATTCCTATTTGAGCACCACCTATGAGCCTGGCAGTTGGGCTGATGGATAGCTGGAGGCCGATCTGTTGTAGACTTAGGGCCACAGGTGAATGTAGAACATGACCGGTTTCTCCACAAGCAAACTTTTCAATTTTGATGAGGCCCAAAGTTGAATGGACACCTGTTATTTTTCTTTGCTTTTAATAGTGTGACGAAATGCTGTTTCTGGGTATTACTGTTTTGGTGAAAAATGCCATTTTAAAAAGCCAAAACATTTGTAAAGAATATTTGATGTTTCATATTTTTATGTAATTCAGTGTAATTTTTGATCGTTGTTTTTGTGTCTTGTTAACACAAAAGAAGGGAGAAGGATGGATAACTGAATCATTTTGCTGTACACTTGAAACTAACATAACCTTGTAAATTAACTATACTTCAATTTAAAAAAAAAGGGAGAAGGAACATCAGGATTAACCTCTTGCTTTGTTATTTAGAATAGAATTTTTTTTTTTTTTTTTCCTGGCTAAAAATAAAGGCACATTGGCAACGTCGATTTTCCTAACTGTGGCCTCTGATCTGCTGTGGGCTCGGAAGCTGGGTGGTTGGGTTTATTACAGTCGTCTTCCCTGTGTGGCTCTTAGTTCCAGAACTTAGTGTTAGGTATTTCAGATAACATCCAAAAATAGAGACCAGTGGCCTCTGCGTGAGTGAAATAGTGAATCCTATTTCGTTGAGTATGCTATACCTGAAACGAGGTAGATTTGCACCATTTCATAATTATAAGACTACGACTGGGGGCTTCCCTGGTGGCGCAGTGGTTGAGAATCTGCCTGCCAATGCAGTGGACACGGGTTCGAGCCCTGGTGTGGGAGGATCCCACATGCCGCGGAGCAACTAGGCCTGTGAGCCACACCTACTGAGCCTGCACGTCTGGAGCCTGTGCTCCGCAACAAGAGAGGCCGCGATAGTGAGAGGCCCGCGCACCGCGATGAAGAGTGGCCCCCGCTTGCCACAACTAGAGAAAGCCCTCACATAGAAACGAAGACCCAACACAGCCATAAATAAATAAATAAATTAAAAAAAAAAATGCAAGAGAGCAAAAGTTCACACTTTAAAAAAAAAATGCAAGAGAGCAAAAGTTCACACTTTAAAAAAAAAAAAAAGACTACGATTGGTTGTGACATTTATTTATTCTGCTAGACGAAACATTATCTGTGTACGGCCATACAGGGATTTGGTAGCTCACTTGTGCATGGCAAGAGTTTTATTAACCCTCTGGGTACGGTTTTGGGCCCAATCCACCTCTCAGGCTTTTGCGACATGAAATGTGAAAGACAACTCTGTAGGCCCTACAGTGTAAGTAACAAGCAGTGTGGTCATCGAGCCCATGTCTAAGTCCCAATTCTTGAACAAAATCACTTTACATTTATAATTCAGCCAAAGCATGAGCACACAAAACATTTCTCTGAGTCACTTTTTTCCTGTCCACATTCCTGGAATGTGCCTGGAATATGCCTGGGTAGTTTATTTATAAAAATTTTATTTATTTATTTATTTATTTATTTTTGGCTGCATTGGGTCTTCATTGCTACGTGCAGGCTTTCTCTAGTTGCGGCGAGCTGGGGCTACTCTTTGTTGTGGTGCATGGGCTTCTCATGGCAGTGGCTTTTCTTTTTGCAGAGCACGGGCTCTAGGTGTGTGGGCTTCAGTAGCTGCAGCACGTGGGCTCAGTAGTTATGACTCGCGGGCTCTAGAGCGCAGCCTCAGTAGTTGTGGCGCGTGGGCTTAGTTGCTCTGCGGCATGCGAGATCTCCCCGGACCAGGGCTCGAACCCGTGTCCCCTGCATTGGCAGGCGGATTCTTAACCACTGTGCCACCAGGGAAGTCCCACCAGGGTGGTTTAAAAGGAGATCATGTTAATCTATGAAGTATTAGCGATAATCAAGGAAAAAATGGAAACTTGCCTTTATTATGAATCTTATCACTAATAATTCTTTGACTTTGATTTTTTTTCGGTCTGCAGAACTCTTTCTAATGATATACCTCCATTCCAAGGAGATATCCCTAAGGAAAACCGTTCCCCAGTCATGACTTACCCTCAGTCAGCATCTTACCCGAATTCCGACAGAGAGTGGTCACCTAGCACCAGGTGAGTGGCTGGTGTGTGTACGTGTGTGTTCACCTGTCCTGGTCCAGAGGATTCCAAGTCAGTTACAGGAAACATGTTTAATAAAATAGTGAAATCTAAGTAAAAAATGAAACGAATTAGGACTGGAAAAAACACAGTTTAGAGTAGGAGGTACAGATCAGGATTAAAACCAGAGCATGTGCAGATCATAAACTTCTAATAGCAAAATGGAACTACAGATATGGCTCTTAGCTTCCCCAGGAGACACTGAAAGGCCAACCACTTGTTAAGTTACATAAAGCTAATTGTCAACAGGAGCAGACAGGTGACAGAGCCTTTCTGGAACCTGAGCCCTAAAGTGGGATTCAAGAGCAGAGAGGTTGCTTTGGGGGCCCCTGCGGTCATTCGGGGCTGCGAGAATGATGCCTTCTTCCCTTGCTGCGTTTACGAATATTGATTTCCCTGAAATGAACTCTCAAGGGGCCCTAGACTTCCTGTATCAACTTGGAGAACCAGAGCTGCTCCGTGTGCGGGGAAGACTCTAAAGTCTTTAAGGCTGCGAAACCTGTGAGGATATGTGAGCCCTTCTGAGCAGTTTTCAGGACTGGGGAGGGGACAGAACTGAAGCGTGCCTTCTCAGCAGGGATAATATCACCCCTGTCGGGACAAAACTTGGTTCTGGGGTGGGAAAAAAATCTTAGATATTATAATAGTGTGTGACCTCCAAAGGGCCACAGTACATAAGCAGATACATAGTATATCCATGGCATTACAATTTCATGGTGGAGGGAGGGCTATTGGGAAAGAAAAGATCCCGGAGGTGTGGCGAGAATGGAAAAGAGGTTGGGAAGCACTGATCTAAGTGACAGTGACATCCTTTGGTTACTCGTGCTCCTAACGTGTTAGGTTTGCTTCTGGTCTAAAGGGGAGGTGTCGGAGCCCCCAAGCCCTGGCACGTGCTGCAGGGCTTCCCACCTGAAGCCAGGCTCATGTAGACACCACTCCCGGTTCCAGTCTGACCCGAGTAATCTCATTAGTGAGATGGCATGGTCAGCCCTGTGCGCTGAAGTTGAGGTTGGAGAAAAATGGATGCGTCACGTGCCTGGTTTCTAGCCAGGACCATGACAGTGCAAGTTCGTCAGCCAGGGTGGGGCTGGGGGCCCGTGGAGTCCCCTCATGGGGGTCTGTCCGTCCTCAGGCCAGCCCTGTCCAGTAGAAACATAATGCTAGCTCCATATGTGATTTAAAATTTTCTAGTAACCATCCTTAAAAAATGAAAAGAAACTGATGAAATTAATTTTGATGATCTATTTCAATGACCTGGTATATCCAGAATATTTTCATTTCAGGTAATCAGTTTTTTAAAACATTATTGAGCTGTTTCACATTCTCATTTTCATAAGCCTTTGAGTCGTGTATCTCATATGTGCAGAACATCTCAGTTTGGACCAGTCACATTTCAAATGCTCAGTAGCCACATGCAGCCCATGGCTACCATATTGGACAGTGCAGGTGTAAGACCCTTCTAGAACCTCGTACATTCTCTCCCTAGGTCTGTGGAGTTAAACCCTGAGGGAAAAAACACAGTACTTTTAGGAAGAAAATGATGTGGAATATTTAGAAACCACTAATAGGTAGAAAAATCTGTTCAAACACTCTACATTAATTTTAAGCATTTAAAACAAATGTTTTAAACACAATCCTGTATATGTTTCTCTGTCTTTCATGTTTTGCTCTGTGAATCCAGAAGAATGACCATGTCAGATTAAGTGATCTGGCCACTGTTAAATGCAATTACAAATTAGGATAAATAGATACATTTCCATACTTGGGTTTATGTGTTTTCTTTTAAGAGACAGTTACCAGCCCAAATTATCAAGCCTTTTGGAGTAAGTCATTTGATTAGGCACTAAATTCTGACCCAAGAAAAGCGAGCTTTTATGGGCATATGGTTGAAATAGAAAGTGAAATGGGTGTCTTGGCAGTTTCCTGTTTTTGTGGTTCAGAAGATTCATGTTGATTTCTTAGTGATTTCAACATGTGATCCTCTGCTATTGTTCGATGCCCAAGTACCTTCACTTTCTTAAAGATGTTATCGTGGAGAGTAGTCGAATAATTGATAAGAAATTTTGTTTAATTGAATTGACTTGTGATTTCTCTCTCCTTTAATGTGGATCACGTGGCATCCAGTAGCCTGATAGATTGCAGGAGGCACCCCCCTCATCTGGCAGTTGCGGCCGAGGGCGGTCTTTCTAGCTCTTGCCCTCCACAATCTTCCCACTTCCACGCTTCGGAAAGGTAGATGGGTTATCTTCCCACCGTGGATGTCTTTGATAATAAAAACTTTGATCTAACTCTTAGAACTATGTGTTGCCATTAACCAAATTACTTATGTAGAAAATACATGTAGATTCTATGAAGTGAAAATGTAGATTTAACTCTTACCAATCTGTTTTACCAACTAACCAAATCACTTATGAAGAAAATACGTATAGATTATTACTTTTCCTTTCATTTTAAGCATTTGTCGATGGTTAGATTTTTTTTTTTTAAAGTACTAAATTTAACTCTCTGGAAATTAGGGTCAAGCATATAATTCTTTCTAATTTTGTGAAGTGCTTTGAAAAATAGAACAATGCATTGAAAATTGGGAATATGATCTCTGTTTTGTGTCTGGGGTTGTTCAACAAATAAGTTTACGAGACTTTTTTAAGATGTTGCTTAAGCATAAGGAGAGTTATTACTATAACTCACTAAATAGCTTATGGACTTTCTGGGACGTCCCTGGCGGTCCAGTGGTTAAGACTTCACCTTCCAAGGCAGGAGGTGTGGGTTCAGTCCCTGGTTGGGGAGCTAAGATCCCACACGCTTCACGGCCAGAAAACCAAAACATAAAACAGAAGCAATATTGTGACAAATTCAATAAAGACTTCAAAATGGTCCACATCAAAAAAAAAAAATTCCTAAAAAAAAATAGCTTATAGACTTTCTGTGTAATATAATCAGATGTTTCCACAGCATTTGTAGCATAGAATTTTGGAGAATAGCGTAGGATGGACTTGAAGGTTTGGGTTCCTAGATTAGAGTCTTCATCTGAGGCAGAGGCCTTAGGTTCCTGCCTCCATTCCCTCAACGTTGCCCATGCTTTGACCTGCCTGCTTTGTAGACCTACAGGGTTTTCTTTAGAAACCTGAACAGAGAAGCTGTGATGAACTTCTACCTGGGAAACTGTTTTTCTTTTTGATTGAAGAACCCAATCTCAGGACGTACTTCACTCACAGATTACTGTGCAGAAGAAAGGCCATTTTAAAATGAGGTCAACTAAGTTGTGAGCAGTTACAACTGATGTCCCTGATTGGGATTTCAGGGAAAATGCTGAAAGCTATTATGGCTAATAAATGCATTAGTTATGAAGATCAATCGGTGACCTTGAAGCTTACTTTTTTGAACAACCCTTATCTTAAAAGTCTAATATTTGGTAATCATATTAGAAATTCTGGAATCATCTTTCTCATCGATCACACTCAGCACTGGGAGTCTTTTTCCTAATTCATCTTCTGTCTGTCTGAATTCTCTCAACAAGCAGCGCAGACCGTGCTCATGTATTTGGGTGCGGCATCCTTCCGAGAGGCTGGTGCGGCCTGGGGGCCAGCGTTTATTGTAGCGGCACAGTGAATGTGAGAGGTGACACGTCTAGCTTATGGCTCACACAGGGCTGGGTCCTTTGTGAATATGAATTTGCCCACCTGAATGCCTCTGTGGAAACTGTGTGGCTTGTAGCTTTTATCACAGCATCAGAATGTTAGGGATTCTGGAGTTGAGCGGGGTGACAGAGAACCGCGTTCAGTGTGTGCATTCTTCTAGAGTGGGGTTTGGTAAACCACAGCCCGTCGCCCCAGTCCGGCCCACCCTCTGTTTCTGTAAAGTTTTATGGGGCTCAGCCAGTTTGTCCATATATTGTCTGTGGCTGCCTTTGCACCGCAAGGGCAGAATTGAGCAGTTGCTGCAAAGATCACGTAACCCGCAAAGCCTGGAATTCTTGCTGCCTGGCATCTTAGAGAAAACGTTTGCCGACACCCGACTCCAGAGCAGGCTCAGTCTGAAGGGCTTGACTTAATTTTGCGCGGTGGGTAAGACAGTGTATTGTTCCAAAGAATTTACAACAAAATGTAAATAAATTGTATTCTTTTCAAACAAATGATTTGAGGTTTGGGTGCAGCGCCAGTGAGGGTAGGAAGCCCGTTACGATGGATTTCCCCCGTGATGCCTCTGGAGAAAGAATGACCCAGGTCACAGTTGTCGGCACAAAGGCCCCTCGCTGGAGGCCACAGCGCTCCATTTGCACATGTCACTGATACTGAACGTGTAATTCTGGACACTTCGGTGCCAGAAAAGCATTGACCCTTTGGAGAAAAGCAGACTTAGGAAACTAGAGGGAGCAGGACAGGTTGGAGGTGATGAACACTTCACCTCTCCGATGTCTGGAGGGCCCAGCGTTCCTCCTCAGGGGACTCCTTCCTTATGGGCACGAGTGTGTGTGTGTGTGTGTGTGTATGTGTGTGCGCGCGCGCGCATGCACGCTCATGCGTGTAGAGGTGTCCCGTCGTTTACACGCCCTCGGTATGCGGTCTCAGGGTCCTCCTCTCCGCAGACTGGCCAAGCGGAGCCCGAGGGCTGCCACGTGCCGTTGACGTGGATGGAGGGCAGCGGACCCCCAGGGAGGGGGAGCCAGCCAACGTCCACCTCCGTGTGAAACGATGGAGAGAAGCAGCATTTAGTCTGTTTGTCCGAATGGCTGGACTAAAGAGAGCCAGGAGCAGTTTAGCCATTCAGGGTCCCTATTTGTCTGAAACGAGCTGTGTGTCATCCACGAGCTCTCCTTGTCCTGGCAGGAGAGTTCTCTTCCCTTGGAGCTGACATCTAACTTGAACAGATGAATGAAACCAAGCACATGGATGAGAGGTGACTTAGGGGAGACCGTGTGAGGGCTGTGAGAGAAGGTGCAAAAGGAAAATTGCAGGGGCTTTCTTTCTCACGTCATTTAAAACTGTCATCTTACTTAGAGGAAATGGTGCAGGAGATGGAAGACCAGAGATAATTAAATGGGTCTTTTTTCTCATCCGCATGTTGTTTAGAAGGCTGTGAGAACTCTGTAGATAAGTTGGTGGTTTCTGTGCTTGGACCGAGGTGTGACGGCTCAGGGCTCAGGAGTGAAAATGTAGAAAACGCAGAGAGGCAAACCCAAGTTACAGCCACTTAAAAGCTGGTCTGAGAATTAAGCATCATGATGTGTTGTTGCAGGAAGAAGAGCTTAGCAAATAGGAATCTTTGAAGTATTCTTGGAAGATATAATATTTTGCAAAATCTCAGCTTGGAGGTCCCTGCCACGTTAGTGAGTTATTGGTGGCATCTGGCATTTGTGGTAAAGTTGGCCCATGATCAGTTTCCCTGTTTTCAAAGCCGGTGCAGATTTATACATATTTTCAGTATAGGATATAATGGGTGCATGTCCGAGACGGCCAGGACCCTCTTGCAGCTGTCTGCGAGTTGAGGGGCTTGATTTGGAAACTGGCATTGCAGGAGCGTTGAGGTCAGGGTGAGGCAGGGAAAGATGGCAACCAACTTTTCTTCCCTTTCCCGTTTCATCTCTCTTTTTTCCAACTTCCCCTTTTAAATGCTCCTTCTTCTCATCTTTACTTGCTTGGAATTTGGCGGCAGGTTGGGACAGGGCTACCCAAATTGGGAGCACCTTCCCCCTTGGCGCGTGTTCTGTCGAACCCTGGTGGCCACAGAGGGGATAGTCATGAAGCTGTGGACATAAGGCAGTGGCGGGTTGGGTGCATTTTTCTGGGCTCTCCCGAACCATAGAATTCTGGGCCAAAAACAATTTTAAAAGTTTCCCTTCCCACTTTAATCATGCGTTTGTGTTTTCTTAAGTCCTTCAGTTTCCCGACCTTCAACACCTAAAAGTGATTCGGAATTGATCAGCAAGTCTGCGGACAGGACAATGCAGAAGAATAATCTAGAAATGCTCTGGCTTTGGGGAGAATTGCCCCAAGCCACAAAGGTAAGTGGCTTTGGGGCTTTTTTTTTTTTTTTTAAATAATAATATTGTAAGATCCTTGGAAGATGCTACGGCCTCTTGTATCCCCAGTAAATCTTTGTGATACGAAGAAATGAATGAGTGAGTGAGTGAAGATTGAAAGCATTCCTGTTATGACTCAAGAAGGGCAGCTCTTTGGAGACTAGGTCTGTTGAGGCTGAAGCTGTGGGTTGATTCCCTTTCTAGGTTATTTAGGTTATTTTCACGGAAAACGCTGATTTCTCTGCCCACAAGTGGTAGTGCTGATGCAGCCAACCATCTTTACAAATTCATGTCATTTGTTGCTGGAGAAACGGCACGAAAGGGCAAACCCATCACTTCTTCTGGCAAAACAGTTCCGGCCACAGATCCACTGTTGCATTGTTTTCATTTGTGCCCGAAGCTGTGGGATCGGATACAGAAATGCATACCCTCTCCCCACTTTCTGGCCCACAAATTGCATTTCGGTTTCTGTTTGGATAAATCTTTTCCATAACTGGAAACTCCTTGGAGAGATAGAGTCAGAAATGCTAATTTCCCACTCATGTGAACCAGCCACCAAGTCTGCCCTTGTTCATTCACGTTTTGAGAGTAGACTTCACTGAAATATAACACACGTTCAGAGAAATACCCAGATCCTAAGTGCCGAGATCAGTAAAGTTTCACACTGTGAATGTGTCCACGTGACTTGCACCCAGACCAGGAAGTGGGACTAAATCAGAACTTGGAAACCCTCCGACCCTTTGCAGTTACTGTTCCAACTGACCGCCCCCCCCCCACCCGCAAACCCCCAGAATAAACCCAGTCTTGGCTCTAACAGCAGAGATTAGTTTTGCAAGATTCATCATGTTGTTGGGTGTAATCGTAATTCACTTGTTATTCTTATTACTGCAAACGCCCTGTGGTGTGAATACACTTCCCATTTTCCTGCCGGACGTTTGCGTGCCGTTGCTAATCTCACTCACTGCTATTTGGCAGTTGATGTTTTCTGTGAAAGTTCATTCACTTTGGAAGTACTGTTCTTGGTTTCCAGACCTTTCGGCAGGTACGGAATCACCAGGTGACTCCTGAGGCTTCACCGTGTCCTGCCAAGTGTGGGCATGGCTCTGGAGATCCTTACCTGCCCAGGTGTTCTTTGGTGACTCAGTTTCTCTCTGACCTTCTCTCTCCCTCCCTGCCCCTTTGATCTAGTCATCTGCACACAAGATGAAAGAGTCCAGCCCGCTGAACAGTAGAAAAATCTGTGATAAGATGCACTTTCAAGCCATCCCCAGTGAATCTTCAGACGCGCTTTGTGAACCGTCACCGACACTGGCTGGGGGGTCTCCCGTGCAGCCGCTGTTGGAGCAGAACAAGCCGCAGACGGAGACGCAGTTCGTGAACGAAGAAGATGTCGAGGCCTTAGGAGCCGCAGCGCCCCCGTTGCCTGCGATCGAGGAGCCCAAAGCCCTCTCCGCCAGCGCTGCCCCGGCAGCCAGCAAGACGGATTCGCCTTCTAGGAAAAAGGGTGAGGATGCCGGCGCTTGCCAGCTCCCTCCTGCGAACTTGGGGCTCGGCACACTACAGCTTCTTCCCCCCAAAGTTCGGGGTGCTTCAAAGTGGAAACAGGGCATCTCTCCTGTTCGGTCTGTACCCTTTTGCTCAATATGTGAGTTCTCAGAATTTAGTCGTAGAAAATCCGACCTGAAGGAGGCCTCGGGGATGGTGTGGTGAGCCCCGCCCTGTGCGGGTCAGGGATGCTGGGGTCCAGCACACGCTGGGACTGCACAAGACGTTGATGACTAAGCTAATCTGTGCCCCCGCTCCCCTCGCCCCTAGTTTCTCTCTCGTGCATTATCCTGTTTTAATTTCTGCGTGCTGTGTGTCACTGTTTCAAATGATCATTTTTTTGCCTGACTTCCCTACTAGAACATATGTGCTCTATGAGGTCAAGAATCTTTTTGGTCTGTTTACCTGTTTCCTTGGTACTTAGAATAGTGGTTGGCACGTAGTGGGGGCTCCTTACATATAGTGAATGCCCACCTGGTTGCCTGTCTGGAGCAATGACATTAAGCCTGTCTGTTAGCCGTGTGGCTTTGTGCAGTGTTCTAGGTTTGTATGAACCAGTGACGTAATTCTCCAGCAGAAGTAAGCTGGAAGGCTGCAGTCATGGTGCCCAGGGGCCGATGGTACCCTCTTTAGGGTACCGTGCTTCAGAGTCTTGATGGGGAATTGCTTAATGAAAGCGTTATTGTTTAGTAATAATAATAACAACAAAACCAATACCATTAATGCCAATAATAATAATAATAATAATGATGGTAATCGTGTCAATATATTGAGCGCTTAGTACTGTTCAGGTCCTTCCCAGCTGGGGAGCTGAGGCTCAGCGAAGTTAGGCGACCAGCCCAGGCCACACGGCTGGCGAGGGTGGGAGCCACATGCGAATCTGGGCCGTCGGCCTCGGCGGCAATGCCGTGCCGCTGGCTTCTAGCTCTTGGGTTTCTTGCAGTTTGGGCACATCTGCACACTGTGCTCAAGTGCCCTTTCTGGAGACACTCAGAAGTCCATGAGGTTGTTTCTGGAGAACGGTGCTCTGATTTGACCCCTTTGCTGTTTTAGACAAACGAAGCAGACACCTTGGTGCCGACGGCGTCTACTTGGATGACCTCACAGACATGGATCCTGAAGTCGCTGCCCTGTATTTTCCCAAAAAGTAACAATTCTTTTTATTCTTCATATCATTTTCTGTAATCTGAATATTAATCCGGGAGTCTGCTTTTTCCTTACATTTGATTAGAAAGTGAGTAAGAAAAGGCTGCCGGAGGCTCATGTTTTACTGTGAGAAGAAACCAGTAAAAGCAGTGGACTCTGTGTAGATGTGAGCGTGTGGGTGTGTCCCCGGGGTGGCATCTGAGCGGGAACGCAGGCACGAGGCCACCTCCCCGATGACACCAGGGTGGTATCGCAGTGGTCAGTGGCCCGCACCCCGAACCAGTGGCAAAGAGCGGGCATCTGTGTGGCCCTGTCCCTCCCCCGGGGAGAGTCTCCCGTGGCCACTGGGGGCCCATCTTCAGTTCTCCCGTGATTTGCAGGGAGGGCCAGATCCTCGGAGCGTGTAACAGAGGACTGTGGCCTCTTAGGACAGCGTGCTTTCTCTTCCGTCAGTTTCAGTGTGTCTGGGAGAGGGTGCAGGGAGACGTAGAGGCCAAAAATGATCGTCTTCCCTCCTGAGGTCGTTCATTGAGCTTGTCTGTCTTTGTCATGGTGCCTGAATGAAAGTCTGTCCCGGGATGAAATCATTGGTTCCTCTGATTGCCAGAGCCCCTTGATATCCATGTGAGACCTCACAGCCCGTTCCACTCTTCTGCTTCCAGCGGAGACCCTCCTGGGCTCACAAAACACGCCAATGACAATGGAACCCATTCAGCCAACCAGTCCCCGCAGTCCGTGGGCAGCTCTGGCGTTGACAGTGGCGTGGAGAGCACCTCGGACAGCCTGAGGGACCTGCCGTCCATCGCCATCTCGCTGTGCGGCGGCCTCAGCGACAACAGGGAGATCACCAAAGGTACCGTCGGGGAGCCGGTCCTCAAGCCAAGAGCGCCCCCTGGTGGCCGCCGGTGGGAACGGCTCGAAGCCTGGGCTCCTAGAATAAGTTCAGGTCACGGGTGATGTTCTCTGGCTCGGTTAGTGAAGCACACGTGACCCACTGTTGCTCAGGCCCCGAACGTTGCTGCCTGGCGGTTGGCTGACCTCAGGGTTCTGTGGGTCACACGTGGCTCCAGGCGGCAGCAAAGCCACTGGGGTCACGGGTCGTTAAGTGTGCCTGCAGAGCACAGCGTGTGCCCGTCCTGCAGGGGTGTCCCAGGGCGGCAGCGTCAACACGGGGAAAACACAGTATGTTGCAAGTGTGCAGAAGTGCCGGAGGAGGGAGGGATGTCTGAGCAAGTGCTGGGACACATCCCGGCTGCATCCGAAGGGGGCACCCACCCTATTTATAACAGTGGTTTCCCAGCGTCTTATGCCAGTTATGTGGTGAGGTGGCCCTGAGACCCCCAGTCGATGCAGTCAGCCATTCCAGCTGATGATTCCTGGACCTGGTGGCCCTGGGTGTTTCGAACCCCAACCTGCCTTAGGCAGGTCACCGCGCTTTCATTTGTGACTTTGTCCATGCTCACGACCACCGAGGGCATAGGCGAGGTTCCTATCCCTGCGTTACACGTGAGGGAACTGAGGTTTGGGCAGGTTGGTCACTTGCCCAAGGTCACACCAGTGACTGTGACTTAAACCCGGGTGGCCGGACCTTGAGCCCTGCTCGCCGGTCCTCTGCTTCTGCGGGCACGTGTGTTTACCGTAGTCCCACACGCCTGCTGCCGCGGAAGCGCGTGTGCACTGACTAAGGGTCAGCCTGCCCCCCATCCTCCGACCGCCCCACCTCCCTCCATTTATGTGCAGACGCTGCCCCCAAACTAATGGAAGCCCCCTTTGCAAATAGATTTTATAGGATTGTCTGCACAGTTGGAATGTATAAACTCTCAGAAAATAGCTGTGAACATGAGCGGGTGAAAAACAAGCCTGGGTTTTGAACCAAATTTTCCTTCTATTTCCCCTATGCTTGCTTTCACAGATGCGTTTTTGGAACAAGCCGTGTCATATCAGCAGTTTGTGGACAACCCTGCCCTCATTGACGACCCCAATCTTGTGGTGAAGATCGGGAATAAGTAAGTTCCTCCCGAAAGTCATTTCAGCCGTCGTGTGATAATGCTTCAGCTTCAGTTTCTCAACTATAGAGACCTGGACGATAGCTCTTGGAAATACATGAAATTAAGTCTTTGTTAAAAGTCTACTACTGTCTCTTCACCCTTGGCAAAATGCTGCATCACTATATAGCGAGAGTGTTGACGTCACTGGATCCCGGGGGGTCTACACTCACCTGCATGGGATTTCATGATGGGAGGTGTGATGTCACAGCCCTGGCCCGTGGGGCTCGGCCCATATGATGCGCGGGTGTCGCACGATAGACTGCACACACCCCGTGAAACTTCGTTGTCTAGGGTCAAGGGGCGTGCACGTGTTTTTACAGACTTGGCAAACTTCTCTCTCCAAGAGGAAGCCATGGACGTTTATGCGTTAACTGAGGGTCCTAGTTTCCTTTTCCTTGAAAGGTGGCAAGAAACGCCCCAGCGCGTTGGTGGTTGATATGCTGCGAGGCAAGGGCTGCTCTCAGCTGGCTGCTTGGTCACCCGCCATGCCGCGTGTCCTGCCAGACGGCCGTGGCCGCTGTGGGTTTGGATGGAGGAGGGGCTCCTGCAAGGGCGGGGCATGTGAGGGCCGGGCCGGGGTGCTGGCCACAGTCTTGGGCTCTTTAAGGACCCAGCTGGAGTTCCAGAGCCTTCCACGACCACTTCTCAGGACATGAGGTTTTCAGTCTGAGCCTTGGTCTTCTGACATCTTTTTGTTGTTTCGTGTCAGATACTATAACTGGACGACGGCGGCACCTCTGCTCCTGGCGATGCAGGCCTTCCAGAAACCTTTGCCAAAGGTGAGCTTTACCATGAGAAAGAAAGGGACACGGAAAATGATGGCGAGATGAATCTGGGGGGTTGGAACTTAGCTTTTAATTTAGAAACCAGGAGGTGAATTACACCGTGCTGTTTGGAAGTCCAAGGGTGTAAACGTCAGGGTCTCTGTTGCACCTTGACTGTCCTTCCCCCCTCCTCGCAATCAAGGCAGTGCCAGTCCGAGCCCGGCCCCCTCCAGTACCCTGTCCCCGCACCTGCCGTGCCAGGGACATAGGTGGAGGCAGAGCAGACGGGCCGACGTCTGAGCCCGAGGGAGACGAGGGGAGAAAGGGTGAAGGGCGGGAGCAGGCAGCAGGGTTGGGCGCAGGGAGGTGCTGTACCAGCTGCCAGGTGCCACCGTCAGCATCAGGCGTCCCTCAGCCAGGAAGCAGGTCCGGGGCCGATGGGCCGAGGAGGAGCAAGTGCGGGCTCTGGGCAGCTCGTAGCTGCACCTGAGCGCAGGTGAGCGGCTGTAGGGAAGAGGCAGGCGAGGGGCAGACGCCCCGCTGCGGCCCCGCTGTGCCCGCATCCTCCCCCTGCCGGTTCCCCGGGCCTCGCCTGGGATTGACCGTTTTCCGGCGTTGGGTCTTTCTACCAGATGCTACGTTCTTTTTGCTGCAGAGGCCACGTCTCACGCCTGCCTCCTTCATGTGCTTAGCGAGCGCTTTGTGCTGCCGTGGATGTTGTGGTCTGTGGGAACCGTCATCTCTGAGGTTCCCGAAGGTCTAATCCGACTTCGTTGAGCCCCTGCTCTCTCCTTTGTGGTTGTGTGTGTGCGTGCTTTGGGGTTGTGACCTCATCCTTGGGGGTGCTTTATCTGTGAGTATCCTTTGCGGACTGGCTGAGGGCACGTTCTCCAGCGTGGCTTTTGTTTTGTCCTCGGCAGCTTCTGCATCGTATCCATGGCCCAGGACAGACTTTTTTTTTTTTTTTTTTAATTTATTTATTTTGGGCTGCATTGGGTCTTCATTGCTGCGTGTGGGCTTTCTCTAGTTGCGGCGTGTGGGCTTCTCATTGTGGTGGCTTCTCTTGTTGTGGAGCATGGGCTCCAGGCACAGGGGCTTCAGTAGTTGTGGCTCACGGGCTCTAGAGCGCAGGCTCAGTAGTTGTGGCACACGGGCCCAGCTGCTCCGCGGCATGTGGGATCTTCCCGGACCAGGGCTCGAACCTGTGTTCCCTGCACCGGCAGGCGGACTCTTAACCACTGCACCACCAGGGAAGTCCCCCAGGACAGACTTTTATGTTACGTGTCTCAGCTCTTACAGACCCAAAAGAAGAAAGAACAATGCACTAGATATTTAGTGATAAAGTTCACAGAAAAAGAAATGACTCCTGAACTTAAAGAAATGAGTCTTTGTGGTACGCGTTCTCAGTCTTTCTACAGGTTGTCAGTAATTTTTTGCATTCTGTTTTTGGTGTTTATCTAATACAGAATTTATCTTTATATGTAGAATTTTTCACCGTTTTCTTTTGTGGCTGCTGGGTTTTGTATCACACTTGGATATTTTGAGAGTCATGAGTGAGGTATCAGGAACCATATCAGTATTTTTTTTTTTTCTCTTCAGCTGGTTATTGAATCAGGAGGCTTTGGTTGCAAGAAACAGAATGACTACAAGTGCCTAAAATAATAGGGGTTTATTATCTGGCATAATAAGAATGCTAGAGGTTGGTAGTTTCAGGCTTGATGAATCTGGGTGAGCTTCTTTGATTTCCTTGGCTTCCCCTTTACGATCCCAAGATGACTGTTTTACCCATCATCTCCTCATACAGCCGCATCCAAAATAGGAAGGATAGAGGCAGGCTTCTCACATTTCATTGGCCACAACTTGGTCACATGACCACCTCTAAGCCAGTTGTTGGCAACACAGTGGAATGGCCAGTCGAAGTGGTGCTGACCAATCGAAATTCCTCCTCTGGAGCTGAGCCTGCCTTCCCAGAACATCCTGTACAGTGTAGTCTGATTCTTGAGCAAAGTGTTGGCTATGTTGGCAAGAAAGAAAGGGGATGATTCACCCAGGGAAGCAACCGAGAGGGTCTGGCAAAGCTACCTAATTATCCCGATACCTTTCATTAGATAACTCTTTCTCCCACTGATAGGCAGTTACAACTTTATCATATTACTACTTCCTCCGTGAATTTAGATTTATCTCTGGACTTTGTCTTCTGTTGCATCAACATGTTTACTCATGTCCCAACACTGCATTCCTTTAAATACTATGGTTTTTAAATGTATTTTAATAAAATAAATTTTATTAAGGCTCATGCCTACTTATTATTCTGAGTTTTCTTGGCGAGTTTTGTTTGTTTGTTTTATAATTGAACTTTAGAATCAGTTTGTCTAGGGTTGAAAAGAATCCTGTTAGTTTTTTTTAATTGGAGTTTTGTTATATTTATGGATGAAATAGGGGGAATAGGGTAATTGACATCTTCATGAATTGTCCTATTCGTGAATTGGGTATGCATGGTTTGCTTTTTAGTGTATTTTGTGGTTTTCTTTTGTGTCAGGTAGGGATTTTTAAATGATAGAAAGAAGCACACATCAGGCTAAATATGTGAATTATTTCTCTTTCCACTTACCTGCAACTCGTTCGGTTGAAAGACTTAAATCTTTCATTACTAGCTGAGGTATCAGCTACCTGATAGTTCTGTAAACCAAGGAAAGGAAATTAGATAACATTTACCTTGGTCCTGGAATTAGCCTCAAGATGGCTATTTTGTTCTTTGGAAATATGTAGAAAATTATTATTATTTTTTAAAAATTTATTTTATTAAAGTACAGTTGGTTTACAAAGAAAATTATTAATTAACATTTAATCTCCTCCTATTCAATTGGCATTTATTTAGGGCAAGAGTATGAATTTTCTTTTTAATACTTGAGCTTTTAAATCAAATGCATCCATTAATACTCAGTGTGCCAAAATTTGGAAACTTACATTTACTAAAAAGATCCTGTGCATTTTACCTTTTGTTTAAGACTGTTTACCCTATACCTCATGTTAATCATTTCATTTTTTATTTTATAATCATCTTATTGAGAATAACAATATCTTAATCAGTAAACCACTTTAATTTGAAAACTTCTGGTCTGACTAATCACTAATGATTTTCAATGCTTTCTTTTTCTGTTGTTGTTGTGTTGTATTTTATTTGTTGTTTGTTTATTCCTTTAACATCTTCTTAAGTCTTCATGCTTAAGTTCTCTTAATGTAATTTTGGACTCCATTAGGTTTTGCTTCTCAAAAATTTTTAATCCACAAATAGTATGTTGTGTTTTCTCTGATTTTTTTTTTTTTTTTAATCTTACTTTAATTTGCATGTGTGTGTCTTTTGGTTTGAATGTGCTAAGTTGATCTTTTTTTGGTTCCATTATTTATGTTACCATCCATTTAAAACAGGCCACGGTGGAATCTATCATGAGGGATAAGATGCCCAGGAAGGGAGGAAGATGGTGGTTTTCATGGAGGGGAAGAAACAGCACAATCAAGGAGGTGAGTCTGAAAAACAAGAGTGTTGCTACTTAGCTCAGCGAATTTTGGTTTTGGGCAGTAGGGTTTGTCTTCATGCGCGTGTCAGTGAAAGAAGCCATCACACTGAGTGTGCAAGAGTCAGGCCTGCCACAGGGTACGCA
Source organism: Balaenoptera borealis (assembly GCF_965194805.1). NCBI lineage: Eukaryota > Metazoa > Chordata > Mammalia > Artiodactyla > Balaenopteridae > Balaenoptera > Balaenoptera borealis. The sequence goes on along the minus strand of NC_138871.1, from coordinate 83,632,025 downwards.
AAGGCAGCACAGAATGAGGGGAGGTGGAGAAGGGCCCGGAGAGGTGAGCAGAGTAGCCATCACCTCCTGGCTCTGTTACCTCTCAGCCTGGGGACCATGGTCGGGTCACTCCTGCTCTGGAACGTGTCTTCATCTGTAAAAAGAAGAGATTCAACGTGATGTTTAAAAAATTTTTTTTTTTTTTAAAGTTAAATATCTTCCTGTTGCTTGTGAGAACAGTTTTAACGAGGTAGACTTACAGCCTAGACTAATTCCCATTAGTCGTGTCACTTCAGTGGCTTTGGTTTCCATTTCTATAAATGCCTATAATTTGTTTCAGATCTTTGCCAACCTCTCAACCTATTTCTGGAAGCACTTTCTTTACTTGGCTTCTGTGCCAGTGTGTCCGCCTGGTCTTTCCCCCCACCACCGCCTCGGGGGCTGTTCCTCCCCTGGCTCAGCCCCTTTGTAAGTGGGTCCTCAAGGGTTGTCTTAGAGCCTTCTCTCCTGCTTCGACTGCCTGTTTTTCCCTAGGCAACCTCATTCACGCCCATGCGATGACTCCATTTTTATTAACAAGGAAGGCGTTTTGTACTCCATGTCCGTTTATCAGATAGCCAACTAGGCAGATATCTCCACGTGGATGCTTCAAGCGCTTCAAACTCGTCATTTCTGAAATCGATCTGATGGTTTTCTCTAGAGTTCTTCCTTTGTTGGACCGCCGTCAGAAAATGGCACCACTGTCCGTCCGCAGGCTAGTACTTCCTTCTTCCCTCACCCCTCCTGTCAGTTTACCATCCTAAATATCGCTCAGGCTTTCCATTTCTCTCTAGCTCCACACCCCACAACTCAAGGCTGCCACCTTCCCTCCGAGGATTGCTTCCAAATGGTCTTTTTGTATCCATTCTTGCCCTCTCTTCCTCATTCTCTGCAGTTGGCATTGGTCTATGTAGTATAATGGCCCCATTTATATTTCTCCCTGCTTAAAAGCTTTCCGTGGTTTCCCAGCGCTCTTATAATTAAGACCAGTGTCCCTAGCATGGTCTACAGGACTTGTGTATCCTAGCCCCTGCCTCTGTAGAGCCTCACCTTTTGCCATTCTCCCCCTGCCCTCTGTGCTTTGGTGGCCCTGGCTGAAAGTACATTCTACCCCAGGACTCTTGCATGTGCTATTTCTCTGCCTAGTGTTCTTAGCACCCCTATCACCCTTCTTCACTTAATTAACTAGCATCTCAAATGGCCCTTTCTGGGCAGGTTAGTCTAGTCTGCTGTTCTCTGCTCTCCTAACCCTGCCTGTGAACTTTTCCTTCACAGGTTTTCTCATCGTTTATAATTATACACCGATTAGTACGACTGTTTGATTGACATCCCCGTCCCATCCAGACCCTAAACTCCACGAAGGCAGAGACCACACGTGCTCGTGGCTTTGATCCCTGTGGTCTCCCGAGCACCCGTTTTTGGGACCCAGAGCAGGGGTTCGGCAGATGTTTGAGGGAATGCTGATTATACTTTTGGAATCTAGTGTGAAGAAAGCCCAAGGGCAGCAGTCAAGTTGTTTATTATAAGAGTTAAAGAAATCCCAGGAGCTCAGTTTGTTTATTTCATTAGTTCAAAGGGAAAGAGTCTGTTGGGAGGGTTTCCAAGATAAAACTGTTCTTGGGCATTTTCTGTCCGCATACCTGAGCTTTGCTGACTGTCCCATTATCTCCAAGGGGTATAAACACGGTAGAGCAAGCATGTGCTTTACTTTAGGAGACTTAAAGTGTAAGGGGCCTTTCTGATTGTCTTACTGGAGAGCAGAATGTTCGAGAATTTAAGAAGAAGGCTACTTCAGAGACCTATTTTTGCAGAGTGTCCAGAGTTTCATTAGTTGGAACTGCGGAGAATGCGGCATGCAATAAGGAAGAGTTATGCAATCTCTTAAAAACCTGAAATATATTTCAGATAGATACACATTCCTGCGCTGGTCTAATAAAGAATTGTTAATAGTGGCGGCTAAGTTACCTGCCTCAACAGATAAATTAAACATTACTGGGCCTGTTCTCACATCAGTTATTTGTGTGCTTATAAAAAGCTAAAGATATTTGGAAATAGCTTGTACCCATCAAATGTTAAGCTCGTCACCCTGTTACACTGTTTCTATCACTCATTTTCTTTGTTCATATTGAAAACATCAATCTCTACCCCCTGACCAAATGACCACAGACCATGAAATTTGACTGTAAATTCTTTGTCCTTTGACACACCTGTCTGGCCTGTGACGACTGCCTGTGACGTCTGTGGGGCTAGTGGAGGTTCTCCTCCTCCCTTGCCTGCTGTGGGCCAGGCTCTGCGTTCATGTGCAGCATCTCCGTGGTCCTCATGGCAGCATTAGGAGATGCATGTCATCATCCCTGTGTTGCTGGTGAGGAAACAAGGCTCCAGAAGGTTCCATGACTTGCCCGAGGTTCCTAAGCCAGGGCAGCAGGGCTGGGCCCAGAGCTCTTAGAACTCCAAAGCTCTTTCCAGTACATCAAAGGAGCATATTCTATTAAGAGCATGCGGTATTGAGAAAGAGAATGCGCCCATGTTTTTCTCAGGCAAAATATGGTGTGAAAATATTTTCAGGCATTTCTATCAGCAATTATAAGAAAATATTTTGAAAGCCCTCGCGTATCCAAGCAGCCCTTGATAAAGCATTTGCATAAGCTACAGTGATTATGAAGTTTGGTTTGGTGCCAAGGATACTTATGGAAAACAGACTTATTTTTGTCAAAAATATTTCTCAGCTTAATTGTAGACGGCTAAGCAAAGGAGTAACTAGGACCCACCATCCCTGCGGGGGCGTGCCGTTGGGGAGGGCATTGGGGCCCTGCTCTGGACTTTGGGGAGCCCGTCACAGAATGCCAGTGGTTGTGTAGGTGGTTTCCCTTTGGCGTGTCCATGATTCTTTGTCTTCTTCTTCTCCAGGAAAGTAAGCCAGAGCAGTGCCTGGCAGGAAAGAGCCACAGCACTGAGGAGCAGCCATCACAGCTGGGCATGGCCACCAGGTACAGTGCCAAGTCACCTTGGGGTGTTGCGGCTCCTTTCTATGTCTAGGGTCAAGGCACAGATGCTGATAGGGTTCACCGAATAGCCCAGGTCCAACTCAGTGACCTGGAGCAATTTTCTCAAATTGTTGTTCCCATGAATCAGATGGAAGCATCTGCTCCTTAGATACCGAATTTCCAAAGTAAATGTGAGGCGTACATGAGGTAATGTAACGAGCACTCCTCGTGGTCTTGGCACGTGCTAGCCCTCAGTTTACAGAAGGTGATAGTTGTGGTAAATAATGATGATGAGGATGAACAACAGCGTTGACAGTGGCATGAAAACAAGTTGCCCTTCTGAAGGAACTTGCCTTTCTCTATAGTTTAAACACTTACCTGGACTTACATTGATACTTTCCTAAGTATTGATAGGGATTCCTATTAACTTGGTATAGGAGACCTTAGATTTTGATAATACGGATGGATCCATATTAGTCGTGTTTTGTGTTCAGGGTAACCTGCTTGTACGGGATTTGAGGGTAACTTCTGTGAGGGCCATGCCATCACCCACTAATTCGACGGTGTTATTGTGTATCGACGCTGAGTGATCCGAGCTAGTATAACACCTTTTCCATATGACCTCACCCTTCCGGTATTCCTGTGCTTGAGAAACCCAGGATTGCGTTTCTCATTTAGCAGGCAGAAAATGCTAACATGTTCACTGAGGGCAAGATGCATATCTCTATCCTCTTTATGGCTTAGAGGCCAAGCCAGTGGCTGACCCAGAGCAGGCATGTCTTAAATGTGCTATTGCTGAACTGATGAGATTTTCCCAGTATATTGTTGTTTCACAGGGGAGGCGGGCTTAGATTTCAAGTCCTTGGATTCCTGGCCATAGCTCTGTATCTTAAACTATTTTATTTCTAGAACTCATTGTTGGAAATAGAAACTCATGTAGGTGTCACGTAGGAAACAGTCTGATTTCTTTCCTGTCCTCTGTGGAGAAGAGTGTGCCGGACCTGATAAAACTCTGCATGGCAGGGCCGGCTCTCGGCTGGGATGCTATCAGAGGACACCCTTCCTGTTCCTCCTGGTGGCGCCCTGGTGCTGCCCCTTCCCACCTGACCCCCTGCCGGTCTGCCCTGGACAAGGGAGCAGGGTTGAAGAGCTTGTGTGTTTCTTTTGCAATCTTCACCCTCCATCTCTGGCTCATTCTCTGGGGAGGGGCTTTCCAGCACGGTTATCTGGATACCTTCCCGACCTGGAATTTTGAGTGTACCTTGAGTGAGCTTGGAGGGGAGAAGGCAGGTGGAGCTCGGGCTAAGAATGCGCAGTCCTGAGGGGGTGTAGGAGGCCGCTAGGATAGAAGGCAGTGGGTTTTCGGTAGGTAGGTGTTTGAAGCAGCGGGATGTACATGGTAGACTTCGGAGTCAGGCAGATCTGGCTTGGAGTCCTGGCTTTGGGTAAACTCCTTTCCGTATCTGAGGGAAGGAACTAGCGTGCTGTCCGTTCCCAGAGCAGCCAGGGAGGGAGACAGAGGCAAAGATGCCACCCTTCTGTCCTGAGCAGTTTAAAGCAGCAGTTTGGCTGCACTGGAAATACCCTGCTCTCCTGGGGCTCTTTTTGAGACCCTGTCTGTCCTGCAGTAATTTCCAAGCAGAAGAGGCAGCATGAGCTGGGACTTTGTCACTCTTCTCTGTGATCTTTGGCGAATTCCTCAGCCCCCTCGGTGTTTCCTCCTTCATCTGTGAAATGGGCACAAGACTGACACCCACACCGCAGGTGTTGGCTCATCTGATCCTCCCCGCAGCCTCATGAGAAAGGAGGTGCAGAACGTAAAACCCAACAAGGCCACATGGGCTGTGCCTGCGGTCAGGAGGGTGGCTCTGTGGTGGCCTGGAGGACACAGACTCATCTTAACCGTGCAGTTGCAAGTGTTTAAAATTATACTCCGCAATATGGGCCAAACGCAGGATGTCCGCCAAATCCGGCCTGCTATATGCCAGTCTGAGACCTGGGGAAGGCTGGCCAGGGGCTCAGAGAGGTTTAAAAGGGACAGAACACGACGGTGGCTGGTACGGACTGTGTGTTCTTCTCCTTCCCGGCCGCCCCGTGGGCCGAGGGTGGAGGGAGCAGCAGGGGGCGTCTGCAGCTCTTCCTGAGCTGGAACATCGGCTGACACAGTCCATCTGAAGCGCTTCGGACTTTCTTAGTATCTGATGCGATCCTATTCAGATGTTGACAGAAACGCTCTGCCCTGTTAGGTAGAAAGAGTTTGACTATCGGCCACTCCGAGTTAGTCAGTCAGGCTACATTTTTTTACGAAACCTGAAACACGAAGAATTGGCTCCTGTGAAAGGGATTTGAGGTTCTGAAAAGTCTTCGTGTGAAGTCTTCTGAGCAGTGCATCTTTTCATTTTTACTGGCATCCTAGTCCCCTAATTAGATTCATGCAGTTGACTGAAAAAAAGTGTCGGAGTGCTTTCCTAATTGACAGACTTGTGATTGACAGAACAGTCCCTGAAGTCTCATAATTGAGCAAACAGCTTGTCACCATGCAAGTCATTAAAATACTGTCAAAAACTGCACACTGACAAGTGCGAACTTCAATGTTGTTCCCAGCTCCTCGGCTGAACGCAGACACTCGAGTGAGATGAGCCCTTTTGTTTCGTTCTGTCGCTCCTTGCAGACGCCGCAAAGCCAGTGACAGTAAGGACTGCTGCAGGAGTGGGGAAGGGGGTGGCCAGGTCCGCAGATGACCGTGCCCTCGCCCTAAGCCGGCACCGCCAGCTGAGGTGTACAGCTCCCTCTGCAGTTTCTGTATCTGTGTTTTCCTTTCTGCGCTCCCTCAAACGTGGCGTGCTGCACCGACCTAGGGGGTTTGGTTTTCGTTTTAAAGTGGCAGATGGAGATAAGAGCTCTCCTGCCTTGCTTCCATGTCCCACCAGCAGAGGCTCACACCAGTCTGTTGTCACTGAGAGCTTCAGTTCACATTTGGATCTCATTTCCCACCAAACTGTTTGCGTGGAGCATAACATTTTCCAGTTCAGTGAGGGGCCTGTAGCTTCATCTCCTGGCTTCCCACCCAGGCACTGGTCAGGCCGCTTGGCTCCAGGACCACGTGTACCCGTCTGTCTGAAAACCAACCGCTAGGTTGTTGGTTCAGAAGGATTGGCGTTGTTTGTAGGATCGGCAGGGGTCGGAAGGGGAAGGGACTTCTGTGTCATTTTACACATGAGCCACCGAGGCCCAGAGAGGAGTCCTGTGGTTGTGAGGCCTTTCCTGGGACGCCTGTTTCCCGGTCCACTTCTTTCTGCCTCGTACCTGCCGGCCTCCGGGACCTCTTGGTGGGTGGGATGCCGTTTGCTCCCCCGCACTTTAAGATGAGGAAATCTAGTCTGAAAAGAAAATAGTCTGAGCAGGATAACACAGCCTGAGGTTCCTGGGGTTCAAACCCGGGCTTCTGAGGTCTCCACTCTACCTAGAACCGGCCCCCAGCGTCACAGGTGTAGATTCATCCAGTTGTAGCTTAACCCCGCCATGGACCAACCGGGATTCTAGGCTGCGTGCTCTTTCTCCGTGGACATAGTCACCTGTCCCCGCGGCTCGTTCACCAGGGCTGTGTCCCCGTGATGGCCAAGTCTGTGACTCCAGCGCAGATTGTTCTGTGCAGCTCCTGGACCCCTCGCCCGGCTGCGCTCAGATGTTCTCTGCCTTCTTAGCATAGCACCCGTCCAGCTCTGTTGTGATTGCTCAGACAGAACGCCCCGGGGAGCGCAGGGGCCAGGCTGCTCGCCGTATCCTCCGCGCCTGGCATGGTGCCTAGAGGCATCGGTGGCATGAGCTCCAGCCCACCGGCCCGCAGCCCACAGGCCGCCCCTCGTAGGGCCCCGGGAGCAGGGGCCTGGGGAGGGGCGGCTCATTCTGGACATGGAAGGAGCCAGTAGAAAAGAACACAGAAGCGGGGTGCCGTGTAATGGGGTCTTGCCTCTTGTCTGCCCTAGTGCGGGGCAGTATTGGATTGTAGGAACTGCTTCTGGAACGAGCACATGGGGCAAGAAAGCAACAGGCTGCAGAGGAAACACCCAATCATTTCCTGGTAGAAGGGAAGGGAGGGCGAGGGGGCAGGAGGACAAGGTAGGAGTTCACTGAGATGCAAAGATAAGATGGAGCCCCATGTGCCTGTCTTGCATAAAGGGATGAGCTGAGCCAGAAGCTCTGCGGGGGGAGGCGTGCATCCGGGGAGTCGGGCGGGGCCTGCTCTGGGGCTGCCTAGCTTTCTCCATTTAGCCTAACAAACGTTCACGAAGCACTTTGTAGGGCGCTAACGGCATTTTTAAAGAAAATGGTCCCGGGAAGCAGGTCTAGTACCGCTGGGTTGGGGACGATGCCATAGCAGGATTTGAATCCAGGGAACAGCTAATTGCTGACATGCCTTACCTGAGCTATTTAAAGAAAATGAGGCTGCTTCCTACCCGCACCTCCCAGCCCCCGACCACGTGGAGAAGTCCACAAGCGCTCGGAGCGCTGCATTCTGTGCAGGTGAATAAGGTACGGCTCTTGCTCCTGGGGCAGCCTGCTTAGGGGTCCTGGGGAGCATCGGGGGGCCTTTCTTGGCTCCCCCGGCACCTGTTCGTAAGGCCTGGAGTGTCCTCGTTACTTGGAATTGTGTGTTTGGAGCGGTGTGTACCGGGAACTGATCAGCTTGGACGTGCAGAAAGTTTGGGCTCCTCGTGCTTGGCCAGCAGCCTGGGACAGGGGAAGAGAGAGGATGTGAGCACCCTCCAAGGCCAGGAGGGCGCTGAACCCCGCTGATGAGGAGGGGGAGCCTCTTGGTTTAAAGTAGAGTGATGGTAACAGGGACGTGAACGAGGAGAGGCAGTCCCGGATGAATAATGCAGGAGCCGCATGGAGGGGATTAGTGACGGCGTCTGGTCGGTGACCAACCCCAGAGACGGCGCCGGGAGACACCCGATGGACTCCGTCATCGATTCCGGCCTAATGCATTTTTAATGGCTACCCAGATGCACTTCCTAATTGGCAGTTACATCACTGTGTGTTCCAGAATAAAGCATGAGTCATCCTCCAGTGATGAGGAGCACACGGCCACCGAGCTGGCCAGCTCAAGCCACCTCCCCCTGCTGTCCAGCGTTAGCTACAAGAAGACCCTGCGCCTCACGTCAGAGCAGCTGGTGAGTGTCCTGTCCTCCCCCTCCCCCACGCTGTGGGCACTGGCCCAGCCACGGCCACCTGGACTCAGTGGGTTCCGCGATCCGGGCGTCCCTCCCATGCTCCGGCTCCGGCTTCAGCTCTGGCACCTTCTCTCTCCAACCGCCTGCTGCCCCCCCCGCGACCTCACATCCCCCTCTCGGTGCCTCCGGTTCGCGCCCCACGTCAGCTGCTGCCCAGCCGGGCTCTGCGGCGTCACTTCCCCTGTGCCGGCCCTGACGCTGCCCTGGAGGCTCCTGTCCGCAAGTGTTGGCGGGAGGCGGCCTGAAGGCGTGAACTTATCCTGAGCTGTGAATGACGGATAGCCCAAATCTCGCAGGGCTGTTTCCACTTTTCCAGAGATGTGTTTGTTAAGTCAACCGCATCTCCCGAACTGGGGGAACTGGAGCACTTGTGATGGGACTCGGGGAGCTTCCGGCAGCAGGGCGCCATCCTGATCACAGCGTCCTCCGCTCTGCGGATGTACCGCCCGTTGTAACCCCTGGACCCTGTTTCCCAGGAGCAGACAGCGAGCAGGTATCTGCGCCCTGCTGCTCTCCTAAGAGTTCGTGGGGGCCAGGCTTCGTTGTGATGGTGTCTGATGGGAAAAGAGAACGCTCAGGCCTGACACACTGTGCCGCTGGGGGTGACCTGGACTCCTGCCCACAGCTGGCTTGCACTCGGGGGCCCCGGTGCAGAGATTCAGAGCCGCTGAGAGGGGATTCTGCCTTCTGAATCTGGTGTGACTTCCTGGGGTCTAGCTTCTGGGCTTCTGGGTGTGAGATGCACCTGATAACTGAGACGACTGCTTTCTTCCAGTCTGTGTCCGTGTATTAACTAGTTCTCACGGCTGGTTCAGGGAACGTATTTTCACACTTGACTTAGATTCGTCTCCCCGGCCGTGGCCCTTTGTGCTCAGCCGTGGCCTAGTAAGTGCATGCCAGTCTGAAGTTGTGATTTCCTGCGGCGACGCTCAGAGCCTGTCACTTACAAACCCCAGGGGACGTGGGTGAGCTGCGCTACCCTGGGGCCTGCGAGGGGGCCTGGGGTTCAGGTAGCCCAAGTCCTGGAAGGACCAGTCCTCCTCGAGAGCAAGACAGGGAAAGAACTGTACGGTGGCCTGGGGTGGTGCTTTGAAAAAAATAAAATCCGGATCCGCTTGCTCGTGGAACAGAAACCGAAGATTCCTCCCTCTGAGCCTCGCCCTCCAGCGGACACAGAGTTCTTATCTTTCAGAAAAGCCTGAAGTTGAAGAACGGACCCAACGACGTGGTCTTCAGCGTCACCACGCAGTACCAGGGCACGTGCCGCTGCGAAGGCACCATCTACTTGTGGAACTGGGACGATAAGGTTATCATCTCTGACATCGATGGAACCATCACTAGGTGGGTCCCGCCGACTCGGGGCCGTGGGACCCCGGGGCCTGGAGCCAGCGTGTCAGTTCCTCTTTCTGGGGCATCGTGCAGCTCAGGCAGTTCAGATTCTGGGGTGGTTGGGGCCACCCGCGGAGCCATAGCTCCTTGATCTAAACAGCTGCAGTGGGGGATCGGGGGTCGCTTCCCTCTGGGGCGGTGGCTCCCTGACTTTGTTGCTCAGTTTCGGGGTTTCCGTCCAGAGAGCAAGTCGTGCATACCATTTGCATTTTTTAATGAGGCATTTATGGTGTGATGAGTCAGAATGACTTTTTTTTTTTCCCTTTCGCGATGCCCTTTTAACTTTATTTCTCCTGTCTCTGTTTTTATTTAGATCAGATACTCTTGGCCACATTTTGCCTACCCTTGGGAAGGACTGGACCCACCAGGGCATCGCCAAGCTGTACCATAAAGTGAGCCAGTAAGTACACAGCCGAAGTACTTGCGGCAATCTGCACACAGAACCTTTGCTGACGGGCTGACTTACAACGACGGGTGCCCCTTGGCCAGGGAGGGTTCTGAGCGCGTGGTGAATCCCGCCAACTCCAGATCTGAATTCAGTACCAAAAGGCAAGAAAGTAAGTGGCCGGGGAATTGCAAATTGACAGAGGAGGAAGGCGGTGGCAGCCTTAGGGGAGGGGTTGAGGTTCAGTTCATACTGAGGAATGGCACAGATAGTCAGGTGAGGACATGGTAGTCTCTGATGTAGACCAAGGGAGTTATTTTAGGCTGAAAAGATCCAGATTCCAAGCAGGTTTTGTGGGCCGGCCAGCAGTGCACATCTTGCCCACCTGGTCCAGGGAGCGCTCGGAGGGGCCGTACCTGGGACGTCAGTGTGGGAGGGTAGATCTTGAGTTGCTCTTGTGTGTCGGGCACATCTGTCACTTCACTTAACTCTTACAGTAGTTCCGAGAAGCAAGGAATATCATTTCTAGGTTTAGAGGGTTAAAACAATTTGTCCAAATTTCCATAGCTGCTAAGAGGCAGGACGCACTGAAACCCTGGTCGGCCTGGCTCCAAGTCCAGTGCATCTGCTCTGGCTCGTCTCCAGGGTTCAGAGCCCTTGGGGTCCCCATCCCTGCACCACCGCCAGCAGGTGCTTGGTCCCACTGTCTCCATCTCTCTGTGGACTAGAGTCTCCCACGTAAGTGAAACCTCTCCGCCTCACTGCTCTCTGTCCTCCAGTTAGTTAGAGCCGGGAGGTGCCCTGGGCTGATGGGACTCCGCCCCGGTGTGCGCACCTCCGGCCCACGGTGGCGGTGACGGTGGCGGTGGTGGTGATGGGGAACGGGCACTCAAATCTGTCGCCAGTACTATGAGCACAAGTGAGTGAAGTACACTTTCCTGCTCCTCATCCATTCATTTATCCAGCATTTATTGAGGGCCTGTTGCATGCCTGGTGCTGTGATGATGACGTAGACATGGTCTCTGGCCTCCTGGACCTCACGCTTTGGGTTGGTGGGGCACGAGGTGCCTGGGAGGACCTTTTCTCCTGGTGGATTCAAAGCTTCTCACTTCTTAGATGCCCAGCTCATTGATTTGACTTTCCTTTTCTGGATGTCTTCCTTAAGAAATGTTAAAAGTAATACGTGCTTCTTTGAAAAAAATAAATAAGAAAAACGAGAGAAATAGAAAAGTACAAAGGTCACATCTTTCTCCTGCCTTACCAATAAGCTGCAAGTTATCGGCTACGAGTATTATACGTTCTCTACCAGTGGAACTACTGTGACCGGTTTGGTTCCGTCTGTACTGAAAATTCATTTACATGCTCCCCCGCCCCAGGTGCACATTATTTAATGAAAGATCCTTCTGTTTCATTATGTGTGAGGTTTACCTCATTCTTCTTAACTGCAGTACAAAATCCCATGCTGTGGATAAACCATCCTGTATTTAATTATTCCTCTGTTGGTGAACACGATAGGGAGTTTCCAGTTTTTCACTCTTTCCAATAGTGATGCAATAAGCATTTACAGAAGGTCTTTATTATGTTCAACGAGCATACAGATAAGTAGAGAAGGTACGACACTTACAGAAGGGCCACTGTAAGGTGGATTCTCAGAAGGAGAATTGCCGGTGGAAGGCCGAGCACACGGAAAGGTTTGGTCGATATTCCCGAGCTGCCCCCTGAGAGGTTCTCCCGGCCTCGCTCCTGTAGGCGGTGTGTTCAGGGCCTTCCCCACCACCTCCGCACGGCTGACTCTTTGCCTCGAAGGATTAATCCACTGATGAGCTGCCTTGAATGGCCTGACACTGAAAACTGTCTCTATTTTTAGTCGAAAGAAACCCCTGTGGGTCAGGATACAGAGTAGTTCACAGCCTGATTCATTTTGGGTTTTGGAACATAAAGCTATTCCTGTTCTTACTGTAAGGTTAAAAAAAAAAAGGCACTGCGTTTTGCCTTTTTTTTTTTTTTTTTTTTTTTGGTTTTGATTTGTGTCTCTCTTGGGTTTTCCTAGAAAAGGTATCTTCTTGAAAAATAAAGTTGCGTAGCTTACCGAAGAATGCCTGATTGTTCTTTTGGTTCGATTGATTGATTTAGAATGAGTCCGATTTGTGGGTGAGGATCTGAGAATTACAGAGTGCTTGTTGTGTTTTCATTTTGGTTGAGGGGAAGGAGCTTGACGCTTAACTTGTTCACTGAGTTTGATGTGTGTCCTCAGTGGCACCCGGACGGTTAGACCAGTGATGTTCTGGCCGTCCCCCAGCTTGGCCATTGCCTTCAGGGGCTCTGTACGGGAGCAAGGGCAGGCTCGTTAGTGTGGCTCTCAGACCCCGCGGTTTCGGGTCAGCTTCTGCTAGTTCCTGATGTGCTGCCGCTTCTCCGCAGACCTTCTTGCTCGAATCCAGTCTGACTGTTCCCCACCCTGGATCCGTCGTTCTCCCATCTTCCCACCTTTGCTCACATGGTGGCTTCTGCTTGCCGTGCCTTTACCTCTGATTTTTGCCTCCCCCAGTTTTTCAGCCTGTAATGCCCGGCTCAGACCCCGTGGTCCTCACCAAGCCTCTCCAGGCCAGAATCGGTGCCCCGGGCAGCTCTATGGCCTCCTCCTCTAGGCTTCCTGATACCCAAGGGCTCGGCCTGGCTTGGTGGCCTTGGTGCCATCCTAGAGTTCTAGCTCAGGCTGGACGTGGTGTCGGCTTTCGTAGCTGATTAGAGCAAATGCCCATCCAGGTAGCGTCTCACATGCCACCTCCTCCAAGTCTTAGGCAGCCCCAGCTGGGAGAAGGGCAGGGACTGACTGAGAACTGGCAAAGGCTGGGTGGCCGTTTCTGTTGGTGTCATATTTGTGACTACCCAGAGACATATTTACAGAAATGTTTAGCATGATAGAGTACCAGGAAGAAGAGGCCGTTTCACTGAGTTTTGGACTGATCACTCTTTCCTGATGCTGCTTTCCTTGAATTTGGGTACCCCTCAAATTTTACACACTGCAGGATTTTTCTAATGGAAAAGCCAGTCTTGCAGATGGCCACTTGCCTGGAAACAACAGAAAATGAGGACAGTTGTATTTATTTTTTGCCAAATGTAATTACTTGTTTGAATAAGTCAGCCCATGAGAAATTACCTGTCAGGTTGATTATTACCTTGTTCGTAGAGAGGATATAAAGCTCGCTTGGTTATTGATTTTAAAAAGCGGACTTGGTTATTGATTAAAAAGAGCTGTAGCAGATACAAATAGAAGAGATGTGAAACTCCCGCGTATTCAAATATACGTGTTCAATAAGTAGAAGGAAAATAAAGCAGGACCGTTTCCTAAAATATCTGGATCATTGAGCCAATGGGGATTTGCGGGGGGCTGAGTAGGGACAATAAGTGCTCTAATTTCCTACCTTCCTTGATAAATATTTTTATATTCATGTAACCGGAAATCGGTGACTCCGTGACTTAGTGAGAGGAGTGCTTCCTGTGTTTCCATAGATAAATTAGTTCATCTGTGGCCTGAGGAATGTGTCGTCTGAAGCCGAGATGCTGAAGATGGGAACCGATCATTAGCAGACTCATTAACATCTTTCTTCTTCTCCTGCCCACAGCGGTTCTTTCTTCCCCTCACCTCGGGTCTTCCTAGGTTATCGCGTCACCACTGTCTGCCAGGAAGGGAGAGGGTGTGTGGCGAATGGGAGGGAGTCGGGGACCTGGGCTCTAGGGGCTGCAGTCGTCGACCCACCACAGACCTTCCGACCCGTCCCCCGCTCGTGGCTTTGGCTTCCTCATCCCTAAAGGGCGGAGTTGGGTCCCACCATCGCTTCGGTCGGTCCCTGCTAGGCTGGCAGCACTGCGCCGCTGGGTCGTGTGGTTCCAGTCAGTCCCGAGCCCGTGTGCGCTGTTGCAAGCCAAGGCTCCGTGAGAAGCCCGAGGGTGGGCTGAGCCTGACGGCAAACCCGCTGTGCACCGGGCGCTGTTCCGGGTGTGTTAGGGGGTGCTGCCAGCCCCTCCCGTCAGGCACCCTGTGACCCCCAAGAAGGACACCTACAGCACGGCCCGTAACGAGGCACTGCGGCGGGGTGTGGTGAGAGAGGCAGATTTTACAGACGTCCGTGAAGGAGACGTGAGTTCTGATTGGAAGGGCGAGGAATCAAAGAAGGCTTCAGTGAGAAGGCGGCGCCTGAGCTGAGCCTTAGTGGATGAGAGGAGTTCTGAAAGAGAGGAAGGCTCATCACAGGTGGAGGTAGGAGTGGGAGGAGGGGCCGAGAGATGGGCAGGTTCATGGGGGTGAGGAGCGCTCACAGAAGGGAGGCCCCGGTGCGGGGGGCCTGCGGTGCGGGGGGCCGGCGGTGCAGAGGGCCCGTGGTGCAGAGGCCCCGGTGTAGAGGACCCGTGGTGCAGGGGGCCAGCGGTGCAGGGGGCCCCAGTGCAGAGGGCCGGCGGTGCGGGGGGCCGGCGGTGCGGGGGGCCCGCGGTGCAGGGGCCCGCGGTGCAGGGGGCCGGCGGTGCAGGGGGCCAGCGGTGCAGAGGGCCCGCAGTGCAGAGGGCCGGCGGCCTACGTGACCTGGAAGTTGGCTGGCACCAGAGGGCAGGGCCCGTGGAGGGGGAGCTGAGAACGAGCCTGAGTTTGGCCCTGAGCTTTCCTTTCTTAAGGTGGCAGGCGAGTACCCTTCCTCTAGGGCTGCAGGCAGGGCTACCGACTTCCCTTTCCTCTACATCACTGGCGTTCAGTGGGGATTTTGCCCCCCATGGTATATGTGGCAGTGTCTGGAGACATCTTTGATTGTCGTGACTGGGGCATGTCATTGGCAACTAGTAATTGAGAAACTCCAATATAGAAGCTTATCTTGGAAAATTAAGTAGAAGAGGTAGAAGGTTACCCAAAGGGAATCTTTCCAATCTATTTCAGTATCTCTCCAGGCCTCTAAGAGGGATGTAGAGATTGGGACGAAAGGAGAAAATCATTTGTACTAAGCCTGGCCATGGAATGATGCCTTCTTTTTGTCTCTGGCGTTTCCCCAGAGCCCTGTTCTAGTTGCTGAGATGTCGGAGGGATAAGTGTGACCCACGTGTGTGTGTTGCACCTCTGTTCACTGGTACCTCTTCAGGCAGGGCTGTCCTTCCTGCCCTGGGGTCCCTCGTGGCCACCTTGCTCCGTCCCGTGTCCTGTTCCCGTCACAGCTCGTCCCGCAGTACACTCTACTCCTGCAGGGAAGGACTGTGCTGGGCCCCTGAGCACGCCAAGCCCAGCCCAGCCTGGCTCGGGAGTGTCCGGTGGGTGTGCCTGCTGTGTCCTGCTACCGGCTGCCCTTCTGAGCGAGGGGTCTTACCCACGAGGGGTACCGTTGAGAGTAAGCTTTCTGGTGACTCTCTGCCACCTGAGAGACTGATGGGAAGACCTGGCGTTTCACACAGCTTTCACGGGGGTGAAGGCTCTGGAGAGGTGATCCCTGCTGCCACCAACAGGCATTTCTCCCATTAGGACGTCCTTGAGCTGCTTTTCCAGCTACGTTTAGTAACGGCCTTTGAAGCAGAACACTTGTGTGGTGAGGACAGCCAGTGGCAGGATGAAGCCATGAAGCATATTTGCAAACCAAGCCTTAAATAAAATTAGCGTCTCAGACCCCTGCAGGTGGCAGCTTTTAGGACTTTGATGTGAAGAGCTATATACAGAAATAGTGATTTTTAAAAAAAAGATTGCATTCATTAGACAGCTCAGATACAAAGATGTTTCATTAAAATGGTTGCTTGATTTTCAGATGCATCCCTGTATTCCAAACAACCTGATATTTCTAGATTCTCTTCGTCCCAGCACTTTCCTGTTTCTTGGTTTTAAAGAACATATTATTAGGCAAATCTCAAGACAAGTCCTTTGGCCAGCACGAAGTATTCACAGTGGAGCAGTAAGTCGGATAGGAAGCGGATAGTTTGTATTTACCCATGCAGCAAAGATTTACAAAGTGTCTGCTAACTTGCCAAGCACTGTTTTTGGCGCTGGAGTTAACAGCGAGGAATGAGACAAGGTCCGCACCCTCAGGGAGCTCATGGATTAATGAGACACAGTCAAACAAGGGGCTGTCGTGTAATGTTAGTGACCGGTGGTGCATGAGGAAAAAAGCAGAGCGAGGGCTTAGTGCCTGGGGTGAGGGTGAGGGAGGATGTGTTTTATTAGCTAGGCGGACGAGGGGGGGCCCGCCGAGGAGGTGCTGTCTGAGCAGGTCTGGACGAGGTGAGGGGGCAGGCGAGCCCGGAGGCCCAGGGGAACAGTGTGCAGGCAGCAGGAACGGCAGGAGCAGGAAGGGGTGTGGCGAGTGCGGGGACAGTGAGGTCACCTGGTGTCCAGCCCGGTGCCAGGGAGCAGATGGGGCTGGAGAGAAAGGCGGGGGCCAGGTCTCAGTGGCCTTGCAGGTCCCGGCGAGGAATTTGGATTATATCTGAGAGAACTGGCAAGGCTTTGGAGAGTTGAGTATTAAGTTTTCTTTCTCTGTGGAGGCTCGGCGGGGGGCAGGGAGATGATTGATGCTCTTGCAGGAATAGAGGTCAGAGGTCCCGCTGGTGGGGGCGGGGGGACTGAGGGGCGGCACGGGGTTCACGGTGTTACGGGTGGGACTGAGCGGGCTTGCCGATGGGTTGCGGTGGGGCTAGAAACCCAGGGGGGCCCCTGAGATGTGGGCCTCGCACCTGGGCTAGCAGGGGTGCCACCCCCGAGGTGGGGTGCCTGGAAGCGTTTGAGGTGCTACTCGTGGGTATCTGATGGGTAATGTGGGGTGTGCCGTTGAGTGTATTGCTCTGGAGCTTAAGAGGAGGGGGGTCTGGGCTATGAATGTAAAGTTGAGAGATACCAGTGTACAGATGGGGTTTAAAATTTTTTTTTTCATGTATTTAATCCGATATATTAAAATATTACCATTTAATCATGTACTCGATGTCAAACCTCTGAATGGGTGGTATCTCATATTCTGTCTTTATAGTAAGGCCTTGAAATCTGGCATATACTTTATATTTATAGCACAGCATCTCATTTCGGACTCTTAAGTTTTCAGCGGTTCAAAAAAAGGGACATGTAGTTCTCCTAAAGTAATAAAATTGTGTTTAACAGAAGAATCCTCCTGTGATCTGCTTCTTCACTCGCGACACTTCCGACACCAGACGTGTGGGGTTTTCACACATTTCACCATTCCCAAGTTCTCTTCAGACACCAACTGGGTGTCCAGTAGTTTAAGTCTGGCACTAACTACCTAGTTAGTGCAGACCCCACGGGTTAAGGGCTCATTCCCGCAAGGCCGCCCCAAATTCAGGCACCAGTCATAAGTGGTAGGTCCTCAGCTTACCCACACTTCTGCCTGACTTGGCTACAAAGTGAGGGTTCCCACATGCCCTCCCCAGGTTTGATGACGGCTCACAGGACTTGGGGAAACGCATTCACCAGTCTGTGTTATCAGGGTATTATGAAGGATACAGCTGAACAGCCGGATGGAGATGTATGAACGGTCCGGGTGCAGCTAAGTTGGACAGTTTGATGCCTCCGGCCTCAGTTTCCCTAACTGTAAAGCGAGAGGAAGACACCTACGGAACAAGGTTCCCGTGAGGATTAAACCGAGTGAGGCCACGAGGGTCCTTTAGCAAACGGCAGGGAAAGGCGTTCAGGCTTCTTTCTCCATTAAGATGTTATAGAATGCGGCCTTTTGCTTGGGAGTTAGAGCAGCGCCCTTCCTCCTGAAACAGATACAGATCAGGGTTTGTGCACGCGAGATGGCTCTATCGTGTGATGCTGTAATTAAGCGTGACCGTTTCGTCTCTTTTCCAGAAACGGGTACAAGTTCCTCTACTGCTCCGCACGGGCCATCGGGATGGCGGACATGACGCGGGGCTACCTGCACTGGGTCAACGAGCGGGGCACGGTGCTGCCCCAGGGGCCGCTGCTTCTCAGCCCCAGCAGCCTCTTCTCCGCCTTGCACAGGTGAGGGCTCGGCCTGCCCGCCCCCCGCCCCGGCTCAGGACCCCCCTCCCGCTCACCGGAGGTCTTGCCAGAATAGCTGCTTTACTCGTCCTCCCAGCCGACACCCCCGCTCCGTGCCGGGCCCCGGAGATTCAGCCTCAAGGGCGGGTCTGGCCTCGTCACCCATCAGCATCCTTCGCTGGCTCGTCACGGCCCTCGGGAGAAAGCCCAAGGCCGCGGGCTAGGCATCACGGGCTCCTCGCCGCCCGCCTTGTCCTCCTCTCCCGTCTCATTCCCTCCGGGTTCTGGGATGCAGCCTTGCTGAACTGTCTCCGTTGCCCAGAGAGATGGTCTCTGCTCTGAGCCTTAGCACGTGCTGCCCCCTCCTTCGCGGGGAGCTGCCCCTCTCCCTGCATCGCTGGCCTGAGTCTTAGTGACTCTGAGAATCTATCTGTGTGCTTTCCGTCCAGTCGGGGACCTCGGCTGGGTTCAATGGCCCCTCTACCAGCCACCATCACCACCTGCCTGGCCTGAGACCTCCCGTAATGAGGAGTCCTGGTCACACCGTTTATTTTTATGGACCATTAGCCCAGTTCTTTTCTTTCTTTGGTTATTTTTAAAAAGATTTATTTATTTATTTTTTAACATCTTTATGGGAGTATAATTGCTTTACAATGGTGTGTTAGTTTCTGCTGTATGACAAAGTGAATCAGCTCTATGTATACATATATCCCCATATCCCCTCCTTCTTGCGTCTCCCTCCCTCCCACCCTCCCTATCCCACCCCTCTCGGTGGTCACAAAGCACCGAGCTGATCTCCCCTTGCGATGCAGCTGCTTCCCACTAGCTAGCTATTTTACATTTGGTAGTGTACATATGTCCATGCTATGCTCTTACTTAGTCGCAGCTTACCCTTCCCCGTCCCCGTGTCTTCGAGTCCATTCTCTACGTCTGCATCTTTATTCCTGTCCTGCCCTTAGGTTCATCAGAAGCTTTTTTTTTTAATTTTTATTCCATACATATGTGTTAGCATACAGTATTTGTTTTTCGCTTTCTGACTTACTTCACTCTGTAGGACAGACTTTAGGTCCATCCACCTCACTACAAATAACTCAATTTTGTTTCCTTTTATGGCTGAGGAATATTCCATTGTATACATGTGCCACATCTTCTTTATCCATTCATCTGTTGATGGACACTTAGGTTGCTTCCATGTCCTGGCTATTGTAAATAGTGCTGCAATGAACATTGTGGTACATGACACTTCTTGAATTATGGTTTTCTCAGGGTATATGCCCAGTAGTGGGATTGCTGGGTTGTATGGTAATTCTATTTTTAGTTTTTTAAGGAACCTCCATACTGTTCTCCACAGTGACTGTATCAATTTACATTCCCACCAACAGTGCAAGAGGGTTCCCTTTTCTCCACACCCTCTCCAGCATTTATTGTTTGTAGATTTTTTGATGATGACCATTCTGACCGGTGTGAGGTGATACCTCATTGTAGTTTTGATTTGCATTTCTCTAGTGATTAGTGATGTTGAGCATCCTTTCATGTGTTTGTTGGCAATCTGTATATCTTCTTTGGAGAAATGTCTGTTTAGGTCTTCTGCCCATTTTTGGATTGGGTTGTTTGTTTTTTTTGATATTGAGCTGCATGAGCTTCTTGTATATTTTGGAGATTAATCCTTTGTCAGTTGCTTCGTTTGCAAATATCTTCTCCCATTCTGAGGGTTGTCTTTTCATCTTGTTTATGGTTTTCTTTGCTGTGCAAAAGCTTTTAAGTTTCATTAGGTCCCATTTGTTTGTTTTTGTTTTTATTTCCATTTTTCCTCTAGGAGGTGGGTCAAAAAGGATCTTGCTGTGATTTATGTCAAAGAGTGTTCTGCCTATGTTTTCCTCTAAGAGTTTTATAGTGTCTGGCCTTACATTTAGGTCTGTAATCCATTTTGAGTTTATTTTTGTGTATGGTGTTAGGGAGTGTTCTCATTTCATTCTTTTACATGTAGCTGTCCAGTTTTCCCAGCACAACTTATTGAAGAGGCTGTCTTTTCTCCATTTTATATTCTTGCCACCTTTATCAAAGATAAGGTGACCATATGTGCGTGGGTTTATCTCTGGGCTTTCCATCCTGCTCCGTTGATCTGTATTTCTGTTTTTTGTGCTAGTACCATACTGTCTTGATTACTCTAGCTTTGTAGTATAGTCTGAAGTCCGGCAGCCTGATTCCTCCAGCTCCATTTTTTGTTCTCAAGATTGCTTTGGCTATTCGGGGTCTTTTGTGTTTCCATACAAATTGTGAAATTTTTGGTTCTAGTTCTGTGAAAAATGCCATTGGTAGTTTGATAGGGATTGCATTGAATCTGTAGATTGCTTTGGGTAGTATAGTCATTTTCACAATGTTGATTCTTCGAATCCAAGAACATAGTATATCTCTCCATCTGTTTGTATCATCTTTAATTTCTTTCATCACTGTCTTATAGTTTCCTGCATACAGGTCTTCTGTCTCCTTGGGTAGGTTTATTCCTAGGTATTTTATTCTTTTTGTTTCAGTGGTAAATGGGAGTGTTTCCTTAATTTCCCTTTCAGATTTTTCATCATTAGTGTATAGGAATGCAAGAGATTTCTGTGCATTAATTTTGTGTCCTGCTACTTTACCAAATTCATTGATTAGCTCTAGTAGTTTTTCTGATAGCATCTTTAGGATTCTCTATGTATAGTATCATGTCATCTGCAAAGAGTGACAGCTTTACTTCTTCTTTTCCGATATGGATTCCTTTTATTTCTTTTTATTCTCTGATTGCTGTGGCTAAAACTTCCAAAACTATGTTGAATAACAGTGGTGAGAGTGGGCATCCTTGTCTTGTTCCTGATTTTAGAGGAAATGGTTTCAGTTTTTCACTATTGAGAACGATGTTGGCTGTGGGTTTGTCATATATGGCCTTTATTATGTTGAGGTAAGTTCCTCCTGTGCCTACTTTCTGGAGAGCTTTTATCATAACTGGGTGTTGAACACCAGCCCATTTCTGATGACCCTCTCCTCTTCCCCTTCATGCCCGCATTCGGGACAGCCAAGCCAAACTAAGTCTGGCCTCCTGGTGGGGGGCAGGAAAGCAGAGGCCTCCCCGGAGCTGGGGGCCCAGGGCAGTGTCCCAAGCTGCTCTCAAAGCAGTGGATTGAAGTTTGAGACTTATAATCATACAGTCACTCATGTGTCTCTGTATAAGAGTCCTGAGATGTAGACTGTAAGGCCCTTTTAGTGCTAAGGAGGGTTCTGGATTCCATAGACGTCCTTGCAGAGCCAGGACCAGCCCCTGGGGCTTCTGACACTCAGTTTGGGGCTCATCAGCATCATCATCATCTAAATTACGTTTTGTTGAGGTGCGGAAGAATAGTTTTAAAATATATGCAAGGCATCTGTCGATAGATAGATAGATAGATATGCAGTATCTCTGTAATATACGCAAGCTGAAAGGGACCCTTGAGATCATCCAATAACCAGTGAACCCAGCCTGCCCACGACCGAGATAAAGCGAGAGGATGTGCTCTCACCCCTCCCTCTGAGCCGTAATAGTAACTGCTATCCCTGGATTTTGCGTTAGTCATTCCCTGCTCCTCTAAATAGTTAGCACGTGTATGTGTAATCCTAACCAGTATGTTGAATTGTGCACATTTGTGAACTTTATGTAAATGAATCATATGTTCTTCCGGAACTCACTTTTACTGCTCAACATGCCGTTCCCAGGATTGTTGAGAGTCGCTGTAACCGGCTCGTCTTTGCTTCTGTGTAGGTCCCGTTGTTGGACTCCACCACAGCCCGCTTATCTTTTCTACTGTTGGCGGGTGCTTGAGCCACTTCCGGTTTTCTGCTCTTAGGAGCAGTGCCGCTTGTGTGTGTCCTCTGGGGGCACCGGTGCAGTGTTGCCCCAGGGTATACCCCCAGGAGCAGGATTGCTGGGCCACAGAGCGTGCACATGTTTGGTTTTCTTCTGCTATTGCAAACTGTTGTCCAAAGTAGTTGAACCAGTTCGTACACCAGAAGCAAACAGTGCGAAGTGTTCCTTCCAACGGCTTTACTTTCTTACCTACACGTTGTCAGCCGTTTATATTTTTGCTACTCTGGTGGGTGAGAAATGTCTCTTTTCACGTGTTTATTGGCCATGTGGGCTTCATCTTCTGTGAAGTGCCTGTTCACGTCTTTCCCCTTATTTTCCTTTTGATTTGTAAGAGTGTTGTAGATTCTGCACACGTAGCCTTTGTTATGAGCGCTACAAATATCTTTCCCCAGTTTATGGCTTTTGATGACCATAAATCTGAGTTTTCTTTAGTTGAACAGATCATTTCCCCTGTAGTTTTGTACTTTCTGTGTGTTGACAAAGCCTTCCCTGACTGTGGGCATGAGGAAAGTCTCCTATCTTTTACCTAAAGGTGTTGCCTTTCACGTTGAGGTCTGTAATTCACCAGGAATTGATTTTTGTATATAGAGTGCGCTAGGGGTCTATTTTCTTTTTCTTTTTTTCCTGTATGGATATTCAGTTGTCTCAGCACCATTTGCTGAAAAGAGTGCCCTTCTCCTCTGCTTTGACTTGTCATTGTGGTCATAAATTGAAGGCCCATAAATGTGTGCCTCCGTTTCTGGCCTTCGTTCGTCTGTGTAGCGATTTGAGTCACATTCCATAAAAACATGCAGACAACAACCTGGTGAGAGTTTAATTGAAATGACAGTGAATCTGTAGACCAATGGAGAATTAATATCTCATTATAATGTTGAGTATTCCAATTCAATTGTATGGTATATTTCTTCATTTATTTAGGTCTTCGCTAATATATTGCAATAAAGTTTTCAACTTATTTAGAATTTTTGCACTGGCGTTCCCGAGTGAGGTTGGCCCACACTTTCCCCATACTTTACTACCTCTTTCGGTTTAGTTTTTGAGGTCATGCTGGCTGGCCTTGGGAAGTGAGTCTGGAGAGGTTTTCTCTTCCTCTGTGCCCTGGAATTCTTTGTTCCTTGGATGACTGGTGGAGGTCTTTGTTGAAATCACTTGTCTGGGGTGTTTTCCTTGTGGGAAGACTTGAAAGTACGGATTCACTTTGTGTCTAGTGCTTCTCTGGGATGGCTTAGCCGACTTAACGCATATTTAACTTCTGAAGATACAAAAGTGCTCTTAGTATCCCAGCACCTTTGACGGTTAAAAGTAGTTTGATGCTAATGAAGCTGACGGTCTCATGCTGACCCATTATTTATTTGTTTTAACAGAGAAGTGATCGAAAAGAAGCCAGAGAAGTTTAAAGTCCAGTGTTTGACAGACATCAGAAACTTGTTTTTTCCAAATACAGAACCCTTTTATGCTGCCTTTGGAAACCGACCAGCTGTAAGTAGTAGTCGGGTATATACGAGTTCTTGAAATTACCGTCTGTTCAGATAGCTGTCATCTGAAAGGCCGGCCTAGACTCCCATGTGAAGCCAGATTCTCCTCCTACTAGAAATAACTGCTAAAGAGCCGCTTGCCTGCATCTAAAGGCAAGGAGATCGTCATTATTTCGTGGCGTCTAGTTTTCTTTGAAGGTGGGCTTGTGGGTTTCAGTTTGAAGTTTGAAACTAGAAACTTTAAATTCCAAATTGCCTGCTAAATTAGTAAAACAAGAACGTTAAATAGGATTAGACCCTTTCTACCGGAATGGAACCACAAAGCACAAAGGTGAATTCAATGTCTCAAGTTTTAAGAGTGTTATTTCCTATGGTAAAAGTAATACTTAGAGATTTTGTGCGTACTTCCCAAATTTGCTAGAAAGGTCAGCATTCTGGAGAATGTAGTTGGGTACTTACTTCCCAGTCAGAAAATTCTCCTGCTTTTGAAACTCATGCCCAAGAAAATGGGTCACAGAATAACCTTAAAGAATGTTAGAATTGCAGGGGATGTAGTAGGTGGTTTACTTTTTAACTCAGTTCTTGAATAGAGGGGTGAACTGAGGCCCAGAGAGGACAACTGACTTACTAGTTTCACATCCAGAGAGATTCTTTCTCTACACTACTTGGAGGTATTCTTCGAGTTTAATGAAACTTCTATAACACAGGCAGACCTCGTTTCATTGCGCTTCGATTTGTTACGCTCTTCAAATATTGCTTTTTTTTTTTTACAAATTGAAAGTTTGTGGCATTGAGCAAGTCTGTCGGCACCATTCTTCCAACAGCATTTGCTCACTTCCTGTCTCTGTGTCACATTTTGGTAATTCTCGCAATATTTCAAGCTTTTTCATGATTTTATACGTTACGGTGATCTGGGATCAGTGATCTTTGATGTGACTGCTAGGACTCGCTGAAGACTCAGATGTGGGTCAGCATTTTCAGCAATAAAGTGTTTTTTGTATGCACCTTTTCTAGACATAAAGCTGTTGCATACTTAATAGAGTACAGTGTAGTGTAAACATAACTTTTAAATACACCGGCAGACCGAAACATTCGTATGATTGGCTTTATTTGCTTTGTCGTGGTGTCTGGAACCGAACCCGCAGTAACTCTGCGGTCTGCCTGTATTTGTATCAAATCTGAATATTTGTATTTACAATGAACTCTTTCCTTCTAATTAACCCTTTACCAAATACAGGATGTGTACTCGTACAAGCAGGTGGGAGTGTCTCTGAACAGGATATTCACTGTCAACCCCAAAGGAGAGCTGGTGCAGGAGCACGCGAAGACCAACATCTCCTCGTGAGTATTGTGCACCCTCGCTGTGATCGCCGTGTCGTGACTCTTGGCATCGTCTTGACCTTGGAGTGGTGTTTCACAGTCAACAGTATATACCTTTTTAATCCTTCGGTGCCTATATTTTAATCTTTAATTCCTACAAGGAAAACATATGTTAACATCTCGGATTCTGTCCAGAACCTAACTTTTGGACAGCCTGCATTAAATCAGATCCCCACCGGGTCAAAAACTTAAACGAGTGGTTAGATGCTGCCGCAGAGTGGAATGGCATGAATTTGAAAACTACTGGCTTACATTTGCCGAATTCGTTTTGAAAGCCTAGAATGCGAATTAGAAATATAGCCAGATTAAAATATCATGAGAAGTTATATTTAAAGAGGAGGAACCTATGTAGCCCTTCACATACTGACCTGTAATAATATTCTCACCAGAAGCATGGCTGTGTGATGGTAAGAATTCTTCTCGTATTTTTGGCCGAAGCACATTCTCCCTGAGGCCGTGGGCTGAACTGGGTTACTGTTTGCAGTGAGGCCTCCTGGCTGGCCGGGAATCTCCCTTGACTTGGATGTGTCTCGCTTTGGGTCCCTGACTTCTTAGAGTGGAGAGTGCTTCCTCAGCTTTACCCACTGGGTGATGTCGGGCAGACAGGCGTCGTCCTGCCTTGTCCATTTCAGAGGCCATACCCCTGTTGGCCTGATTCCTGCAGACCTGGAAAACGGCCTCTGGCCCGAGCGACCCCAGGGGGCCTGCTGGGGCCCTCCTCATGTGGAGGAGTTGGACTGGGGGAGTTCGGGTCTAGCGGCTTCCCAGGGATTGGTTTTTTTGTTTGATAGAGATCTAGGTTCCCCTAGGGCAGATTTTCACTTTCAAGAGGATCCTTTTACCCGTTGGAGTCTAATCCAGCTTAAACAGGACAGTTCCAGGCTAGAGGGCGCCCTGGGGTCTGCCCCCCAGGCCTCCCTCCCCCATAGCCAGACCAGGACCTAAGTAAGCAGCTCCCAGGGTATGTGGGGCGAGAGGGGAGCGGGGGAGCCAGGACCCACCTCCATCCTTCACAAGGGGAGGCCGTGTGGTGCTGCCTGATGGGCAGAACGGCAGCAGAGACTCTTTCTTCTACACCCCTTTCCTTACGGGTTCTCCCTCTCCTGCGTTCTGAGTGGCCGCCCTGATAACGTCTCAGTTCCCTCTTCTCCGTCGTTCCCCACGTCAAAGTGTTTCCTCCGTCTCGAGGAGAGAGCGGATTTCCATTTAGGGTCAAAAGAATTCTCAGCTGATGGCACATGGCCCTGAAATGGCAAAGGTTTCTGCCCAGGCAGCAGCCCAGTGGCAAGTCTTGTCATAAGGGGTGTTGACAGGGGGATGCCAGCATCTATGAAGGTCTGCCCAGGAGGCCTCTGAGGTTATCCCGTTCACTGAGACGCTGTGGTGAAAATGCTCGCTTTGCCCACGCCTTGGGGGAGGAAACTTTATTTATCGCCAAGGAATGGTGTCGTCTTCCACCTAGACCGGGAGATGTGATTCTCCCTGTGGGAGAGACTCTCCTTCCCCAGTTTAAGCGCACACTTTTCTCTGGCACCAAACTTGGTACCACCATTTCAAAGCCAAGTGGGTGCTTGCCCCTTGGAAGCTGGGACATTGTCTCGGAGAAGTCAGGGGCCCACGCCGATGGGGGGCTTCAGTGCTTTCTTTCTTGGCGTTCACGGCCAGCAGCGCGTGAGCTCTGCCTGCTCTGAAGGAGCCCCGCGCGCGGAGGGTTGGTCCGAGAGGGACACAGATGGAGCGGGTTCAGATCTGGCGCCCCCGAACCCTGATGATGAGCCGTGAACTGCCCCCTGCAGGGAGGGGCCACCTTCCAGAGCCACAAAATTCAAACAGACAGGTCTCCAAGCCAGGGGGTATTTTAAAATTTTGTTTTAATCCCTAGGAAAGATGATTCTTGCTTATTAAGAGCGCTTTTCCCCATTTTGTGCAAGCACAATGTTTCTCATAAGTTCTTTGGAGGTCCTTTATTAAATACACACACACACACACATCCTTATTTAAAAGTTATTTTATGCCTCAGAACATGCTAATTCCTTGAGTTTGGATTTCAAAAGCCCTTTTTGGTTCTTAGCCAATTAGAGCTGGAGAGGGACCTGTGGCTGTCAGGGAGGACTCTGAGGATATGCAGGGGGGCCTGGGCTTGTCTCAGTTTCTGGTTGGAGGTGCCCGGAGGTCTGAGAATGCATATTCAGCACAGCAACTTTCTTTTTGTAGTTCTAGGCCACAGAAACTAATATGCAACATCTTCCTGGGAATACACAGAAAACAGAGCGAGAGAGTCTTGCAGGGAGCGTTGAGAAACACTGATCAGGTCCAAGTCCATATTCATAAGGACCTGAGGCCCAGAGAGGGCAAGACACCTGCCCAGGGGTCCACAGCAGTAAGGCGGGAGTAGATCCCAGGTCTCTTGACCCTCATGCCAACTATGGCTTTTTTTCCTGAGGCTAACGATCAGCCAGGGCGAATTATGTTGCAGTGTTCACGATCTATTGTTGAATAAATTCATGCAGCATCGGCTCACATCATCTTACCATGGCGTACGTTATCTGATTTAATTCTCACATGAACGCTGTGCACAGTTTTCATTTTCTCCCTTTACGGTTGAGGAAATCGTGCCTTAGAGAGATGAAGCCACTTGTCGGAGGTGGCACAGCCCATAAATGGCAGAGCTGAAGGTCAGATCGGAGTCTCCTAACCCCAGGGCCCAGTGCCCTTTCATTGCACAGTGGGGCAGCCTCTGGGTGACGCTCCAAAGATGTGCCTTCTCTGTGATTCTTGTCTCCACTGTCCCCAAGGCGGGCGGTTGTGTCTGTCATGCTGTCTTGCTTCTGTTCCTTCGAGTCAAGTCAGGTCACACCCGCCTCGCCCATGAGGCCGTCTCCGACTCCCCTCCTTGGCAGACTCTCTGGTTTCCCGTTAATGAGTGAGGGATTATTCTAGAACAGCCTCCCTCGTGTTAAGCACATGCCCTCCTGACTCCCGGGCACCGCTGCGGGGTACGTGCCGCTGTCCCGCGTGGCCGAGTGTCCCTCACAGGCGGTGACGTTGTCCGTTTTCCTCCCAGGTACGTGAGACTCTGCGAGGTGGTCGACCACGTTTTCCCCTTGCTGAAAAGGAGCCATTCTTCTGACTTTCCCTGCTCAGATACGTTCAGTAACTTCACCTTTTGGAGAGAACCGCTGCCACCCTTTGAAAACCAGGACGTTCATTCTGCATCAGCATAGTACGTTCCGGGCCACCTCTTGACATCCTGTGACGATCGGGCGCCCCCATTAAAAGATAGGTTTGGGAACCTGCAGTCATTTGCTTAAGAGCAGAGGAGCATTTCTCTCCCTGTCCCCCTGGCCGGGGTTGACATTTCTAAGTGATGTGTACGTCCTAGACGGGACGTCGGGTGCGTCCCTGGTGGGGAGGCCATGCCCGGTTGAGGCTTCAAGCCCGTGGCAGCGCTGCCCTCCCCAGCCTGCTGCAGGCTGGGAGCGATTAGTGTGCAAGGTGGGCTGTGAACCCGGGGGGGTCCCTGGGATGACGGGATCCAAGGAGGGGCGCCAGGTGTGCACGACTTCTGGGAGAGTGGGGGACACATTTGTGCCACGTGGAGGGCTGTGCAGGGTCCCGTGACCTGAATCTGAGGTCTCGGAAGGGACTCCAAACCCCACCGTTCTGGGCCTTGACCTTGCGGATGTGCCCTTGCGGTATTTGCCGACTGGTCTGATGTTTTTAATTCCTCTGGTTAAAGCTAACCTATATAACTGGCATATTTTTCCCCATTTTTGTGGCACAAGGCTGGAATGTTTATGCCTTAACGCATCCGTGGCAGACATTTTATTTAGAATGTGCTTTGTCCAGCTCCCTGTAACTCTGCGATGCCTTAAGTTCAGATTATAGGAAATATTACTAAGGCAGTATTTCGAATCAGTTCGACACTCTGCCAGCAACCTGTCCAGCAATGCGCTGCTGAAAATGTGGGCTCGCACAGAGCTTATGCCAAGCGGTGATGATGTCAGTTTCTTTTGGGAGCTCTCAACAGAAACTGGTTGGTTTTAAGAAAATAGTTTGAAGAAGTTAAATTATATTCTTTATAGATAGTATTATTTATTACCTTACTCTGATTGGGTTACTGTTATAAGCATTTTAGCCATGTTCTTTCTATTATAACTGTCAGTAATACATTAAAAAGATATACGTGTTAGACCATCCAAAGAGCCTTATTCTGTAATTCTCACAACACTGACCTTCTTTTGGAATTTATGAGTCATACTTTTTATTTCCCTTAGCTTTTCCCACTCAGATTTAGGGGCAAGTGGATAAGTAGTCATTTGAGTGACATTCATCAAGCCGGTAGAAGATGATTCTTTTACTTGTTTGTTAAATTGGCCTGTGGAGAGGAGAATAATTTGAAAAGTGAAAGAATTATTTTGGTAAAAGATTTCACTTTTCGAGCTCTTATTTTTTTAAAGAGCGTTTTACTCCAGTGGTTGAAATGCTCTCCTATTTAAATCGCACGGTTAGAGTCATGGAGGCAAACAGTGAAACAGTTGAATGCAGTTTTACTCTTTCTGTGAAAGAAAACCCAGAAGCGTTGCCTTCCCTGTCGCCGGTGGGCTCTGCTGGCAGCGGACGCCTTTCCCGAGCGGTTTGCCTGGCCACGCGGAGAAACGCAAACACCCGTGCGTAGCTGGTCTCAGATTCGCGGAGCAGCACACGCCGCGTGTGCAGATGCCCTTTTGGAGACATTAAAAATGATTTAAAATAGTCCTGCCTTAACCTGGGCTAGCCATTAGTGACCTTCAGAGGCTACATTCATTCTTTCTGTCACGAGGGTATGTTGGGGTGAACTTCAACTGCTGTGAACTACGTAGAAGCTCACGGGCCTGCAGAGGCCGGCACAGTTTCTCCCTTGCACTGGGAGGAATCTGGCTGTGAGACCGGGTGGCCTGTCCCTCGGAGCGGGCGCCCTTCATCAAGACGACCAGCTGTAGTTCTCCCTCGCAAGAGCATGCAACTTTGGACCCCCAATTTTGATGCACGCTAAGCTTCCACGCCACTGCCCTCTGAAACAGAGCACGCCTTCCAGAAAGTCGCACTCGGGTCTGGGTCAGGTTCAGAGTGTGACCCCTGGAGAGGCAGTGACATTCACACCTGCCTCGTGGCTTCGGAAAATGGGATTCGTGCCCGGACAGCACTCACGCCTGTGCCAGCTGGTTTTATCTGTGCTCACACAACCCTAACTCAGTGACCCCAAAGCCACGTGCTAGGATGCTCTATTTGGACCACGCATTTCGGAGTTGCCCGATGGAAACGAATCCCTCCATCGTGACAAGTCATCAAACATTCATCACACGTGATGAAGAAAAATATATGTCCCTGGTACATTGGAGAAAATGATGACATCTTCAAAGAGGAGTCCCTTTTCCATTTTAGGTTTGGATCGCCACTTTAAATATATTTTATTTACAACGCTTGATCTGTATTTGTATATGCTGGTACAATGATAAAAATCACTGTAATACTTCATTGCACTGTGCTGGATGCAAAGCTAGGATGTATTGTAACAAATGAGACGAATGAAAGACTTCCCTGAAAATCGGGTGTGTGAATTTTAAATAGTTTTTGGTAAGTTATTAAGATGCTGATTTCCTACTGTGTGATATCAAGCATGTTATTTTCTACTCAAAAAACAAAAAAATGAAACCCTTAACGCTGTGAACTGTTCATTCAATATTTGGAATAAAAGAGCCTGTCTCTTCTGATGCCTTCGGTGAAATACTGACCCTCTGTATGCACTTGGCGGGGAAGGAGGGGTGAAGACAGAGAGGAGAGGAGAGGGCTGCCCCCCTGGGCTCGTCCCACCTTGTTGGGAGTGACTGGAGCAGGGAGGGTTCAGTTAAACGCTGTACCTGAGGTGCCTCCCAGGACCTGGCCTGTGATCGGTGTTTGACACGTGGCTCTTACACAGGTGGGCTCCGTTCCTTGTTCTTGAATGGGATGTCAGTCAGGTGCAGCCACAAGAGAAAACACAGGAGAGGCTCAGGAAAACCAAGCGTATTATACTTGCAGGTTCTCAGAATGGGAGGCAGCTCGCCAGCAGGGCCACGTGGGGAAGCACCAGGGTGGTCAGGAGGCAAAAGACAAGTGAGGGGGGGAGCTGAGGCCACGGCCTTTGCTGGGACTTCTGCAGGAAAGGCAGGGCAAGGTGAACAGCTTAGGACTGCCTAGTGCGAATCATTTCAGTGGCCTCTGAGCTATAGGGGTGGCCCTTGGTTGCCTGATGCCTTTGCCCTGGGCTGATTAAGGCAGAGGGCTAGTGCCTCCTGGAGGTGCACAGGCCAGACAGGAGGCCTGGCTCTGGATCAGCTAGTTTGCATATCACAGGCATGCTTCAGCTGGGCCCTTTGCTATCTCTACAAAATGGCCAGCCTGTCTTTCCCAGCCAGCAAGTTTTTTAAGATCCCAAAACACTATAATATACGTAAAATAAAAGAGACAATACAGGTTCCCTTGCCTCATGCCCACTGTCCTCATTTTTTGGACACTTTCTGTGGTGTACCCGATTTGTCTCTCATTTTGAACAAGTCAGTCAAAACCCTTGGCGAGTTCACCCAGATCACTTGAAAGCCATCATAACTCCTATTGATTTTGTGCATTGTCGACATGCCTGAGACATCCTATTGATTTACCTGTGTGCATCAGCCTGAGTGTTTTGGGAATAAATGTAAGAATATTGGTCCCTAAATGCTTCAAAGATGTCTCCACAGGGTACCAGGCTGAGCTCCTCCTGAAGCCCAGATCCAAACAGTTCATCTCTTCATGCCTCTGTATCTTAAAAACAAAACAAAACTCTCATTTAGCTGAACATCACAGATTTATTCCAACCCTGATTTCAAGTTGTAGGTGCTTTTATCTGGAAAGCAAAAATCAGTATAAACTGCAGTCTTGGGCCCGGCAATCCCCACCTGCTCGCCCATCACCACTTTCTCTCCGTGGAGCCAGTAGGCTATGCTGTTTCCATTCGGTTGTGCAGGCAGCCCTCACACATGTGCTGGGGAAACCAGTTCGGTAGCTTGCATTTCCCCAATGTCTCAGCTGTAATCACCTGAATATTCAAAATACTTCCTATCCTTGTTTTCAAACCCTGATACACCCCACCAGATTTGCCAGTGACGTCATCAGACCTCAAGGAACATTGCCGATGGGTCAGTGACCGCCGGCTTTGGACCTCAGAATGACCTTTCCTAT
The DNA here is from genome assembly GCF_965194805.1 of Balaenoptera borealis. Taxonomy (NCBI): domain Eukaryota; kingdom Metazoa; phylum Chordata; class Mammalia; order Artiodactyla; family Balaenopteridae; genus Balaenoptera; species Balaenoptera borealis. Next base: position 83,600,066 of record NC_138871.1, on the reverse strand, counting down.
AAAAGGTAACGCAGGCAGCCCTGGTACACTCCTGGGACAGGAGGACAGGAGTGGAGGAAAGTTACACAGGCCCCATTTTAAAAAATGAAACTCTGGAATCTGACTTCCTTGTTCCAGCAGGAGTGTCGTCCTAACCAGCTCTTCCAGGGAGCTCTGTCACATCACCCATCATTTCCTACTCATCTGCCTCCCCTTGAAAGTGTCTGTACAAAGCACCGTGCCCTGCTTCTAGGGGTCTGCAGTGGCGGGGGGTGGCGGGGCATCCCGTCTCCGCGCTAAGCAAAGATAAGGTGGTTAAAAGCTCCACTAGAGGGCTTCCCTGGTGGTGCAGTGGTTAAGAGTCTGCCTGCTAATGCAGGGGACATGGGTTCGAGCCCTGGTCCGGGAAGATCCCACCTGCCGCGGAGCAACTAAGCCCGTGCGCCACAACTACTGAGCCTGCGCTCTAGAGCCTGCGAGCCACAGCTACTGAGCCCGTGTGCCATAACTACTGAGACTGCGCTCTAGAGCCCACGAGCCACAACTACTGAGCCCATGTGCCACAACTACTGAAGCCCGTGCTCCTAGAGCCCGTGCTCCGCAACAAGAGAAGCCACCTCAATGAGAAGCCCGGGCACTGCCCCGCTCGCCGCAACTAGAGAAAGCCCGCACACAGCAACGAAGACCCAACGCAGCCAAAAATTAAATAAATAAAATAATTTTTTTAAAAATTAAAAAAAACCCAAACCAACCAAAAAAAACGCCACTAGAGTCTCCTTCCTGTTTCTGACCCCTTTTTCAACTCCTGCTGCAGTGGAAGGTGGAGGTGGGTGTCACCACCACTGCGATAGGTCGTGGTGTCAGCAGGAAACCAGAACTTGAGCAGACAGAAGCTGGCCCTGGAAGTCATCGGCCCCCAGATGGCCACCGGGGGGCGCAGTCTGTTTTGGTTGGCAGTTCACCCTTTAAATGCATTGTCCTGGCTTGACAAAGGCCCCTCCCTGCAGTGCTTGCCTTGGAGGCCAGCCAGGTGTGTTGTGAGCTTATGGGGAGAGAAAGGAGTAACATGCGGGACCATTCGGGTACCAGAGTGCCCTCAGTTGGCATGGCCCCTGGTCAGACATCGTTAACCGGCCTCGAGGGGGGAGCAGCTTGTGGCTGCTTGTCATTCAGGTCTAAGACCCATTTAGATTCGTGGTTCTCAGAAGTATATAGTCTCAGGGCCTGTAGCGCCAGCATCAGAGCTTGCTAGAAATGCACGTTCCTGGGCTCTTCCCTGGGCCTCCTGAATCAAACCCTGGGTGTGGGGCCCACAGTCAGTGCTAATAAATCCTCCCCAGGATTCTGATGCACGCTCAAGTTCCAGAGGACACACCTGAGGCCGGATCCTGTTCCCCAGGGAGCTGCTTCTGTATTATAGCAGCTGACATCTAGCTTTGGCCTGGTCAGGGCCACAGAAAGGAGCTGCTGAAGGATGGGGGCCCCTGGAAACCCAATACAGCGCCTCGACCGACTCCAGGGTGTCCTGAGCCTTGGAGGCACGGCTGCCAGCCTGAACCACCTTCCTGGGCATCTCTGTCCGCTGGTCCCGGCTGGGAGGAGATTGGAGTGCGTGTGAACCAGCAGACCTGGGCTCGGCCCGGATTTCTGACGGCTCCCTTCCTCCCCCAGATTGTTGGAGCCTTGAGTTGCTGTCCTGTTGCCAGCGATCTTTTCACTGGTGCAGGAAGTCCATTCAGCCTTGCATTGCTTTTAATGAGTTTTGCAAGCAAGTAGCCTCTTCCGGTGACTCATTCTGCCTTTTGTGAACCGGAGATGGTGGTTTTAGGTTTCACTTTGGAAAGTAACCACGACTTCTGCTGCTTTCTCCGCTGCTGGAATCCGAACAAGTTACATTCATTTTGCAACAAAGAAATGTAAATGTAGGAGCGCCAGTCATATTTCTGCTCTGATTGTAAAAACATCCTTTTCCGAGATGCATGACAGAGCCAAGCTAAGAAGAAATGGTTTATATTTTCAAGGAACACATTCATTTGGGAACTTTATATTTTTCCTTCCAGAGTGGCCTGATAGTTTCGCTTTTATTCTTTTGTCTTTTTGATTCATATTTCAGGGATATCCTAAAAATAAACAGTGCCTGTTGACTGAGTGAGACGGTTAACCTCTGTTTTATTGAGGGAGATTTGGTTCTGGACAAAAGTTCGTGTTCTTGTTTTCATGCAGAACACAAAGGATGATAATGGAAATAATTTCTTACGCAGTAAAATTGTTTTCATCTGGACCTTCCGCAGAAATAAGTTTACGGTACCCGAATAGGTGAACCTCTTAGGACTGGAGAGTGTGTGTTAAGTGGACAAATGCTACGTAGCATCTTTCCTCCAATTCAAACAATACAGTGATCTTCAAAATGTTGCGGTGTTGAACTAAATTATTTTTATATAGTTGTATTTAAGTACGCGTAAACAGAAAGCAAGAGCCCTTATACAATAATAAAACCAAAATGCATTTAAAATTAAGAGCAGATAAAACTAAAGCACCAATGAAATTCAAATTAACCTGAATGTCATGTGGTGGAAAATGATGTGTTAAGGCTAGCGAGATGATGCTGGATTTGGGTTTATAATAGAAGTATCCGTGTTTTATGTTTCATTTGTCAGCTTGATTCTTTTGATTTCTGAGCATGGTGGGTCATCATTTAAATCATTATTAACACTGACTTCTGCAAAATACAGTAATGAAAAAGTCCTTATTTCCCATTTCCAGCAACACTGACGGCTAATGAGCGGTTGCAGGTTCTTCCAGCAGGATGGGGGTCCCCTCAGTAAATTGTCTGATGGGATGCGCGTGGCACCGACTTGGAAATGGGGACTTTGGTATTTAGCCAGGGCTCGCACTACCGAGATCCCATTGTCCTAATCTGTTTGAAGTGCCATAAAACTGTCATTTGGACATCGTGTGACATCATTCGGTACTTAATGCATCAGCACACTTGGAGGCTGGGTCTGGGGTGCCCATCGCCCTTCTCTCCTCCAGGATTCTGGTTGATGGAGCACAAGTGAAGAAAATGGGCACTCACGGGTCAGCTTTTTTCCCCCAAATGACAGAAGTTATGGAAGTTGCCTCAAGTTTCATTGGAGAGTTTAAATATCTCTTTTCACCCCCCTAAACTAGAAAATTCCTCCCGTCTTTGGCTCCGTGGAGAAGGGAGCATGCCTGCCGCTTTTGGGCCCAGCCGGCCTGCACCCGCATCGTGCGACAGAAGCTCAGCCCCCCACCCGCCAGAGGGAACAGCGAGGAGGAGGCCTGCTTGGCAGCTCCTCCCACAGGGCGGGGACCGTCCCTCCAACGATGCGGAGGGTCTGATGGGCTAAATGCACATCTGCATCCATTAAGGGAGGCAGGTGGGCAATTCTGTTTCCAGGGAACCAAAGCGATTTTGAAACTTCTAAGGATGGTTTTGCTTGCTTTGAGAGAAAGTTGGCGAGTGGTCAGGTAAGAACCTTTGCGTGAATTTGGGGGGGCCCTGGGATGGCTTTCCCAGGGAATGGGGAACCAGGCCTGGCACCTCTCCTGCCCATGAGCACTTCCTGTCACAGGAACTGGGGCAGGGGAGCTGAGCAGCCCCCAGATCCTCAAGGTCTGTTCCAGTTTACATGGCACCTGGAGAAAAGATGGGGGAGCGATCTAACCTTGACACCTGGAGATGAATGGGACCTTGGGTGGCATCTATCTCACCTGAGCTCTCAGCTCCTCACCCCTGCAATACGCAGCTGATGAGAAAGCTCCAGACCTAGGTTCCTGAGATACCCTTGACATCCTCTGGGGATGGGGACGGGGACGGGGCGAGTGGGGTGGGGTGGTGAGGACAATGAGGTTGACTTGGGCCTCAGAGAAGGCCTGGCTTTTTCTCTCAGCAGAACTGCAGTACCTGGCAACGAGCATCCTTTTACAACAGTGTAAAATCATCAGCTAAAGTACAAAAATTGAAATTCAGATACAAGAAATAATTTAGGGCTGTGGATGTACAATGTATGAAAACGTGAGCTTATGAAAAGGGCAGACATTAAAACTGAGCATGTCCTGTATGTCTGTGGGGAGGGTCTCACCCATGCCTGTGGATAAAACATGGCTTTTCTGAGGCCGTTTGTTTCGGTATAGTTGATATGCCTGTTCATATTGTTAAAAGAAATGTTCACATATTGAGTTCCGGGGAAGTCATTCTGGCTTATACATGAGATAACTCGAATTTTATGCTAATTAGAACAGCTTTCTTTGTGGCCTACCAAGCCACAAAGATGTACGTTGTACATCTGCTTTAATGATTAACGAAAAGGGCACAATGACCAGAACTAAAGAATGCCCATTTTTAAAATAAAGATTAAATGCCTCCGTTCGTGGGACACCAATGCTGGGACTCCTTTGATGATAGGACTCCCTTCCCAGGTGCCAAGCCCATACTGACTCGATGTGCACGTGCTGGTCTGTTTGTTTGTTTGTTTTAAGGTTGAAGAAATATATCCCTGACTTACTTCATGTTCTTTGTTCTGATATAAAACTGTGCTGAGATCCATGCTTCTCTGGAGCACTTGCTCAGAGTAATCTGGGAAGGTGGCTTCTGGGCTATAGTCCTCAGTGTGGCTCAAATAAAACGCTTTTTTATTCTTATTATAGATTGGTTATTGATTATTTTCTTTGACAATATGTTCATTGGAACAAGTCCTCTAAGGATATTTCTCAGCTGGCGTGCCGATAGGCTGCATTTACAGTAGCGCCCCTCTGAGCGTCTCTTTCCAGTTTACGGAGAGCTTGCACATTCCTGAGCTCACTGGCTTGGTCCCCGCCCCCACCCCGGGCGCGCCTCAAGCATCTCTCAAGGCTGGTGTAAGCCTCACCTTCCTATGGTCTCTGTGAAGCGCTCTGGATGGCTGCCACACGCCAGTCATTCAGTTCATCCTGACTTGCTGAGCAAGCCCGAGCCGGGCCAGGAACAGGGAAGTCTCCATTTCCCTGTGTCATCCCACTTCAACTCTGAGCCCCATAGAAGGACATGCTCTTATATTTCTTTTCCGAAGCAATGATCGCAGTGCCTGGCACCTCGTGTATGTCCAGAAAGGTTGATTTGCAACCCGAGCCGGTCTTGCGGTCTTTCCTTACGGGCACCAGCATCCTACCTGGGCGTGAGTTTCCTCATCTGTGAAGTGGGAGAGCATCGTTAGCCCTGCTGGCTCCACGCGGCTGCCATGAAGCAAATAATGGCGCAGAATTATGGGCATGTCTGTGCTTTGGACATGGCACAATCCTAAGTTTTATTGTCATTGCTGTTTCAGATCACTTTTTACATTCGCTCTGTTTTACTGAGGAGAAAATTGACATTCAGAGAGACTGTGATTGGTCGAAGGTCCTCTGATGAGTGAAAGGCAGAGCAGGAACTGGGGTCTCCAAATCTAGCATGACCTCAAGTGTTAAGAGGCCCTGTCTCACTGCACCCACCGAGAGTGGCAGGCGTATGGGTGGCCCCTGGGGCGATGGAGGTGAAGTGGGCAAAGATCAGAGCAACCCCTCCGTGTGCCCAGAGCTCTGCACACAAGAGAGGCACCAACACGTGTCCTGGCTGAGCTGGTGGAGACAAGAGGACACAGAGCAGGGAACAGGCCGTGAGAAAGACCTGAAGCATCTTCCACAAATTACTCAGGGTGGAACCATTGTGTGCGCCACAGTGCCTTTTCGAGCTAACACGTTTTGAAAAACGGGGTAAGCACTTCCTGTTTCGACCAGAGATGAATGCAACCCAGGCCCTGTGCCTCTCACCAAGCAGAGCTTGACCTTTCAATTCGGAAATATCTGCAAGCACCCAATTCTGCTTGGGTGGGCGAATGGAGCACGTGTCACTGAAACTCCTGCCAAAGACACCGACTCTGGGCTGCACGGGAGGACCCGCCAGGCACCATGAGACCTACCGATTGGACGCACCAGAGCGTGAACTGAGGAAGCAGCGTCTGGGGCATGGGAGCGAGTGAACGGCACTCGTCTTCGGCCTTCTGTTCTTTGTTTGCCACAGATGTGTTTCAGCAGCCTAGCAACACAAAGGAATGACACTCGTGTTCCGTTGCTGAATTCCTGCTGTATAATATCCTGCTGGAAATGTTAATTGGTTTTGGACTTCCTGTGAAAATGGGGCAGGGACAGGGCATTTGGAGACCCTGAGCTTTTGGAGGTAGGGCAGAGGTGGTTAGCTGTCCTCTGAAGAGTCCTGCTGTCCTGGAGAGTCGTTGCTGAAAAGCAGCTTCCTCCCAGGGACCAAGTTCCCCAGCCCCCAGCCCCCAGCCCCACGTCTAGGTGGGGCTGTGTCACCCCCATCTTGGCGACGGAACTAAAAGCGGCAGTGATCTGACCACCTCTGGGCCAAAGCAGTTGAAAAACAGGTGTGCCTTCTTCACATTCCCTGTCTCTCTGCGTCACTGGAAGCGAAGGTCTCCGGGGCAGAGCCACAGGATGGAAGGAACCTGGATCCCTGAATCACTCTGTAGTAGGCCACCTGCCAAATACGCAGATGAACTTTGCAGAGGGAGAAATAAGTTTCCATGGTGATAACCTCTGAGATTCAGAGGTTTATTTGCGACAGCAGCTAGTGCTACCTAGCTGATCCACAGAACGCGAGAACAGTTGAGGGAAGAGATTCTGATTGGAGAGGAGCATGATGGCAGAGCCGTCCTGGGGAGGGAGGTGGCCGCCCAGGCCTCCTGTGACAGCGAGGTCACTGTGCTTTAGGAGAGGTGGTGTTTCATCCTGAGTTCTATGTTTTCTTTTTCTGTTTGTTAAAGAAGGAGAAAAAAGGAGAGAGGTATTTGACAATGTGAAAAAATGCTACTGGGAAGCTTTCTTCTCCCATAACATTTTTTTTTTTGGAGAAGGGAGGAATTAGAACTACAATGAAAGAATGATAAGCAATAAAAAAAGGAGCAACTCTCAGCCCCAGGAAAAGTAAAAAGTTATAGAAATACAAAATACCATGGCGTTTATATTAGGAGGTTTGGGGATGGGAAAAGAGTCTCTATGAAAGATAAAATCTTCATCTATCATAGTAAGTCAATAAGTAGTATCTAAATTTGGTTAATGCAAATATTATAGTACGTTCATATTATTTAGAAATAGAAAAAATTAAATACCAGAATCAACAGCTCAAAGAGTTGGAAAGGCCCGTCTCCAAGGAGCAGAATGGCTATGTGTGTGGTGGACAGGCCAGGCTAGATTTTGGTTCTGTGTCTCCTAGTAACACTCTCTGACTTTTAGGACTATGCGAATATATTATTATGGTTTCAGTAAAACAGATGAAAATTATAAAAGGACGCCAACGAAATAAAGTGAGAAAGAAACAAAAAGAGCAACACAGAGGAGGAGAAGGAAAGAAGCAGGAAGAGGAGAGAGAAACGACCTGCGGAGACTAGACCCAGCACTCGCCTCCCCTCCCCTCCATGCTTCCACTCTTCCTAAGGGACAAGGCTTCTTCACTCATCAAACTCTTCAAGGATAATCCTTTTTATTCCATCCAGTGACCAAATCTCAAGAGCACCAATCCATTTATTTATTAGCTGCTTTATGCCTAGAGTGAGTGTTCATGGATCAATCAGAGTGGTGTCTGGTACCTTAGAGCTAGTACTCGACAATAGAGCCAGCCTCTGAAGGAGTAAAATACATTGCAGACCCGCTATACGCCTGATAAAAATGCCAGGTGCCAGGGGCTCCGAGGAGCTCGTGGTCAGGAGGAGATGAATGTTTAAGAAACTGTGTGCTGGGCTTCCCTGGTGGCGCAGTGGTTGAGAGTCTGCCTGCCAATGCAGGGGACACGGGTTCGAGCCCTGGTCTGGGAAGATCCCACATGCCGCGGAGCAACTAGGCCCGTGAGTCACAACTACTGAGCCTGCGCGTCTGGAGCCTGTGCTCCGCAACAAGAGAGGCCGCCATAGCGAGAGGCCCGCGCACCGTGATGAAGAGTGGCCCCCACTTGCCACAACTAGAGAAAGCCCTCGCACAGAAACGAAGACCAACACAGCCACAAATAAATAAATAAATAAATTAAAAAAAAAAAAGAAAAGAAAAAGAAACTGTGTGCTGAGGTGGGGCAGGTGCAGCGATAGAAATGTCCAGGGTCCTAGGCGGGGGTGGCAGTGTGGAGGGAAGGGCAAGTTTATCTGGGGGCAGGGACGGTGGGTGTTAGGGAGGTGCCTGGACTGAGTCTCAAGTGATGCCTAGATGTTTTCCACCCGGGAAGCAGGGGGGTGGGAGCAGCTTTATGAACTTGATGTGGTTAAAGGAGGGGTTTGAAGGGTGTGGAGACACGGTCGAGAGGTGGCCACGTCACGGTGTGGCCAGGCCAGAGGGTCTGGTCTTGCCTCACGTGCAGTTGGTGGCCATTCGAATGAAGGAGGGGGTGGCCTGAGTGCCAGTCACGCCATGGGCCAGAGCGATGGGCCGGGCCAAGGGACTCACTAGAGACTATCGGAGCAGCTCCCGGAGGAGATGTTGAGGACCCTGAGCTGGGCGGTCATACGGCTTGAGGAGAGGGAACTGGGGCCCCTGGGGCGGAACCCAGGATGAATTCCGATGTCCGACATGAACGCGAGTGTCCGGAGGAGCCCCTACCTGTAAGCCCAGGGGAACAGGACCAGCCGAGGGCAGGGACCCGGCAGATGAAGAGTCAGCCCGAGACGCGTTGTGTGGTTCAGCCCCGAGGACACCCCACCTGCTGGCACGGGCGGCAGGTAAGGCGTCCAGTTGGACACACGTTTTGTCCCCAACGAGGTGGACAGGAGAGGTTCAGACACAGGCCCTGGCCCCTCCCTCAAAGCTGCTTCCCGTCCCCGTCCCCTGCAGGGATGCTTGGCTGCCTGTCCCCGAGGCCTAAACCGCAAGAGGAGGAAGGGCGGGTCCGCTCAGAGAGCCCCCTGCGCCAGGATGCGCCTCACTTCTGGCTGAACAAGTCTCAGACTCTCTCAGAGCCCCCCGGAGCCCAGCTCCGAAAACGTGTGAGCGGGGGGACCCACCTTCTGCCCGCTCCTCTCTCAACCTCTGAGCCCAAGGCTGGCCAGGTGGGCTCCCAGCAACTTCACACCTGAGGAGAAGGAGGCGGAGCCTCATCTGGGCTCAGATCCAGGTCATCTCCATCCCAGCTCTTCTCCTGTTCTTCCAGGAGAGCGGGGGCTGTGGACACCTTGTCCAGGTTAAAAAAAAAAACCCTGATATTTGGTTCCTACAGGCCTGTTAGTTCTTCATGCAGAACGGAGGAGGAGTAATTGATAACATTTCGGTGCGTCCTGGCTGGGAATCTCTGAGCATAAACTTTGCAAGTTTTACATGAAGAGAAGGAGATTCTTGGTGGGGAGGCAGAGCGTTTACAGACCCTGTGGGCCTCCGTTGTCCTTGGGGAGGCTGCAGCTGTGTGCCCCCATCAGAATTACAGCTGTGGCTGATGCTGGTGAGAAGTCTTAGAACAGAGAACCTTCGAGGTCCTACCATCAGAGATCCTCGACCTTGGTTGCATGTTAGAATTAATGGGAGGGGGGTGGTATTTTAAACATCACTGATGTGTAAGTCCCGCCCCAGACCAACTGAATCTGAGTCTCTGGATCTCCATCCTCCAGGGAGGTGGGGCTCGGCTTGCTTGGAAGTGCTCACATCGTAAACTCTGATTATTAAAGATTTGAAAGACCCAGACATTGGGTTCAACCACAGCAGTGTGATGGTGGATTTTATCTACAAAAGGATAAAGACCTTTGTGAGCCGGGGGAAGGAGTTGTTTTATGAGGGTTATTCCATCTTCTTGAGTAACGCAGAGAAAAAAAACCAAAACGGAATTGTCAGGAAACAAAACGCTACAAATAAATGTGGTATGCTCTGCTGAGGGAGCAGAGATTGATGTGATACATGGTTAGGCACTGGGGGTGCCAGGAACACCTGGGGAAACAGAAATGAAGAGACTTTAAGAGGCAGAAGGGAGCCTCTAATAAATGCAGAGACTTCAGATTTCTCAGGTTTTCAGGAAGACGGCAGTGTCTCAAATGTCACTTTCTGAAGAGCAGTCTATTTGCAGCCATCACCGCGAACCTCCTCCAAGGTGAAGGCGTCCTGCTGAATTTGTGCTTCTGGAAAAAAAACACGACCAACAAATGGCCAGACTCACAGGGATTCTGCTGAAGCTGAAACCAAGCAGATTGAACTTTTTCCATGTATTTTCCATTTCTTGTCCTCTCACAGAAATTTCTGAAATCTGTAGTGGTGTTTGGCTGAGTGCTGAACTGTGCAGTGAACTGGTCTCGCCACCATAATTTTCACAGAGCTAGGGATTTGCTAGGGTTTTGTAACATTTGTGGGTGGGGGGGAGTGGTGCTGAGGTAATCTTGTGGTTCTTCACGGATCTTTGGAAAAATGGGGCATACGAGAGACTTGGCTTTGGATTTCTGCCCCTTTGCAAGTGTTAAAAAAAAAATCACATCCCTTCCATTGGAAGGAGCTCAGGAAGCAGACGCTTCGGAACAAATCCATCCAGAATCTACTTCCATCAGGATCTCTTTCTCTAATCCTGAGTAGAATGAGACATTTGAAAGGAGAATTATTTTAGATTCGATTTCTTTGGCCTTTAATTCCTATGTGGAAATTTAAAAATGGGAAACAATTTAGTGTCCATATTTGAGAGCATTCTTTTTTTTTTTTTTTGTAAATTATAAATATAGATGCCAAATAATGGCATCCATTTATTTTTTTTAATTAATTAATTAATTTATTTATTTTTGGCTGTGTTGGGTCTTCGCTTCTGTGCGAGGACTTTCTCTAGTTGCGGCAAGTGGGGGCCACTCTTCATCGCGGTGCGCGGGCCTCTCACTATCGCGGCCTCTCGTTGCGGAGCACAGGCTCCAGACGCGCAGGCTCAGTAGTTGTGGCTCACAGGCCTAGTTGCTCCGCGGCATGTGGGATCTTCCCAGACCAGGGCTCGAACCCGTGTCCCCTGCATTGGCAGGCAGATTCTCAACCACTGCGCCACCAGGGAAGCCCCTGAGAGCATTCTTTAATGTATATTTGGGCTCAGTGTACAATCTCTCCAGGGCTGTATTAGACTATATGGCTGAACTTATGTACAAAGTGAAATAGAGTAAAGGTGAATTTTCAGAAGAGGGGAAATGTGGCCTTGGAGTTAATTATTGTCTTGCTTTTTCCCATCAGAGCTTTTGGTGGTACACATGGAATAGTGATAGGAATTGAGGGGGTGGGTTCACACCTTGGGGAGTGACGTCCCCATCAGGAGGACAGCTGCACTCATAGACACACATGCAATTCGATGTGAATGCAGAGTCTGGTGGCAGCAGGCACCCTCTTGGTTTCAGTCTGCATTTGATCAGATGGAATAGCCTGGGGGACTATGGGTGACATAAAACATCCAAACACTATCCCAACAGCCTACTCACTCACTGACCTTTCTGCGGTTGGTAAAGTGGTCCTCAGAAGAGATCAGATTTTAGAATCATCTTTCATTTTTTAGTTGTGCAACATTTCAGGTGGATTATGGATTTGATACCACCTCATCCCAGGCAAATATCCACTCTCCGGTTGAATTAAGTTTTCTGTTTATTTAGGCAAAGGTGCAGACACCTATTGGAAGTGAGGTGGCCACACAGAGCGGAGAGCAGAGAATTCACTGTGATGCATTAGAGTTTCCTCTGGCCCTTCATTTATCTGCAGGACAATAACCAAGTAGGATAGGCTCTCGCTGGGTCTATGAAAGTAAATTTTTTATTGTTCTGTAATATCCAAGACAGCCCCGTCCTGCAAGTTCACCCCTGGACTGTCATTTAATATTTTTTAATCTAAAGAGAGAAAGGCAGAGAGAGAAAGAGGTCGAGGGAGGGGGAGAGTGAGAGAGAGGAATTGGTTCACAGAGTTGTGGGTGCTGCAAGTCTGAAATTTGCAGGGCAGGCTGGCAGCCTGGAGACCCAGGGAAGAGGTGATGTAGCTCAAGTCCAAAGGGAGTCTGGAGGCAGAAGTCTTTCTTCCTCAGGGGACCTCAGTCTTTTCCTCCGAAGGTCTTCAATTGATTGGATGAAACCACTCACGTTATGGAGGGTCCTCTGCTTAACTCAAAGTCTACTGATTTAAATGTTAATCACATCTAAAAAAATACCTTCACAGCAACATCTGGACTAGTGTTTGACCAAACATCTGGGCACCAGGCATAGTCTAGCCAAGTTGATGCAGAAAAATTAACCATCACAGATGATAAAGCTGAAACTCAGAGAAACATGGGCTGATGTAGCTAGGACTTGAGTCGGGAGCTGACTCCAGAATTTGTTCCATTAAAGCCACACTGTCTCATTTAGTGTGTGTACAGATGGGTAGGGGCACCGGACCTATTAACCCCGGGGTCTGCTGATGGCAGCAGCCATTTTTCCTGCCTTGATAACCTTCTGGTCACCTTTCTGGGAGAAAAATCTGGGATTCCCCCAGGTTTCTCAGGATAGCATCTCTGGAAGACAGTTCTCGAAGACCTGGCTTTGTGGGAAGGTAAGGATTCCTGGGTAGATGCTGGAGGCTGGCCCAGTTCAGTTCAGTTCGATTCAATCCACCCTGAATTCTTTTGCCCTGACCATGTGTTGGTTTGCTGTGGGCTACAGTGTAGGGTAGGAGAAACAGAAGAAAATACGTGGCTCGTGCCCTGTGGACTTGGTGGAGAGGGAGGCAGGCAAGCACAGAGACAAAGACTGAACAGAATAAAGAGGACTGGGGTACATATTATAGTGGGAACCCAGGGCTGCCCCCGAGGGTGACCTGCCGCATTACTCAAATCAAACCTTTCTAATTCAGTCCTTAATAGACAGTACTGAAAAATACAATTTTTAAAAGGCCTATTTAAATATGTGTTGCTTTGACATTTTAGCCAAGCTTAGTTTGCCTTTGACAGAGAGCTTTATGATAAAGAACTTGTGATCAGCGGTGACATATGTGTATGTGTGTGTATAATTAATCGGAAAGAACCAACAAACATGGATTTGAATCCTAATTGGTGCTAAAATTAAAGGTAAAATCAAGACTCTCATGGAAATACATAATGAATACATGCCAAGAATTTTATTTAACTCATTAATTAATGAGGGAACCAGTAAAATGTAAAAACAGGTTCAATGGAGAATTCAAGGAACACACAAACACAGGCAGTCAGGAATTGGGAAATGAATTTGCAAATAGATGCAAAACAATTCAGTGTCCACAGGGCAATAATCAGTTGCGACTCCAAGGACCAAAATTCATTTGCATTTCCATGGACAAGAATTATTTGCATTACTATCAGTTTTCTACAGTTTACAGAGTAGTAAATAGCACAAAGAAGCACAGAAGTTTTAGATATCTTGAAAGGATGCTCTAGAAAGAACATCTAGTAATCTGTTTTATTCCCAGGTCAGAGACTTTCACAATTTTTTTTCTGACCCTGGGGAATACTGGGATAATGGCTTTGGGCATGTTATTTAACCCCTTCATTCCTCATCTGTAAAATTAGGCTGATATTTCTTCACCGGCTTGTTTTGCAGATGAAAAATAATAACATACATATAAATTTTCTGACATAGAGGATTTTTCCAATCAATATTAGATCTTCTTGCACTGTATTTTTTTTCAAACTGATACGCGAATTTGCTCTCCCATAATCTCTTCACCCCTGCATTTGTCCCTTCAACTTTTGCTGTGGGCCTATGACACCAGGCCCGTGCCAAGCTCTCACGCACAGCTAATGATCACACAATGAGCAAATCAAAGGCTAGGAGGAGCTTTAGACTGGTGGCAGGGGGTGTTGAAGAGACAGACCAACAAGTACATCAGTAATTATGATTTCCTGTGACACGCACAGGGATAATTGGAATCCTGGGAGGGTAGCCCAGGGCATGTAAGTAGTGGTTCAAAGCAATGACTCAGGAGCCGCACTGCCTGGGCTAATTAACTGTGTGTCCATGGGCAAGTTACCTAACCTCTCTGTGCCTCAGCATCTTCGCCTTTAAAATGGGGAGGATACCTGTAGCTTGTGCAGATTGAATAAATGAATTAATGTTTGTGAACATTTGAAGCAGTTCCTGGCACCTATTAAGTGCATTCTAAGTATTAGCTATTACTCTTTAATGAATTAATATACGTAGATTGAACAAAAAGTAGTTTCTACATAAAAACCCAAGTCAGGGAAGGACAAAATTCATAGGACAACATTCATATCTCCTGATTGCTAGACTGAACTGATAAACCACACTCGTGCAATCACTTGATTTTACCGTGTTCTGTTTTCTCCCGCAGGTCGTTTCTTCCCCAGGCTAAGCTGGTATGGAATTAAATTTTATGGACCCTGCTCGGGCCCTAGCCCGGCCAAGGCTCTCTGTGTTGGTGGGAAGGGTTCTTTTTCCGTTCGGGTAGGAGCAGCCGGAATAATGAAACTGAAGCTGAGATCAATGCCGCACAGGCTTTATTCAGTGGCCAAAAAATGGAGAAGCGGGAACTCAGTTCACAGAGCAATTTCTTGCCCACATGGCAAGAGGAATTTAATTTAAAGAGTAAAGACAAAGGGAGGAGGAGTGAGGCTAATGATGGGGAGGCATATGCATCAGTCTATGGGGAAGGGACGGGGCTTTTCGAGGGAGAGGGGTGCCACCCCCTTTTAATCCTTTTTTGGTCCTTAATGTCTGGCCCTGGTCGTCGGTAGGTGTGTCATTTAATATGCTGATGTAGTCAAATCAGCGTATAATGAGACGGGGTCTGTTGGAGGTCATATTCATCACCACCTTGTTCCCAGCTGGTCCCATCTGGTTTTTTTTGTTTGTTTTTTGGTAGCTTCCTTTCTTATCTCTGGACCCTTTAACTTAAAGATTTATGTTTAACTCCTGCTAAAGACTGATGGGGCTGGTCTTTTGGCCTCAGTGGCTCAGTGGCTGCCCGTCCTGAATGCAGGGGACACGTGAAGGAGGTTGAAAACAGACTAGATTTAAAAGGCTCTTGCAAACCCTTAACGAGCCCCAGAAAGGGTGGAGATGCTAACGCCATGGGCCCTTTCTCCTACCCAAATGGACCAGCTCCCGTCAGCTCTGCAGAACAGCCTCCGAAGGCATTTTTCAGAGTTTTCACCTCGTCAGAGAAGGCATCTCTAATTCTCTGCTGTTTTTTCTGTGTGTGGCACAGTCTTCAGCGCGTATAAAAATCTGATGAGTCACCATTTGGCCCAGGGTTAGAACTACAAGAGGTGAAGCGATGACTGGAGCACGTGTTATATACCAGGCATCGTGAGAGGTGCTTCGGCTTATTATAAACCTCATGCTCAAGACCGCCCTCAAGGTGAGGGGAATGAAGGCCGTGTGTATAATGGACGGGGACTCGAGCCCAAAGCCGGTGCCAAAGCGGGCTGAGTTTCTCTGCACGGAGATTGTGAGGATCTGTCTCTTCACTGGCTCTGACCCGCTGTGGGGCAAGCTTCCCTGAGCCATGCTGCTCAGTGGTAAATGGAGGGACAGGTGAGCAGAGAAGGAGGTACGGGCAGGGAATCTCTCACAAGGCTTGGGGCCCGGCCGGGTGGGCCGCGGGGTCGGGCTGGAATGGATCTCACCGGCCACGTCTTCCCGGCCCACTGCCCCCAGCCCAGCCACGCTGAGTCACCAGCCCTCCCCCATCGCCCCGGCTCTTTCCTCCCCTGAGAAATCTGGGGACCATTTTCTGAAAACATTGGACAGATCCCAGGCAATCCCTACCCTAACTTCTGTTAGTAGTTCCCAGTGGTAGAGACAAGAGTATCACCGGTAATTACACAGCAAAAGCAAGCTCGAAGGGCCCTGGGTGGGCGGGCTAAGACTGCCCTGCTTGTCAGGAGCCGACCCCCTCACTCCTGGTGTCGCCCCCGGAGAGTCCCTTCCCCTCTCTGGGCTCCTGTTTCTCCACCATTAAGTTAACTGATGGGGCTGGACCACAGTTCTCCAAGTGCGGGCTCTGGGCTGGCAGCCTCGGCCTCAGCACCACCTGGGAAGTCATTAGAAATGTGTGTTCTCAGGTCCCACCCCAGACCTCTGGAATCAGGCATTCAGGGCTCAGGGTGCAGCAATCTGTTTCCCCAGGCCCTTTGGAAGGGGGTGGTTCTCGTATAACCTAAAGTTTGAGAACCACTGGTTAGGTGAATTTTAAGTTTCCTTCTGGCTCAAAGAGTCTATGATTCTCTCCTCTTATGTACGAAGAGGACAGAGTATACCTATTACCAATAACACCTGGGATGACGACCGGCAGGAGAGTGGCCTCTCACGATGAAAATGGAGCTAAAGTAGGTGGCTCTGGAAGTTCCTTTCAAGGCATCACCTATTATCGCTGTTACCTGAATGCCATCTGCTAGTTTACTGAAGCAAAAAGCAGACCCGTGGGAAGGTCCTGACACCCTGCAGTGAACGCATTAGGAACAGCTCTCGTGGTCCCTGGAAAGGTGCCCTGTGGGCAGCACCTGAAGAGGGAGGCTGACAGCAGCATTGTGTATCTCAGAGCGGACACTGTTTCTCCTACTGGTTCCTGACACAATTGGGCAAGTGTGCACTGGCCCGGCCGGCCTCCAGCTGCAGCTGTGTGCCCCGCGCTCCCTGGGAGGGCTCCTGGCAGCCCGAGAAGGGGCGATCTGTTTCCCCGGGAGGATCTCCAGCTCCTGTGGACAGGTTTGTCGTTCACAAAACTTCTGCTTTCCGGAGCTAGCCTGGGACGGAGCCAGGAAACAGTTATCTCAGAACCTAGCACATAGTAGGTGGGGCGAACATCACACATCATCATCATTGCTAAGAATTGCTTCGGGGCTCAAGTGGAATCCCAGAATCAAATTTGGGCAGCTCCTTGGCTCCTGGTGCTGCAGGGAGGGACACATGATCTCAGCATCCTGCTCTCCCCAGCTCCTGTCTAACAGATAAGCCGTGGAAGGAAATTACATTTTGCCACGTGGCAGGCTTGATGGTTTCACGTCTACGATATCGCATTACACTCACCATGGCATTGCTGGGTGGAAGTTGTTTCTAATTTCCAGATGAACACTCTAGGGAGCAGAAAATAAAGATCCTGACCAAAGTCACACAAAAAGTGAGTCTAGAGTCAAGATACTAAATTTAATTTCATTTATTGAGTATTTATTATGCAGGCAAATAATGTACTCATTATAGAATGGGTTTCTGTTTCTAATTATCCTATGTATTTAGTTATTATATCTACTTTTTATTGATTTTATTTAATATATCTATTTAATTATTCTAATCATCCCAGTAATGCTTTAAATAGGTATTGTTGTCACCATTTTACAGGTGAGGAAACTGAGGCTCAAGGGGATAAATTAACCTACCCTTGGTCACAGAGCTAGGAAGTGGCTGGGCTTGAACTGTACCCCAGTAGGTATTTGGATGGATGGAAAACATCATAGTCTGTTCTCAGCCATGTTTCTCTGGGGTGTGGATTTGAGTGTAGCCTGGAAGAAACTTGCTTCCTATCCGTGGTTTCAGTGTCTGGATTTTCACCAGCTTAGAATACTTAGGCTTCTAATCTCCTTTAACCCCCAACCCCAAGTGATTCATTTTCTCAGTGAGTGTGGATAGTCCTGGACAGGTGAGCCATCAGGTAAGTCACATGAACTGCACCTGATGAGACATTCCGTGAGGTGTTGATGTCACAAGCTCACACGCTGAGCACGTAGTTCATCTACAGGCTTTCCTTTGGACAGAGGCACCTCGAGGTGTATGAGAACCCCTGGAGCTTGGGCAGGAGGTGGGGCATCTGTCCAGAGGAGAATTCCAGAAGGAAAGGGATGGATGAAGAAAACCTTCACTACATTTGCCTCTTGGGGCCATGTGCTCTCCATCTTGCAGATGAAGAAATGGGCCTAGAGATGTTAGAAGACAGGTTTGGTTAAACTGGAGTCACTCAGTCAGCGAATCATTGACACCCACGACAAACTTATTCTGAGCATCTTCTCTGTGCCAGGGAAGGGGAAGACAGAGAGAAGACACCATCTCCACCTGCAAGAAACCCACCGTCGAGTGGCAGATAGATAGACTATCCTAAGGGATCATACAACAGGACACGGTCTGTAATTTTGGCCAAGTAACCTAAATTTCACAGATACGAGAACAGTGGAGAAAACGCCCTTCCTGACTTCCAAGTAACAACAATGAGCGTGGGGTCTGCAGGTCACAGAGAACATTCACACGTCAGCCAGAGGGTTGAACGCATGGCTGGTGAGGGGATAAATACCACCCCACGTAGACATGTTTTGCTGAGTCTAAGATCACACGACCTGTGAGCGGCAGAGCTGGAACTTAAACCTGTGTCTGAGATTTGAAATCTCATGTGGTTGCCAGCATCAGGGTAGGTGAGCAGGGGCAGGGCTGGGACAGTGAAGTCTATGGATGGGAATAAGCTGGGGAAGGCTGGGGTGACATCACCCAAAGTGTATCCCTCAGACCTGAGAGATTCAGGTCAGAGCCGAGAGCAGGAGATAGAGGCAGAGAGGTCACAAAATGTCAGCGTGCCTCACGGCAGAGTCCTGGGGACGCCAGGGACGGGAGGGAGGAGGGACGGGCAATTACTGACTCTGATTGGGCACCAGGTATTTTACGTGATCTCATTTAATCGTCACATGAAACTACGACGTGGCTTCATGATCTTGCTTAGGGATGAAGGGAAGTGGCTTGCTCAAGTCTGCCTTGTTAAGAAGTGTCAGAGGTGGGTTTTGAACACTGCTCCCTGCCTGACTCCAAGTCCACTTCTATTCCTACACTGGCCGGCATCCCCATACTGGGTTCCACCCCATCCTGTAAGATCTTTACTGTGGCATCCGTCTCAGCTGTCCTGCCCCAGCCATGTTTCCTGTGGTGACTCATGGTGGATCATACTCTAGTAACAACTCTAGTCTGAGGTTAGGGTCTTACAACCATCTAGTGGAGTAAACTGGTATCCATCGATCCAAGAGACTTGCTGTAAGAGGCTCAAAAGGGAAATATCAATATAGAGGTGTGGGACTAGCTCGGAAGAAGTGCTTAATTCTAGAGAGATGGAGAAAAAGGAAGCAAGCAATCCAGGCTCAGGGAACAAGTGTAAGCAAAAGCTTAAAGGTGGGGCATGCAGGAGTCTTGGGGTTTATATGCTGGAGTGCAGGCTCTCTGAGCTGGTGGTGGGAGATGAGGCCAGAGTGGGCAATCTGGGCTGGATGCAACGGCTTGGAGTGCCTGTAGGTGATAAGGAGCTAATGGAGGGTCTTAGGGAGAATAGCAACACCAAACAATGGAGAAAATTCTTGTCCTGTTCGTTGGGGCCAGGGAGCAGGGATTCCTGCAAAGATAAAGGTTTTTGGTTGAGTGGGTCTTTCCCGAATGCTGAGAGGGAAATGCATCTCAGGTGGCCAGGACTAACGTCCTCCTGAGACACCTCCTCTGAATGGCCTGAGTCATTGGAGGCTAGAACATTCTGAGGGCCGGCCACGTGTGTTGGTCCAGGATGATGCCGTGTGAGCACTTAGACCCCAATGCTTCTCTTCACGTCTCCTGCTGATGCCTCTGCTCAGCTGTGGCTCCTTCTTCTATTCGCACAGGTCCAGGGACAGGAGACCAGGTCCCTGCTGCCGTGGCATTGCCCTTGTAGTTGAAGTACAGACAGTAGCAGTGTAATCAAGAGGATGCTCTAAAAGGTGCTACCTGGAGGTGAGGCAGAATTATTTTTTATTTTTTTAAAGTATTTGTTTATTTATGGCTGTGTTGGGTCTTCGTTTCTGTGCGAGGGCTTTCTCTAGTTGTGGCGAGCGGGGGCCACTCTTCATCGCGGTGCGCGGGTCTCACTATCGCGGCCTCTCTTGTTGCGGGGCACAGGCTCCAGACGCGCAGGCTCAGTAGTTGTGGCTCACGGGCCTAGTTGCTCCGCGGCATGTGGGATCTTCCCAGACCAGGGCTCGAACCCGTGTCCCCTGCATTGGCAGGCGGATTCTCAACCACTGCGCCACCAGGGAAGCCCCGAGGCAGAATTATTGCAGGGGCCGGGTGGGGGAAGTGTTTGCTTTGGAGAGGTGACCGGCTAAGGTCTGTGCTAAAGTTGAGCATTGAGGGTGAGAACAATTCACCCATGAGATGAGCTGGGGAAAGGGCTTTCCAGGCAGAGGGAACAGCAAGTACAGAGACCTGGGGCTGGAGAGAGCCAGGTGTGCTCAGAGCGGTGAAAGGAGGCCAGTGTGGCAACAGGGGAGGGAAGGGACATGACGGGAGCCGAGAGAAAATGGCAGGTGGCTGATTGCTCAGGACCTCCCTAAGCCATGGGGAGGAGGTGGGGTTTGTTTTGAGAGCACGGGGAAGTCACTGAGGTATTTTAAGGGGGTGGGGGAGGTGGTGGGAAGGATGAGTAACAGAGGGCAACAGTGAATGGGAGGATCTGGTGGACGGAGGCTTCCCCCAAGGAAGGGGTGGTGGGGCCGTGAGCAGCAGGTGGGTTTAGGAAATATTCTGGACGTAGATGCAGAGGGATTTTGATTGTTTAGATGGGAGGCTTAAAGGAAAAGGAGAAATCAAGGGTGTTTCCTGTGTTTGGGGTTAAACTAGCAGGACGGTGGTAGCAGATAAAGCGAATTAGGAAAGGCAAAGGGAGGAGCCCACTTAACTCCATGCTGGACACGTTAAATTTAGGATGCCCATTGGGTGGTTGGATACATGGGTCCATTGGACTTGGCACCGTGGAAGGCTTTAGAATCCTAAGAAGAACATTTTCGGAAGAATGGAAATGAGGACATGGAAGCAATGAATTTGGATGACCACTTTGAGGAGTTCTGCTCTGAAGGGGTCAAGGGGAACTTTTTTTTTTGGGCAATTTAAATTTCTTTCTTTTTTTAATTGTATAGTGATTTACAATACACATTAGTTTCACGTGTATAGCACAGTGATTCAGTTCTACATATATATTTTTTTCAGATTATTTTCCATTATAGGTTAATACAAGATACTGAATATTGTTCCCTGAGTTATACGGTAAATCCTTGTTGCTTATCTACTTTATATATATAGTAGAGTGTATGTGTTAATTCCATATTCCTAATTTACCCCTCCTGCCCTCCATATCCCCTCTGGTAATCATAAGTTTGTTTTCTGTGAGTCTGTTTCAGTTTTGTAAATAGATTCATTTGCATTATTTTTTAGATTCCACTTATAAGTGATATCATATAATATTTGTCTTTCTGTGTCTGACTTACTTCACTTGGTATGATAATCTCTAGGTCTGTCCATGTTGCTGCAAATGACAACATTTCATTCTTTTTTTGTGGCTGAGTAATATTCCATTTTGTGTGTGTGTGTGTGTGTGTGTGTGTGTATACACACACACACACACACACACACACACACACATATACACACACACACCACCTCTTCTTCTTCTTTATCCATGGGAAATTGTTTCTTGATAACCTAGGGGTTATGTCCCTCAAGTTCATATGCTGAAGTTCCAACCCCAGTGCTTCAGAATATGACTGCATTTGGAGATGGGGCATTTAAAGAGGTGGTTAAGTTAAAATGAAGTCTTTAGAGTGATCCCTAATCCAGTATGACTGACGTTCTTATAAGAAGAGGAAATTTGAACATGTAGAGGCACCAGGGATGTGTGGGTACAGAGGAAAGAGCACGTGAGGACACAGTGAGATGGTGGCCATCTACAAACCAAGAAGAGAAGCGTCAAAAAACCCAACCTGCTGACACCTTGATGTTGAACTTCCAGCCTCCAGAACTGGGAGAAAATGAATTTCTGTTGTTTGAGCCCCCAGTCTATGGTGTTTTGCTACAGCAGCCTGAGCTGACTAATACGTTCAGCTAGTCACCACCCCTAAGGACGTTTGTCTGCGTGTGCACTTGGGCCTTTGACTGTTGGCTGAAATGACCACCCTCCCTGCCCCCGGTCTGCTGGCCAATATTGCTCAAAGGTCACCCCCTCTGGGAAGCCTTGCTTTATCCATCCTTTTCCAGAAGCTCCTTAGGGGAGTGGCACTGTGGGAGCTGGTGCTCTGCACAGTGCCGCCTGCACTTCTCATTCCTTTGCCTGCTTCGTTGTATCTTTTCTGCAGTGTGCACCACCTTTTTATGTTGCCTGTGCTTTGCGAGCTTGCCTCGTCTGTCTGTCTTCCTCCACTGGTATGTAAGCTGCATTCAGAGGGGCAATTTTGTCCATCTTGTCCCTGCTGCATGTCCAGGGCCTGGGACAGTGCCTGGGACCTGGTAACCACCCAATGCACTTTGGTTAATGAATAAATAAGTAAGAAATAATGGTGCAAATCTCTCCGCCACTGCTACGCATCTTGCTCTCCCAGAGGGAAGGTCCTGCCGTTTTGATGTGCCATTTGTTTTTGCCGTTAAGAATCATAACTCGGTGTTTTTCTTTGCCTTTGTGTTCCAAAGAAATGAGGCCGTGTTTGGCTTATACAGTGAGTGTTTCTGACATGCTCCATAACGATACTGTTGAGGAAGGCTGATCAAGGGTTTGCTAGCCTGAAACTTAGTTTCACATCCTGTTATATATATGACCTTCTCACTTCTCTGCCTTTGCCAAGCTTTGGTAAAAAAGTGGTAGTGCACCTATGTGCAACCCTAAACCAGGGTTATACTCCCAAGGCCTGACAAACTGCCCCGCAGTCAAGGTGTGGGCAGTGTGGGTTCTCCCGCGGTGCCGTGAAGGGGAGGGCCAGGCACACCTGGTCCGCGGTGGGTACGCTTGCTCATCCAAAGAAGAACAAAGGCTTCAGCTTCTGCCTTCCTCTCTGCAGTTTTCCCTGAGTAGATGGAGCTTTCCCTCAAACCCTCTGTAGAGTCCATGTCCTTCCCACGTGGGATAAAGAGTTGAAAGGGGGTCATTTAGAGGGCAAGCAGCAAAGGAAGCCAGCTGGCTCTGCTACCTGCTCCCCAGCCCCCAGTGCGCGTGGGAGGCTGTCTTAGCAGTGCAGTGGGCGAGGCGCTGGAGAGCCAGCCCCTCGAGTGCGGCCGGCTGCCCCACTTGACAAGCTGGGTGCCCTGGGCAAGTTCCTCTGCTTCTCTGAGCCTCTGAACTCATCTGGCAGAAGAGCATGGTGACATCTACCTTGAAGCCGTTTGTGCGGGTTAAGCAGCTGGTGCACAGTGGATGGTCACTAGCTGTCGCTGCTCTTCTCCCTTCCTGGGCTGGATCATCGTAATCCAGGACTCAGGGCCTTGGGACAGGGATGAAGATCTCAGATGAGCAGATTTACCACCGGTTTGGGTCATTTTTGTCCTCTTATTTTTAAACCGTTCATTTAGAAATGAGGGAACGGTGCTGCTTCCTAGCTTGGGCATGCGGGAAATCCCATTTTCTAGGTAAACATAAAGAGAGATCAGAGCCTGAGCACAAGAAATGAATGCCCAGTGCTGGACCACATTTGTACAGGAGCTGAGCTGGATGCAGAAGCTTCTAGATCTCAGTACTTCTGACATGCTGCTGACATGAGGGTCATTTTTCTCTCTGACTAGCTGTGCATTGTTCCTCCACAAGTTAGGAACCTCCCACTTCCCCTCCCCCTCCAGAAAGTCAGCTCCCCTTGCCGAGAGGCTCCAGACCAAGGGCTGAGAGCTGCCTGGTCCTGAAGCTGGGATCTAGTGGCTGATGGTGTGCAGGTTCCCTTCCGCTTTGACTCTTTTTCTTTTTCTCAGGGGGTTTATAAGAAGCTTGTGCTCATTCTTTCCTGTACTCATTCAGTAAACACTTACCAAGTATCTACTTCTATCTAGGGCATGCAGAGATGAAGACAGTGCTTTATGTATGGTAGTAAAATATGAACAAAGTCTCTGGGTATTCAGATAAGGGAACAACTAAAGAGTGAATGGGGTTGGGGGGGGAGGTTTCACAAAGGGGTGATACTGGAGATGGGCCTTGAAGGTTGAATAGGAGTTTGCCTGAGAAGGAGAGTCATCCCAGCCAGAGAGAACAAGAGGAAGAGAAGTACTACAAAGATTCAAAGATGTGACAGATCCCAGTGTGTTTGGGGATGTTGAGGTTTCTGTGCCGGAGTCCATGACTGGTGCAATTTTTGCCTGTGTATAGGAGTATGGATAGTAGGTATGCTTCTGTGTTTATAGAAAGGTCGGGTGTGTGTGTGTTGGGGGGTGATTGGGGGGGGGGGGAATGAATGGAACGGTTGGTAGGGCCCAGCATGAAGAGACTTGATGAGCCTGAATATCACCAGACATTGGAGAGGAAGAAGGGTCCTAGTCTGGGACAGGAAACAAAGCGGGTGAAGCTGTCACAATAGTGAATGGTTTTTCAGAACCTTCAGTGGTGGCTGCCACCGGCCACCTAGGACTGGTTGGAGCCCCTTTAATCTGGCCCCTGCCTGTGCAGCTTGACCTCCTTCCTAATGTGGCCCCTCCAGAACAGCTCAGGGCTAGGCAGAGGTCCAAAAGGAATCAAACCCCTCCCAGGCTTTGAAGTAGTTTGTAATCTTGGAGGGTGATAAAGCCCCGGGCATTTCCTGAGCGCCACTGACAAACACAGCTGCTGTTCTTATTTTTGCATTTAGTTTTTCCTATTCTGTTGGATTCATACAGACAAATTACAAAAAGACCCAGTTACTGAAGCCTGGTCCAGTTATTCACTCAGAGGACGTTTATGCTTCAGGAACTCTTCCAGGCTCTATGAGTTCAGAAAGAGGATGGATTTTTCAATGACAGCAAATTCATCGTCTTGCCCTCTGTGAAATTAATTATCTCCCTGAACCTCAGTTTCCCATCTGTAAAACTAGCAGAGCAATTCTCACCTAACGGGAACGTAACATTCAAGGTATATGGAAGCATCTGGCTCATCAGAGGCAGATTTTTGATGCTCTCCTCTGACATGTACCTTCTCTCTGAAACATTGTTTTACTTTGTTTGGGCAGGGAGATGGGTGTGGTTCCGCAGGCCACCAGCAGATGGCGCCCAACAACGCACCGTGCTGGGAACGAGGTTTCCCCCGGTCCCCGGCCCTCCCCTTCCCCCTGCCTCCCCCACCCACTCCAGCCCCTTCCCTGCCTTCCTCCCCTTCTCAGTCATTCCAGGACCCAGGCAGAAAGTCGCACAAAACACTTTGTGTTTGTCAGCAGATTCCTGGAAGGTCAAGCTGAAGGATGAATGCTCCCGGGTAGGACTGGAAGTTTCTTTTTTCTTATTTTCTTATTTATTTTTTTCTTTTCTCTTCTTTTTTTTTTTTTTGTCTCCCATGAGTTGCATCACTGGGCAGCCTCTTGGCTTTATTCATCAGACTCCTGTGGTTTTTCGACCTTTCCCAATTGTTCTGTGTCTGCTTCCTTTCCAGGTCCCTTCTGGCCAAGGCAGGATATCCAGTGTTGGCTGTGGCCAGGGAGCTGGTCCTTGTCCAGCGTTCTCTATAGTCACTCCTTCTGCCCACCCATCGTATCTCCCACTCCCAGAGCCCAAACAGATGTGGTCCTGGGGACAGAGACCTGACATTGCTGTGATCCCAGGTGACGGTCTCTCAGCCCCAAGTCCCACATAGGGGAGTCTTGCCTGGCAGGGAAATGGGTTTCATCTTCATAGTCTGATTTTTTACCTTGGAAACCCTGGCCTTTTCCCTCCCTCTCCCTCTTCCCAACCACACATGTGCTGCTGCTGGTATTTTTAATTTTGCCAGGTCTTCAAGGAACTATCCCAAATTGGGTAGCCATTTGTTTTGCAGGTATCCTGGGATGGTCCTAATTTACCATTCTGACCCATTGTCCCTGTGTCAGGTTTTAGGACCAGAGAATTGATATTTTGTTGGAGGAAGGTGAGTCTGGCCATCCAGAGGCATGCTGTAGGCGGTGTAAGAAAGTGCTTTTCTTCTTTACTCATCACCCTCACAGTATGCTGGGCGCTGTGAGTTATGATATGTGCAGGGAGCAATGAAAACAAACCTGGCCCCCAAGGAGCCCTTAGACAAGGGGGCATTAGAAGACAGACACAAATATAGTCCCTGGAGTGAGACACGCTGTGGAATAGATAGATGACACGGGTCCAGGAACTAAGAGGTGGGAGCAGGAGTGGCTTTGCTCACCATCACCCCCTAATGACCCACTTGGGGAATTTATGTTTCCAGTCACTTCTGCAACTTTGGGCTCTGAGGGTCTAGAGGTCTTGGGTCCCAGAGTGGCAATGTCATCACCAAGGAATACAACAAGAACCCATAGACTTAAAGCTACAGCATCTGCTGGCCATTTTGGGCTCTTTGTGCCAATAATCATCAGGCAAAGAAAGGAGTTCCTCTACTGGTAGAAGTAATTGGCTGTGCTCATCATGAGGAAGTGGGGCTGCTGCTTTACAAAGAGGGCAGGGGAAATATGTTTGGCGTTGAGTTGGTCCCCTGGGCATCTCTTGGCACTCCCACACTCGATTTTGACACTAAATGAGCAAGTTCCATAGCTATGGCTTAATAGGGGCTCAGGCCCCCTTAAGGGATGGTCAGGCCTCCCTCTGCCTCAGGAAAATCCACATAGGTCAGCAGTGCTAGCTAACATGGTGGGAAACAGTGTGGGCGGTGGAGCAAGGAGACGATGAACTTCAGATACGACCTTGGGAACAACGCAACAGCCCCTGTCTTGTAAGTTTCCCCAGGAAGTATGCCCAATCAGAATCCCCAAGAAGCTGTGCCTTAATAGAGTGAACTTAATATGAGAGGCAAGGGATGTGAGTGGTGAAGGGTTGGACTGCCTTGTTGATGCCCATGTAGACCCCTTTTACCTGATAGCTCCTTCTCTTGAGAATTGCCTTGGATAAGTGGCTGCAGCCCTGGAAATGCTTGCAAGGTTATGCTCTCCCCCAGAGGATGGGTTCCAGCCAAAGGTTAACTCGGGATACAGAAGACTAGACTGACCCCTTGCCTCAAGGTAGGACAACTCTAGGGTTTCTTTTATAGTCCACATAGGCTTCAGCTGAGCCCCGATTTTTGCTTAGCTCTCTCCACTGTCCAATCTGCTTCCCTCTCCTCCATAAGGATCTTACTGAGAGCCCTCCCTTAATGGATCACTTGCACAAGGATCCCTGACTTAGTCCCTGCTTCTAGAGAACCTGACCGAAAATCTATAGCTGTTGGAACAGAAGGGAAGGAGACACTTTTGTCTGGGAGCTCAGAGGAGACTTCCTTCGGGTAAGTCTTGAAGGATGCATGGGAATTTGATTATAGGAAAAGACATTCCAAGCAGAGGAACAGCATAAGAAAGGTACAACAGCCATGTGCTCTGTCTCGAGAATATTGGGATGTTTTATCTGGCTGAAGTGCTAAGCTTATGGGGTAGGATGGGCTGTGAATGGCAGAAGTAGTTTGAAACTAATTTGTAAAAGTCCAGGTAAGAAGATGGACTTCAAGCTTTACATCCGAAATAACCCTGGCTAGAGCTCTTCCCTTGCTCTGTTGCAATTGGCTCGGACCTGAGGGACCACCACTTACGAGTTAGTGGCTATATAAAAAAAGCATCCGATGTCACATTCCAAGTCAGTGGGAGAGTTAGGGTGTAAAACTCATGCTCCCAATTTCCAGCCCCAGGCTTTATCCTTTGCTCATAATAATGAAGTCCTTTGACTACTAAAATAATATTTTTAGCCCACTCCTGCACTGTGGAGATAGACGTATCCTGATTCATCTATTCCTAACGTTCTTAACTGTTTCTTTTTTCTTAACAATTCCTAACGATTAATAGTAATTCAGATTCATTAGCCTCACTCTATGTCAGGTGCTTTCATGTACATTAACTCATTTGATTCTCACAACTACCCAGTGAAGCACGTAGTGTTACTCTCATGTTAGAGATTAAAAAACAGAGTCAGTGAGAGGTCAAATAAAGTATCCAATGGAGAAACCCAAGATTTCCCCATTTTACGACTAGAGTATGTTTTCTTCTATGTCATTTATTTTTTGTTGCATAACAAACCACCCCAAATCTTAGTGGATTAAAACAACAACAACTTATTTATTTGAGGACTCCCTGGGTTGGCGATTTGGACTGGGACCAGCTGGGTGGTTTTTCTGCATCAGTGGTGAGCTTCTGGTTGGCTAGGCAGCTGTTTCTCGAGGTTAGCTGGCTTGCGGCTGGGGCACTGGGGCAGTTTGTGTCTCATCACGCCACGGACAAGCCCAGGCTCTGTCGCACGGTAGTTGTCTTAGGATCCAAGAGCAGCCAGTTTAGACAGGCTCCAGCGTGTGAGCGCCTTTTAGCCTCTGTTTGTGTCAAAACGGCTAACATCCCGCTGACCAAGTTACCTGGCTCAGAATCTGTGTGGTGGTCGCTGCCCAAGGGCGTGGGTGCAAGGAGGGAATAATTGGTGGCACTGTTCATGCATCACATTTTGTTTTCAAAACACTTTTTTTAGATGATAAAAATGAATGTATGTATGATATATTTATATATTATACATGTATTATATGTATATTGTGTTCGTTTGGAAAATTGGGGAGATACAGAAAAATCTAAAGAAAGACAAAAATCATCTATAATGTGCCACTCAGAGATGATCATTGTCAGTATTTTAGTGTTTCCTCCTGTCTTATGAGCTTTTGAGTGAATTTATGACTGTGTGTGTATATATGTTTGTGTAATATTTTCTTCTAAAAGAATATCAGAGCCTGCCTTCTAAATTGACATTATATTTTGAACATTTCCCCATGTCACCAAATAATTCTTGAAAATATGATACCTTTCAATATTCTATCATATGTCTCCACCATATTTATCCTTACCCTGTCTTTAATTTATCAAGTTTTTTTTTTCTTTTTGCTATTTAGGTTGCTTGCATTTCTTTTTGTTTGTTTGTTTTTAGGTATTATAAACGACAGTATATTGAAGACGCTGGAATATAAATCTTTATCCACATTTCTGGTGATTTTCCTAGGACAGATCCCCAGAAGTGAATTACTAGATCAAAGAAGATAACATTGCTAGGGCTTTTGATACATTTTGCTAAACTGCTTTCCTGGAATTTACTCTCTCACAGCCTGCATTGTGGCACTCTCAAGAGTGCTAAGTATTATCTTGAAAAGAGAAAAATGATCATTTTTGCCAATTAGGCAAAAAATGGTACCTTATTTTAATTTGCATTCCTGGTAAGCAGTAAGGATAAACATTTTAGAAATGCTTATTGACCACTTATAGTTCTTCTGTGAATGTCTTTTTCTTTAAAAAAGATGTACATTTTACATCAATTTGTATGAATTGCCCTGTATTCATGTTTGCTAAATTACAAATATTTTCCTACTTAGGTTGTCATTTGCCTTTTCATTTTGTTTGTGGAATTTTTTTGACCTGTGGGGTTTAACGTGTTTTGTTGTTGAATCTATTTTTCTTTCTTTTTTGATAACAGCCATTGCTTTCATGTTTAGAACGTCTTTTTTGACCTATCTCTTAAAAAAATGTAAGAGGTAGTGGCTTTGCCACTTAGCAGAGCAATGTTCAGAAAGGCTGTCTGTCTCTGGAACCAGAACTGACAGGTAGAGCTGATCTGCTGTGTGACATTTCCCCTCCAGCTGAGCTTGTGTCGACTGCCTCCAGGGTCCCTGGTTAACTGACACAAGGATGCTTGGCAAAGGCCTTTGGGGCCTCGTGGTGATGCGGTGAGCCCATCAGGAAGCCTGCTTTTCCTCTTACCGTTGGCCCCAGCCTCCCATCATCCCGGGAAGCGGGGGCCACACTCTTCTTTGTGTCTTTTATAATCCTGGTTGGACTCATCACCAGATACTCCGAGGTCCACGCTGCGTGGTAGTCTGTCGTCTTCCCCATGGTGTGAACTTGAATCCCAGTGGCCGTGAGGCTGGTGTGTGACGGCGTTGCTTAGCGGATTGATGAGCAGAGCCATTCCTGTCCAGCTCCTGTATTTCAAAGTAGCTTTTTAGTGCCACCTGTGGAGTAATCGAGTGGTTCTTTCTTGATGTGCGCTAAAGATACAAGGGAATAACATTGGTGTTGCAGATTCTCATTTGTACTGATGGGGATCTGAGGTTGATTTCCTAGTGGTAACTGGGAGAGAACATGGTTGTAGTGGAAAAAGGTGGAGGATACAGAGCCATTCAGAACGGTGTTCCCATTCCTCTCAGCCTCTTATTATGTGGCTCCGACCAATCACTGACCTTCCTGAGCCTCTACCTCTGATCGTTAGTAGAAACTGCCTTTCTCAGAGAACTGTTATGAGTATGGAATGAGGTGATGTAGATCATGTATGGAATGAGATAATGAGGTTATGGTTGGCACATAATAGGTTCTCAGTAAACGGTCAATAGTATTTTTTTTTTCTTTTTTGGCCATACCTCACGTGGCATGTGGGATCTTAGTTCCCTGACCAGGGATCGAACCTGTGCCCCCTGCAGTGGAAGCGTGGAGTCCCAACCACTAGACTGCCAGGGAAATCCCGGTCAATAGTATTTTTATCCAGAAAAAAAAAGCGATCTAAGTAAAAAAAATTAAATGATGGTTTAGAGATGTTGGC
Source organism: Balaenoptera borealis (assembly GCF_965194805.1). Taxonomy (NCBI): domain Eukaryota; kingdom Metazoa; phylum Chordata; class Mammalia; order Artiodactyla; family Balaenopteridae; genus Balaenoptera; species Balaenoptera borealis. The sequence goes on along the minus strand of NC_138871.1, from coordinate 83,569,590 downwards.
AATTTGTGAAAATTTCAAGAATAATTTTTTGGAATGTCAGGGATCTGTCACTCTGCTTTCCCAGAAACATGAGGTGTGATGGGTTAGGTGTAATGCAAAAACACAGCACTGCACACCTTCTGTAAGCATCGATTTTGATATTAAAACACACAGTGATATGTAATGGAGTTGGATGCAAAATTCACATGAACTTCTAGGAAAAAACATAAGGCTTCAAGGAAATTGCTCACCAGGGCAATTTGAGGGAGCAGTTTCCTCCCAGCCTTCCTGGCAGAGAACTTCCCAGGAAGGTTCCCTCCTCTTGGGCACGAACAGTATCTTTATACACTACTTGTGGGGACATTGGAGCTGTGGAGAGACTATATCTTGTTCTTCAGGCACTCCCCTGGCCCCTTGACATTTGGTGTAACTGGGGGACTTGTCATAGACAACGAAGTGTGGGCAGAAGTGATATTTGTCATGGGAGCAGAAGCTCATGAGCCAGCATCTGGTTCGCCCTTTTGCTCTGTCCAGTCTCAGCCATCGTGGAAATGGGACGAGCTTCTCTTAGCCTGGGTCTCTGGCAGGGTCTCCCAGTAGGTCACAGTGACATGTATTGGGTGGGCCAAAAGGTTCGTTTGTTTTTTTCCGTACGATGGCTCTAGTAGCACTTAGTTGTCTTTAACTTCATTAGAAACAATCTTGTTAGATTGTATGTGACAGCTGTCATATCAGTGTGCATTTAAAAAATGACATCAAAATCGGTGAATTTTTGTGTAGCCATTTTAATATTGAAGATGGAAGAAAAAAGCAACATTTTCGGCATATTATGCTTCATTGTTTCAAGAAAGGTAAAAACGCAACTGAAATGCAAAAAAAGATTTGTGCAATGTACGGGGAAGGTGCTGTGACTGATCAAACGTGTCAACAGTGGTTTGCGAAGTTTCGTGCTGGAGGTTTCTCGCTGGACGATGCTCCACGATCCGGTAGACCAGTTGAAGTTGATAGCGATCAAATCGAGACATTAATTGAGAACAATCAACGTTACACCACGCAGGAGATAGCTGATATACTCAAAATATCCAAATCAAGTGCTAGTCATTTTCACCAGCTTGGTTATATGATTCCCTTTGATGTTTGTATTCCACATAAGTTAAGTGAGAAAAACCATATTTCCTCATGCCATTTTCTAATTAAATGTAATGAAAAAGTTCTGTTTTTAAAACAAATTGTGACGGGCAATGAAAAGTGGATAGATACTGTACAATAATGTGGAATGGAAGAGATGGTGGGGCAAGCGAAATGAACCACCACCAACCACACCAAAGGCCGGTCTTCATCCAAAGAAGGTGATGTTGTGTATATGGTGGGATTGGAAAGGAGTCCTCTATTATGAGCTCCTTCCAGAAAACAAAACGATTCATTCCAACAAGTACTGCTCCCAATTAGACCAACTGAAAGCGGCACTCGACGAAAAGCGTACAGAATTAGTCAACAGAAAATGCATAATCTTCCATCAGGATAACGTGAGACCACATGTTTCTTTGATGACCAGGCAAAAACTGTTACAGCTTGCCTGGGAAGTTCTGATTCATCCACCATATTCACCAGACGTTGCACCTTTGGATTTCCATTTATTTCTGTCTTTACAAAATTCTCTTAATGGAAAAAATTTCAATACCCTGGAAGACTGTAAAAGGCACCTGGAACAGTTCTTTGCTCAAAAAGATAAAAAGTTTTGGGAAGATGGAATTATGAAGTTGCCAGAAAAATGGCAGAAGGTAGTGGAACAAAAGGGTGATACGTTGTTCAATAAAGTTCTTGTTGTAAATGAAAAATGTGTCTTTTATTTTTACTTAAAAGACCAAAGACACTTTTTGACCAACCCAATAACACAAGCGAGAAATCAGCCTCTGTTGTTTTAAGTCTCTGGGCATTTGGGATTATTTCTTTCTGTAACTGCAGCAGAACCAAGCTTATTCTGACTGATACACTACTTGAGGGCAGATGTGGAAATGCACATGGCTTCACTTTGCCCATATGGCCTTCACAGTGCTGCATTCACAGCTGACACTCAGATGTGTTTTATTTCAGACACTAATGGAGCAGGTCTGGGCCTCGCCGAAAGGATTTGGGTGTGAGGGTGACTGAGCTGGAACATTCCATTGATACCTGCCCCCATTGGTACCAGGGCCCCAGCACTGGTTTGGCTGATGAGGCTCATGAGGAGAAGTAAGGGCAAGGACAGACCTTTGTTCAGCATCTACTGGGTAGCAAGGCCTGAACTAGGTGCTTTCTCTACGTTCTAAAGATCATAGCAGCCTAGGGAGTTATTATTATTACTTCCCTTTTATAGATGGGGATGTGGTATCTCAAGGAAGTAACTTATTCAAAGCCCCAAAGCTGGTAATGGTCCAGGCTGAGATGCAAACTCAGGCTGAGGAAATGAACTATGAAGGGAGAATCTGTGTCCTTCTCATCCATCATTTATATTTCTCTGCAGTGCTGATTCTCATCAAATTAGAGCCAGGAAGCATTTTCTGACCACTCAGTCTAAAAAGGATCTTGTCCCCTGCCTCTGCATCATCGTTTTTTCTTACTGTGTGTTTTCCTCCATAGCTCTTAATTGTTTACTATCTGCCTCTCCCATCATGCTATAAATTCTAGCACAGAAAGGACCACATCATCTCACTACCTCTTGGGTGCCCAGGACCTGTTCACTAATGGCACACAGGAGGCATTTAGTAAATAGTTGCTTTATTCAATAAATGAAGATCCCATATGTTGATGGAGGGTAATGTAGAGGTTGAAAGCACAGACTCTGGAGCCATACTACCTGGTTTTGAATCTCAACTTTGTTACTTCCTGGCTGTGTGACCTTGGGAAAGTTACTTAACCCCTCTGTGCCTCATGTTTCTCATCTGTTGAATGAGGATAATACTAATAACTTTCCTCATGATAGTTGTAAGGATTGAAAGATGTGTAAAACATCTTGTAAAGCATTTAGAACAGTGCCTGGCACACAGGAAGTGCTCAGTGAGTACCAGGCATTTGTATGTGTGAGTCCACTGGACAGTGTCCAGAATATGTTTCTCATACTATCGCTGGTAGAGCCCATGAGAAAATGGTTGATGTTGCAGCGCTTGAAATCATTTGCTACAGTAGAAGGATCATGGAACTTGCAGTCAGACTGACCTGGAATGCTATCAATACCTAAGTTCTGTGACCCTTAACCAGATATGATAAACTGAATGTTTGTGTCCCCCCAAAATTCATGTGATGAAACTGAACGCCCAATGTGATGGTATGAGGAGGTGGGGCCTTTGGGAGGTGATCAGGTCATGAGGGTGGAGCCCTCATGATGGAATTAGTGCCCTTATCAAAGAGACCCCAGAGAACTCCCTCCTCCCTTCCACGTGAGGACACAGCAAAAAGACTATATACCAGGAAGCAGGCCCTCACGTGACATCGGATCTGCCATCATCTTCATCTTGGACCTCCAGCCTCCAGAACTGTGAGAAATTAATATCTACTGTTTATAAGCCACCCAGTCTCAGGTGTTTTTGTTACAGTAGCCTGAGCGGACTAAGGCACCAGGTGATTGGGGCAAACCCATTGCCCATGCGAATTTGTTTCCCCATCTGTGAGTTGTGCTGTGTTAGCAAGCACATAGACTGACATTGCTGGGAGGGAGTGATACACAAAATAATGATGAAAACAACAATGACATATATGCATGGCAGACTTAGTATGTGGATAAGATGAAACTTGGCCTGTGAAGACCTCCTGCTCAGTGTAGGCGAAGAGCCTGTGAGTGTCTGTAACAAATGTGAACAAATGTATGTATGAAGGTGGATTTTGCTGAATGAATGCAGAGAAGAGACGGCATTGCTTTTTTGGTTTAGGACTTGAAAATCTTGTACTGTGAGGGTAGGAGAGATTATGTAGGCGACAAGAATTTCTCGGGGATTAGGTGAAAGTCTGGCATTGAGAATCGCATTTTGAAGATTTTGCCACGCACAACGTTCCTCTTGTCCTCCTCATGGGGCGGCCTGTGTGGGAATGGCTCTCTACTAATCTGTCGTGACATGGCTTGAGCTCATGATCACATCTTCTGCTTACAACTGACTATGTGGGAACAAAGAAATCAAAACCATGGTTCCTAAAAGATTCCCTAATGGCTGCAATATTTTGGCTTCCTGAGCATAACTGAATTAATTCATGGTTTTTGTAGACTAGTAATGGAATCCATCGACCTATGGCTCTGTCATGCTTGTTTGGCAGATATGCCAATTGGTTCCATTAATTCTGGGAGAAAACAGTTGTCAGCCAGTTTTTCTTTGCACCTCACCTGCACAGTTAAACATTGGGTGGTCTTTTTCTCCAGTTGAATAGATTAATCTGTTCCTTGTATAAAAGGAATCGTGAGCTGAAACATTACATCAAACTGCTAGTCTGCATCCTACACTATGGAATATCAGCTTTATTAGTTCCATTCTTCAAGACATTGTGAAATAATGGGAAACACATTGTGTAACGGAGGTACACTTAATCTGTATGGCAGATTTCAGTGCACACAATTCCAAATGACCTTCTTGGTTTTCTAACTAAGTGTAAATTACTTAGTAACATTGGAGTTAACGAAACTACTATTCACTCAAAACAACATTGCTATGATTCATTTAATACAAAGTCCACGTGAGATGCCTCTAGTATATGAAATACATTATGGGTAATTATGCAGTTGCTAAAGTCTTCTAAAGCATTTGTTTGAAAATTCAGGAAATGGAAACATCAGCAAATCCAGATGTTAATTAACCTTGACAGTGATCACAGTGTAACTCTTTTGGTAAATAAGGCTGGGAAACATATTGTTATTGTTATTTGCTAAACAAGAGGGAAAAAAAATCTAGAGGTTAATAAAGTTTGCAAATCACTTCTCAGCTACTCCCTCATTTGTAATTTTTGACTCCATTTTAGAGAGATTCTGGGGAAATCATGGCTGAAAATTTTGTGAGGAAATGTGACACTTCTTGAGATGATGAAGAAAGTGATCTTCTGCAGTTGTTTGGTCTAAAAAAAAAATTCCTTTTCCTTGTCAAGGTCATCCTATTTTCACAATACGCAAGTGAGAGGTTTGTTTAAAAAACTCAAAGGACTTCAAAATTCTACCTAATCAGAACTTTAACTCTGGTGCCATCCTTAGTCAATAAACATCTTTTATTATCTTCCAGGCACAGTGAAGGCAGGTACTTAATTGGGAAGAAGATTGAGGAGGAAGGTTGGGAGAACTGAATTGATTAAAAAAAAAACAAACACCTTTCTATTATTTTACTTTTTATCCTTTTTTTATGTATAAAATGTTGAAATATCAGGGTTAGAGGAAACTTTACAAGTTATTTAATCCAGTTGACCACTGAATTTCCTCTAGAGAATTTGTGTCACTGGTCTTCTAACTTCGACTTGAAGTTGGGTGGTGGGAAGCTCAGCATGAACTTGCAGTCTTCCTAGTTCAACTCTTTCACTAGATTTTGTAAACAATTGAAGTAGAGTCGATTTATAATGTCATGTTAGTTTCAGGTATACAGCACAGTGATTCAGAGATATATACATACATATTTATATATATATAGAGAGAGATATAGATATAGATACAGATATAGATATGGCTATTCTTTTACAGATTCTTTTCCCTTATAGGTTATTACAAAATATTGAGTAGAGTTCCCTGTGCTATACAGTAAGTCCTCTTTTATATATGGTGGTGTGTATCTGTTAATCCCAACCTCCTAATTTACACCTCCCTCTTTTTGACTATTAATTTCTTCCTTACTTATTTTAAAATTTAGCTAAAATTCATTTCCTCATAAAGTCTCCTTGGTCCTAATTCCTTCTCCACCTGCCTCCACCCCCCCTTTCCCCTTATGGTCTCACGCCCACGTCTACTTCTTCTACAAGACCAGCTGTGTCTGATAGCATCCCTCTGGCCCTCCAGACCCTCTCTTCACCTCGTCCCTCTGCGCTCTGCCCTGGGACGCTGACCTATATGGAATTCAAGGGGCTTCATCCGTGGGGTCCTGTATGCTCTGACTTCTGGTTGGCTTTGGCCATAGGAGACTGAAAGGAGAGAGGAGAGTGAGTTCGGATGTCTGTATTACCTAGGCACCTACCGGTGGGGTTCTCTCTGGTTGGGTTTGTTCTTGCTGATTGTCACTGATTGTTTTTCAAGGAGACCTTCTCTCTACATGACTTCTTCAGGTTTCAGAAACTACTTCCTCCCTACATACTCTCTGTCTTGGGGGGACAGCTTCTCTGCTTCTAGCCTTCTTCTTTTGTTCCTTTTACACCTATTCCATTGCAAATAGTCCCTTCGTAAACAAATCTTCCTCGAATTAACCCAATTGGATAAAGCCATCTGTTTCCAGTTGGGACTCGGGCTGATACAATAGCCCTTCAGATAATTCTAATACACTGCGTATCCACTATGTCTTCTCCACTCGAATGCCCCAAGAACCCTCAACTGTGACTAGCATTGCATGGCTTTAGGAATTCTACCCATTCTCTGCAATGTTCCAATGGGGCAATTTCCCTGATGAAGTGTGGGACCTAGAGCTGAAAGCAGTGGTCCTGGGCTGATCAGAACACGGCAGGGGGGCTTCCCTGGTGGTGCAGTGGTTAAGAATCCACCTGCCAATGCAGGGGACACGGGTTCGAGCCCTGGTCTGGGAAGATCCCACATGCCGCGGAGAGACTAAGCCTGTGCGCCACAACTACTGAGCCTGTGCTCTAGAGCCCGTGAGCCACAGCTACTGAGCCTGCGAGCCACAACTACTGAGCCCGCGAGCCACAACTACTGAAGCCCGTGCGCTTAGAGCCCGTGCTCCACAACAAGAGAAGCCACCGCAATGAGAAGGCCGCGCACCACAACGAAGAGTAACCCCCACTCGCTGCAGCTAGAGAAAGCCTGCACACAGCAACAAAGACCCAACGCAGCCAAAAAAAAAAAAAAAAAGAACACAGCAGCGTTCCCTTTCATTGCCTCTGGAGAGCACGTTAGCCACTGACACAGCTGAGGGCACGTGTGCAGACCTCCTTTGCACACCATGTTGTGTGGTGGCAGCATGCCGAGCTTGTAGTTGTGCTGTGTGATGTGAGGCTTGCTGTCGGTCAGACCTCAGGGTGAGTCCCGGCTCCACCACTTACCAGACGTGCGAGCGACTCTGAGTCCATAAGATGGGCTAAAGTGCTGCTCCCTGCCTCCCAGCTGTGTCCTGAGAGTTAAATGAGCCAGTGTATGGGGAACTGCTCTCTGAACTGTAAAGGGTGGTGCAGCTGTGACTATTATTATTCATCAGGTGGTGTTACCTCTGCTCTTCTTCTTCCTTCTGTCTCTCCCTTCCCCTACCTCTCTACTCTCCCTCCCTCTCCTCTTCAGCAGCTGCAGGGGTGTCATCTCTGACAGAAATGTCTCTCAACACTTCACCTCCAGATCCATCAACGTTCTAGGCATTTCTCAAAGGCCAGCTCACGATGGCCGCCTTCCCAGCACTCTCCCCGATCAACCACTCTCCTCATTTTCTGCTAGAACCTTTGTATTTCTCCTGGAACACTTTGCTATTCCTAACTCTTAGAAAGCTAGAGACAGAAGGAATCTTAGTTATCCTCTGGTGCTACCTTTCTGTTTTAGAAAAATGAGTAAGTTGAAATTTAGGAGGGGGAGCAACTTGTCCAAATGGATGGAGTAAATGAGGGATGCAGTCAGAACCCAAAGCCAGGACTCAAGCCTCTCGGCCCAGAGCTGCTCCCAGGACACCCCTGCACCTTGAGGACTGTCTGTCCTGCCCCGTGGTGGATGGTGTGTCCTTTTACTATTCAGCTGTGAACTCTTGGAGGGCAGAGGCTGTGACTCATTCTTCTAAGTTCTCACCTGTAGTGACATTTACCTGTAGCCTGGCCAGTCTATTCAAGGCACAGATGACTGCTGTACTGAGGCTGGAATGGAGAACAAGACTGAAAAACTGGGATTAAGTCAAATGCTGACTGAAAGCTTCTTCATCTTCTGCCTCCTTTCTCACCCCAGATGATATACCCACTTTTTAAAATCCAAGGCCAAGATGGGATTATCACTTTCCCCGTTAATTTTAAGTGAACATTTTTGAGATTCCTGAATCTAACTCGTGAGTTCTGCTGAACAGAGGTTTTGGAACACTGTCAAATTAAAAAGGCTCAGGAGTACATGAAAATGGAAAATTCAGTTGCGAGGAAGTGACTTCCTTGGCTTATTGCAGTGAGAAAAGTTAGCTGACAAGAGTGAATCTTCAAAGAATTAATTTACAGAACTATGTGTTTAACATTGCAGCCTCAGCTGAAAGAGCCAGAGAGTCGGAAAAAGTGTGTGTGTGGGGAAAGTTACTGACGGCCTTGGTACCTTGTGAGGAAGGCAAACCAAATCAGCGTCCCAGAGTGGGGAGGATGGCCCTGGGCGCCGAATCTTTCCAATAAGGTACACTCTGCAAGGTAGCGTCTTGCCTCCTTGAGGTTCTGTCGGTAGAGCTTTCCAGTGGAGTGGCCAGTGTCCTGGAGCTTCCTTTTGAGAGCCACAGAGAGCTGAGAAGCCAGGCTGATTCTTAGCATGCCATCAAGTTCATGTTTCTCAAGGAGTGTGGTAGCACATCGAAGCAAGACCTGTTGTGATAGCTACATGCAGGAGAGCATTTTTTTTTTAAACCATGGGAGCAGGGGCGGCTCTAACACCTGCTCCTCTGCTTCCTAATGTGGTATATCCTGTGCTCAGGTGCCAGATTGGTATGGCGGCATGCAGGAAGTATTAGGGAGAGAGTGGGGTATTCAGAAGATAGCACCAGCTTTGGAATCAAACAGAACTGGGCTTGAGTCTGAGTTCTGCCATTTAACTTGCTAGATGATAATAACTTACCTCTTTGAGGCTCAGTTTTCTCACTCGTGAAATGATGACAAAGAAACTTACCTTGACAGCTATTGTATTGAATGGCGATCAGTATCTCCAGTTATAGCTTATACTAGTACCCAGCACATAGTAGATGTTGCTACTGATAATGGTGCTGCTGATAGAGACGACAGTGACGGTGACGGTCATCATGGTGCTGGCGGCTGAGTAGCAATGGGGCTTTTTCTTCCCATTCAGTATTTTGAAGTACATGATTCTTCTTTGTGATTAGGAAGTAGCACCCAAATACAATAGAATAATGGGATTCCCTGGCTGGAGGGGATCATAAAGACCTTTTCCTCTAACCTTCTACATGTGATGCCTAAATACATTTAAATTAGTATTTCGTCCTCTGTTTCAATATCCTCCTGATGGGGCATTCAGTAACTCACTACCCTGATGTTGATCAAATGGTTTCTTTCTGAGCAGTAGTTTCCTAACCTGGAAAATAGGGTTGATAATGCCCAGGTATCAAGATTGTTACAGAGGTCAGAGGTCATGCATGTCAAAGGTCAAGACAGAAGTGCAATAACTGTTTTCCTCTCTCCCTTCTCTTTCCCTTCCCTGGAAGCTGCTTGTTTCATCTTTGGATGGCTCTATTTTTTTTTTAAATCAATTTCTGACTCCCCGGGCTTTCACTCATCAGTCTCAATTTCCCTCTTTCTGGCCACCCAGGATGAATTGAGTCAGTCTTCCCTAAGCCAGCCCTGCAGACATCACTCTTGTCCCTCAGCGTCTCATCTCTAGTCCCTGGTTCCTTTGGTCACTCCTTGTCATCACATGGTTTCCAGGCCTCTTGCCCTATTTAGTCTTCTCTGAGTATGTGCCTACTTCCTACTCAAACCATGGTACCTCTCAGAGTCAAGGGAGACAGGGTATTTAGAGAGCATCTCACTTGTAGTTTTGTATCTGGAGAAACAGACGCCCAACATGAGGAGTATTAGCACAGCAAGTTCTGTCGTGGTCGGCGGCATGTCCTAGTAGGTGTTTTCTGATTTATCTGTTTACAGCTGTGATGCCATTGTGGCAGCAACTTTTACACTTTCATTGCAGTGTTTCTTAACTCTTTTGAGAATGGGCTCCAGATACAGCAAAAGGATTCTCTTGGTGGTAAGAGTATCTGGATTCTTTTTTTTTTTAAATAAATTTATTTATTTATTCATTTATTTTTGGCTGCGGTGGGTCTTCGTTGCTGTGTACGGGCTTTCTCTAGTTGCGGCGAGTGGGGGCTACTCTTCGTTGCGGTGCGTGGGCTTCTCATTGCGGTGGCTTCTCTTGTTGCGGAGCACGGGCTCTAGGCGTGCGGGCTTCAGTACTTGTGGCACACGGGCTCAGTAGTTGTGGCTTGCGGGCTCTAGAGTGTGGCTCAGTAGTTGTGGCGCATGGGCTTAGTTGCTCCGCAGCATGTGGGATCTTCCCGGACCAGGGCTCGAACCCGTGTCCCCTGCACTGGCAGGCGTATTCTTAACCACTGCGCCCCCAGGGAAGCCCTGAATTTTTAAAGAACATTTTACATGCAACAGCAATTGGTGTTCCTTAGCACAGCAACTTGAAATTTGGATGAGCATCCACTCTTTGAAGCTGGTGCAGCTGTACGGCAGAGGCATGGAGCTGGTTATTTTTATTCCACATGGCAACAGGGTGGTGAAGAAGAAGGCAAGCTTCCCTTGTGAGATGGGGCTGAAGTACTTCCTCCAGTTACATCTAGTGGTTCAAGTGCAAGTGCATCATCCTATCTCTCTAGACCTCAGTTTCCTCTTCTTAAAAGGAGGGTTATGACCTGTTCATTGCCTAACACTAAGGGTTGTGGGAAGATTATGTGAAAATAATGTGTCAAAGGATTTTTTTGAACTATAAAGCATGATGCATAAGCACATTTTCTTGCAATCTAGGCTGAGTAGATTTTCTACTGCTCAGTTATCTTCTGTGAATTCACAGCCATCTTGGTCACCTGAGGCAGGTTGCCAAGTATGGAGTACACTCAGGTTCACTGTTCTGGATTTTTCTTTTCTCAAGCTCAAGTTCAAGACTCCAGTTTTCCTGAATGTCTTCTTGGACGACATCAGCCGTGGTGAGTTTTCTGTCATCTGAGCCTGGTCCTACCTGTTGTGTTTTTTATTTTGGGTACAGTTATATTAGTCTACTTCATGTTTGTCTCCCCTTTAACCAGTTTCCAGCAAGTTCTGCCAACTTCAGGCCTTACAAGACTGTCCAATTAAATCCTTTTACATCTCACAAATGCATAAAAATAGAGCTTCTGAAGCAAGAGATAAAAGCTGAGAACATGTTAAGAGTTACCTTCCATTTATAATGATTTGATTATAATCAATGATTTGATTATAGTGAGGTTAACTATTTCTCTTAAGTTTTGGGCCATACATATTTCTTTTTTCCTCCCTCCTTCCTTCCTTCGGTTACTGGACTAAACTTGGGTCCACTTGCCCGCGCACAGTAAAGCCAGCCAATCTACTGACACCAGGCTTTGGTGAAGGAAAATGCAGCGTTTATTGCAGGGCGACAAGCAAGGAATCCAGATAGCTAGTGCTTAAAAGATTGGAACTCCCCAAAGGCTTTCAGGGAAAGGTTTATAAAGACAGGGTGAGGGAGAGGCATTGTGGGGTGTGTGACCAGCTCGTGGACATTCTTCTGATTGGTTGCTGGTGAGGTAATTAGGAGTCAACATCATTAACCTTCTGGTTCCAACCGGTCTGGGGTCTGTGTCATTGTGGGCAGCATACAGTTCACTTCTTCCACCTGGTGGGAGTTTCAGTATCTGCAAAACAGCTCAAAGGACATGGTTCCAAATATTATCTACAGCCCTTGAGGAGGAACTAAATGTCCTTGACTTTGCTTAATGGCCAAACTAATATTATTTTGTCTTGCTTGACTGTTTTCCTTTCTTTCTGCATTTTCTCACTTCTCTGATTAAATTTATTCTTTGATTAAAGTTTTCGTACAGACAAAAGGCAGGCAGAGGGCATGGGGGAAGCCCTGTTCTGGGAAGACCCCACAGTCTCCTGCTCGGTTACACTTCCCTCCTTCTGCCCTCTCTCTCTCTCTTCTTTTCTTTCCTTTTTAAAAAAATTCTCATTTGTATCTTTTCCCATTACCTTCAATGTTTATTTTTCTAAATTTGTTAGATTTTGCTTTATGGTTTTTATCTTTGTTGATATACTTCAAACGTCTTCTTATATATGAAGATTATGTAAATACTGATCAATTTTATCTAAGTATTCTTATGTGTTAAAAAATGAAATCTTTAATTCATTTAGAACTTAGATTATAAAATATAAGTCAGGGTTCTAGTATGGTATTTTTTCCCTAAGGAGTTTCATTGCCTTTGCCAAGTGGAATCCTTTTTCTTCCCAGCTGAAACAAAATTATACCATTCCATTGATTTGCCTGCCTATATTGGCAAGAGGCTATGATTCTTTCTGTTTTTGTTATTTTAGTTTTAAAGTTCATTTTAATATCTTTTATTGCATGGATTCCCTCATTTTATTTCTACTCTTCCCCATTCCCTCCCTCATAATGTCCCATTTAGTTTTTCTTTTTTTAATTTTTATTTATTTATTTATTTATATTTATTTCTGGCTGTGTTGGGTCTTTGTTTCTGTGCGAGGGCTTTCTCTAGTTGCGGCGGGCGGGGGCCACTCTTCATCGCAGTGCACGGGCCTCTCACTATCGCGGCCTCTCTTGTTGTGGAGCACAAGCTCCAGACGCGCAGGCTCAGCAGTTGTGGCTCACGGGCCTAGTTGCTCCACAGCATGTGGGATCTTCCCAGACCAGGGCTCGAACCCGTGTCCCCTGCATTGGCAGGCAGATTCTCAACCACTGCGCCACCAGGGAAGCCCCCATTTAGTTTAATAGATTTATTCCTATAGATAATCTTTAGGATGTCAAGTCTCCCAAGATATTCCATTGTATTTTGATTGAAATTGCATTACCACAACTGGATAAAACAGACTCCAGAAAATAAAGTAAAACCAATAATAGCAGAGTAGAAATTCAGTGTTGTACAAAAATAATAATAGAGCACCAAATCAAAGTGAAATATGGATGGAGAGAAAAATGACAGATGTAAAAAATCAGAGAAAAGATGATGTAAATAAACATGGACTAGAAAAAAGAATAACTGCTAGGCCTAAAGAACAAATCAGCAAAAATATTCAAAGTAATACAGAATAAAATGTTTCTAAAACCAAGTAAGTTGTGAACCTGTCAGGTGAACTTTATCCAGAAGATTTAATTAAATCTGACAAACAGTTTTACACATCCTGGAGAAAATATTGAATTCCATGGACAACCAAAGAATCCTAAAAAACTTGACAGAAAAAAAAAAAAAAGTATAGTGGGAGAAAGTCAAGGAGTCCTCAGACTTCTGTCTACAACATTGGATAAAGGCAGTCAATGGGGGGGCTTCCCTGGTGGCACAGTGGTTGAGAATCTGCCTGCCAATGCAGGGGACACAGGTTCGAGCCCTGGTCTGGGAAGATCCCACATGCCGCAGAGCAGCTGGGCCTGTGAGCCACAATTACTGAGCCTGCGCGTCTGGAGCCTGTGCTCCACAACAAGAGAGGCCACGATAGTGAGAGGCCCGCACACTGCGATGAAGAGCGGCCCCCGCTTGCCACAACTAGAGAAAGCCCTCGCACAGAAACGAAGACCCAACACAGCCATAAATAAATAAATAAAAATTAAAAAAATAAAAAGGCAGTCAATGGAATAGCATCTATAAAGTTTGGGAGGATTATGACTCAAAAATTCTATACCCAGCCAAATTGTCCTTTGTAATTTCAACAATTAACATGCATTTTCCTATTACAAAAGAAAAATATGTTCATGATAGAAAATAAAAACTTACTATTAAAATTTAAAACATCTTAAAAACTCAGAACCACATGGAATCCATATTTTTAAAAAAATTCTAGTTTCTCCGCTGCTTCCTTTTTCCTGCAGCTGCATGCAGTGGGGCTTAGGGACTTTGTGGATATAACTTGTTTACATTCATTCTGCTCCCCCAGTCCTCACAATGATGACTGGAATTTGGCTCCATATTTGTACTACCTACCAGGAAGAAACATTTGATTTTGATTTTGGTTAAAGCAGAATTTAGAAACAAGTTAGGAATGAACACATAGCATGGAAATGAATGGACTTATGTGCCTTTAGATTTGAGATTTAAATGTACTCCCAAGTTTGAATGAAAACCAGGCAAAGCCATTGGAATAAATTCTCAGTCATTTGAAGCTTCATAATCCAGAATTGTCAAGGGGTTCATTTGGAGCAAAGGTCATTGCCATGGGCAGAATTGGGCAGACACAAATTTGTGTATGCAGTACTTTATTTAATTTGTGTAACTTTGGCTTCTTAGATCACAGAGCCTATATATATATATATATTATTTTTAGCACATATAAAATGATGATAATTATGTCCATCTTACGTAGTTGTTGTGGGGGTTAAATGAAATGATATGTATAATCAGCACAGCAAGACACTGAATATTAACTCATTAATAAATGATGACTGTTTGTTAAAATAATAATTGAGTAAACATAATAATTGTTAGTTTCATTTCAATGCTGGATAAAATCAGCGGATACTTGAAACCAAGAGATCAGGAAATTAAACATTCCTTCAACATCTGGGCCAAGTAATTAATTCTCATATTCATAAGCTTTGGTGATACATTATCAAGTAATGTAGGCCTCTTGTGAATTATAACTTTTTAATTAATTCACCTCAGGGGTACTGATTAGTACTAATTTATAGCTTAGTTTGCATATACTTGAAAGAGGTAAAACTACGTGTCTTTTGTATGCACATACATACGTGCTTCTCAGATTTTGCTCTAAGCCAACCTAGTCCCTCCTCTCAGTCTGTCTTGCTCCTTGTGCATAAGATTTTCCTGCAGTTTTTAATAATCCTGGCCAAATAGGCAAACCCTATAGTAATCTGTCCCATTTGCAGGCCTAGAGAGATATCTTTCTCTCCCTTTTTCCTTCCATCGGCTCCATTTTCTGCCACTGGCTGTCCTCATGGGATGGGAGCCAAATGCCATCATTGTGTCTTAGTGGAAAGATCTTTAGGTTTGGTGTCGGAAAACTTGGTTTAAGTCTTGGCATTGTTAGCTATTTACCGTTTATGTCACAGAGGCTGTTATTCATCCTCTCTGACACTCAGTTTCCTCTTTGAGGAAGATAGGTTACAGAATATCTACTTTACCAGGTTGTGGAAGAATTGGAAAGATACATAGGTTAAATTGAATTGCTCTGTTTATGGCTATTTCCAAGGGGCGGGTGTTGCATTGTCAGAAACAATAAAGCCATTTCTCTGAAAGGAGAATTCCTCCCTGACTTCCTCCAATAAAGAGAGAAAGGGGGGCTGAGAGAGGCAGAAAGGACGCCATGCAGGGAGGTGGACGCTCTGGCTGTGTCACCCTTGCCTGGAACTGGGCGGACGTTGGCAAGACAAGGGAGGGCTTGGGCATGGCTGGCCTTCTTTCATCCTGAGAAATGGTGAGTGGGGTCGAGGACAAGCCCCGGGGTTGGGGTGGGGGGGAGTGTCAAGACCATGAGTCTGGGTCTGGTATTGCTGCTGTTTGCTGTGTGAGCTTGGAAAATCCACCTAACCTTTCTGAGCCTTATTTTCCTAGCTGTTGAACTGAAAGTGATGATAGCCATCTCCATCCCTTACAAAATAGCTGCGGGGATTAGATAAGAAAATGAGTGTGAAAGTGATTTATCAAGTGTAAAGTACTCTGCACATGGTAGTTATTACTGTAGATGATCTCAATGATCCCTTTCAGTCCTAAAGATTTGTGATTTTAAACGCAGTGGTCTGAGCAAGAGGCTTAGTTTTTCTCAAGCAACTGTCGATATGATTTCCTCCGAGTTTCCAGTTCCTAATGCACAATCAAGGCCCCATCTCCTCCCTGGGAGGAAACGTCCCTCCTTGGGGGCCGTGCCTGCCACAGGGTTATTGGGGTGACTCAAGGGACAGAGTTGAGCTGCGTTAACTTGGGGATGTAGAGCTGCAAAGTGTAATTGAAACTTTTGAGGTTTAAATCCAGTTTTCTTTAGTCAGATTCAGAGTTTTCAAATCCCCTCCCTTTTTCTTTAAACTCAGAAGCTCCAGGAGAGCTTCGACGCCTTCTTGGATGTGAGAACTTCCTCCTGGGGAGGGAGTAGGAGGGACTTCTGATGAACAAAGTGTAAACGAATCTGAAACATATGGATTTGATTTGCACGATACGCACGTTTAAGTCTTGCGTAGAAAAAGGCCTGGAAATGTGGATTTGGTGTTTCCCTCCTAAACTCTAAACATTTATAAATAGATCAGGATGCATGGGGTGGGGAGAACACATTCATTCTTACTGTGGCTGAGTGTCTGGCTTAGAGGAGCCCAATCAGACTGGAGCTGCCTTCAGGGGTCCCGATGAGCCCTTTCAAAGGCTCTCCTGGCCCTTTGCGTTTGGACAAGCTTGTCTTATCGGCACGATCAGGTGCCTACATTGTAGGTCCAGTGAAAATGGAAACGCAGGTCTCCATGTTCAAAAGTGAAGAATTTCAAGATGGTGGCTGCAGAGGATTAGAACAAGCAGGGTCCCTGGGCAATGATGCTTTCCAGGTGACATGCCTGGGAAGCTGCCTCTGCTTATCTGCCCAGCACACAATGCCTCTCCTTCCCCTAAGTCACCTCCCAAGCTCAGATCTGCTGTTTCCTTCTTAGAGCTTTCCTTGACTCTCCAGGCGGGCGAGGCACCCTCCACTGTGCTCCTAGAGCCTCTTCTTCTCACCTGGATCAGTGCACCCTTTAACCAGCATGGACTGTTTATGTGTTCACTTATTCACTCAACAAACATCGACAGCACTGCCTGCTCCGCACAGGGCCCCGTGCCGAGAGCTGGCAAGCCCATTCCGGGAGCGTGGAGGAGGGGAACCTTACTCAGCCTGGGAGAGTCTAGAGAAGTTTTCTTTTGGATGCTTCAATTGAGTCTTGAAGGATAAGTAACTGTAAGAAGGGAATTGGAAGGATACGAATAAGACATGGGAGCAGGGAATACCTGGGTCAATGCGTTGCTGCTGGTGCATGACGCTTGAGACAGAGGCTGAAGTTAAATGGGGCTGGAGAGGTAGGTTGGCATGAGTTTATCAAGGGCTCTGTAAGCCACACAGCTTGCTCTGTCTCATCCAGGAAGCCACAGAAAGTTGTCAGCAAGGAGTAAGTAGTCAGATTTGCACTTTGGATGAATGACTCTGGTTGCAGTGGGGATAGCAGGTCAATACGCTTGGAAGCAAGTAGATAAATTGAGGTAATTCCAGGCAAGAAATAATGGTGACCTTGAATGAAATAGCAACCGTGGGGAATGAAGAGAAATGTATGGATTCAGGAGATAGGGTGTAAGACTGGTGAGCTTGATGGGATATGGGTGACGGAAGGAGGGGCAAGAGATCGCAGATGAACCCTGGGTTGATAATTGGTGACTTGTTTTCTGGTTGTAATTCAAACTGAGATAAATTAGTAAAAGGCTTTTTTATTTTGCGGGGGTGGGGGGTGGCGGGGAATGGGCAAGGCAATGGAAATGAGTTTTGTTTTGAACAACTTGAATTTGAGGCTCCAGTGGGAGCCTGTAAGGAAATGTGCAGCCGGCAGTGGACGTGCACATGGGGAGAGGTCTGGCTGGAGCTGTAGATTTCGGGGCGTGAGTATATGGGTGGCAGTCAAACCCCTCCCCTGCCCCATTCAGTAAACTCATCGAGTATCCATAATAAGATATGACTGGACGGTTTCCACTGCACTTGACAATGAGTTATTATAACTAATAAATTATAAAATCCACATCAGTAGGGATGCGACAGGAAGCAGTAGGTTGAAGAGTAAATGGAAGGTGAGGAAGTATGAGAGAGGAGGTCAGACGATTAATTTTAGAAGCTTGTATAAGAAGGAAAGACGAGTTTGGATGGTGGGCTAAAGAGGGATTTGAATCAAGGGAGGTTATCTTTAAGATGTGTATTAGTTTCCTACGGCTGCTGTAACAAATCAGCACCAGCTTAGTGGCTTAAAACAACACAGATTTATTCTCTTACAGTTTTGGAGATGACAAGTCCTAAAATCAAGGCGTCTGCAGGGTTGCATTCCTTATCAGGGAAGGGTCTGCTTCCTTGCCTTTTGCAGCTTATAGAGGTTGTCGGCATTTCTTAGCTCGTGGTCCCCTCTTTGCATCACTCTGACCTCTGCAGCTGTCATCACATCTTCTGACTCTGACCCTCCTGCCTCCAGCTTATTAGGACCCTTGTGATGACATTTCGGTCCTCCTGGACTATCCAGGAAAATCTCTCCATCACAAGGTCCTTAATTTAATCAATCTGCAAAGTCCCTTTTGCTGTATAAAATAATGTATTCACAGATTCTGGGTGGGGGCATTGTTCTGTCAATCACAGGATGGGAGAGAAGTGAGCATGTTTGAAGTTTGAGGGAAAGGAAGCAGGAAAGAGAGAGAATGGGGGAGAGGGGGGAGAGATAGATAGATATTGCAGATAGAGGAGAGGAAATGATAGTAGTGGACATCAAGTGCAGGTGGAGAAAAGTTTGGAAAATTGGGAAGAATAAAGTAGTTATGGGAGTGGGTATGTTTGGGTTTACAATTCGGGAGGCATGAGGTAGTAGGGCCATGAGAGGGGTTTAGTAGGGAACTTAAGAGGAGTGGTAAACGAGTGGAATAATTATTGAAGGAACTTGGGTTGGAGGTGAGTCAGGATAAGCAAAGAGGTGTAAGGGAGGGGCTGAGGATCCAGCTGGCGTTGGAGAGATGATCTTGTAGTTGGTCCCACTCCAGGGTATGCACTGTCCCCCAAGAGCGCCGAGCCACTTGGGTGTAGAAATTCAGAAAGGCTGGAGTTCACCTGGCAGAGATGGCAGAAGCTATCATGGGGATGGTTTGCTTTGTGTCAGCTTGGCTGGGCCTCGTGATTCCTTGACATTTGGTCAAGCATTGTTCCGGGTGTGTCTGTGAGGATGTTTCTGGATGAGGTTGACATGTGAATAGGTAGGCTGAGTAAAGCACATTGTCCTCCCGATGTCACTGGGACTCATCCAATCCGTTGAGGACCATTCTAGAACTAAAAGACTGAGTAAGAGGGAGCTTCGCCTGCCCGACTGCTGGAGCTGAGACATGAGTCTTCTCCTGCCTCAGACTAGAACTGCACCACTGGCTCTCCTGGGGCTCCAGCTTGCCCTGCAGACCTTGGGACTTGGCCTCCTTAATCACATGAGCTAATCTCTGATAATCAATCTCTCTCTCTGTCTCTGTCTGTCTCTGTCTCTATATCATCTCTCTATCTCTGTTTCTGTCTCTGTCTCTATGTCTGTCTCTATCTCTATATCCTATTGGCTCTGTTTCTCTGAAGACCACAGACTAATCCAGACTTCAGATTGGGAGAGAAAGGAGGAGAGACCAGGAGGGTGTGGGAAAATGGAGGGATCCAGGACCTGGAGGTCTCTTCAAGGTCAAAGACAGATGTAAAGAGAAGGAAGGCAGGAAAGATACGGAAGAATTGGAGGTGGTGGTCAGAAGGCAGGATAATGACGTTTAATATTTGTGAGATGCTGGGCACCACCTCCAGAGGGTCTAATTAGGTCAGGCTAGGGTGCAACCAAGCAGGTTTCACAGATGGTTGTGCAGAGCACCCAGGGTTGAGAACCCCCTACCAGGAGTTACTGGTAACCAGTGTGACGCGGTCCGAGAGGGTTGGCTCCTCTGCCCATCCTCTGTGATGCCCACCTGCTTCCACGGCGTCTTCCTGTATAGGAGTCTGTATCTGTCCCGTCTCTGCGTGTACTTGCTCCATTTTCCTTTGTGCAGTCACTTCCCCTGTAGCTCTGAGGGAGGTAGCTTCCTTCAACACTCTGCCGGAACTGTTGGCTGCCTGCTTCTTGTGAATGCAGGCATGGCTTCCCTTCTGTTCTTAGTTTCCCACCTCTTCTCTTTCAGTGTTGAATTCCGCTGCTCTGTGGAGAAAGGAGGGGTGTTGTGAATGTCTTTTGGTAGCAAGACTCACTTCCTTATTGGAGTCTGAGCTGAAAACAGGGTCTGCCGTCGGGTAGAAATGTAGACACCATGCATCACACTATTAGAAATAAATCCTGCCATGGTTGGAGGCTGGGGGGCAGAGCTCTTTAATCATTTCATGCCAAATATCACATGGGTTGCACCCACACACCCCAGTTTACAAGTCCTTGTAGAGTGATGAATGTACAATAGACCCTCAATAAATAGGTCTGTTCCTCCAATCAAGTGGCCAATAAGAATGAGAGTTCTAAAGGACCTATTGAACTTGACTTTGAAAAGCATTAAAAATGATGAAATGCTTACCAGGTGCCAAGGACTAAGGCAGACCCTGTGTATACATGACATCACCTCATTCTTTCAATAATGATGAAACAGAAAACAAGGCAATGATTTGAGCTCTTCAGTTTTGGACACACTCTCATACCTCTTAGTGCATGAAAACTGTGTTATTAGAGGCAACAGTCAGTGGGTTTTCATTAGGACTTAACTCTCCCTTTGTTACTTTGGACTTGATTTTTCTGTGTATGATGCTTTGGTTCGTCCTTTGTCAATATAAGATTAGCACCACCCTGCTGCCTCTTTCTCTCTCTCATCTTTCTTGTTAACTGTTTATATTCTGGCTATGACCAGTTCTAAGTATTCTTGGCTAAGGTATTTTTTAAAAAAGTTTTTACTTTATTTAGGAGGACTTGAGAAGAAAGAGGGGATATTTTTAAAGTGTGGAGCGGCCAGAACTGGAAGCTGAATCTCATAATATCCTTAACACTTTGGAATAGAAAATCTTCTCCATTCTAGATGTTACTCTATCGTGTAATACTGCATTCAAAATCTAGAGCTTTAATGCCCCTTTCATACATCTTCTATTCAAAGATGTTAATTTAGCCTTTGTAAAACATTGTATATATTCCAGACCCCTGAGAAGAGATCACTTTTCTAGCCGAGGGAAATTTATTCTGAGTTAGGAAGGGTTAAGCTTTTTTTCTTGGCATCTATCTGAATAAACAGTGTGGTTCTGTGGCATCTGAATTTTGCATTCAGATCAGCATTCTTAAGGAAGCAAGATGACCTGATTTTTA
Source organism: Balaenoptera borealis (assembly GCF_965194805.1). NCBI lineage: Eukaryota > Metazoa > Chordata > Mammalia > Artiodactyla > Balaenopteridae > Balaenoptera > Balaenoptera borealis. The sequence goes on along the minus strand of NC_138871.1, from coordinate 83,548,496 downwards.
TTTTCCCCTGTAAGCACGTTGTGATGAATCCACAAAATACTTGCGCCCGTCCCCTGTGTCTGGTGGATAGCTTGCATGATGCTGTTATTTCCAACCGGGTGGTAGTTTATGGGGAAGCATGGAAGGTTCGGGCAGGGAATAGATGGAATCAGAGAAAGATTTAGGGAAAAAAATATCAGTGAGACTTAGAAGTAGCTGATTGGGGATGAGCCTCTAAGTCCATGATTTTCCTCCATTATACTCCAGAGTGAAAGAGGCAGAGGAGAAGTAATCAAAAGCACAGGGAAGAAAGTCACCGGTAAACAAGGCCTCTGGTGTCCTGAGACTGGGGAATTTGTTGATGGTATGAGCGCATTGGCTGGAGGAAAGGCTATTGAGTCGGACCTTCAAGAGGACAAGGGAACTTGCAGAGATGGGAGAAGCTGGATGGCAAGAGTTAGATGGGTAAGATTGAAACAGTGAAGAAGAGAGGGGATGGGGGCCTGAACCTGACCCTGGGGAGGCAGAAGGGGATAGATTTAGGAATCCCAGGTACAACTTGGTACTATGATGCAGGGTCAAATTAGAAAAGAGGATGAGCAAGTTTAGGGATCAAGACCCAGACCTCAAAGCTGCTTTACCTCCATGAGCCTCAGCTTTCAAATATGTAAAATGGGCACAAACATAGCTCCTTCCTAGAGTTCTGAGAATTAAATGAAGTGATGATACTGCATAAAGGCTTAGTCCAGAGCCAGGGGCCTGGGACCAAACAGGATGGACATGCACACTGGTTCTGTCCTCTCCCCTTTCCTGGAGGAGGGGATTAACTTTGAAGCAAAGGAAGAGAGGAAGGGGGAAGGTCACAGAGGAGAAGGGTGGAGAAGAGGGGAATCAGGACAGCTTACGTCACTGGCTCCTAAACGCAAGCCCATTTTGATCTTTAATCCTAATATTTTTATTTGAAAATGAGCACAGCACTTTTACAAATGGGGAGGGGAGGAACGTCAAGGTCACCTGGCCAGCACTCTGCCTTCATACAAGTGAGGTCGCTAAGCTGCGTCTCATGAGGTTGGGCTTGTCCTGTGTCACACAGCCTGGGAGAGGAGAAGCCGCGCTGAGGCTGCCACCGCGAATTCTGAGTTCTTCCTATTGGTGTCTGGAGGAGAGGAGCCTCCTGGATGGACCCCGTCCGCCTGGCCCGGGACTCATGGCCTCCGGGTGGAGGAGCCCAGTGAACCCACACAGGATTTGGAACCTTCCCCGTGCAACCACCCCATGACTTTTACAGCAAAATTTCTCCCTAAATCTGGCTAGAAGAAGAGTGAGTCCCCGACGGCCTTAATCTGAGCAGAAAAACAAACGTGTTAAAGTGATTAGGGCTGTGGTTGGGAAGTACCGGACGCTGTTTCCCTCTCCGGTCCAGGGCAGGACGCCCTTAGGAAGGCGAAACCCACTTTTCTGGTGAGAACCCCTGATAGAAACAGCTCCCTTTTCGCAGGTGACAGCATCCCAGGCTGTGCCAGGCCTGCAGCTTCTCCTGTGTGAATCTCGCTATGAGCCAAGTTTATGTTATACTGATTACACTGGAAAACAAAATGTTTTGTGTGATACCAACAAAAGCCATGGATACTTTTTTTCCTTTTTCTTTTAAAAATTTTTTATTGGAGTATAGTTGATTTACAATGTTGTATTAGTTTCTGCTGTACGGCAAAGTGAATCAGTTATACACATACATATATCCACTCTTTTTAAAGAGTGGTCATTCCCATATAGGTCATTACAGAGTATTGAGTAGAGTTCCCTGTGGTATACAGTAGGTCCTTATTAGTTATCTATTTTATATATAGTAGTGTGTATATGTCACTCCCAATCTCCCAATTTATCCCTCCCCTCCCTTACCCCCTGGTAACCATAAGTTTTGTTTTCTACAACTGTGACTCTACTTTTGTTTTGTAAATAAGTTCATTTGTACCCTTTTTTTAGATTCCACATATAAGTGATATCATATGATATTTGTCTTTCTCTGTCTGACTTCACTCAGTATGACAATCTCTAGGTTCATCCATGTTGCTGCAAAAAAAACCATGGATAATTTTTTTTCTTTTAATGAGCCTTGATTTAAAGAGAAGTCTGTGTTTAATCATAGCCCATTTGCATCAATTATGTTGTAAACAGAAAGTACCAAGTGGTGTCTGGAGTCCCAGGTTCTACTTCTGGCTGGGCCCTGTCCCCATGTGACTCTGGGTGGCTTCTTTCCCCTCCCTTACCCTCAAGTTCCCTGTTCGTAAAACCAGAGATTTGTTCTACATCTCCAAGGCCCTTCCTCTGGGTCCTGCTGTGTGCCACTGAGACTGTCAGCCCCCTCTTTCTCCAGGAGTTAGACACTCAGGAAAGCAAGCAGTGGCTCATTGGGAACATCTTCATGCTGTATCTTGTCTTCTTTTCCCTGCCCAGAACAACCTTCATGCCCCTACTCTACCTGGAATCCTTTTTTTCATTCTTTAAGACCTGGCTCAAGCCATACTACTTTCTTAAGCCCTTTTTGACCCTGGTGTGAGAGGTTGGGCATTTAGTAGTTTGCTAGGGATGCTGTTAAAAAGAACAATGGTCCCTCGGTATCTGTGGGGCATTGGTTCCAGGATCCCCCTGATACCAAAATCCACAGATGCTCAGGTCCTTATATAAAATGGTGTGGTATTTGCATATAACCTATGCACATCTTCCCATATACTTTAAATCATCTCTAGATTCCTTATGATACCTAGTATAATATAAATGCTATGTAAATGGTTGCCAGTGCCTGACAAATTCAAGTTTTGCTTTCTGGAACTTTCTAGATTTTTTTTTTCCAAGTATTTTTGATATGGGGTTGGTTGAATCCAAGGATTCAGAACCTACGGATCTGGAGGGCCGACTATACCACAAACTAAGTGGCTTAAACGACAGAAATTTATTGCCTCACAGTTCTGGAGGCCCAGACTCCAAGATTAAAGCATTGGCAGGCTTGGTTCCCTCTGTGATGGAGAATCTGTTCCATGCTCGCTCCTAGTTTCTGCTGGTTGGCTGGCAATCTTTGGCATCCTTGGCTTGGAGAAGCATCATCCCAATCTGTTTTCATCTTCACCTGGTGTCCTCCCCGTGGGTGTGTCTGTCGCCACATTTTCCCTCTTTATAAGGACACAAGTCACATTGGATGTGGGACCCACCCTATTCCAATGTGACCTCACCTTAACAACTACCACTCTATTTTCAAATAAGGTCACATTTGGAGGATCTGAGGATTAGGGCTTCAACATATGAATTTTGGGGGGATACAATTCAACCCACAGCAGGTACCCTTGTGCATGTTTCTGGACTCCCTTCTCTCCCAGCCCCATTAGGCTGTGGACCCATCTCTCCCAGAGTGGCCAGAGCAGCAGACATGATTCAGCCAGAACCATGTGTCTGGACTGTGGGTCTAAGAAACAGTGGCCAAAGGGAGCAACTACTGCAAAGCTCACATCTGCCACTGGTGGACCAGGAGAGCAGAGGGGCAGATCTTTGTGGGTGGGGCATCAGCTTGGAAGGTGGGAGGAGCTACAGAGGAGGGAGGTGTGGTTAGGGAAGAGAGGACCAGTCAAGACACAGGCAAGGTCACCCAGGTTAGTGCTGCATAATTAAGATGCTAATTCCTTCTGTCCTGGAGCCCTTTGCAGTTTACACACACCTGCAGTTTGACAAGTTCTTTCACATTAAATCCCTGGATGCATTGTAGATGTCTCTTGCCTGGGTGACACTCTTCTAAATTTGTGTAAATGGGCCGTGAGAGGCCAGTCCTTTGTTCACCTGTTTGTCTTCCTGGCCCCCCTTCCTCATCCACTGGGTATCTAACTCCAGCCTCCAGCCCGGCCTCCCCTGAGGACTGGCCTGGCTGCCTTCCCTTTGTGTTGCCTCCTCTTTGTCTCCTCTGATTTTATTTCAGAAAATTCCCATCACACAGCCTAATGGCTGGGAGATTTTTCGGGGGCAGCTCCAGAGGTTGCCTCATGTGTGAAATTTCTTTGAAATCATGTTTTATTTTAAAAATTCGTAGATTATTGAATTCTATTCCATTTTTCCAAATTTGTGCCAGTGTGAAAATACTGTTTGAAACTACTTAGCTTTGCTCTTGCAAGGAGGTGGGCCTTGCTTCTCCTGTGGCTTGTTGTACCCTTGCCCACCTGTTACATGCAGGCTGCCTGTGCATGCTGGTTCCTGCATTTTTTGCCTGTAACTTCAGTTTTCTTCCCACTTCTGATCTGGCTGAGCACCCTCAGAAGTAAAGTCCTCCCCGAATTTTGGGCCCAGTGTCCCGGTGCTGCTTCCCCTTGGTGGTCCCTGAGACCAGCCCCTCAGTTACACTGGTCCTGGACCCCAGGGCAGGGCCACACATGCCCTCCAGGGAGCACGTCGTCAGGTGCCCCATCTTCATCCCTGGACTGAGTGTATCCCCAGCTGGGGCCACCCGGGCTGGGCCCCTGGGATGCTCCCCTCTGTCATGGGGGAGCCGTGAGCCTCTCTTAAGCTGCAGTCCTCTGGTTCCTCCTTCTGCGCCCCCAAAGGAGTGCCTCTCTTCTCTCAACCAAGAGGAAAAGGCAGAGTGGAGGCCTCCCTGCCACGTCTGCCCAGCCCAGGGCTTTCCACCTCCTCTGGGAGCCATAAAGAGTGTGGGCTTCGGTGTCTGAAGGACTTGGGTTCAAATCTCTCCTTTGAACGGGATCTGGGGCTAGTCTCTCAACTGCTATGAGGTTCCATTTCCTTCTTTGTAAAATGAGAATATTAATTTCAACTCCAGTTGAGAGAATTAAGTGGGAAAATGTGCAACAAGGCATGTAACAGGGTACCCGGCACCGAGCAGGAACTCAGTGCATTTTCCTCCTCATCTCCTTTCCCTCCCAGTTGGTCTGTTTCTCCCCTGTCGGGCCAGGTGGTCCTTAGTCCCCTTTCCACAGTCTGCATGACCTCTCTCAAAGCCCCTCCCTTTGGGGGGGTGGGGCCACTGATGTCCTGTTTTGCAGATGGGGAGCCTGTGTCCAGAGGGGTGACTCTACCATGGCCAGCCTGGAGACCAGGCTTTCTCCAAGTCTTCCTCTGACTTAGCCTGGCTGGGCCACGGCCACATCTGGGAGGTGTGCGTTGACTGGAGGATGACCAGGACCAGAGGGAAAATTAGATCTCGTTGTCTTGGCCAAATTGACGTCTAAGATATGTCTTCTCCATCTTGCTCACCTCTCATTGGGCATCTGCCTTCCCTCCCGCTGTGTTTTCCTGTAGCCACACACATGTGCCTAACTCTCACCAGAATCTTCTAGTCATTTGTATCTTAAGATACTAATTTTCGTTTCATAAAAATACTAACTTGCTTATTTGTTATCTTACATGAGTCTCTCTTTGTTTCCTCTTTATGTCTGAAAACTTGCTTACAAGCTCCTTGGACTCAGGGACCACATCTTCTGCTTTTCTTGTGTTTCTTTTCTTAGGGTCTAGCATATTGCTGAGCTCCCGATAGGTCCTGGAAATATTTTGTGTCTGCTTTTCAGTCCACAGAAGCAATAGTAGCTAACATCTCTAAATAAGTTAGATGGTTCACCAAACAAAGCTCTATTATATCGTTTTATCTTCTTACCTACCATGGAGGGTAGTTATTATGGTAATAGGAAAACTGAAGTTCAGAGATACTCAGTGACTTGTCCAGGGTTCCACAGCTAGTAATTTTGAAGCAGGGTATGTGGGACTGCAGGACATGGATTGAGCAAGGCTTTAGATGCACAGCATGGTGGAGCACATGCTTGGGTTCTTCAGAATTTAATCTTGCTGCTTGGAAAACTCACGGCTTAAGTTTGTCCTAGTCGAGGGACATAACTGGAGTGATAAATCTGATCTGTAGCCTTAAGATGGTTGAGTCCGTCTTTGGTCTCAGACTGAAAGGCTCTTTAGGAAATTATTTCCTTATGTTAACTTTTTTTTAAATGGAGTTTTTGGACTAAATACATATTTTCCATTTTTTTATTGCAGAGCACAGTATTTATCTCATAGAGAATTATGATAAACCCCCTGAATGTTTCATGTTTTTTTCACGATTCATATGGAACAAATTAAAAATAACTTTCCATGGTACAGATTGCCCCAGAGAACGGCTCAAAGACCCTTCCTTCCGCCTGCTTCCTCCAGCTTTTCGTCCGCCTCGAATTTCAGCACCTACAATCTGAGAGAGGCTGGGGTGAAGAGGATCCCCGGGGAGCACCAGGCCCCTCATCCCGAGCAGAATGCGTATCTGGAGACTTTGTTCGATGGGCCACCGGGTCTGTGAAGGAGAGGTGTCATTTAGGATGCTTTTTTGCTTATAGGCATACACAATTGGGAAGACTGCTGATTTTTATTACTTCGTTCAGATTTTAGATATACTTTGTCAGTCACTTCAGTAAGTATTTTAAAAAAGAAAAATGTAAGCCCCCAACATGAGCTTCCAGCAGATGCCCTCTGCTAGAACATGTTTGTAAAACACTTTTGACTTGATTGAATCTGCGAGTTTCTAGGATTTGAATTGCCACCGTTACACTCAACTCTACCGCAGTGTGCCCCAGTTACAGGGCTAAGAAGTGGTTGAATGTGGATTTAAATCCATGTCTATTGGACTAGGAAGGACTGTTTGATTTCCACTCCACCATGTTGCTTCAGAAAAACTGCCTCTGCGTGGTGGCCCTGCCATTCTATACTGGTGACCTTAAGAAAATCACCATCTTTTCAGTAGAGTGAGGCAATGTAACCAGTTTCAGTGAGTTATTGTGAAGAGTAAATACACATGAAGCGCCTAGTTATTCGGTACATTTTGGTGAGAAGCCAAAATATTGGGACAGTGAACCTACGGATCTTGCTCAGGGAAATCTGGGCGGGGCGGGACCAGAGCTGGCAACGTCCCATGTTTCTTCACATCCTTTTCACTCCCGCCCCCTACAACCTAAACATACTCAAAAGGAGTGGGTCTGAATTTCTCCAAAAGGACAGTGGGCAGCATCAGCTCTGAGGACGTTTTTCCAACACTGAGCAGGGAGTTCAGAAGGAAGGCAATCCCTTTGCTAACCACGGAGAACTGAGATGCCCCAGCCACTGGGTTTGTGGAGAAGACACTTAATTGAGGTCTCAGGGCTGGCTGTCCAGACATGGAGAGGGAACTGGGTCTTCTCTCTATGATCTTTCTTGGCCCCAGTGGGCCGGAGAGAGTAGAGGCAATGGCAGGAAGTGCCAGGTAGGTCCCAGTGTCTGTTGGTCCATCCTTCCATCCATCCATCCATCCACCCATCTGTCCGTCCATCCATCAATTTATCCATCCATCCATCCACCACCCACCCACCCACCCGTCCGTCCATCCATCCATCCACCCACCCACCCGTCCGTCTGTCCGTCTGTCCATCCATCCGTCCGTCCATCCATCCATCTGTTCATCCATCCGTTCATGCTCCTTTCCACATATATTGAAACCTAATTCCATGTTAGCCAGTTGGGCTTAGGGCTGAGGATACAGATGTAAATCTCAAAGGTCACTGTCCTCTAAGACCACCCTCAGCCTCTCTCTATCGAGTAATTCTGGTTAACTTTTTCATAGAATTTTTCATTATCTGAAATTATGTTAGGTATTTTTTTTGCATGTCTCTGCTGGAACATTAGCTCCATTAGAGCAGGAACCTTGTTTGTCTTGTTGACAGGTATGTTCTCAGTGCCTCCCATGGTGTCTGGCAAATAATGATTAAACAAGCTGACTTCAGAGGGATTAATGGTGCTGACCGAGCACAGGGAGTTCAGGAACCACAACAAAAAAGTGGTAGGTTCACCCTGGGCAGGAGGTAATTACACTGGTGGCAACTCAGAGGGAAGCTACTTGTTTTGCAACTGTGACGGATTTTTTTTTTAAGCAAAGAACAATTGGCCAACAACACTATGTTAGTTCCTGGTGCACAGCGTAGTGATGTGATGTTTCTATACATTACAAAATGATCACCATGTTAAGTCTAGTTACCATACATACCCACACAAAGTTATTACAATATTATTCACTATATTTCCCATGCTGCACATTTCATACCCGTGACTCATTTGTTTTGCAAATTGAAGTTTGCACCTCTTAATCTCCCTCACCTATTTCACTCATCCCCCCACTCCCCTCCCCTCTGGCAACCTCTGATTTGTTCTTTGTATCTATGACTCTGTTTCTGTTTTGTTATTTGTTCTTTTTTTTTAGATTCCACATGTAAGTGAAATCATATGGTACTTGTGTTTCTCTGTGGGATTTATTTCACTTAGCATAATACCCTCTGGGCCCATCCATATTGCTACAAATGGCAAGATTTAATTCCTTTTTATGGCTGAGTGATATTCCATTGTGTATATGGAATATATATATCATATCTTTGTCCATTCATCAATCAGTGGACACAGGTTGCTTCCATATCTTGGCTATTGTAAATAATGCTGCAATGAACATAGGGGTGCATGAATCTTTTCAAATTAGTGTTTTCATTTTCTTCAGAAAAATACCCCAAAGTGGAATTCCTGGATCATATGATAGTTCTGTTTTTAATTTTTTGAGGACCCTCCATACTGTTTTCCATAATGGCTGCACCAATTTACATTCCCACCAACAATGAATGAGGGTTCCCTTTTCTCCATATCCTCACCAACACTTGTTATTTATTGTCTTTCTGATAATAGCTATTCTGACAGGTGTGAGGTGATAGCTCATGTGGTTTTTCATTTGCATTTCCCTGATGATTATTGGTCATCTGTATGTCTTCTTTGTCACAATGTCTATTCAGGTTCTCTGTCCATTTTTAATTGGGTTGTTTGCTTTGTCAAGGTTGAGTTGTATGGGTTCTTTGTATATTTTGGATATTAACCCCTTATCAGATATATTGTTTGCAAATATCTTCTCCCATTCAGTAGACTGCCTTTTCATTTTGTTGATCATTTCCTTTTTAGTTTAATGTAGTCCCATTTGTTTACTTTTGCTTTTGTTTCCCTTTCCTGAGCAGACAGATCCAAAAAAAAAAAAGAAAAAAAGAAAAAAATTGCTAAGACCATATACTGCCTATATTTTCTTCTAGGAGTTTTATGATTTCAGTTCTTACAACTGAGTTTTTAATCCATTTGAATTTATTTTTATATATGATGTGAGAAAGTAGTCCAGTTTGATTCTTTTGCATGTTGCTGCCCATTTATTGAAGAGGCTGTCTTTTCCCCATGGTATATTCTTGCCTTCTTTTTCATAGACTAACTGACCACGTAAGTGTGGATTCATTTCTGGGCTCTCTATTCTGTTCCATCAATCTATGTGTCTTTTTGTTCCAGTACTATACTGTTTTGATGACTATAGCTTTGTAGTATAGTTTGAAATCAAGGCGTGTCATTCTTCCATCTTTGTTCTTTCTCAAGATTGTTTTCGCTATTTGGGGTCTTCTATGTTTTCTTACAAATTTTAGAATTATTTGTTCTAGCTCTGTGAAAAACGCCATTGGTATTTTGATAGGGATTGCACTGAATCTGTAATTGCCTTGTGTAGTATGGTCATTTTAACAATATTAATTTTCCCAATTTATGAGCATGCTGTATCTTTCTATTTGTTTGTGTCATCTTCAGTTTCTTTCATCAGTGTCTGATAGTTTTCAGAGTACAGGTCTCTTATTGTCTTGGTTAGCTTTATTCCTAGGTATTTTATTCTTCTTGATGCAATTGTAAGTGGGATTGTTTTCTTAATTTTTCTTTCTGAGAGTTCACTGTTAGTGAATAGAAATGCAACAGATTTCTGTATATTAACAAAAATATGGAACACTTCACAAATTTGCGTGTCATCCTTGCACAGGGGCCGTGCTAATCTTCTCTGTATCATTCCAATTTTAGTATATGTGCTGCCGAAGTGAGCACTGTAATAGATTTTTTTTACCCTTCCTCATCCACAAACTTTTCCCTGTAACTGTGGAGGGCCCTCCCACCTGGCTTTTGGCTTGGCCATGTGATTTGCTTTGACCCCTAGGGTTTAGCAAATGGGATGCAGACTGAAGCTTCAAAAGCCCTCACTCAGGTGGGTTTACTGCTCTTGCCCTCCTGTCATCACCACAGGAACGTGCCTGGGCTAGTCTGCTTTGGGCTGAAAGATAAGCAGAGCAGAACACAGTTTCCTTGGAGATTCTAACCAAGGCCATGTGAGTGAGGCCAGGTTACATAACTGAGCATAGCTCATGCTCCCAAACCCCACAGACTGTGCACTGAATTTGTTGCTGCATGCCACTGCAGTTTTGTGGGTACAGTAAGTCCCCTACATACGAATGAGTTCCGTCCCCAGAGTGCGTTCATAAGACCAGTTTGTTCATAAGTCCAACAAAGTTAGCCTAGGTACACAACTAACACAATCGGCTACTGTACTGTAATACGGTACTGTACTGCAATAGGTTTATAATACTTTTCACACAAATAATACATAAAAAACAAACAGAAAAAATAAAGAATACATTTTTAATCTTACAGTGCAGTACCTTGAAAAGTACAGTACAGTACCAGCTGCATCACCACTGCTTTTACGCTTACTTCTGGACATCCTGGGCTTGAAATAAAGATAACGTACTACTGTACCCTATATAGTACTGTACAGTAAACTACACAAAAGCACAACGGCGTGTAGAGGATGCACACATGTGACAATGGACGCCAGATACGTGAACTAACTTACATGATTGGATATGCGAATGCACGTTCGCATCTTTGAAAGTTTGAAACTTGAAGGTTCATATGTAGGGGACTTACTGGACTTGCTATATAGCATTATTGCAGCAATAGATAACATACAGGAACTTTATAAGGGGGCCAAGATACACACTTTCCACTGGCCTTAGTTAGAATGATAATAATTGTGATAGTAGTGCTAATTATTCATTACTAGGTTTTGGATACCCACAGACTTTTCTAGGAACGTTCTATGTTTTATTTCTAGTTCTCACAGTAAACTTACAAGGTTGGCAAAACGATAAGACCATCACCACTTCTGCTACTTACGGAGCTGTGCACACCAGTGATTGAGGCCATAGGGAGTGGGGTCAGATGGCCTGGGTTCACCTCCCTTCCAGCTCCACCAGCTTCACCTCCCTTCTCGTTTTGTGACTTCGGGCAACAAAGAGGTTATACTTATCCTCTCTGTACTTTCGTTTCCAAATATGGGGATCATAATAATATCTATCTCCTAGAACTGTTAGGAGGAATGAATAAGGTGACACACAAAGTGCTTAAAGCAATGCCCTGTGCACCATGCTCATGAACGTCACTGTCATCGTTTTTATTAGATGGCAGCCCTGGGCTGAGCATTTTATATACTTGCCCTCACTTTATTCTCCCAAAAACCCAGGAGAAAGGTCTTATGATCTCCATCTTATTGAAGAGGAAGCTGCAGGTAGAGGGGTTAGGACTCAGACCATCCAGCTGAGAGGTGCTGAGAAAACCGGGATCGAATCCAGAGGCCGAGCTGGTTCCCCAGGCCGCTGCCCCTCATTGGTCCCAGCTGGTTTCTATTCCCTGTGCTTGGGAAGGACGGCCAAGCTGTCCCAGGAGCTGTCCCAGGCTGACGTGGGCTCCGTGAGGCTCTGCGGGGGCTGCTTTCTCCCGTCTCCCTCTGCAGGAGGCCCCAGCGAAGCATATGGCAGGCGTGGGATGCAGTGTAAAGCCCTGTCCGTGCCTGGAGGAGACGCTCCTGTCCACCTCCGCCCGGCTCACCGTGAGACCTGGACCCTCCGCTCCTTGTCTGTGTCCGTTTCCCAGGGCTCTGCAACGAGCATCACGTCCGTCGCTGCCTTCCCCCGAGGCAGCCCTGGGACTCAGAACAGCGTGTGAGCGATATCCCTCGGGGCTCCAATGCGCTGTCGCGTCCTCTGCAGGCCGAGCCTCGCTGGTGCAGGGCAGTGTCCAGACCCCGGGGGGCCCAGAGGGAACCTGACGGGGGGGCTCGGCGACCCAGCCCTGCAGCAGCGTCCCGCCACCGGCTCGGAGCACGTGTCTCCCCGCAGTGTCTCCCCCTGCTTCCGCCGCACCCTCAGGGCTCACCAGCTCTCCCCGACCCAGCACTGGTCACCTGGAAACGCCGCTGTGCACGTTCCTCCAGACGTGGGGCGGTGCGGCCTGCCAAGTGTGCTTCTAGTGTTTTCTGTTCTGGTTTTTTTTGTATAACCCCAGAACAATTTCTGAATAAATGTGTGCCAACATTTTTACATTGAGGGATGGGATAAGTATGGGGGGCTTTTGACTTTACACCTTTGTTTTCCAATCAGGTTTCTTCTTTATGGGAACGAGACCCCTGGAAGGCAAGGACTAAATCCAATTGCTCTCTGGGTCCTCAGACCCACCCTCGCATAGGGGAGCACTCAGAAATGTTTGCTGAATGAATGCGTGAATGAGAGAATGTCTGCAAACAGAGCTTTTCCTTTATTCTTTGTGACCAAGACCCTCCTGGTACTTCTTCTCCAGTAAACAAGTCTCTGAATTTTCCCCATGAGCTTGAGTCTCTGCCGAGCTAAGTTGTCTGGCAACATCTCACCCTGGATTCGACTTTCCGCCACCAGAGTTCCCTGTTCGCTGCACTTCCTGCTCTGTGCGCTCCTGGACCCCCATCCCTGGGCCTCACCATGCGGTACTGGTCTGGTCCTCCCTGGCAGGGCACAAGGAGGGCTGGTACACCCCCTTCTAGGAAGAAGAACAAAGCAGCAGAGTTTTAGGGTATGCCCCATGGCCTTCCATGACACCTGACCTGCAACCGTGAAAGCCATGAGCTCTCAGAGTCCTACGTCTGTGTCTCTCCCATCCCGTCCCTTGCTGGCTGCAGCTCTAGGACCTTCCGATGAGAAGGCCTGTAGGTGCATCTTCAGAGGCAACAGACAGCAGAGTAATTGGGACCAACCTGACACCTGACAGCAGAGCAGGCCTGGAAGGAGACATCCCTCAGGACACATTGTGGGTGGCGAAGCAGATTGAGGCCTCCCGGGGCCTGGGGCTGAGAAGAAACCAAGGGTGTGAAAACCAGCTTAGGTCCGAGAGAGGACCCTGGGGCTGGGCAGGGAGGGAGCCGTCTCGACCACATTTCCTGGAATCAGAATGTACTCTCCTCACCCTCCCGTCCTTACCCTTGTCTCTAGAATGAAATCCAGAGGCACGGCCTAGATTCCATCCTCCCGCACATGGCCCCTGGCAGCTCTCCAGCCTCTGGGAACTTTTGTTCCCTCATCCGTCCATCTACGGGCTTGGTCTGGGCTGTGAGGAATGATATGTATGGGGCCCATACAGTGGGGTTTAGGTCTTTGTTTCCAAGCAGGCCATCATCACTGCAGAGCCATGGGCAATGAAGGCACGGAGAAGAGAGAATGGACTCCTAATGTTGTACAGAATGTTCTCGGGGGAGACTTAAACTCACAGGAGATGTTGGAGGCTGGGCCACTATCCACGGCAACAGTATTACCGCTCTGATATGTGGTTGACCCTGGATGGTGGTGGTCCCTGGGGCAGCCCAGATGGACTTGAGCACAGAAGAGAGACACAGGTGGAAGGTCCTGCTCTTCTCAGTCGAGGGGGAGTTCAGAGAAGAGGAGGGACCTGGCAGCCCTCTGCCATGGGAGGATATAGAAGATAATTTCTGTCTGATACTTTGCCGACTCCAAATGCCCCTGGGAGCGCCTAGAAGAGCCATAATTGCCTGATGAATTAGCGCACCTCTTAGACCTGGAGGATGACGGGCTTCCCTCTATTAATGTTGGTTTGGAGCAGGGACTTTCTTTAAAGAGTTTAGAAAATTGCACCAATAAGTCTTTGCATTCATGACCACTGTAAAACTACTCTTCATAACCTGGTTTTATCTAGCCTAGGGTTTTAGAACTTTTTGAAATCACAGATTCTCTATACAGTAAGTCCCCTACGTGCGAACCTTCAAGTTGCGAGCTTTCAAAGTTGCGAGCGTGCATTCCATCAACATCAGGCGTGAGTGAAATTGCAGCTTGCCTTCCGTCTCCTATTGCTGACAATCCTTTAGCTCTACCATCTCCCACCTCCTCTCCCTCCTCCAGTCAGTGACTCTTCTTGCCTGTTCACTTGATGCCAGCCCCTGTATGCCAGCTGTTGTACTGTATTACTGTACTTTTCAAGGTACTGTTCTGTAAGATTAAAAATGTTTTCTTTATTTTTTGTGTTTGTTTTTTATGTATTAGTTGTGTGAAAAGTATTATAAACCTATTACAGTACAGTACTATAAAGCCATTCGGGTACCTAGGCTAACTTTGTTGGACTTATGAACAAACTGGACTTCAGAACGTGCTCTCGGAACGGAACTCGTTCGTATGTAGGGGACTAACTGTAATTTAAAAAAGAAAGGACAAAAATATTGATTCAGATGACCTTATGTTAATAAACAAAATTTGTGTGGTATTTGTGTGGTAACCAAGGTAGTTCTGGCATTTCAACTTCATTTAGTATAGGCCACCTTTAGTCCATGTTTCAGCCAACCAATCAACGGAACAAAGTCCTTTCTAGCCTTCCCAAACTACACCATTAAACCTGGAATCTCTGTGGATAGTGGTTCCCTATCCACAATTCAGCCTGATCCAACTTCATGTTATTTCCACCATTATCCCACTTTCTTCATATTTGTTCCCACACCAACCCCCAAATTCTGTCTGGATACATTGGAAAAAGTTATAATTACTAATGTAGTAGATGGAGAATGGTGTATATGAGGGCTCTAAGTCTTCATTCCTTTCTATATTTCTTTATTTTGGTCATACGAAAGCAAATTTAATAAACCGTAGCTAGAGCTGCAGTTAAGTTCATGGCATAGCTGGTGTTTATTGTGTTTGGAAAAAAGTACTGATTTTGACTGGGGATTAGGGAACCACTTGGAGATGGAAGATGAAACTGGAACTCACTCCAGGGATAATATCTTCATGCAACCTTACTTCAAAAAATAATAATTTCACAACATATGCCTAAAACCTAACCTGCTTTGCAAAAGGGGAAACCATGTAGGGTAATGTTAAAGCATGAGTTTCCACAGCAAGTCCGTGTTCAAATTCAAGTATTAGCGGTATGAAATCATCTGAAAATTGTGATTTTTGTAGTATATCTATGTATTAGTTTGCTAGGGCAGCCAAAACAAAATGCTGACAGCTGCCTTTGCCCCATGTCTTGTTCCCCGGTCATGGCTGGTATCTCCTTTCATCTTCAGGAATCCATAACTCCATTGCCACGCTGGCTGCCTGATCTCAGCACCAGCAGTGGGCTTTCTCAGGTTGGCTGCGTGCTCAGCATTTTGAAGTGGTTTTTGTGAGCTTTCATCAGAGCCCATCATAAAAATCGATGCAACACCTTTTCTTGTAACATATGTTGTTGGGATGTCAGAATGATCACATGTCTCACACTTGCTGTATTTTTTTTAAGAAAACTTTTAAAAATAAATATTCATCCATTGCGAATAAACAACGCCCACCTCCCTTGCTTCCTTTCCAGCCTCTCCTGCTCTCCCCTCGCGCAGCTTGGTCATCTCTCTTCTGCTTTATGTCCAGAGCCTCCTCCTGGATCTCCTCATCTCTAATCTATCTCCATCCTGTCCATTTTCCTCTCCACAGCCAGAATGACCTTTCCAGAACACAGATCCGTCTATGTCACCTTTCTACTTGAAACGGAATCCAATCCCTTCTGTCCCCAGGGACAGTTCTGAAATCCCTCACATGGTTTCCCAGGCTTTCATGCTTGCTCACTCAGCTGTCACTTGCCCCTTCTCCACTCACTTTGTACATTCTAGCCTCACCAAGCAGTGAGCTGGCCACCCGACATCATGATCTTTCAGGATGCTTTTCTGTGCCTTCCCCCATGGTTGTTTTCTCGGCTTGATGGTTCTCAACTCCCACCCTGTCACTTGTTCAGATTTTTCTCTCTTATATGAATTGGTTCTAATAGCACATCTTCTGTTGAAGCTTTCCTTGATCTAGTAGATATAGTCAACTTCTCTTTCATGTAATTTTTGTGCATACCTGCATTAGGGACGACCCTCTATTTTACTGTTTACACATTTGTCTCTTTGAAGGCAGGGAGCACTCTTCCTCTTTATATGCCGTAATGTCAAAGTTTGTATTTTGATGAACTGGTCATTGTTTGTTAATTTCATTTGTATTTATTGTATTTTGGCCATCTACAGCACAGTACAAGCAATGTTCTCCAGCAGAACTTTCTGAGGGGATGGATATATTCTGTATTTGCTCTGTCCAATATGGTAGTGACTGGCTACACTTAAATGTGGCTATTTAAATTTAATTTTTAATTAATCGAAACCCAATCAAATTGACAATTCAATTCCTTAGTTGTACTAGCCACATTTCAGGCGACCATTAACCACCTGCCACTAGTAGCTACCGTATTGCATAGCGCAAGTGCACTTAAGCAAGAAAGTGGGAGATTACTTAAAGGTTTCAAATTCTTCCTGTGATCGTATTACCCCTACTCATTTGATTAACAAATATTTTATCTGTGAATACTGCAAAAGGGAAACTTTAATTTCTATCTCCTTTTTTGTAAAGAAATATGTAATTAGTATGCATGGATTAATGTGGTTTAAGAGTGCTTAGATTTGAAGCAGGAATCTTTAAAATTATTAAGTAGATATTCCTAGAGGCAGAAGGATGAGTTCCATCATGAATGGAAGTCTTATATAAATCTGTACTCAGTGAGATCACCCAATTTTCAGAGTTTAACTTTCAAGGCATGTTTATAGCACACCAGTTCCGTGAAGCATGTTTCTGAAAAAATGTGTTTACATGGAGACACTCTTCCAACAAAGATAACAAATTAACAGGCTCTGCACGTAGCTTGGCTGTAATTATTTGCCTTTTTGACGTCTTCCTTTATTTATGTAATATGTAATAAATCTGGAACATACTCATTGCATGGCACATTGTTTTATATCAAATGTAAATGTTAGGTTTTATTACCATTTACCATAGTTCCTGTTGAACATTACAATTTACTTACTTCATGATGTTTTGGTTTTCATCATCATTAATATTTCACTCATTTTCCACTTGACATACATTTATTTAACACCTACTGAGGCCCTCTATCTTGTGGTGTGTGCTGGGGAGAAAGATGAATCAGATACTGACTGGGTCATCTAGGGTCCACAGGCTGGAGGGAGGAACAGACAGACAAACACAGGCCACACAATTGGCTTCTCTGTGACTGAATTTGTGTGGGAGTGTTGAGGAGGGAGCCATGTCTTTTCTTTGGAAGCTGGGGAAATTTTCATGAAGAAAATACCACTTGAAAAGACTGTGGGGCATTAGTTCACCAGCAGGGGTAGTACACTGCAAAATGAAGGGTCAACAGGAAAGAAATTGAGGCCTGAAAATGTGTGGTGTGTGGGAGAAGAGTGAGTATTTGGTGAGGCTGAGGCGTGGGTGCCGGAGCATTGGGAATGGGCTGGTGGAAAAGAAGGGTGGAAAGTTACTGAGAGTCACATCTGAGGATGACTATTAGATATGTTTTGAAAATATTTTGACTTTTGGGTAAGAAATCCTTGCTATGAATTTTAAGAACATTTTAAAATAATTTTAAACAGTGTAGCTGAAGGACCATAGACTTTAGAGTTGGTGAGACCTAGGGCTGAATCCATACTCAGCTGTTTAGTTATGTAAAATTATGCTAGTTTCTTAACCTCTCCCAGCCTCAGTTTTCTCACATGTGAACTGTTGACTGTCTCCTCTATCTGGAATGCTCTTTCTCTACATACCTGCATGACTAATGCCTTCACCTCCTTAAATATTCCTGCTATGGTCTGAATGTTTGTGTCTCTCTAAAACTCATACATTGAAATCCTAACCCCCAAAGATGGTAGTATTAGGAGGTAGGGCTTTTGGGAGTTTCTACCCTCACGTATGGGATTAGTATCTTTATAAAAGAAGCTCCAGGGAGATCCCTAGCCCCTTCTGCCATGTGAGGATGGAACCAGGAAGAAGACCCTCACGAGAATGTGACCACACTGGTGCCTTGATCTTGGCGTTCTAGCCTCCAGAACTGTGAGAAACAAATTTCTGTTGCATAAGGCCACTGAGTCTGTGGTATTTTGTCATAGCAGCCAGAACAGACTAAGACCATTCTCAGCGAAGGCTACCCTCACTCCCTGTTTAGAAATGCAGCCAGCCCGTATCAATCATTTTTGACCTCTCTAATCCTCCTCTGTCTTTTTCTTTATTCCTCAGAGCACTTGATTATCTTTTAATGTACTATACATTTGCTTATTTATCATGTCGATGGTTTATCATCTTCCCCAACCCAGTAAGAATGTAGGCTCCATATTTTTCAAATATGGTGACAGCTAGGGACCTCCTTTTTAAAATCGCCATTTATTGAGTAGCTAATAATACCCCCTCCCCATTTGCGTTCAGCTTTCAAGCTTCTAGACACAGGCCTGTGTCTATGGTCTCTACTCCATTCCACTTGTCCATCTGTCCCAGCACCTCCTAATTTAACTGGGGTAGTTTTATAACGAGCCTCAATCTGGTAAGTGTAGTAACCCACTACTCCCAAACTTATCGATTTTCTTCACAAAGGTTTCAGCTATTCCTAGCGCTTTGCTCTTTGTGACAGGAGTTTCCAAGACCACCCTCAGGCTTGATGATTTGCTAGGAGGACACACAGGACTCAGAATGTTGTACTCAAAGCTACAGTTTATTGCAGCAAAAGGCTGCAGATCAAAATCATCAGACAGAAAAGGGACTTGGGGCAAAGTGTAGGAGAAATGAGGTGCAAGCTTCCAGCGGAGTCACATGGGGACACATAGTCCTCCCAGCAACAATGTGTGACATCGCATGTACGTGTTACAACCTGGGGAGCACACCTGAATCTGGTGCAGGACTTCTACTGGGGGTCTGTCAGGTAGACACGTGGCAACCTGCATGACTGACCTCAGCTCCTCGGATTTCAGATCCTTCTGGGCACCCCCCTCTAGCGCTGAGAGAAAAAGTCGTTCACCATAAATCACATTCTCAGGATGATTTTATCAGGCCAGAGTAGTACAGCATGACCCATGGCCTCAAGCACACAAAAGCACTCTAATCAGGCAGAATATTCCAAGGACTCAGGGGTATTTCCCAGGAGCTGGCTAACCAGTCCAGAAGAGAAGCCTTTCTTTGGAATGTGCAGGATTTGAGCAACCTAGGGCTGCTGTGTTAACCCTTTCCTGCCCACACTTCCTTTTGGATTTTAGGGTTAGCTTATCAAGTTCTACAAAAACAAAACAAAATAAAACAACCCCCAGACCCCCCCAAAACCCCCTGAAAACCTTGTTGAAATTCATGTGTTAAATGTACAGATTAATTTGAGGAAAATGCCTTCTTTATGATGATGATCTTTATAATAAGCATGGTAGAGATATCCATTTATAAAGGTCTTCTTTTATGTCCTTGCACAGATTTTTATAATTTTTCTTAATAAAAATCCTGTACATCTTTTGCTGGATTTTTCTGAGCTCTTTTACGGATTTGTTACACTTGTTCATGCCTCCCTCTTACCCCCATTTGAGATGGGGATAATGTCCCCATCTCAAACTTTTTTAATGAGTCACATTGACAAAGTCCCTTTTGCCATAAAAGGTAACATTCAGAGGTTCCGGGGGATAGGAAGTGGGCATCTTGGGGGGCGGCGTTTTTCAGCTTACTTCCCCAGACAACGGCATTGTTTGTAAATAGGTATAGGTTTTTTTTTGCTTTTTTTTTCTGCCACTCCAGGCAGCGTGTGGGATTTTAATTCCCCAACCAGGGACTGAGCGCGCCCCGGCAGTGGAAGTGCAGAGTCTTAACCACTGGACCGCCAGGGGAGCCCCAGTATAGTTTTTTTTTGTTCTCCCCTTATTTTCAATTCTTATACTTCAGTTGTTTTCCTTTTCTTATTTTTGCCTGTTGGATTATCTAGGACCTCTAACACACTGTTGGAGGAGGCAACGATGGCAGGCAGTGCTCCTTCTGTGGTAGCAATGCCGCGGATACTTCCCCGTTACATTTATCTTTGCTGTGAGGTTTGCCAGAAAGTCTGTCAGGTTAGGAAGACTTGTATGTCTCCACCTATGTGGGTCCAACAGCTGCTTCATCACACACGTTTGCCGGTAAGCTCCGTCATGACTGCCTCTCAGATGCCTCGTGACTATGGACACACAGAGTAGCCCGACTCTTAAGCAGAAGACGGTCGTCCACCTTAGTGACTCACTGAGTCTGGGTTGTTAGCTGTGGCAGGAAACCCTGAGACACGAATCTTCTCCCGAACAGCCCCAATCCCGTCTTCCAAACACGACGCGGTGGGCTTTAGCACTGCCTGTGCAGACTCCTTGCTACCACGCTTTGGTGCACCCTCGCCTGGTCCCATGTCCCCTCATGCAGCTCCCATCTCCCCTCCTCCAAACAGACGGACATGCACTCCCATCATCTTTCCCGAAGCTACACTGCCTAAAACCATCCTGTAATCAACCAACTCCCCCCCCCCCCCCCCCGCCCCCCTCTCTCTACCCTCCAGCTTCACCCTTTGTAATTTTGAGCATCCATGTTATAGATAAGGGGTATAAAGTGGAATGTTACAATATCCTTCATCCCCAAGTGTGGTTGGGTTTATGTGCTATTCAGGGAGCCCCGGGTGCTTCAGTGATGAACAGAGCGGAGGACACTTAGGCAACCGCGGAGTAGTTAAAATGACTGATGGAGAAATAGAGGTGGTGTTTCAGCCTCTGGTCAGGTCGCAGAGGAGAAAGGAAGGAGTAATTAAGATGGCTGGGTAATGCTTCTGGCAGAGAGGAAGGCCCTGCAGGCTGTAAGCAAGTCAGCAGGGATAGGGGTCAGCAAAGGGAACAGGGAGATTGGGAGAGAGCTCATTAACATGGAAATGAAGGAAGGGGTGAGACACTGAACATGAACAGGGGGAGGGAGCTGGTCAAGTGCTGCCACTGAGAAGGTCGCAGCAACGAGAGTCCTTTGCTCCAATATCGAGGCAGAAGGAGGAGGTGAGTCCCTTTTCTCCAGCTCCTCGTGTTGACTAATGACATTTTCTTTATCACAATTCTGCTGATGGAGGAGGGAAAATGAATGTCAGTTCAATGCTGATTCTATCTCAAGTTAACCTTTGACTCATGGCACCGGTGAGAATTAGTTTCTTCTTCCCCAAAGTTTCAAGCTAAGCCAACACTCCCTTGAGGAGCAACAAGGACCCTGTCTTCTGTCCCTGTTCCAGACGACTTCTCCTCCTAGCTGGCTGAGTCAGAAAGAGATGGGAGGCTGGGATGACTTTGGCCCTGCCCGCCCACGACCATCCTCGGTGTCCAGCTTCTCTGGAGCTGATTGGACTGAAGCGTGTAGTAGGGCGAAGGGGGAATTCGCTCTCTTCTCAGCAGTGTATTGTCTAGCTTGCCAAGGAAATAACCTCCATTTGTGGGTGCCGAGACATCTGTACTAGAATCGCCTGCGGTGTGTTCTTGAAAGCTCGTTTCTAAGCCCCATCCTACACCTTCTGAACCAAATCTTCCCGTTAGAGCTTTGGAATCTGCATTTTCTAGCAAGCTTGAAAGCAATGATTTTGCAGACTTCAAGTTTGAAAACCACTGCTCCGGGGTGTACCTTCTCACTGGATTTTCTCTCTCGGTTGTTTCCTTCTCCTCACTCGGATCTGGCCCAGATTCTCTGAGCAGCTTTGCAACACCACAGGGCAGGGCTCACAGAGTCAGATCTTTGCCCTGGATGGTCTGGCATCCCCACTCTCTCTTCTACCGCTGTGGAGGCCCTGCTTCTCATTCCCATCCTTGCTTGGAGAATAAAGTGACCAGCACTTCCTGATTGCTTGGGGAGGTGGGGTAGGAGTCTGGGGACATGGTCACCCCATGAACCGGACCTCAGACCTACCTAGGGCCTTGACAGGAGGTAATCGTGGAAATGGAGCTCCTGGGAGATGTATGAGCAGGCCAGTCTGCAGGGGTTGTATCTGTGTTCCTCTGCAGCTCAAACTTACATGCCG
Source organism: Balaenoptera borealis (assembly GCF_965194805.1). NCBI lineage: Eukaryota > Metazoa > Chordata > Mammalia > Artiodactyla > Balaenopteridae > Balaenoptera > Balaenoptera borealis. The sequence continues at coordinate 83,526,446 of NC_138871.1, read as the reverse complement.
AGGACCTCCCTACATCTGCCTGCAAATCCTCTGCACCCACTGGACTGGCTGCTCTTTGAGGACAGAGGGGTGTTTGCTGGTGTATTAGTTAGACTTCTCCAGAAAAACAGAACCCATAGGATTATTATCTACAGATAGTGCTATAGATATATAGATACATCTATCTATTTATGTATCTATGTGTGTATCTATCATCTATCTTTTTCTACCTATGCACATATTTATGCCATGTATGTATTGTGTATGTATGTATGTATCTATTGAGACTTTAAAGAATTGGTTCATGCAGTTGTGAGGGCTGTCAAGTCTCAAATCTGTAGGGCACACAGCAGGTTGGAGATTCAGGGAAAAGTCTTGAGTTTGAAGGCTGGAAACCAGGCAGAATTTTTACGTTGCAGTCTGGAGGTGGAATTCCTTCTTCTTTGAGAAACCTCAGTCTTTGCCTTTAAAGGTCTTTCACTGATAAGATAAGGCCATCCACATGATGAAGGGTGAGCTGCCTTACTCAGAGTTCACTGATTTAAATGTTAATCGCACCTAAACATACTTCCACTGCAACATCTAGACTGGTGTTTGACCAAACTGGGCACCATAATCTAGCCAAGTTGACACATAAAATTAACCATCACAACTGGCTTGCTTTTAATCATTTCTTTTTTTTTTTTATCCCCAGTGCCTTCCAATCCTAGGAAAGAAGAAAAATGGCTAAATATGTAGAAAAGGGTTAAAAATGAAATCTGAGCATGAAATCGATCTGCTGCCCACACTCTGGTCAGAGTAGGACAAAAGAACCAGTGAAGGCTGGTTGTCGTGTCTCCAGAGGGGCCTGTGGGTTGGAATGTGGCATCTGCAGAAAGCGGGAGAGCACCGCACCCTTTCTGCTCCAGAGCAGGCCACAGTTTTCTCTCCTTTAGTGGCAGAAACACTGATGAGTTCAGCCCTCCCAGGTGAGAAAGCGCAAGCCAGTTCGGCTGGCCGTTTAGAGGATCTGAAGCTCTTCGCCCTGGTACCTGTTTGCACTTAGTGTTGTGAGCGATTAGCGCTTCTGTTTTCCGAAAGTGGAGTGTAGTTCTGTGAATTCAATCAAGGTATATACTTTCGTGTGTGTGTGCTGCACAGAATTGCGCTTAGCAATTTGCCACCTTTTCTGATTAAATTCTTTATCTCTTGGCAGGAAGGTGATGGCTGGAAGCAGGTCTTATGATTGCAGGCAACAACCCTGTGTTTTTTCTACTCTGAAATCATGTCTTATTGTCTGAGCTGCAGGTTTAGATGCAAAATAAATCTGACTTTCTAAAATGCCTTATTTTTTTTTTCTTGCTATACGATAGCTGTGTATTTAGGGCAAAGCTGTTGGAGGCTTTTACAGAAACACAAATGTGTGGTTTCGTGCCATTGCAGATAGGAAACATGTGTGCTACTGCTGCTCTGAGGCCTCTGCGGCTATTTGCGAGACCATGAGCTTCTCATTTATCATTAATCCCTTTTCTGTTGGTGGACATTTCTTTGGACCTTTCTTTTCCTTCCTAAGGTAGTAGAGTGAGCAAAAGAAGGCAAATAAGAATTCATATTTCCTATTAAGTGCTATCAAGCATTTCGTGATTACTCTCTCCTTCGATCCTCTCAACTGTGACATGGTGACTGGTGTGTACTAATGTCCCCATTTTACAGATGAGAAAACTGAGGATTGGGCAAGATAAATAACTTGCCTAAGGAGTCACTTATATGATCTTATATGTCTCAGAGGCTAATGCTGCGTTCGAGTTTCATTAAGAAAAAAATCGCACAACCCAAGAAAAAGATTTTGTCTTGGTTGACTACGTTGAACCATTGGTAAGGGTCTCAGTTAGCTATAGCCTAATTTTGTGATGACCCCTGTCTTCCTGCTCAGGTATTGGGGTCCTCCTTGCTTGCATCATTCCATGGTTGCTGGGTGGGTGGTATTAGGACGAAGAATGGTGTGTCTTCTCTGGCTCACTCGAGCTCCTGACATTATTCACTGAATGAAATGTGAAACCAGATCACAAGAATGTATTTAGTTTGGTGTGCAAGGAAAAAGCCCAACAGTATTGCTCAAATTGGATCTTCAGCTAATGGCCACACTCGCTAGGAGGCCATTCCCCTGCAGAAACGAGCTTTACAAACATGATATGCATTACTAAAAATTTGGAAAGTATAAATAAAAAATAACATTGCCCATAATTGCATCATTCAAACTATTGTCAACATCTTAAGGTTATGGCCAGTAGTGCTGTAACTGGCTGGGACCAGCTTGGGAAAGCCAACTGGGTGCTTTTATTCCCTATTTCATGTTCAAAGACATAGTGACGTCACATTGGCAGCTTGAACTAGGTCATGGTGGGAATATTTACATCACAGTAATCAGCACGTACTACAAACCAAGGCTTTTTTATTTTTGCTTGTTAAACATTTGTCAGTACTCACCTGGCTATTGTCTTCCAGTCTTTTTTTCTTTAATATATATTTTATTTATTTATTTATTTTTGGCTGTGTTGGGCCTTCGTTTCTGTGCGAGGGCTTTCTCCAGTTGCGGCAAGCGGGGGCCACTCTTCATCGCGGTGCGCGGGCCTCTCACTATTGCGGCCTCTCTTGTTGCGGAGCACAGGCTCCAGACGCGCAGGCTCAGTAGTTGTGGCTCACGGGCCCAGTTGCTCCGCAGCATGTGGGATCTTCCCAGACCAGGGCTCGAACCCGTGTCCCCTGCATTAGCAGGCAGACTCTCAACCACTGCGCCACCAGGGAAGCCCTTTAATATATATTTTAAACAGTGTCATTTATTATTTTTTTTCATTTAACATAACACAAGCATTTCCTCCTGGTATTAAAAAAAAAACTTATAAGCATCATTTTTTTAAAATAGAAGCAAAATTCTTTACTGAATAGATGTACTATAAATTATTTAATGGTTCAAATTCTTGGGCAGATATATTGCTTTCAATGATTAAAAGTTGTGCTTTAGTGAGCATATTTATGTATTACGTATCAGGTGCCAGAAATAGACTTACTGGGTAAACTGACATCAAATTCCTTGTCTCCTGGTGAGTGGTGCCTTGTGCAAATAGCTTAGCAGTCTGAGTTTCAGTTTTCTCTCTTGTCCTCTCTTCACCATTAGCTTCTGAGGTCCCTAAAATCAGTGACTTGTATTTTACTTTGTATCCTTAGTACCCAGTGCAGTGCTTGGCTTATGGAAAATGCTCAATAAATAGTTATCAACCAAAATAATGCCTCATTTATGCCTAAAAGTGGTGTACTAATTTTCAGTAGTGCCTGCAATTTCCCCCAAACCCTGGAGGGCACTGAGACGATCAGTAAAGTCGACAAAAAAGGTTAGGGGGTGAGAAATGTTATCTTGATATTGTGCTAGTTTGTAAAAGAGAAGTGCTGGAAGGAAAAGAAGGTAAAACAGCCCCAGGTGCCCTCTCGAATGCTTGGAGGAGGCTGGAGGTCGTGGAACCCTGAAGGATGTGAAGTGGGACCCACCCCAGCTCCTTCGGGATGCTTTTCATGAACACTTCAGGATTTGTGGATCCCTGTTCCTCTGATATTCAAAAGCATCCTTCCTGACCAGCTACTGCGTCTCTAAAGCTGTCTTCCCCACCCAAGTAACATGGGCCCAATGGCCAGGGGAGACACATCTCAGACACTTCAGGGCCATAGCTCAGCAGCACCCTCTCAGCTCTCATCCACCCTTCTTGACAAGGTCTCCTCCACTAATCTTTGAGATTTTCTCGGTGTAAGCCTCCTTGCTCTCTGTCGCCATAGAGAGAACCCAACAGATCAGAGTTTGACTCCCAGCTTTGCTGTTGACTAGTAGTTTGCCCTCTGTCAAGGGATTTCACTCTTTGGGTCTCAGTTTTACGATCTGTAAAAATAGTTTCAGGATTATGAGAAAGTCCAGTGAACTCTCTGCATGGACGAGGCAGTCAACGAAAGTTTTCACTGTTATTTTTGTCTAAGGAATTGGGGTCATACTCACCTTCCGATAGTTTTCAGTCTTGGCGACCTTGAGTAGAAACTTCCAGACTGGTCCCCCTCCCTAGCTTCACCTCCAAGTCCAAACCTCACCTTCCTCCCACCTGACTCCCCATCCAGGCTGCCTTTGTAGCGTGCAGATTTCAGCTTTCCTTTCCAGTTACACCCATGTGAGTTTAGCCTCCCAGTAAAGCCTGACGCATCTGAGACCAGGAGCTGGGTGTTCCTTCTACTCCGGGGGAGCCGGAGAATGCAGGATGCACTCGCTGATTGCCTGGGTTGAGTGGTCTTCTTTTTCAAAAGGAGGGGTGACGCTCTCTCCTCTTAAACTCATTTCATATTAACAATCTGATTTCACTTTCCTGACCCCTTTGAACTCAGAATGAGGTTCTGAACCCAAGGCTTCCTGCAGTCATTAAGCTCAGTCAGCCTGGAACTCATTTTACCTTCACCGACGCTGCGTGGCTTCCCTGCTTATTAGCACTGCTTCTGTCTCCTATTTCTTGGCAGGGATTTGTATTTTTCATGCTGTTTAACTCAGTTTTCTCAATGACCTGGAAGATTAGTCCCATTTTACAGAGGAAGAACCTGAGACTGGAGACATCTAAATACTTGTACAAGCTTGCTCAGGAAGGAAGGGGGTGGGAATTAAAAGCCCTATCTTTGTGGTTCCACAGCTTGTACTCTATCACGGGTCTTCCCTGAATCCCGATTTCATTATTTATAAAATGAGAATAAAATACTCCATTTATCACAGAAGACAGTTGTGCAGACCTAGCAAGAGGCAGTCTGTGTGTGGTGAAGACACGTGCCCTTGATTCTAGTACTGGACAAAGTTGGGTCAGAGCAGCTGGGGCTAAGAAGTGGCCGGAACACAGACATGTTGCTGTTTGTGACTCAGCCCTTCCTATGAGCATCTTGAGTGATCAGTGTTTGAAGGTGGCACCACCAGGGTGGAGACCAGGTGGGAGGTGACCCCACTACAACTAGGGCTGATAAAAAAGTAAGTGAGGAGAGTCAGTAGAAGACGGGCCACAGTCTGAGAGCCCCTGTTCTCTACTGGGGGGTAGCTGGGGGTAATGAAAGAAACCTTCCGTGTATTGAATGATACGTGCATTGTCTGTAGTTATGCTAAAATTAACTGTTCAGTAAATTAAACCAAGAGAATTACTGGCTGCATTAACTTGGGGCAAGGTTTTAAACCTGTTTCTAGGGCTGAAAAAGGAGCTTCTTATGATGATGAAATCAAATAATACCTGTGAAGCATCCAGCACCATGCATGACTTAGAGTAACGTTTCCAGAGCAGTGCTTAATGGAGATTCTTAATGCATTAACATCTCAAGTCAATAATAGAACATACCAGAGCTTGTTAAAGGAGCAGATCAGGAGTCATTTGAATGGAGACGAGTGCCTTGTTGAGATGCTGAAGTGTCTGGAGCGGTCTAGCAGCACTCTTTTCAGAATGGAGCTTGAACCACGCTTATTTTTATTGGGGGGCACAGGCGAGGCTGGGGCGCCGCCAGAGAAACACTCCGAAAGTGGCAAACCCCCACCGGGTGGAGTTCCTCGAAATTTCAGAGGTCCTCACTTCTAGTTAAACTAATGAATTGCCAAGTCTGAGCGCTGTGCGTCCCAAGAGTAAAATCTGTTCGCCTTCGGGCTTCTCTCCTAAATCTCTTTACGGTCTGGCTGACTCCTTTGGCTTTTGAAAAGGAGAGAAACATTTGCAGCCCAAGCCACCGCTGTGTTGAAATGTGCGTGTTAAAACGTTCTGGTCCCACCAACAGTGCAAGAACGTTCCTTTTCTCCACACCCTCTCCAGCATTTATTGTTTGTAGATTCTTTGATGATGGCCATTCTGACTGGTGTGAGGTGATACCTCATTGTAGTTTTGATTTGCATTTCTCTAATGATTAGTGATGTTGAGCATCCTTTCATGTGTTGGTTGGCAATGTGTATATCTTCTTTGGAGAAATGTCTATTTAGGTCTTCTGCCCAGTTTTGGATTGGGTTGTTTGTTTTTTTGATATTGAGCTGCATGAGCTGCTTGTATATTTTGGAGATTAATCCTTTGTCAGTTGCTTCGTTGGCAAATACTTTCTCCCATTCTGAGGGTTGTCTTTTTGTCTTGTTTATGGTTTCCTTTGCTGTGCAAAAGCTTTTAAGTTTCATTAGGTCCCATTTATTTTTGTTTTTATTTCCATTTCTCTAGGAGGTGGGTCAAAAAGGATCTTGCTGTGATTTATGTCACAGAGTGTTCTGCTTATATTTTCCTCTAAGAGTTTTATAGTGTCTGGCCTTACGTTTAGGTCTTTTATGGAATCTAAAAAAAAAGGTTCTGAAGAACCTAGGGGCAGGACAGGAATAAAGACGCAGACGTAGAGAATGGACTTGAGGACACCGGGAGGGGGAAGGGTAAGCTGGGACGAAGTGAGAGAGTGGCATGGACATATATACACTACCGAATGTAAAATAGAGAGCTAGTGGGAAGCAGCCGCATAGCACAGGGAGATCAGCTCGGTGCTTTGTGTCCACCTAGAGGGGTGGGATAGGGAGGGGGGGATGGAGGGAGACGCAAGAGGGAGGGGGTATGGGGATATACGTATACGTATAGCTGATTCACTTTGTGATACAGCAGAAACTGACACACCACTGTAAAGCAATGATACTCCAATAAAGATGTTAAAAAAAGTAAAACATTCGGGTCTCCCGTGCGGGGGTGAGGGTGGCCCTGTGCCGCTGGCTGGGCGGACGCGCTCCTTCGGTCAGGGGCAGTGGAATCCTCATCCCGGGTGGGATTCCCACCGAAATAACCCGTAACATAACTGAGCCCCCTCCCTCTGCCATGCTAGGCTGCACAATTTACCTCCACGTCTGGTTAAGCATATTCTCATCACGTGCACAACAGGATTTGCAAACGGAGGGCATAAGTCACTGGGGGAGGCCACGGTTCTTGCCCCTCTCAGCGTGTGAAATACCCGCAGCAGCTCCTGGGGCCGGTTGCAAAGCAGGAGAGGGTACGTGCGAGGCCCCTGGGCCCAGCTGGGAGGCGCCCAGTAAAGGACAGTGTCTGAAGTCGGGCCTGGCGCGCAGGAATCCCCCGGGCGGCCTGTGCCCCGTGCTGGGCGCGGGTGTAGCCCAGATGGCCTCTCCCCAGACTCACCGTGACCGTGAACAAAAGTGCGCCACAGGCATCCGGCGTCGGCCTTGCTGCAACGTGAGCAGAGGCTGTCGTGCGGTGATGTTTCCTCTCTTGTTTCCTGCTCCGAGGTGGGAGGAGGTGGGGGACCACCGGATGCTGAAGGGACAGTCGGGATCCCTTCCCACTTCCGTGCCCTTCCCCGCAGCCTGGCAGGTGGTGGGGAGACTCTTCCATGCTGGCACCTCCTCCAGGGCGGACACCAGGCTTCATCTCTATTTCCCAGCGCGGGGCATGTGGCAGGCCCTTCGTGGGGGGTGGGGCACGTCTGCCCACGTGGGCCGTGGCAGTGCTTCCTCCTGGGTACCGAGTGGAGAAGGAGCAAGAACCCCCTGTCTCGGTCGGCCGGCAGGGCCTGATCTAGTGGGCACTGCCTGTAGGGGTGGGACCTGCGCTGCCAGTCACCCCTCCTCTTAAACCAGATCTCCTTGGCGCAGATGGGAAGAATCACGTGTACAGACTTTCAGGGTTGTAAGAAAGACTAAAGGAGATAATCTTTGTTAGGTGCGCTGTACAGCGCCTGGCACAGAAAGAGGCTTTCAGTCAAAGTTAGTGTGCTTCTTCCCTCCCTCTCCCTTCTAATGTTTCTAGGTTTTTCGAAGTCTCTGAGAATTTTTGTACTGGGGAGGAGTGACCACAGCGCGGGGCTTTGAGACAGAGTATCTGGAACTTTGGGTGGGATTTGCCCCTTCCCAGCCTCCTCCTGGCCGTGAGAGAAGCACTCCTGCGAGGCGGCACCGAGTTCTCGTCCAGGGCTTACTCCCTGGCATCGCACTGCCTGTGTTTTCAATCTGTCTCTCCACGGATGAGCCAGGCAAATTGCTTAACCTCTCTCTGCCTCAATCCCTATCTGTAAAAGGAGGATAATAGTGGTTCCTGCCTCCTCGGGTTGTGATGGGGATTAGGAGAGATTAACACTTGTCAAATGCTTAGTGAGTGCTTTATAAGGTTTAGCTGTTACTTACTCATCTGCCAAATAAAATGGGAATAATACTACCAACCTCAGTCACGTGGATGGATATAAGCAGATAGAATAGAGTGTGAAGACACCTTTGAAACCTGTCGAGTACCACACACACGTGAGTCTTGTTATGTCACCCTCTGAACCTTCCTAGTGGCCCTTCACTCATCATCTGCTCCTGCAGGGAAATGACCGTCATTGCCTTGTGCCCCCACTAACTTCTGTTATAGCATCTGTAACTCTTATTGGCCTTTTGTTTACCTGTCTCTCTCCCTCACTAGACTGTACCCTCCTTATGCTAAGAGAGCGCATCCAATTTCATCCTCTTCCTCCAGTGCCCAGCTGGGGCTGTGCAATAAATGCTTGTGGAATGGATGCAGAAGTTACTTCAGAGGAACCAGGAGTTGACTAGGAAGCCCTTGCCCACAGCTCTGGACTTTTATGACCCACTGATGCTTCTCTCTCTTCTGGTAAGCAAAGAAAATCTGCTTATCTCTAACACCTGTGTGGATATGTTTGTACTAATATAGTTACAAATTTGAACACAGCTAGTCAGTTTGGCAGTTAGGTGCTCAGCTACAAAAAAAAAAAAAAAAAAAAGAGCCCAGGGAAACATTAAGCATACAGATCTTCCTGTAAATTAACCCCCATTTGTAAGTCTTATTACTGTTACTTAGAAAATAAAAATCTCTTTTAATTACACCATGCCAGTATGTATACTTTAGCAGATTATTCTTCCAGGAGTTTTTGAACATATGTACATATTTATTTGCAAAGTGGGATCATACTATAGGTATTGCTTTGCAATATGCTTTTGTAATATTTAATGTACAAGGTAATAGTTTTCCAAATCATTACATTTTGGGGGGATGCTTTTTCACTAGTTGTATAGTATTTCATCAAGTATGCATACCATAAATTGTTTAAACAGCATGTTATTGTTGGACAGAGTGCCTAGATGGAATTTCAGTCTATTTGAAAGTGATATCTTAAGCAAACAGCCACATAAATAAATGCAAAATTACATCATAGGTGAGTGCTATGAAGGAGCAGTACATGGTGTCATCAGAGGGTGTGGCAGGGAGATTTTACTTGGTCAGAGAGAAAGTCGTGAGTGGGCCGTGAGCTGAGAGCATGTGGGAATCAAATAGATACAACAAATATCCAGGAATAGTACAGGGAAAAGGGAAGAGGGCCAAGAAAAGACCTTGGGGAATGTCAGGAGTTAAACTTGATATTAAAAGAGGGGTCCATGATGGAGACAAAGAAGGACAGATGGATAAAAGAGACAGGAAGAGACTCAGGGGAGAGAGGCACTTCAGAAGCCAAAGGAGCAGAGTGCAGTGTTAAATGCTTCAGGGAGATCAAGTAAGACACAGGTGATGAAAATGTCCATTGGTGTAGAAAGTTCCATGTGACTAGTGACCTCCAAGGAAGCAGCTTCATTGGAAAGTTTGGCTCAGAAGCCAGATTAATCGGAAGTGAATGGAGGGGTGGTTGGAGAAGAGGAAATATCCAGAGTGGACTATATTTTTTGGAGCATGGCTGTGCAAGTGATGAGGGAGCAGGTGATTGCTACCCCAGAATGTGGCGTGAGGCGTGGTTCTAGCTTCTGGGAGCTTTGCCATCTCATACCCACTGGGAAACCACCCAGACTTCCTGTGCCTGTGGTCCCCGCACTCACTCCCCTCAGGGCCCTGGCCCAACCAGAGGGTGGCATTTGTTTGCTTGTCTGTCTCTGTTTACTTTTGGTAAGAAATCTAAGGGTGAGATATGAGTGTTAGTTTGCTAATTAGTGCCTTTTAATAAGTACTGAATATTTGTTGAATGAGTTATTTATTTATTTATTTATTTATTTTTGGCTGTGTTGGGTCTTCGTTTCTGTGTGAGGGCTTTCTCTAGTTGTGGCAAGCGGGGGCCACTCTTCATCGCGGTGCGTGGGCCTCTCACTATCACGGCCTCTCTTGTTGCGGAGCACAGGCTCCAGACGCGCAGGCTCAATAGTTGTGGCTCACGGGCCTAGTTGCTCCGCGGCATGTGGGATCTTCTCAGACCAGGGCTCGAACCTGTGTCCCCTGCATTAGCAGGCGGATTCTCAACCACTGCGCCACCAGGGAAGCCCCTGAATGAGTTTTTTAAAATCCAACTTGGAACAGACATGGGCTTTAAAAGATCAGCAGAGTAGAGGATAAATATTCAGAAGAGAGAAGTGACAATATCATGATGCAGATAAAGGGTGTATCTGCAAGTAGACACAAGTAGAGGGGTGACACTCCTTCCTCTGAATCAGGAGAAAAGGCAGAGGCATGGAAGCAAACACATAGATACAGTTTCAAAGACAGGGCAGGAATTTGAGGGAGTTCCTTTCTGGTGGTCTCAGTGTTTTCAATGAAATATTTGAAAAGGTTATCTGCTGTGATAGGGTAGCAGGGAAAGGGTATCTGCTGTGATAGGGTAGCAGTGATAGTGGAAAGAGCTGGAAGAGGACAGAGAAGGTTTGTAACAACCAACAAAGGAATGAAATAGGGGTTTGGTGGGGTATATACTGGTGAAGGAAGCTCACATTTTCCTGACTTGGAGCCCAGTGATCTGGACACACTTCACTGTTATTGTAAATTGATGGCTTAAGTCAGGTTTTCCAAAGAAAACTCTGTTTGTTTTGGGGGATGTTTATAAACGGAAAAAACAACACAGGGTTTCATGAGCAGATCTTTTTGGGAAACACTGTTAAACATAATGAAATGATTTTATTTACTGTGGGATCTTTAGAGCCTTTAACATGTTTGCATCATGACCCTCAGGAAAGACATGTGATACGCCACTTCTCCCTGTCTCTCTCTCTCTCTCTTTTTTTTTTTTTTTTCTCCTTTTTAGACCATAGCACTATTTTTCTAAGAAATTTTGAGGAACATTCTTAGGAAAACACTTTGGGAAATGCTGTCTCAAAGTGTTAGGCTATTTGGGTTTGAACAGAGAATCTGGAAACCCACAGTTTCCAAGGCCAGAATGAAGGGTTTCTAATGGTGGGAGTCCTGGCATCCGCTCGGGATGGTAACAGTGGTATTTGAGACACGAAAGCATTCAAAGCAGATGCTTTGGCAGCCACCTACTGGGCAGAACAGATCTGAGAACATACTTTTCTGTTTCTTTTGTCAGCCCGGGTGGGAAAGAGGCCATGGTAGAGAAGAGAAAAAAAGCGTCCATTTACCCCATTTGTCTGTTCCTCCTTTCGGAGTAGCTGGGTGAGTGGGTGTTGAGGGAGCCCTGCCCCGACCAGGAGCCCAAAACCCTGGTTTTGTGGGTGGCAGAAGCCCTCTGAGAGTTTTCTAGGCCTTGTTCATCTTTTAAGCTTTCATTGTAACCCTGAGTGATGCAAGCCATGGCGGGAGATTTCCAAAGGTTGCATGGAAGCTGAGAAAGATTGCACAAAAGATGCCAAGCACAGAATTGAACCCCCAAGAGAAAAATAACATTGTGATTAAGGCATGGAACCCAATTCAGCCCGCTCGTCTGCATCCGGAGCTTCGGCTGACATCAGAGGGGCGCACGTATGTGAGGCTGGGGTCCCCCCTTGCCCAGGCTGCTTCCTCTCTGGCTGTTTCCAAGCTGCCAGTGGTGCCGGAGTGGCTGTGAGCTGGACCTTCTCTTGTCCTGAGTTCTGCACACATCTCCTTTGGTCCCCAGCGCCTTGCATGCTGCTTTCATTCGGACCAGCTTTGTGAGGATCGTGGGGACAATCCCCGTGGTCCTGTGTGAGATGAGGGTGGCCCGGAAGGTCTTGGTGGCCGAGAGTAAGAAAAAGGAAAAGGAAGCAAATTTGTGGAGGAACGGTTCTCAAAGTATTGCTGTTTTGTCAGGATCTTCTCAGAAAAGAAACGTGACAAAATTAAAAGAGGAAAGTGGTCTATCTTCTATGATGAATTCTTGACTAAATTCCAGAAAATATCATTCTCATCACTGATTACATATATATTTTTGCGGGGCCCATTATGGAGACCCTGCATCTCGGTAAATCTCAGAGTTGAGAGCGGGTCCAGGCGTTGCTGTGGCAGCTCCAGGAGCTCCTCCTCAGCCTGTGGGCCATTCCCTGGGTTCTAGACTCTTCCCCAAGCTCACCTCTCAGCTCTGCAGGTCCACTTGCTCCCCCTGTTAGGAGTTCACCACTTTTCACTTAATTGACAACTCTGTGTCTGGAATTTTCCCTGCTCCATTTTCTGGCGTGGCCTCTCACTTCTGTATGAACCCCGACTGATACAGGGCATTGCAGACTTTGAATTTTTATATTTTATATACTCTTTTCATCCTTATTTCTGGAGATTTTTTTTTTCTTGCTTTATAGCCAAAGATACTTTGTTTTACACTCGTTAGTGAATCATCTTTCTTTTGGTTAGTGTTAGCATGAAATATTTTTTTCTTTCTTTTTTACTCTCAACCTCGCTGTACCCTTGTTTTTAAGGTGTGTAGCATGCAGTTGGGTTTTGTTCATTCTTGTCCCTGGGATGTTGCCTTTCTGGGGATTTGTTGTCAAAATCTAGGCTTCTCTGTGCACTGATGCCGGACAGGAATACGGAGACAGATTTTGGAGGATAAGAGAGATGGCCTTATTCCTCTGCCAGGCAGAAGGGAAGACACAGCAGGCTAGCACCTCAAGAACTGTGCCCCTCACACACGGGGAATCAGAGATTTTATATGCGGGGCTTGTAGTCCCGGGTATATGATAAAGATCAAAGTAGTGAAGGTCTTGCATTCTACTTCTTCAGGAAGCCCGGGTGTTAACCAGGCCTTTTCTCCTCGGGACTGTAGAAATCTCGGCAGCTTTTCTCATCCCTAGCTTTCTGATCAAGAACAAAAACATGCCAGAAGTTGGAACCACCTCTCTTGGTTTCCCTTCTTTTCAGGCTTTTAGCCCCTGAAATTCTTGCTCCTTTAGTCATCTTCCAATACCTTCAAATATATAAAAAGTTTTTTTTGTCTAGCTTTTCTAGTCATCTTGGAAAGAGGATTGTTTGAAACAAGTTAATCTACGGCTGGAAGTGGAAATCTGGAAATATTCAAGTAGGAAAAAAGAATCAGTCTCTTTAAGAAACTGGTAGACTTAAGCATCCAGCCCAAACACGACAGTGCAAGAAAGAAACATACGTCATACACACATAGCTCTTAAAGCCCAAGCTAGGAGCACAGAGCTCAGGAAATGAAGAGATGCCATGGCTATTAAGAGCTGATAAAGGATGAAAGTTAAATTCATGGGGTGGCCAATACTGTGCATCGTCTTGATTGAAATGAGGTGGGGATGGGGCAACGGGTCTTATTTCGTGGGAAGGACACCAGGCTAATTGTCTTGCCACCGCTGTGTCAAGGCCTGGAAAAACTTATGGGATGCACAAGAGCCAGAAACCCTCTGACACTAGGACAAATGTGAGAGAATCCCTGCTAAGGGAAACCTGATTAGATTTAGTCAATATTTAATAAAAAAAATTTTTTTAACTAGATGACTTCTTGTATCTAGGTGGTTGTATCTCTTTGCATACTGTTCTATATTATATTTTAAGTTTGTCGTAATTTTCAGTTATTTTATTACAGGGCCTGACACATAGAAAACCTCAAGGGGTTCTCGTAGAAGGGACCCAGTGAACATGACTGGCGGTTGGTGAGCTCTCTCTGCAATTCAGTACTTTAAGCACGAGAAAACTGTAATCCATTGCGTCTTTCACCCTTTAGGAAGCATCCTGTCTGAATGGAAGGTACTGGAAATGTGACATAGCATTTTAGGGTAGGTTAATCAGCTCTCTGGGTGGGGCCTTGCCCCTGATGACAAACTGTAAGGAGTGATGGAGTCAGGGGACCTGGGTTAGAACCCCGCTTGGCCACTAGCCAGCCTGTGAGACTTGGAAGCGTGGTTTAATCTCTCCGTGCCTCAGTTTCCTTACTTTACTGCCAACCTTACAGGTCCACTGTGAGGACTAGACGAGCCGATGTGTATCAAGTGCTCTTCACTGTGAAAACTCTTAATAAACGTGAATTCTCCACGTTTGCCCCTTTCCCTTGGAGAACGTAAATCAGCAAAATCTGGCTGGAGTTCAGGAGGGCGCTGTTTTCCCACTGCTGAAGGCAGGACTGACTCAGTCATATCTAAAAAGTCACTGAAAGGAATCAGTCCCAAATTCAAGTGCCGCACAATCACCCGACCCAGCAGAGTAAGCAAAGAACGAAGGATGAACATAGAGACCATTCTGTCCTGCGGCCTGGGCCTGATTGGGAACAGGGCTGAGCTTAGGAACAAACAGGACGGGACCCCTTTCAGGTGGGTTCTTCTCAAACTCCTTCTGGCACCTCGGCTGCCCCTAAGCATCTTAAAGCGGCGTCTAAGACGTGGTACAGGGATGGGGGAGAAGGAGGAAGCAGTGATTCCAGAGGAACTTTCTGCCTCGCCCTATTTTTATTTCATTTGGTTATATAATCATACCAAGAGCTAACACTTCCCGCGTTCTGTGTGTCAGGCAGTGTTTTACATATATTAGCTGACTTGCCCTTAGTCACAAAGCTTTTAAGTGTCAGAATTAAGATTCATCGCCAGGCAGGCTGGCTCCAGGATCCTCCTGTGCTCAGTTGCCTCTTTGTGTGCAAATTTGCTTTGTCTTCCCCGGGTTGTTCCACTTGAACTTCAGTGAACGTGCACCTGCGGCATTTAGGGTTTTAGGTTCTGTTGCATCCGTCTACCAGGGGTGGAAACCCAAGAGTTGTCCTTGGTCCCTGCTGGTCACCCCAGGCCTCATATTTAAACAGTTACCAATCTGTATCAATCTGATCTCTCACGTCTGTCCCTAGCCCCTCCACCCTGAGAACAACGCCTTTCCTTTCTTTTTCACCCTCTGCCTGGGCTGTTGGATTAGCTAGCTGGCAGCCTCCCAGGGGGCTTCCTGATTTCAGCTCTCCCAGCTTTGGCTTGTTCTCAGTTTACAGAAAAAACAGAGAAAATGCTGATCTCTTCATGTCCAGCCTCTGATGGCCTCCTCTGGCCCTCGGAAGGCACGAGAACCTGAAGAATGTTGGCCCCAGAGTTAGCTGTCTGGGGTGTGAATCTCAGCTTCACCATGTAATACATTTGTCGGCCTCTTGACACTTCAACTTTCCCACGTGAAGATTGAGGTTAACCAGAAAACCTGCATCGTGTGTGTCGTGAGTTCAGATAGTATGTGTAAGGCACTCGGCATCAGGCAGGGTGAGAGCTCAGCAGTTGTTACCTACTTTTATTATTGCCCTATAAAGTGCAAAGCCCTTAACGTGCCTTATACACTCCTTTAAATAGGTGATATTTTCAATCTAATATCTTGCACGTACCCTATACATTTTCCTTGCTTTAGCAACTCTAAATCTCCTTATTCCAGGATCATCAGTATTTGGACTGTGTGCTTTTTTTTTTAATGTATATGTATTTTTAATTGAAGTGTAGTTGATTTACAATATCGTGTTAGTTTCAAGTATACAGCACAGTGATTCAGTTATATATATAACATGTATTGTATATATAATATATATTATATATATATATATATATTCCAGATTCTTTTCTCTTATAGGTTATTACAATTTTTTTTTAAAGAATATTCTTTTTTCCCACTTTATGCCCCAGCAGTAAACCGTATTGAAAGAGGCAAGTGTGAGAGAGGAAGGATCCAGATGTCATGAGGAATTCTAAGGTGACTAAGAATCTTCTCGGCTGTGCTGGCACTTTTATTTGAAAGTAGCATAAGATTGGGGCCCATGGATGCGTGCCCTGTTTTTTCATTCCTTCATCTCTCCCCCTAGCAGAGGGCCTGGAGGTGAGGAAGAGCTCAATATGGGTGTGGCCTGATGGGAAATGGACACAACTAGAAGCAGATAAATTTAATCAGAGACAAAGAAGCTCTTCAGCAGTTCTTGGAAAATAATGATAGCCAACATTTACTATTTATTTTATGCCAGGCACTGTGCTAAACACTTTAAATATATTACCTCTCTTAATCTTCAAAACAAACCTGTGAGATATTACTATTATTATCTCCATTTTCCTCAGGAAGAGACTGAGATGTAGGGAGATGAAGTTACTTGCCAAGATTTGAACCCATGGTACCTGATGCTGAAGTCAATTATTTATTGTCTTTGAAATATCAGTCCTTCAAAACTCTTCTGCACAAAGGGGATCAATTAGATGAGTGGTTTTCAAACTTCTTGACCTTGATCTGCAGTAAGAAATACATTTTATGTCATGGCAATGACCCAGGCAATACACACCCTCCCCACACAGATTCACACACGTGTACACACACACACACACGTACACACACACACACACACAGATATGCTCACACACACACACACACAGACAGATATGCTCACACACATGTACACACACACACACACAGATATGCTCACACACACTCTCACACACACACGTGTACACACACACGTACACACACACATGTACACACACACACATATGCTCACACACACACACACACACACAGATATGCTCACACACATATTTCTATACCCCCATATAAAAATATGAAACTGAAACAAAAGCTTCTCAAAACAATAATTGCTCTTTCTATATGTTTTTATTCAACTTATATTTTATTGTAAAACATATACGCTAATATAAAAAATACAAAAAATGCTAATTTGTAACCTACCAATTTTGTAGGAGGTGACCTTCTCTACGAAAAACCAGTGAATTATAAGATTTTTAGCTCCTTTTCAAGTCATTGGATCCTTTTGTTTCTCTATTTCTTAGAAGTTTTGTTGGGTTTATTCTGTTTATTAATCATTCCAAGAGATACCTTCTAATCATGTGAGATATAAGCATTTAACATTATATGGTCATAATATCTTAGGGTTTTGTGTTTTAGATATTGTTAAAAATGTATTTTGTAAAGTGTTTTTTGTGTTTTGTAACAGGAGAATATGCTTTTATTTCTCTTTTTTACCAGAAGAAATTGTATTACACTGATCATTTCCATATGTAGTTTTAAAGTTGCTTGACTGGGTTAAAGATTTATTCTTTAAGTTGCAAGGGCATTGTATTCAAATAAAAGGAACAATCATAATAGTATTAATTAGAAAAGCAATAAGGCTTTGGTTTCCATGCAAATGAGCATAATTGAAATAGAACTGCATTTTTGCAAATGGATTTTGAAACTTTGGTGGAAAAACTTGGAAGATAAATATTCTCGAAGCTAAGGCAAATGCAATCTGTATATGTAAATGAGATCAATTAATTTTAGCAGGCAAATGAGAAAATCAATGATTTTCAAAATCTAGTAATTTGGTAACCATTAGTTTCATTAGCCTTTCTGTTTTAAACTTATTCAAATATAGAACCAGATTGAAGTATAATTTATGGAGGACTCATCCTTAAGTTAATTACATGCTAGGCTTTCCTCCTCCAACTGGAAGAACTGAGGAGGAAATTGTAAATGATTAGTGCAGGGTGTGGAATCCTTCAGTGACGATGTGTCCCAGGTCAGCTTGGGAGACAGCGTGGAGTAAGAACATAGTGGCTTTGACTCACACCAGGGTTTGAATCTCAACCTTGACACTGTCCAACCAAGGGCTCTTAGGCAGCTTTCTTAGCATCTGAAGAGCCTCAATGTTTTTCATCTATTAAATTAGGAAATTATACCTACACTGCAGGGCAGTGGTGAGGACTAAGTGGGGAAATGTGTGTGTAAATCTTTAGCACAACTCCAGGCACAGAGAAGATCTTATTACAAGTAGCATCCTCCCCCTCCCCCTCTCCTTCCTGCCTTCCCTCCCTTATCTTCCTTTTTGCGTTGAGGAAATGCTGTGTTTCTGGAGTTGCTTTTGAAGAAGGGTGTGTGGTCTGGTTAGTATTTCCCCTTTAGTTGGTAGTAATTTAACCTGAAAGTGTTCTGTGGATCTCTTGCCATATCACTTCCATCCAGAACCTGAGACAGGTTTTAGAAGCTCACTCATTGGAATTATTGAAAAGGCCAGAACAGCAGATGAAATAGGGAAGAGTTCATGCAGTTGGTTTTCTCTTTTTATTTCCTCATTGCAGCGATTGGTGCTCTGATCCCTTGCATTTCCCGCTCTTACCAAATGTTCTCATTATGACCATCGTGGTAAAGCTCACATCTGTATGATATCTACTCAGTGACTTTGTGAGACATCTGGAGCGGGTATTATTGTTGACATTACATAGATGAGAGAATTTGAGGCTCAGAGAGGTTGACTGGACTGCCCAGTGTCACAGAGCTAGAAAGAAATGGGAGTTCCAACCTAAGTCTGTCACGTTGCAAGTTTTGAACAACGGCTTTTTCTACCATGTGGATACAGCCTGTGGTCCATAGGTGAGCTTTGATTGAAAGTGTACATTTCACTGCAGACCCTAAACTGTGAGAGAGAAGCAAATGTGAATTGGTCTGATATTGGTTGGAATTTCTTTCTCAAAATCTGTAAGGCTGGTCAGCAAATGGAAGATCATGCAGCTGCAGAGGATCATCTGACCCAAAGGAGGAAAAATCATCAGGAGTGAAGGGAGTCAGGGAAGTCACGCTCCTTTCCCTACTTCCTCCAAGACATCTTTCCCGGGATGCCCACCCTGACCTTAGCCCCTGTGTGTCCCTGACAGAGAACTCTCTAGGCTCTCTTCCCTTCCTTCCCCGCACCCTGCCACCTCTCCTTGGCTCATGTTTCTCCACCTCCATTCTCCACCCATCTTCCCATCATCCAGGCTGAACCGCTCTTTGGGTCGTCGTTGACATCTCTATCTGTTTGACAGACAACCATCCCCATCTCTCAACACAGTCCTCCCACCTCTGCTGCCACGTGCACGTCAACATCCTTTGTTTCTCCATCCTGATTTCACTGTCCTGGTTCAGGCTGTTGGTAATTCTTCTGTGAGCTCTTACGCTAGTATCTATGGACTTGTGCTTTCTGTCCCTGGTCTCTGCCTGCTGCAAGCCATTCAGCATACCTGGCCCCATTAGACATCCTGAGAAAAGGCTCTGATCCTGGCACTTCTTTTACAAAACTCTCAGTCTCTTCTTTTCTTATTGGTCAAAGGATATGGCAATGATGCTAAGCTCTTTCTGTAAACCATTTTCCATGGCTTCACAAACCCTCTAGCTTATTCTGCCTCTGAGGTTACCCTCATGTAGGTATCAGCCTCTTCTGGGAACTCTGAGGACACGCCCTCCATCCCGTTCATCTCTATGTCTCTAGCGCACAACACAATACCTGGAACAGAGCTGGTGCTCAGAAAATATTTGTTAAATGGATCACCAGTAGACCTAACCTTGCCCTGCCTATGCCTCAGAATTTTCATAGAGTTTAAAATCATTTTTCATTCTTTTGAGGAATATTTTATTTTTTGGTGACATATATAAAATATACTACAGAGTATAAACAGTGTATGTGAAGATTAGTTAATGATAATAAATTGGAAACCATGCACCAACTACCTAGATTAAGACACAAGACATGACCAGTACCTTAGAAATCCTCTCTCCGCCCTTTCCAGCTCTGCTGTTTCTTCTGTTCACTTTCAGCTCTGCTGCCTCGAAAGGAAATCACAATCCTGAATCTTGTGTTAATCATTCTCTTATTTTTCTTCATAGTAGTTCACCTTTGTAAATAACCCTAGATAAGAGACAGTTGTTCTGCTTTGTCTGTTTTTGAACTTTAAATGGGTTGAATAATTTTCTTTGCATTAGTCTGTGGCCCATTTCTTTCATGCAATGTTATTATTTAGATTTATAACATGAATATAGATTAATTCATGTTGGTGAATGTAGCTGTGGTTCATTCATTTTCCCTCCTCTGTAAAGTCCCATTGCATTGTTTATTTATCCATGCTAACGTTCTAGTACTGATTGATACTATTCTAGTATAGTATTTGAGTTATTTCCTGTTTCCTGACATAATGAATAATGCTTCTGTAAATATACTTACAGAAACAAATGGGCAAAAGGTTTTCTGGAGTATATAACTAGGAATGGATTTCTGAGTTGTAGTTTACATCCATGTTAAACTGGTTGAGGTTATACCAAACACTTTTCTAAAGTGGGAGCACCAATTTCTGCTTCTATCAGTGGTGAATGAGAGTTCCCATTTTCCACTACACCTATATTAGAAAAGTTTAAAATTGATATACATTTGTATATTAAACTAGTTAAAGGTACAAATTAAAACAAAAGTAAGTTGGAAGAAAGAAATAGTAAAGATTAGAGAAGAAATAAATGAAATAGATATCAGGAAAACCTAGAGAAAACTAACTAAGCCAAAATTTGGTTATTTGAAAAGATGAACAAAATTGATGAACCCTTAGTAAGACTAGTCAAAGAAAAAAATAAAAGAGAAAATGCACTATAAATATCAGGAATGAAAGAGAAGAAATCACTGTAGATTTTAAGGAATATTAAAAAGAATTGTATGCCAATAACTTTAATAACTTAGACAAAATGTACAGGTTCTTTGGAAAATACAGCTTAACAAATGAATTGAAGAAGAAATAGTCATATCTATCTCCCTATCTCTCTCTCTCTCTCTATCTTATAGTTAAAAATCTTCCGACAAATACCAAAACCAAAAACATTGCAAGAAAAGAAAACTATACACCAAGATCTCTCATCAATATAGATGCAAAAATCTTCAACAAAATATCAGCAAATTGAAACCATCAATGTATTAAAAGAATTATACACCACAACCAAGTCCCACATAAATATAGTCAACTGATCTTTGACAAAGGAGCAAAGACAATACAATGGAGCCAAGATAGTCTTTTCAATGAATGGTGCTGGAACAACTGGACATCCACATGCAAAAAAAAAAAAAAAGAATCTAGACACAGACTTTACACCTTTCACAAAAATTAACTCAAAGTGGATCACAGACTTAAATGTAAAATGCAAAACGATAAAACTCCTAGAAGACAACATAGAAATTTTATATGACCTGGTGGTGACTTTTTATATATTACACAAATGCATGATCCATGAAAGAAAGAATTGATAAGCTGCTCTTCATTAAAATGAAAAGTTTCTTCTCTGTGAAAGATACTGTCAACAGAATAAAAACACAAACCACAGACTGAGAGAAATTATTTGTGAAAGATGTATCTGATGAAAAAGACGTATCTGATGAAAAAGACTATTACCCAAAACACACAAAGAACCCTTAAAATTCAACAATAAGAGAACAAATAACCTGATTTAAAAATGGGCCAAAGACCTTAACAGACACCTCACCAAAGATGATATACAAGTGACAAATAAGCCTATGAAAACATGTTCCACTTCGTATATCATTAGGGAAATGCAAAATAAAACAACCATAAACTACCACTGCACACCTATAAGGATGACCAAAATCCAGAACCATGACAACGCCAGAAGCTGGTGAGGTTGTGGAACAACAGGAATTTTCATTTGTTGCTGGTGGGAATGCAAAATGGTACAGTCACTTTGGAAGACAGGTTGGCAGTTTCTTACAAAACTAAACATACTCTCACCATACAATCCAGCAACTGTGCTCCTTGGTATGTACCAAAAGGAGTTGAAAACTTATGTCAACAAAAATCTAGCACATGGATGTTTGTAGAAGTGTTATTCATAATTGCCCAAACTTGGAAGCAACCAAGATGTCCTTCTTTGCTGAATGGATAAACGATGGTACACCCAGATAATGGAATATCATTCAGAGCTAAAAAGAAATGAGCTATCAAGCTGTGAAAAGACATGAAGGAATCTTAAATGCATATTACTAAGTGAAAGAAACCAATCTGAAAAGTTTACATGATTAACTGTATGACATTCTAGAGAAGGCAAAACCATGGAGACAGTAAGAAGATCTGTGGTTGATAAGGACTGAGGGCAGGGAAGCATGAATAGTTGGCACACAGAGGATTTTTAGGGCAGCGGAAATGGTAATGGTGGATACATGTCATTATACGCTTGTTCAAACACATAGAATGTGCAACACCAAGAGTGAACCCTAATGTAAACTATGTACTTTGGGTGATCACTTACTGTGAAATATTTGTCAAAACTCTTCAAACTATGCATGTAAATTTGTGGAATTTATTGTGTGTAAATTATACTTTAGTAAGAAGATTAAAACTGGAAACAATTTATCAAGGAACACCATAAAGCGAGTGTAAAGACAAACTATAAATCTATATTTTCAACATAACCGATAATGGTTTAATATCTAAAAAGACCTACAGCAGATCAAAAAGAGAAAGACAAACCAAACATAAAAAAATTGGGCAAGAGATAGAAGAAGCATTTCAGAGATAAGGAAATAGGAAATGGCCCATAAACCCATGCAAAGATGTTCTTTTTCATTAGAAATCAGAGAAATGCAGATTAAAATAAATAGATACCATTTCATCCCTACCAGATTGGCAAAGCTTATGCACTGAAGAAGAGTAGAGAAAACAGAACTTGACAGAATGCTAGGGGAAGTGTGAAAAGTGTATGAACATGTTGGAGAAATGGATATTATGTTTTCAGGTGAAGCTGTGTAATGCATCTGACACAGCAGTTCCTCTCAGGTATACAGACCACATGCATTCCTGTTTGTGTGCACCAGGAGAGCTGCAGAAATATGTTCTGAGTGGCATTGTTTGTAATAGCAAAAAGCTGGAAACATCCCAGATATTCATCAAGGGGAGAATGCATGAATAAATTGTGGTTATTCCCCTGTTGGAACACTATACTTTGGCAAAATGAATTAACCATAGCTTCATGCATCAACCACAGTGAATCTTAAAAGAACTTGAAGCTGAATGATAAAAGCAAGTTTCTAAAGAACATAAAGAGTGTGATACTGTTTGTACAGAGTCCTCGAGAATACAAAACCTTACAAAGTTTAGAGATAGTTATTATTTAGATATACTTTATGTGAAAGCAAGGTAACAATACTAATAAACTCAAAATTCAATATTATATTTCCCTTTGGGCTGAGGGGAAGGGAGAGGGGAACTTGAAAGGAATTGTACGAATCTATTTCTTCACTTGGGTCCTGGGTATAATGGTATTTATTTTATAATTCTGCATACTTTATCTATGCATTTCCTGTGTTTTTGTATATATGATATTTTCATGAGAAATCATTTAAAAGGATTTTTTAAAAAGTCATAAGATGTGGTACATATATACAATGGAATATTACTCAGCCATAAAAAGGAACGAAACTGAGTCATTTGTAGAGACGTGGATGGACCTAGAGACTGTCATACAGAGTGAAGTAAGTCAAAAAGAGAAAAACAAATATCATCTATTAACACATATTTGTGGAGTCTAGAAAAATGATATAGATGAACTGGTTTACAAGGCAGAAATAGAGACACAGATGTAGAGAACATATGTATGGACACCAAGGGGAGAAGTGGGGTGGTGGGATGAATTGGGAGATTGGGATTGACATATATACACTAACATGTATAAAATAGATAACTAATGAGAACCTGCTGTAGAGCACAGGGAACTCCAGTGTACAGTAGAAACTGACACAATATTGTAAAATAACTATAACCCAATAAAAAAAAGTCTTAAAATATATATATAGAGCACTTGACCCAGCATCCTATGTGTGACAGTGCAAACACATCACAAGCTAAATTAAGAACGAGCCTGTGTTGAAACGAGGTGGAGCCTTCAACCACAGGCGGAAGCCCTTCATTTACGGGACCTGCGATGCCAGGCAGCTGCCTGCAGAGTTTGGGCAGTGAGTGCTGGCTGGAGCAGCCATAGCTCAAGCCCCGTGGTGGGACCAGCACAGGGCCAGGCTCTGCCAGGCGAGTTTAGGGGCCTGGGAAGGTCCACCTGGCCTTAACACAGAGCAACCGCACTGGTGAGCAATCCAAACCAAGCCCAGAGCTTGCCTTTCTTTTCCTGGTTCTGGCACAACCCATGGCAGGGAGAGGGACCACATAAAATGACCGCAGATGGCTTTCTGGACAGCCTCGGCAGATGAGGGGCTTACGAAAAAATATTTCTTGCACCTTGAGGGTAATGGATTATTAATCCCTACCCAATACCAGAGAAGTGAATCCTCAGCAGTACAATGATTTTGTAACAGGACATCCATGACAGTATTATGTATAATGTCAAAAGATATATATACA
This sequence comes from Balaenoptera borealis, assembly GCF_965194805.1. Taxonomy (NCBI): domain Eukaryota; kingdom Metazoa; phylum Chordata; class Mammalia; order Artiodactyla; family Balaenopteridae; genus Balaenoptera; species Balaenoptera borealis. The sequence continues at coordinate 83,502,157 of NC_138871.1, read as the reverse complement.
TCTAAATCTATAAATCTAAGTATATGTAATACACTTACATGAGATATATATATCTGTATGATATGTCTTATATATCATATGTATTGTACATTGTATAAACATTATTATGTACAAAATATACAATATACAAATATAAATATACACTTATACAATATAAATTAATACAATAAAATTATATAAATATGTAACTATTATACTAAAATATATATAAATATGTTCCTTAATATTTAACTATCAATCCACTTTTTGATATTATAGATATTATCATTATGAATGTCCTCTTATACCCAGTAAAACGTTTGCTGATGTTATTTGTAGTGGTGAGGTTATGGGTTATTTTTTACCTTGTATATGTTCTGACTTTTCCACAGGGTTTACAAAAATGTGTATTACTTACTAAAAATCGAATTTAATATCTGGTGATTGATTTCAAGAAAGATTCATAATGAGATAGACGCAGTACGTCTGCCTCTTCGTGTATTCGAGAGCTTCTGGTCTTAGCCAGCAATTCCCAGGGCTGTTGCTGAGTGGGCACGTGCTGTGGTTTCCATAGAGGGAGGCTTCCCCCAGGGTTGTGGAGCTTCTGGTCCTGGGTTGGTTTCTCAGCGTTCAGGTCCCTTTTCCTAAGCTTCAGTGACTAATCTTATAAGTGGCTCCACCATAATTCTTGTAATTTTGACAGAAACAACATAAATCAAAGGTTACGGGTAAGAAAGATTTCAGACCAGATTTCCAAGTATCTCCATGTGAAGGTTGAGTGATGGGAGCTCACACGTGGTGAATAGCAATGGCGGCAACAAATTGAAAGCACGGTGTTGCCGAGAGGCTGCCAGTCTGTGGGATGGTGGGAGCCTTTGATGGAAGGCTTTCAGGCTTTCTCTCCTTTTGATCTGGTGGCTGGGGTCACTTTGAAGTGCTAAAGATGAAGAGATTGTTTCTCAGGGATGTCTTTTTCTCACATTTCATGAGGTTAGGTCTTTATGGCTGAAAGAGGGAGTCTTACCGCATGAAAGATACATAGCCTGACTGTGGACTGATTGCCACAGAGGGAAATGAAGGGGCGGGGAGAGGAAGAAGAGTGCCCATGGGAGGGATGCAGGGGGTGGGAGCAGAGCGTGGAAGAAAGGCGGTTGAAGGCGAGAAGGCTGGAGAAGGGGTCTGGTGGAAAAATAAGAATGGCGCTGAGCATGGGGTTCTCAATAAATAAAATAAAGGCCTCTCTTTATTGAGTGCTTCCTCTATACTAGGCACTTGCTAGGGTGCTTCCTATAAGGACTTCACTTAATCCTTACCTGCTGACTTACTTGACATTAATTTGGTGTTAGCCTTAACAGACAGGGTAAGTGACTTTCTCCCCCTTCTCAGGGGTAGAACTCAGATGAGATTTGAACTCAGGCCATCTGATTCTCCAGCCAAGGCACTTACTCTGCCGTCATCCCTTCCCATCTGCTCTGCACCAACATCTAGCATCATTCTTGCTACACAGTAGCCTTTTACCGAAACTAATTAACACTTGGATAGAAACAGATGCAAATATGATTTATTTAAGGCTTCTAATTTCTAATGGGATAGACTCTTTTTTCATCAGTATCTCCATCACTGGAAAAAAAGCATTTTACAAAAATGACATGTAAAGGGGAGATGAAACTCCACAAGACCACCATCAAGACCAATGAACTTTTTGGGTTGTTCGTGTTGGCCCATATGTACAGCAGCGTATACATACAGCTGAAATCACACTATTGATGGAATTTTCTTATTTACAAACTAAGAACTTAGTTACAAAACAGGAGTAGAGTCACAGAGGTAGAAAACAAACTTATGGTTACCAGGGATAAGTGGGGGAGGGATAAACTGGGAGATTGGGATTGACATATACACACTGCTATATATAAAATATATAACTAATAAGAACCTGCTGTATAGCACAGGGAACTCTACTCAACACTCTGTAATGGCCTATATGGGAAAAGAATCTAAAAAAAAGAGTGGATATATGTATGTGTATAACTGATTCACTTTGCTGTAAACCTGAAACTAACACGACATTGTAAATCAACACCCCAATAAAAATTTTTAAAAAAAGAGAGAATGAGGCTGGGTGAGAGGGCAAATGGGAGTCCTGGGAGCACAGATCTCTAAGGAGTGTTTAGGATAAGCATTCTGTTGTTCCAGCTTCTGCATTTCTTCTGAGTGTCTTGAGTGTTGGCAGCCAAGATGCTGATGGGAACCCATTCTGGTTTTGTCTGTTTTTAGGCAAAAGCCTGGACTGGGGTGGGGTGTGGGGTGGCTGGACTTCCAGAATGACCGTGGGGCTTGCTCCACCTTGGCTAACAGAGAAACTGGAAAGCCAATTTCTTGGGAAATCGCTGTGCAATCTCTTCCTTTAATTCAATTCTGCATTGATATCCAGGATGTGACATCGCTGTGGAGATGAGCTGACGACATGGACATTGAGCCTGTGTCGCAGTCCGTGACTGTCAAATGTGTGTGAAGATCCTTAATTGTGTTGACACCCATTAGGACTCCCTCCCTGGGCAGCTCCATGAGCTGCTTGAACACGCTGTAATTAAATTTCCTCATTCTGTCCTTGTGCCTGTGGCCCCAAGGATGTGAAGCTTCAGACGCTGCTCAGACCTTGATTTCGACGGCCACATTTCTGCAATACCCAGTCAACGGGACGTGCACTCCTTTTTCTACCTCTGCTCATATGTGGCCCTGGTAGTGCGAGGGGAGAATGGGCTGATGAATTTGAAATGACAAAATCTTTTGGACACAAGCCATGATTGGCTGAGAGACTACCAACGCTGTCTCCATGATTTCTTGCATAGATTGTAAGAATAACACCCCGTTCTACCACTGAGAGTTTCAGCAGCCAGTTCTGTCTTGCTTACTGAGTTAATCAAGCTTGGGAAGAGTTTCAACCGCCCCTTGTCCACCAGACTGGACATAAAGGACTTAAGGATAAAAATCCATCCTGATTATTATTAAATTTAATATGCAACACAGTTATTCCCTTCATTCTGATGCTCGGCCGTATTAAATACTCATCCAATCCCATCATATTCATCTCTAATGGATCACCTAAACATTTTTCTTGCAAAAGTGAATTTGAATTTTCTATAATTACTTGAAATGGGGGTGATAGGCTAGGGCACAGATTTTCTTTTAAAATTGGAATTTAAAAAGTGCATTTTGATGTTGTAAACAGCCAGAGTTTTGTTGATGTTTCATTCAACTGTACATATATATATAGTTGAATGAATATATATATATATATATATATATATATATATATATATATATATATATATATATATATTACAATTGCCACAAATAATATCAACTGAGGAAAAGAAAGATGTGATACTTAGGCAATACATTTATGGTGGGAAGAATTGAATTCTTATTGTCAGAGTTCCCCAAAGGTGATGGGAAACAGTAAAGCGTTTCTGCTGTGAGAGTGACTTGTTCTGATTTGTGATGTAGAGCTTTACTCTGGCAGTACAGAGAAAGGCTCAGAGTTAGGGGATGGAGGCTGGAGAGAGGGAAGCTGAGGGAGGCTGATTAGGTGATGTCCACAGACCAGGTGAGTGGTAAGCCCTGGCCATGGTACTGAGCTGGAGAGGAGGGGATGGATTGGCTGTGTTAAGGAGGCAGATTGGACTGGATGGGTTGATCAGTGGAATATTCTGGTGCAGGAGAGTGAGGCGTGTTGGGATGACTGCTCTGTCTCTGGCTGGAAGACTGTGGATGGGGTGTCTGGGGAGGACTGATGTGGGACAGGGGAAGGAAGAGAGTGAAGCAAACCTGGGGACTTCTCCACGGTGAAGTCAGACTTGTATCCACACCTTCTGGTCCACGGCTCATTCTACCACCCCCAAAGGAGGAATGAGGTCTTGGGGGCTTTTACGATGTTGGGAAGATTCATTTCGATTTGACAAGATATGCAATAGGGAGCAAACTTCTAGGAGCAATTATGTGCAGGTGAACCTTTATTTGTTAAGGAATAGAAGATGATCAATTGTATTTTCTCTGCCAGCCCTTTAATTCCCCAGCTCATTCTGATTTTATGACCCCCTAATTAACCTGGTAATTAAACAAATGTAAACAACCATTTCATAAATGCAGCGCCACGCTTTGGTGCTGCCTTTATGTTGAGTTCTCATTAACAGCCTGAGTTACTTCTCATTTACATGCAAGGAAGTACAGGAACCCGGTGCTCACAGAGAGCAGCAAAAAGTAGTTTAATATCTCATGTAGGTAAATTGATGAAACCATACCTGAAAATTGTGTGTGTGTGCATGGCGATACTGTTTTGCTAAAAATACCTTCTTGTGTTTATGACTGATCATTTTGCATTCATTTCATGAGTTTTTGTTAAGGAGCATGGTCTACTATTTTATTAAAGTTATCATTTTACTACTAATATCGTTTTCCTTTTCACCATTTGTTTTTCTATGGGATGCGGCCAGGGAAAGAAAAAGAAACCTTCATACTCAAGGTGATGGCTCCAAAAATTTTGAAAGTGAGGTTCCCCGCCCTCCCATTTTGAGGTTGAAATGATTCCTTAGGGGCCAACTGGAAAACTGTAGTGGAAGAGGAGGTACACCTTCAATATCAAGTTCCCAGAAGAGAGCTGAGACTTGGCGTGTCTCGTCAGCATGGCCTTCTGGAAAACACACACACTTTAGAGCTGAAAGAAATGGGGTTGGGTCCTTAGCTCTGACTCTCACCAGCTGGGTGACCTCGGCCAGCTTCTTATTTCTCTACTGGCTTATCTGGAGACTGAGGGAGAATTACACCTTCTTTATTTGGTGATACGAGTACAAATGAGATGTTTCATGCAAAAGTATCTTATAAAATGCAAAGTGCTCTAAAATGTTTCTTCCCTTTGCACTTATTCCATTAAAAAAATAAATTTATTTATTTTATTTATTTATTTTTGGCTGTGTTGTGTCTTTGTTGCTGCGTGCTGGCTTTCTCTAGTTGCGGTGAGCGGGGGCTACTCTTCATTGCCGTGCTTGGGCTTCTCATTGCGGTGGCTTCTCTTGTTGCGGAACACGGGCTCTAGGCGGGTGGGCTTCAGTAGTTGTGGCTCAAGGGCTCTAGAGCGCAGGCTCAGTAGTTGTGGCGCCCGGGCTTAGTTGCTCCGCGGCATGTGGGATCTTCCCTGCAATGGCAGGCAGCTTCTTAACCACTGCACCACCAGGGAAGCCCGCATTTATTACATTTTTACCAAGTGATTTTTCTGACAGTCACCTCCTGCTTTAGACTGTGCTCCTTTCCTCTCTGCTACACTCCCCCACCACCCTAGTGGTACCTCTAGCCTTCCTTCATTCACTCCATCAACAAATGTGGATCGAGCATCCATTAGGTGCCAGACATGGTGTTAAGCACTGCCCCCTGTACTGAAATTACCCCAGCATTTTTTTGAAGAGACTATTTGCTTCTTGAAGGCAGGGATGTGTTTTTCTTATTCTTGAAGGAAAGGAGCATCTATTTGTTTCTTTTTTTTTTGTTTTTGGTTCTTTTTTTTAAATTGGGGTATAGTTGTTTTACAGTGTTGTGTTAGTTTCTACTGTACAGTGAGGTGAAGTGGAGTTCCCTGTGCTATACGGCAGGTTCTCGTTAGTTATCTATTTTACACATATTAGTGTATATATGTTAATCCAAGTCTCCCAATTCATCCTATCCCCCCTTTCCCCTTTTGGTGTCCATATATTTGTACTCTACATCTATGTCTCTATTTCTGCCTTAAAAACTGGTTCATCTGTACCATTTTTCTAGATTCCACAAATATGCGTTAATATATGATATTTGTTTTTCTCTTTCTGACTTACTTCACTCCGTATGACAGTCTCTAGGTCCATCCATGTCTCTTCAAATGACCCAATTTCATTCCTTTTTATGGCTGAGTAATATTCCATTGTATATATGTACCACATCTTCTTTATCCATTCCTCTGTTGACGGACATTTGGGCTGCTTCCATGTCCTGGCTATTGTAAATAGTGCTGCAATGAACATTGGGGTGCATGTGTCTTTTTGAATTATGTTTTTTTATTTGTTTCTTGAAGTTAAAGAAATTGGTATCCTTTCTCTTAGCAAAGTGCCTAACATACAAGAAGTGGTTTTAAAAATTACTATTATTTAAAATTTTTTATTTTTAATACAATTTTTAAAGGTTACACTTCATTTACGGTTATTACAAAATATTGGCTATATTTCCCATTTGTACAATACATCCTTGTAGCCTATTTTACACCCAATAGTTTGTACCTTCCACTCTCCCACCTCTATTGTGCACCACCCCCGAACTGGTAATCACTAGTTTGTTCTCTATATATGTGAGGCTACTTGTTTTTTGTTATATTCACTAGTTTGTTGTATTTTTTAGATTCCACAAATAAGGGATATCATACAGTATTTGTCTTTCTCTGTCTGACTTATTTCGCTTAGCATAATGCCCTCCAAATCCATCCATATTCCCACAAATGGCAAAATTTCTTTCTTTTTTTAAGGCTGAGTAGTATTCCATTAAATATATATATACCACATCTTCTTTATATATATGGGGCACATATATCTTTTTGAATTAGTGTTTTTGTTTTTTTGTGTTTTTTTTGGATATATACCCAGGAATGGAATTGCTGGGTCATGTGGTAGTTATATTTTCAGTTTTTTGAGAAACCTCCATACTGTTTTCCACAGTGACTACACCAATTTACATTCCCACCAACAGTGTATGAGGGTTCCCTCTTCTCCACATCCTTGCCAACACTTACATACAGCATGTGTTGATTGAACCTGAGGCCTGTATGTCCCATGAGCCTCCATCTGGTCTAATTTTGTTATACAGCAGTAAAGAGAGAGGACAAGGAGTTAAGAAACCAATTGGTCATTCTCTTCCAAGACATGCTTATAGAATTAACAATAACAACAATATTCAAATACTTCAATTTTTAATGAACAAATTCCTCCATGTTAGCAGAATTAGGATCATGACCTACTTGGACCTCTTGGCTTGCTAATCCTTGCCCATCCTCCAGTTTTGTGTTTGCCCAGCTTCACACACACATGATTTATTTTCCTTTGTTTTGAAGGTATCCACTCTGGGATGGTACCTTCATGGATACACCACTTGGAATAAGCCCGTTTGACAGGACTGTAAGACCTCATAGCCTGTGTCCTTACCTGTGTGGCCTGTACCCATAGGTTGTTCAGGGTACACTTCAAAAGAAGTGGGCTCACCCAGATAGAGGCATAAAATGCCCCCTCCCCAATACAACTTCTTCATAACTTTTAAAGTTGCTCTGCACCTATGTACCTTACTGAAAAATCCCCAGAGTTTGTCTGCAGATATGTATTGAGTCTTGGTGTGTGTCAGTCCTTGTTGATATGCAGTGAGGGATACAAAGAAGTATGTGAGACTTGAAATATGCCCTTAAGGCTTATGATCTTTTTGGAGAGATGAGACATGAATTCAAGAACGTCTATTAGGTTTTTTCCATAAAGAGATGATTGTGAGATGATGGGAAGAACATGCACTAGGAAAGAGACCCAAGCTCTTGCCTGGATTTATCATCAACTCACTTATTTAGGGAACTCAAGTCCTCTCAAATCATATTTCTGCTTTTATCTGTTTTTTGTAGAGCGACTTTCTTGATGATTTCATTTGAACAAAGGTTTCTGCTTCTGCTGAAAAACAAGGTTAAACCCAGTCAGTTGCTAAGGTCCTTCTAGTTTGAATGACCCTGTCTTCTAAAAGAAGTCACAGAGAGCAAGGTGCATTTGGTCTTGTCTTGACCACAACAATGAGATATCATAGGCAAAGTTCTTAGGACATGGACAAACATTTACTGTGTTAAATAATCAGTAGTTTATTCCTTTCCTTTCTTTTCTTTCCTGCCACATTTTACTTTTTCTCTTTCTTGTTTCTTCATGGCTAGTATGGCAAAGCTTATCCAGATCTTTTGTTTTCAACTTAAAATCTGATAAATTCCACCCTTGATCTGCAGTTAGTCGCTCTAGGCAAAGACAAATAAGATTAACCATGACACCCTAAGTTTGGTCAAATCAAATTCTTTGGTTCTTCCAAGATTCAGGAAGCTTCTGTCTCTACTTGCAGCTGAAGGTCCCAGAGCATCTTGGGATAAACTCTCTCTCTTGGATATTTTGGCTTTTGTGGCTGGTGGTCCTGAGTTGGCCTGCCTAGGACCAGCATCCTTATCTTGCTACTTTAGTGCTCTCTTCTGGACTGATCTAGGCTCTTTGAAATGGAGAGACTGCTCCAATTTCTCCCCATAGATGTGGCTTGCTGTTATGAGCTGATTATTCAGCCCTCTGAATACTGCACAGATTTTTCCATCAGTTATTACAGTGAAATACTGCCATTGGGAAGGTAATAAAATCTCTGACCCAAGGAAAGAATGTTTCACACATACCTAACCACCAGAGAGAACTCATAAAAAGTTCATTACAAGGCAACCACCATTCATCCTTGTGCATCTCCCCATGACCATTGCTACAAAACTTTGCTCTGGAGCACACATCCCTATAGCTTAATAGGGACAAAACTGCCCAAACTGTGTGCTTAAAATAAATTTGGGTTAAAGAGTCTCTCCTCTTTCTAACTATCATTTGTCCTCCCATCTTCCCACCTCTTGCTTACGCCTCTACTAGAAATTTCTTCTTCCCTTTTTATCTCCTCTTCATTCTAATCAGGTTGTAAGGAAGAACAGTTGAACAGAAGCCAATTAGGTCAAGCAGAGCCCAAAGCAGAAGCAGCTGTGCCAGTGAGTGGATCCAGATCACGTGATAGTTGAGAAGCTGTGAATTGTATAAATCGAATGTTTAAGAAGTGTATTAAAGCTTTGGGTTTCCTTGGTGGCGCAGTGGTTAAGAATCCGCCTGCCATTGCAGAGGACATGGGCTCGAGCCCTGGTCTGGGAAGATCCCACATGCCACGGAGCAACTAAGCCCGTGCGCCACAACTACTGAGCCTGCGCTCTAGAGCCCACGAGCCACAACTACTGAGCCCACGTGCCACAACTACTGAAGCCTGTGCGCCTAGAGCCCCTGCTCCGCAACAAGAGAAGTGACCGCAATGAGAAGCCCGCGCACCACAAAGAAGAGTAGCCCCTGCTCGCCGCAACTAGAGAAAGCCCCCATGCAGCAACGAAGACCCACCGCAGCCAAAAATAAATAAACAAAATAAATAAATTAAAAAAAGAAGTATATTAAAGCTCTGAAATGTAATGTGCTTGACATAGTAAAAATAAGCTGAGATCAGAAATGAGGGAAGAAAGAATCACCTCTGAGGTGTGCATCCCCCGTTTAAGTCTTCTCTTGCCTCCTGGAAGAAAATACACTAATGCATACATTTTCCCCCAATTTACCATGAAACTTAAAGGAATCTGCTTCCCCTTAGTAGGAAAGATATCAAGGATATTCTTTATACATAACATTCATCCTGAATGAGAGAGAGCCCGTTGACCAAGGTTTTGAAAAGTCTCTTCAAGGGAAATGCCCGGACAGAGAAATGCAGTGGTGGTATTTTAAATTGACATCTAACATGAGGAGTTTCAGAGAGGAAGATTTCCAGGAGGAAATAATACTTGAAAATGTCATTGTAAAAATGTAATATTTAGTTTATTGTTTTCCTAGGTAAATGTTTCTCCTCTACATGGCTTTCTAATTTTTGCCTGTTTTGAGAAAATGATCGGTTTGGCACAGACCATGCAAGAGGAAGGATTGTATCTGATGATGGTTCTAGAATGGGTGTATAGTTCCAGCCATTATTCAACCCAAGGGAAATGTCTGGCTCTCTGTATCAAGACTAATGCAAAGGAGTATATAACAATGTCCAGAAAGGCACTGGCATCTACTTATTTAAATCTCTATAAACATCTCTTCACTTTAATGAAATGATGCCAAAGAAAAGTCATTAGAGCAAAAGTTTTCATTTTGGTGAAGCCAATTTGTCAATTGTTTTCTTTTACAGATTGTGTTCTTGGTTTATGACCACAAATATTTTCTATTGTGTTTCTTCTTAAAGCTTTATAATATAATATTTGGTTTTTATATTTAAGTTAATATATTTTAGTTAATTTTTGTATAAGGCATGAGGTTTAGGTCAATTTTTTTTTTTTTTGCATATGGCTTATCCAATTGTTCCAAAACTTCTGTTGAAAAGACTACTCTTTCTTCATTGAATTGTTTTTGTGCCTTTGTCTAAAATCCAATGGACATATTTGTGGGTTTATTCTATCCCATGATCTTTGTGTCTATTCCTTCACCAATATCAATGCTATCCCGATTATTGTAGTTTTGTAACATCTTAATATTGATTAGTGTAATTCTTCTAACTTTATTCTTTTTTTTTTCCCCAAAATAGTTTTGGCTTTTCTAGTTCCTTGGCCTTTCCATAAACTTTAGAATCAGCTTGTCTATATCTACAAAAATGTTCTTCCGGGATTTTGATTGATATTACATTAAATCTATAGATCATTTGGTCATCTTTACTTTATTGAGTCTTTTAATCTATGAATGCACTATGTCTCCCCATTTTTTAGGCTTTTAATGTCTTTCATTAGGATTTTGTAGGGATCTGTAAAGTATGACCCGTGAGCCAAATCTGGTTTGTGGCCCATTTTGTAAGACAAGTGATCTAAGAAGGGTTTTTACATTTTTAATGAGTCATAAAACAAAAACAAAAGCAAAGCAAAACAAAACAAAAACAAAGAGGAATATGCAACAGACACTGTAATAGCTCTCAAAGCCTAAAATCTATCTGGCCCTTTCCATCAAGTTTTCTGGCTTCTGCTGTAGGTGATTTGTTAGCTTATACCTCAATGCTTCATTTTGTGGGGAGCTATTGTAAATTTTTGTTTGTTTCCAATTGTTCACTGGTAGTATATAGAAATCTGATTGGTTTTTGTTTATTGAATTTAACTTATAAGGAACTGAACTAAAAATTAAAACCATTTAGTTTTAAAATCATTTGTAGTGCTAAACTCCTGTGGCTACAAAAATCAATGAAGATATATATGATCCTTTCCCTCCACTTACTCTGTCTGATGGTGGTGGAATCAGTGATGGAGGTGCTGATGGGAGACAATTGACAGAACTCATTGTGAGCTATGAATTGTGCTGCAGTTGGGTACAGGATGCTTGCGGCTGTGTAGAGCAGGGGTTCCCAGCCCCCAGGCCACGGACCGATACCGGTCCATGGCCTGTAAAGAACTGGGCTGCACAGCAGGAGGTGAGCGGCAGGCGAACGAGTGAAGCTTCATCTGTATTTACAGCCGCTCCCCATCACTCACATTATCCCCTGGGCTCCGTGTCCTGTCAGATCAGCGGCAGCATTAGATTCTCATCGGAGCGCGAACCCTACTGTGAACTCCGCGTGTGAGGGATCTAGGTCGCGTGCTCCTTGTGAGAATCTAATGCCTGATGATCTGAGGTGGAGCTGAGGTGGTGATGTTAGCACTGGGGAGCGGCTGCAGATACAGATTATCATTAGCAGAGAGGTGTGACTGCACAGAGACCATAATAAATCAATTGCTTGCGGACTCATATCAAAACCCCATCAGTGAGTGGCAAGTGACAATTAAGCTGCATCTTACGGAGTAGACTGGACATAAGCAACACACTTCGGGTGTCACTGTCTCCCATCACCCCCAGATGGGACCATCTAGTTGCAGGAAAACAAGCTCAGGGCTCCCGCGGATGCTGCATTATGGTGAGTTGTGTAATTATTTCATTATATATTACAATGTAATAATAATAGAAATAAAGTGCACAATAAAGGTAATGTGCTGGAGTCATCCCAAAACCATCCCCCCCACCCCCACCCCACTGCCGGTCCATGGAAAAATTGTCTTCCACAAAACCGGTCCCTGGTGCCAAAAAGGTTGGGGACCAGTGGTGTAGAGCACAGAAGGATACTATACCACACAGGCAAAGAAGACAGGCAGGTTCAGGGAGGCCCATGTGTGGCTGACCTGAGTCTCGAAGAATAAATAAGAGTTAAGGAAAAAGATGGGAGGACATAAAGGCGGAAGTAGAAAGTCATGAAACAGTAGATTTGTTTCTAGAACCACAGGCAACTCAGTGTCGCTGGGACCAAGTATGTATATGTAGAAGGGGGGAGAGATGCTACTGTAGGGGCCAAACATGTGGATCGTGTGTGCCAAATTAAGGCATTTCAACTTTATAGTGAAACTATTGGAAGATGCTAAAGTTTTGTGAGCGTGCAATACAAAATTCTCTGTACTGAGTATGACTTTGGCATACAATGTGTGACACTGTGTCCCTGAAGAGTAACTGCTTCTATTTAGAGGGATGTGACAAAAAAAAATCTTTTAGAACTTCTGCCTCTCCCAAAATAGTTACTCTCGTGTGAATAATCTAGCTGGCCATCTGGACTCAGATTGTACCTTCAGACGTTTCCGTTCATCACCTCTGCATCCAACTTTTAGCAGCTTCCAATGTCCTGCCAAGGACTTTTCTGCATATTTCTTTCTTGCTCTGATTTTCTCATTTCATCTTGAAAAAAATCCAGTTCCTCAAGATTCTTAGGGACATGAGTGTGCAAAGCAACAAAACAAACATTTGATAAGAAACATACCTGGAGGTTGGTGGAGTGACCTCCGTGGAGCCTGACCCCCATTGCCCTTGGGTGAGGATCACTCAGCACTTCCAGGGGATCCCAGGACAACACCCTCTTGTATAGCCTGGTGAACCTCCGTAGCAAGTCCTTTTCACACAATGTTTCATTAAGTGGCTCAAAACACTGAAAACAGCTCTAGAAAACATGTATACAGTATGGTTTACTGGTTACAACCAAAGTTGATTTGCCAAGTTACTTAACCTTTCTAAGCCTGTTTCCTCATCCTTAAATGAGGCCAACGATGGTACCTACCTCTTTGGGTCCCTGTGAAGATTAAGTGAGAAGAAGTCTGTAAAGCTCTTGGCAGGTACCTGCCCATGATAATAGCATAACAGATAGGCGCTACCCTTAGCGGTGCTGGTGCCTTTGCTGTTCCCCACACAATTGCGTTAGCCTCATAACCCTTATACTTGTGCTCTACAGAACATTTTGGAGGAATTAAAGGTGAGTGGGAAGGAAAACAGGAATCATCCTTTGCTCTTCACAATCAAGTATAGGTATCTGCACATTTTTTTACCTTAAGATGAGGTAAAAATTTATTTTGGTATAACTTACACCCATCAGTTCTAATTCTCCTTCTTTGGATCCCATAGAACACGTGGGATTTTTCTTTCACATCGTGGGTTCTTTGGGCATTTTAGGAAAGTAATTTTGCTCCTTATTATATCCTCTTTACTTAAAGAAGCACTTTGTCTCTCCCAGTCTAATGAGATTATATCAGGATTCATTTCTAGGCTCATAGGTTCTGTCTGCTATTAGGCTGCAACATCCACATCTGCAGCCCCCAAATTCCCTATAGGAAGGGAAAGCCACAGCCACAAATCAATCTGCATAAACGTACTGAGCATAATTATACATAAGGCAACTGGAGAAGAGAAATGGCCACACGCTTCATAACATCAAACCAAGTCCTTTGGGGTTGTCAGTGGAGGGTGTATCTGTATGTGCACGTGTCAGGTGGTGGAGGAGGTCAGGGTTGGAGGGTGAGGCCAGCTCTTGGAGTTCACACCGTGGGTGGGAAGATGCACCTTCCCCTTGGAGCCAGTCACCAATCCTGGCTGCTGAGGCTTCAAAGCTGCCTAGGGTTGCTGCTTACTTTTTACTCTTTGTTATGAACTGAATGTTTGTCTTCCCTGAAAATTCATATGTTGAAAGTTTATCCCCCGATGTGAAGACATTAGGAGGTGGGGCTATAGGAGGAAATTAGGATTAGATGAGATTATGAGGACAGAGCCCTCATGAATGGGATTAATGCCTTTATAAGAGTCATGAGAGAGCTTGTGCTCTCTGCTGTCTGTCATGTTAGGGTAATAAGTCAACAGTCCAGGACTCTTAACTAGAACCTGACCATGCTGGCACCCTGATCTTGGATTCTATCCTCCAGAATTGTGAGAAATGAATTTCTGTAGTTTATAAGCCATCCAGTTTATGGTCCTTTGCTATAGCAGCCTGAACGGACTGAGGCATTTATGCTGCCTGGGGTGGTCACAAACCCTCCCCATTTTTTCAGAGCACAGGTGAGGGCTGGAGTAAAATCTGGGAATTACAGAGTAGCTCACAAATGGGTACCATATACATCTGCTCTCTCAGCACACAGACCCTGGCCCATCCACATGGGTTTTTCCAGGCTGTTTCTGTCTGTCTGTCTGGCTGGCTCTGGGTAATTGCATGTGGCAGCAATCAGTGTTTGACTTCCAACCAGGAGCACCCTGAATATATCTATCTCCTCACGGTACAGACCCAAGGACAAGTCCCAGAAATGAGAAGAAACTCCATCTTCCCATTTTCTGAGTCTCTATTTCCTGCTCCACAAGCTACCTCATCTCAGGACGGTGGGAATTTTCTCTTCCTTCAGTGGATGCTCTTGTCCTTTACTCACGGGGATGTGGCCTCTGGCTATGCTCTGAGCAGGTCCAAAACACCAGAGCACAATAGCATAGCAGCCTTACAAAGGATACCCTTAGGCTGGTTTTGGGTATGTGCCTCATTTCTGTGCCAGTCTCTGTTGCTATAGGGCTGGGGTTCTAAGGCTAGTTCAGCTTGAATCACATGCCTAGTCTCATGGTTAAGACATAGGATTTGCTATTTGAAGAAATAATCATGAAATGACCATGATTTGTGACTTACCTATTCCCCACCCTTTACATTTCCTGCTGTTCCTTTTGAAATATTCCCTGAATTGGAGCACAAGTGTATTCTGACCAATACACAAAATCATCATCATCATCACCATCATCAAAATGTCTCCAATACCTATTATGTTCCAAATGCTGTATGAAATCTATGTCATTTACTATTCCTAGAAAACCTATATTGTGGCTACAACTAAGTTTGCCTCCAGAAAGCTAAATTATAAAATCAATGTTAGGAGATCATAACAAGGCAGTGCAAAATCACTTGCAACAGAAAAATGTTTCTTGGGTCTAAAAGATTTGAAGAAACTCAATGGAACATGTTAGTATTTCTAAGGGAAAGAATGAGGCTATCAGAAAGGAGCCCAGGAAGCAGAAGGCATGGAGGCAAAATGTACCAGCGCCCATACAGGCACTGTCCCCGGAGAGGTGCTGTGAATACTTTGGTCCCAATGGCCACATTGTCCTGATGCCTTGAAATAGGTGTTTCATCGAATTCTCCTTTTTCTGATTCCATGTTCATGAGTCGACCTCCTGATTATAATTTGGCTTCCCCTGTGCTTTCCAGGGAGGAGAAATATTAGTCATGCTGATATGACCTTGAGGTTTTTATCACAATTCTAATCCTCCTTATCATTTTAAAAGTTGATATTCTGTTTTCCCATCACTCCAGTGAGCTTAGTCAGTGTGATTCCATCCTGAGAGATGGGTGGACATTTGGTGGGCTGAAAAATCATGTCATTACTGTCACATAATTGATGGCCAGACATTAGATGATAGTAAATTTCCAAGGTACCTATGTCTGCCATTCTTTCCTTTAGACACGTTTCACACTGTATGCTTGGGCTAGGACCAACCCTTTTCCTTTACTATTTTCAACCTGTCTGAATATACATAACCTCATTTTTCAGATGGAGAAATAGACGCTTAATAGGGGAAATTAAGTGATTCCTTGAAAATCACATTGTTGTGATGAAGTAGGTTTAGAATCCAGGTCTGTCTGACTTCAAAGCTCATGCTGTCTCTCCTTTACCAGATACTTTCATCTCCCTGTTTGGAGCCAGTAGTTCTCATCTACAGCCTAATATTTCATGTTTAGTAGGGTGAGGGCTGCCTCTGAATGTATTTGTGGTGGACCAAACTCTTTGTCTACAAATGAATACCTCTATCAAGGAAAAACCAATCACCATCTTTGTGAGCACATGCAAGATGGCGCCACCAAACAGAAGAAAGTAATGTGCAGAGTCTCATAACTAAAGGCATTTTCACATAGGTATGTAGAGTGCATGGCTTGGAGCACAGTAGATCCGCCGTCACTGGTAGTTCTTTTCCCTATCGGGACAGAGAGGTGTAGGAAGATAAAAGAACATAAACCCAGGGTTCCTGCAGGGGTGAAAACCATAGGGGCCAGTAGCTGCATAAAAGATGCTTGGAAAATTCTTCCTAATCATCCACCTCTGGTAGATTGTTTGCCTCCTTGGGTGGGGAGAGCCAGCCCAGACAGATAGGAAAGCAGTAATCTGTGGAAACCATCTGTAAGTGCTGACGGGACTTTGGCAGGCAGGCTGGGATTCGTTCCTACTGATCCGTAAATCCAGCTTTCAAAACTGCTCCCCATGGGAGGCCTGGGGGTGGCTTAGAGTACTTTGCGGGTCAATTTTTGAAAGAAGATACGTGGAAGGGCAGGAGGATATGTCATCTGGACCCACTTAAGAGGACATTTTTTAGGTCTCAGCTCAGATGTCGCCTCTGCAGGAAGGCTCCCGCCCCTGAATTATATTCCTCTATCTATATATTTCATAGATCAACCTCCTGAATCCTATTTATTTATTTACTACCCTCTCCCAACTAGGATGTCATCTTCATGAGGGTAGAGCCTTCATTTCTCTTTTGTCAGTATACTGCAAATGCCTGAAAGAGAGTCTGGCACATGGCAGGTGCTTCATAAATATTTGCTGATGGATTGAGTCAATGAATGAATCAATAAATAACTGAATTAATGAATGGGCAGAGAAGATGGTGAGAAACAATGGTGAGTGGAAGGAACCCAGCATTTGGAAAAATAGGGACCTGATCCCAATCTTGATCTTAAGCTAACTGGATATCTGACCTTAATCTTTCTGAGTTTTGTTTTTGGTCTATAAAACTCTGTTTCATAAAATCATTATAAAGATTAAATAATAGTCTGTTACCATCTGCAAAGTGACTGGCATAATGGCTGACATTATGAGCCATTATTCCAGTCACTTTGAGAACTAAGATATATTAGTTTCACTGTCTTCCTTCCAAATACGTAAGCACAAGTACAACCACGCCTCTACCTCAAATCGATGTACATTTCTTGTATGAAATGCTAAGCACTTGGGACCATCAGATAAATAAGGTTCATGCTCTGCCCTCGAAAATCTCCTAGTACCCTTTACACAGAAATAAAAAAAGTTAGCTTGGAGCCAGGGATATGGGTTGGCGTTTTCTTCATTTCTTAATAATAGAAGCACCTACTTTCTATCTCACACCATTATTTAATTGAATTTTATCTTTAAACCAAGCCTAAGAGGTAGGTACTATTTTAATTTGGCAGATAAAGAAATTGAGACTCAGAGCAGTGAAGTAACTTGTTCAAGATCACACCGTTAACAGGCAGGGGACCAACGGCTCAGTACCAGTTCTGTACGATGTCAACATCTACATTCTTGGCACTGTGTTTCATGCCTGTGTGTTTCTAACAACTCTATTGGTGACTCTAGGGGAAGTTTCTGTTCTTTATTCACCTATTTGCACAGGCAATGTGCATTCTCTCCTTATTCTAATTGAATCTTTCTTCTTGGAGTGCCCTAAGATCTTGATATATGCCTGCTCTTATTTAAGCTGTTGGTTGCTACTGCTCGGTTTATTTCATTTATTATAAAAGATGTGCACATTTTATATATTATGCTCTAGGCCAACTTAGTGAATCATCTTGTGATTCAAGATACCAAACTAGTGTCTTTTTTGGAACTGCAGCCATCATTTGGTGCAATCACAGAAGTTTAGCCATTTGGAAGTTTTTTCTGATAGCCATTTTGTTTCAAGGTGACAACTCACACACTGAACTGAAAAAAAAAATAATAAAAATGTATAGAGAATAAACTACACCTACATATAAGAACATTTCATAAACTAACTGCTGAGTAAAAGATGCCAAACTCAAAAGATTACATACTGTATGATTCCATTTAGTAGCGTTCAAAAACAGGCACAGCTAATTTGTGGCGAGAGAAGTGTAGATGTTGGTTACCCTGGAGTGGGGGAGGGAAAGTCGCAGCTAGATGGGGGAGTGAGGAAGCCTTCTTTGGATGATCCAACTCTGAAGTCGGAGCAAAGCGCTCTGAATTAATTCTGGTAATCTTTCCCTTACACTGTTCTGTCTCTTTTCAAGTGGGAGTTTACTCTGTAGAAGGCAGCCTCTTCTGTTTGTGAGCCATTCCAGTTGATGAAATGCCCATTAAACAGAAACCTTTCTCCTGTAACTTCCAGCCGTTGGTTCCACTTATGTCTTTAGGTGTCACCTAGAGGAGCAACAGTAATAACTACTATTGAGGTGAGACCGGTCACGTGCCAGGCACTTTACATATTTTCTCTTTTAATTCTCATTAGTATCCTCCAAGTTAGGTACTATATATATTTAAAAAAAAAAATTAATTAATTTATTTTTGGCTGTGTTGGGTCTTCGTTTCTGTGCGAGGGCTTTCTCTAGTTGCAGCGAGCGGGGGCCACTCCTCATCGCGGTGCGCGGGCCTCTCACTATCGCGGCCTCTCTTGTTGCGGAGCACAGGCTCCAGACGCGCAGGCTCAGTAGTTGTGGCTCACGGGCTTAGTTGCTCCGCGGCATGTGGGATCTTCCCGGACCAGGGCTCGAACCCGTGTCCCCTGCATTGGCAGGCAGACTCTCAACCACTGCGCCACCAGGGAAGCCCCAAGACCCCAAGTTTTGTTGGTGGCAAGAGCTGTGCCCTGTGCCTATCTGTTTCTTCCCTCACTCTGCCAGGGACTAGGCTAGAGCTCTGTTCAGAGAAGGATGTTCAGAGAATCCAAGTAAACCACAAAAATAAATGAATGGAAAATAAGTTTGCTTCATAATGTGTGGTGTTGTTTTGGTGAGTGGAAATTCCAGGGAGACAGATTTCAGCTCAAAGGAAGAATTCCTTTTTTTTTTTTTAAAGCCTGAGAGACTCAGCGACAGACGGGGCTGCCCAGGAGAGGAGTGAGCGTCAGTCCTGTCTTGTTGGCTCAAAGGTAGATGTCCACCTGGAAGACTGCTGGACAGGAGGGTCAAGGAAGGTCAGGCACTTTCCAAACTGTTATGAACATGAACCACGTTAAGTGATGTCCTTTATACCACAGCTGTCTTAGTTAGCTCAGGCTGCCATAATGAAATACCACAACCGGGTGGCTTAAACAACAGAAATTTATTACCTCACAGTTTTAGAAGCTGGCTAGCCCAAGGTCAAGGTGCCAGCAAGGTTGGTTTCTGGTGAAAGCTCTCTTCTTGGCTTGCAGACAGCTGCCTTCTCTCTGTGTCCTCACATGGTGAAGAGAGAGAAAATGAGAGAGAGTTCTCTGGTGTTTCTTCACATATTGGATCAGGGTGCCACCCTTATGATCTCATTTAACCTTAATTACCTCTCCAAATATAGTCACATTGGGGGTTAGGGTTTCAACATATGAATTCTGGGAAGGACACAATTCAGTCCATGGCAACAATCTGGTTCTTTCTCTCTCCTTCTTTGTATATATATAAATTGAAGCATGTGTTTCACAAATATAACTTCTATTTTTCTGTTTTGTTTTATTTTATTCTATTTTATTAAAAAATTCTGACCCCTGCCATGAAATTGAGTTCACATTTACTTTGAAAAACACTGGGTAAGATTATGGTGATGATGGTGATGGTGATGATAGTGATGATGATGGTGATGGTGATGGTGGTGATGATGGTGGTGATGATGATGGTGATGGTGATGATGATGGTGATGGTGATGATGATGGTGATGGTGATGATGATGATGGTGATGGTGATGATGATGGTGGTGATGGTGATGGTGATGATAGTGGTGATAATGATGGTGATGATAGTGATGATGATGGTGATGGTGATGGTGGTGATGATGATGGTGATGGTGATGGTGATGATGATGATGGTGATGGTGATGATGATGGTGGTGATGGTGATGGTGATGATGGTGGTGATGGTGATGGTGATGATAGTGGTGATAATGATGGTGATGATGGTGATGATGATGGTGATGGTGATGGTGGTGATGGTGATGGTGGTGATGATGGTGATGAATATAAAAGTCATGCGGTGGTAGTAGTTCATAGTAGCTGCAAACATTTTTAGTAGAAGCTAAGAGCTTTATAACAAATGCTTCATTCATGAACAACAGGCCTGTTTTCATCTTATGGGCACCATTAATCTTGTCACTTCCCAGGTTTCTCTCTTTGCCTTAGCCACTAGAAAGCTCAGAGCAAAAACTGTAGCTTACCTCTGGTCCAGAACCATATGGAATGCAGTTATGTGGACTGACCTTCCCCTGCCTTTTCTCTTTCCTTCTTATTTGTGGTTTGCCCTCTTTATTATTTATCTGTTTTTCTTGCTGCATCATGTCTGTTGGTAGACGCTTATCACCATTTGTGGTGTGGAATCAGGTGTGGTAAAGAAAAAAATAACCTAACGTTATCTAATGTAATTGTCACAGCATGTTATGGCATAGGTATTTTATTTCATTTTATACATAAGAAAGTGAGTTTCAGAGAGGTCAGATGCCTTTCCAAAGTTGTACAGCTTGTATGTGGGAGATCTTGGTTTCAAAACAAAATGATGTTACTTTAAAAACCACCCAGGACACCCCACTTCCTCCTTGAAGGTGCCTCCCCGTCTTGAGAATCTAGTATTCTTGTTCCACTGTCAGAGGGTGGGCGGGTGCGTGGTGTCAGCAGAGGGAACCCCCAGGATCTGTGTCTGTAGTTCTGATCATCATTGGGCCTCCTCACCATACAGCCCATTGAAACTCAACCTTCCATCTCCTCTCCTTTCGCACAGGGACCTCGGGGCTGGTGTGTCTCCTCCATCAGCCATCCCAGTTCTTTGTGGCCTAAAAAACTGTGGCAGCAACATGCCTGCAGGTTAGGTCAGGGGCTCACATCACCTCCAGCTGCTTGGATCCAAACAGAATCTTCTCTGCTTTCATTGTTCCCCGAGCAGACTGTGGCAACTCCAGGGCAGAATGATGTCTCCACCTCCAGGGTCTGGCACAGACCTGGGACAGTCAAGTCACCAATGAGCACATCAGTGAGCAGATGAAACACATTTTGTGATAATAATACTTATATTACTACTACTGCTAGTCACAAACCTACAACAACAACTGACTTCTTTGCATGGTTGCCGAATGCCAGCTACTTTTTAAGAGCTTTCCGGATTTCTTTCATCTAATCCTCACACTAACATGATGATATAGGTCCTTTTTTGATCTCCATTTTAGAGATGGAAACACTCAGTCCCAGAGGGGTTAAATAACCAACTTGCACCCATTCATTCAGCTAAGAAGTAGCAAACCAGAGTTTCGGTGCTGACACGCTTGCTCCAGAGCCCATGATCTTCACTTCTGTGTACACAGCCATCTCATTCCCCGCTGACTCCTGTCCTGCGTCCCAGGACGGGGCTCAGGGACCTCAGCTGAGGATTAGGTAGAGTTTACGTTGACCCCTCTGACATCCCAGCATTCCTTCCCAGGTGTTGGACAGATTGGATTTAGTTCTGAGAGCCTCTTAATGCTCTGATTATATTGTAGGTTTATGCTGGTTTGGTTTCAAATCATGAGGCAAGGAGGAAGGCGTCTCAAGCCCTGCCAATCTCTTCTGCCCAGTTAACCTCTTGCCACAAGAGCTGTGCCTTTAGTGGGATGCCCGAAGCCTGGAAGAATCTCCAGCTCAAGCCAGCCAAGTCTCATTCAGCCTTCAAAGGCCCACCTCAAGTAAACGCCAGATCCCAGTATCAGATCCTGGTCCAACTCATGTAAACCACACAATTCCAGGCTGACTGAGGCCATGGAATTCTGAGATCAAGTGGTTTAATACCAAAGGAAAACATTTTCAAAGTTTTCTTAGAGAGAATGTAAAACAGTGATGATATTGAATTCTCCAGCTTGCTAATTCATTTCTATTTGATCAGCTCTTGATAGGATGTCATGTCTGAGTGTCCCAGCCCACAAATTTATAGTCAAAGAGGTCAGTGTTTTTACATGGATCAAGCAGACGCCAGAAGACAGACTCGGACCCACCTAGCACCAAGAGAGGAATTTTTCCATGCCAGGTCCTGGAGTAGTTGACTTTGCATAGATTCTCTTATTAATCTCACAACTGCTTTATACATTCTAATATTTTGGGCCGGCCACACTTTATAGATTTTGGGAATGAAGTTTATGGAAAAAGGAAGAGAAATAACATTTTATTGATCCTAGAAAGTAGAAAGGCGTGTCCTGATTCTAAGTCCAGTGCTTTGCAATCATGCTCTCAGGTTCAAATGCATCCTCCGCTTCTATTTCCAAATGCACCCACCATCACAGCAGGGCTCCACGCTGGGTGGAAGTGTTGTGTTAAGAGAGGAGGGCATTTCCTTGTGGAGATGCCGCTGGAGCTGATCAGCACCGCACCTTCCGGCTACCTGTGTGCGCCGCCAGAGCATGCTTTCCAGGGTTTTTGTCACTGGTCTGAGTTTGGGCCAGTGCAATGTGAGCAGAAGTGACGTGTGTGTATGCAGTTTGGGATCCTGGGAAACAGACTCTGAAATAGAGATCAGCACGCTGGAAGTTTATATGTGAGTCCTCTTGATGTTAAGACCAATTGAAGGGAAGGGACAGAAGCAGGACAGGCAGAGGCAGAAGTGAGTCTGGTCTCTGAAGCTGGCAGGGCTCTTCAGAGTTGTCCTAGGTGGGAGTGAAGGACCTGGGCTTTTACACTCCTGTGCTGCCCTAGGAAAGGGATAACTTTCTTCAGCTCAGAGAGATTCCCGAGGGGGCTGCTTGCTGAAGACGGTCTGCCATTGGTTCTAGCAGCAGGGGCAATATGTTCTTCAGTTTTAGTGGGGGGCCTGCGAGGCACAGCCCATGCATCATTGGCGGTCCTGGCTCATAAAAACCTTGCACATACAATCATCACCTCATTTACCTTCTGAATGGAAAGAATTCCAAGGACCTAGGAAAGGGTGGAGCCACAAGATGAAAGAGGTCTGGGTTCCTGAATGACCGCATGGAGCAAAGCTCTCCAGACTGAAATGAGCAACGAACAAACCCTTGCTGGGTTGAGCCAGAGAGATTTGGGGTTTGTAACTTACAGCAGTTGGCTTACCTTAATATTGGCTGGAAGACAAGGATGCTGAGGGGAATCCTGGGAAGAATTGGGATCTGCAGATCCCAGTATAAGATCTGCAGATCTGCAGATCTTCAGTATAATCTCAGAGAGAGGGGAGATGTATAAACACAGCCTTAAGAAGCAGAATGTGGGTTCCCCTCGCTGATCCTCCTTTGTATGCAGACGTCCCTTGGTAAGAATCATCAAGGGCTCTGCAAGGTGGAGGAGTTGAAGGCATCAGCTCTGGAGTTGGATGCCCGGCTTTGCAGCTCAGCCCCATGCTGTCTTGGGGGCTCTACCCTGCCCGACACTGGCTCATCCAGGTAGGATCAAAGCCCTGGACTCTTAGCTGTTGGGGAGGAAGTGGAGATACATCCTGGGGTGGGGGTCATAGAGACCCCCCAAGCCATGCTGAGCTAAGTTGGTTAAGGAAGGTTTAACCTAAGCTTTTCCCTTCTCAGTTTTCAGAGCCCCAGATTCCAAAGACAGACGAGCAGGAGGGAGGAATCCAAACTTCTACAAGCGTCTCATCATCCCTTGTGCCTGCAGCATCACGTGCTTAGTGCGGGCTGGTGGGAGGCGAGGCAGGGCCATGCAGACCTCGGAGGTTTCTAAGTGCCGTGCCAGTGGGTTTGGTCTTTATTGGGCAGGCAAACGGGAGACAGTCCATGGCAGCAAGGAGAGCTGCTCCATCCATTCTGCGATGTCTCAGGGCCAGAAAGGCGGCGGTGGGGTGGAACGTGACCTGAAACAGAGCAAGTTTCTAGAGGGCACTGGTCCAAGGTGGAGATGACGAAGGCGTGAGGCCGGGAGCAGCAAGGAGAAGTGCTGATTGGCGCGGGGGACGCTGAAGGTGAGGGAGGGTCAGGAATTAGCGGCTGGTTTCGAGAGTTGGGAGGAGGGTGCAGAGAAGATGAGGCAGCGACTGGGGGGTGAGTCCAGGGTAATTAGCGTGGAAAATTCCGTAGCCTCCTCATCGCCTTCCTCAGGACAGAGGCTGTGCTTTTCTCAGCTCTGCACTGGCAGCGCCTGGCGGAGCGCGTGTGAGCTGACTTGAATACACTGCTTTCCTGAACCATCTTCTGTGTCTCTTCAGCTTCAGCAGATCAGTTCTTTGCTCTGCCTGAGGTTCCTAGAGTTCTGGCAAGGGCTCAAAATGCCAGAGACTACTTAGCTTCTGTCCAAGGACCGCTCTCAGGGGCTAGGACAGGTGGGCTGTGATGTCACAAGCAAAGGGCACTGTCTAGAGCTACCAGGTGGAGGCCCAGGCCAGGGTGAGATTTGCCGGATTTAGCAAATAAAAATACAGGACACTCAGGTAAAAATTTGATTTTCAGATGAAAAAGGAGTACATGTTTAGTATCACTATGTGCCAAATATTGCATGAGACATACTTATTTGTTGTTTATCGGAGATTCAAAAATCAGCTGGGTTTCCTGTTTTTTCTTGGCAAGTCTGCCCGGGCCCCCTCCAGGCCTGGTTTGCTCGGAGAGAGGGGCTTGCTACTGGGGGTGCCTTCCTCCAGTACCTAGAAACAGCTCTGCTCACTCTAAATAGAAGGGTGGGAGCTGCAGACCCCACCCTGGCCAAGCCCAGCTTCCTCCCACTAACAAG
Source organism: Balaenoptera borealis (assembly GCF_965194805.1). Lineage (NCBI taxonomy): Eukaryota > Metazoa > Chordata > Mammalia > Artiodactyla > Balaenopteridae > Balaenoptera > Balaenoptera borealis. Next base: position 83,477,345 of record NC_138871.1, on the reverse strand, counting down.
TCCCTCACACTTTCTTTCATTCAGAACACTGAGCAGCCCGAGGCCACGGTAGCTGGGGAGGGCAGCCGGGCAATCATCCATCAATGCCATTCCCAAGGCTGTCGGGGCCATCGCGGTTCCAGGCATGACGATCATTAAGGTCCTCTTGAACATTTGTGATGCTGCTGGGAGAGGCTTCAGCCCATTGCTGTCTCCGGCAGACGGGGTGGGGATGGCCTCAGGGGGAGTTTATGGGACAGGGTGGGGATGGACTCAGGGGGAGTTTATGGGACGGGGTGGGGATGGCCTCAGGGGGAGCTTATGGGACGGGAGCTTCTAGGGACTGGAATATCTGGGTAGGGTGAGTAGAAAGGAGGGGAGAAGAAAGTGTGAGCTGAAGGGGGGCGGCCTGAGCTGAGGGTAGAGCTGAAAAGGCGGGAAGGAGGATGTGCATGGGGGTGGGGGGGGGTCTGAGGTCATCACGTCAAGGGCACAGAGAGTCGGGGAAGTCTTTGCTCTCGAAATTCCCTCTGTTTCTCTTATAATATAAGGAGACGTGTGATAGCATGTAGGACCCACCATGATAATTCAGGATAAGCTCCTCTTCTCAAGAGCCTAAGCTTAATCACTTCCTTTGCCATATAAAGGGATTATTCACCCTTTTGCCATGTAAAGTGTTCTTCAGTGGTCCAGGAATTAGAGTGTGGACGGGTTATTTTGGGAGTCACCATTCAGCCATTCAGCCCACTCCCCGGTGTGAGGAGGGACCGAGCATCATGCCAGGGTCGGGGAGGTTCCTTCAGGGGTCACCTGGAACCCCTGACCATGCTTTCATTCCCTGCCTGCACTTTGATGCCTCAAAGCCCAGGCAGAGTAACTCACACGCTCCACGGAGGGAGGCACGTGCTCCTGGGAGTGAGCATTGGGCTGGGAGTTCCAGCTCTGCCTTTGACACCCCAGGAGACCTAGCAGCTGGACATGCCTCTCTTTGGGACTGTCTCACCCACTGTGAATACGGATGTTGGACTGTATGGCCTCTAAGGACCCCTTTGACCCAGAGACCAGTTGGTAACGTCCAATGTCATTTCATGTGGGGAAACTGAGGTCCCCGGAAGTTGAGCTCCACATCTCTCAGCCTCACTGGGACACAGAACCCAACCTTGGCGGTGGTCCAGGCTGAGCTTTTGCTCTGAGCTCAGGCTTGCTCTGAGCAGCTATTTATAATTCAGAACTGAGGTCATAATTCAACTCACGGTTGATCTTAGCGCTAAGATGTTTTCACTGAAGACACGTCCTTACTTAATAGGGCAGCACAAACCCAGATCGACAGAGAGGCAGCTGGAGCATGGTGAAGGTAGACAAGTTCGGCTCTCTGTGACCTTGGGTATGCTGCTGAACTGTCCTCATTTAAAAATCGAGGATATTTTGAGGGGCGTCAATTTATGAGAATTAGAAGTCAATAAATGCAGAGTGCCCACTAGAATGTTCCGTCTGTGTGTGGGGCTTAGCCAAGGGTAACCCTGGCACTGAGGGCTCCCCCTAAAGGCGCCTCCTGTTACCTGTCCTAGGTAGCACTGTTCCCTCCGCCTGCAGCACCCTTCTCCCAAACACACCCGGCTCACCCCTCACCTCATCCAGATGTTCATGGCCAGGCCACCTTCTTAGAAACGCCTCACTGCCCACCCTATCTAAACTCTCAGCCCCCTGCCCTGCTTTATTTTTCTCCCTGGAACTTATCACAGGGTAACTTGCTATACATTTTACATAATTATCTTGTTACCTGCCTGTTTCCCCCATTAAAATGTAAGCTTTATGAGGCCGGGGATGCGAACTTATTTTATCACTACTGAATTCTCACTGAAAACAGAGCCTGGCACACATTAAGCGTTCACAGGTATTCGTGGAATGAAAGAATGAGTGAGGGGGTGAAGGGAATGCTCTTGGAGCTGCTGTGCCGAGGACAGAACTTTGGGAGCGAAGGACAGAAGCAGAGGGACGAGTTAAGAGGCTACAGCAGTCAGGCAGGAGCTGCTGCGGAGGCTTGGGGCAGGGGGAGCAGTGGGGGGGCATGGGGGGCTTTCTGAAGGTAGAGGTGACAGGATATGCGGGAGGATCAGATGGGGGGGCGTGACGGAAAGACGCGTGGGGGCGGACGCCGGGTTGCCTGCAGCACGTGGGTAAATGGGGCTTCTGTTTACTGAGCTGGGATCTCTGGGGAGTAGCAGGTTGGTGACGTCCGTGTCCACGGGCCTTTCTAACTAGGGAGACACCGACGAGAAGGAACTGTGCCAGCCTCGGAGGAGCAGTGCCCTCCTTCAGCCTTCAGGAGGAGTTCACTGCTTGACCTAAAGTGATGCACCTCCCTCCCTGGGCTGGGGATTGTTCCGCCATAAAGCGAGGGAGAGGGTGAATTAGAGCCCATCTGAGGTCCTTGGGCAGGCAGTGTGTGACAGTGGAAAAGGCGAGGCTTCGAAGTTAGACTCATTTGGGCTCTGATCGGACTCTTGTCGTTTCCTAGTTAGTTATTCTCATTGGAGTCAATTTCCTTATCTCTAAAATGAGGTGGTAGCTCCGACCTCACAAAGATGCTGTGAAGTTCAAGCGATATAATGTCTCTGAGAGCCAAACACTGTGTCAGGCACATAGTAGAAAATCAGTAATTGTTCATTTTCTCCCTCTGACCCCACTGTGATTTCACAGTCCCCACTAGCCGCCCACTTCTAAGCAGATATTATGAGGTTTATAATGCTTTTTCACCTGTGCACATCTAAGAAACTTACTATTTCAATGCAAACATGCCCCATGGATTATTGTGAAAGGCCATTTAATATGTACCAAATAAAAATATTAAAGGAAGATCTATTGCTTTGCTCAGTGTCACTTGAATATACTGTACAGAAGGAATTAGAATTAGTCTCTTTCTCTGCCATCACCTTTCTGTTCGATGTCCTCACACCAGGTGTTCACATCCCAGAGAGAGAACTTCCACTTCTCAGTCTGACATTTTCCAATGTGTTGATACATCCCCGATGGAGTGATTCTACGGAAGATGGTGCCACTCACAGCTCCAACCCGAATGAGTAGCTCCCCAAATTCTATTTAGATCATAATGAATATATTCAAGTTAAGAGTGTCAAAGGCTTGGTAGGCACACCTGCAGCTAAGAGTACAGTACAGATCTGGAGTGATTCTGAATTTTCCTTCCACAAAAATAATTTTGGCAGCTGGCGATCAATATCTTCCTCCCATATGCTTCATATTCTCTATAAAGTATAATTGAAGACAGCCGTCTCAGCAGTGCTTTTGGGTGTGAATGCCTTCAGCAATTCTAAAAAGGTAATTTGGAAAGGAAGGAAACTAACATTTGGCTTGTGTCTACTATGTATCAAGGCTGTGTTATGCACCTTTGCCTATGTTATCTCATTGAATCTGCACAAGGTCTCTGTGAGAAAGAGAATGTCAGGCCTGCTTTTGCCCAACAGGAGACTGAGGCTCAGAGAGGTTAAGGTACTTGCCTAAGATCACACAGTCGTTAGCGGCTCACCCAGGATCTGAAGCCCGTGTTGGACTAAATCAGTGGAGAAACCTGACACTCTGAGACCAGATTTCGAAAAAGCTTTCTTGGCCCAAACTTACACTTGGACCACCTCCACTTCACCTTTAGTTAGACTGCGTCAGTGTCTTTATTTCCGTGGGTGTAAACGGAAGCAAAGTTGGACAGAGGTGTCTGTGACCTTGGACCAAGGGAGATTTTGCCTCTATTCTAGGAAATGCATCTCTTTCTCCAGGAGGTGAGAGGGAAGCAGTCCCTGCCAGGAGAGACGGCTTCTTTCCACTGCTGCTCTGACAGCCATCTCGGCAGCTCTCCCAACCAAGCTCTCTGGGCAGCTTCGTGCTCTGCTTCATGGTTCCTGTTGGGGTAGGATTTGCCTCTCTCCCTCCCTCCGCCCATTAAGCTTCACTTTAGTTTGTTGCTATAAAGATACATCTTGAAACATTCAAGAAGTGAAGGAGGAGTTCATCCGTGTCACAGAAAGCATGCTTCAAGGATTGTTGTTCCGTCAACCTGGCCAACTTGGATGTCAAAGCATATACCCTGGGAGGAAGTGGCCTTGGAGATTTTCCTTGCTTTTCATGATGTCCTCACCTCCAAATTTGTCCAGAGCAGCAATAACCCATTTTTATTATTGTGTCGATGACCAAGAGGACAGGAATGTCTTCTGTGGCCCTGAGAGCTGGGGGGGGGGGGGCTTTGGACCCAGGGTATTCCCAGCTACCATGGTCCCCAGACCACATGCCTTCAGCATGGCCACCATGTAAAGTCCTTTCCCTGGAGCCAGTGGATTTCTGCCAGACCCAGCAAACTCATTGGCATTTCCCCTGGCGACCATGTAGTTATTATGAGTCAGCTTTTGGAGCAGCCTCGTTAGTCTCAGGACCCACACTGCTTCCGACTCTCGCATGTTTGTTAAACTGATAAGTGCCGCTGGTCATTACCCATCCACCAATGTTTCCTATATTTCTGTTTTGGGGAACTCCAGATAAGGGAGAGGTTCTGACAACTGGAAACTTGGCTGAGTGAAGACGCATTCCTTAGGAAGCGGAGCAATTTGGACTTAGAGGAATGAGAGTCCTGGGATGGCGTGTTCCCTAATTTCAGCTTCCAGGCAGATGCCTTCATGGGACCAGAAGAAAAGGAATAATAATTAATCAGAATAATTAACACTAATTGAGTTCCTGCAATTGAGTTCCTATGTTCGTGGCCTTTGCTATCTACTTTATTTACATTGTCATTTCATTTCTGGCAGGCACAGCCCTATTTTGCAGAAAAGGAAACTCATGCTCAAGGAAAGTAAGTAGGTGATCATGCTGAATTTTCAAACGTGATTGTATGTGGAAAGACTAAGCCAAACCCATTGTCAGGCTGCTAAGTTGTTTCATGAGGTGGTTAGTGTTGAGACAAATTTTCCATGGTTCAAGGTATGACCTTTAGCCTTGTTGCTGGATCAATTCACCAAGTTTGTGCTCCATCGCTTGGGGCAGACTCACCTTAACCAAACTCATAAAGGCTGATGTAAAAACCACAGTGTCAATGTATTAAGTTAAAATGGGAGTCACGCCTAGCACAATGGCCAAAATACTTGCAATAACCCAAATGGCACCTTCTCTTCTTGTAGGCAAGTCACACAGGAAAGTAAATTATAATTGGAAGGTTCCTTGATGAAAATACATTCAGAGTATGATTAAGTAGTTATGCAATTTAAGTGTCCCATGGCCTTGGGCTCTAGCAGCCTCTTCCATCCATTTTCATAAAGGGGCTAAATTTGCCACAGAGACTGGACGGGCTGAACCCTTAGACCTGAATTCCATCTCCCCTGGTCATTACTGGTATGGGTACTACTCTGTGACTCTCCACTTCCAGGAATGACCAAGTGCTCCTCTGCTTAACTTTAATTATATTAATGTCTCCAGCTATTAATAGCTTGGCTTACAAGCCATTCTATTTCTTTCCCAGTTATCTTTCAACATCCCAGCTCTGATCTGGTGTCTGCGATACTAATATTAACTCTGCTATTAACTTTATTTCTTTAATTTCCAAGTTGTTGGCAACCCCCATAGCTGTTCCTTTGTAGAGATAATCTTTGTGCTGTAGGATTTGGGGGAAGGCTAAATGAGAGACCATGTATGGGAAGGGAGCCTGGTGTGGGCAGCTGGTTCTTTAGTTCTATTCCTTTCTTTCCAAGAGGATTAAAACTGTGCAAAAATGCCCTACCCAGATCTCTATCTCACTGACATCAGAAGACCAAATTCTTATTTCTATTTCACACTCATCCCAAACTCTGGACCAGGGAAAAGTTTCCCCCTCACTTAAAAAGAGACTTTTTACTAACAACGATGGTCTCTCTTTCCACGTGTGTGACTTTGATTACATTTTATAGAATCTTCGAGTTGGAGACCATCTTTCTCAAACCTACTGCCTGTCAGTGGAGTTAATCCACTGTCATCAGAAGAACAGAAGCAACATCACTAGCAAAGGAGGACTTGACATTTGCTTGTGCTCACACTGTAGCTTTAAGAAAGCCTTTACTGCTGCCGAACTTCAATGTCCATAGTGAGAACTTAAGTTTGGGCTTTAGAGAGGGGTAAGAGCAAGAAAGCTGCCATCCCACCACCCATACAAGGCGTCGTGGTGTTGACCAAGATAGACACCCACGTTCTCTGCCTTCCAGACTTTGTATTTGTCCACTTAAAAGAGTGAGGCAATAATCCTCTATTAATTAATATTATCATTAATAACTAACATTTCAAAGTGTTTCATACTTGATCATCACATTTGATCCCTGATGAGGGAGCTATTAATTTTAACTCCATTTCATAAATTTAAGAAGAACTGACAGCAGATATATCATATAGCCAATCAGTTAGCAGAGAACATATCTCTATTGACTCCAAATTCAGAACTCTTATCAGGATGCCATGCTTTTTCCTCATTTCTATGCTTGAGCTCACCTCTGGCCCTTAGAATGAGTTCAGTGTGAGGGTTAGGAAATAAATAACGTATGTCACTGTCAAGGTTAATTTTATGTGTCAACTTGGCTAGGCCACGGTACTTAGGTATTTGGTTAAATGTTATTTAGATGGTCCTGTGAAGATACTTTTTAGACGTTGAGTAAAGCAGACCACCCTTCATGATGTGGTGGGCCTCGTCCAATCATTTGAAGACCTTTGTATGTAGAGAAAGACTGACATCCCCCAAAGAAGAGGAAATCCTGGCAGCAGACCATGTCTTAGTCTCACGCGGCAGCTCTCTTTTGGGTCTCCAGCCTGCAAGCCACCTTGCAGATTTTGGACTGCCAAGCCACAACAGTTACGTGAAACAGTTCCTTAAAGTAAATGACCCTCTGTGTATTTATACATCCTGTTGGTTTTGTTTCTCTGGGGACACTGACGAACTTAGACTGTGGTGCTGTGACATGGGGGTCTGGCAGTGACAAATACCTATAACTGTGCTGGTGGCTTCAGAGCTGGGTAAGGGATAGAGGCTGGCAGAGTCTTGAGGTGCTTGACAGGAAAGCCAAGGTTGCCTTGAAGACTATTCACAGAAACGTGAACACAAGAGGTGCTTCTGCTGAGGTCACCGATGGACACGAGGAACACGTTACTGGAAACGGAGGAGAGGTGATCCTGGTAATAAAGGGACAAAGACCTTGGCTGAGTTGCATTCCCGTGTTTTAGGGAAGGTAGGACTTGTGAGTGATTAACTGGGCTGTTTAGCTGAGGAGCTCTCTAAGTAAAGTGTTGAAGGTACCAGCTGGTTTCTCCTTGCTGCTTAGGGTGAAATGTGAGAGGGGAGAGACGCACGGAAGAAGGAATTGTTAACCGAAAGGAGCCAGAACTGGAAGATTTGGAAATTCTCAGCCTATCAGTTTTGCAAAAACTGAGAAAGTGAGAGCTGGAGAGAACATCAGGGGTGTTGCTGGACAATCATTTGGTTATAAAGACATGACAGGTATGACTCATGGATCCTGTTAACCATTTCAGCAGAAAAGATGGCAGGTTGAACTGAAAGGGGGTGCAGAGACAGGACAAAATAGAGGAAGACTGTTGGACTTCTGAGACTTTATAGGATAGACCAGTAGAGCAATCTGGCTGTGAACATGTTATTTTCCAAGAAAAGAGAAGAATGTCCCGGAAGGCAGTTCAGAGGTTGGCAGGGCTGCCACCATAGGCCTAGAGGGCACAGGCCTGGGAGTGGGTGAAGGGGCTGCTTCCCTCTTGGTTCTATAGGGTGAGAACTGCTGCCCAGGGCCTTGGGGGGCAGGGCTGCCTCCCTGGTGGACCCAGAGGATAGAAAGTGGAGCCAAAGAGGGTTATTCTCAAGCCTTAAAATCTAATGGAATTTGCCTTGCTGGGCTTCAGACTTGCTTGGTACTTGTCACCCCTTTCTTCTTCCTGACTTTTCCCATCTGGAATGGGAATGCCTATGCTCTGCATGTCCTACCATTATATGTTGGAAGCAGATTACTTATCTGGTTTCACAGATTCACAGCTGGAGAAGAATTTTCCCTCAGGCTGCTTCATACTTTCAGGATGTCTCACCCATAACTGTTTTATATTTTAGGTGAGATTTTGAACTTAGAGCTGGTGCTGGAATGGGTTAGGACTTGGGGGCTGTTGGAATGGGGTGAATGTATTTTGCACGTGAGAAGAACATGCATTTTGTGAGACCAGAGAGTGTAGGGTTATGGACTGAATTGTGTCCCCCCCAGATTCACACGTTGAAGTCTAGTCCCCCAGGACCTCAGAATGTGGCTACACTTGGAGATTGGGCCTTTTAAGGGGTTGTTAAGGTAAACTGAGGTTATATAGTGGGCCTAATCCGGTAGGACTAGGGTCCTTATGAGAAGAAGAGATTAGACACAGCCACATAGACTGAGGGGTGACCATGTGAGGACACAGTGAGAAGACCATCTGTCAAGGCAGGGAGAGAGACCTCAGAAGAAACCAAACCTGCCAACACCTTGATCTTCGATGTCATGCCTCCAGACCTGTGAGAAAATAAGTTTCTGTTGTCTAAATACCCAGTTTGTGGTATTTAGTTATGGCAGCCTGAGCAAAATAATAGGTCACCAACATCAATTAAATAATTTAGTGGGGGGGAGACTTAGCCACACTATTTTGTTGGCATTAAGAAGATAAATCTTGGTTATTTGACTGATTTTGTTATTCCAAAGTTGATACTGCCTAGACCCAAGTTTAATTATATGTTTCTTCATCTCTGAGTTTTTTCCATGTAAAATCACTTTCTCTCAAGTTTATTGCCTTAATAGCCTGGGGAATATTTGCTTCTGAGGATCATATATCAAATCTGTTTCATGTTAGTCAAAATATCTTTCTTTCTTTGTAAACAAAATTACACTGTGATTTTAAGTGCAGAAACTCTTGGAAGGAAGAGTCTGCTTTGGATTCTAACAGAGTTTCCTCTTATTACATTTCATCTCTATTACATTCTTCAAGACTCCTACTTGAAGAATTGCTTTCAGACATTACCTGGAACCAAACTATCCAAAACTAGCTGTCTTCCACCAAAAGGAATTGTAGGACTAAGGAATCTCCCCTTTGGAGAAATTCTTGACTTCTGTTTCTCCCCGCGAACACTCTATAAAGAACCCTACCTGGCAGATGGATCTTTTTTTTTTTTTTTTTTCCGATTCTGAGGTTTACGTGCCCAGATTCCAACATTTAAACAAAATATGTATGAAAAAAATGACCAAAAACTATTCCTAATTGATATCTCATTTTCTGGCTGTAGTTATCAGCCCTGAAAATGAGAAATAAGTGAAAGGCTGAAACAGAATCCTGCCGACATTTGACAATAGACTCAAAGACCGTCTTTGTGCAGGGATGACACTATAGTTCATGAACAACATTATTTCTCATTTGCTTTTCTGGCTAACCAGAAAATCTTTCTGATTTCACCTTTTTTAAAATTATAAACATTTTTTAAATATTGCAAGCCAAATTCACAAACTAATGGAACATTATGTTGAACAAAATTGATTTTTGATAATTCTCTTTAGATTCCTATCAGAAATACAGAAGATTATCCCCAAAAGTGTAGGAGATCAGAAAAGCTAGACACCAAGCAGAGGAGTTCCCATTATGCTCAGAAGGATATTTGTCTGTTCATCTTTTCCATCTTTAAAGTAAATGCTCCCCAAAGCTCCTCCCTCCCCCTCAAAAACAAATAAACAAAAGCAGACCCTTGTAGATCCTGGTTAGTTGGATTCCAGGAGAATCTGAACTCGCAGGTGTTTGGTGGGTTGTTATAGTTCTGGCTGATAGTGTATTTGATGGGCAGAGTGCAGGCAACGTCAGGAGCCCGGTTCTGGCACTTACCCATTGTGTGTCCTTAGCCGAGTCATTCAAACTCTGAGCCTTGATGGGGGAATACTAATATCTGCTTCACAAATTTTCATGTGCCTCAAATGAGATAATGGATGTGAATTTGCTCTTTAAACCATAACTGGGCTATGCAGATGTTAGTCATTATTTTCAAACAGCATCTGTGACCTAGTTTTGATTGTGGTTTACTTTTGGAGAGAAGAGAATTATAAATGCCTCTTGGCTCAGCTGGAACAAACCTAATCCAGTGATTTTAACTACCAATGATCACATTAAAGGCAAATACCCTGCTGCAAAAGAAGACTGACTCCAAGGACTATTCTTGTTTTCTAAATTCTTATTCGCTAATTAATTATAAGTAGCATTTCCATCAGCATACTAAATTTTGAAAAATCCATTCAAATAAAAATCATACTGTTTTATAGAGTACCACCTCCAGATTCTCCCACTTTATTCAGCTTAGAGAAGGAAAATACTTCTTGGAAAATTTCCATGTTCAAATATTTCCATCATTTGTAGGGAACTTGCTTTTGTCACTTGTATATTGTTTCTTGAACAATTTTTTTGGATAATTCTTCTGTTATGTGTATTTTCCCTTTAGGTGGTTTTATATAAGGGACTATTTTTTATTGCCCAATTGCCATATGGAAGAGATTAATTGTTAAAAAACCCCCAGGAAATTAACCTCTGGTTCACAATATTGCACATCAGATGGAATTCTTCAGGATGACCTCATTTTTTCCACCCCAAACTATCCATTCAGCCATCTTATCAAGGAATCATGATACTGATTTTCTAGTTCAAGGGAGTATTTTGCTAGAATTCAGAGAAAGGGACTGCACGAGAGAGCCCTCCAAACTTGCCCACCTAGTTGACTTTTGCTTTTTGTGCATAGTTTAATTCAAACACCTTTTGTCTGTCATCTTGTCAATATCCCTGCTTTACTTTTTACATCTGACATTAGATTTTTTGCAAATCTTTACTCACATCATTTTTGCTGCCCTCTCAAAATATTCCAACAATATTCTGCAGATTAACAGTCCCTTTTCTTCTTGTGGTCTAAGGGCATCTTTATTAGACAGTCCTTCCTTCTGGGCACCTCTCTGTTTGACTTTGAGCCTGTGTGTTGCTGGAGGAAGGGCATGGGGCTTGGGTTTCAGGAGACCTGGGTTCTGGTTCCACCACTAATGAGCTCCAGGGTGTTGCCAATGTCTCTAGCCTTCTCTGGGCCTCTGTGTATTCATCTGAAAAATAAACTGTTTGGAGCAGCTATCCTCCAAGATGTTTTCCAAGTTTAGATTTTTCATAGCTATCAAGTATGTAGTACAGGGACAGAATATGGGTTTTGTATGGTGTTGGGAGAAGTTACTAAAATTCTTTAAACCTCATTATTCTTTGTCTGTAAAAGAGGGATGATTCTATTCACCTCAAAGTTATAAGGATTAAATGGGTTTATGTATACAGAATGCTGTGATATAGGAAAGAGATAGTAAATGTTGTTTCCCATCTCCTCCTCCCATCCCAGCCCCAACCCCTGTAAAAAAAAAACCCAGCCATGTAGAAATGGAATAATAAGGCATATTTTGCAGTGGAGTGGGAAACCTGTGAGATGGCTTGCCCATTTTACCTGACAAACTCTTGGAGCGGGAAGGGTTTGGGAGCTGGGAAGGCAGCTCGCCAAGATTTCCAGTTCACTTCTAGCTCTAAGTCTCACTGGCTCTTTAGAGGACTTTTTATGAGACATCATTCAAATCTTCTCAAATAATCTTTTCAGAGAAAATTGGGATGAATGATCTGACAAAGGACACAGGGAACGTTTATGAGGCAAAGCCAGTCTGGGGGAGGCAGCAAATATAGAAAATAAGCTACTGTAATTTCTAGGACACTTTGGTGATTTATACAGGCAATGAAGCAGACGGAATATTAGAATTGGGGCTGCTCCAGGAACGTGGGGATGCAACCATCACACCTCCGTGGCTTCCTTCCCTACAACAGAAATAACGTCGATGCGGACTAGATTCCAGAGTAACGTGGAAAGGTCAGAAATGACAGCTGCTTTTGGAATGCTGGTCTCACCAAAATTCCAAGTTTTACTTTCTCCCAAATTTCCTAATCATACAGTGCAGAATCTCAATACTCTGCATTCTTCACCAAGGAAATGTGTGACACTATCATATAGTTCAGTGGTGGTGGCTGGAGCGTGAGTCTGGAGGGAGGAAATGAAATATCATGGTGAAAAATGCAAACTTCTATGTTTAAGGAAAATGAAAAATTAGTCCATTATACCAGGGCAGCTTGGCAGGCAGGGGGCTTAGCAAAGAGTTGCTACTGAAATAAATGTTTCAGTGGTTTGAGATGACTGTGTACTCCCTATAAATCAACCATGGGACATAGCTACCAGAAAAATAAATTGAAAAGTAAAATGCATTGTTAGAAGCATTATGATTTTTTTTAAAGAGAAATGCTGTTTTTCTTGTGATTTGCATGGCCAAGGCTCTAATTAGGGTGTTGTATTCAATTGTGGGGCTACAGGTGGAAAGGAAATGGGTCACATTAACCCAGATGGATCGCTGGGGGTTTGCCCATGCTGGTCACTTTGGAATGGGTTTCTCTATATGCTGTCTGGGGAAGCGCTGCTCCTCCCTCAAGACCCTCAAGGACATGCACACACTTCGTACGTTGTGTTACAGCCCATATTGTACATTAATCCACAGTAGTCATTTACAGACGGTGCCTTTGTGAGCCATGAATTCCTTGGGAGCGCAGACTGTTTCTCATTTAACTTCCATCCCTGTTGCTCATACAAGAATATTATTAGTCCTCTATACCTGTTTGTTGAGTAAACGGAGAAATGAGAAGCTTTTCAAATGCATTTAATTATTCATCTATTCGTTTGACAAATATTTATTGAGCTTCTAACTATGTTCAGGAAGCCATTATGTGACTGCACCAAATGGATCATGCATAGACCCTGCCTGGAGGCGTTCTCAGTCTTGCCGAGGTCTCTCATATGGAGAATGGCTCAAGGAGCTGGGTGCACAGGTTGTAGGAAGAGCTTGGCAGTATTTGAAGAGCTGGATTAGGGAGTTTATTCAGCCTTCGCAACGTCAGAAGGTAAAAATTGGGAAGGAGTTTTCTGATGATAAGAACAGCCCCAGGGGGCTTCCCTGGTGGCACAGTGGTTGAGAATCTGCCTGCCAATGCAGGGGACACGGGATCGAGCCCTGGTCCGGGAAGATCCCACATGCCGCAGAGCAACTAAGCCCGTGTGCCGCAACTACTGAAGCCTGAAGGCCTAGAGCCCTTGCTCCGCAACAAGAGAAGCCACTGCAATGAGAAGACAGCACACCGCAACGAAGAGTAGGCTCTGCTCGCCGCCAACTAAAGAAAGCCCGCGTGAAGCAGCGAAGACCCAACACAGCCAAAAATAAATAAATACATTAAAAAAAAAAAAAAGAACAGCCCCAAGATATAATGGTTTGCCTTGAAAAATGGCAAAGTGTGCCAGAGGGGCTGTGTTTGTGGCTGAAGCCTGTGATGCCCAGCTGACCACAGTGGGCATCTGCCAGAAGATGGAGGGCCACGCTCTGAGGCCTCCTCTGGTCCTAGAGAGTTGTTTTCCCTGAAAAAGGGGTTTTGTAGAATAGATATTTGGTCCCAGGCTCTTAACCTTTTGCTGCTAAAAATAAAACCTAAAGATAAAATGGAATATAAAGTCTGTGTTTCGAGAAAGACTTCTAGGGGTCGCCCTAATAAGATCCAAGAAAGTGTTCAGTCACCTGCTTGGGATACGGTCATGAAGTCACCTCATTTATTTTTGCTTCTCTGAAGATGTAAATCTACTGGGTGTGAAATTTCATATATGGACACAGCATCCTAAATAGGGCACTCTCCATCCATTGCTTGGAGTCTTGTTGACACATCGGAGCTTGCTTTTAGCAGAGAATATAATTTTAGAGTGAAATTTCTCAAAATATAGCTGTTAATCTCTGTAGGGAGAAGATGTAATAAAGGTGTCCCATAGTCTATATGTTTCTGGGAACAAGAAGCATTTATTCCTTCACTTGTTCAAAAACATATATTGAAAAGAATAATTAATTGCTTACCATGTTTCAAAAATATACCAAGCATTTAAAATAGACAATCTAATTCAATTCTCAAAATAATCCTGTAAAATAGGTATTATTATCATCCCTAGTTTACAGATGAAGGAACTGAGATATCCGAGAGGTTGAAAAACTTGCCCAAGGTTATAGAGCTAGCAAGTGATAGACCTGGGATGAGAATGCAGGCGGTCAGATTCTAGAGCTGTGCTTTTGGGTTGGGAACAATTTAGGGAAACTGGATGTGACTGTGCACTTATGCAACAAAAGTTTCCCATGTTCCTAAACTAGGAGCACAGACGCAAGTCACAGCCATTGTCACTAAAGAGCTCATGGATTGTGGGGCAGTCAGAAAGGCAGTGATGATTATATATATTGCTGGGAAAGCACTTCGGGTGGGAAGAGGTTAGGACAGGCGATAGATGTAAAGAGATTCCCTGTGGAAGGACAATGCAAAGTCAGATAAAAAGCAGCAAAGTGTAGGTTAGATGGTGATGAGCGAGGTGGTGGGAGGGTGAGAAATGGTGACCTGCAAGCGGCTCCCAGGAGATAGAAGATGGGTTTATTAATAACTATCATAAAAGCTTGGAAATGAACAATTTCACAAGAAAAGTATGAGGTGAAGTGCTCTCTGAGACTTGTAAGGAAAACAAAATCATTTCCTGCTGGGGGCAGACATGGGAGGCTTCCTGGAGAAGGTGGTATCTGAGCTGGGCCTTGGGGCATGAGGAGGATTTGGACATGTATAGACATAGATCATAAGGGTGGCGAGTTGGGGGTCAACCAGAAATGAGTAAAAAGACATAAATGAAGGCAGGGTTATGAACGGCTCATTTTCCAATGTCTTATTCCATTTGGGTTTGACATATACATACAAGAAAAGAATCTCCTGGAGTGATGTTTGTAAGACATGTATTGGTCTGAATTCCTACCAGTTCTTAATCTGCAGAAGAGAGTTGACTTGTATAGGACACCTGATTATCCATCTTCTGTTAGATGCTTTTTTGGGGTCCAGGGGTGTAAAAAAAGTTCTCAACCAATATTTGGATGCTTTGTAGAGAATGCAAATTATATTGTGGAGATTGGATCTCTGCATTTAATTACAGAATTAGTAACCAGAATAGAGGGGCTGGGAGAATAGTAGGTTGGAAGCAATGGTAGTTATGGAGTAGAAAAAAATTCAGTATTAATTCTGTAAAATTATATGGATGAGAAGGATCCTTCGATTTCTCCTTTATGATGTTTCATTATTTCAGAATGCCCTCAAAATCGAGGACGTTTATTGTATGAATGAATGGATGGATGAACAGACTCTTTTAGGGATTCAAAAAACTGTAGAATTGGGACAAGAGTTAGTTGGTCTTGGGGTTGAAAATGAGGTCCAGGGGCCATGACAGCTGGCTGCCTCCTGGGTGACTGGCAGGTTTGTGGACACCCTTTCACCTCATCCTTCAACTCAAGAGCTTTCTGCTCACTCCTCCTACCCTTTCTCTCCTCTCTTCACCTTCCTTTCGTCCCCTCTTTGCAGTATTTTACCTTCTCTGCTGCTATCGGGATACTGTTTGCAAGGGTGTGTTCTGTCAGCATTTACTGTAACTTTAGTCTGACCCCATGTTGAGAAATTTCAAAGATTCTCCAAGGAGATATTGAGTGACTTAGCCGACCTTGCAAGAGTCTGTTAGCTTTTTAATCTCTATGTGACAAGATTAGAGGAGTATAGGAATTTTAGGCATTGGTAACATCTATCTATATCTGTACATACTCTTATCTATTTATACATACACATACATACTAGGGTATATATATCTCTATTCATCAAATGTACATATCTGGTATGTCCAATTTACTTAATAAACATCTAGTGTATATATTTGGTGATAGACAGATAATAATCATCCTGACTTCCACTGAGAACCTTGTATATGCAGGTACTTTGCTGGCTCCGTGTACATCTCACTCACATTCTCACTGGAAGATAAATCAACTCTTAATGTTATTAGGGGTTTGCAGGAAATGGTAGAATTGTATTTGGACCTGGTAGGGCTGGTTCCAAAGCCTCCAGTCTTCTCACTTTACCAAATTATATTCCATGAGGACGATGGATGGGGAAAGGAATCCATAGGTATTTCTCCTCTCAGTGTTTGAGTCCTAACTGCCCAATGCAGTAAAGAGGTCCTGCTGCAGGGGAAGGAGGCCAAGATGGCAGCCCCCACTGGGACCAGCTTGCTGTGTGAACTAGGGTGAGCTCGTCACCTCTCTGGGCTTTGATGAAATGATCCTCTGGGACCCTTCTAGCCCTCACATACCAGGCTTTTTGTTTGATTCCAGGACGTTGTCTCTACTGAGAAGTAAGCCCCTGATTGGGTCACGTAATGCACTCGTTTGTATATTCATGAAGATAAATGCAATTCTTTGCTCTCACACGCAAGCTTCACTCCTGAAATAACTAAATAAGACAGTTTTGATGGCTATTAAACTGGTACCTGAAGAATTATGAAGAGTTTTACATTTGCTGGAAGGTAGGAAGTTCATTAGTTATTCTTTCTCACCAACCAGATCTATGAATTTTTTTTACTCCCTGGGTTGGTTTCCTGGCATTTCTCAACACCTGGAAACACATAAAATATGTCATATTTGAGAAATTTGCTAGGCATGTTGCAAAAGTTGGGTGGAAACAATTTAGAAAAAGATATCTCTGTTTACTTGGAAAAAGAAGTGGAACTTGGAAACTTGTAAGTTATTTTGAATTTAAGGGTTTGAATGACATTCCTGTGCTAGAAACCAATGATTCTCTTCTACTTTTTAAACAAAGTTTTCGGCAAAGGTTAGGATTTTGAGCATGTAAATTTTGAATACACAAGTAGTCTCTTATTTTTGCCCCGGTTCAAATTATTGACTCTGATAGGTCCAGCAAAGATAGAATTGATAAAAATAACAAAGTGCTGTTGTTTTTACATCTCAGAAAAACAACATCTATGACTTCTGACAAGTATTTCCTGGAAGGAGTGGGAACGTCCTAGTGCAACGAGTTAGACAAACACCGTCAGGCTAACCAGTGACCACTTACAGACTTTGCAATATGAATCTGTTTGATTTCGTGGCACCCTGTAGAATCCTGCAACACCTTAACAGCAATATTAAGAAAGTTCCCAACCACCATCTTCTTTTCATTGTGAAAGTGGCACCCATTAATTGCATCGAATTTGGAAAATATATTTAACGTGATGACCACGATAAGACTGACTAGCAGAGACTTTGGGAAAGACATCTATGTCAAACTACTTCGTGATTGTCTTTTGAAGGCTTTGAGACCAGACTGAACCCCAGTGCGTAGGGAAGGGTTTGCCATTGAGTGAAGGTCCCAGTTCTCCATTATCCCCAGAAGACGTAAATCTTGGAGCAAGAAAGGAGGACTCAGGGGAGGGGCCTTTTCATGTTTTGTAAGTTGCCTCTTCTGGAACAAATTCCCTGATGTCAGTGGTCAGTCTCTGGCACAGCGAAGTATGGTGTGATGTAGTGGTGGGGGACCTGCCACTGTCCTGTTGGGTCAGATGGAAGCCAGGCACCTGGGATCTGGCCTGGAAAGGGATGCTCAGGTGACCCGGACCTGAGGCAGTATTATAAATGATTCTGTCCGCCACATTTCCTCTCCATTGTCTCAGAATGTACCATATATTCTTGCACGTGGCAATCTGGGTTTGGTGGTGATCGTAGTATGGCGGCAATACTAGTAATGGTAATGATATTGATGATAATAATAATAATACACTCCCCTAGTGCTCATTACATTCCAGATACTATTCTGAGTACTAGATGGGAACTCATTTTGTCCTCACAATAACATTATGAGTTAGGTACTAATATTTTCCCAATTTTGCAGATTAGGAAACTAAAGCCCAGAGAGGGTAAGCAGCTAGCTGAGGGTCCCACAGCTGGTAGGTGTTGGAGCTGAGATTTGAGTGCAGGTATTGTAGAGGCACCGTGGGGACCAGAACACGGGCCTGTGCCCCAGGTAGTATGCGGCAGACCTGGGGAAGCTGAGTGAGGTCCTCCCCCTTGAGGTAGAGGGAGGTGGCAGAAGCAGGTTCAGGTAGAAGAGGCCACCTGCACCCAGGAACGAGGGGCTGTCACAGAGTGAGCTGTTGCAGAGGACACCCGACAGGGGCGCGGGAGAAGAAACAGAGGACTTTTTATACCAGAGCACAGTCAAGGAAGCATCTGGAAGCAGCGGGGACCACTTCAGGGAGACTAAATTCTCACTAACAAGTTGGGACCAGGGCCTCATGGTGTGGGTAATGTATAGAAATGTATAAAACAGAATTAAAAAACCACTCAGTTGTCACCACCGAAAAATGACTACTTTGAACATTTTCGTACGTATACATGTTTGTGTGGACATGTACATAAAAACGTGTTCTTCCTTGATTTTATATTATAAAAACTTTCAAACATACAGAAAAGTTGAAAGAATTGTATGGTGAACACTCATAGAGTTACCATCTAGATTTTCTCGTTATCATTTTGCTGTATTTGCTTTAGCCCATCTCTCTATCTATCTATCCCTCTATCTATTCATCAGTCTACCTTATTTTCTTATTCCTAGTTAGTTGCAGACACCAGTACACTTCATCCCCAAGGACTTCAGATCTGCAGACACACACAGCACACACACACGCGCGTATGTATGATGACTTTTCATGTGACGTTGTGTTCTAAGCCTTTTTTCCTCTCACTGAAATTTTTAATGAAGATGGTTTTTAGGGGCTATGGACTAATGAATTGGCGGGGCTCTACCACAAATTACTTCAGCAACCCGAAGAAAACTTCCCCAGCTACCTCTATTACCCTCACCCACCCTAGGACACCTGTGCCCATACTCTCTCCCCTCTCTCCTATTACTGGGGAAGAACTGCCTGCAAGAGTTTTTGTACCAAGTAGCTGCACAATAAATATGTATTGAATAAATGAATTTAACCATGCCCATTTGGGGAACATTCACCTTTTCCAATTTTGTCCATCATCTATGGAAACACTGCAAGAAACACATTTATTTGCATTCATAAATTGTTTCATAAGAATGGACTTTAAGAAGTGCAATTATTAAATCAAAGGTTATGAGCATTTTAAAGACCTTTGCCTCGTTTTGCCAAACTGTTTTCTAGAATGCCTTTGGGATAGTACTGCTTCTCCATATTTTTGCAGGGTTGGTTTTTACAAGTTTTGTAGCCCTTGTGAATTTAGTTCACTCTGTTATGCAAGAAGGTATATAAAGACTTAGCTGAAAACAAAAGGTGAGTGTAGGCTATGTGTTGGGATGAATGCAGATGTTTTACTGGATTTTTAAATCTGAGTTACGGGGTCTCTCAAGTGATCTCTCTCACCTCCATCGAAAATCAGTTTCAAAAGGAGACGCTACCTCTCCCATCAGTGGATTCTCAGCCTGGGTTAGCATGAATTTGCCTGAGTAGGGATGTAGGAACCTGACCTTGGATTCCCAGTGACTGATCTAATGTCTTTGCATCCACTGCTTTGCTGGGTACAGAATGCCAGCCATTTCATCTCAGCAAAGAATGAACACTATTGCACATCAAACTCTTTGCCAATGAAAGACAGCATAAATATAGAGAGTAAGCAGTTTGGTGGTAATGGCTAGGATGAATAGGAGCTCTGATACGATTTTGAGAAGTGTGCTCAATGCCTCAGCATACAAATGAACTTTAATCTCCCTGAGGATCAGAACACTTCTTAAATATAACGATCCACTTTCAATTACCTATTAGTGGGAGGCCGGGATAAAAGACAACTGAACTCCAGATATAATTTAAAATGTTCATGCCACCACTGAGATGTGACACTCCTTCTTTTATCAAACTTAAAAAAAAATCTTTCCCCGAAAGCTCTTAAACCACACAATTCAGCTGCTAACAACTGAGGATCACCCTTCTGGATTTCCCCTGCTGTACCATGGTTGAGGTGCTAATTAGCAGGGAAAGTGCCAGATGGCAGGCAGCCAGAAGGAAAAGCAGAGAAGTCAGAAGACCTGCATGAACTGCCAGTGGGATAACCTGTGCAAAGCAAAGACGCGCCTCTAAGGAGTTCTGCACTGAAGACCCTCCTCTGCTGAAGGGCAATGTCAGGTTGGCAGTGGGCTCCAGCCTTCTCACCTGCTACATGGGGATTATAATCATACCAAGCTCCCCGGCTGGCCCGGAGGAGTAAATAAAATCAGATAAGGGCAGTGGGCTAGGAAGCCATCCTTCCTTGGGTACCCACTTCCTGCCAGGCACTTGGCCATGTTTTTCATTTAATTCTCATGTTGACTTGGTAAGGTAAGCATGACTACCTCTGTTTGATGGATGGGTGAACCATGGCGGGGAAGCTTGCAGAATGTCATAGATCAAGCAGTTTGACCACACTCCAAAGCTGAGCCATAGGGCAGAAGTGACTGGCATTTTGTAGACACTTAATTATGTCTGTTGTTATTGGAGAGCATAGGGAAAAAAACCCCAAATTATACCCTCATTATGACTGTAAACAACATATATTTAAAGCTATTGGGAACCTTTGGGTTCTGATTTTCAACATCTAATTTACCTGCCTTATTTATTTTTTTTTTTTTTAATGAGAATCCAGTCCCTTTCCCCTTCAAGCTTCTAGAGGCCAATCATATTCCTCGCCTCATGGCCCCTCCTCCATTTTCAAAGCCAGCAGCATCTTCAAATCTTTCTCTTTTTTTTAAACATCCTTATTCGAGTATAATTGTTTTACAATGGTGTGTTAGCTTCTGCTTTATAACAAAGTGAATCAGTTATACATATACATATGTTCCCATATCTCTTCCTTCTTGCATCTCCCTCCCTCCCACCCTCCCTATCCCGCTCCTCTAGGTGGTCACAAAGCACCGAGCTGATCTCCCTGTGCTATGCGGCTGCTTCCCACTAGCTATCTGTTTTACATTTGGTAGTGTACATATGTCCATGCCACTCTCTCACTTTGTCACAGCTTATCCTTCCCCCGCCCCACATCCTCAAGTCCATTCTCTAGTAGGTCTGTGTCTTTATTCCCGTCTTGCCCCTAGGTTCTTCATGACCTTTTTTTTTCTTCTTAGATTCCATATATATGTGTTAGCATACGGTATTTGTTTTTCTCTTTCTGACTTACTTCACTCTGTATGACAGACTCGAGGTCCATCCACCTCACTACAAATAACTCAATTTCGTTTCTTTTTATGGCTGAGGAATATTCCATTGTATATATGTGCCACGTCTTCTTTATCCATTCATCTGTTGATGGACACTTAGGTTGCTTCCATGTCCTGGCTATTGTAAATGGAGCTGCAATGAACAGTTTGGTACATGACTCTTTTTGAATTATGGTTTTCTCAGGGTATATGCCCAGTAGTGGGATTGCTGGGTCATATGGTAGTTTTATTTTTAGTTTTTTAAGGAACCTTCACACTGTTCTCCGTAGTGGCTGTATCAATTTACATTCCCACCAACAGTGCAAGAGGGTTCCCTTTTCTCCACACCCTCTCCAGCAATTATTGTTTGCAGATTTTTTGATGATGGCCATTCTGACCGGTATGAGATGATACCTCATTGTAGTTTTGATTTGCATTTCTCTAATGATTAATGATGTTGAGCCTTCTTTCATGTGTTTGTTGGCAATCTGTATATCTTCTTTGAAGAAATGTCTGTTTAGGTCTTCTGCCCATTTTTGGATTGGGTTGTTTGTTTTTTTGATATTGAGCTGCATGAGCTGCTTGTAAATTTTGGAGATTAATCCTTTGTCAGTTGCTTCATTGGCAAATATTTTCTCCCATTCTGAGGGTTGTCTTCTTGTCTTGTTTATGGTTTCCTTTGCTGTGCAAAAGCTTTTAAGTTTCGTTAGGTCCCATTAGTTATTTTTGTTTTTATTTCCCTTCCTCTATGAGGTGGTTCAAAAAGGATCTTGCTGTGATTTATGTCAAAGAGTGTTCTGACTATGTTTTCTTCTAAGAGTTTCATAGTGTCTGGCCTTACATTTAGGTCTTTAATCCATTTTCAGTTTATTTTTGTGTATGGTGTTGGGGAGTGTTCTAATTTCATTATTTTACATGTAGCTGTCCAATTTTCCCAGCACCACTTATTGAAGAGGCTGTCTTTTCTCCACTGTATATTCTTGCCTCTTTTATCAAAGATAAGGTGACCATATGTGTGTGGGATTATCTCTGGACTTTCTATCCTGTTCCATTGATCTCTATTTCTGTTTTTGTGCCAGTACCATACTGTCTTGACTACTGTAGCTTTGTAGTATAGTCTGAAGTCAGGAAGCCTGATTCCTCTGCTCCATTTTTCTTTCTCACGATTGCTTTGGCTATTCAGTGTCTTTTGTGTTTCCATACAAATTGTGAGATTTTTTGTTCTAGTTCTGTGAAAAATGCCACTGGTAGTTTGATAGGGATTGCACTGAATCTGTAGATTGCTTTGGGTAGTAGAGTCATTTTCACAATGTTGATTCTTCCAATCCAAGAACATGGTATATCTCTCCATCTATTTCTATCATCTTTAATTTCTTTCATCAGTGTCTTATGATTTTCTGCATACAGGTCTTTTGTCTCCTTAGGTAGGTTTATTCCTACATATTTTGTTCTTTTTGTTGCAGTGGTAAATGGGAGTGTTTTCTTAATTTCACGTTTGGATTTTTCATCATTAGTGTATAGGAATGCAAGAGATTTCTGTGTGTTAATTTTGTATCCTGCTACTTTACCAAATTCATTGATTAGCTCTAGTAGTTTTCTGGTAGCATCTTTAGGATTCTCTATGTATAGTATCATGTCATCTGCAGACAGTGACAGCTTTACTTCTTTTCCGATTTAGATTCCTTTTCTTTCTTTTTCTTCTCTGATTGCTGTGGCTAAAACTTCCAAAACTATGTTGAATAATAGTGGTGAGAGTGGGCAACCTTGTCTTGTTCCTGATCTTAGTGGAAATGGTTTCAGTTTTTCACCATTGAGGACGATGTTGGCTGTGGGTTTGTCATATAGGGCCTTTATTATGTTGAGGAAAGTTCCCTCTATGCCTACTTTCTGGAAGGTTTTTATCATAAATGGGTGTTGAATTTTGTCGAAAGCTTTCTCTGCATCTATTGAGATGATCATATGGTTTTTCTCCTTCAATTTGTTAATATGGTGTACCACATTGATTGATTTGCGTATATTGAGGAATCCTTGCATTCCTGGGATAAATCGCACTTGATCATGGTGTATGGTCCTTTACCTGCCCTATTTTAACCAATTCACATGAACATCTGTTATATAACTAGCACGTGCTTTTACAGTATACAACTTAGGTTACATAAATCTAAAGGCTGCTGACTGGTAGCAGTCTTTAAAATGTAATGAACTGAGAGATTCGCTTTGAGCCTTGGGGCAGGATGGCTTTGGTTTAACCATTTGCTGAGTTCAGTTTTTAGGAGGACAAGTTTGCTTCAGCCCTTCAATAATCCAACTGAAGCCTGGATTCCAAGCAACTGTGGATGTGATTTAAAACTCTAAGAATGATATCAACTTAAATAAAACAAGGCTTAAACAGAAAGTCCCTGCAAACCCTGTATCCACATTCCATCAGGATGATGTAATAGAAGTTGGACCCAGATGGCCTCTCCCTTTGGGTTCTATGACCACTCCATGGATAGGGAAAGTAACACAGCAGGGACTTGAAGAGAGGTGACTCACAAGAACCCCAAGTCTCAGTGGGATTTTCTGCACCTGAATATACTTAGTCATTGGTGAGTTTCTCAACAACAAGGAGGATCTCTGTAAAAAATGCAAAGTAAGAAAAATTTTGGTTAATTGAAGTCAAATTTTGTATTCAAAAAAGAGCAAATTAGAGTTTAGCTTCTTTCTCATCAAAGACAAAAATCTCTACGTGGGTAAAAGCAGCCTAACATTTAGTCTTGTCTGTCTTAGTTAAAACTGGAGCGATAAGATCCAGAGAGGGGAAATGTTTTGGGGAGCCCTTGGGTTCATTCCTCTCCATTGGAGCTAAAGCACATATGGGTCATGGCCTTATTGTCCCCAAGCTGGGTGTACATATCAGGTCTGCCACATACTGTTCCTTCAGATAATTAGAGGCAGATTACGGGACCTACATTGAGTTATTCAATTCCTCTGTAGCTCACATTTTTTTTCATCTGTAAAATGGGATAATAATGGTACCTACTTCAAAGGGCTGTGTGCAGATTAAATGAGTTTTAAATGTTAATTAAATATGCAAATTTAAATTAAATAGTAAATCTCTTGGAACAGATCCAGACACATTGTAGATGCTAAGGGTTTGCGATTCTTCTTCTTCCATGTATTACGGAGGCAAGAACATGGTGCTAGGTGTGTGTGAAGTCTTTGGAGTCTGACAGGCCTGCACTGGAAACCAGCCCTGTCACACAACACTTCCCCAACCTTGGGTGAGTCACACAAAGCCTCTGAGCCTCTATTTTCCTCATCTGTAAAAATGGTATGTCAATTCCTAGCACAAGTAGTGTTATGAGGAAAAGGACAAGATTAAATTAGACAATACATAATAAGCATGGTGTGCAGCACATGGCTAGTACTCTCAATAAATATTTGTGAAAAAAAGTAAAAAGGATGAAAATTGGATACCTCCATATCCAAAGTACTTTTAAAAATTGAGCACCTACTATGTCCCAAGCAGTCTGTAGTTTAAATATTCCTTACAATTCTGAATGTGTCATGCCTACTTCAAAGAGAGTAAATTGGAATTTGAACCCCAAAGTCCTACACTGTCTCCTCTTCCATGCTTACCTTCTGATCATAAATCATGAATCTCAAAAATCATACATTTGATTTTTCTGCCTTTCAGTGGCCTGTGTGGCTTCTCTCTGGATTTCTAAATTGTTTCTCTAATTAGTACTAGAGTCTAGACTTGGATCCAGTACTAGAAAGAGAACGGTTATATTTGAGCTAGAGTGAGAAGCCCCTGGGGCTTCTAGGACCTGTTCTGCCACTGAGACATCCCAGAGCTTCTCTTGCTTTGAAACATACAGAAGCCACATTTATGCAACCAATGAAACTGTTGTATATAAATCAATTTGTAGGCATTGGGAAAGTATATTGAGAATAATAGAACTTACTCTTTAAAAAATAAAAATCCATTTTGTGAAATTTTATTTGATGAATTAATAATTTACTCAGTTTAACTTTGTGTGACTCAGCTTTTTCTTGTATTGGTTTCTGTGGTTCAGCTCATGGTGAATTTTTATGAGTGTGATAATCCCATTTCCTTTCAGCCCTTACCCCCATCCTTACATCTTTGGCTCTGGCTTTGGGCAAGCCACTTGTCTTTTCTCTTATCCTGCACAGGTCGCTGGAGTAGGTGAGGCTCAGACAAGATCATGAACATGAACGCATTTTGAAATTCATGAGGTACTATGATGATTATTATGATACTATCTGGATGGGTGTAGTTTATGACTTTTCCCTAGGACACTAGTCTTTATTTCTGTTTATTAAGTCCTATTACTGTAGCTTCTGACCACATCTTCATAACTTAACAACTAGATTAACATAAGCTCCTGGGGATGGATCTTGTCTAATTATCCTTTATTTCCAGCAAAGTTGGCACAGGCTAGGACATAGAGAAGTTTCTTAACAATTTCTTGCTGATACAGAGATCTTCAGGCAATGATGGTGAGATGAAGGTGGATTGCAAAACCCCTCTCTTGATGACCAACTGAAGAAACAAAAGTTGTAACAGCCAAGAAAGATTCAGCAGCAAAGTAATCAAATTCAGAAAGGGGTAAAATGTGATGTTTTATGCTTTGATAGGTAGGTCTAAGGAAAGAAACAGAAGGTTCTTGGCACATCTTGGGATAGCTCTGGCCCATGGCTTCCCACCCTCCCCCAGGTCCCCAGAATGTTATAGAGAAAGAAGAGGAATCTAGAAAATTATGTAAGTTCCCATCGGTACTGCTAATCTTCAAGAGAGAAGAATTAGAGGATCCTGAATAAGATAAATCCCACCCCATGAGAGATGCTAGAAGGTTGCTTTCTGCTAGTGGCTGTGAGTTGGGGGATGGAGGAGTTTTCTGGAAGAAATCCCATGACACCCGCAGATGTAGCAGCCACATGCTTAGCACCTGCGTGTTATGGGAATCCCAAGGTGAAAAAAACCAACATAAAACTGGGTCCTGCCTATTGAAACTTTTGGGGGTGCACACCAGAAGCAAAGGCAGAACTGCTCTGTGTGGACACTTCCTGCCCACTCAGTGTTCAAAATAGATTCTTCAGGAATTTGTTGAGTCTTGCTTTGTGGCTTATTAGATATAAATTTTTGACACTATTCCATATATTCAGGAGAATAAGTGCATTTTGCCTCATCTTCTCCTGTTTCCGCTTAGTTGGGCACTTTCCCAGTCTGGACACCACCTGCCCTGATTTCTAGTTTACTTTCTCCAAATTTCAGAGGCACACACTGGTAAATGTGTATTAAAACAATGGTTTCTATTCTTTACTAGAATTTTTCTCCATCACTTGTTAACTTCAGCATAATGATTCTTCCAAGCAGATTCAAGTGACCATCAGAGAAAGGGTAGCTTTAGGTCATATGGGGTGTTTGGATGTCGCTATGTCCAACTGAAGTTCTCTGAAACCTGCCAGCCAGCTGACCTGCTTCCTCCCTATTAGATGTCTTTTTATTGTGGTTCTTGTTGTTATTATCATAAGACTGGATAGCTGTCTCGTGAAGGAAGATTCTGAAAGATGGGAACTGTTGTTTAGTCTGACTTCTTGCCCTTGTCAAAGGGCCAAGTGCAAGTCACCCCTGTCTGTTTGGGATTCCCAGGAGTTGGTATCTAAGAACAAAAGATTCCTGGGGAAGATGACACTTGGGGTTCAGGGTCAGGGCTGCTGGGCCAGTCATCTCTCCTAAGGCAGGAATTCTCCCTTCAAGTTCACACTCCGTATCTCTTGATTTGGTTTCAGTAGGGGAGTTCTTTCTCTGTCTAGATTGCATGGCCTCAGGGGTGTGATGTAGGACTTACGTCTTGGTGAGGAGTCAACTGACATCTGTTGGATGTTTCCTTGGCTTTAGGCATGTTTGATATGTCCTTAAATTCTCATGATGACCTGCAAAATTGTCTCAGAGAGATGAAGAAACATGCCCTGGTCACATGGTTAGTAACAACGCTGAAAATCAAACCCAAGCCTGTGCTCTGCCCATCTAACCCTGTGCTCCGCCATGCTTTCAGGTCAACACTCTGGGCCAGCCTTCACTGGATGATGATGGTAGTAGGGCAGAAAGGATGGAATTCTATGCATTACTTGATAAGCAAGAATAAAAGCTTTCCTCACCAAATCTCAGGATGCAACACTGAGAAGAAAACCCTTCGACTCAGAGGACCAATGAAAGGAATGCCCTACCTGGCAGGTGGAAATCTTCCAGAAGGAGATCTTGGAAGCAATATTAGAGGACAGAGTGGTTTTGTAAGCCAGATCTCAGAGCTTCAAAGTCAAAGATGTATAGCCCACAGGGTGAAGTTCCTGCTAGTTAGCGAAGCACACAGGGTCCTTCACCATCTGACCTTTGCCTCGGGGCCCAGCTTCTTTTCCCCCTCCTTCCCCCGCCCTGCCCCAGACGGGATAGACTACTGCTCAGCCCCTCACCATGCTCCGTCCTCCCTCCATGCCTCTGCTCACGCTCTTTCCTTCTCCTAGAACAATTCCACCCATTCTAGACGCCCACACTTTGAAAAAGACTACTCTCCTTCAAGGCCAAGCTCAGATGTCTCATACAAAACCTTCTCTAGGCACATTCCCTCGGATACAAGCTTTGCAAACATAGAGATGACATTCTGTTTATCTCTCTATCTCTAGGGCTCAGCACTATGTGGAATGCACATCAGACCCTAAAGTAAGTGTTTGCTGTGAGGATGGCTGGATGAATTCCTGACACAGTGCAGAGAGGCGGTGCAGGGCTATGGAACTGAACTGAGCCTACAGGACTCAAGCCCTGGCCCTCACACAGCTGCTTCTTGGCTTTGTGACCTACTGGACCGTCAAGACTTAGATTCCTCATCTGTAAAATGAGGAAATGTTAAATCTTGCTCACCAGGTTTATGGGGTACAGAAAAGATAAGGAGTGTGAATTGCAAACTGTGATGCAGAATTGGCAGTGGTTTGAGAAGTAAAATCCAATATACCAACGTGAAATTAAAGACTGATAAATTATACTACATTAAAATTAAGAAGTTCTGATCCTCAAAAGACACCATAAAAAGTGAAAAGACAAGCGACAAGCTAGGAGATAAAACATGTAACATCAATAACTGAAAAAATCCTAGTATTAAGAACTCCTGAAATCTGGGACTTCCCTGGTGGCACAGTGGTTAAGAATCCACCTGCCAATGCAGGGGACACGGGTTCGAGCCCTGGTCTGGGAAGATTCCACATGCCGCGGAGCAACCAAGCCCCTGCGCCACAACTACTGAGCCTGGGCTCTAGAGTCTGTGAGCCAGCACTACTGAGCCCATGTGCCACAACTACTGAAGCCCACGCGCCTAGAGCCCGTGCTCCGCAACAAGAGAAGCCACCGCAAGGAGAAGCCCGCGAGCCGCAACAAAGTGTAGCCCCTGCTCGCCGCAACTAGAGAAAGCCTGCGTGCAGCAGTGAAGACCCAACACAGCCAAAAATAAATAAGTTAAAAGAAACAAAAAAGAACTCCTGAAATCAATACAGAAAATCCACCCAATAAATCTGGGCAAGGGCACAGAAGTTTCACAGATGAGGACACATATCTGATGAACAAACATCTGAAAGTAGAAATCAAGACCAATATGAGATACCATTTTGTATCCATTTGAGTGGCAAAACTGAAGAAGTTTGACGTTTCTGTTTTGGAAGGAATATGGGTCAATGGTATTCCTGCTTCTTTGTTGTGGAAATGTAAACTGCTATAATCATTCTGAAAAGCAATTTGTGATTTTTCATAAATTTGAACATTCACATACATTAGCACCAAACAATTATATCCTAGGCATACACGTAAGAGAAAGTCTTGCAGATGTGTACAAGATACGTATCAGAATATTCACAGAAGTACTCTTTCTAATAAAAGGATCAAGTAACCCATGAGTCTATTGACAGGAGAATGAATTGATAAACTGTAATATAGCCACACAAGAGAATATTACATAACAGTGAAAATGAATGAACTTCAATGACAAACAATCTGGATAAATAATAATAGTGTGATTGTGGACAGAAAAAATACATCTGACACATAGAGTATGCTAATAACATGGAGTTAAAAATTAAGAAAACTAAATGATACCTTGTTATGTGTATATATAAATGCAACACAGTAAGGAACACGAAATTTAGGATGTTGGTTACCTCTGGTGGGAGAGGGGAGGTAGGAAGTTGATATATATGAAGAACAGAAGATAAATGTTACTTAACTGGATATGTTTTAGTTCCTGGCTTAGGTGGTAGGGTCATGGAAGTTCTTTATGATTTTAAACAAAAAAAATAAACAAAAGATACAAGGTCATGCAAGGCCCGGTGGTGCCAATCAGTGTGCCATTGCTGATTCACTTCAGTTCTGTGTATCTTCTCTCGACCACACGTCGTTCATTTTGTTTTCACTCTGTGTGCGTGTGTGTGTGTGTGTGTGCGTGTGTGTGTGTATTGGCGTGTGCGTGTCCCTGGTGTTTGGGGGAGGGAGTTAGAAAGGGGAAAGTGGAGTGACCCTGGGTCAGTTTGTAATTTACCACAAATGTAGGAGAATGGTCATTCCAAACAACGAAAGATCTGGGGAATTCCCTGGCGGTCCAGTGGTTAGGACTCTGGTCTTTCACTGCCAAGGGTGCGGGTTCAGGGTGCAAGTTCAATCCCTGGTCGTGGAATTAAGATCCCGCAAATCATGCACAGTGGCCAGAAAGAAAATATGCCAATGAAGTTAATAAAGCCAGCTTGTCTAAAAAACAAACAAACAAATAAACAAACAACGAGCGATCTTGGGAAAGTTACTCCCCTCTGTGCCTCAGTTTCCCTGTCTCTGAAAAAGGGAGTGGACTCAGAGTCTCAGAATTACTGAGTCTCTACGGCTCCTCCTTAACTTTCCTCCCCACTTTGCAGACATCTTTCTCAGGCGTCTCTTCCCTCTGGGTTTGTCTCCCGCATCCCTGCCTCTGAGGCCAGGCCTGGGCAGAGCAGCCACGTGCAGAATCCTGGCTGCAAATCCACGTTGGCATCGATTTTTTCTGCCCCGACCGTCCAACCATGTTTGTTAATCACACAATTTAGTGCCCTGTAAACACGGCCACTGCTTCATTTCCCCACAAATTCTTGGAAATAGCAGCCAGTGAAGATTTGTTTCTAGTCGTGAACCAAATATGAAGGTCACATGATTTTGTGATTTTTTCTTTACCAAAGAAACATGGGAGGCTTAAACAGGCCAACCTTCCAATTAATCCTAAGAACAGCTGCCTTTGAGGTGGGTGAGCCTGAATATTATTTACTTTTCTAGTCATTTATCAAGGAAAAGAAACTGTCCACTGGCCTCCAATAGCTTTAATTCCTAGGAGGCTAAAATGCAGCACAGTGGGAAGGTCCTCAATACACAGGTGTGATGCAGATCGTTACCTGTGCCCACCTTTGCTCTTGAGTGGAAAGGATATTGAATGATTGGACCATGGGTGTGGGTGCACTGACCTGCACACTCACACTCACACACACACACACACACACACACACACACACAGGGCAGGGGTCAGCATCCTCCTGCTGGTCACGGAGCTTCTGGGTGCTCAGGAGCCCCCCTCCCCCAAAGTGGCCCTGCTCAGATGCCCTTGTAATCGCTCCTGTTTGTCCTCGGTCCCAGCTGCATCATTTGTCTAATTCTTAGCTCCACGGAGCAGCAGGCTTTTCCAGTCAAAAATGCACTTGGTTGGTAGCTTAGCTTAGGAGGGAAGAACAGTAGAAGGAGGACAGACTCCAAGTGGAAGGAACCTGCGGTATCAAAAGAAATTCAGCAGCAAAGCCAAATTTACTAATTGCCTGGGGACGGGGAGTCAAGAAGGGGGAGCTCTGGGAACTGAAGGGGCACCGACGTGGGCCAGGCACTGAGCTCAGCACTTGACACTTATTATTTCAGTCTGCGCAGTAACACGGAGGGAGGTGTTATTAACCCTGTGTTATCAGTGTGATCCCTGCTGTACGGATGCTGCGGGTACTGCGTAGCAGGCACTTGGTTCCAAGTGGGCACTCGATACAGGTCTGCTGGATGGATGGATGGATGGATGGATGGATGGATGGATGGCTAAAAGGAGGTGACCTTGCTGATCTGCACGCTAGTTTAAAAATGTGTCTCTACCGTGACGTGGTGTTTTCGAGATCCTGGGAGCACTTCACGCTCTCCCCTGTCTAAGTGGACAAGGAGCTCTCTCTTGGTTCAGGTTCCCAGGATTCCACTGGGCCCTGCCTGATGAGAATGAACACAAAGAATTCCTCTACGTTAGCAGAAAATAGATTCCATAGGGACAGATTGGTGAATTCTTTTCCAGAATGGCAAAAACAATGAACTTAGATGGCGACATATGAATGGAGCTCAAAATATAGCAAGAAAAGGAGAAATGACGCCTCACAGGGCTGGGCAGATCCAGAGGAATGATCAGGGTGCCACCTGAGAGAGCAACAATGGGGCCGTCTTATAGATTCTCTCCCTGGAAGGTGACTTTGGAATTTTTGTGCCAGTTCTCAAAGAAGGAAATGGAGAAAGGTCTGGTGTACCTGGAAGGGACACATTCAGGGTCACTCTTCTGGAGGGCATGGTTATCACTGGCTTCAGACCAGACATGGTGTCCTAAGCAGAGTGTTTCTATCCTAGACCCTCCTCCTTGGTGATTCCAGCCCGTACCCTCAACTCTTACACACCTCGTGAGGGCTCCCAAATCTCCGGAATCACCCCAGATCTTTCTCTTGGGCTTTTGACTCATACATCCAACTGTCTCTGCCTCCTTATTCACCTCAGACTTCATGTCTGAATTGAGTTCCTCATCTTCCTCCAAACCTGAGTCTGCCCTGATCTCTGGAACTGTTACCAATTTCCATTCACCTGTGCTAGCATTCTGATGTCATCTTGGATTAGTCAGGGCTCCCCAGAGAAACAGAACCAATCGGATGTGTATATTTAAAAAGATTTATTATACAAAATTGGCTCATGCAATTATAGAGACTAAGATGTCCCAAGATCTTCAGGGTCATTCAGCTGGCAGGCTTGAGCCCCAGGGAAATCCAATGTTTCAGTTTGAGTCAAAAGGCAGGAAAAGGCCAACATCCTAGTTTGAAAGTGATCAGGCAGAAAGAATTCTTTCTTACTCAGGAGGATCAGCCTTTTTGTTCTATTCAGACCTTTAACTGATTGAATGAGGCCCACACAGATTAAGGAGGGCAATCTGCTTTACTCAGTCTATGGACTAAAGTGTTCATCTCATTCCAAAACACCCTCACAGAAACACCTAGAATAACGTTCGACTATATATCTGAGTGCCCTGTGGCCCAGTGAAGCTGACACATCACATTAGCCATCACATCTTCCCAAACACACGTTTTCATCATCATATTTATTCTTGTCTACACCCTTTCGATACTATCTCCCCTATCTGTCCTTTCTCCCATTTCTGCAGAGACGGCCACAGGGTCACCAAGCACATTCCAACAGGGACTTACTGCCCCTCCACCCTCAGTGTCCAGCCTTGTCACTGCCCCTGCGTGAGACCTGAAACGGGCCACACGCCTCACCTTTCACGTTCAATGTCTCCCTGTCCCTCTCTTCCCTACAGAATAACAGCCAAGCTATCTGCATGGCATTCACAACCCTTTTACACTCTAGTCCCAACTTATTTCAGCCTAACTTTCCATTTCATTCCCACGGGTGCTCAGTGGCAACTCATTTTAGTTTAGTTTGGCTGCTCATACACTCCTCTCCTTCTGTTTCTTCACGGGATCTCCATATTCTTGAGAACACTCCTTTTGCTCATTTCGTACCTTCAAGAGCTGATATGCAACCAGTCAGACCTTTCTGCTCCCGGATTGAAACAGGTCACTCACAGCTCTTTGCATTTTGACCCATTGGCCTCCTGGCACTGACCCTGGCATGTTCGGTCTCTTGTAATTGTGCGCACGTGCCTCATTCTTGAAGACACGGTTGGTAGGTGGGACCCTGCATCTCTACGTATTGTAGTTTAATGCAAGTTCTCCCAGCAAAGAATGGGATTCGAGTCAGGAAGACCTGAGCTCGAGTTCTACTGTATTAATTTCTAGCTGTGTGATGTGGAGAGGGCGACTTCATTTCTCTGAACCACAGGTCCTTTATCTGTACAGTGGGGCTTAAAAACTTTCTTCCAGGGTTGTGACTATTAGAGAATGTATGTGCAGAAATGCTCAAACAGTGTCTGGCTCCTGGGTAGACATCAAAAACTTTTGTTTGATCAAAGGAAAAGTGAACTGATAACCGTTCTCTTTTAACATTTCATTTAGTCACCACATATTGAATATTCATTTTTCATGCACGATGTTCTCCCCATTTTAGTTTGGTTTTCCTCAGTGCACTCTATCTTTGACATAATTTTTTGGAGGATTTGAATTTTTGTTAAATGTTACTCCTCTCTCTCTCTCTTTTAATGGTTGATTACCCGGCCTGAATTTTCACTTGAGAGTGTGTAAGGACCAGTGTTACACTTTTAAGCCTTAAAAGTATACAATCTGCTGTAGCCAACCACCAGTTAAGGCTGTTTCACTAGGGGTGTGGTTTCCATAAAACAAGAAGGGTGCTGCTTTATGGGCCTTGAAGAGACCAATGTGAGTCTCCATCCCAATTCTTCCCAGGAGAAACGAAGTGTTGAAAACTATATTCAGCTGCAAGAGTTTTCAACATCACATTCAGAAAGACAGAGCAGAAGTTGCTAGGGGCTATTTTCAGAGAACTCCTAATAAGTACAGAACCAAAATACAGACACGGCTGTTAACACCCTGGGAAATGCCAAATCCAAGTTGGATCTCAGCCAGCAGAGAAATGGAAAGTCCTAGATAGCTTATCTCAGAGCAAATCTGTATTATGCAGAAGGTGTGAGATGCAATTATACAGGAGAATAAGAGCGCTCCTTCTCCGCTCTGCATCCGCGGCTTGGAACCGCCAGTATCGAAGTGCATTTGGCGTTTTCTAAACCTGTTTTCCCCGAGCAGCTGAGTTGCCCTAGCCTGTGTACTTTCCTAAGCCTCCGGTTTTCCTCTTTTAAACTCTACCTGTTCTTCCTCTTCCAGCTCATTCGTGCCTGGGCTTCAGTAACCATCTATCCCTAAACTTAAGAACTCCTCAGGGTGTATTTCTAGCCTGGAATTTTTTTCTGAACTTCGGACCCCTCCTTTAAGTTCCCCACGGACACCGAAACTTACCATATCTTTCTTCACCTCTGTCTCTCAGCATTTGAGATCAAGTTCTCTGACTGCAAGCTCAGAGCTTTTCCTCTTTAAAACAATGTCTAAAAAGTATGGTGTTGTTGAGCTGAGATTAACTCACCCATTTAGAATGTGTTTTTTTGGAAAGGTAACAGAAAGGCTGTCTGCAGCATTGATTAGAATTTGAATTCAGAAAACTTGGGTTCAAACCTCAGCTCTGCTGCTCTGAGGCAGCATCGTGTCGATTGAAAAAGAAATCCACAACCTAAAAGTTGAGAATTACTTTTTTTTTTAAAATAAATAAATTTATTTATTTATTTATTTATTTATTTATTTTTGGCTGCGTTGGGTCTTCGTTTCTGTGCGAGGGCTTTCTCTAGTTGTGGCAAGTGGGGGCCACTCTTCATCGCAGTGCGCGGGCCTCTCACTATTGCGGCCTCTCTTGTTGCGGAGCACAGGCTCCAGACGTGCAGGCTCAGTAGTTGTGGCTCACGAGCCCAGTTGCTCCGCGGCATGTGGGATCTTCCCAGACCAGGGCCCGAACCCGTGTCCCCTGCATTGGCAGGCAGACTCTCAACCACTGCGCCACCAGGGAAGCCCGAGAATTACTTTTTATTGGGCAGATTTTCCGAGGACTTAAGCCCTGAAGACAGCCTCTCAGATGGCTCTGAGGGACAGCTCCGAAGAGGTCAGGGGGGAGCCAGCATGTAAAGGAGTTTTTGCAACAAAAACCAGGTAGGCGGAACATCAAAAGGTTACTATTAATTAACTAAGTGCCTTCAATCTGTGAACTCATTTAATTCCACAACCACTCTGGGAGGATGTGGTGCCATTATTATTCACATTTGTTCAGAGCAGGGAACAAAGTCACTGAGTCAAGCAAGTAGCCATGTCCCTTACGGAGCGGGGAACACATGGGATCCCACGTAGGGCGCTCCCAGCCCAGTGCCTGCCAAAGCAGATGAGTATTTCTCATCCTTTTCATTTCACCTTCCTCTTCCCAACCAGATTTTCTTAGCTCTACTTGATGTCTTTTGTAGCTTAAATACATGAATGTTTAGTCTTGTGACTTACACATTTATATTAAAAATTGAATATAGTTCTTCTAATGCTGTGGGTCTCTCTGCAGATTCTTACTCATCCTCCCAGGGGAAATGTGCACCTCTTTAGGTGAAGATTCATCTGCTAAGAAGGTGATAAATCACAAGAATTATTGTTTTTTAGTTTGCTATCACTCTCTTTCTTCTGAACGCCCTTTTCGGTGGTTGTGACTGCACAGGGGAAGAACTTCAATGTCTGCACTTCTGGAAAGTGTTCCGATGCTGAGACCCATGTCTCTCCTTTGGGGTGGAACGGTATCCCCACTGGTTTAAGGGCACTCCCCAGCCCAGCCCTAGCATTGCATGGCCCATATTTGAGAAGGGCCTGACTGGGGTCAGGGTGTGGCAGTGATTAGGTAGGTAACAGATCCACCCAGGGCCAACTTTATAGTCTTGGCTTTAAATACAAAATCATGATGCCATCAGAAGGGGCTACCCAGCCAATCTAAGTCAATGGCTCTATTGGTTCTGTCAGTTCTATAGATAATCTAGGTGTGACTTACTAGTAATGATTTAAAAATGAAGAAGAATAGTAGACAAAGGAGTAGATTGATTGACTGTAGAACTTAAATAACATATTCTATGTCACGTAGCCAAGCGATGGACAAAGGAGCAGCCTTGCCTTAGGCTACAGATGAGGGGATTGCGATGCAGGGGAGGAGTGCCAAGGAAGCTGAGGAAGAGTGATCCATAGGCACCATCACCTTCTAGCCTGCAGGTGTGACAGGCAGGATAAAGGGTATATCTTTTGGTTTGGAAAGAAGAGTTAAGAACATTCAGATGAGTTGTGTTTAAGGTTCAGACTTAACAAAGGACACAATTAACATAAATGTGACCAAGATGTAAAGGTATAAAAAAGTGTTCATATCCTTTCCCTGCTAAACCTGATCTACCTTTGGTGATTTTGTTTGGCTGACCAGAGTAATTATTAAAAAAGGAGAACTGAAAGAGACCCAACCATCTAAGTTTTTCCATGAATGGAAAGGGATTGGAGATTCAGGTGGTCTAGAGATTGTGGAGAAAATTCAGAAATGAATCAGAGAAGGGAGATTTTAGGGGGACAGCTGCCAAGGTAGTGAGATTTGGGGATAACAATGTTTTTAAGACTATTTTCCGCATGTCTCATAATGTAATTTCCCCACTGGCACCTCTGGGAAAAATCCATTCAACATTGAAAGTGCTTTTCAAAGCTTCCTCTCTTCCTCTTTGGGATGAGGTACAGTATGCCTTTTGTTGAATTCAAGGCAGTGTAGTAGAGTGGTTTAGAGCACAGGTTTTGTAGCCAGATTGCCCAAGTTCAAGTTCTAGCTCCATTGTTCCATAGCTGTGTGACCTTGGGCAAGGACGTAACCTCTGTGCCCCAGTTTTGCCATCTATGAAATAGAGATAGTCATAGTATCCACCTAATAGGGATGCTGTGAGGTGTGAATGAGGCTGTACCTTAAAGCCTGGAGGACAGTGCTGGGACACAGCACAAAGGTGCTATTAAGAAGGGTCTGTTGAATTACCATGTGGTGTTTTGTTGGCAACCAGTTGCAATATGGATTCCAGTTCTGTTTAGGGAGTGATTATTTTGGATTTTCAACTCATATTGAGTAACACTGCTTATTAAATTATTGCCATAGTACTAAGTCAGGAATGTACCTTCAACATTTCTGTTGGCCCTAGAGTACAAGTGGGTAGGAACTGATCCAATAGCGAGTCATGATGGCCTTTGAAATACCACCCCAAAGACAAAGGGAAACTGGAAAGGATGCTGAGATGAAGAAACAATTTTTTAATTTTTAATTTTTTCTTACTAATATTACAATGAAATGAGATGATAATCTGTTTAGGACTGGATATTTCGATCAGGAACAAGGTTTACACAGCATTCTACTAATTCACTGGCGAGAGAAAATTTAAGAAATCTCCTGGAAAAGCTACAACCCTGATGGATTTCTTAACAAAGCTGAATGCACTCTGGAAGAAAAGGAGATCGGTGGCCAGTGAACTTGGACTAGGTCAAGGCTTGGTCCTGCTTTGCCAGCTGAGGAGGGGCTGTTGGAGCTTTGAGCTCACTGCTGCTGTGGAAATGGGGGAGGATACTGTCAGGAATGGGTGAAAAGGACTCAAGGCACTGTTAGATGTGCAGTGAAGGGCCACTGGGATGACGGACGGTACAGACGGAGAAGGAGCAGAGGTTCCAGAAGCGTCTGCAGGATCCGGCATCAGTAATGTTCTATGTAGCAAGGCCACCAGGACCCCTGAGCCTGTGATTCACTGTCTGGACACTCTAGAGAGAGCGGACAACCATGGTGATCGCTGCTGAGCTTCCTGGGCACTTCATAGCTACATGCTGGCAGCAAGGGGAACAGAGCGTTCTTTCTCTCTCTTCTAGGAAAAGCTTTCACGGTCGGTCATTCACCAGGTCCCTGGAGGGAAGGTTGGAGAATCTGAAAAGCCTGGATCAAGCAAGTGCAGGACTTGTTGAGAGCTAAGACTTCCTGAAGAAACACATCTCCCCAGAGACCCAAGAGGCCCTGGATTTTCACAGAGAGTGGAACAAATTAGAGGAAGGGAAGAGAAAGAAGTGGTGATATGCCATTTGCAGCAACATGAATGGACCTAGAGATTATCATACTAGGTGAACTAAGTCAGAAAGAGAAAGACAAATACCCTATGATATCACTTATATGTGGAATCTAAGATATGACACAAATGAATTTATCCACAAAACAGACTCATAGACATAGAGAACCGACTTGTGGCTGCCAAGGGGGCAGGGGTTGGGGGAGGGATGGAGTGGGAGTTTGGGATTACTAGATGCAAACTATTATATATAGAATGGATAAACAACAAGGTCCTACTATATAGCACAGGGAACTATATTCAATATCCTGTGATAAACCATAATGGAAAAGAATATGAAAAAGAATGTGTATATATGTATAACTGAATCACTTTGCTGTACAGTAGAAATTAACACAACATTGTAAATCAACTATACTTCAATACAATAAATTTAGAAAAATGAAGAAGCAGTGATGGCCGCTCTTGGAGAACAAGCCACAATACAGAGCTTGCACCTGAGGTATTGGAATGGGCCTGGGTAGCCAGAAGGAATATAGGTACATTGTGGTTTCCCAGAAGGCCTGGTGCCAAGTTTAAATAAGTTACTGGCCCCTGGCTGGAGGATCCCAGGGAATCAGAGAGCCTGCCCCCTCGTTAGTTTCCAGTCAGTTAGGGTTAGGGCTCTTACACATGGAGTTGCCATGGCAGCCCAATCCCCGGTGCCCAGGGGACCAGCGTGGGTGGGTCCACAGCGGCAAGCGCTACCCTGCCCAGGTCTTTAGTGTGTGGAGAAGGCCTTGCATTAGCTCTGCTTGTGGCCAAAAAGGAGAAACAGGACATCTAGTGGCTGACAGCACCCAGAAGGGGAAGGGCTTGGAGAAACCCCATCATTCTTTCCTTTTTATGGAAGAATTCCATCTTTTCCGTGTGAAGGTCCACAAAGGGTTTACTAGCGGGCAAGCCTAAAAGGGAGAAAAACAGTCACATGTTTGCGTTCCCAATCTTCCCCCAGCTCCAGTTCCCATTCCCTCAGAGACTTCGAGAAGATGAAACGTCCAGAGTACCTTTTGGATGCGTTCTGTATGCTCCACCATGTAAATCTTCCTTCTGGAGATCTTAGTCAGGGTTTGTTTCGTTGTCTGGGTTTTCTTGGACAGGCACATCTTTTGCCACTGTGTTCACAGAGACAGGTATGGTAGAGCTTAGATTTATGCAGCTGATGTCCCAGCTTATGTGACCCTGAAACTTTTATCTTTTTAAAATTGAGTTAGTTACTTTACAATGTTGTGTTAGTTTCGAGTATACAGTAAAGTGACTCAGATATATATATATATATTCTTTTTCAAATTCTTTTTCATTATAGGTTATTAGAACCCTGAAATTTTTGTTTTGTTTGGTTTGGTTTTTTGATTGGTTAAGACATTGTTTATTCTTCAACTACACAGGGTCCGTGGTAAGGAAAATTTGGAACTGAATTTTGTTTTTTACAGTTCTCTCTTTTAGTTTTTTAATTTAATTTTTATTTTATATGGGGGTATCGTTGCTTTACAATGTTGTGTTAGTTTCAGGTGTACAGCAAAGTGATTCAGTTATACATGTACATTTTATCCTCCGTCAGTGGACGCTTAGGTGGCTTCCATGTCCTGGCTACTGTAAATAGTGCTGCAATGAACATTGGGGTGTGTGCATCTTTTTGAAGTAGGATTTTCTTCAGATATATGCTGAGTAGTGGGATTGCTGGGTCACACTGTAGTTCTGTTTTTAGTTTTTTAAGGAACATCCATACTGTTCTCCACAGTGGCTGCACCAATTTACATTCCCACCGACAGTGCAAGAGGTGACTTTTTCCTTATCTAACAGTTTCACACACTTAAGTTACCCTGTGCCCAGAGAGAAGGGGGCGTACAGGTAATACGAGCGAGCATCGGAGCAGGGTAAGTGGTGTCTGTGTTTTTGGTGCCAGTTGAGAGCTCTGGATCTGAAGGGGTGGCCCCAGCTGAGGACAGATAAGATGAAGGACCCCGAGAGAAGCAGGGACCAGCCAATGTCAGGAGCTGAGTATTGGCCACTGAGCTGACAGGTCTGACGAGAAGTGGCATTTAGGGGACAATCTGAGATCAGAGGCTGGTAAAAGGGCCAAAAGAAGGAAAGTTTGAATTATGGTTTTCTCAGGGTATATGCCCAGTAGTGGGATTGCTGGGTTGTATGGTAGTTCTATTTTTAGTTTTTTAAGGAACCTCCATACTGTTCTCCATAGTGGCTGTATCAATTTAAAAAGAGTCATGTACCAAAATGTTCATTGCAGCTCTATTTACAATAGCCAGGACATGGAAGCAACCTAAGTGTCCATTATCCGATGAATGGATAAAGAAGATGTGGCACATGTATACAATGGAATATTACTCAGCCATAAAAAGAAATGAAATTGAGTTATTTGTAGTGAGGTGGATGGAGTTAGGGTCTGTCATACAGAGTGAAGTAAGTCAGAAAGAGAAAAACAAATACAGTATGCTAACACATATATATGGAATCTAAGGGAAAAAAAGAAAAGGTCATGAAGAACCTAGTGGCAAGACGGGAATAAAGACACAGACCTACTAGAGAATGGACTTGAGGATATGGGGAGGGGGAAGGGTAAGCTGTGACAAAGTGAGAGAGTGGCATGGACATATATACACTACCAAACGTAAAATAGATAGCTAGTGAGAAGCAACCGCATAGCACAGGGAGATCAGCTCTGTGCTTTGTGACCACCTAGAGGGGTGGGATAGGGAAGGTGGGAGGGAGGGAGACACAAGAGGGAAGAGATATGGGAACATATGTGTATTTATAACTGATTTACTTTGTTATACAGCAGAAACTAACACACTATTGTAAAGCAATTGTACTCCAATAAAGATGTTAAAAAAAAAGACGGAAAGTTTGAGAAAAGTGACAGGGAGGGGTGAGGGACACACGTGAAATCTTCCAGCCTCAGAAGTCGGTTCAGTCTGGAAGTACGTCTTCTCATTTATTTGCTCTCCCGTTCACTTTTCCGGCATAGATTCATGTTATTACCCAAAGTCATGTTTAGTCATAACAAACATGATGAGCAAAGAGAAGAGAGTTAGTCACATTATTCCAAGGATTACAGTTCAATAGGCACATTGAATTTCTGTAAAAGTTTACTTTTTTTCCTATTGGGAATTGGACATTCAAGTTTCAGAAAAACTGGGGCCTTGTGTTTTTCTTTACTCCTCATGCCAGTAATTATGAGCAGGTCCTGACTCTGACTTCTACGTGGCATCTGACATCTCTGAATTGCAGACTTGGAAAGCACCAAAGGGCCTCCCAGATTCTACCACTACATTCTCCACAGGTTGGAGAGAAAGGGGGCCCAGATAATGTCTATTGTCGGTTGAGGATGACAAAAGTTGGACTGGAACTCTTGTTTGTGGGATTGAATTCTATCCAGTTTTATTTGGAAAATGGATATTAATTTCTTATTCTGCTCTGAGTATATTTACATTTATCTGAAGAAGTAAAATTCTGATAAGAAGCCATCATTCGTGCCACATTAACAGAGAAACAGTTTTATAGTAACAATACTCACCTTTTATAATGTATTAAGATTTTTTCAAGTGTTTGAGCTTTATATTTGTGAAGAGAGATATTTTTGCCCTCTTAGAGAGAAGGAAAGAGAGGCTCAGTCTGGCTGAGTGGCCTGGCTGTGAACTCACTGTTAGGAAACAGTAGGGGTCAAGGTTACACACATGCATGGTGCTTTATTCACTGGTCCCTTCCTCATCTCTCCGTGACAAACTTCACTGGATTCCTGCTTTCAAACTGGGTATTTCTCCTGGATGAGGGAGCATTTTATCCATAGATCTATATATACAGAGGGAAGAAAAGATGCTTTTTTTCTTTAAGTCATTCTTTGAGTTTTCACTCTGTAGCAGTTTTAAATTTTCTCCTCCCATCCCTTTCTCACTCACTTTCCTTTCTTATCACTTACTCCTCTTTCTTCCATTTTTATTACCAAATACTTCAAAAGCACAAAATGTTAAAATCTAGCACAGAAGTTGGAAGACTATGGCTCACTGCCTGATTTTTAAAATAAAGTTAAAGAATAACTTTCATGAGATATAATTTAAATGTTTGATACTATAAAATTCACCCATGTAAAATATAAAATTCAGTGGGTTTTTCAGTATATTTATAGTTTTGCAACCATGGCCATTATCTAATTTTAGAATAATCTTATCACCCCTAAAGTAACCCCATACTCATTAGCAGTCATTCCCTGTTACCCCTTGTCCACTCCTCCACCCCCCTGACCCCAGCCCTAAGCAACCACTAATTTACTTTCTGTCTCCATGGATTTGCCTGTTCTGGATTTTTCAAATAAATGGAATCATACAATATGTAGTCTTTTGTGACTGGCTTCTTTTATGAAGCATGATGTTTTCAAGGTTCATTCATGTTGCAACATGAATTAGTATTTCATTCTTTTTCACTGCTGAGTAATATTCCATTGTATGAATGTACCATATTTTGTTTATGTGTTCATCAGTTGATGGACATTTGGGTTGTTTTCATCTTTTGGCTGTTATGAATAATGCTGCTGTGAACACGTATGTATAATTTTCTGCATGAACATGGTTTTCATTTGTCTTGCGCATATATCTAGGAATGGAATTGCTGGATCATATGGTAACTATATGCCTAATATGTTGGGGAACTGCCAAACTATTTTTCAATGCTGTTGTACCATTTAACAACCTCATCAACAATGAATGAAAGTTCAATTTCTCCACATCCTTGCCCAAACATGTTATTTTTCATTTTGCTTTTCAATGCTTTTGAGGACGGATATTTTGTCTATTTTATTTTAGCCATCCTAGTGGGTATGAAGGAGTATCTTCTGGATACAAGTTTCTTATCACTATGTGATTTGCAAATAATTTCTCCCACTCTGTGGGTTGTATGTTCACTTTTATGATAGTGGTCTTTGAAACAAGATTTAAAAATTTTTACAAATTCCCATTTATCTACTTTTTTCATTTGTCAATTGTGTTTTTGGTGTCACATCTAAAAAATCATTGTTTAACCCAAGGCCACAAAGATTTACTCTCATGTTTTCTTCTAGGAGTTGTTTGGTATTTTAGCTATAATATTTAGGTCTATGATCCATTTTGAGTTGATTTTTTCTATGGTGTAAGTTAGGGGTCCAACATCACTTTTTACATGTGGGTATCCAGTTGTCCCAATACCATTTGTTGAAAATAGTATTCTTTTCCCATTGAGTTGTTTTGGCATACCTGTTGAAAATCACTTGACATTGTCATTCACCTCCATTTTAATAGCTGGTCTTAATGTTCCCATTCGCTGTTCTTATATTTTATTCCATTTAAGGCAACACCACTGGCACACTATTGCATACACAGAGCAAGGATAGTCTAAGAGTTGGAATGAGTTTATTTTTAAACTTGGATCAGGGAAAGCCTTTCTGAGTATGATCGAAAGTCTGGAAGCTGTAAAAGAAAAGACAGATAAATACGACTAAAAGCAAATTTTGAATTTATGTCTGGCATGGAAGAGCTAAAACAAAGTAAAACAAACAAATCTGGGGAACCTATCTGCAACACATATGACAAATGAAAGGCTAATTTCTAGAATCTTTAAAGAGCTCGTGTAAAATAATAAGACAAAGTGATAGGGAAGCCAGTAAAGAATATCAACAAATAATTTAAAGGAAAAGAAAAATGGACATGAAAAATGTTAAAGGATGCTCAACGTATCTTTTAGTTAAGGAAATTCAAATAAACATTATGAGATACCATGCCACTTCATTAGAAAAGCAAACATTAAAACATTGATTCTTGCGAAATGCTGGAATGACTGGGATGATGGGTGGGGAACAGGTTTTCTCACACATTGTGAGAGTTTAGGCTGTTACTACGTTACAGACTGTAATTTGCCAATATTCATGAAAATAAAAATCGCTCATATTTTGATCTACCAATTCCATTGCAATGAATATACTTGCTAGAGTCAGCAAAACAGAACACAAAAACAAGCTTGGAAACAGCCTAAATGTTTCATCAGGAATATTAAACAGTCTATACGTAGCTATAGTATAGTCTATACAAGTAGCTCTTTGTATCCTAATATGGAAAAATCCCTCAGAATATTTTC
Source organism: Balaenoptera borealis (assembly GCF_965194805.1). Classification (NCBI taxonomy): domain Eukaryota; kingdom Metazoa; phylum Chordata; class Mammalia; order Artiodactyla; family Balaenopteridae; genus Balaenoptera; species Balaenoptera borealis. Next base: position 83,433,075 of record NC_138871.1, on the reverse strand, counting down.
AATGGAAAAAAAGTTAAATCCTGAAAATTGTACGGGATATGAACCAAGTTGTATAAATGTTAAAACTGTAAATATAAAATAGAATGTAAATATAAACATGCAAAGTGAAAATTTAAAAATACACGCTCATGCATATGTGCCATCATTAGTCTAAGCGTAGCATTTGTTGTTGTTGCTTAAAGAATACTTCAAGACACTGTTAATAGTGATCACCTTTTGAGAGAGGGACTGGGAAGGGAAAAGATGCTTGTACTTCTCATGTTACAACATTGTACACTGCTAAATATTCTAAGTAAGTGCATGTTATCATTTTTACCTTGAAAAATATGGTCAACTGAGATTATCTGAATGCTGGAATTGAGTCAATATAACATGTCTCTGCATTAAAGAAAATTATAGTCTTTTCCTTTAATATTCTTAAAATACCCACCAGTGGTACCCTAGCAACTCTGCTTTCAAGTTGCTAAAGCTTGTTAGGTGATGGGGCTCCTGGAAGCCAGATGCTTACTAGAGAATGTTGTTCATTGTTGACAGTCACCTGCTTATCTTCTTTTTCAACTGTGAAAATTTCATAATGTGAAATTTACCATTTAACTGTTTTTAAGTGTACAGTTAAGTGGCCTTCAGTACATTCACGTGACTGTGCAACTATTAACGCCATCCATCTCCAGCACTTTTCATCTTCCTGAACTGAAACTTTGTACCCATTCAATAATAACTCCTGACTTCTCCCTTCCCCCAGCCTGTGGTAACCACTATTCTACTTTCTGAATCTATGAATTTGATTATTTTAGGTACCTCATATAACTGGAATCACAATATTTGTCCTTTTGTGTCTGGTTTATTTCACTTAGCTTAATGTCCTCAAGTTTCATCCATGTTGTAGTGTGTATCAGAATTTCCTTCCTTTTTAAGGCTGAATGATATTCCATTGTACATCTAGACCACATTTTGTCTATTCATTCATCCATCGATGGACAGATATTTGGTTGTTTCCACTTTTTGTCTATTGTGAATAGTGCTGCTATGAACGTGGGTGTGCAAGTTTGAGTTTCTGTTTTCAGTTCTTCTGGGTTTACACCCAGAGGTGGAACTCCTGGATCCTGTGGTAATTCTATATTTAATATTTGAGGAACTGCCATATTGTTTTTCACAGTGGCTGCACCATTTTACATTCCCAACATTGGTGTGCAAGTGTTCTAATGTCTCTACATCCTTGCCAATATTTGTTATTTTTGTGTGTTTTGGATAACAGCCATCCTAGCGGGTGTGAAGTTGTATCTCATTGTGGTTTTGATTTGCATTTTCACCTGTTCATTCTTACAGCAAACATTTATTCAGAGCTCACAGGTGCCAAGTCCAGGGCTAAGCATGCCGAGCTCTAGAGCTGCACAGTCCCCACTGTCAGATCTATCAGAGTGGGGTGGGAGGAATAGACTATGCAAATGCAAACAGGCATTACCCGCTACTGGCATTAGTGGGCTGGTGGCAGGTGCATGGTGCTATGGAAACAGTGGGGTGATAAGGCTTGCTGATTTTCTCTGTCATCTCTGGTACTTACTAGCGGTCCAAAGGTAGCGAGTTCCAAATACTTACAAGAAAAATTACAGAATAAAAAAAAAAAATTACAGAATAAAATTTCACATTGAGAAATTTCTATTCATTTGCTTATTCTTCTCCCTGCAAATTGGGAAAAGACATGCATTCTTTGATTTTAGTGTTAGAACGTCATGGTTCTTTGGAGTACATTCTGAGCCCCACAGGCTTAAATGCACCATGTATTTCCAGGGAAAGCAAGTGGAGGGTAAAATATTCCCTGTGAAATTGCTGCATGTGCAGCCTTGGCTGTGATGAAGCACGGTGAAGGCAATAATAATCCCACCACCTGGCATTTGTAGAAGGCGTTTAACTCTTCAGAGTGCTGCCACATAATCAGAGGACGTGGTGTCCGTGCCGAAAAAAGGTTACCACTCAGTTTTTTTCCCGTCTATAATTACTCATGTGCTTCATGCACCTGGTGGAAATTATATTTAACCGTGTATGCAAATGCTTGTTGCCAGAATGGGCTTACATTTTCCTAGTTATTTTCTATAGTTTTCTTAATTTGGGCTTTATTAGCTACTTTTTATTCATTTTTGGGGTCAATATTACCTTCTTGGGTGGTAACATCCTCATTTATGGCTATTTTGAACACATATATTGTATATGTGTTTGTTAATATCAAATTCTTGAAAATTTATTTATTCATACAAAACCAACCAACCAACCAACCAAACAAACAAAAAAACCAAAAGATTTAACAGCCAGAGCAGTCTAGAAGCCAACGTTGGTATTTCTTTGAGATCTCATCAGTTGATAGTCATTATACACATAATGGGTGCATTTCAGAATTTGAGGAGGCTTAGTTTCACTCCTGCTATTTTTTTTTGTAACAAGCATTCCTCCTGGTGCTGTGGCTCAGGCGTCAAAATGTGGCTCTTAGATTTGTGTTCTTCCTCTTTCTGCTTAAATAACATTCAGAGCTTCCCATCTTCCTTACACAGTTGTAAAACTGCCCAAGTTTTTAGAGGAAAAGGGAGTGGGACAGGATACCTAATGGGAAAAGAGTTTTCTCCTCGCTCTGTCAGGACACAGAAGGTCACCAACATGGTGGAAGCTTTGGCAAATCTGACTGGTTTCTTCAGGCTGTGGGAAGAAGGCAGAATGGCAGTACTTGGGGAACTAATGTGTCCAGAGAGGCACTAACAGGGATTCCCAGACCATGGGTGATATCAGATGTCCCAGAAGGGTCCATTTGGTCTTTGATTAATTCAAGAAATAAGAATTTATTGTCTCTCACAAAGGACTCTATCTATGAAACAGAAACAGAATCACAGATGTAGAGAACAGACTGGTGGTTGCCAAGGGGTAAGGGGTTGGGGGAGGAATGGATTGTGAGTTTGGGTTTAGCAGATGTAAGCTTTTATATATAGAATGGATAAACAAGGTCCTACTATATAGCACAGAGACCTATATCCAATATCCTATGATAAACCATAATGGAAAAGAATATTTAAAAAATGTATGTATGTATAACTGAATCACTTTGCTGTGCAGCAGTAATTAACACAACGTTGTAAATCAACTATACTTCAATAAAAAAAAAGAATTTATTGTCTCTGTTATGGGTTGAATTGTGTCCCTCTCAAGCATATATTAACATCTCAACCACCGTGCCTGTGACTATGACCTTATCTGAAAACTTGTTCTTTACAGATGTAATTAGTTAAGAGGAGGTCATACTGGAGTAAGGTGGGCCTAATCCAATAGGATTGCTTCCTTATAAGAAGAGGAGAGCAGACACACACTCAGACACAGAGAGAACGCCATGCGAAGGTGGGGGCAGAGTTTACAGTGATGCATCTACAAACCAAGGACCACCAAGGATTTCTGGTTAATAATCAGAAGCCAAGAGAGAGGCATGGAGCAGATGCTCCTCCAGAGCCCCCAGTAGTAACCAGCCCTGAAGTCACCTGGGTTTTGGACTTTATCCAGAACTGTGAGAACATAAATGCTCATTGTTTTAATCCACCCAGGTTGTGGTAAACCACTTTGGTATGGCAGCCCTGAGAAACTTCATACAACTTCCAAGGGAACAGACACCTCCTGGTCCTACGGAGTCCTAGGCGAATGGGACAATGCCATTACCCTGGAAGAGGTCACACACTGATCGGGAAACACACACGTGTGGTGGACACAGTAGGTCCTGTGGAAGATGGTGGGCTTTGGGATCAGATGGACGTGACTTCCAATCCTGAGCCAGTTTCGTAACCTGTCTGGCATTTTTGGTTTCCTCATCTTCAGTGCAGGGCACTCATATCTTTCTCAAAGAATTTCTGGTGGAAGATTTACCACGCTGATGGATTTGAGTTTCTGGTGGAAGATTTACCACGCTGATGGATTTGAGTTTCTGGTGGAAGATTTACCACGCTGATGGATTTGAATGAGCTTGACCAGCGCACAGCCCACCAAAGGTACTTAGCCAACACGTGTTCCTAAAGGCCTGGACGTGTTTTCACTCCTTCATCGGGTCATCCATTTAGTCAGTCTCTGTTCTTTCAATTTCATCTTGGTAGCTTTTATCCTTGCATTGTGTTTATTTAAGGAACCATTCAGTTGGGTGAAACCTCACAGCATTTAGGTTTTGGCTCAATGCATTGGAACGATCTAAAGGATATTTATAGCTAAAAACGTTTGTGCACCCAAACCACATTATTTTCATCTCCTGACACTTGAACGAGCTCTGGTTTGGGTTGGATCTTTAAGCCTTCCTGTGGTGTGGAGGAGAGCACATTTTCCAACACCCCTCACTCATCTCTGTAAATATCTTTGTCCCACCCCATCTAGTGAGTCCAAACTGCAGTCTTTATCAGGTGATGCAAATGGCGCCCCTGATTATAGTAACGTGGGAAGATGCTGTGTGCTAATCCTTGCGGGCCATTCTCGGTAGATCTTCGGCACGATGTTTTCATACCTCACTGCTTGCCTTTCTCTGGACTCACTTCAAATGTCTTAACAGACACCTGCTGTGGAAAAAGAAATTCATATTTGGGTCTTATATGTTTTTCATGTTTGGGTCTTGGCAAGACCCACACGCATAGAACAATTTCTTATGTTTCTTCTATACACCTGTGTAGGAACGAGTCAGGATTTATGAAGTTTGTTTTCTTGAAAAAAAAAATTATTTAATTCCCAGACAATACCATGACCTTCATGTGCATTCCAGTAAGATCTCCAAAGGCAGGTGGAAGAGAGGGCCACAAAAACATCAGGGCTTCCTGATGGAGAACTGAAGTCATACCTGAGTAGACGGTGGAGAAGGAAATCTTGGGAGAAACAAGAGCGGCATTTTTATTCTTTCGTTGCCAGAAAGCCAAAACCAAAGCTGGAATTTTGTGGTTCCGGCACTTTCTTGTGCCTCCCAGTCATTTTACACAGATGGTTCTGGTTTAAGGATAAGACACTTCATCCACCAGAGGGAACGAGGCCCAGTTCCTGTGCCTGCGTTGCCTGTTCTCGTGCCAAAGTATACTTTGCAGCCGGAGAAAATGAGAACGAACAGAAGATGATTCTAAAGCCATCCATTGGGAGGCAAAAATGTGGAATGATAAAATAACTCTGCAGCAGGGAAACTTGAACTTTCCTTCAGATTATGTCGCCTTGGGAATTCTAATGAGGGCTTCTCAACTGCGTAGTCAATCATGAGTCTGCTGGAAACCTGCCACCTATCGTGGCAGGGGCCACATGTCAATTGTTCTTGGTCCTCCTTTGTCATTTGAGAAAACAGAGACTCTGCGAAGCTTAGTGACTTGCCATTTATCAAGGATTTAAGCTGAAGTGGGAAATATCTAAATGGAAGTTTGTATCCTCTCTTTTCTTTGCTACTGAGTGGGTGAAAACTGTTTCTGACCCAGTCTTTATCAATCCCATTCACACTCAATCTTTCCCCCTCACCATCTCCTGTCATGGCTCCTCGAAATCTCTCAATCCTTTTGTACCCACAAATGTGAGGTGGTTGGGATTGACAGGAGAGCTGGGTCACCCACTGTACCCACCTTCCCTCTTTCCACCAACCCAGCACTGGGCAAGAAAGTCCATGGCTTTACACACCCTCCTCTGAAAGGTCTTGACCATTTTCTTTCTTTGTATTTGTACTGTGACTTGCTTGATTTATGAGCAAGTTTCTCATTACCTCTCAAAATCCAGCTCATTTAGCCTTTCCTTCGTGAAGCCTTTCCTGTTTCTCATGGCACATGAGCCATTTCTCTCCAATGCTTTTACACTATTAAATTCCTGTTATTCACTTCCAGTTTGGACTGTGAGTTTCTCCAGAGACTAGAACCACAGTACCTGGTAGTCTATTTTCAGTGCCTAGTAGTACCTGGTACGTAGAAGGGGGTCAATAATTTAGGTTCCTATAGCCTTGTAGGTTGGCCCATGGGTTAAAGACTTTCCTCTGACAAATCCAGTTTATCCACGTGGCTATAACTTTCTTCCAGGCATGTTCAACAAGACACTCTTGTTGAATTGAAATTTGAGGAAAATGGTATATATTACATTTATGGAGTGATTTGCAATTTGCATCGTACTTTTATGAATATTTTGATTCTTGGCCTTATACCATCCAAGAGAGACAGGTAGGGCATCCATTCAACCCATGATGATGAGGATTATCATCCCCATTTTACAGATGAGGATACCGAGGCTCAGGTTTGTTGATTGTTTTTCCTCCTGGTTACAAAACTAGTAAATGGCAGGGCTGGGTCTTAAATCCAGGTCTTCTGAATGCCAGTTTAAAATTTTCTAACAACATGGTATTATTGTTAGAAAAGCATAACAATAATTTTGTGGGCTTTGTAAAACAAAAGAAAACCACAACCCGCCACGATAACAACCATCACAAAGGTCTTGAACTCTTCAGGGCAGATGCTATCTGTGTTTATTGGTGTGTCACGTGCTGAAATGCCACTGGTGTGAGCAGTGCCCAAACCCCAAGCACACAGGCCGGCCTGCGATGGGCAAACATCGTCACAACTCATCAAGCTCACAGATCTGCAAACATAAAACATTTACCAGGACTTGGCTCCATGAATGAGTGCCAAGCCCCTGGGATGCGGCCATGTGACTCCATCAATAAAACACTAAAACAGACCTTGGCAGGGTTTCAGGGTTCACATCTGGGAAGAAAGGTATGATTCATCATTATTTTGTCCATGTTTGCATGTGTGGGTCAGGCCTTCCTTCAGAGCCAGTCTGGACTGATTTACTCTGGCATTTATTCTTCTATGGGCCCTTCTAATGGCATTTCCAGGTTCCCCTTGGGCAAAGATGTAGGGGAAGTGATTGATTGATTGATTGATTGATTGATTGACTGATTGATTCTTAAGCCAAATTTCTTAGTCTGGCCTATGGCCAGTTAAATGGGTTTAGATGACATCTCTGGGTGAAGTCTTCTGGGTCCCTAGGCTACCCCAGGTCTTTGGGGCAAAGGAGCTCTTGGAATTTCTGTGGGTCCTTTAGGATTAAGCACAGGTAAGGTCACTCTATGTCGAATTAAGCCATTAAGCCAGGTTTCTCCATGTCTGCCCTGGAGAAACTCGTCAGAGGCTCACCGTGCCCGGTCCGTGCTCACGTCTGGTGTGCCCGGCCCTCTTCGCTCTCTCTCCTTTCTCTCTGAGCCCCTGTGGCTGAGTGGTCTGAGCAGAGTCCCAGACTCTGTTTATCCTTGTCACACTCTGGGAGCCATAACCTTCACAGAGACCCTCTTCGTGCGGGGAGACAGTAAGGCGTGCAGTGTAACTAACGTATCAGACAGCCTCAGACCTGAGCCCGTGTCAGCTCAGGACAAAGTGTGAGACTGGATGAAACCATTGCAAGACTTTGTCTCTGTGTCTGTAAAGGGGACATGTGCAAACAGCAGGGCACGTGTGGGATTAGTTTCTGCTCCTGACCGCCTGTCCCTAAAGCCACATTCCTTAACTTCCCTGGGCCTCAGTTTCTTTACTAATGAAACAAGGATTATAGTACTTCACCCAGGGCCAGAATACATGCCATTTACAATACCAGGGATAGAGTGGGAATTCATTGTGATTACAGATATGAAGCACCCTGTATACTACTTGTCTCGTAGTAAGCGTGCAATAAATGTCAGTTACTTTTACTCTCATTATTAGGGAGTTGCAGGGCCTCTTCTGGAGGACCAAAGAGGCGGTTGGCTTGTTTGTGATGGAGGTACCAGAGTCAACACAAATTGCCAAAGAGAAGGAGGGTCCAATTCGGGTGGGTCAGCTGCTGCCGGGATGAGGCTGGGAGAGGGTGTCACCTGCATGTTTGGGTCAGAGGCAGCAGGCCTCTAAACCCTGGGTTGGGACAAAGCCAGACCTTGGTTCTGGGAAGGGGATGAACTTCTGGGAGCACATCAGTGGCGGTGGGGATGTCAAAGCTGAGTTGCAGGCCTGGATCTAGGAAGGATCCTGGGGTTCAACAAATATCTTGGGCACCTTTGGAAAGTCAGGTACCATATGAGTATGGGACCCAGAGGAAAATAAGACACAGTCTCCATTGGGGGAGGATTATAGCTCTGGTTGTTGGCCAAAGGAGTCAGCCTTAGCCTGAATATTAGGAAACATAGGCCCCTAGGAATGCTTCTTTTTTTAAAATATATTTATTTATTTATTTGTTTGTTTTTGGCAGCGTTGGGTCTTCATTGCTGCGCGCGGGCTTTCTCTAGTTGTGGTGAGCGGGGGCTGCTCCTTGTTGCGGTGCGTGGGCTCTAGAGCACAGGCTCAGTAGTTGTGGCATGTGGACTCACTAGTTGTGGCTCCCAGGCTCTAGAGCGCAGGTTCAGTAGTTGTGGTGCACGGGCTTAGTTGCTCCGTGGCACGTGGGATCTTCCCGGACCAGGGCTCGAACCCGTGTCCCCTGCATTGGCAGGCGGATTCTTAACCACTGCGCCACCAGGGAAGCCCAGGAATGTTTTTAATTAAACAATCATTTTATGTTTTTCTCATTAAAAATAGTAAATGCAAACTATTTTACAACCACACGTAGGAAGGCCTACCTACACATATGTATTGCTACAAGTAAAGGAGTTTGGATTCAGAGGATTGAAGTTTAACAATGTTGCTTTCTGTGTAAACTCAGGCCTCATCTTCTTAATCATAAGATCATTTTGTCAGGTCATCGTGAACCGTGCATGAGACAGAGAAAGTGACTTTGCACACTGTGCAGTCAATGTTATCTGTCATTATATTTTAAAATTTACTTTCCTTTCTGAGAAATAAATAATACATGTTTTTAACCTCTACCCGCCACTTTCCTTTTTAAAGCTTTTGGGTAGATCCTGCCATCTGCTCCTCTCTCATTTCAATGATTATAAGATAACTTGAGAAGCTAAAAAGCCTGTAATTTCCCTAAATCAGAATTTTCTTGGGCGCCCTTTGCCCTGTGAGCTGGGCATTTCAGAACGTCTTCCAAAAATTGCTTTGATTTTCTGCGGTTGTCACCTCGATGTGAGTGCATTTCTGGCTCTACCTGTCCCTCCTTTTCTGGGGTTCAGGATAGGAGAGCTCACTCTGGTTGAGAGGTGACAGATATTGGGTACTGTCCCACGTGGTATCTCGTATACACTGATGAAACTGACCGGAAGCTGACAGATGGAAGCGTGACGCAGGGCTGGAGAACAAAGTCCACTGCATGGGAAGCTGAATCAAACTGAGTCTTGGTCCTTTGCCTCAGGAACTCTTCTCCCTTCCGTCCGGGTGCTTCTGTTCTTATGCTGGCAGCACAGTGCTTCTCTCCGGCCATCACTCTCCCCCAAGTCTATTCTGATGATGCACTGACTAGTCATTCAAGTGCCAGCCAACCACGCGTTTACAATGTGGCAGGTCAGGTTCTGTGGGGCTTGAGGCTTTTACATTTGGGGTGAACGTGCCTTCGTTTGCTCTGGCTGCCAAAACAAAGCACCGTAGACTGCATGTCTTGAACAATAGAAATATATCTCTCACAGTTCTGGAGGCTGGAAGTTTGAGATCAAAGTGTCGGCAGGGTTGGTTCCTTCCGAGGCCTCTCTCCTTGGCTTGCAGACGGCCACCTTCTCCCTGTGTCCTCACGTGGTCTTCTCTCTGTATGTGTCTGTGTCCCAAGCTCCACTTCTTATAAGGCTTCCAGTCATACTGTATTAGGGCCCACCCTAATGACCTCATTTTAGCTTAACTGTCTCTTTAAACCCCTGATCTCCAAATACAGTCACTTTCTGAGCTACTGGAGGGTTAGGGCTCCAACATGTGTATCTGTGGGGGACACGATGCCGTCCAGAACAAGATGCAAAGTTATGGATAAAAATGGAGGTTCGGGCTTCCCTGGTGGCGCAGTGGTTGAGAATCCGCCTGCCAATGCAGGGAACACGGGTTCGAGCCCTGGTCTGGGAAGATCCCACATGCCGCGGAGCAACTAGGCCCGTGAGCCACAATTACTGAGCCTGTGCGTCTGGAGCCTGTGCTCTGCAACAAGAGAGGCCGCGATAGTGAGAGGCCCGTGCACTGCGATGAAGAGTGGCCCCCGCTTGCCACAACTAGAGAAAGCCCTCGCACAGAAACGAAGACCCAACACAGCCAAAAATAAATAAATAAATAAAATTAAAAAAAAAATTGAGGTTCAGGGCTTCAGAAGGGGCCTGTGTAAGTGAAGGGCCCTAAAGTTGAAGCTTTATTAGCTTCGTGGTAAGTTTGCTCCTGAGTTGAGTTGTCAGCTGCCCTGTAGCTACCCCTGTGCTGGCACTGGGATGGAGATGAAGGAGACGGCCCCTGCTCCGAGGGAGCTGGTGGAGGGTGGGAGCGGCTGGCGAGTGTTACGTGTGGACCTAGGTAAGTGCTGTAATGAGGGTGGGGAAGCAGAGAGGGTGAGGAGATATTGCAACCCTGTTCTCATGCCCTGTTTTAGGATGTGAGTGGAAGACGACTGGGAAGGCAGGTTGGCTTCTTGAAAGAATAAACCCATGAAAAACAACACAACACAACAGCAACACCACAAAAACACCAGTGAGCTTGAAATCAGAGTATCTACCATGGGATGTGTTTCTTTCATTACAGACCCTACCACGTCATGCCCTACTTATAATGCAGTCAGAGCTTTCCTGAGTGAACATGGACGGCAGTGTGCCCACCCTCATGCCTGCACCCCGCTTGTGCTCTGGGCCGGGCGTTAGTCATCACCTGTACGCCTGAGGAAGTCCAGGGTTAGCAGGGAGAAGTGCCAGGGCCCTCATCTTCCAGCCAAGCTCTCTTTACTACATCAAAGCCATTTCTTTTTGTGCGCCAGGGGCAACGTCTTTAAAAAATAAATTTTCATGGTAGTGGGTCTCTCACGACAAAGCAACAAGCACTAAAGCCTTCGGGCCTGGGATACAAGCCATAGAAAGGATCTGGATGAGAGGAGAGAGCGCAGTTGGCTGCAGGAGAGCTGGAAGTGGTGGGAGACCTGACCAGCCAGACACGAATCTGTGGAAATAGTCACTTATTTTCAACGTTGACCTTGCCTAAGTCAGAGAGGGCAGGAGGGTGAAGCTTTCTTAGATAGTCAAACATTTTAGCAAATTGGGTGAGTCTGGCCTGGGAAACCAACCAAGACAAGAGTAAGGTGCTTAGAGGAAAGCCAGCATGGGGAGATAAGGTGTTGATGATTTGCTTCATGTCAGCTTCATTCGTGTTAACTATACTTTGCAGTAATTACTCTAATTAGCGGTTTTGAGCATGATGAAAGAAAATAATTGTAAGTATTTCTAGCTGGTCAGTGGGTTATAGATTGGACAACCAAGGAAAGTAGATGATGAAGCACAGTTTAGGTGAATGGACTCCATGTTATAATTAAGGTTCGCTGTGCTCTTGGTTACGTTTATTTGGCAATAGTCCATCATTTAGCATGAACTCAGGAGCCATGTGAGAGCAATTTTGAAGGCAGGGTCTCTGGAGTGCTGGATCTTGGTGTCCCAGCATCTCTGACAGGAGCCACGATAGGGGCTCCAAAAGGTGGGTGGGTTAGGGAAGGAATGACTGCATGTCTAGACCCACCATAGTGCATCAAGCAAGCATGGGCACCTTGTTCTCTAGGTGAAGCCCACCTCCCAGGCTGAGCAGGCAAAGGGTAACAAAAGGAGATCCTGAAACTGTATCCTGTGTTGTGTGCTTGTGGTGAGGGTGACCTGGTCATTCCTTCATGAGTCTTAAAGATAGACTTCCGGGTGATATCCTAAAGTAGAGCTATTTCCTGGATATGCCCTGCCTGTTACCGTCTCTTTGTTCACTACTTACTATTTGTATGACTGTGCTTCCTCCCCTGGACAAGGGGATAATACATGTTTGCTGTCCAGCCCTGGGCAAGGACACAGTAGATTCTCAGTAAATATCCGCTGCTGCTCCCGGCATCCCCCGCCCCGCCCCCATCCTGCCCAGTCCTGCCAGAGCTCCTGACTGTCCCCTTTGATTTCCGTGCCTCCACATCCAGCTCAAGGCTGCTTTGATGCTGGGGCTTCGCCTGTTTCTCCAGCGAACACCCGTCCTCTCCTGCACAGCTCAGCCCTCAGCGGTCTGCGCCTGGCAGCCCTGGCCCTTGTTTGATGCTCTCGATCTGTTTCCTCTAAGCAGTCTCACGGGAGACCAGGGGTCACATCGGCTGCTTATTTTTCCTGTTTCTCTTTCGCCTGAGCCTTAAAGGAGGATTACACTTGGTTAGATCCGATTAGAAAGTCCTGATTTGGCCACTTGCTAGCTGTGTGGTTTTGAGTCACTTAACTTTGTCTCTTGAGCCACAGTTTCCTTGTCTGAAGAAAAAGGGACAATAATGTCTAGCCTGTAGGATTACAGTGATGAGAAATAGTATTTTTTAAGTGCCTGGTACAGGTTTTAGCACATATAAGAGGCTCCACAAATAGTAGATGATGATGATAATATAATAGTAGCAATAATCGATGTTTATTGAGATCTGATTATATCCACAAACTTTCAGATAACGTTTCTTATCTAATATGTCTTACTTTGGATGAATTCAGCTGTAAAGAATTCTGGACCTGGGCAATGATCTGATGAGAAAGATGAGGTGACATGATGAAAAACCAATCATATTGGAGTGTTTACTGGGTGTCAGCTGTTTTACAAATGTATACAGGTCAATCACTGATGCCATAAAATGAGTGATAACGAGTAATTGGCCCAAGATTGCATCACAGATGGGAGCACAGAGCCAGGATTTGATCTCAGGTATTTCTGACCCCAAAGATCATGCTCTTTCATTTTCTGCCACTAGGATGAGTGGAACCGGAAAGATGGGCAGGCTTTGGTGTCTGTCCCTAAAGAGCAGGGACAGTAGGACAAACTAGCATCCGAGGGAGGTGGTAGAGCTGGGCTTGACCCAGGCTGCCGTCAGCCAGCAGTGGACCTGGGGTGTGAGAGCTGGTACTAGTAGGCAGAATAGATGTTATAACACGGGCATGTGAAAAGCTTGGGGTTCTAGACACTTGGTGCCTTGGAGAAGCTCACTGCCTGCCAGGGCTCTGTAGCCTAGACAGGCCTTGGAGTAACTCTCCTCAAAAGAAAAGGACTCACAGAAAAGTATTTGGGCAGAAGGCATCACCTGTGGTCTGAGGGAGGAGATAAATGCCCATGCTCCATCTCTTAGTGAAAGCAAGTTGTCTTCTTCAGGATCTTCCTAGGAACTGGTCAGGGATGAACTTACAGGACAAAGTCCTCAGACCCCAAAGCTCATAGGGTGGGAGGTCATGTAATTCACACAGAAACTCTGTAAGATGGTAGCATCACTTGGTTCTTTGCTGACAATAAGGAAACTGAAGACTGCAGAAGTGATAGGATTTTTCCAAGACTATATGGCTCATCAGTGCTGATCAAGGGTTTGAACCAATGTTCTCTGCTTTTCGCTTGAGCTATTTGCCCTATTCCAGAGATGGGAGAGGGAATTCCAGGAGCCAGGATGTGGCAAAGCCAGGGACTTGTAAGGGAAGACGGTTCATTTGACAGAATCAGGTGAATGGATTGTTGGGAGGAAAGATGAAAAGGGAGGAAACACCAGACGCTACCGTCCCTTAAGGACTCCTCCAAAGGCATTAAAACCAGAGATCTGTTTAGTCCTCTATGGTAAAATATGGGATGTCCGACCTTTCACCTCCCTCCATTGGAAGCACTAGTGGTTAGGGAAGGCTGGTGTTTGGAGCCAGATTAATTCGTTTCAAACTTGAGTTCTGCTATTTTCTAACCTCTCTAGACTCAACTTCATCTAAAAGGGGGATAATAAAGCCGACTTTGTAGTATCACTGGGTGGATTGCGGTCAGTTTAAAGAGATCACCTAGCCCTTCTTGGTGCCTATGAAATGGTAGTTGCTTTTTTTTCTTTTAGTTTTATTGAGATATAATTGATACACAGCACTGTATATGTTAAGACTTGACTTACGTACGTTGCAAAATTGTGACCACAATAAGTTTAGTTAACATCCATCACTTCATATAGTTACCAAAGAAAGAATGATTTTTTTTTTCCCATGGTGATAAGAATTTTTAGGGTTTACTCTCAGCAACTTTTAAATATACCACACAGCTGTGTTAACTAGAATCATCGTGTTGTACATTGCATCCTCAGTACTTATTTATCTTATACCGGAAGCTTATACCATTTTGACCACCTTCATCCCATTCCCCCACCTCCATCCCTGCCTCTGGTAACCCCAAATCTGGCCTCTTAGGGCTCTATCATCTAGGAGGTCCCATTTATTGAGGACTGAGAGAGATGGAGAGGGACTAAGAGAGAGAAAAGGAGCAGGGCAGGAAGGAGACAAGAGGAATGTTTTCTCTTCTCATTTGCACACATGAAAAAGCTGAGCACCCCAGGGGGTTTCCGCTGCTCCCGGCTTGGCTTGTCTGCCGACCTGGCCTGCAGAGGATGTGGGAATGGGCCCAGTGCAACAAAACAAAACAAGTTCCTTTTCCTTTGGACTGTCATTAAAGCCTGTGCTCTGCATGTACAAAGTATGTTTTTAGCCGAGAGCTGCAATCAGCATCTCATACAAATTGAGAAGCAGCCTCCAGCCTCCTGCCAAGCTTGCTCAGTCCTTGCCAGGGAGTGAATTTGAGGACTTGAGGGGACTTGGAAAATGTTATTCCAGTGCTGGCTTGACTTATAGCTTCTACAGCTACGATTTTAGCCTGGGATCCTTCAGGGTTGGTGGACCTACTTTCTCCAGGAAGAGGCTCTTCCCAGGCCCATCACCAGCATGCTTCACAGTTGAGCCAAGAGAAAGAATATGAGTATCATTATCTGCTGGCAAGTTAGTGGCCAAATGCCTCCTCCACCTGGAATTCATTCAGGTATTTGACAGACATTTATTAATCATCTACTGTGTCCCAGGTCCTAAGGAGTGAAGGTTCAAATACAGTGTTAATAATAGTAATGATATAATTGCCATTTTTTGAGGACTCAGTGTGTGTCAGGCACGTGCCAGACAATAAGGGTATGAAGTGAGGAACAACAACAGTAATAATAATTCCCACCATGTTTTCAGCTCTGTTTTAGGCAGGGCACTCATACTTCTGCTCTTATGTTTACACCTCATATAACTTAGAGAGAATGACCTCCCAGTCAAGAATTGGATACATTTTCTATCTCTCCAGACCTTTATCTGCTTGTCACTTTTCCAGGGAAAAAATCATTAAAAATAAATATTTATTTCAAATGATAAGTATTCCTCAACTGCTATAAATCTGCCATTTCTCTTCTGGGACATCCTTTAGCTGAGAGCTTTTTGAGTGAGAGTCAGGGTTTCCCATGCCAATCCCGGCTTTGGCCATGTGTCCACGAGGCAGAGGCAGACGGTCTTCCGGTCAGGTGTAACTGCAGTGTATTTTCTCAACAAAGTCTGGCTGAAAATCCAATGCATATCACATCTCCTAAAGAAACCATGCATATTGCATGAGTCTCCAAATGTAGAAACAGATACTCAGAAAATACAAGTCTCAAAATAAAACCGAAACATTTCAAAACAACAGCAGTTGCAACACCACCAAATGATTTAGTTTTTTTTTTTTCATCAGTATCATGAAAAAAAAATATTCCCACAGTCCCCAAGCAGAACCTGAAAATCCCAGCAGCCATGGTGAGGGTTTGAAATGAGTCCTTATTATAAGTGTGGGAAAGCAATAGACTGACAGACTTAGGTGCAGTTAGCTGAGCATAAGATCTTTTCCTGATCTGGAAGTCAGCGAAGATGAGAGCAGAATCGAATAGCAGTTTTTCTTTTTTTTTTTTCAATTAATTTTTATTGGAGTATAGTTGATTTACAATGTTGTGTTAGTTTCTGCTGTATAGCAAAGTGAATCAGTTATACATATACATATATCCACTCTTTTTTAGATTCTTTTCCCATTACAGACTGGTGAGTATAGCTCCCTATGCTATACAGTAGGTTCTTATTAGTTATCTATTTTATATATAGTAGTGTGTATATGTCAGTCCTAATGTCCCAATTTGTCCCTCCCCGAATAGCAGTTTTTCAGAATCGAGTTGCAAGATATCACTTCTGAGTGATTTGAGGCCTCGGTGCCTGGGCACTCCAGCCTGGGTTTGGTCGTTTTCACTCTTGTTTCTGCAGGTGTGTACAGGTGTCTTGCTCCTTGTTCGTCCCAGGTGTCTACCCTGTGCCCAAGCCCCGGGCTCCATGAGCATTGGCTGGATGATTCTCCCAGCCACCATCCTCAGGTTGTTCTAATTCCACTTCTTCTTTCCCACTTTAGAACACATATTAGTATGAGAGTGAGACTGACATTATGTCAGGGATAACCTTTAATATGCTCTAATTTATGAAAAAAGTAACATTTTAAAACTTGGTACTTTCACTATTATTAGTGCTGTGGACATCTGCTGATTCGGGATTTCTGGCATCCCTTCCCTCCTCTCATGGAAACAACTACCTCTTTTCTTTTGGGGGATTGACCGTCCTTTCTTCTTTCCCCGCGGTTGGAGGACTTGCCGTCACAGTGGTGGTAGCAGTGAGAATGAAAGGCAAAGAGTGATTTGAGAAATACATAGTTGGAAAGTCGGTGGGACTTGGTAACTGGGAGTGAGGGGTGAGGACAGGACAGGGAGTCCAGAATGACTCCCAGGTTTCTGGCTTGGGTGACTGTCAGGGGGTCACTGTTAATGGAGGCATAGGAAACAGGATGAGAATTGGGTCAAGGCTGGGACGCTGAGTCTGAGGCAACTGTGGACCGTCTGGGGGAGAAGTTGGCCGTAAGCACCAAGCATCTCCCCCCGGCTCCGCACACCTCCCACCTGGGTGCCTTTGCTGTGGGTGCTCTCCTACCCTGGTGCACCTTCCTGTGAGGTTGGCCTCATGCCCCACGGAGCGCTGATCACTTCTCCTTTACGTGCTCTCTGTATCCCATGCAGATTTAGGCGGAGTTTCTGGAACACGATAACTCACTGATGTGTTTGCTCCCTTCTCCTCTGGACCCTGTGCTCACTGAGGGTGCAGTGATGTGTGACTTATCTCTGCCACCCTCACACATGGTACAGGATGTCCAGGTTCAGTGCTGGCTCTGGGGGGACCACCTGCCCCGTGTTCACGGGAGGGCCAGGCACACGGACTTTCCAGTGATTAGACAGCCGCGTTGAGGAGTTTCCTGGCGGGGCCTGGGCTTGCACTGAGCCATCCTCACACTTGCCTCCAACCTGTGGACGCCTCGCAGCTGGTTCTGCAGCCTGTGGTCACAGAGCAGAGCAAAGCCACCTGCTTTCTGTTCTAGAGGCCCTGACACCTTGGTTTACGGTCACAGGGTTGCAACCAGTGAAGTCAACACCCACGGGACACCGGTGGGGCCTGTGTCCCCCACCTTTGCCTGCTGGCATCAAAAGAGGCCACATCTGAGCTAGCTTCGCTTGAGTTCAAGAAGCCAGAAAATGTATGATGTGGGCAGAATGACACTAAATGGTCTAGTTTTTGGAGGGTTTCCTGTGTACCAGGTAATTGATCTTCATTATCTAGAATTCTCATAGTAGTCATGCAAAGTAAGTACCAGATCCTCTTTTACACACATGGAAACTAAGATAAATAAGGTTGAGGAACTTGCTAAGGTCACACAACCAGGAAGTGGGAGGGCCAGAGCCTCAGGCAGCGTCACCCTCTGGTTCCATGCTCCTTCCTCCCAGCCCACCCCCTCAGCTGCCTAGGGCACTTCAATCTTAATGATGTGCTAGAATATGTGTTATCTTTCTGCCTGGGAGCTTGTTCTCTTTTGGATTGGGTCACCTCCCTCTGTTGGAAGCTGAGTTTTCTCCTCTTATTCCTTAAAATGTACCCTTGTATCCTTCTAATCCAAAGACAGGTGCTTCTTCCAACTTCTGGTCAACCTGTCCAGGAGTTCTCACTTGGCCATCCCACTGTGGGGGGCTGCAGTGCTTCAGAATAGGCCAAATTGGGTTTTCTTTTCATGACAGACGTTTGCTAATTGTGTGACTTCAGCCAAGTTACGCAACCACTGCAAACCTCAATTTCATCTGTAAAATCTGGTGAAAAATGGTATCTTATCTCAATGAATTCTTCTGAGGATTAGATGAGATAATATTTTCCAACAACTCACATGGATGTTGCAGATTAAATACGAAGACTAACAGAGATAAGGTATGAAAAGCAACCAGGAAACATTCATTCAAAGAAATATTGACTGAACATTTATTATGTACCAGGAACTGTTCTAGGTGCTGAAAATCGCAGGAAATCATAAAACACATACTTGCCCTCAATGATCTTACATTCTATTGGGGGACGACAGGAAATAAGCAAGGTAATATCTAATGTCAAGTGATGATAAATGTAATGGGGGAAAAGTGAAATAAAGTAAAGGGGATAGAGATATTGGGGTCTGGAAGTTTTTCTTATGTTACACAGAGTGGACAGGGAATGTTGAATGGTTAAGATAATACTTGAGCAGGTACCTGATGCGAGTGAGGGAGAAAATCTTGTGTCCACCTGAATTACGCGTGGCCCGTCCAGACATAGGGAGGTGCCTGTGCGCCAACCATGAGGCTGGGATGGGGTGTCTTGTTCAAGGAAAAACAGAGGGGCCAGAGGGGCTTCAGTGGAGTGACTGGGAAAAAATACAAGAGGTAGAGAGGCAGGAGGTGGGTGGAGAGTAGAATATGTAAGATTCTGTAGGCATTTTAAGAATTTTGGCTTTTTCTCTGACTGCTTTCAGAAACCATTTAAGAGTTTTGAGCAAAGTATGTACATTACATAAGGTGATTTATGTTTTAATAGGATCATTCTGTCTACTGAGTGGGGAAGAGTATGTGGATGGTGGTTATGGGGTGGGGTAAGGTGACAAGGGTGGAATCAGGGATACCAGACAGGAGGTTTTTCTTATAGCAGAAATAATGAAATTAGTGATAAAGGTATGATTTTGTATGTACTTTGAAGTTAAAACTGGCAGGACTTGCTGATGTGCTGAATGTGAAATTTAATAGAAATAGAGGAGTCTATTATCTCTCTAATATTTTTGCTTAAGCAATTGGAAGGATGGAGTTGCGTTTATTGAAGTGGGAAGACTGGGGTGGAGAAGTTTTACAGGGCTGTGAAGATCAGGAGGTCAGTTTTGAAGGCTGGGCTTGAGATGCCTATTGTGTATCCAATGAAATTGTCGGGTAGATTAGTAGATTTCCAAGTATGGCTCAATCATGATCTGTTGCTATACAATGGGGTTAAGGAAGAATATATCTGGCGTCCACAATCCCTTGGAGCCGCTCTTGGTGTACTGTGACTAATTTTAATGGTTTAATGGTGAATGGACAAGACCAGAAACCACACTTAAGAAAAGCAGGGCAAAGAGGTAACTAAGGACTCAGATCCTTCAGGTATCAGGGTTGGATCACCCACAGTTAAGCCATCTAGACCAGCAGAGACACTAGGTGAGCGTGAGGGGAAACTACAATAGATCCTGGATATGATGGTTAATTTTATGTGTCACCTTGGCTTGGCCATGGTGCCCCGATGTGTGGTCAAACTTAGTCTAGACATTGCTGTGAAGGTATTTTTTTTAGATGCGATTAACATTTAAATTAGTAGACTGAATAAAACAGATGACTCTCTATAATGTGAGGGCACATCATCCAGTCAATTGAGGCCTTAAGAGAAAAAAGGCTGAGGTCCCCAGAGGAAGAAAACTACAGCATCAACCCTTCCCTGGGTCTCCAGGCTGCCGGGCTCCTCTGCAGATTTTGGACTTGCTAGTCTCCACAATCATGTGATCATGTGAGCCAATTCCTTAAGACTTCCTTTCTCTCTCTCTCTGTGTCACACACACACACACACACACACACACACACACACACCCCTTACATCATTTACTTCAGCAACTGACAAACATCAGCTGTGGAAGAAGAGTATTATCATTGCCATTCCTGTTTCTGGATAAATTTTTCATTTAAGATTAAGATTGTCATTAGATTATTATTTTTTCTCTCTTTTTTAAACTGGTTTAGGAGAGTGGGATGAGATGGGAAGAGAGTTACACAAAAGTTACAAATCCTTTTTCTGTTTTGCTGGGAAAAGACAAATTCAGGAATTTTGTGAATTGATAACACCCCTTGCCACTGTTTGTAACTCACCCTCAATTCTAAATTTCATTTGTCCATTTTTCCTGTCTGCTCTCTTACAGGGATGTCTTATGAATTCTAGAACCTTCAGGTTGCCGTCAGTAAACAAACAAATAACTACTGTTTGTGTCAGTTTGATACTTTGAAATAGAAATTCAATGCCATGAGATAAACAACAAGGTCCTACTGTATAGGAGAAGGAACTATATTCAATATCTTGTAATAACATAATCGAAAAGTATCTGAAAAAGAAGATATATACCCTATCTATCTATCTATCATCTATCTATCTATCTATCTATCTATCTATCTATCTATCTATCTATCTATCTATCATCTATCTATCTACCTATCTATCTAATCTATCTATCTATATCTGAATCACTTTGCTGTACACCAGAAACTACCACAACATTGTAAATCAACTATACTTCAATTAAAAAAAAAAAAAGAACTTAAATGCTGATGTCCCTATCAGCCTTAACTACACAGTCATACTCATTACTCTCTGGGAATTTTGTAGTTTTAAATGCGTCCCACCATCAGAATCCAAACCAAGTAAAGGTGGAGATAAAAGGTAAGAAAACAACTTATTTAATATCTTTTGCCACAATGTCAATTCAACATCCTATAATATGCAAAACCTTTAGTGACAGCACCATATACTTTATTCCTAAGGATTGTGAAAGTCAGAGAAGGTCTGCTGGAAATGAATTTTCCAGCTGCTCCTGTTGGTTGCCTTTGCTTTTTTGCTCCTGTAGGGTAGATCCCAAGCCCGCAGATGCTGACAGCCACTCTGGATTTGTAGCCCAAAGCACACTTCCCTCCACACACGCACTTCATCTCCACCACATGTGTTGGTGCAGATGTGAATCATCTTTGCAAACAAACTGATTTCAAAGATGATTTCAAGAGTCAGTCTAATGAGCAGTGAATATGGACTGATTACTGTATTTGCAAAGAATCTTATTTTTTTCCCGTAACATTGCACTAAAGATCGGCCCAGTGCTTTCTCGTAGGCTTACAAATGTAAGTAATCAATGTGTTTGCGTAAATGTTTAAAGATGTCCACATTCATGTTTATGAATCAATGGACTCCTCATAATTGCTTTTGTGTGATCTGATAGACACAAACATAAACAGGACCCACCATATCTTAGAAGACTTCCTCATGGAATTTAGAAAAATGTGGTGATGAAAGAAACGTTTATACCACATCAAAAAATCTCATAGGAAGAATTACAGATGGAAGAATTCATGCTTGGATACATTCAGTTGTATATTTTTCTTTATTTGTAACATTGTCTTTGTGATTTAGTTTGTTTGCTTTATTGTGGTAAGAACACAACATGAGATCTACCCTCTTAACAAATTTCTAAGTGTATATTACCATATGGTTTACTATAGGCACAGTGTAGTACAGCCGATCTCAAGAACTTATATATGTCTTGCATAGTGGCAACTTTATAGTTATTAAACAGAAACTCCTCATTTTCCCTTCCCAGAGATTTAGGTGCTTAAATCTACTTCTAGATCTTCTTGACTTGCTGATTCTCAACGAGGCACTGAATTATTAGCTCACAACCTCACAATCATGCACAGAACAGATGCTTCTTGAGGTATGGTTGGGTGATAATATAGAGTCACCTACAGAGACCTGGCTTTGGCTTCTGACTGTCCTGGGTTCAAATCAAGAGTTTCTCTGCCTGTTAGTTGTTTGATTTTGGGCAGGTCAACTAGTCTCTGAGTTTCCGTTTCTTCATTTCTAAAATGGGGAATATTATTTACCTGGCAGGGCTGTTATGGGGATTGAATGAGACAACATTTTTAGAGCACCCCAAAGTTTTTGGCAAGTAGTAGATGCTCAACGAAAGGTCATTTCTTCCCATCCCCCTTTCTCTACCTGGAAGCTTGTTCTAACTCAGGTGTGAAAGAGAAGCAGAAGAGCATTCCTGGAGATATTTCTGGCTTACAGTAGTTTGGGAAAGCTAAGTAATTTATGAGACTAAGGGAGAGAGGAGGGGGCGCCATGATGATATTTTTGGTGTCTGCCCAGTGTTTTCTAAAACTTGGGCCAATTAATATTCCTTTAACCTGGAATGCTTTTCTTGCCTCTCCCTTTAAGTAGTTCATGTCCTCCACCAAACCTTTCTTGTAGGACTTTCCCAGCCAAAGTTGCTTATGAGCTTGTGCTCCTCTGAACTTCCATACATCTCTCACACAGAATCATCACATTTGTCCTTGTGTCCTTTCATAGCTGTTGAAGCCTTGGCTTATAGTTTTTACTGAAGTCTATGTGTAGTGAGAGCCAAGGCACCTCCATTTCATCATTGCATATTGGACACCTAGGGGACCTGGCAAGGGACCGTATATGGCAAGTCATCTGGGTTTGGGGATCGAAGACCTGGGTTTGAGTCCAGCTTTATTGTTTATTGTGTGGTATCAGGTAAGTCCCATAGATTTTCCTAGAATGTGTTTCCTTATTTATGAAATGTTTATAATAATCCCATTGGCCATTTAAAAAAATAAATGTCCTCAAATTCTATTCAAAAGGGGTGCAATATAAATAAAATGAATGGAATGGTTTCTACTCTACCTTCATTGAGGAACTGTTGGTCAGCCATGGCAGATCACGGCTGTGAGAGTATTTGATGAATAATAAATGCGGTATCGACACTATGTATAGTTATTAGGCACTCATTAAATATCTCCTGAATCAATGCTTAATGCAAAGAAGATGTCTTTCCCTTTCTCTTTTATTGGCCTGGGAAGAAGGGTCACAGCTTGATAACATGCTTGGGGAAAGGGGAGCAACAACTCTTATGGGAAAG
Organism: Balaenoptera borealis; assembly: GCF_965194805.1. Lineage (NCBI taxonomy): Eukaryota > Metazoa > Chordata > Mammalia > Artiodactyla > Balaenopteridae > Balaenoptera > Balaenoptera borealis. Next base: position 83,410,060 of record NC_138871.1, on the reverse strand, counting down.
AGACAGTCAAGGGAAGGTGGCAGCGTCGGACACACAGTAAGTCTAAATAAATATATGTGGAATATGGTTGATTAGGTAAACAGTAGAGTGGTTGGGGAAATATGTCATAATATAGAAAAATGTTGAGAGGTCAAAAGAAGCAATGTGAGCATTGATTAGACTCTTTTCCCCAACTCCGACCTTCCTTGTTCCCTTTCCATGCATCATTTTTTGGTACAGCACTTTACACCTATTTATTTGTTCATTTTTCTATGTGTTTATATTTGTTTATCTGATTATTTAGTTAGTTTAACATCTCTCTCCCCTTGCTAGATGATAAGCTCTAAGAGGCGATGATTTTTGATCATTTTCCTTACTTGCATATCCATGGTGCCTAGAATAATGCCAGGCTAATGCCTGGCACAGGGCAGGTGCTCATAAATGCTTGTAGAATGAGTCATGATGAATTTTACTGTCTTCCTATATTTCACTACATCATCCTTCTGGTTTCCTACTTATCTCCATCTTGGATTATCTTGTCTATTTATTTGCTTATTTGTTTGTCATTTTTTCCTTTCCAATTGAGGCTCAGCAGTGATCTGAGTACAGACAGCTCGGGATTGAATTCTGGTGCCATCACTGACTAACCGTATGGCCCTGGGCAACTTGCTTATCTGTTCAGAGCCTCAGTTTCCTCGGCTGTAACATGGGGATAATAGCAATTCCTGCTCCCAAAGTTGTTGTGAGGATTGAGTTTGTTAATGCACACAGGGTACAACACCAGGCACATAGTAAGTGCTCAGTGAAGGGTTATTATTATTGAAGTATAAGTAACAAGAAAGCAGGGGCACTGTGTCTCTTACTTATTCTGCTGTCCTTGGTGTCGAATACACAGTCACCACTCACTAAATATTGATGAATAAGTGAATAAATATGTCAAAACAAGTAGTTGTAATATAGACATTTGCCTTAACAGTATCGGACATATAAGGAATTTTACTGAACAAACATTTTTGAAAAGTGCCTGCTATATGCCAGGCACTGTGGGGAAATGCGATGATTCATCTATTCATTTATTTATTATTATCTAGATGCGAGCATCTCAGGCTGAATCCATGGCCTCAGAATGTCAAGGATTTATGGGCTCCAGTGAGAAACGGTGATCTGGACCAGTTCTGGCATGGTTGCCCTTTGATAATGCCCTGAACCAGTGTTCACGGGACACTAACCCACACCAGGTCCTTATCGGGCCGCAGGGATGCAGTGATGGAAAAGGCCAATCCCTGCAGCAAAGAGCTCACGGCATGTGTTTGATGTGAAAGAGACAAACAGGGTGCACTGGGGTGCGTCTATGGTAGAGAAAAGGAACGGGGCTTGGGGAGCACAGAGGAGGCATCTAGATGAGAATTGAGGGTGCAGAGGGTGAGATACAGCTTCCAGTGTTACTCTCAGGAGCTTCACATACAGACAGTTCAGGCCAACCTCAGCAATGGTGGAATGCCACTCTGAATCCTTGAAAAGGAACTAATTATAGGACATTTTCCCCCTGCAGGCAGTTGTATTCTCTTCTGAAAGTACACCATCATCACACTCCTCATAAAGGGTTGTGATTTTCTATTTGTCTGTTTTATTACCCACTACACTGAGCTCAGTGAATATTTGTTGAACCAAAATAAATCAAATTCCCAAGTGTATTAATTTCCTAGGTTGCTGTAACAAAGTACCATAAGCTGGGTAGCTTAGAACAACAGAATTTTGTTGTTCCTCATTTCTGAGGGCTAGAAGTTCACTGTCAAGGTTTGGCAGGACCATGCTCCATCTGAGACTCTGGAATCCTTGCCCCTTCCTAGCTTCTGATGCTTTGCCAGCCATCTTGGGCATCCTTTGACCTGTAGGTGCATCACTCCAATCCTCTGCCTTCACGTGCTGTTCTCCTCGTGGCTTCACATCATCTTCCCTCCGTGCATGTCTGTCTCTATGTCCAAGTTTCTCATTATAGGACACCAGTCATTCAGATTAGGAGCCACTCTTAATCAGCTCATCTTAACTTGATTAAATCTGCAAAGACCCTATTTCCAAACAAGGTCACATTCTGAAGTCTGGGGGGTTTGGATGTCAGCGTATCTTATTTTAACGGGACACAATTCAACTCGTAACACCAGGCTGGGGAGCTCGTGGATTTTGGGGATGAGCAAGAAGGTTAGCATTGCAGGGGGCTGCAGAGGACATGCATGAGGCTGGGGGCTTCGTGCAATCCTCACCAGAACAAGGAAGCCTATGGGAAGACAGTCTTTAACCAGAGAGTCAGACCTACCTTTGGAGGCTCTGCTACAGATATTCAGCTGAACCTTACCGGAACTTGGCTTTCTAATTTCTGAGTCCAGCCTGTTATTTAACAGGACCTAACATCTGTCCAAAGGGCTAGAGTCTGTTCCTGCCTTCCGGGCTCCACTTGACACCTGAAACCCGAGGAAGACACTCTCTGACTTCAAGCCTTGGCACTAGACAGCCTCTTTAGGCATCTGGATCAGTTCAAACCAGGTCTGATTTCACCTTGCCTCTGTGGGCTCCTAACAGTAGTAGAGGTAGCAATATGGCTTCCTCTAGCAGAGAACACAATAGTTACCTCGTCTCTGGTCCTCTGACAGCCCCACTGTTGGGGCTTCACTGGGGTAGGGTGGAGATCATCTCCTTGGAATAGAACAAAGAATGAAGCCTGGAGAGTTTATATTGACACACACACGGCCACACAGCTAGTAAGTGGTGACGTCGGGGCCTGAAGCCTGTTGCATGGGACTCCGCAGTCTTTATGTTCATCTACCCTACTTCCCTTCAGCCAAAGGCTTGGGGGCAGCTCTAGGAAGGTTTTGACCCCTATTCCTGTCATTATCCAAATAAGCCATCCTCTTAAATGGCCACCTGCCTCGCCTGAATCTTTCTGTCCTGTTGGTCCTCAAACCAGAGGACAGGGGTGGTGAGACAAAGACAGCCCGGGTCATGGAACACTCGTTCCTCTGTTCTACGCGGTGTGGCTCTCTGGGTTTGAGCCGTCGGCTGCTGGTGCAGGGGCGCTAGGATGCTCATGTTCTCCAGAAAGTTCTCTGGCCTTCAAGGCTGTGGGGGAATTCATCACTTTTCAAAGTAATCGGAAGATTGACCTTCCAGAATCCTGCCCCCCTCCCCCAGTTACCTCTCCATCGCCTCCTATGAGATCGCTGTCATCAGTGGTGTTCTGAAGGTTTCCAGTGTCGAGCAGCTAAAGATAAACGAGAGCAGTGAGCTGGACCAACACACGTTCTGCAGAGAGAATTCATTCACGGGCGAGGTCTGAAGAGGAGTCACTTTTGCGGCTCTGGTTCCTGCCGCTCTGACTCTCCATCATGGACCATAGGATGCGTGTGGGCTGGGAGGGCATGGACCACAAGGGCTGTTTTTGTCAGCCAAGCCGCAGGAGGGAGCCGCACGGCCCCGGGGCCAACCTCAGCCAGCCACAGGGGCCGGTTCTCAGGAGCGAGCGGGGGGCCAGCAGGACTGGGGTTTCCGCTTTCTCACAGGAAGCCTCAATTGCTCTCCTCGGGACCGCAGGGGCCTTGCTGAGCAGCGGTGACTCAGCTTCCTGTGTGCTCTGGCAGGCGAGGAGGACCCCTGACGGCGCAGGGCCCCTTTTGCCTGTGTGTCCCCTCCCATCCACTTTCTGCTCTAGAAAACCTCCAGGAATGATCCAAGTCTCTGTTTACCGGAAGCCTTGTTGAGAAAACCAGTTCGGACTTCACATTTCTACAGCATTTGTCACCTTATGAAAACATTTTCTCACACATTGGTTCATCCAATGGTCACACAGACTCTGAGACTGTAGGGAGGCCATTGTCACCACTGTTACACAGATGAGGAAAGTGGGACTCGGCCAGTGAAGGGGGTTGGCCAAGGCCTCGTCGCTTATTGGTGGAGGGTTGATGCTCGAGCCCAGGATTCTAGAATACTCATTCAGGACCTTATTGTACTTTCTTGGGTGGCACTCGGCGTTTCGCCCTTATCGTGCTACAGGTAAAATGCTTGTTGACTGAATGACTGACCGTAATTTCCATCCATCGTGAGATGGACCCTTAGGGCTCTAAGCAAGCTACCGTGGGGGAGTGGGAAAGACACGGGCTTTGGAGAGACAACCCAGGTGCAAGTTACACTAAGACCCACATTAGCTACATGATTTTAGGTAAGGTTCAAATTCTCTAAACCGTAGTTTTCTCTGAATACAGAGGATAATAATGATGATTTTTCAGGGCAGTTCTAAGATTTGAATGAGATAATACGGATCAAGGGATGGCATAGTATTTGCTATGTAGAAGTTGTGTGGCTATGCAAGGTTCTTTCCATTGCCCTCATGGTGATGCTTAGCTTCAGAAACTCGTTAAACAAATCTTGCAGACATTTTCTTTATATATGGGACAATGCTTTTGCTTAGTAACCTCTGAAAAATTAAGGACACAAAGGTACAAAGCAAATAAAGTCTGGTCCTGGCTCATTTAGCCACTATAATCAAGAAATGAGCTATACCCTATATGAGGATTTCCCAGTTCTGTACTCTAAGTTCTGGGTACCAAGATTTCTCATCATTTCTTTTGACTTATTTTAGATAAACATTTCTGGCCTTGTAAACAGAGTGGAACAACAGCCTGCATTTCAGATTCTCTGTCTGTGTTTCTTACTCCTCACTGGACGATCTGACTTTCATTGCCCCTTGTTCTTGCTGACCTGCAAGGGGTCACAGAGACACTCATCAAGATGAGGAAGAGGCATGGGGTCTGAAATGTCAGATGCAGAAATAATACTTATATTTCAAGAATATGCCTAAGCAGTCAAGATGCTATGTCTTTAAAAGTGCCCTTTATTTCACCAATTGGATGTTTTCTGTGATTTAACAATTTTTTTCTTTGAATAGAATATATGTCTATTGGTGTTAATATCTTAGATTTCAAATTACTTACAGCCAGGGACTATATTATAGTCATCACCATATTCCCAGGGCCAGGGTCACTCTAGATTTTCAATGACTGGTTCTTGAATGAGCAAGGGTCATGCACTCATTCATTCATTTTACAGAAATAGACTGTGAACATTCCTGAGCTGTCATCCAGGTGGATAGGATAGCATACTGCCTTAAGGAGCTCAAGGAAAGAGTGTTATTCAAGTGTTATTCAATCTGAGAGGTGAGTGTGACTCCTCACGGAGAGGAGAGATGTGTCAGGAGATGAGATCAGGCAGAAGGGAGCAAGTAGAATGCACAGCTGTTCAAGGGGGTGACTGTGAATGAATCAAGTAAGTCTCCTTATTGGGAGCTGATCGTGTGATCTTGCAGAGGGACCTGCCACCTTGAACAGCCCCAAACTGAATGAAATAGGAGTAATTACCACCATGGAGAGGCTAGCAGATGAGGGTGGCCTCTGGGCAATCAAGACAAGTTACTCAGGACAAATACAGTCCTATGTTCACATCTAGGACAGGGGCTGATGTGATTAATATCTGCAGAGAACCGGGGAATATTGTGATCCTATCTGCTAATGGGGACTTTCAAAGTGATGGACCTACTGCTGGATGGAGCATGAAGGGTGTAATCAGTTCTGGGGAGATGTTTACTTTGTGGTTTAGTGACCCTTTCCAGGGCCTCCTTCTTTATTATTTCTTGATAAAGAGGATTTAAATAATTCAAAATTATTGTATTTTTTTCTTTTCAGAATCACACTGTGATGGGAAGTGGGAGAATGTGTTTGAAGTCTACATAGTTGTTTACTCTTCGTTCATTTAGTACATTTTATTGAGCACCTCTCCTGTGCTGGTCTTGAGTTGGGCTTGGGATTCAAAGGTGGGCAAAAGTCTGTCCCTTCACTTTAAGGATCTCCCCAGTGGAGGAAGAAAGTGACTCATAAGTAATGACAATGCATTGTGGTAAGTATAGAAGGGGAGACAAATAAAAGAGGGCAGAGGAAGGAGTGATTAATTGTGTTCTTAGTAGTCAGGAAACCTCACAGAAGATGTGTTGGGCTTTAAGGGATGAATAGGAGTTTTCTGGTGGAGAAGAAGAAAACATTTTAGGTAGTGAAAATGCCATGAACAGTTGCACAAGGGCAGTAAATTCATGGTTTGGGAAATAATGAATTAGAGTACCGTAGCTAGAGTTGTGTTGCCAGCTCAAATATAGGCAGCCCATTAGATGTGAGTATCAGATAGACAGTGAATACTTTTTTAGCACGAGTATGTCCCAAATATTGCACGAGACAGGCTTATACTGGAAACATTATTTGTTGTTTCTCCAAGGTTCAGATTTCATTGAGCATCCTATATTTTTATTTGCTAAATCTGGTGATTCGAGACTAGAGTACAAAGCAGACGAGACCATATTACAGAGGTCTTTGAAAGTCATGCTTGAAAGTTTTGACTTCAGTCTTGTGGGGTGGTCTTGGAAGGTTTTTAAACTGAGATGTGATATAATCAGATTTCTGATATTATGCTGGCTTCATGGAGGATGATCTAGAAAGGGGGAAACTGGAAGCAAGGACATTGATTTAAATAGAGAGAAAGGGAGTTTTGAACCAGGGTTACAATCAAGAGATTCTCAGGCAACAGACTCCAGGGATATTTTGGAGATGGAAGCTACAGGACTTGCTGAGAAAGGCTGAGTGTTTATGCTGCCAATCCTTTTTTGTTACAGGCACGGTATATTTTTCCTTGAAAGTTTATGACCTTCTGAACATACACTCCCAACAGTCTTGGGACTGGAGATTGTCTGGAGACTGGAATTCTGTGCCATTTGCCACATGGCTCAGCTCTTCGTTTCTTTAAAACATATACTCAGGCTAAACTCTGAGCCAGTTCATCACAACTTGATTAAGTGGCTAAGTCCACACTGGGCACAGGTGGAAACACTTAGTGCCATAACTTTAGAAGAGTCTATAAAAAAGAATGTCTTCCATACTTTCTTAGGAGAGATTTACTTTTTGAAGAAAGTGTATATTTTGGAAGGGGAAGGACATTGTTTATTTCTGACATTAAATACACCTCCAAGGTTATAGAATGTATTTGGATTCTCTAGACTGGTTGCCAAGAACTCACAGAATCGTGTTAGAAGAAATTGTTTGGTTACTTTCCTCCTGTTACAGCTGGAGAAGCTGCAGCCCAGAGAAGAGATGCGACCCACCCAGAGGGTGGCAGAACTTGGACGAGGGGAGAAGATTCATGACTCCCAGCTAAAATGAAACAGGAATTCTTTAAACATTTAGAGTTTGGAAACACAGTGTCATTCTTTTTCTCTATAACTACCAAATTACAAAGAATTTCTCCTTGAGATTTTTCAATTTGGACGAAAGTATTAACACAAGTCTTTTTTTAAAAGGGATTTCATGAAATTGTGTCATTTGAGAATAACCACATCTTATTCCTATTGACAGCCCTTTTGAAACAGATTGACCCAGCCTAATTCCTGAAGGTTTTCAAAGATTTTGGAACTCGGAAAAAGAAAAGTTTATATAAATAGGAAATAATAGTTATTTGTTGAATGCATTCTCAGCTGTAAGACTCTCACATTTTGGCAAAGGCAAGTTTTCCTTTCAATAGATCAACATTCAGAGCCAAGTTGTGTTTAAAAAGAATAAAGCAAAAAGTACTGTATTTACATTTCAAGGATGAAATGTCTTTCCTCCTTAGAAATCTTGAGGAATGCTCTCTGGGACCACCGCCTGGCCTGCCTCTGCTTCATTAATTCCAGGGAGACCTTCACTGCCAGACATCCCAAGGTAATTCCTCATTCAGGTTTGAGGGATTTGCTCCCGATAAAAAGACTTATCCAAATTCTCCCTCCTTTCCTCAGCAATGAGATACCACAGCCCACTGAGATACCACAACGGGTCCTGAGCTCTGAGTTGTCTACTCCGCAATCAATCCTAATAGAAGATTTGGTTTTGTTTCTAGTATCTTGGTCACTGGATATCTTTTCTTTCATATCCTATATGTGGCACCTCCCAGCCCCTTCTGAGATAGAGAGGGTGGGGACGAACAAAGGGCAGTGATTCTGGAGTCAGTGGGGCCCTGGGGCCATGTTCTTCACCGAACACATTTTCCTTTCACTGCCATCCGTCCTTCGTGGGGATTTGGAACATTCTCTCTTCCCTGTTAATGTTGGTGAAAAGTGTTATAAGACCCCAAGTGCTAATCACCAAGTGAGGAACATAGACAGTTAGGGCCCTCAGATGGCTCTTAGGGATGGTATACAGCAGGGGTCCCCAACTCCCGGGCCACGGACCAGTACTGTCCATGGCCTGTTAGGAACTGGGCCGCACAGCCGGAGGTGAGTGGTGGGCGAGCGAGCAAACCTTCATCTGCTTCTCCGCGTCGCTCCCATTACCGCCTAACCCATCCCCCCTCTCCCCTGTCTGTGGAAAAATTGTCTTCCACGAGACCGGTCCCTGGTGCCAAAAATGTTGGGGACCGCTGGTATACAGTATACGCTCTAAATAAGATGGTCCGTGATCCATCAGGCCTCTGCCAACCTCACCCCACACACCTGCCCTGCCAATTCCTCGTACTATACCCCATTTATTTATTTAGCAACGTGTCTTGAGTATCTTTCATACACCAGGCATGGGGCCTGGCAATGAACAAAACAGGCAAGCGCTAGCCCGATATTTCTCCCACTGGATTTACTGATAGCCAAGGGCCCCCCAATTCTTGTTATGATGTGAATTCTATGAGAATTTAACAAATTTCTCTCTTCATTTGATGGTCATCTAAAAATGAACATAAAATATAATCTGGAGTGATTGAAAGTTTGCCTTAAAACAGTCCTATTGCAGGATCTTGGTGTCCAGGTTTACACTTGTGTTACTGAGCACATCAGGGCCAATGATCATTAAACTGATGGTAAACTTTCAGTGTACTGTCTGTCTCTCAAGTTGGGGGTCTCTGGACATGTCCTTGAGCTCTGACAAGGTTCTTTTTCTCTAAATGGGTTTCACATATTTTTCAAGTTTAAGAAGCACTGGTCCAATAGCAGCACCAGAATGGTTGTAGTTGCCTGCAGCCATCATGCTCTTCCCAAACTTGGATCACTCAGGTCTCACGGGAGGCAGGAAGATGGTCCCCCAAAGATATCCACGCCCCAATACTTGTGAATATGTTACATTACATATATATAGCTGGACTTAAGGGAGATTATCCTGCATTGTCTGGTGGTCCCAATGTAGTCACGTGGGCCCTTAAAAGTAGAAGACAGTTAAAAACAGGTACTCCAACAAATACGTGTCCATGTGTGTTCACACCTGCAGTAATCACAATAGTCAAAAGGTGGTAATAGCCAATGTCCATGAATGGATGCACAGATAAACAAAATGTGGTATATACACACATTGAAATATTATTCAGCCATAGAAAGGAATGAAGTAGTTCTACATACTACAGTATGAATGAACCTCTGAAACATCATATTATGTGAAAGAAGCCAGACACAAATGTCACATATTGTATGACTCTGGATATGAAATATCCAGAATAGGTAGTTCCAACAAGACAGAAAGCAGATTGGTGCTTGCCAAGGACTTGGGGGAAGGGGTATGGGGAATAACTGCTTAATGGGTAAGGGGTACTACTTTGGAGTTGTTCTAACTAAAAAAAATGTCTTAACTTATTAACAATGAGTTTTACCATCCTTTTTTATACTGTGCAATGCCAGTTTTAAATGCAAATATATAAGAGCATTTAAGCTGTACGAAGAATTCCCAAAATTACACAATTTGTATTTTATAGCTGATATATTCAAGTTCAAGGAGAAAATGATTAAAAATTTCAAGTGGTGACAGCAGAGCGCTGGGACCTTCTGAATGTGGGGTCCTGTGTGGTTGCCCAAGCTGTACCCCTTGAAGCTGGTCCTGAACACACTGCCTTTTCTTTCCTGGATCACATCCCTGTCTCCTTGACAACATTCCTTGCATCTCTAAGATAAACTATGTTCACATGAACCCTTGTCTCAGGTTGCTTTGAGAGGGAATCCACACTCTGTCCCCATCCCTGTATTCACAGTGCTCAAGGGAGAGGATAAGGAAATGCTTGGAGAAGTGAGCCTTGTGCTTTGGGAGAGGCCGTGGGCTGCGGTGGTTACAGAAGCCTCCCTGGAGAAGCTGGGAATGAGTCGCAACTTCCAGAACATGTTAGTTGGGAGACAGTGGAGGGGATTCTGTGTTGGGACTGAACAGTGCTATTAGTGACATAGGGACAGCCTCTGTAGCTACTCCAAACCAAGTTTCAAAAGCTCTCGTGCACATGATCACATGCAAGTCACAGCAAAACATATTAGGCAAAGAAGGTAGATGGAATTATATTTCCCCTATAAATGAAGACACTCAACCCCAAGTATCTGAAGCCCAAAGGAATAGTGGATTCATCACAGGAACCAAGTTCTTTTGATCCCAGAACCCGTGGTGCCTCACCAGGCCGTGTAACATCTGAAGATGAGGGGCCACGTGGATTAGGTCAGAGGAGCCATAGGTTTCTGCGCTCACACGCATATGTGGACGGCCGGGTGCTACTTCTCTTGTTCTGTATAAAAGGTGCAGAGAAGTTAACTGAGGGACCCAAGATCCTGTATTTAATATACATTCAAACTGATTTCTGTGAAAGAAGCACTGACTTTGGCCATTTTGGCTAAAAGCATCTTTTCTGGAACTGTGACCCAAATAAATGTGGGAGCTCTCTGCCTTTACTTCTAATTCTGATTTTGCAAGGAGCGTCCTGCTAGGAAATTATCTTGGGGTTGGGGGCGAGGAAGGGGTTTCGAAAGAGAGAAAGAAACAAGATTTCAGGGTCACAGCTGTCAGCAACCCAGGGTGCCTAAGGGTCTGGGCCAGTGGGCAAGGGTCCCGGAGGAATGGAGTCCAAAAGCCTGTGAGTTTTCTCTTGAAAACTTCTCAACTTTTCCTGTAACACCCAGAAAAAAGAACCAAAACATGCTGTAAGTTATCTTGTTCTAAAACTTCCTCTCTTTTTATTTTCCTAACTTCTGTAAAAATAAAATAACTTTGACACGGCAGTCATTTGTGAAAATACAAGTCAATGAAATGGAATTTATAAACTTTAAGTGAAGCCAATGTTTGGATTATCTTGTTTCAATTAAGATGCTGTGCTTTTTGCCTTTTAAGAGTGAGGATTCTGTCGTGTTCTGTATTTAAATACACTGTGCCGAGGTTAACTTTTGAACAAGCAGAAAATGGAAGGAAAGGGGAAGTTACTAGAAGTAAAAGGGGAGGGGGAAGTGGAGTGATGCAACGGAATAAGCACAGGTTTCGAGTCAGAGAGGCCTGAATTCAAATCCTGGTTCCATGCTCGCTAGCTGTGTGATGTTGGGTAACTTACTTAACCTCTCTGAGCCTCAGTTTCCTTATCAATAGAATAAATATAATTATACATACAAATTTGGTTGTGGGGGGTGATTAAATGGGATAATGTATGTAGTTTTGCCTGGTGCAGAGGAGGCCCTCGGTAAATATTGAATTTATTCATTCATAGTAACTCTTGAAATTATTATTATTTTTGACTGTCTGTGGATCACTCCCCAATTTTCAGTGTACCTTTGAGAATCTATAGTTATCTAGGATACTTTCATTCTATTGTGGCCTCCTAGACCTAATTTTCCAAGCAATTGATTTCAGCGCCTTTAATTATGCTGGCCCTTATCTCAGGAGTTGAGAGCGATCCTTCCTTCCTCCCCACCTCCTTCTTTCCCTCCTTCCTTCTTTCCTTCCTTCCCTCATCCATTTGAAAATGGAAATTAAAATTCTATGATATTCCAGGCACTGGGTTGAGAGTGAAGGCTATGAGGTCAGGAAGACTTGGTGTTGGCCCCTGGGAAGTTCATAGTCTTGAGGGAGAGACACAGGGGAGGGAGTGGGGGAAGTGGAGAGGAGTGGGCTTCCCCAGGAGGGATGGCGTTTTCCTGAAGACTCTAAGGACTTATGTGGAGAATCATGGCGGGGCCACCCCAGGAAGAGGGAGTGGTAAGGACTGAAGGACGGAGGCCTGAAGACACCAGGTTGCTCAGGGACCAGCAAGGAGGTTAGGATGGACAGAGCATGGGTGCCAAGGGGCCCGAAGGAGGTGAGAACTCAGGGACCAGAAGGCACCAGACAGTCACAGACATCGTATGCCTTTCCAAGGTGTTTAGACTTCACTCGGCCGGCCACAGAGAGGGAGAGCAGGGTGTAAAATTGGCCAGAGGCATGTGTTAATTCCATCAGGGAACAGATTTGAGGGCTTGGTGGTGTCAGGGAGATCAGTCAAGAGCTTATTTTCAAATCCAGCTGAGTGATGAGGAGGGTTAGAGCTTAGCGATGGTGGGAACAGCTCCACCAAGAAATGGTGCGGTTGAGGGGGTGATGAGGAAGGATCTGGAGCATCCCAGGTTAGAGTGGGAAAGCTGTGGGGAGGGGGAGCTTCTCCTAACTTCCTCTAGAGCGGAGGCTCTTCTCCGTGTAGAAGGGATTGTCTTACCCCAAGAATGACCTGGGAACTGCCCGATTTCAGAGCTGGGCTTTCCAGGTCCAGGTCCGATATAAACATGTGTTGAATGAACGGATGCTGGAAATGACACTCATGCAGGAAGCCAAGAGGAGGGCTGGCGGGCTGTTTTGAGCCCATCTTATTGTTCATCAGCCTTTGTAACCAGTCACATGCTCTGTTCCTCAAGGTCATCCTCAGCATCTCCTCCTGGGGCCCCTGTGCCCTGGCCACGAGCTAAGAGAACAATGTGAATGCGGTGGGGCAGCTCCCAACTCCCCTCGCACCAGAATCTCTCATCCGCAGCAGACCTGGATCTGTGTCTTGTTATTTCAGTGCAGAATCCTGGCTGCCCTAGTACTGCATCAACTCAGCCGGCTGGCTGGGACCCCAGGTCTGTTTGGGTTGGAAATTGCATGTTGTCCTTTTTGTAAAGTAGGACGATCTGAAGCTCCTTCCTAGGCAAACCCAGGCTCAGATCATAGGCCTATGGCCCATTTGTCTCTGAGCAGAAGGGAGGAGCCATATCAGGATTCAAAATCCAAGTAGGGTTCTTTAGTTTCACAACTAATGCACACACCATCACTAAGTCCACGATTACTCTCTAACTGGTAATTTAAAATTCTTCCATTCTGGTTCCTCACCAGCCATATCATACAGTGCCATGTTGTAGATAGAGCACATTTTTCCAGCCTAGGGAAATCTGGGTTTAAGTTCTGGTTCTGTCACACATTATTATTGGTGAGGCCTTGTGTGGATCTCTTAGAATCTCTGTGCCTCGGTAGTCATAGGACAGCACAGGGTAGATGTGGATATCGATGGACAAGGAGTTATGTGCCTTTCGCTGTGTTTGACTTGGCCCATCTTTCATGAGCGGGGTGCATGTGTATCACCACTCCTCTAACTTCTCAGAACTCCAGCAGTGTAACATCAGAAAGTTTAATGACTCACCTTTGAAGTCAAGTTTCTTGAGGCTTTATTTATTTATTTGAAGTTTAGTTGATTTGCAATGTTGTGTTAATTTCTGCTGTACAGCAAAGTGATTCAGTTATACATACATATATATATATATTCCTTTTTATATTCTTTTCCATTACGGTTTATCACAGGATATTGAATATAGTTCCCTGTGCTATAACAGTAGGACCTTGTTATTTATGCATTCTATATATACTAGTTTGCATCTGCTAACCCCAAACTCCCACGAAGACATGATTTATATTCAGTAAATTTCTTCCTTATTAGGTATACAGTTCTATGAATTTTGGAAAAACCTGCATATAATTTTGTAAACACCACCATGGTCAACACATAGAACATCTGCATCACCCCAAAATGTTCCCATATGTCTTGTTTGTCGTCAATACCTTCCTGCCATCTGCAGCCCCTAGCAGCCATTGATCTGTTTTTTATGCCTATAGTTTTGCTTTTTCCAGAATGTCATATAAATGAAATTATACAGCGGGTAGTAGCTTGAATCTGGCTCATTTCACAGAGCATAATGCATTTGACATTTGTTTATGTTGTTGCCTGTATTAGTAGTTTCTTTCTAATGCTGAGTATTATTCCATTGCGCGGATGGACCACCATTTGTTTATCCATTCACAGTTGATGACATTCAAGTTGTTCTCAGTTTTTGAAGACCATGAGTAAAGTTGCTGCAAATATTTGCATGCAGGCTTTTGTGTGGTTGCATGTTTTCGTTTCTCTTGGGCAAATTCCTAGGTGTGGGATTAGTGGATCTCATGGTAAATCCGTGCTTAAGTTTATAAGAACCTGCTAAACTTTTAAAAAATGTCTGTGTCATTTTAACAATTCACTGTTTTGAAAATTAAACTTTTATTTTGAGACCATTGCAGATTTCTATGCAGTTGTAAGAAATAATACAAAGAGATCCTGAAAGCCCGTGTATCCTGTACTCCATTTTCCCCGGTGGTAACATCTTGCAGAACTGTATAGTACGATGTCACAGCCTGAATACTGAGGTCACTGCAGTCAAGATCTAGGACGTTGCTCCCACCGCCAGGGTTCCTTATGTGGCCCTTTTCCAGCCCCCCGCCTCCCTCCTAACCCAGCCCCTCTTTAACTGCTGGCATCTAGTAATCAGTTGTCCATTTCTATAATTTTTTCATTTCAAGAATGTCATATAAATGGAATCACACAGTTTGTACCCTTTTGGGATTGGAATTTTTCACTCAACACAATTCCCTGGAGAGTAATCAGGTTGTTCCATGTATCAATAACTGTTTCATTTTATTTCTGAGTGGTTTTCCATGATATGGATGAATCCCAGTGTGTTTAACCAGTCACCATTGAAGGATATCCACGTTGTGTTTCCAATTTTAGGCTATTACAAATAAAGTTGCTATAACTATTCGTGGATAGGCTTTTGTGTGAATATAAGTTTTCATTCTCTGGGATAAACATCCAGATGCAATTGATGGGTCGTATGGTAGTTACATATTTAGTTTTATAGGAAACTGCAAAGTATCTTCCAGCCTGGGTGCACCATTTTTATATTCCCACCAGCAATGTATGAAAGATTCAGTTTCTCCACATCCTCATTAGCTTTTTACTTTTTCAGTTTCTCATGGAGATTTACTTTCGCCAAAGGGATCAACAACATGCCCTTGGATTCGTCATTTCTACTATTTAAAACTATTATTTTTGTTAATCTCTTCTTTATGTAGCTCAGTGTCCCTTAGGTGAGGTGTTGTCGGAAGTCAGACCAAACAAGGATAAAAGTTTGTGTTCCCGGTAAACTGGTGAGTTTGATTTGACACCCAGAGCTAGTCAAGGCATACAATTTCCCTTTTCAACTTGGGTGCCAGGATGTTCAGTACCAACTATTACGTTCATTGTCAGGGTCTCCCATTAACCTCCTTTCATTGCTTGTTCATATCCTTTTTATTATGCTAGCTATAAATATTTAGCTATAAATAATTCATTTGTCTAAAGTGCCTCAGGTCATCCCTTCTCCATGTTCCTATAGGCACTTGGCTTAGTCTATCATTGTGTTCACAAAAGTGAATTAAAGTCATGCTCACAGGGCTGTCTCACCCACTGTATGAAGAGCTCCTCCAGAATAATGCCCCCTCACTGTCCCATCCCCCCAAAGATACCCTATAAGTATTTATTTATTCATTCTTTAGCTATATAAGGAACATTTGCATGGATTTTCTATGGGTTTTGCTTCAAGAAATCATAGTTCAGAAGAAAAAGTTAATCTGTGAATCTGAATAGCTATAAAACCAGGCAGAATATGTTGATTAATTGAAAAGAATTCAGATGCTGAAGGAGTTCAGAGATGGGAGAAATTGTGTTTACAGTAGAGATATAGAAGGCTTATTTTAATAATTTTATGACTTAAAAAATTAATGTCTTTGGCACGAACCATTAAAATCCTTTCAGGGATTAGGTGGAGCGGTATAAAGGAGACGCCATGGGGAGAGGAAGCTGGGGTTATTTGGGGACATCTGGAGATGGGGCTCTGCCTGGTAGTCCTGGGAGAGCTGAGGGGGTAGCCAGGAGGGAAACCAGCTGGGGAATAGCCTTGCCTGTCTCAGGAAAAACCAACCAGAGGCGAGTGCCAGGAAGACTGGGATTCTGCGAGAAATGGGGACATATCCTGTCCATCTGAGATGACACTGAAGGACCCAGTGTTTTCAGAAATTTCAAGAGTTGCAGTAGGGAGGGTTTCAGAGCTCTGGGGCATCACAATTAGAATGTAAGGAGCAGCCTGCCCTTCTGGGGTCCCTAGACCCCAGGAGACACAGACCGATGGGGCTGCCTGACTACAAAGTCTCTGCTTGCTCTTCTGTCCACAGTCCTGCCAAGAACAATGAAGGCAACACACGGACGACCTCAGAGGAGCCCAAGGGACACCTTTCCTCACTGGTGTCTGATGCCTGAGCCAATCATTGGCATTGCTCTCTCTCTCTGTATATATATATTTTAACAGCTAAACCCCTAAACCAAACAAATGCAGAAGTGAAAGAAAGGATTTCTTGCGAAGCAAAGGGGGCCACAGCTCTGGTGGAAACAAAATTATTCTCATGACAAAGTTGTTGGTCCTCTGTGTTGTTCTCCTGTGCAGTCTTTTGACAGCTGTGGGCCGGGCTGGTCCTATACTGCGGACACTTGTGATCGGGTTGTAGGACGAGTAGGAGGAGTTCCTCTCTGAACGACCTTAAAGACTAGTGGTGCCTCTCCTGAGCGTTTCTTTTGTCTTTTAGTTTAATTTTTTTAAATGGGCATGTTGGTTTATTTATTTGTTTATATATTTATTTATTTATTTTTGGCTGCATTGGGTCTTTGTTGCGGTGCCTGGGCTTCTCATTGCAGTGGCTTCTCCTGTTGCGGAGCACGGGCTCTAGGCGTGCGGGGTTCAGTAGTTGTGGCAGTGGGGTCAGTAGTTGTGGCTCGTGCGCTCCGCGGCATGTGGGATCTTCCCGGACCAGGGCTCAAACCCGTGTCCCCTACGTTGGCAGGCAGATTCTTAACCACTGCGCCACCAGGGAAGCCCTCTTTGGTGTTTTAGATTCTCTGATCATAGTTGCCTCATTGCATGGACTGCTAGAAATTCAACGTTGATTTCTTTTTTTTTTTTGTAATAAATGTGGATGCAAAAAAATAAGGAAATCATTATTGGGTTTGGTTTACACTGGACTGATTTCCAAAGTTTGACCTCTACTGAAAAAAATGGATCCCACAGGAAATCATAATTATAGTCATGGTAATACCTAACATTCATTAATTAATTTACCAAATTTCAGGCTTTTTGCTAAGCATTTTACAAATATTAACTCAGTGTATTCTCATTACAACCCTATGTGTCAGATGCCATTATTGTCCAAATTTTACAGGTCACTGCACTGAGACACAGAGAAGTTAAGTAACTTTCCCCAAGTCCCACGGCTAATAAAAGACAGAGCCAGGATTTAAATTTAGGAAGACTCGTTTTTCTTGAAAAAACTTACTTTATTACTTACACATTATTATAATAAAATCCAACAAAAAAATATTAACAAAGATTTGGACTCAATGACTCCAAATTTGTCATTTAACATCTATGTGACCTTGTGCAAATACTTTACATTATTTGAAAATGGAGCTGGGTTGGTCTCCTGGGTTGGTCTGACGATTAAAGTAGATAATCTGGTTTAAATCGGGTATGTAAGATTGTTATAGTACCCGTTGACACTGTATAATTATATAATATTATAGTTATATAATATAATTATATTTTAAAATTAACTGATAGCAGAGAGAACTCTGGACAGAGGCGGTCTGGATCTAGTCTCAACTCCAAATCCTGTCAATCCAATGGGGTGTGATCTTTTCACAAGTTTAAATAAGATCTGGGATGTGAATGTGCTTTGTAAATGACAAATGGCTGAACAACGTCACAGGTCATCCCTCTAAAGAGGAAGTTAGACCTGCTGACTTTCAGAGTGCTTCCCAGGCAGGTGACGGGGACAAGCACTTCCACTGATTTTCTTCAGATTTTTTTTTTTAAACCCGAGTATAAGTAGCTACATGTAAAATGGGATGATTTATGTGGTTGCTGCAATTGGTCTTGCCCAGGATCTATGCAGGATTCTATTTTTATTCAGTTCTTATTTGGGTAAGTGGGCTTCTTTGAATGTCTTGCAGGCACTTCAAAAGTCAACATTTCTAAACATGAACTCACTTTATTTCACCTCAAATCTGATCCTTCCTAGATTTTCTCTAAAGTAATGGTACCACCATCTACCGTGTTGCCCAGAGAGAAATCTAGAGTCATCATTTGATTCAGCCTCTGCATTACCTCTGTCCCCAACCACAAGCGCACCCAGTGGCCAGTTCTGCTGAACCTGCCTCATAGCTTTTTCTGCAACATGTTCCTATTTCTCCTTTCCCTCTGCCAATGCAGTGCCTCATGTAGGAACTAGTTTCTAAAACTTCATTTCTAGTCCTAAAAACAAGTCATTTCTGTGATCATCATCATGCCCAACATTTATTGAACACTTGCTTTGTGCCATCGCATTTATATGTATAAGAATTGTATGTATGTGGGAGTGTATGTGTATGTATATGTATTTTTTCATTTAATTTGAAAAACACGTAGCATTTGCTATGTGTCAAATATTTAATATTTAAATATTTAAAATATTTTAATATTCAAGTATTTAATATTGAAAAAGTTATTTAAACTATTTAAGGACATTATAAACATTTATTCATTTAATCCTCACAACAACCCCATGAGGTCAGTACCATTATCTCCATTTTACAGATGAGAAAACTGAGAGAGATTAAGCAACCTGCCCAAGTTTACACAGATAGACAGTGGCAGAGCTCACATTTGAACCTGAGAAATCTGGCTCCAGATTCATGCCCCAGTACTTGGTGGAGAGCCATAATAAAAGCTACTGGTCTAATCAGTCAGGTGGAAAGGGTTGTGACTATGAAAAGAAAGCACAGGGAATTTGCTGGGGTGATAGAACTGCTGTGTATCCTGATTGTGATGGTGGTGGTTACACAAATCTACTCAGGTATTAAAATTCATGGAACTGTTAAAAAAAAACAACCTACTTGTCTAAATCAGGTACCTTTCCTGGCCTTCCAGAAAACACAGCAACTCTGTGAGGCGGATATTATCCATATTTCCCAAATAAGGATGCAGGTTTAAGGACCTTAAGGAGAGAGCCCAAGTCACACAAACAGGAAGTGAGAACAGAGGCGAGCCACCGGCCGTGTTCAGCCTGGCGAGGGTGTTGGTGCTGGAGCAGACTGTGGGTGCACATGCTGCTCTGTCTCAGTTCCTGGACTTGACCCTAGTATATTTTATTCTGAAAAGCAAACAAACAAAAGCGAGCCCATCAAATTCTAGAAGTCATTGAATCACAGAATTCAAAGATGAGCATGACCTGTCGGGGCTTCTTGTCGAGGAACTTCTGATTCAGATGAAATATCCCAGGTCCATGGAGCTTAAGAAGACCCTCCCAAAGTCCCACCACATTCAGGAAATATTAGGGTCAGTCCTGACCCCCATGTCTTCCAAAGTTAAACCCTGAGGGCATTTTGGCGTTGTTCTCTCTTTTCATGGCCAAATCCAAAGACATGAAAGAAGTGATGCACATATAGCTGTAATAAGCGAACATTCTTTCTCCCTGCACCACCCCCTTTCCTTTTCATCTGTTTAGTTTAAAAATTCCTATAATTGGTCACAAATTATCACATCACCTCTGCATTCTTATCAGGTTTCTGCAGTTGGGAGATAAAGACCCACACTATCTCCAAATCAAGAAGGCAGTTGCAGTGATGAATCTTTCCTTCCTAATTTAAGCTGAAACTGCAGAGTGGACCTCACGTTATAACCAGGGATGGGAAAGGGGAAAACCAGAGGGGAAAATGGTAGTGTCGCAGAGTTGATTAACCCTGTATGAGGGACTCCAACTCGGCCTCTGTGGCTCACCCAGGCCCTCCCCCTCTGACCTACTTTCTCCGGCCACCGAAAGAAGAGAGATGTTACACAGAGATGTTTTAAAGCGGGATCTGATAACATCTTGTCTGTTCCCACCAGATAAGCATTCCTAAGCCTGCCTCCGTCTGTCACTGCTTAGGAGGCCAAGGTGCTGCTGTAATCAATTGAAACAATAGCCTACTCTTAGTGTTCCCTCCATCCCCAGTATAGTTCAGGGTTTCTCGGTCTGGATTGAAAGGCCGACATTCTTGGTAATGAATAGGACATTTTAAATCACTAGTCTATGTCCCATAGGCATTCTGCCCAGGGACAGTTGAGGAGGGCAAGAGGAATGATAATAAGGGAACCCAAGAGTTCATTCTTACAAACTAAGGAGGCTGTTGGTGGTTACAGAGAAAACAATCTGACGTGTGTTCTTATTAATTCTCTGCCTGCGCATCTGGGACGAGCATGGAGATGCTAAAATTCAAGCCAGACTGCTCTGGCTCCCTTTGGAAACTGCTGGATCTAATCTTCAGAAATAACAGAGCACCAGTTTCTTTGTTTATTTTCCAGAGTAAAATACTAATTCATGTAAATGAATCATTGAACTAGGTCTGTTAGGCAACTTCTTATTTTCTTAATGATTCCCATTTTCTAGAAACCCAATAGCATGTTGCTAAAGATGCTAATCATCTAGATTTTTTTCATGTGTATTTGATGCTGGGTCCACACTTCTTATAATTCTCTTAATGGTTCTTATTCTCTCTTGCTTCTCTGTCTTTGAAACTTGATTTCCTTCTTCACCTGACCAATTCTTACGAATCTTTCAAAATGCACCACAAAACAAATGTTTTTTTTTTTTTAATTGTACTTCCAACTTCAAGATTATTTTTGAGATGGAAAAATTTATTTCCATCTCATAGGAGTTTTCAAGGTTTCCATTCTTTGGTGAAATAAAAGCCTGAACTTACTGTTTTCAATTGACAGATAACACACACCGTAAACTACATAGCAATTATCTTAAGCAGAGCTTGATAATATTTTATACATATCTGTGTAATAACCATGCAGATTAAAATGAAGAGAATTTCTAGGACCCATGATGATTCTTTTCTGTTCCTTCATCATCAATAACCCACCCCTGATACCAGTGCATTTTTGACTTCTGTCACCACCAATTAGATTGTCCTACTTTTGAACTTCATATAAGTGCAGTATGCAGTTTTTTGTGGTTGGTTTCTTTTGCTCAAAGTAACGTTTTTTAGATTCATCCATGTTATGTAGGCATCAGTGGTTGGTTGTTTTTTTATTGTTATGTAAGAGTTCATTATTTGACTATACCACAATTTATGTATCTATTCTTCTACTGATAATCATTTGCTCCCAGCTTTTGACAATTATGAATAAATCTGCTATAAATAAGCTGCTATAAATAAGCTGCTATAGATGTCCATATTTTTGTTGTTGTTGTTGTTTTGTCCATATTTTTTGATGGATAAATTACTTCTCTTGGGGATAAAACTCTAAGTGATATTGGTGATTTATAGGGTAGGTCTATATTTAGGTTCAGTAGATACAATCAAATAGTTATCCAGTGCGTTTGCACTAATTTATATTCCTAATATTTGAGATTTCCAGTTGTCCTGCATCCTCATCAAAACTTAGTACTAGAGTATTTTTTGTTAATTTTAGTTTATTTTCTTAGACAAGTGTTGGTATCTATTCATTTGCCTACTAGAAACTTGAGCATCCAGTTTTGCAAAGTGCCTGTGCAAATCTCTTGCCCTTTAAAAAAAAATAGAATTATTTGACTTTTTCTTATTGGGCACATCATTTGAACAGACACTTCACAAAAGAACTTTTGCAGAGCCAATAAACCCTTGAAAACATGGTCTTTTCTTTAACCAACCTCAAAAAACAAAAAAAGGTAAGATCTGTCTTGGGCAGGTCTCTGCCACAGATAGGCACTGGCCTTGTTCTCTGTTTACTAGCGTTGCTATTGAAATTCTTTTTGAGCTAGAGCTACAGCTGGAGAACAGGTGGGCCTGAGCAGATCTCAGCCTAGTTCCCAGGTTCTAAACACTCACCTGGCGCTCCTCTGCTCTGAAAAGATGACAACTTCCTTTAAATCTACTTGTGGTTTTCCTGGTATTTGAAACTATTATAAATTATGATGTAAAAATGCCATTTTCAGGAGGCAGTGTTCTGCTTCTCTCCACTCCTATTTATTGGGGTTTCTTGTATAATTAGGCAAAAAAAATTATTATTTTAACAATTAACACCAGCATTCCTTTGTTTGAAAGTAATATTTTGACAAGTGGTTGGTGTAGAAGGGGTACTGTGTTGTCAAGTACTAAAATTTAACGAGGTTTGCATGAGAACAAGGGAAGAGTTGTTTGGCTCTGGAGAGTGGGGAAGAGGATCAGAAGGGAGGTGAGGGCTACTTAGCTCTTTGGGGTTTTTCAAAAGTACTTTAAGGTGATGATATCCACTATTTAAAAATGCTGACGTGGTAGATTGTATTACTGTTCATCTATTTTTGTTGCTACTTCCTGTGGGAGGATTATATATCCTCACGCTCTCAGAACTCAGGCTTGGCCATGGGACTTGCATTGGTCAGTAAATCATGAGTGAAATTGATGTGTGTCATTTTCCAAGCAAAAGCTTTAAGAGTCAGTGAGTGAGTCCCTCTTCCGTGATGACTGGCTGTGTTTCAGGTAGCAAGTGCTCTGTCAGCCTCCATCCACAAAGGAGAAAATGGGAAGAGAGCCAGAGCCAGTGATGAACTCGTAGGGTGAACAGACAGTAAAACTTTATTATTGGAAGCCACTAAGATTTGGGGATCATTTGTTAATTTAGCCTTACCTGATTGATTCAGCTCCGTTCTGTTTTATAAATTCTCCTTTATGCTCTATGTCTCCAGCCAAACAAATCTCTAGCAAATTCTGCTCTGCCCACAAGTATTCTGTATGAGGAATTTTTGTTGTTGAATCATGGAAGGAGATGCCCTTTGGGTTTGGGTTGATGCATTGCTGAGATAAACACAGGCTGAGCCAGAAGAAAAAGAATGATCTAGAGAATGCTAACAGCCCTGGGATGTTCAGAAACGGCAGGCAGTGCTTTGGCATTCCAGGGCCATGGAGGGGGAGCTTGAATCAATTGTAACCAGATATTCAAAAAGCAAGGGACTCCCATCTGACATCTGGGGTATCTTTGAAGACAACATGTACACATGCTACTCTATGTAATCTCCATGTCTAGTTATTTTTTCATTTTCTAGACTCAGTTTGGCAGGATGGTGATAACTTTGACTGAAGAAAGGAATCATCTCCCAATGGGTTAAGATGAGAGATGGCTGTACATGGTTACTATAAGCCTGGGGTCTTTGGACCAATGGGTGATATTGGAGATTTATGAAATGGCTTCATACATTTTAGACCATTACATTTTCATTTAGAGAAATGGGGATTTACTATTTACTGAACTTTGGCCATTTTTTTTCCCTTCTAACATCAGTTCTAACTAGGAAGAAATTCCAACCAGGTTGTGGCAGTCAGCTGCCTGTCAGGCTGATTCCCTGGTGAGCTCTGACTTTTTACCTTTTTCTTTGTCTACGCAGGTATTTTGTGGTGGAGGGAATTGGGTAGAAGCTGCTACCCAGGCATCATTTCAGCCATGTTTCTGCAAAAACATTTCTTTTGTACTAGAAAATTGTGGGAGAAGTGATGGATGCCTTTTCGCCTCTGTTTAGAGCAGGGATCCCCAAACCCCAGGCCATGGGCTGGTACTAGTTGGTGTCCTGTTAGGAACCGGGCCACACAGCAGGAGGTGAGGAGTGGGCGAGTGAGCGAAGCTTCATCTGTATTTACAGCCGCTCCCCATCACTCGCATTACCATCTGAGCTCCGCCTCCTGTCAGATCAGCGGGGGCATTAGATTCTCATAGGAGCGCGAACCCTACTGTGAACTCCGCATGCGAGGGATCTAGGTTGCACGCTCCTTATGAGAATCTAATGCCTGATGATGTGAGGTGGAGCTGAGGCGGTGATGTTAGCACTGGGGAGAGGCTGCAAATACAGATTATCATTAGCAGAGAGGTTTGACTGCACAGAGACCATAATAAGTCAATTGCTTGCGGACTCATATCAAAACCCTTTCAGTGAGTGGCAAATGGAAACAAGCTCAGAACTCCCACTGATTTTGCATTATGGTGAGTTGTATAATTATTTCATTATATATTACAATGTAATAATAATAGAAATAAAGGGCACAATAAATGTGATGCGCTTGAATCATCCTGAAACCATCCCCCTCCCCACGGTCCATGGAAAAATTGTCTTGCATGAAACCGGTCCCCGGTGCCAAAAAGGTTGGGGACCGCCGGTTTAGAACCCATGTCCCTAAATCTCGACTGGTGAACAAGCTTCCTGGTGGAGGACCAGCCCTTCATGGCAAGTGAATCTTCTTTAGTTTAGTAGAATAAAGCAATACTTTAGGGTGACAACCTTTGGCAGGTGATCTTATTGGTCTCTTGGAAGAAGCAGTGATGTTTTCTCACTCTGCACAATCTGGCTTTTCATTTTTTTAGGGTGCAGGAGTTAATGTCCTTCTGAGGGAGCATAGTAGCGACACGGGAAAAAGTGTCTCAGCTGCAGTTTATGGTTGTCAAGAGGGGTTACCATATAAGCCATGGATGCCTCCCCCACCCATGTGCCCATAGTCTTCTCTTTCTGAGATTTAGGGTGTCCTTGCATCACCTGGTGGTGGCAGAAGAGTACCCAGAAAGTGTCAACCTACAGAAGACGCAAATGCATTGGCGTCTCTGACTACCTCCGTTTATACTTCTCTCGCTGGTTGCTCCTTCTAAGCTCCAGACTCTGATATCGAACTGCTGATTTGAATCTCCTCTTCGAAGTCTAACAGGTATCCAACCCTATTTATCCAAAATGGAACTGGACTCCCATTGCTTTTTCCATCTCAATCTGTGATCTATTTGTGCTTCTCTCTTTCCATCCTCCCTCAGTAAATGGCATCACCATTCATCCACCTTTTAAAGAAAAAAAGCCAAGTGTTATCCTTGAGTTTTTTTCCACATCCTCATTCACTAGAAGGACCTATTAATTCTATCTCAAAAACATATCCTGAATCTAGCCATAGCTTCCAGCATCCATAATCAAATTGCCATTATCTCTTGCCTGGACTACTGAACTCATCTTGAAACCCTGCTTCCACTTTTGCCTTCAAATAGTCTGTTCTCCATAGAGTAGCCAAGAGTTCTTTTAATAATTTCGATTCAGTCACTTTCCTCTGGATGTCCCTCTTTCAGCGTCCTGTTGCTCCCAGGACAAAACCAAAATTCCATACTATGCCTTCAAAGGCTTGATGTGGTCTGGTTTCAACCTGCATTGCTAATCTCCATCTCGCTCCAGGTTCCCCTGAGCTCCTTACCTTCTAGACACCCTGATCTTTCCTATCACTCTAAGTTCATTCCTACCCAGAGCCTTGGCGTTAGTGTTCCCTGTGTCTGGAACTTTCGTTCCTCACATCAGCTGGGTCTCAGGTCTCACCTTCAATGCCACCTCCTCAGGTCTCCCATGCCCAGGACCTCCCCAAGCATACTCTGCAACGTCACTCTGGTTTATTCCTTTATAGAATTTACCAACACTTAAATTATATTGGTTATTTTTAACTTGATTACTGTTCATCCTCCCCACCCCTACCCCCATGAGAAATACAGGTTATTTAAGACAGAAACATTATCTTGCTAGTTGATCACTGAGCCTAGCTTAGAATAATGTTGGCACATAATAGGTACTTAAGAAATACTTTTAGGGAGAATAAATTGACTGTTTGTGAAAGTGTGTTTTTCCCAATGACATAAAGTGATACTCTTATCCCATGTGCCAGAAGTCATAGCAGTATTTGTCAGCAGCCTTGGCAGAGCTAGGGTTTGTGATAGAAAGAATAATGTCTCCCCAAAGATGTCCATGACCTAATCCCCAGAATCTGTGAATGTTACCTTACATGGCAAAGGGAATGTGGAGATGTGATTATGCTAACAACCTGGAGATAGGGCGTTTATCCTGGATTATCTGGTGAGCCCATTGTCATCACAAGGGTCCTTGTGTGATGATGGAAGCAGAGGTCCGAGTGATGCAGCAGGAGCCAAGGAATGCCGGCAGCCTCTAGAAGATGGAAAAGGCAAGGAATGTATTCTCTCCTGGAGCCTGTAGAAGAAATGCAGTTCTGTCAATACCTTGGTTTTAGCCACATGAGACCCATTTCTGATTTCTGACCTCCAGAATTGAAAGATAACAAATTTGTGTTGCTTTAAGGCACTACGTTGGTGGTAATTTGTTACAGTAGCAATGGGAAACTAATATAACGACAGCATTTTTCATGGCCACCAACGATGTTAGAGATTTCCAGGGAATCAGACACCTGGCCTCACTGGCAGCTGGAACAGGAGGGAAAGAGACTGAGGCCACATGATTTTATTCCATGAGTGAGCAGGGCCACTTCTGTTTTATTCACCACCGCATTCCTGTTTCCTGACACAGCGTATGGCACATGGTAGGTGCACGATAATTAGCTCTTGGAAAAACATATGTGATATCTCCTGTAGGTTTCCTGAAATATTTAGAAGAGACTTTGAAGAGGATTTAGAATTCCCCAAACAGCAGGTGAGACAAACATAACAGGTCCTCAACAGTTAGAGTGGGTCAATCCTGAGAAATTTCTTAAATCTCTAAATTCATAGTGTGAAATAAAAGTCGTGTTTTTATGGCAAGACAAGAGAAATTTAAACAAAAAATCTTCTCTGCCCTTTGACCTCCTCTCTCCCCGGACTGTGCATTGTGTATCCGCATTATGCATCACCAAGCCTCCCCCAGTGGGGAAAGACACCTGCTCATTGAAAATACCTGCTCAACTGTAAAGATCAACATTCTCCTAACATCAACGAGACAGCTCTTTAAAAGACAGCATTTCTTCTTGATCTTGTAAGGGGTCACGTGACCCACCATGATGATGCTTCCATCTGGATCATGTAAACTGTCAATAATAATAGGTCATTTGACGTACAGCCCTCTGTCTCAGAAAACTTATATAACTGTGCCTTGACTTCTAATGGGCAGAACAGTTCCCAGAAATTTCTGAGATGCTCTTCCTGGGTTATAATCCTCAAATTTGACTTGAATAAAATTTTCCATTTCTCTCTTAGATCAACTGATTAATTTTTCATCGACAATAGATAAGAAAATGGTAGACTAGTTTGCTGATTTTATCCGAAATTTCAATCAACGAGGACCTATTTCCCGTGCATATCTTTACGTGAGAAATCTTTTAAATCTTATTCGTACCATATTTATTTCATGAGAAAGCTGTCTTCCTCACAGACGCATCTTCTCCGTCACAAAATTTGCTGTGGACACAGGGATGGAGGGCAAATCTCCAAGCCACATGGGCATGCTGTTAACGCAAGTTTGTGTGCCCGACACACAGTGAGGCCAAACAAACTGAAACGTCGGAGTTTGGAACAGAGAAAGGTTTACTGCAAGGCCAGGCAAGGAAACGAGGTGGCTTGTGCCCTAAAAAGCCTCGAGCTCCCCGAAGGGTTTCAGAAAGCATTTTTAAAAGCCAAGTTGCGGGGGAGGGGTCTCAGGGTACGTGATCAGCTCGTGCACAATTCTCTGATTGGCTGATGATGAGGGAACAGGGTGGTGTCGTAGGGCTTAACTTTATCAGTCCTTAGGCTCCAGGAGGCCTGGGGCTACATGCTCAGGGTCATCCAGTAGTTAACATTTTCCATTTGGTGGTGGAAGGGTTCACATCTGCAAAACAACTCAGGAAACTTGCATCAAATACTAATATCTAGGTACTTCAGAGAGGAGCTAAAGCCGAGGATATGGGGGGTGGGAAAGGCCTGTCAGGGGAAGTCCCCATAGGGTCCTACTCTGTTACAGCGTGGCAGCTGGGAAGTCAGCCTGGCTCACCTACCACCTGGTGGCTTGATGGGCACACAGTCTGGATGACGCTCAAATGAAGAGCAAGTGAATACCTTTTTGGAAATAAAAGAAATGATGGAGTTAAATCATGAATCTATGTCTGTGATTTATTATCCTGAGCCTAGTTTCAACCCTAGAACAACCTGGCCCAAGAAACATAGATTAAAGGTTGGAGACTCCCTAAAGCATCAACAAATACGGGGACAATTGTCTGATTCCGGGGTGATGGCTAATGTCTGGGGTAATGTCCAGGGTGGCACGGTCCATAGACAGGTACAAAGTGATGAATGATGATCTCAAGGTCATTGCTGGTTTGAGAGACATGAATTCCCAGTAGCAATTTTAGTGGTTCATTTTGTAAAAATATTTTTATTTTTTCCCCTACTGACTGTTTTCCTGGGCTTCACTGTTCATTATTCCTTTCCTTTATGGAACTAGGGTTTTTAAAACCATTCAACTTCTGACCAGTGGCTTTGCTTCTGCCCTTCCCATCCCAAGAGTGTTCCCAGAAGATTTAACTCTGGCTTTTTGGTATGCAGTTATTATTGGGTAACTTTTGTTTCATATCCTCCAGAGGAAGCCCTGTCTTCTGGCTCTCTAATCAGCTCTGACAGCTCTGGGTGCCACGACCCTGGTAATTAGTCACACAGAGAAGGCAAGTGGCATTTACATTCACTCACCTTTGGAAACTTGCATCTGGGGTCTCCTGCAGAGAAATCTAGGCTGGGATTCAAAGTCAGTGATTGCTTCACCACCCCAGGATCACTGATTAGGAAATGGCTGTTCCCCCAAGACCATTTCCATTTCTATGGCAGGCTTTGAATAGAACTAATACATGTTAGAAATGCAAATGGCTTTAATTTGAGCAAAGTGAGTGACAGGCGAAGCTAGAGTCTTACTTTTCACCAGTTGCTTCCTGCCACAATCTTTCAGGCAGATGCTTTGGACTAAAGGATAATGCCAAGTTCACATCATGATGATAAGGGTCACAGTGCTGGCTTTGCTGATGCTACAGCCCTGTTCAAAACTTCCTCCCAGTGGAGAAGGGAACAGTGGGAGGAGCATGCCTGATTGACTGCTGAGGGTGGGGTCATTTAGAATAAATGATGAAAATAAAAACTTTGAAGAAAGCCAGCCGCAGTATAATCTCTTCATGTACCACGGAGTGCTTTCATATGCATCGTTTTAGGTTATTAGCCTCTTTGTCGGCCACCAAAGAAGAAATAAGGCATGAAGGGCCAGCGAAGGTTTTGGCCTGGGATCCACCAGGATGGACAGTCTGCCTCTGCTTCCCCCAAGCATGTGTCTCTTGGCTCAAGGAGGGAGGCCCCGCGTTGGTTTTCTGTCAGAGGCCTTCATGGTGCAGATCCCAGCAGCGAGAAAGAAATGGCAGGGGATGCGAGGGCCTTCTCGGTGCCCGCCAAAGCACTCCAGTGAGGCAGCGTTTATCCTTCCTACGCACAAGGCCTTCCATAGAGCTGCGTTTCCTAGAAAAACCTGGACCCTCAAAGGCACCTGGTAGAGGTTCAGATAACGATACATATGCTTCAGGTATCAAGACATATTTTCTGAGAGTCTTGAATCTGAAGGTTGGTAGGTTATTACACTATGATCCTGAGTTTCATTATCACTGTGTAATCCTCATACACAATGTTAATGGATATCATTAATATAACATTAGAGTCACCAACTTAGCATATATTATGACAAAGACTTTTCCTTGACCAACTTCTGGACAGCCTTCTCTGAGCCCTTTTTTTGGCTAGGCTCTCTCTGTGGGCCTTGTCCTCAAGAGCCCAGTGTAACAATAATCCTGCTGGATCAATTTAGCCAGAATCTCCCACCCTCAGTACTGAGCATATCCATCTTCCTTCACCACCTGCCCAGGCAGCATCTGATCCTTATGCCCTGACTTCAGCAAGAGTCCTGCTTGTTCAGTCTAGGAAGAATTCCTCCCCACCTCCAACCTTGATGTCTCCTCTTACTAACTTTCCTGGACTGATGCCCCAAATCTATTCCTTGGCTGTAAATCCCTACTTTTCCTTCTTGTACTTGGAATTGAGCCTAGTTCCATACGAAGGTCTCTTTTCCCCTATTGCAATAGTTCTTGAATAAAATCTGTTTTTATTACTTTAACTACCGTCCTACTCTGGTTTTCATGAGGAGTGTGGGATTAACATATACACACGGCTATGTATAAAACACATAAACAACAAGGACCTACCGTGTAGCACAGGGAACACTATTCAATGTCTTGTAATAATCTATAATGGAAAAGAATCTGAAAAAGAATAGATTTATATGTATAACTGAAGCACTTTGCTCTACACCTGAAGCTTACACAGCATTGTAAATTAACTATGCTTCAAGAAAAAAATGGTAATAAAAAAAGAAAACTAAAAAAAAAAAAAAAAAAAACGGAAAACAACTTTCAATACCTATGCTACTAACAATAGCTGACATCTGTATGACATATAACAGTTCATAAGGCATTTTCACAACCTTGTCCTATTTGAGCCACACACCACACTTTCTGGAAGAGGATGTCTGTCTATACATTCATGTTGGCTTATCTGTAGACATTCATCAAGTGAGGTGTGTAGGTAAGATGTGAACCTAAGTCTCTCTTTAAATCCTTTATCCTTTCAACCTGGACTCAAACAAGGAGACTTTAAAAAAAAAAAAATCTCTTAAAAACTGGGGGCCAGCGTGGTCTCTGGAGATTTCAAGGGAAATGATGACAAAAATAAAAAGGGCTTACATCTTTGCAAGTGCTTTTCAATTTACAAAGCCCTTTAGAAACACCCCCTCATGTGGAATTTGGTGAAGGAGCCACGTCCCATTGTTTCATAAAGGATGAAACTGAGTCCCAGGAATGAAGTAATGTGGCCATGACCGTGAAGTTCATGTGTAGCTCAGTCCTGTGACTTTGGGAATTGTGTTCTATTCAACCATGCTCCTCTCAAAATAAGGTCCATTGCCTTAGATTAAAATGGAAGGACAAAAACAAGTTTTAACAGATTTTAAAAATCGAGAAACTAAAACTGCAACAAAAAATGCAGTTGTCTGTACTGGGTGCAGGGTTACATGGAAACTTCTACTCTCTGGCCACACTCCCTCCACTTCCTTCAGTCACACACTGATGCTGACTTTTCTTCACAGTTTTAAGTTTCATCTTTTATGTTAAAAATGATCAGCGGTCCCTGGTGATTTCTCTCTCACGCTTCCAGACACACAAGCTTTTCTGATTCCAGGGTTTAATGTTTACATACATTCTCACACTGGGTTTTAGAATGCAGTTGGTTTTATCTCTATAATATCATGAGATGAATTTATTAAGAAATAAATGTATGTTTTCTAATGATCTATAGTTGTGTCTGTTTCAAACCAAATATCAGAGCCAACCCTAATATGCGAGCTACACATGTTCGTAAACATCTGGATGTGCTGTTACCATGGACACAGAATATCTTCATATTTGCATAGATACATTTTATAAAATATGGACAGTACTGTAATCAGCATATACCCCCCAAACAAAGAGTAACACATGCAGGCTATTTTTCCCCAAACAGAAATCTCTTTACTATTTATCTTATTATTAACATATACCTAATAACCATTAAGAAATCAAACACTACAGAAAGTGTATAAAAAATAAAATGAAAGCTCTCTATGACCTACTTCCCTGAGAGAACTATTGGCCATAGGTTGGCAAAGATACTTTTAGCTTTTAGATTTTTTGATGTGTATAAATACATATATGCGAATATTATATTATTTGCATTAGAATTGGAGTTATATACACTAGCTTGTCATTTAACTTTTAAATATAAAAATGTATCAGGAAAATCTCTTACCTCTATTTATATATCTGTTTACATATCCATACACTTATATATTCCTCTATATTTATCTCTATATCTCTATATCCATATATTTGTGTATCTATATCTCTATCTTATCCTTTAGCATATATATAATATTACATTGCCTAGATGTACTCTAATTTATTGAACTAATCCCACATTGACAGTTTAGATTTTCACTATTAAAAATAATGATGCAATGAATATACTTTCTATATACATTTGAACAATTATTCATTTACTTCCTTAAGCAAAAATTCCCCTAAAAGGAATTGCTGGGGCATTTCCAATTCTGACACACACTGCCAAGTTGTCCTCCAGTAAAGCTTTGCCAGTATACAATTCCCACCAGCAGGTGGGAAGGTTCCCTTCCTTACACCCCTGTGACAATGTTGAGTATCATCAATCTTTGAAATCTTTTGCTGCAGATTTTTCAACTTAATGTAATTCTACTCAAGCTCTAACACTTTCCTCTTCAGAAGATAATATAATTAAAAGTGTAAAAAATAAAGTCAGCCATGGTGATAAATCAAAGTATTATGTCAATTAGAGCTATGCAGAGAGAGCTTGAGATGGCCAATGATGAATCCTAAAAAGCTGTTAGAAACATGCACAGATGAGACCTTTTGAAAACTCTTTCATCTGATTAAACAATGGCAGCAGTAGGAAAATCACAGACTCCCAGCATCATGCAACGTGTTCAGCTTGGCTTTACACAGCAAATAGGAAGGCACTGAACTGTTTAGAATAGCATTTAATGCAAAGGAAAGAAGAGGGACTCCACACTTTGTGCAGTTGTACTTTCTTCATCTGGTCCTAATTATGGCACAGGTGTACACCTCCTCATCAGTCCTTCTGTCCTTCCACTGTTATTTTATTTGTCCTACATCTACCCAGCCATCTGTCCATCATTCAATAAACACTTCCGGGTGCATTTTGTTTATTGAATCAGCTCTCGGTGTCGCTCTCTGTGCCAGGCATTTTCAGAGCCTTGTGTCATTCTACCCCACAGCGGCTCTGCATGTTTCATGTCTGTGTCTGGCCTCATCCTGTAAACAAGGTCCGACCTCAGGGAGGCCAGGAGACCATCACGGCCCCAGGACCCACATCCTGTTATCTTCATATAACAGCCAAACAAAAGATGCTTATCTTTCCACCCTCACTATCAATCCCAGGGAAAGAACTGGTAAGCCTTGCTTGGGACATGTCTCCATCCTAGAATAATTCTCTATGGACACAGGATGGAGTATTTTCATAGGCTAACCTGTGTCCTCTGCCCAGCCCTACTCTGAGAAGGACATGCACCAATTGATATGATTAACAGAGAAAGGGGGGGGGTGGGTAATCAGATTAGACAAAACTAGGCTACCACTGTTTTCTCTGAGAGGGAGGTGGTGATAAAAACGTGGATGCCTCTGATTCCCGTGCATGGTAGAGGGACAGGACTAAGGGAGTGCTTGGAAAGGCGTGTAGCATGTACAGAAAGATTGGAGAAGAATCAAAGACAGAATAAAAAGCATGTGTATTTGGGAGATAACTAGTCATTTTGTCAGGCTGGAGGATGTGACTTGTGGTGGGAAATAGCAGACTATGTGACAAGAGAGAAAACCAGGAGCTAGACTCTAAAAGGCCTTGCGTGGCACACTCAGGAGTTTGAATTTCATCTCGTTGGAAGAGTGATGGAGAGACAGCACCCATCTTGGAGGACGGACTGGGCAGTGGGAATCTGGAATGGGTGGCCGGGGGTGCTGACGGCAGGGCATGTTTAGAAGCTGTTGCAATTGTCCAGGTGAGATGAGAGATGGTGAGCGCCTGAAGCAGAGCAGTGGCGATGACCCTGGGGAGGGGGCACAGGCATTGAGGTGAGAGGATCAACAGGTGACTGATGTAAGAAGGTAGGGAGACAGAAGAAGGTTCATGTGGAGAAGAGTAAAAGGAATCTCCCATCTCCTCGAAGAATTTCAGACTCAGGGCTGGGCCTCCTGTATCGCCAGAGCCTTGAGGTCATCTCCCAAGGAGTTACTGCCTCTTTCTTTCCAAGGAAGACCTCTCTCTTCCCAGCCCAGCCTGCTGTGAAATTGTGGCGAGTTCTTAGCCCCTGCCCCACCTGCTTTCTCCTCCCTGGCCTCAGGTGTACCTTCCACTCTGCCCTGCTCTAGTTTATCTTCATCCTGGGCCCTTGCAGTCTTTACCTTGTACTTGAATGAGCACCATCATTCCTTATTATTTTTCCATTCTCCTTGACTGTGTTCTCACACAACTGTAACGGGACTTATTAAGATTATCAGAGAATTAGAGTGTCCATAATAATGCTGGGTGAAGGAGCAAGGTATGTTGGAATCAGTACAAGGAGCTTCTCCTTCTAGTACATTCGTTAAGCACCCACTTAGGGCCAGGCACTCTGCTGTCACTTTGCATATCTTATCTCATTAATCACCAAAGTCTTGGTTGCATTTATTTGTTTAAGGCAGGCAACAAATACATATTGAGCCTTGCACATAATTTCAGAGTACGGAGAATAATGTAATGAACACGACATCAGAATCCTGCCCTTATGAAGATCACCGTCTAACAGGGGAAACAGACCGTTAATAATTAAATACACAGATATGTGATGTAATTTGGGATAGTGGCAAGTGTTATGAAAATAATAAAGCAGGGTAAGAGCAAAAAGGGTGACAAGGAGGTGGAGACAAAGGGACTGGCTCTTTTAGGTAAAGGGGTCAGAGAAGGTCTTTTCATAGGTGACATTTGAAGGGAAACCTTTTGAAGGGAAAAATTAAGCCATAAATAGTCTGGGGGAAAAGGCACAGAGAATAGCAAGTGCAAAGGTCCTGAAGTAGAAAAAAGCTCGGCTTGTTTGGAGAAGGGAGGACCAGTGTGTCAAGTGTGTCTGGATAACATAGAGCAAAGGGACAGGGAGGGGAGATGTGTCTGGGGCGTAGACCGTGCAGCCTCGTGGCCATGCTCAGAATTCTGAATTTTGCTTTACCTGTGCTAGGAAGCTACAGGTAAGGTCTGAGCAGAGGAGCGCCCTGATCTGCAACTTACATGTTTCAGCAGATTGTCTGGATCTTGTGGAGACAACAGATGAACTGGGGGGCAGGGTAGGAATAGGAGACAGAGTGAAAACGGAGGGAGCTGTTAAAGACTGTTCTAGTTGTCCAGGGAAAAGATGATGGTGGCTTTTATGACGTCCATTTAACAGACGAAGAAATTGTAGCTCTTAGAATTTATACTATTATCACAGCTTCTCTCACCTTCAAAACAGTTCTAGGATCTGAATCAATGGTTTTTTGAATCCAACGAAAGTGAAAGTCTAAATAACTTGCTCAAGTGCAAAATTTAAATAATGAAAGGACAAGTTGTAGAATCAAAGTCACGTCTGCCTGGCTTCCAGACCTGGACTCCTTCCTCAGTGCTAGAACGCCTTTCATATTGCAACACAAGCTGATTTCTATGAATCATTTTCCATTAAAGATATCATTTTGATTGATGATATTAATCAAAAAGAAATAAGAGAATATTATCTCTCTCTTTTTTTTTACTATTGGCTAACTTTTTACTTCATTTTCAGACACTAGAGTTACAACACTCATTTTATAGAAAAAAATTAAGTGTAATAACCAAGAAAAGGCACTTATTGAAATAACTGAAACAATAACTAATATCCTTAATCATGGAAGATTGAATCTCTAATTTTGAATATTAAAAAACCTGATTTAATATCTAACATTTATTTAATGTCATTACGTTTCAGACATTGTATGCTTTGCATATAGAATAGCTAATCCTTAACATGAGACTTTAACCTGGTATTACTTCCCCCAATTTACTGGTAAAAATTAGGCTCAGAGTTTAAATAATTTGCCTACAATCATAAAGCTGGTGGTAAACGGCAAAGTAGGAATTAAGACAAAACTCTGAACTCTGTCTCTCTCTGCGTGGAGGGGAGGGAGTTGGCTGTGGGTCCGGCAGTCCAGCTCCCTTGAAGTTCCCTGACCCCCCCTCCCATACCATCCCTCCACATTCCTTTAATAACAAGCCCAGGACAAAAGCCACAGGAAAGGCTCAGAGTTGCCAGAGCCAGGAGCAGTCTCAAGAGGCGTAGGTAGGTACAAGTCAGGATGTTTGAGTTGTGTGTTGTTTTCTTTGACTAGGAAATTGTTATTATCCCATCATGACATTGGTTTGCATTGAAATGACCACAGTGGAAAGTAAAATAGACCAGTTTTTTAAAAAAATCACATAGCAGGTAAAGAAGATAGAGCAGGTGGTGTGTGTGTGTGTGTGTGTGTGTGTGTGTAAACAATTTTTATTCTCAGTTTCCCTTGTAGATAAAAAGGTTGAAAACATGGAAGGAAAAAAAAATCCCCTTTGCAATATAAATTGTTTACTTCTCTTTCTAATTCTCCCTTTCTCTCTTTATTCTTTTCCTTCACCCTTGTTGAAATAATTTTATTTTCCAAACTAACATCTTTGTTTTTGGTGCTCTTGTGAACAACTGGGCTTGTCTGGGAAAGTGGGGCATTGTCAGAACTCTCACAGTTTAATAGCTGGAAAGGATAGATTGTTTCTTCTCATCTATCATTCATGGTTTGCTGCTGTGAGTTCACAAAGCCAGGAGCTTTCAAAAAGTGGAAGATAATAATGAGGAAACAGTCAGAAAAAGAATGCTAGCATCCTGAAAGAGGATCCCAACGTCCTGCTGCCCATTCACATGACATGGGCATAGCCGTTCTCCTGGCAGTTTAGAAGCAGAAAATGTTAATCAATAATTTTACTTCGAAAATTCTATATTACCTAGTGAGGGGGTTGAGCACACGGCAGCTGCCATATTTGCTTTTCTCAGCCATGAGAGGCCTTTACATTTGCAAAGAGAGGAAAATCATCTAAAGAATGTCACTGGTGGAACATCTCAAAGAGCTTGGCATGGTCAGATCTGGTATATGCAACCAATCATACTTACTCTTTCCTCCCCAGAAGTTGGTTTGAAAGCAAATGAGATGCCAGTAAAGAATATGCGTGGAAAATGATAGATTGTTATATGCATGAGTACATTAACTGCATGAGATAACTGTTAACCCTTTGAGAGAGCCACGGGACATGGTGCACAAGCTTCCTTGAGAGCTTGGCACCCATTTTCCATGTGCCCTGAACATGTGGAATGGGACCTCCTCCCCCTTCCGAACTACAGGGCCTGGTTACCCTGATGCAGTATGTCAATGGCCAACTTGAACGATACTCTGGACCTGGGCTCCACTGCCCTTGTCTCCTGTATGTCTTTACCTTTTATCTGCCTGACCTTGACTCTTTGGATTTATCTCATTTGAATTTGGTGACCTAGATTCCAAACCGAACCAATCCGTTCTCAACCTATTCTATGTTCAGACTAGGCTCTAATTCTGAAAGTGGTAGCAAAATTTACGTCCACATTTAGTTGAATATAAAATAAACACAGTTTAATGTGGGGAAAACAAAAGAAGTGAAATAGGCATTATATCTGATAAATTTTATTTTTTATTTATTTTTTAAAAATTTATTTATTTATTTTTTAACTGTATAGTTGATTTATTTTATTTTATTTTTTTGAAGCTTTAAATTTTATTTTATTTATTTTTTTGTACAGCAGGTTCATTAGTTATCCATTTTATACATATTAGTGTATACATGTCAATCCCAATCTCCCAATTCATCACACCGCCACCACCCCAGCCAATTTTCCCCCTTGGTGTCCATAGGTTTGTTCTCTACATCTGTGTCTCTATTTCTGCCTTGCAAACTGGTTCATCTGTACCATTT
Source organism: Balaenoptera borealis (assembly GCF_965194805.1). NCBI lineage: Eukaryota > Metazoa > Chordata > Mammalia > Artiodactyla > Balaenopteridae > Balaenoptera > Balaenoptera borealis. Next base: position 83,372,424 of record NC_138871.1, on the reverse strand, counting down.
TTAGTTGATTTATAATGTTGTGTTAGTTTCAGGTCTACAGTTCAGTGATTCATATATATATATATGTATATTCATATACATATATATAGATATATATTCTTTTTCAGATTCTTTTTCCTTATAGGTTATTAAAAAATATTGAGTATAGTTCCCTGTGCTATACTATAGGTTCTTGTTGGTTATCAATTTTATATATAGTAGTGTGTATGTGTTAATCCCAAACTCCTGATATAACCCTCCCGCCCTTTCCCCTTTGGTAACCATAAGTTTGTTTTCTATGTCTGTGGGTCTGTTTCTGTTCTGTAAATAAGTTCATTTGTACTTTTTCTCTCTCTGTTTTTTTTTTGGATACCACATATAAGTGATATATGATATCTATCTTTCACTTAGTATGATACTCTCTAGGTCCATCCATGTTGCTGCAAATGGGGTTATTTCATTCTCTTTTATGGCTGAGTAATATTCCATTGCATATATATATATATATATATATATATATATATATATATATATATATATATATACCATATCTTCTTTAAATTAAAATTCATTTCAGTAAAAGAGCTTAGAGAATGAACAAATTACTTTAAGATAGATTTTAAAAAGTCAATGTGGAGTGCCAAGAAATTATCAGCATTTGAAGTTGTGATTCTCAGCATCTACTTTTGAAAATTTTTCATTTAGATGAAAATTAGAAATGTCATGCAATTTTTAGAAAAGTGAAGGTTAGCATAATTATCTGGAGGTAAATTAGAAATAAAAAAGGAAACGTGTAAAAAATAAGAATAAATTCTACAACAATATAAAAGATATATGGACTTAATGAAAAAGTAAAATACTTTCTGAGAAATGGATTAAAATGCTAAAAGATTAATAATAAGATTGAATACTGGCCCTTTGTGTACAAAACTCATTGCATGAAGAAGATTTTGCCTGAGAAAACATCATTTTGGTCAATTTATTTTTGACAAATTTATTCTTTGTCATCAACTGTCAGAGAAACATGTGTGTCTTACCACAGAATTCAATCTAGTAATAATCACAAAGAGCACTGACAGCCTCCAGTGGGGTATTAGACCAGTATCGACCCTGGCGTCATAAAGAGCTTGGGAGGCCACAGAACTACTTCCCGGGGAAAGTTCCATAGCTTCTCAGCTCTGTTCCCTTTCTGCGAAATGGGAAAAATTACATGAGATGACATATATGAAAATTATTTGTAAATGTAAAGCTTTGGACAAATGTATAGGAATATTATAATACATTATTATTATTACTTTTTAAGTGCAAGAAGCACATGATAGCAGCTGCTAATGGAAGCATAGATCTGCAAACAGTACTGAAAGTAATCTCTATAGGTTTCTAAACTCTCTGTCGTTCAGCATCTTGTTCTAGTTAGTTATGCGTTCGCTGGCACTAGTTCAATAGATGCTTTCTGTGTATCTTTGGCAAAAACGCTTGATTAAATGGACTCTTCAACTCATTCTTTGATGCATTCATTGACTCATCCATTTATTGGTTTGTTTAACATTTAGTGAATGCCTATATGGGCCAGACACTGGACCAGGTGCTGTGGATATAGGCATGAAATAAATGATCCCTATCCTTAAGGAGGTCACATTTACTGGGGTGACAAGTGAAGAAATAGGGAACTCTGTTGTACTGCAGCAGTACTGTAACAATAGCCAGCACACAGCCTCCTGGGTGAGAGCAGCAGCATTTAACCCAGCTGCAAAGATCAGAGAAAGACTCTTGGAGGAGACAGCAGCTAGACACCTGAACTAGCTCTTGAAGAATAATAAAGCATTAGCTCGGGAAAGAAGGGGTGAGGAGAGGAACATGAGGTTTTTCTAACAAGCAAAATATTTAGTTTAGTCTCTATGTTAGTTGAACTGAACTGAGTCACCTTTAAGGTAAAAGTATTTTTTTTTTTAAGTGTTTACAAGGTGCTGAAGCATAGAAAAGAGCTCTTCAGGTAATCAATTCTCTTTCATGCTGCCCAGTTAATAATTGCGTTCATTCTTAGAGCAGCTCATAAGTATATTACCACTTCAGACCCACTGCTTCAAAATGCATAAATGAAAAATGATCAGTGCTGCTTTCCTTACTGTGAATATTTTAAGTTGCAACACTAATATACTTATTTCTCTTTTATTAGCACCAAAATAAACATTGAAAATAATGGGTTTTGCTTTATTGATTTCAGAGAAACCACAGAGATGTAGAAGCGTTGAGTTTAAAGAAAAAACAAATAAAATAAACTCTTGCCTCCTGTGGAATGCTGTATTTTCATCTGAAATAGTCCATGGGATCCTGACATTATATTTGCTTATATTAAATAGAGAAAATCATATGACATCTCTTACAGGACTGGAGTCATTTTGGAACTGGATCTTGAAGTGTGTTTGGAAAATATCATTGATGGAAAAGCAACACAAAGGGCTACAGCAACCTTAGGAAGAACACTGGAATTGAAACAATGGTACTAGGACTCCCAAGGTTGTGAAAATGAAGGTAAAAGAGAGGGAATGAGGGCAAACATTTATTGAGCGCTTACGATGTCTCTGCAGCTTCATGGGGGCTCTGTTATCCACATTTCACAGATGAGAAACCCAAGGCTCAAAAACGTGGAAGAACTTGCCCTGCGTCACAGAATGTGTAATTATCAGGGCTGAAATTCAGTCTCAGATTCGTCCGATTCCTGATCCCATGCAGTTTTCATTATGCCTTTTCACTGCATTAAAAGAAGACAGAGTAGAATAGAAACAAGTGCTTTGAGGAGGAAGAGAGAATAGACATTTTTACCAAAGAGCCATGATCATTTGGGTTAAATGGGAGGCAAGTTCTGTTAAGGAAGAAAGGAGGGGATTGGGGTGGTAAAACCCACTGTTCATCCGGGCTTCAGGTGACCTAAACTGTGATGATCACTTGGGTTTTATTAAATATATTTATTTTACTAAAAATAATAAAAGTGAAAGTATTTTAGGACATGAGTTTTGATTTTGGTTTGAAAAATATGGCCACCATAAAAACGACTATCTTTGTAATGGAAAGTCATTGACAAATGGGTGATTCATCCAGTGCCTTCCTACTTGCAGTGTGTGTGTGCGCATGTGTGTGTGCATGTTTGTATATGTGCGTGTGTGAATGAGGCTCTACCTTTTGTCAAACAGTGCCACCTCAACAATGCCTGCAGCTTGAATAATAAACTCTTTCTTTCCATAAGTCCTTCCCCCCTTGCTACCAATGTTCTCTTTCCTTTTAGCCAACTAGCCCCTGTACAAAGCTGTTTAATCAATATCCACTAATAATATTAGTAAGGACTCCATGAATTTGTGTCTCAAATAAAATGATATTTTACCTGCAGACTTCTAGGGGACATAATATAAAGCTATGAATCTCAAATAGCCCAAGCCAGGGGAAGGAAGAACTGAGCTCATGGGAGTGAAGGAGTTGTTCTGGAAGCCCTCACGTACCACAGAGGTGGGGATTAATACAAACAGGAAGAACAGCGCATGACCAAGGCTCCGTAGTGTGGCCCCCAATCTCCCCAGTATCCCTAAAAGCTCCAGGATTTCCGCCATTGGAGATGAAATCTCTTCAACTTGAGTATTCAAGTGCTCTTCATGGCAGTACACCTTGGAGTGAGGTTACATTTGAAGCTGCTATCAGTGAAAGTGTTCTTGTTCAGACGGAGAGGAAGGAGATGAGAAAGCCAAAGGGCTCACCTTCTCTGATTTTGCTAAAAGCCAGCCTTGCACATGGAAGATTATTGAGATAGATTCTGATCAATATAACACTGCCTCATTATAGACGCAGTCATTCAGCTTTGATATCCTGTGGGGGTCTCATCCTGCTCTGATGCTGTCTCATTGGTTTCTTTGTGCTTATAAGAGATGGTTGTGAAAGCCTGTCTTACAAAGACAGTGAAGTGTGGTGTGCAGGGCATGGCATTTAGAGACACAGCATTTGGACCAATAACGGGCTTGGCCAGTTTCTGGCAGTTTGACATTTATTCCCACTGTCCCTGCCCCATGGCCAAGTTCAAGCCTTCGTCACTCTTTCCCTGAACTTCTACCTGGTCTGCTGGCCTCTAGTCCCTTAATCTCTGATTTAGTCAGTCCTTGGTGCTAAATAACCCACCCAGCCCACATATTCTGTCATTTCATTGCCCTGCTCAATTATTTTTCATGATTCTGTACCAGTGAAACAATGAAACTTGAACCCAGCAGAAAGCCCTTTGGGATCTGGTTCTTGCCTCCTTTTCCAAGCAGCCTCTCCTAACTCTCTCTGCTGTCCTGAATCAGATAATATGCTGTCCCCGGATAAGTGCTTTATGCCTTTGTGCTGTATTGGCTCAATAGCCCTTAGGATTTAGCTTCAAAACTTTCTTGACTTTCCAGAGCCCCTCTTCTTGCTCCCCATTTCAGTTTTGATTAGTTCCTCTTTGGTTTTATACTGTACCTTGCACAGACCTCTACTGTAGTCAATCTTTGCCCTCACCGTATTGCAGTGATCTGTTTACTGGGGTGTCTTGATCCTGCAGAGATCGTGAGCTCTTGGATGGACAGTCTGCAATGTGTACCCTGTAGATGAAAGAATTGGATGCAGAGTTTGGCACAGGGCTGCCATTCAGACAGTATTTCTTAAATAAAGAACACTGCTTAAACCTAAAAATCTTTAATTTGTAAAACAGAAATGATAACACCCAACTCATGGAATGGTTGTGAGGATAAAATAAAAAACATGTGAAAAAGAACTTTTCAACTATACAGGGCATTAATCATCCTAGTTGTTATTATGGTGTTCATGTAGGTCCTGAGAATAAAGCTTTGTCTTTATCTATGGGCATTTGAGACTCTGCAGATTCTACTCCAAGTCAGGAATTAGACTTAGTCTAAGGATTCCTGTAATATACAATGTTTTATGTAATTATTAAAATTTCTACTGGCCTATTAGGCCCGCACTGCTTTTTAATTATCTTAGCTTTAGGGAAAAAAAGAGATACATTAAGAAATGAAAGCCTCATAATAGCTCGTTATAGCATTATTTGTTCACAACTACTAGCAAATGTATTTTGCCGAATGCTTCAAATCCAGTTTTCAAAGACTGAGCTGCAGCTAATAATCATTTCATAAATATTAATGGGAAACATGCAAGTGGAAAGTTAAATTAAAAATGCTACCAAATGGCTAGCGTGGAGCAGAAAATGAGCAGGAATTTCTAATCAGTGGAATACATGGTTGTATAACTTTCATCCTCTCATTAGAGTACAAAACAGAAGTTGATTTTTCTCCCACTTAGAATCAGTTCATGTTGAAGGGGAAATGCAAAACAGCTCAATTACTGAAAGATTCTAGAACAGCTATTCTTTATGGTAAGTTTACTTTCCCTGGTCTTGGTTGAATGCAAATGGCTGGACACATAGAGTTCACGACTGACTGTGATCTTCTCATTGGGTTGCTTGGCAAGACTTCACAAGATTTTGGGAAAGGAGAGAAAAAGCAATATTTTACTTTCATTCACCATCAGTTTATCATTTTTAATTTCTGGAGTTTTTATGAATCTATATTTTAACCAGCCTGTTGAAAATATGATTGATTTAGAGATTTCAAACTGGAAGAGAGGAAAAGTACAGCGTTCTGATTAGCTGGGCCCAGTGTTGCTGTAGCATCTAATTTTAGCTTATTTTTAGTATCAGCATTAGACACCTTTGTCTCAGATTAAATTCATCCATCCATCCATCCATCCACCCATCTAGCAAATGTTCACTGAGTATATACTATGGACAAGGGCCTGTGCTAGGCATTGGAAATAGATAGTTGAATAAGATATGGTCACGTACGTTCTTCTCCTATAGATTTCACAGTCTAATACAGCAACTATATCATAGCTTTGTTATGAGATTGAAGGAGTTATTGGATGTAAAGCACTTAGAACAGTTCTTGACACCTAGTGTTGACATATGGTAAGCACTGTGTGATGGTGAGGGTAGAGCAATATTAGGGGATGAAGATGGACCTATTGGGAAGAATCAGAAAAGGATGAGCTTCATATGTCATGCATATTTTTCATGCATGAAAAAAGGAGTGATTGAAGAAGAGGAAACAGGTGAGTGAGGTGATCACTCATGTGTTCCATAAAGACCATTGTGACTGCTGTTTGGAGGATGGATTTAAGATCCAGGGGCTAGAAGGCTCAACATCAGTTACAAGGCAATTAAATTAGATGAGGAGAAAGAAGACAGTGGGCTGAATGAAGGGAGTAGCATGCAGGTTGGAGGATGGAGGCCATATTTGAGATTTTTAGGATGGGGGGATTGGTGGCTATTGGTAATTCACTGGAAATAAAAGGCAGTGGGGGGAGAATGTGGAGTCTCAGTTGATGCCCTAGTTTCTAGAAGAGGTGACTGGTAGACAGTTGAGCCTTAAATGAGAAAAGTGAAAGTAAAAGAGGAGCACTTTTAGTGGAGAGGTTTTGAGTTCACAGCTTTCCTAAGAGCTGCATCACTAAACAGAGAATGCACTTAGCTGGCTTCAAAGTCTGCCAACTCAGCAGTTTAATTCTTGGATAAGGCACTGCACCACTCTGGACTTCCATTTCCAAACTTATAAAATGGGGGCAAATACTATCCAAAGGGTTGTTGAGAAAGTGAACAAAGATAATGTATATGGGAGCCCCTTACTTGAGATGACAGGACTTAGTATGTGCTGGAGGTTCTTACTTTGAAGAATGGTGAAGATTTCGCTCTGAATGGTTTGTTCAGTTTGGGAAACTTGCCTGAGAGGAAAAGACTTATTCATAAACTTGTTCATTCATGCCCTCTCTTTTTCATGTATTTATTCATTCATCCAGTTGGCAAGAATTTATTGAGGACTCTCTGTGTATAGGTAATGTGGCAGGTGCTTTGACAAGGAGGAATCACTTTGGCAAACAAGGATTCCTTTGGGTGCCAACTGTGTCTCTGTGCTAAAACTACTGTCAGATTTATTTTGATTATGTCTGTATTCCTGCTCTGTAGCATAAGAATGCAACAGAGATGAGATGTCCCTTAGGATTTCAAAGGACCCAACATTGATCCTTTACGTTATTCTGATGACAACAAGATAGTATGCTGGATGGTTGCCAGTTAGTCAATATTTCTTTTCATTTTGAATTAAATTAATTGGTAGACAAATTGTTATTAACAACAACAATAAAAATAATATCTAAAATCTACTGAGTGTTTTCTAATAAATTGTACCTCACTACCTCGATTAATTCCATGAGGTGATTTATTTTTTTCCTAGTTTACAGCTGAGGAAATTGGGGCTAAAAGAGGTTAAATCTCATTAAAATCATGCAGCTAGTAAGCAGGAGAGCTGGGACTGTAACTGAGGTTTGTGTGACAGTATCTCCTATTGTAGTATCTCACAGTGTATTGTAATTCTGTAAAATACTAATGTAGCATATTGCCCATATTTCAATGTGTTTAGAAGGTTATGCTATGTTGACCTCCATAGTCTAAACCTATTTCCTTCCCTGTACATACATTTTGTACATACATCTTTCTCAGCATATATCATATTGTTATGTTGTTCAATTGACTTCTCTGTCTCCCCTCCTAGAATAAGAACTTCTTGGAGGCAGGACCATGTCTTATGGTCTTGTACTTGGCAGATAATGAACAGTTACAACATGTTTGTTTGAGAACTGAATGTATGTATATATAAACTACAGATGAAAACTGTTTTTTAACACTCACCAAAGTGTTTCTGTTTTTGATACAACTAAGGACTTATATAGATGATTGTATTTAAATTGTTATAGAATTACCTATTCAAGTTTCAGAAATCTTCTTAAAAGTTATCTGGTCAGAAAAACCTCTAATGCACAATTATTAGCTATCTCATTTATGTTTTTCATGTCACTGCCTATATTGCTGTATTATTTATTTTACAGAATGGTAATTATTTGTCTATCAATATCTCATTCTGTATATCTTGCATTTAGCTGTGCTGATATTGACCTCGGCTGACAGAGCTGCATGGAAACTACATGGTTGTGCCTTCCTAGGAACCAAAGACACTGCAACCCTTTTAGTCAGTGCCCTTGCAGCCACCTTCAGGTGAAAGTCTTTCCCCACTGAAGCCAGTCCAAAAGTTTGAAAAGGTGACTGAACCCTCAAATGCACAGACGTCAATGAAAAGCCATCAGAAACATGAAAAAGTAAGGAAACATGACACCAACAAAGAAACATAATAATTTTCTAGTAACTAACTCCAAAGAAATGGAGATCTTCAAGTTACCTGAAAAAGAATTCAAAATAATTATTTTAAGGAAGCTCAGCAAGAATCAAGAGAATACAGATAGACAACTCAATGAACTCAGGAAAATAATACATGAGCAAAATGAGAAGTTAAAGTGATACAAATCATAAGAAAGACCCAAACAGAAATTCTGGAGCTAAAAAATACAATTAATTAAATGAAAAATATGATAGAGAGCTTCAGTATCAGGCTCTATTGGGCAGAAGAAAGAATCTGGCAACTTGAAGACATATATCTTGATATTATGCAGTTTGAGGAGAAAAAAGAAATTAGAATGAAAAAGAGTGAAAAAAAAGCATATATGTAGTATGGGATATCACAAAGTGAAACAATATCTGCATTATGGGAGTGCCAGAAGGAAAATCGGGAAGGAAAGAAACAGAAAACTTAAAGTAATAATCTCCCAAATCTGGGGAGAGATATAACCATCCAGGTACATGAAGTTCAAAGACTCCCAAACAGAGATCTTCTCTGAGGCACATTATAATCAGGCTCTCAGAAGTCAAAGACAAATAATTTTGAAAGCAGCAAGAGAAAGAAAGACTCATCACATACAAGGTAATCCTGGTAAGGCTATCAGCAAATTTCTTACCAGAAACCTTGTAGTCCAGAAGAGAGTGGGATGTTATATTCAAAGTGCTAAAAAAAAAAACAGCTGACAATGAAGAATACTTTCCTCAGAGCCCTTTAAATTTTTTTTTTTAAACATCTTTATTGGAGTATAATTGCTTTACAATGGTGTGTTAGTTTCTGCTTTATAACAAAGTGAATCAGTTATACATATACATATGTTCCCATATCTCTTCCCTCTTGCGTCTCCCTCCCTCCCACCCTCCCTATCCCACCCCTCTAGGTGGTCACAAAGCACAGAGCTGATCTCCCTGTGCTATGCGGCTGCTTCCCACTAGCTATCTATTTTACATTTGGTAGTGTATATATGTCCATGCCACTCTCTCACCCTGTCACATCTTACCCCTCCCCCTCCCCATATCCTCAAGTCCATTCTCTAGTAGGTCTGTGTCTTTATTCCTGTCTTGCCCCTAGGTTCTTCGTGACCTTTTTTTTTTTTTTCCTTAGATTCCATATATATGTGTTAGCATACTGTATTTGTTTTTCTCTTTCTGACTTACTTCACTCTGTATGACAGACTCTAACTCCATCCACCTCACTACAAATACCTCCATTTCATTTTAAATTTTTTATTTTATTTGTGCCTTTTTTTTTCTAGCAGAGCACCTTTGTCCAGTGTATTGGACTCTCTGTTACAGTTTGTTCATCACTTTCCAAAAGTGGAGAGATGAGAACTCTATTGGATCATCGTGTTCACTTACCAAAACTTGATTCTCAAGTATTTAAACCTGCAAAATCAAAAGGAAATCATGAAAAGCCTTCCCTGGTGAGACAGGTAAGGTCAGTAAACACAGAAGCAATTTCTAACCCTCTACCAAGGTCATGGGTTTGGAGAGCATAGTCATTGTATCCTGTGGAAGGGATCAGGAGGGCAAAGCCCTGGAATCCAGCTGCCATAGTCAGTGGGGTAGCCCTGTGTGCCCACTGGATCCTCTGAGACTGTTCTGTGACCCTGATAATAAACTCAGAATTTTGCTTATGTTAGTTTCAGTAGGTTTCTTTATTTTATTTTTTATTTATTTATTTTTTGTAGCCGTGCTGCATGGCCTGTGGGATCTCAGTTCCCCGACCAGGGACTGAACCCAGGCCATGGCAATGGAAGCCTAGAATCTTAATCACTAGGCCACCAGGGAACTCCCTCAGTAGGTTTCTGTCTCTTGCAATGGAAACCATCTTTGACTAAGATCGTTTTGTACACTCTTTTGTATACTCCTTGTCTACTCTTAGTCATTGTTCTTTCACTGTAAACATTATTAAAATTTCTAAAACAAAGTGCTTTTGAAATGTACTAAATGAGTTAACAGATGCAGATGCTCACAACTGCTCAAATGTCTCCAAGCCCCTGCTGTATTAGAGCACAGGGCGTCCAAAAGTGTGAGGCATGGATCCTGCTCTCAACTGATCATGGGAATAAATAAGTAAATAATAGAAGTGTTTGCTAGTCACTTATTTTAGTTCTTAGTGTTTTTGGCAGTCAGGGAATTATTTCTTTATGTTATCATAATGACAACCTTTTAGGATAGATTTTATTAACCCATTTTACAGATGGGAAAATTATGGTTTTAATGAATTTAGCCAACATATATTCTAGTAAGGTCAGAGCTGGTGGGTGGGGGCCAGGGGGCAAGTCTGTCTGATTCTGCCTTCTGTGCTTGTGTGCATTACATTCCAACTTGGAAAAGAGTCAGTAATACTGCAATGGAAAAATGTTGTCCCGGGTGACTTGTCCCATGGAGGCAGCTCAAGAGACCTAACTGAAATTTCTTCTCCTGCCTTCCCTGACTGCCAACACCCTCAGAATCTGTCCTTCCTACCTCCAGCTCTGTGAATCATCTTCATTAAAGTCAAAGAATCTCTGAGCAGCTGTACATCTGTCCGTTGAATTTTCACACTCAAACGAGAAGTGGCTGGACATCATCTTCTATGCCAGATACAAGCCTTTGGCGTGTGATGAATGCCTGAAAGCTACAATTCAGTATGAAAATCCAACATTTCCTCACATCAGGAGATGGTAGGATCAAAACTGCATTTAGGGTTGATGAATGAAATGTGTTATTAAAGATAATTCTTCCAAAAGTAGTGGTAATTATCTCAGCATTAACATTTCTAATTTAATTCAGCCCTGATTAAATCTTTTCTTTCAGAAGGAGGAAATTGAAAGTGTGAAACACAGGATGGGAGGAAAAGGTTCTAACATGTGTGGCTTTCAATTGAAAAGAAGCTCTCTATAGCTTATATATTGGGCTGCGTTATGCACACTTGCTAGCGCAAGCCAGCTGATACCTGAGAATAGCTCCATCTTACATGGTCGTAACTCCAACACTCTTTCAGGAGGGGGATTTAAAGGTTGTTAATATTGATTTAAAATATCATGTGACTTTCCCCCTCCGCCCTCTGGGCTGGGCTTATTGTTACCCCTCTGGGCTGGGCTTATTGTTACCGTCTACATTGTTTCTTCCCTCTGTCCTTTGAAATTGAAATGTCTGGTTGCCTGCCCTTCTCCCTCACTAGGACAGGGACGTCCCTCAAGGACAGGGACGATGATGTAAGTACCTTTATATCCTCTGCATCCAGCATAATGCTTGGCACAGAGTAGAAACCCAATACATGCTCGACAAACAAAATGACCAAAGGGCTGATCAACCTGAAGAGCTTCTATTTTCATTTACCAGCAACCCTATCTCAATCCTTTATGCTCCAAAATAATTTATTCATTTCTTGGCCTGAGAGCAAAGTGCTTTAGCAAAGCACTTGGGGTTGGGTGGAACGGAGGTTAAGGAAAAGAAGAGACTAACAGACTGAGAATAATAAAATGCAAGCTTATATCTCCTGAATTTCAGAATGAAAGGTGGAGTTTCAGATCCCATTTCCCATGTGAAACTCTTGGCTTGCTTTTGCTAACAGTCAAGCTAAAAAAAGGAGCTTTTCACAAAAGAGGTACTTTTCTTCTTGGCCTGGAAAATCCATTCCGATGTTAATCTTGCTCCTTGGAATGTCCTCCCCCACCCTTTTCCACCTAGCAAAATACTCTTCATCTTTCATAGCCTGGCTCAAATGTCAGCTCTTCAAATAATAATAATCATAGCTAATATCTGAAGAGTATTAACTCTGGGACGGGCTGTGCTAAGAGTTTTATAGAAATTATGTCACTTGCTGTTCACAAATCTCCATCAAATCAGGACTATTATTTATTATAAATGTACAGATGAGGACGCTAAAGCCTATAGAGGTGATGTAATTGCTTGAGCTCAAACATTAAGTGGTCCATAGATTTGAATGCAGGAGGGTTTTGTGTTCTCTCCGCCTCACAGAGCATCAAGCCTGGAACACATAAATTTCTGCATTGTGTTAAAAACAGTAATGACTGTTTTTTATTTTTATTAATTCTTTGGAAGTCATTATTCCGACATAGTATATTTATGCATTCCACCACAGCCCTGATACAGCACAGAAGGGAATTAGAGCTCACAATAGCATTTAAAGTGTAATCCCTCTGTCCAACCCTAACTTTTCTAACAACTGATGCTTATCAATCCAGAAAGGTGTTGCAGGTTAGTCTTCCTTTTCTCAAATCACGTTTCCTTCTTAAAAGAATCCCTTTATATATGATTGCACAATTGATATATCTGAAGTTTCCAAAATAAATGCATGGGCATATAAATCACATCCGACCAAAATGCTCCTCTGGACATTGGACTGTGGGAGTTGGAAAGCTAAAGTGAGGGAGGAATCATTTTGGATTCTGGTTTACTATTTCCACTGAAGACGAATGTTAGACATCCCTGAAATTAGTGTAAATTCTCACCATATTGAGAATTAAGTGGATAAAATGGTACTCTTCTCCTCAATAAAGATCAACTCATATCTTGCAAGGTTGCTTGTATATATTTTCCTCCTATTTCAAATATATCATAGAAGCTGACCTTCTTTTTCTGTACACAGTATCGTCATAGAAGATAGTACAAGGGAACCATGAAATAATGGCTAAGACAGCTGATATTACTTGCCAGCTATGTGACTTTGAGCAATACTTAAACTCCCCATGCCTCATGGTTTTTATCATAAAAGTGGGGTTAGTAATAAGGATAATTATTTTATTGGATTGTGGTAAAGATTAAATGGTTTAATGCATGTAATGTCTCACCATGACTACTAATACCCGTAAGCCATTGTTACTTAGTGGAGGTAGCATTGAATTGGGAGAAAGAAGACTCCACTCTTATCTCTGGTAACTAGCTCAGTGGCCTGTGTAGACCACTTGCTCTCGCTAGATGGACCTAAAGAGTCCTCCACGATCTGGTCCAGTTTCATGTCATGCTCCTCACCACATCACACTTGGCTTTCCATCAATTCAAGCTCTTTGTAGTCAATCACTGTTGTCCCCTAGACACAAGTCTACTCTTTCTCCCATTCCCACCATGCTTGTATCATGTGGGCACATATGTGCTCTCTCTCTCTCTCGCTCTCTCTCTCTCTCTCTCGCTCTCTCTCACGCGTGCCTGCACACACACACACACGCACACACACACACACAGTGTTCCACCTCCCCGTGTCTTTGCTCATCCCGTCCTCTTTGCCTTGCTATTGCCTGCCTAACTCTCTGCTTAGAAGGCACTTCTCAGCGTGGCATGGACATATATACACTACCAAACATAAAATGGATGGCTAGTGGGAAGCAGCCACATAGCACAGGGAGATCAGCTCGGTGCTTTGTGACCACCTAGAGGGATGGGGTAGGGAGGGTGGGGGGGAGACGCAAGAGGGTGGAGATATGGGGATATATGTATATGTATAGCAGATTCACTTTGTTATACGACAGCAACTAACAAGACATTGTAAAGCAATTATACTCCAATAAAGATATTAAAAACAACAACAACAAAAAAGAAGGCACTTCTCAGAAGAGCTTGCTGACTTCCTGAGTCTGACTCTAAGTCCTTCCTTGGCGTTCACTTCACACACAACCCAGTGTTGTCATGGCCTGTTTTAAAGTCTGAATCTTTCACAGGATGTGGCGCTACATAGGGAAAAGACTGTATTTTATGAAATCATCTGATGTCTGGCACATCTTGAGCTCACAGTATGAGTTTCATATATGGCTCTTGAAACATTGACTTAGTGGTGGCATCTCTCAAAAAAATAATGGGAAGAAATTCGTGTTCTTGAGCTGGGGTGTGGGAGTGGTGACAGCGGCTTATGAAAATAACCTATTGGGCTTTTAATTCTGTACATGTCTTCCACTAGCCCTTGAGAAACACAGGCCTAGTTCTTTAAAAACATTTTTTTATTAAAAAAATTTTTTTAAATTGTAGTGTAGTTGATTTACAATGTTGTGTTAGTTTCAGGTGTATAGCAAAGTGATTTAGTTTTATATATATATTCTTTTTCAGTTTATTTTCCCTTAAATGTTATTACAAATTATTGAGTAGAGTTCCCTGTCCTATACAGTAGGACCTTGTTGGTTACCTAGTTTACATACAATAGTGTGTATATGTTAATCCCATACTCCTAATTTATCCCTCCCTATCCCTTTCCTCTTTGGTAACCATTACTTTGCTTTCTATGTCTGTGGGTCTATTTCTGTTTTGTAAATAAGTTCATTTGCATTTTTTTTTTTTTTAGATTCCACATATAAGCAATCTCATATGATATTTGTCTTTCTCAGGCCTAGATTCTTAATTCCACCTGGTGCCCATGAAGGTCATATGGGGTAGTGGGGAGAAGGAAGGAGATTCATGAAGTATTTCTCACATTTCTGAAAGCCTGATGGAATTGCTACACTCACCCATGAAGAATCCATTCAAACTTAGTCAATTTCATGTGTTTTTGTCTTTAAGTGAAATCGTATTATTTCAAGATGGTCATGCTTTCTCTTCATGTTGATCAGATGTTCTGATGGCAGTTTTCTCTTTGATTATTGTAGAATGATAATAAAAAATTGGTTATTATTTTATACATGCACTTTTACAGGTAAGCAAAATTATTTGAAAAATGACAAAGAGCAGGGACAATTAAAGGAAGAATCTGTATCCATTGGGGAGTTAAGGTAGGTGACATCTGCAGAAGAAGATGGCAGCTCTCTCGTTCCTTTTCTGGCATTTCTGGAAGCTTGGTATACTCGTTGGATAGGCCTTCCACAATGAAGTACCACAAACTGAGTGGTTTAAACAATACACATTCATTATCTCACAGTTTTGGAGGTTGGAGGTCTGAGATCAAGGTGTCAGCTGGGTTGGTTCCTTCTGAGGGCTGTGAGGGAAAGACGTGTTCCAGGGCTTTCTCTGACTTGTAAGAAGGCTGTCTTCTCCCTATGTTTCTTCCCATCAGCTTCTCTCCATGAGTGTATATGTATAAATTTCCCTTTTGTAAAATCACCAGTCATATTGGATTAGGACCTACCCTAATGACCTCACTTTAACTTGAATCCCTCTGTAAAGACCCTCTCTCCAAATCAGGTCACATTCTGATGCACTAGGGGTTAGGACTTCAACATATGAATTTTAAGAGGGGCGCAAATCAACCCATAACCCTCGGGGACCACCTGGACCTGGGGTCTTGTGGCCTCCGGCATCATGTTGGCATTTCCATTATTTACCACATGCAACTCCATCCCTTATGAATTGACAGAGAGGCACATGAATAACATTTCCTGAATCCTAACTTCCTTTGCTGCTGCTGCAAAGCTGTTATTCTCTTTGGTTTCTCCTTTCATCAACCTGGCTGCCAACCAATGTCTAAAAACAAAAAAAAATCCTCATGCTGCAAGCTGAGTTCCTGCCTTGGGTTGATGTGGCTTTATTGATATTCCAGCATGGTTTGCTCCACGATTTATGCTCTGCAGTTTGTGAACCACAGACCCAAGGGGAAAAGAGATAGTGAAAGAGGGGATTTTTTGATCACTTTATATGCAGTAAGTGAATCTCAATTTCCTGCCGTGCTATTTCAGAGTCCTTAAATATCCTTTGCTCTGCCTGGGTGTTAGAAATGACAAAGGATCTACATTCTTCAGGATGAAATATGAGTCCTGGAAGAGCTGTAATCAGAGTGACCTCTTAATGAGGATGGACCTACAGACATGTGCATCCTTCTGATTTGGGGTAAGGGGAAGATGCCTGTGTTGGGGTCTGAAATGACAAGAACAGCTGCAGGTCTGTGGGAGACCTTAGTATTCCTGGATCTCGAGGGGAGGAACCATACCATAACCTGCGTCCTCATTTCCCACAGTGTGGGGACAAACTGAACCACATCATTAGAGAATTGAGGATGGTTATTTAGGATGTTGACCTCTGCTCAGGACAGGACTTTCAAAACAAGGCCAACCATGGCAGGGGGAGTGGAGTGAACGCTGCAGCCCCCAATTCAGAAAATGGGAAAGGACATATTGGCAGAACTGGAGGAGAACTTAGATTTCATATGAGAAAAAAATGGAGACCCATGCCACCGAGTTTTAATATGTATTGATTTCACAATAAGACAAAAAACAGGCCATTATTTGTAATGAATAAAGTAACTTAAAAAACATCTATTTCTGGTTAAGTGTAGAAATCGCCGTAGGTGGTTTGCACCAACAGAGGGGAAGACAGAGAGGAAAAGGGACCGGGTGGGGGAGACTTGGAGGGGGAAAGGATGGTGGAAGTCTCCATGCTGTGGCCTCAGGGGACACTGAGGGCCAACCCATCTACTATGCAAGCTTCCCAGTGGTTTGATTCAGTAAAAAGAGCTCATGAGGAAGCAAGTGTGAAGTTGCTGAAGGGCTCTGCTCCCAGAGCAGCAGGCAGTGTCTTTCCAAGCCTGAAGTGTGCAATGATCAACGACCACTCGAGATGAGCAGCTCTTTAGGGTTCCATTTGTTGGACCCTCTTGTGGTCCTCCAAGGCGGGGGATGGGCTGACTCATAGACAGGATGATTTCATCTTATTGTAAAGAGCCTGAGGTTTGGAATCTGAGGAACAGGTTCAATTGCCTCGTCCACACTGGGCAGGCTACTAAAGTTCTCCGAGGCAGGGTTAGAACTCAGGTCTCTTTGGCACCAGCCTAGGGTCGTGTTCACTTCACTTTACCTTTGGCTTTTCCTCCCGGCAGGGTCACAGATTTTTTGGTCACCTTTGCCCTGTGAATTCCTTGATATTGGGAAGTCTATCTTATTCACCTCTGTTTTTGTCTGGTGACTTGCTGAAGATGTGACAGAGAAATGGCACAACCTGAAGGGTGCCTTCCAAATTATTTATTTTAATCCCCCACTCTTAGGATGCTATTATATTTGCAGCTAAAATGTAAAGACCATGTCCTTTAACTAATCCCTTGTCTTCACCTGGCTGGGTTATTCCAAGGGCAAGCCCTTCTATTCCTGGCTTTCTTCCTTCCACAATTATTCATTGAGTTACCATGGGGTGTAAGCCCGGTGCACTCCTAGTGGTGGTCCGTGCCATGAGTTTCAATCTGGTCTGCTGTGTTCCACTTAACTCTGTCAGATCCCTTGACTAAAACTTGTCAGTGGTTCCTCTACCTAAAAATTAAAGCCCAAGTTCCTCGACAGGACAAGGTCTATGGGCTCTTGATTCTCTGGCTACTGAAGATGACGTGGGTGGGGACAGGGCTGGAAGATGAGGCTGGAGTGAGGCAAGGGCAGGTCATGGAGGACCACATGTGCCTTGCTGAGGAACATGGACTTGGGAGCAAATGCGAGTCTATAAAGAGAAGAGCTGAACTAATATTGCATATGCCGTACATTCTGCAGTTTGATCCATATCAGCAGCCTGGTGTCACTGTACTCAGCACCACTGCCACAGGTTGCATTATTATTAAATTCCGTTTTTTAAAAATTAATTAATTAATTTATTTTTGGCTGCGTTAGGTCTTCGTTGCTGTGCACGGGCTTTCTCTAGTTGCGGCGAGCGGGGGCTACTCTTCTTTGCGGTGCGTGGTCTTCTCATTGTAGTGTCTTTTCTTGCTGTGGAGCACAGGTTCTAGGCCCGTGGGCTTCAGTAGTTGTGTCATGCCAGCTTCAGTAGTTGTGGCTCGCAGGCTTAGTTGCTCCACGGCATGTGGGATCTTCCCGGACCAGGGATCGAACCCACGTCCCCTACATTGGCAGGCGGATTCTTAACCATTGCACCACCAGGGAAATCCCCTAAATTCCTGCTTTTTGAAATCATCAATTCAGTTGCTCTATCCCCAGAACTGTAATGGGTATTGGAAAACACCAAAGGGATATATGACATAGTTCTTATCTTCTAGAAATGTACAACCATACGGGTTATGAGATTGGCCAATTGTTGCTTTTGATATTTATTTATTCAGAGCATATTTACTGAATGCTATAGCTCTAGGTTATAATCATATGGCCATGGATTCTGAAATCAGACAGCACGGATTCAAATCCTGACTAAGTCACTTACTGTGTCACCTCAGGCAACTTACTTAAGGCCTCATTTTCTCATTTATAAAGTGGGCATAGTAATTACCCTCTAGTGTTGTGGTGAGAATTAAAAGAAACAATGGCCCAGAAGTACACGGGACAGTGCCTGACCCACGTAAGCACCCAGGAAATGTTAATTTGCATCATTCTGTTATGATGTGGGGAGTTGGAGACACAACAGAATGCCAGGAAGATGTGCTTCACACCATCGAGGGGTGGCAAATAATAAACAGAGTAATTACTGTTGAAATTCACACTGCAGGAGAAACAGTCACTATGCTATGAGAGACACAGGGAAGATTCTACTTTGGAAAGATTGCCTGAGGAAGGGCTCAGAAAACATGACACTTAAACTTCGACTATGAGAAGAGTCAGGCATTGGAAGCGTCAGAGAGAGTGAGTCCCAGCTGAGGGACTGGCGAGCAGAAAGCCTTTGCCGCAGTGCCGAGGGTAGCATGTTCTAGAGACTCACAGCAAGTCAAGTATGCCTGGAGCTTGGGGAGCAGCGGGCTGGCGGGGGGGCGGGAGGTGGAGCTGGAGAGGAGGCAGGGACCCGTCGTGCTGGGTCTCGCAGGCCCCAGTTAAGCGTTAAGATGTCATTCCAAGTGTAAGGGACACAGCGGCAAAGTGACATGATATGGTTTTCATGGTTTTGCTTCATATGCGCACATGGCTGAGCTAATGTCTTCCAAGCGCTCGGAATCAAGCAGTGGATGTGCGGGTTCAAAAAGCAGAGAGAGGGGCTTCCCTGGTGGTCCAGTGGATAAGACTCCGTGCTCCCAATGCAGGGGACCCGGGTTTCATCCCTGGTCAGGGAACGAGATCCCGCATGTGTGCTGCAACTAAGAGCCCGCATGTCACGTGGCCAAATAAATAAATAAATAAATATTAAAAAAAAAAAAAAAAAGGCAGAGAGAAAAACTGCAAGCCCTGGCAGAAAATTGGGACCCACTTGCTGGGAATGAAAATATTCGTCATTTGTAGAACTAGTACAGGGAAATAGGAACCTTCTGGTCAGAGGCACCTGACAAGGCAATCCCACTTCTGAAGGGCAGACACACGGCCATGGTTGTTTGCATTTGGCAGGGCATGGAAGAATTCTCAGTGCATGCACTGGGAGCGTTCAGTCTGCTGGTTAGTTTGCCAGGCCCTGTGCTGGGCTAAGGACATAAAGATAAATCGGACACACAGAGTCACCCCCTGCTGCTGCCTGCAGGATGCTGCCCGTGGCAGGTCGGTACCATCCGCGTGAGACGTGCAACGATGAGGGGAGAAGCTGAGAGGGTTCGTGTTGGCACAGAGAAGGGAGAATTCTCGGGAAAGGTGTAACAAAGGGATCATGATGGAAGGTCACCTCCTCTGGGTGCCTCTCACCTCCATGGCTCACGCCAGATGGATGTGCCCTCTATTCCATTTCCTCAGAGTCTCCCCAGGTGAGAAAGTGTAGCTTTGAAACACTGACCCAAGTCATAAAGGAACATGGGCTCTGAGAGTGTCATATGTTCTCCTACTCGAATGGAATATTTCAGTCTGAGTTGGGGCTACCAGGGGAAGGTCTTAGCTCAAAGGCCGCCAAGTTTTATTTTTGAAAGTCTTTGACCTACAAATAAGAGTCATGAGAGGAGAGGATCATGAGAAGTTATAAGACAAGAATATGACCTACAAATATTGTTTTTACATTCACTTGCATATTTTACTAGGCATAGGTTTGTTAATGCCATTTATCCTGTGTACATCCATTAATTCAGCCTACATTTATTGACCTTTTGTCTGTCAGGCATTGTGCTAGATTCTGGGGATTCCACCTGAGTCAGGCACCATCCTCATCCTTAAGGATCTCACGGTTCCAGGGAGAATCAGGTAAATAAACATGCCCCATTGGAGACGAAGCTGGTGTGTTCTGAATGACCCTAAAGGGTAAAACTGATACCAGTGGGTGTAAGTAGGTAGCAGATGGATTTCAGCTCAATATTAAGAACAACTTTCCAGTCGTTGAGTTTTCAAGAGCAGGTAGGGTTTCCTGCCTGCCACACGGGTGCCCTTCCCACAAGAAGGCAAGCACAAGGCACATGGCAGTTGATGGTATAGCTGGACCTCGTGGAGGGACCATGCAGCAGCAAAGGGGGATAGTGGTGCTGGGCTTCGGGTCCTGTGACTCCCCACCAGCTGCTACACTAGAGAAGGCTCACCTTCAAGCCCAGACAAGCCTAGACCAAGCCTAAACCAATTTAGGTAAGAAAGAGATTCCTTGAAGTTCAGAAGATGGGGTTGAGCTTAAATGACAGATGGGCAGGGACCTTCAGCCCTGCTGAGGGCTTTGCTGGACACCTTTGCCCCATGAGGATCTTCACTTGTGGGTCCAGTGCACCCACTGGTACGTGGAATCCTTTTAGGATCTGATAAAACATCAACTCAGCTAGAAGCCACAGGACTCATAAATATCACTCAAATGTACATGAGAATACGATGCGCATAGAACACAGATATGCCCAATTGAGGTGTCTACATAAACCCTTCAGTAGCTCCTAATGTGCCTTGGGGGATAGAGCCTGGGCCCTTGTTATCAGTCTAAAGGTTTCTTATCATCAGCTCCTACTCTTCTGTCCCCCACTCCTGCCACCACCCCGCCCTTTTCATCTCCTCCCCCATAAGGAGTGCTGTCCTGTATCCGACCCCTTCCGTTCCACTGATCAGGGAGCTGCTCTGGGCCAGGCACTAAGTTCCTGCTTCCTTGCTCCCCCCAGGGAGCCTAGAACAGCGACTCACAAAATAGGGGTCAAAAATGTTGTCCTACAGATGCTTGGGAAGGTACAAAGACAGATCTCACCCTGTCATTTAGTCATGGGGGTGGCTACGACTGGGAATGCATTTCTCTGAAGTGGTCATTTTTGTTCTTTCGCCGCCGGGGATCACACTGTCTGTTCAAATCAGAAATGACCTAGATTTCTTCTTAATGCACTTGGGCTGTTTAGTAGAGCTTGGCCTTTTCTCTAATGGGGAAAATAACCACTGCGGTTCACTGCGGTCATGGTGCCGGGCGCCCTGAGTGCCTACGCCATCCCATAATAGCCTTGTCGCTCACAAGCTCCTTGGGGAAAGGGTTTCCAGGATTCAAGACCCGGGGGCAGAGTCAGTGGAGGCTGGATTTCAGGAGGACCCTACCCTAGACTGGACAGGACAACTGTATTCTATTTTTTTTTTTTTTGCAGGATATAAGTGCTGAGGTCACATCCTAATTGATGTATTGGCCACGTGTCTGGATATGTTAAGATTTTGTTCTTAAAAGACTGCGAAGAGAAGACAGTGTTTTACAAAATCTCGTGTTGAATGGATGTAGGGGATGTTTCAGAAGGGCTTTAGAGACCCCATCACTTAATGCCAAGCTTCAAACAGGATTTGGTTTAGGCTGCTTAGTAGCTGCATTTTGGGGTAATGTCTCTGCTTTGTGACCCAAATGGCAGATATAGAGCATCTCGTGCGCAGGTGGTGGGGAGTCCTTGGTGAGATGGCATGCAGGGTGCCCAGTGCAGGCGGGGGTCACGGGCAGCGCTGGAGCTGGGGCCGCCCTTCTCCTCCCTGCCCCTTTCCCCTCCCCCAAGCAGATCTGACAGAAAGTGGATTGAAACTCTGGGTTTAAAAGGGATTCTTCTGTAACGAAGGTTAAATGAGGATTCTTCATGATTATTTCGTTCTTTTTCAGCAAGTGAGAAGTCATTACAGTATCAGTAGCTGCTCACTTCTGGGTGTGCGCCACAGTTTAAAAGGTGCTTTCCCAGTTCTCAGTTGATTTACCCTTTATGGCAACCCTGTGAGCAAAGCAGAGGGTGGGGGGTAGGGGAAGCTCCCGAAGATGAAGTGACTTTCTGAAAGTGACAAAGGGAGGTGGCACCAGCTGTGGAGAGACCCGTGGCAGCAGCCAGTTTGGGATCAGAGAGTCCCTTGTTCGAGTCCTGGGTCCATTGATGCCTATCTTGGCATCGCCGGGAATCTGTAGACCCTCCCCAGTCTCCTGTCCTCATCTGTAAAACTGCTGTACTGTGACAACTGGGAAATGATGTCAATTTATTTCTAACCCCGATGGGTTCCAGAGAAATTTAAGCTGTTGATTAACTGAATGATGCATATAAATCATCTATACAGAGTACATAGCGGCACTCGGTAAATGATGGCTGTTTTTACTTTTAGCTTTATTGAGCCCCTAGAATTTCAGGCACTTTGCTTTACCTGCGAGCTCTGCTCAGTAAAGCATTCTGCCCCCCTTTACAGAAAAGAAAGAGGTTGTGACTTAGCATCACCCAGAGAACAAGTAACAGCTGTGATACAAACCAAGGAAAGGACTTTTCCTTCCTAGTCAAAGTTGCTGATTTGGTAAAGATGAAATTTTTGAGTTGGAAAAGAGTTTTGAAAATCCGACCCCCCTTATACCAATAGGGAAACTGAGTCCCAGGAAAGGGGCTTGTGCAAAGTCACGTGGTGTGTCAGCTTAGGGCAGAGGTCAGAACCTAGGTGATGTGATTCCTTCCCATGGCAGCCTTCAAAGATGTGCCTCTGCCCCGCTGTGAGGCTTGAAGTTATACGTTCTTTTTCTGGGTCAGTGTTGAAGTCCTACCCAAAGCTTAAAAGTCACGTTTATTAGATATGTAAGCGACATGTTCCAGTGGATATGCATATCTTATATTAATAGTCATGAGTTATTTATTGTATTTAATGAGTGTATCTCAAGGATATTACAGGTTACATCTGGGGCAGAAAGAGCCAAAACTTCAATGCATATTGAAGCTTTTCACAAGATACATGTTCGTCTGGTTGTTGTTTTGATAAATATCAGAAGTAAAAGTATCAGAAAAATTCTATCATCTAAAACATTTCATGGCCTCCCACACTGGAAGATGGTTCATGTGAGTTTTCTGGGTGGGTGCAAGGATACGGATGAGCAGTCCAGGGCATCTATTCAGACAGAGGGGCCAGAAGGGTTCAGCTATGTGGATTGCTGCCTAGATTTGCTTTGTTTGAATAAAAACTAAAGGGTGTATGAATCTGAATCGAATTCTAGGCTCTCTGAGGATGAGGAACCTGTTAAAGTCAAGTGCTTTAGGGTTTTTCCAAATGTTTTTCAAATACGCTTTTTGAATAATATGATTGCTTTGGCTCTTTGACCTTTACGAGTCTTATAGAGGCAATCTCAGAAGGATGGGGACTAGCTGGTGGCCGTTTCCTCTGGTGACAGAAGGTCTGACTCTAAAGCACTACTTCTTGACTCTGGCCGCATCTTATGAACACCCAGAAATCTTAAAAAAAAACACTGGTGGCTGAACCTTACAGAAAATATTCAGATATAATTGCTCAGGGTGAGACCTAGCCATCATTTTTTTTCAAGCTCCCCAGATGTTTATAATGTGCATCCAGCATTAAAAACTATGTCTGATGACAAGTTAAGAATAAGCCAGATTCAAGGCAAAGGGGTGCCCTGGAGGAGATGCTGTTTATAAGAAGTCAGTATCCTCTCATCCCTTGGCTAGAATTAGGAAATTGAATAATTGTCTGACCAGTGTCATGACACGCTGCCCCCTTCCAGTTGGATGAGACCCAAGCTCTTGGTGTGACATTCAAAGCCCTCCATGGCTGGTTAACACCTGTACTTTGAGCCTCACTTCCCACCAGTCTTGAGATTCAGTTGCACGGGACTATTCAATGCACCCAAACACGCTCTGCATTTTCTCACATCAGTACTATGCCTCCTTCCTAAGACTTCTGTCCGCCCAGCTTTGCATGGTGAGCCCTTATTCACCCTTTGAAACTCATGTCAACAATTCCCTGCTCGTGGACCTTCTCAACCACCCCAGGCCAGGAATCAACCCCTCCCTGAGTGTGTCCAGTAACTGGTTTATGCCTCCGGAAGAGAGATCAAGTCTCTGTCCCCCTTGCAGACTGTACATTCCTTGATTCCGTATCCTCGGTCACCTCTGTCCTGTGCCTGACCCAGACCAGGTGCTTAATAGATGTACCGCAAATGAATGAATGAGTGCAAATGACATAGCTCTAGTTTAGAAATGGGAACTGAGACTGAATTAAATTTTCCTAATATATTTCCCACACTCCAATCACATGTTCTGAGCCACTCGGTCCCTGGGGGACTCTTATCTCCTTTCACAGATGGAGAAACTGAACTTCTGAGAGGAAATGCGTTACTTCAAGGATGCCTTGATGATATTAGAAAAAGGAATGGGGGAAATTTTACTAGTTAGTCTTAGTTTTCTATCTCCTGCAGCGAAGCTTCTGGCCATTGCCTGTCCATGTGGTGTGGAGAGTGCTGTGTCTGGGGCACGGGACTGCTATCATTAACGCGGGAGTTAACGAACACGGCTCAGTTCTATCCACTCCCAGGGCTTCGGCTTCCACCCACATACTCTCACATCCTGCATTCAAAGTTCCTGCCCAGTTTTTGCTCACCTAAGTCAACTGCCTCCTGAACACCTTCACTTGCATTTTTTACAGAGGTCTCAAATGCTGCAGTAGAACTCATCTTCCCTTTAAATTCTTCTCATTCCTTATCAGGAAATGAGGCAGAAACATGGGAGTCATTCTCTCCACTTTCCTTTTCCTCACCAGCCCCATTTAATTGCTCACAAGGTCTTGCTGATGTCACTTCGGAAACATCTTTTCCGAATTCCGGACTTGGTTTCTTCATCTGGTCTTTGAGAGCCCTCCATTTGGGGCTGCTTGTTATTCTTCCAAAACAGAGACTCTCCAAAAGTTAACAAAAATTGGTGCCTCTTCCCTGGATTCACAGATGATTTCAAAAATGATAATTACCTCTTCCATCTTCAGTTATGATTCTATTTTGAAATCCTCTTCCTCTAATTAAAAACAAAATCACCAGCTCCTCATGCTATTTGAGCCTGAGTCATTTGTGCAGCAAAATCAGCAAAGTTGCACAAATAACTGTGTGATGCAGGAATCGGGCACCCCAAGCTCCCCCTTGGGATCGCCCATCTCCATGAGATGCACATATCAGCCCCACTGCTGTGCTTTCCAGATCACCCACGGCAAACATAGTACATTGTATTTAGGGATAATTTCTTCCAACTTTTTTTTAATGCTTGGGAGAGCCCCTGGCAAGTATATGAATTCAGTCAATATTATCTATTACTGTTTTTTCTTCCCAGCATGTATTCTTTAGGGATTTAAAAATACGCATAGTTCCTGCTCATGACATGACTAATCCCCTGAGGTGATGACTGGTCTCCAATTTTCACTCCAGTGAGCATACAGATATGTCTGTCACTTCATCTTCTTCAATTTCATTCGTCATCAAAGACTCATAAAAGTTAGAGTTGGAAAACCCATAGGGATCACCAAGCATGACCCCTTATTTTCACACAGGGGAACTGAGGTCGCACAACTCAACAACTTCAGTTTAGTGGGTTTTACTGCGTTTCAGAAATAACACACATTGAATCTAGACTTCTCCCTGGAAGAGGTAACCGCAGACTGTTACGGGTATGGTCAGTGACATAGCAGTTACTTTGGAAGCGTCAAAATGCATTCTTAGTTGCCAGCTAAAGAACTGGTCTTGTTAGTCAATTAGTTCAGAGAAAGGGCAGTTCAGGAAAAGGAAAGCTTTGTGCAAAGGCACAGGAGGGTCACAGGGTCAGACATATCCCTGGAATGTAGGCAGCAGGGATGAGGCGGGAGTGGGAAGGGCTAAGAGGTTAGGCTGGAACTAGATGGTGAAGGAACTTCAACCTCATACTAAAGACTCTGGACATTGTCATGAATGAATGAGGCGGCAACAAGAGCGTTTCAGCAGAGGATGATGGCCCATCACCTTGTGTTTTACTGGGGTGGCCATGTTGGCTGGCCCCCTCCACCCATAACTTTCCCCTCTGGGTGTTATCATCCGATCGCTCATCCAAAAAGCTGGCAATCCTTTTGATTCTCGCTTCCTCAATTCTTTCATTCAAATCATCCCAAGTCCGTTCAGCGCACCTCTAAAGGCTACCTCACATCTTGCTACATCTCTCAGTCACCCTTGCGGCTTCCTAGTCAGAACCATCATCGTTTCTTGCCCAAACTCCTGCAACCATCTCCCAGTGGATTTTCCCTCTTCCACTTATGCCTCCCATGTTCCCCTTCTCACACAGCAGCCAGAGATATCTTTGAAAATGCAAATCCCATCACACGGACACATCACCATCTTAACATTTAAGATGTTAAAACATCTTAGTGGCTTCTCACTAAAGAATCTTCAAGCGTCTTCCTGTAGCCTGTAGGGTCTCTCCAGGTCTGGATATTGCTGACTACTCCAGGCTCACTGCGTCCCCTTCAGCCTCCTCCCATCACCTGATGCACATCCTCTTCCTCTTGTCCTTGAAGTTGACACATTCTTCCCACCTCTCTCCTCTCTGCTGTGCATGCTTTTCTCAGGCTCCTGTGCTGATGAATCCTTTCACCTCTCAGACTCAGCACATTTATCATCTGCTCGGAAAGACCTTCCTGACTCCACTCTCCTATCCCATCAGTCTATTTTGCAGGGTCCGTTTCTTTTCCTTGATAGCACTTATCACATTGTGCTTTAGTTTAGTTTTTTTTTTAGCAGTTTATTTGCAGTTCCCAGTACAATGCTCGCCACATAGTAGGTGCTCAATAAATAGTTGTGGGATGGGTGACTTGTTCACAGATCTTGCTAAATACCGGATTTTAATGACCTTGGTTCATGGCATGTGAGCAGCTTGCCCTCCGAATTAGGAATGGACCAAGCCAAGCTGATTCATTGGCTGATCATCCACTAATCAGATTCTCTCTCTCAAGGATATCAACTAAGAGATACTGAAGCTCTAGTCAGTTGATGGTGAGTGTTGAATCTCTAACATCTCCTAGTCTTGAGGTGGAAGCCATTTGGGGATACTGCAAGGGGGGAAGTTAGTCAAGAGAGAGGAAAGAGAGAAAAGGGAAAATAAAGGCAATATTGAGAGTGATTATACAGATTCCAAAATCAGAGAGAATGGCATCGAATCCTGGCTCTTCCCTGTTCCTTTTCCCAAAAAGCCCATGGTCTTTCTGTTCTTGTGTCCCTGAGATTTCCCATTGTAGCTTTTAAAAGATTCCTCTTTATTCTAAACAGCTGGAGTGGGGTTACGTTTCTTAAAACAAAAGATGGTGACTGAGACATTTAGGAAGACCGCTCTGGCTAGAATGTGGAGGGCAGCCTGGGGCAGAGATGAGTTAGGCGGCTTTTGCAATGGACCAGGTGAGACATGACACTGTCTGGACTAAGGAAAGTAGAGGTGGTTGGAAGGGATAGGTTCAAAAGATGGTCCATAAGTAGAATTGACATAGTGCCAGTAGCGTGCGAAGGGGCAAGAGAAGGGAGTCCAGATGCTGCTTGAACCACCCAGTGATGGTCTTTCTATAAGCTGAGCTCTTGAAGGTGGGAGGAGTGGATATTGGAATGAAGAGAACTGGCTTGCACTTCCCATGACTACCCCATACAAACTATTCCTAATAGGCAGGCAAGTTGCCTGGCTTCCCCCACTCTCCGTCTAGGAGTCCAGCAACGCCCATCTCTAAAGCTAACACTGTTCTTTAGTTATTTTCTTCACTCCCAATCATTCTCATTTATTTTGACTTATTGATATCCTCCTCCTCTTTCAAGATTTATTTCAAGTTTCATTTCCTCTGCAAGAATTCCCTGTGTACCAAGCCCTCTGACATGGTATTGCCCAGGGCTCCTGTAAGCAATTAGGAACAAGTGCCAAGGAAAGGCACAGAGACATTCTATGCACCAAACATGGTGTATAGAACTTCAGGACTTGATCCATCATTTATATATTCATGTGCCCTAATGGAGACAAGCTCTTCAGAAACCCCCTGGATTGTCCTTTGGATATACCCGTGACCCAGCTTTACACAAAAATGGATGATTCTCTATTCTCCCACAAGTCTTGGATAGAGTTATGAACTTTCATAAATGGATGACAACCCTATATTTTGGTTGCTTGGGCTTTTCCTTCAATCCAGGACACAGAGCAATGACATGGCAGGCCAGTGAATTAAACCTCAATCTTCTACCGCCTTATCAGAAGCCCGGGTAATGGAAGTGATATTTATGAGGACTTGTTTGAAGGGCATGCTATTTATCCTTTCCTCTAGTGTGCTAATTTTTATTCCTGCATCAAGCTGTGCACTTGGACCATATGTTCTTAGTCCCCAGCAGAATTTTCATGCATTTTAATGTTATTTCCTTGGCTTACATCCAGGGATATTATACATAATAGCTTTATGAAAACGATTACTGTAGGGATGTCTTTGAAGTACTATACATTAGGTCATTCAATTCCTTCTATATGGAGCCTGAAGCAAGAAACTCTTCTGTAGAGATAAAGGTCAGGAAAAGCTTGGCTTCCTTTGAGGAGCTGGGGCAATTATAACTTTTTGGTGACAAGGCTGACTATATCTTCCTTTCTGGATTGACCATCGGGAAACTCAGAGCCAGATATGCAGGTGAATTGCAGGAACCATGAAGGCACCTATGGTTTACACAAAGATGACATGTGAAGTGACACAGGTAACAGAGTAGAGGCACCTGTGGATTTTGCTCAGCACCAAAGAGGGGGACTGGGGATGAGAACAGCTCAAAGTCAACAACTTAGGATGCTTGAAGGTCTTGTTAACTGCGTTCTCCAATTCCCCCACCTGAACTGCTATCTCTTTTGATTTTCTTGTTTTATGACAGTGGCAAGTCACCAACCCATTCTGGGACTCTTGTAAAGTGAGGGCATTAGAGCAGAGGCTGTCTAATTAGAGGTGAATTAGAGACCATCTCTAACCATGTTTGGATGACTGCTTCCTTCTCAATGCCTCTGCTCTTACTGTCCTTTATTCTTCCTCCCTCCTCACCTGTTCTGGACTAACCACAGGCACGTCTCATCCATGCCAGTGGCTGTCAGACTAAAGAGGTAACTTAGGAGTTTTCAAACTTAGCTACATATTAGAATTATTTGGGGAGTTTTGAAAAATTATGATGCCCAACTGTACCCTTAACAAGTAAATCAGACTCTGAGATGAGACCCAGACACCTTTATTTTTTAAAACTCTTCAGGTGATTAAAATGTGCAGCCAAATTTGAGTACCAGTGCTCTTCAAACTTTACTGTTAGTTTGAATCACTCCATATCTTTCAAATGCAGATTCGGATTCCAGAGTTTCAGGAGGAGTCCTGAGAGTCTCCATTTCCCAAAAGCTACCAGGTGATCTGATGTTGTTGGTTCCCAAATCACACTCTGAGTAGTGAGGGGAGAACACACATTTGAGGACTAGTATAAAGGAGGAAGTATCCCCGATTCACTTCAGCTGGGGCCCAGTGAGGGGCATCCTGCAGGCAGAAATGAGCAGAGCCATTAATGGTGTTCTGATTCGCTGAGCCTCGGGCAAAGTCAAGTCCAGGGTGAGGACCAGAGGTCCAGGAGGACCATGAAGATGCCCAAGGATGCGCTCCATCTTTCCTGCCCACCCCCTGTGGCATTGATCTCTTTCTCGAAGTTTTGTCGGTGGTCAGGTACCTATGTTATTACACACACGCGAATTTGTTGACTTACTAGATGATGAGCAGCTTGAAGGCACGGTCACCTCTTTGTCTGCAGAGCCTGAATCACATGGGGGTCTGTTGAGTGAGGGCATGCATGGAGCACAGGCACTTCTTGGAGGGAAAAAGGACAGAGGACTAATACTGATGCTGCAGTGTGATGTGCAACAATAATTCTCTTCTGAGGGTGCCTCACCAAGGAAAAATAGTGCCCTGGGTCACCACCGTCCTAGGGAACACCCACGGGTCCCCAGTGCTGCCTACGCAGTCCTGTCTCCATGTTTCCGCTCGTAACTGGGGTAACCGCGGCTCACCTTTCAAGGTTCAACTCAGAAAATCTCTTCCTGTGCTACGCTTTCCTTCCGTTCTCCCTGCCTCTGTGCCACTCCAACTCCTGAGCGGCTTCCATCACAGACTCTGTTGTCCTCGATGGCTTGTGTGTCGACATCTCTCTGTGTCACCAGCACTCAACACATTGCCTGACAAGGAACAGGCATTTAGGGAACAAAAGCTCAATGAAATAAAATGAATGACTTACCACAAACTTCCCTTCTTGGCGTTTCCTGACTTCCATCCACAGAGGAATAATTAATCAAGATGGCCGGAAAGAGTTTATTTTTGGATACCACTGGGATTACCAGGATACTAAATCCCAGTGTCCTCTGTGATTGGAAGCTCTTAGCAGAAATAACCCACCGCAGTGGTGTTTTCTGTCCTTTGTTGGCATCCAACCTGAGCCGAGAGGATGGCAGGCGGCTTCCTAATAGCAGGAAGGTTGCTTGTGAATCCCAGCTCAGGGAGCCAGATTTTGGAAATCTCTTTGCCCCCCAAGCAGGGCCCCAAGGCTGCACATGCTCTTGGGCACTTTTATGGACTGTTTGCCAAAGGAGACTGCAATCTACTTGCCAAGTTGGAAGTGCCCTCTTGGCACGTGTTAGGCGCTCTTGGTTTCTGTTGAGCTTATGAGTAACACTCCTATCTTACGGGAAAATGACATTTGCTATTATGTGATTCAAAGCATACTTGTTAATTATCATATTTTTAGCTGATACATAGCATCCGTTTTTAGAACATTCAGAAAAAATGTCATGTCTTTGAAGAAACGTCTAGGTAATGAAACTCAGGGTAGTCACATGTAAGAGTTTTCTTGTCTTTCTTTTCCCTTTCCTTTCCTTTTCTTCTCTTTTCTTTATTCTCTTCCTTTCTCTTCTTTCTCTCCTCTCCTTTCCCCCCCCCCACCCGTCTTTCTCTCTCTCATAAATTATGAGCTAGAACGAAAGACTACAGTTCATTCTGAAACGGTGACAGCTTCTCCAGTAGAGAGAGTTGCCTTATAACCCCCCCTCCCCAGTGTGTGCACGGGTAATGATGGTTGGAAGGACTCTTCTTGCACAGCTGTGTGACAGAGGCTGTATTTGAAATAGGTGGATGGAGCCAATGTGTATTTCAAATTAGAGAATTGACAGTTGGATTTAAGAGAGAAAAGTGAAGATTTAATCCGTGCATTGAGGTTGGATTTAATTTTTGATATCACAAGTTAGTTCCTACTTTAAATGGATTATCCATAGTAAAGAATAAATCAAACTCTGCTTGAATTTTCACAAAGAGGATTGGGTGTTTTCTCTTTTGAAGACTTAAAAAGGAGCCAGTTCAGTCGATACTGTGCTGTCACCTAGAATCACACCAGAGTCCTAAATTCACCCTTGATGAGCCGTGAGACAGAGCCGGAGGAGGGACTCTCCCGCCCGAAGCAACAGCCTCGCTCCCTGCTCCCCGGTCCCCAGCCCCTCAAATGTTCATCTCTCCAGTGCTGCTGCTCTCTCATTTCCCCCTTTTCTCCTTAAAAAAAGACATTGCTCATTTTCTTTTTCTCATTTCCCCCATTCTCTGAGGGAGAGTGAAACACAGACATCCAGAACTGGCTCGTGCAGGGAAGAGTGTTGCTTTATTTTTTCTTACGAATGTGCCTCTCCCGTTCATTTCTTGCAGGTCACAGGAAGGGCTGTGTGACTTGAATTTGTGCCTGGCCCTTCACTGGAGGGTCAGCCCACAATTGGCATGGGTGCTGGTCAAAGGTGTGCTCTTGACCTTGACTTAAAATCATCTATCATATTTTTGAGCTTCTTTCCTTCCAACGGCTCCTACTGGAGCGGCAGAGAACCCACAAACATGAAGCCTGCTTTCTGGCACTTCCACAACCACTCTCCATTCCCATCCAGGGTCCTGGCCCTCAGACCCTCCGTACAAATTCCTTACTTGTTTCAGAGGTTTGTACACTGGCTAGTGCTTTATGTGGCACCTGACCAGCAGATAAATTCTTGTTAGCGTGAGGGAGCTCAGTTTAGAAACTTGAATGTGCTAGAAAACGAACAAAATAATCTTAAAAAGGTGGGTCAGTCCTTCATATACACAAGAGCAGACCTTACTATAAACAAAGGTAAGACTAATCTTCATAGTCTATGGTTGGAGTTGAGAGTGAAAATTGATCTGCATAATAAAGTAACAGGAATTTGCAGGAATTTGGGGTCTTGCTGGCTTATAGGAAGGGTGGAGAGAACAGGTGTGTGCAGGTGTCTGTGTGTGTGTGTGTGTGTGTGTGTGTGTGCGCTCACCTTTGGCAGAGGAGTAAGTCCTTGGGAATCCTTGGAAATCTGGGGGAGGGGCCAGATTTCCCACTGCACGTGGAATGGGGATCTAAGCCCTTTGATCTGAATACAAAGAAAGACTGAGCCCAGACAGCTGGAAGACATGGGGACATGTGAATTTAAAACTTCAGGCATAAAGAGACTGACCACAGTTCTCAGTTAATAATAGTAGGTAACACCTAAAGATTATTTGCTAAATGCTAGGCATTGTTCTGAGAATTCATTAACCCTTTTTTTTTTCAACAACTGGTGAGGCAGGGGTTTTTATTATCCATGATTTTTTTAAAAATGAGGAACCAGGGTCCTAGAAGCTAAGGGAATTACCTGAAGTCACAGAGCTGGTATTCCACCCGGTTGCCATGTGTCCAGGAACTGTGTCCAACCATCACTATGCTCCCTCTAGAGGAGACCTTAACTCACCAAGTGGTCTGAAACAAGGGACTCTACCCCTCAGACCTAGGTTTCCTCCTCGTTAAAATGAAAGGCTTGGACTAGTTGATTGACACATTCATTCATTCACTCATTCATTCCAGGCATAAAATGGGAGTTTAGTGCACTTGAGTAAGACTGTTTTCTGTTGCCTTGGAGTCCTGCTTCTTTGTGGAGATTCCAGGCCTTTCTTCCCTTCTTATATCCTAACCTTCCCTGCTGGATCTCTGTGTCATCAGTGTACACCCCCACTGCCCTCCTTGTTGAAGCCATCCACCAACCTCTAGGTCCCTCCCCCATCGTTGCTTTAGCTTCGGACTCATGGTTCATATGAGAAACATCTCCACCATGGGTAATTTTGGTATCCATCTAGATGACCCTTCTAACATTCCTTGGCCTCCTCTCCTCTGTTTCCTCTTTTTCCTCCACCCAGCTCAGCCGTGCATCCTACAGTCACATGCAAGATCTCACCACGACCAGTACCAGTAACAACCGTTACTCTCCATAACTCCCATTGTAAGCAACCTTCTCTCCTTGATCACCTTTTCAGCTCCTTTCTTCTAGTATCTTTGACTCCAAGGGTCCTTTGACCTCACAGGGTCCTTCAATCTATTCAGCCTATCATTGTTCTGTCACTGTCTCTCACCCTTCTATTGTCACTGCCCTATGTACCCAACTGAAATCCCATGGCCCTTCAGTATAACCAGTGCGAAGCTGGACTTGCCTGGAGAAAAAACGCTGGTCTTGTTTTACATTCATGATCATTCATTTCAAGTGGACCCTTAAAGCAATCCAGCCAATATTTTATAATTCCCTTGTCTTACATACGCAGTCTTACAGTCCTTGACAATTATATGATTCACCTTCATTTTCCTCCTCAAATCTGTGATGTCTCCTTTCCAATCCTCAATCTCAGCTGTTTATCTTGTCGAGAAAATTGAAGTTTTCAGAAAACTTGTGCAAGCTTCCATCAACTCACCCACCTACTAACCTGCATCTGTGCCCGTATACACTACTTCTTCTGTTGCACAGATAAACTGTCTGTGTTCCTAGACAATGTTGTTCCCGACATGTGGGTTCCAGATTCCATCTCCTCACCCCACTTCTCTGCCCTCTGACTTCACCATCAGTTTTTCTTCCCTACCAGATATTTCCCACGAGCGTGCAAACATAGTCATTTTTCCCCTTACACAAAACAAAAAACAAACAAAATCCTCTGTTTTTAATCTACTTCCCCCTCTATCATTCTATTTATCCCCTTCCTTTACAACAAAAGTCCTCAAAGAAGAATGTCCTAACTCACTGCCTCAATTTTTTTCCCCTTGTTGTGTCAGGATAGTACAGTAATCCTGCAATGAATGACCATAAACATTTCTTTCTCTCTCACGTCCTAGTTGGTGTGGCTGGATGTCTCCCCTGGGTGATTCTCCGCCAGAGGCTGTTCCAGGCTGGCAGTCTGTACTTCTGCTGTGACACCTCCGTCTTCAACATGCATCCTCCCCGGTGACCACAATGTGAAGTGAGCAGGATTGCACGGGGGTCTTTGTGGGCAGGCCTGCTTAGAGTTGGCACAAATCCTCCTCCTCACATTTCTATGCCTGAGATCCAGGTCACAGGGCCCCAACATAACTATAAGGGAGGCTGAAGGACATAGTATTCCAGTGTGCCCAGGAAAAAGAAATGGCATAAACCTTCCTCCTGCTAAATCATTAACATTTGGAAGGTTTTCGTTGCAGCCTCTAGTATTACTTGTCCTGACTAATGCAGACATTGGTATAGGTCTTTGCTGTGCTAAAAAAACTAAAATAGATGACTTTGGCTTACTGGAAATTTTAGAGATGAGAAGAGTAGATATAACACACTGGAGAGTTAAAAATCCATGTTATGTAGCAGCACATTATTTGGTAAAGCTCTAAGATAAAGTTGGAAAGCTGAACATTAGTGAAGTGTGGAGGCTATTGTTGACTGAGGGTGTGAGATATTAGATTAAAAACAGATGTGCTCTGTATGAACTGGCCAGTTTGTAAGCAAAAATAAAAGCACATAAAGTCCAGAAATGTGCGGTCTTACAGGATTGGAAAAGCCAACTGTTTCAGTCTCTAAACAACAAGATAGAGGATTTAATCAGGCTTTGAGTGAAAAATTCTCAGAACACTCCTGGATTGAATAAAGCGACTCAGAGCAAAGATTAGGTTGAGGGTTTGACCTTCCCATTCAAGGCTGATGGTGGGAGAGGGAGGGGGTAGGGAAAAGAGAGAGAGAGATTGGAGGATGTGTTGAAGAAGCAAAGAGGTCATTTAAGAACTATGTGTCTAGGAGTAAATTTTAGTCTGTTCCTTACTTATGAAACTGATGAAACTGACTGGAAAAAACCGTGGTCCTCCTCAGTGCCCAGGAAGAGGAAGTGAGATTGATGAGTGTCTCGCCAGCCCCACCATGATGCTCTAATTTGGCTTTTGCCCCCATCATTCCACCAAAACTTCTCTTGTTATTCCACAGGAAGGTCACCAACAAGAGGATACCCAGTTGCTAAATCAATCAGTCAACTCTCAGTCTTCATCTTCCAGCAGCCTCAGATACAGTTGGTCACTTCCCTTTGCTTTGAAATAAAATCTGGACTTGGATTTGTTCTCTGCTCATTTTCTTCCACTGTAGTCTCCTCATCTCCCCGATCTTTTCATGTTGAGACCCCAGCACCCAGTACTTGGACCTCTCCTTTTTCCATCTATGTTCACTCCCAGGTGATCGCATCAAGTCTCATGGAATTAAATACCGTCTATGCACTGGCACATCCCAGATTCGTGTATGTAGCACAGACGTCTCCCCTACTTGAGGTTCATCTACCCAGTTGCTTCCTTGTCCTCCCTCTTGTATCAGTCCTATCAAACTTAATGGGTATGAAACTGAATTCTTGATCTTCTCCCCCAAAGCTGCTCTTTTCACTGTTTTCCCATCTCAGGAAAAGGCAGCTCCATTCTTTGAGGTTCTCAGGTTAATAAACTTGTGGTTCACATTACCTCCAGTTTATATTTCATATCTCTCATGCAACCCATTGGCAAATCTTGCTGTCTCTGCCTTCAAAGGATCCCCAGCATCGAGCAGTTCCCAGCACCATCGTGGCGAATAACCAGGCCAAGCTGCCATTATTTCTCACCTCGATTAGTGCCCTTAACTGATGGCCCTGCTTCTGCCTCTGTGCCTTTTCATCCGTTCTCAACATGGTTGCCATGGTGATCAAAAATAAGTCAGATCATGTCATTTCTCTGCTCATACCTGTGATGGCTTCCTTCCTAAGGCCAACCCAAAGCCTTTCCAAGGGTCTACATGGCCCCGCAGGTGCTAGGTGTCTCCTGCCTCTCTGGTTTCTTCTATTTCCCCTCTGCCTTGCTCCTTTCTGGCTACACTGGCCTTCTTGTCATCCCTGAATGTTCTAGGTATGCACCCTCCCCCAGCATTTGGCAGGTGTCACCCCTCCAGGTCTTTACACCTGTGCCCTTTTGGCAGGGAGTCCTTTCCTCGAACACTTCAGTTAGCTGCTCCCCCCCAGGTCCCAGCACTCCCTGTGTCATACTTCTCTGTAGCGGTTTCACCTCTACCCTAGTAAGTATCTTGCCGACTGATCATATTTACTGCCTGTCTCTCTCCAGTAAAACAGAAGCTCGAAGAGGCAGAGATTTTTGCCTGTTTTCTTGACTGCCATGTCCCACGCATCTAGATGAGCACCTGGCACGGGGCAGACGTTCAGCACGTAAGCGCGGAGGAATAAATGCACATGTGTGAACGGTGAGAGACAGGAATGAAAGAGGACCCGACCTGGCAGGAGCAGGAAGTGGCAGGACTGCCTGGTGGAGGTCTGGGCTCCGGGAAGTCGGAGGAGCTCCAGGCGGGCGGGGGCGCCACAGATGTGCCTTGTCATGCTGCAGTGCCCTCTCCCGTGGCTGGACCACATCCTCCTTGCTTGCAGTCTTCCTGCTCTCTGCAAACCCCACTGCACTGACATCTTCTGGCTGCTTTGCCCAGCGTAAAGGAGGAAGTAAATTGGTCCCTGTGGGGCTGTGGGCTAACGGTGGAGGGAGGCGGTGGGCCTCCAACCCTCTCTGCATCTCCCTCTTCTCTCCTCATCACCGGGCAGAGTCTTCCCCTGTTCTTAAAGGGAGATCGCATGCTCGTAGCCTGAGCATTGCATTCTGTCTGTTCTCCCTTGCTTCCTCCTTTGCATTTCTCAGGGCTGGAGCTTACAGGTAAAACTTAGGATATGCAGACTTCCCAGGAAACGATGCTCGCAGACCTGTGGCAGCAGCTCAGTCTCAAGGCGCTGGTGGACTGCACAGCTTCAGGCTGGGTGACACGCAAAGCACAGCTTCAGTCCTGGAGAAGACAGAAAAATAACACGGCCACTTTGCAAAGAAGAAGTCCTCCCTTTGAGAAGGGTGTGTGTGTGTGTGTGTGTGTGTGTGCAGTGAGGGAACCTTGAGTCTCTTGCACGTCTGTCCACCCTGGACTCTACTTGGCACAGTGGTGTCACCCAAGCCTCCTGGAGAGAACGCAACGTGTGGACAGAGGAAGTCAGGGACAAAGGTTTGGTTAATTACCTGAGCCCAGTGGAAGAGATATTCCGAGGACAATACGGTGTAAGTCACTCAGATTGCCCCCAAACAAAAAGAGCTGATGTTATTTCTACCTTAATACCTTCCTTGAAGTGTTGCTTTGAGATTTAGAGATGATAAATTTAAGGAGCCTAGCGTAGCGTATGTACTTGAGCAAATGTGGTTGTTTTACTGTTATTAGTGCTGCATTGATGCCCAGAGCAAGAGCAGTATGTGATTTATGTCTGAATTCCTCACACGTGGTTCAGCGCCTGATCAAACTCTCCTTTATTTATGCACATTGACGAGTGAATACCTCAATATCGGCAGGGTTAGAAGTAGGAAGCAGCGGGTCTTCTCGCGGATGTCCTTTCCTAGGAGCTGGCTTGCTATGAAGCGTGCTCCCTGTCCCCAGGGGAGTCTTGCTTTGGGCCCCTTGGCTTGCTGCCAGGGGCTCTCCCCGCACTACCAGGCAGAGCCAGGGGCAAGGCAGACAGATATTCTTGTTTTGGGATTTTCACATTTGCCACTGACTTACAGAGACACAAATATCTTCCAAGGTGTTCTCTGTGAGCAATCTTTTTATATTTTAATTTATTTTATTTATTTATTTATTTATTTTTTGGCTGTGTTGTGTGTGGCTTCGTTTCTGCACGAGGGCTTTCTCTAGTTGCGGCGAGCGGGGGCCACTCTTCATCGCGGCGCGCGGGCCTCTCACTGTCGCGGCCCCTCCCGCTGCGGAGCACAGGCTCCAGACGCGCAGGCTCAGTAGTTGTGGCTCACGGGCCTAGTAGCTCCGCGGCATGTGGGATCTTCCCGGACCAGGGCTCGAACCCGTGTCCCCTGCATTAGCAGGCAGACCCCCAAGCACTGCGCCACCAGGGAAGCCCCCCAAAGTGTTCTCTGAACCCCTGGATTCATAACTTCATTTTACCTTTCTGGGTCCAGCTAGTTTCACTGGAAAGAACTTTCTGGGAATTATTTTTTGTCCAACTACATCAGTTGTTTAGATAAAGTCAGGTTAGATGGACTCCTTGGCCAAGCACTCCTGTAGCCTGGGGACAAAGCTGGGTTTGACTGTGTGCGTGCATGCGTGCATGTGCGTGTGTGCGTGTGTGTGTGTGCGTGTGTGTGGGGGGGGTGGTGAGGAGACCGTGTGGAAGGATTATCACCTAAAGGAGAGGACCATGGCCATGTGTCTTCTCGAATTTGCCACGAGCCCAAGGGGGCCTGAAATTTTCCCAGCTCCCAAAATCAAACCAGATGGAGAACGATGATCCAGAATTTGTGATTACTGCCAGATTTTTGCCCTTTGAAAAGCATCGCCCCAAAAAATGCAACCCCCATAAAGGTGAATTCATGCAATCTTGTGTCCTTAGGCACCCCTACACATGCTCATCCCTTATGTAATTCTAGAGGCCTTGGAAACGCTGCTTTTTACATCTAGTGAGAAATATACTAAATTATCAATAATGTGTTCAAGGTTTCATCTGATCAGTAATACTTAACATGAAACTTTTAAGCTTGTAATATAATACATTAGAAATGAAAAATAAGATTAGATATAGTGATTTCATCTACTCTTTTTTTTCAGAGCGTGGAAGAACTGATGGAACCAGCAAGATACCACCTCTTCAAGAACGTTCTAATTTCTAGTGTTGCTGTCTCTTTGGCCACAGTTGTTTTGAAGTCTTTATGTGTGTATCATGGTATGTGAGGTGCTCTTGTTCAAGACACTGGCTTGTAATTTGACATCCTCAGGTCATTTAAGGCTAAGTGTACTAGCACTTTATGTGCTGGAGAGAAAAAAATGTATTCAAAATCTAAAATTATCTGTGAAAGGCAAGAATCATCTCACAGGTACTTTGCTCTGTGATCACCAAATGAGAGGTGATGACACAGCCTGCAGAAGCCAATGCCTGGATTCAATGACGGGCAGACAATGTTCCTCACAATGTAAAGATGAAAAAAAGAGGTGCTATTGAAATTTTGAGGAATCCATGAATGCAGTATTACTGTGAGACCCACTTCCTGTGTAATTCCCGGGGAGGCGGGTCTGCGTCAGCTGCTGTCAGTCACCAAGAAGCATTTCCTTTTGGGACCAAGGTCTGTGATCACCATCATTCATTTACTGACCCCAAGTGCCAGGCGCAGGGCTGGGGGTAGGGGACACACAGTCCCTGCCCCAGAAGGGGACAGTCCAGGGGCCCAAAGCGAGCGCTCCTAACCGTCCACGCAAAAACTTCAAAGGGGAAGCTCAAAACAGCACAGAGGAGATGCCACCCTCTGAGTTGCTGCTTGGGGAAGGCTGTCCGGAAGTGGCTTCCCCTTTGGAAATCAAGGCGTCCATGAAAGACGATAAACATTCTAACCAGAGCAATTGCCGAGCCAACAGGAAATCAAAGTCTCCCGAGGCTCAAGGTTTCCTCTCAGCCCTGAGCTCCTCAATGTCCCCT
The DNA here is from genome assembly GCF_965194805.1 of Balaenoptera borealis. Taxonomy (NCBI): domain Eukaryota; kingdom Metazoa; phylum Chordata; class Mammalia; order Artiodactyla; family Balaenopteridae; genus Balaenoptera; species Balaenoptera borealis. Next base: position 83,332,371 of record NC_138871.1, on the reverse strand, counting down.
TAAAGAAAAATAAGAATTAAATTCTAATTTTAGAGTGTAGTCCAGGTAAACAGATTTTCTTACAGGAGATTTTACATCTTGTGGGCTAGGAGTCTCTAGAAGTGAGGTGACTTCAGTGGAGAGACTTTGGCGGTTAATATCATGCATTGGGAAGGACAGCCCAGCTGGAGGTCATGGCTCTTAGGCTGTAACCTCGCTTTGTTGTTCCCTCAAGTTTGACAAATCACTGAACCCACCTGCGTGGGAAGGGCAGGACTAGGCACCTTGTAGGGTCCCACAGGCCCTGTGTCTCCAAACGGTCTCCATATCTCATCCTTAAGGAGGGTGTTAATAGCAGAACCACATCCCTCCATCCCTTGGGAAATTTTTCCTTTTCAGGGTCTAAGTGACCAAAATTGGTTTCAACTGTGTCTGGTTGAAAATCAGTGCAATTATCTAAATAATTGAATAGGATAAAACATTTTTTGTATTAATTAGGTTAGTGGCAAGTAAACTTTTTGGGGATTCAGGGGCCCTTTGTGAATATAATAAAACTGTGGCCTCTCCAGGAAAAAAAAAAGTATTTATACGGATGTCCAAGAAATGTTTTACATGGAATTCATGAAGATGGATGGACTCTTGGAAACCCACCTAGGACAAGAGACCATATTTTAAACATCCATGGTCAGGTATGGATGTTGTGAATTACTGTGAGGCAGGAGTTACCTAGACGAGTGATCTTCAAAGTGGAGCCCTCTACCCCAGAGAAAGCGAAGGATGACCCACGGGGTGTGGGAAGAACATGTCAGGACTTCCAATATGATGTACTTTATGTTTGAAAAGGTCAGAGGGATTAAGCTTTACAAATATGTAGGGTACAAGGTGACACTGAGGACTTCCAACAAGCATATAATGTGTTCCAAGGGGCACACGAGGTGTCCTGCGGGGAGAGCGGGATTGGCGTCATTGCTGGTTCATTCACTTATCAGAGGCTTGTGGTGCGTTGCAGTTAATTTGTGATAGAAGACCATGATCGATGTGGTAGATATTATAATGACAACGGCTTTAAATAATATTTGCAACACTTTGCACTGAGATGCAAGTGACCATTTTAATCTTTTATGTCATATAGAAGGTTTATGATTTTCTCTTTGCAAATAACTTAGAAGTCTTTTAGAATCTAAAGATGCATTTTCTTTAATAGCAATAACATGAAACATATTCCAGATGCCCTGACTTTCTCATGAGAGGACAAATGACAGGAGGACATATATTTAATTTTCCCTTTAAGGTAATAATATGTTTAAAATGTGAGCTTTATAACAGACTTCTGAAAAAAGTTCTTCATGAGAAGAGAACATTTTGGAAATGCATGGTTAGGTATGATTCTACTGTTTTGTGATTTGTTAAAATTAATAAATCACTTAAATAGGCTCATGCCTACATACTTAAAAATTAAAACTTGGCAACAGAATTACTACCAAGTTAGAACATTCTCAATAGGTTTTGAAATGGAGTTTGAACTCATTTGTTTGAATTCACTTGTTTGAGAGAGATACATATGGCATTTATATTAGTTTGCTATAACTACCAACTGACATCAGTAGTTATTTCGGTAAAGTCTTTGCATAATCAGTGGAAAGGATTGGAAAGTAAGTGACATGATTTATTAAAGCACATACAACAATGCACTTCTTTGTTTTGTATATATTTTTCTTTTGAGGTATTTTTTTCATCTGTGGCAACGATTAAAGCCAAGGATTGAAATAAATCTAAATTAAAACCAGTTTCTGTATGAAAAACTTAAATCCACATTAAAAAAAAATAATAGTTTATTGAATTGTATACTTCTCTCTAAAATGTTTATGTATTAAGTTCTTTGTTCTACTAATAAATGAAATAAGGAAAATAAAAATTCAATATTTCTCATTGCAGCTTTCATTTTTAAATGTTCTAGTTTTTGAATGTTTCATTGTTTATATCACATATTGGCATAGGCATCGATTTACAGATACGCAGGCCAAATTTATAATGTAGTAAATTTTCATATGTCAAGGAGTCTGTGATCAACATATTTTTTTCTGATCGGGTGGATGATCAAAAAGTTTGGAATCTACTGATTCAGATGATTGTTTGAGGCAGTAGGAAACATCTAGAATGTGTAGATTTTTAGGAGCTGTCTTCAAACTGCTAGGCTCACTCCACTCTCTGTGCAACTACAGAATCTCAGAAGAACAAAACTCTAATGAATTCACCAAGATCTCTCTGGCACACAGAGACTAGATACAGCTACAGAAATAAGGCATGAGGGTGTGTGTGTGTGTGTGTGTGTGTGTGTGTGTGTGTGTGTGAAGTAGTAGGAATTGCCAATGCATTTTGAGCCATAGTAAAACTCTCTCATGTGCTGTTACCAGGTAATCCAGTGATGGGGGAAGAGGAGGAAGAGAAGAAAGGGAGGGGGAGTAGGGGTTGTTGATAAGCAAGGACTTGCTTTCGTGTGGCTGTTGTTTGGTGCGTCAGGATGACCCTGCAGTACGAGTCCCAGGCCTGACACCCGTGAAGATATTTTGTCCCACCCATGACTTTGCAGAACTCACCTGATTTTTCTGATTTTTAGTCTATCTTCAAGTTGTACCTGTCTCTCTCATTGGTTTCCTGTGAGGAGGGGATACATCACATACAAGAAAGTGGTTTAGAAACTCTGAAGTGCTGTACACATGCTCAGGACTAAGTTAGCAAAACATCTATCTAATTTGATTGATACTGTCTTCTCTTTTCTGGTTGGAGCTCACTCATCTAAAAACATACCCCAGTGTTTCTCATGGATCAGACATCTGAATGACTGACACCATCTTTGGCTGAGTGACTGGAGGTGGTGTGGTTCAACGCAACTGCAGACCTACCAGTAGCTGATGTATTAATTCTGGTGGCATGCCACATGGATTTGCTTTGGACGTTCTCTATGAAGCCTTGGATTGGGTGACACCTTCGTATTCTCCATGGCGTCTAGGACAGCATGCCAGGCTCAGTAGATGATTGTTAATTAAAACTGACCTGGTGCCTGACCTGATTGTCCCAGAGAGTGATTATTTAGCATCAATTCAATGGATCCATCAGGCCCCCTTCCCCCCACCCCCTAGCCCTCAGGACTGCCTTAGCCCTTTTAGGGCACTGCTGCTTCACTATGAAGACATGACTGTGCCTGCAGGCAGGTATTCTTGGTCTACTTTACAAATGAGAGTGCTGAAATACAGAGACCCTGATTACCATGGCCAATTTTAGCTGCTCTTACATGATATACGATAAATATTTGTAAGGCACATTCGCATGAATATACCTCAGAAATCAAGCATCATTCTCTGTGTCAGTGGAGTTGGTTTTCTCTGTTGTCATAACATTGTCCTTTTCTGAAGGCTTCTAAACATTATTCACGTCTTTCTTCTAATAGCACAGAGTCAAGCTAATTAGTAATTAGGAAGCTGAAAAGACAGGGAAAATTTGTTTATTCCGAATTATGTCCAATCCTTCTGAGACATTCCAGCAAAGAGAAATACTTTTCCTGTGCAGACATGGGATTTGGATTTCTTTTTTCTTTTCTTTCTTCTTAAATTTATAGCCATAAGCCAGAGCCTTTTTCAGTAAGGCTCTTGCCAAACTTCAGTTATTCCCCTGGAAATCATTCTTTTGCTTTTCCAATCCTCACCCTAGACTTTGCGTGTCTCCTCTTGAAACTCCGTCTTCTGATATCTGGGCTTCTAGTGCTGGCCAATATCTGGGGGTAAGTTCGGAGGATTTTAGAGGTGAGTGTCAAGAAAACGTCTTTTGTCAAAATAGTGGCACAGGAAACTTTCATTCCAAACTCTAAAAGCCTCCTGACTCTCTGAGAAATACAAACCACTTCAACAAATGCTGTGTCAGGCACTGGCTCTGCTGGGGGCCAATGGCAGGAAGTCTTCATCTTCAAAGGTAATGCCTGCGAGTTTCCTTCTCCTGGGGCCAAGAGAAGACGAGAGGCTAAGGAGGAAATAGAGAAGATGATGAGAAGCTTCCTTCTTCTCCCTGGAAACCCAGATCTGGGAAGTATCTTTTTTTTTTTTTTTAAATACAGTCTTTTTTAAAAAAATTAATTTTTTTTTTTGGCCACAGTTTGTGGGATCTTAGTTCTCCAACCAGGGATTGATCCCAGACCCCAGCAGTGAAAGCATCAAGTCCTAACCACTGGACCACCAGGGAATTCCCTGGGAAGTATCCTTAAAGCACTAAATGCATCATTTTAGGCACATGGTTAATTGGCAACTATTCAAAAATCATGAATCCTCCATCTAAAATGTGCCAAACACGAAGACAGGCCAGAGACCATAAAATGAATTGCATGTGGTCTTGATCTGGAGGATTACATGGGAAGAAATGATTATAAGGTATGTACTATCATTTAATATGAGGTATTCGGTATTCAGTGACTGCAGGGAAAATCCACAGAGAGGGAAAAGTAATCATTTCTGGGGAGTTTCAAAAACTTTCACTTTGGAGGTAAATTTGAAATGATGTTGTTCAACTGAGTTTGCCAGAGTAGAGACATGAGAAGGTCATAGCTTAAGGTGTCGGGGGGCTCAGAAAGCTTTACAAGCTTGAGAACTGGGAAGTGGTGGGTGGTGGAGAGATTGCAAGGTTTGTTGGGGGCAGAGGTTACTGAGTCCAAACACATACTACTCATCACACAACTGGCCAATAAATTGAAAGTCAAGTTATTGGGGCGAGTAATAGTGACTTTATTTAGAAAGCCAGCAGACAGAGAAGATGGTGGCTAGTGTCCCAAAGAACCATCTTGCCCAAGTTAGAATCCAGACGTTTTTATACTAAAAGGGTGTGTGTGTGTGTGTGGTCGGTTGCTGCAAACTTCTTGGTGCTGGAATCCTTCGTTTTTGCAGCTGTCCACCTAGGTCTAGTCACAATGTTCCTGTAAACCTCCAATAAGACAAATGGTATTCCCTGTTCTGCAACTTTTTATCTCTGTATGAATAGAAAAGTGTTATATCTTTAAGGTCAAAGACTCAGAATGGGCTTACCTTGTCTATTTCAGGCTATAGGCAACATTCTTAACTTGTAGCAAAGCAACAGAACACAAAGGTTAAAGTAAGAGAAACAGATCCAATATGGAGTCCAATATGGATTTGTTTTTCCCCATTACAGGGGGGCAAGGGGAGGAGGAGTTGGCATCAGAAGAGGAGGCTGAAGAAGAGGTAGGGACCATAGTGCACGGGACCCCAAAATCCTGGTCACGGAGTCTGAGCTTCATTCTGAGGGTTACAGAGAGCCCTCCAGGAAAACAGAGACAAATTAAGAAATTCCTTTTACAACTGTGAGAGGCCCATATTGGACTGTTTGCAATACGGAGAGCCCCAAATGAGCCAGTCCTTACCCCGCATTAGGGTGTGATCTCCAGGTGGCTGCTGAGACCCTCCCAACTTTGCTTTCTCAACCTCCGGACACTTTGAGATCCGGCTGGTGAATATCCACACTCTGGAGGGAATAGCAACAAGAGAGGAAACTTGGCCTTTTCAGTAGAAAAGTCAAGGGCATATTTAAAGTGACCTCACCAAGCATCACCCTGTATGGCAGGTCAGGTGCATTTTCTGGGCCAGTTTCTCAGTCTCTATCCATCCTATAATTTCAGGGAATGGGGCATATTTTACAACCCATGGATTAAAACGAAGTCTTTAAAAGGGTAATAAAAACAATGAGCCTGCTTCTGGCCTTTCCTAGCGAATTTTTCTCAGGAGAACTCTTCAATATTGGATTCGGGATGGCAAAGTGAACCTATTATGGAGCACCTCTCTTGAATGTACTTCCAAGTCTCCATCTTACTTTTAGAAGCAGACAAGGATTTCAGTTAAAACACCTCCTACCTAAAATGTGTTGTGCAAACTGTCTCCACTTGTTTCCACACATCTGACCTGCATCCGCCCTCCCATGCGTTCATCTGTGGGGATTGCCCTGAGGAACCTCATCAACTGGGCTGAGTTTCAGGACAACTTGATCAATGGAGAACGTGAGATCCTGTGTAGAATGGAGAACCTGATGAAAATGGTTCTGCCACTTCCCAGCCAGAAGTGTGACCTTGAACCAGGCGTTTCTTCTCCCTGAGCTACTCACAGGCAAAATGGGGCTGGTACATCAAACTTCCATGATGTGAGGGAGACAGAGAAAGGATTCCTGGGATACCTATCTAATAATCAAATTAATTGTGAAAAACTGTTTCCATGGCCCACTTTCTTTGGCCCTTCCTCTTCCTTTTGGTATGAAAACATGTCTTGTTTTCTAACTCAGTCAGCAGAGCTGGAAGAGGATGCGTTTGAGAAGAGCTGTATCGCCTTTACTTTTATAAGAGGTTCTAATGCACTGGGCCGATGGGACTCTTTCTCAAATTTGATTGGTATCTTGACATGAGAAAGTGCTCGACTCTCAAAGTGGATCAAATTGCCCTCTCTGAGGCTGTGTGCCTTCTGCTTTTGAATGAAGATGTTACCCAATGAAGTTAATAGGTGCAATATAAATATCAGTTTGGTAAAGCCAAGTGAAGGAAAGGGCAAAGGTGAAATCGGCTTAAAAATGTAATTGGGGAGTGAGCGCCACGGTGCCCCTAAGGTGACATTGGCTATACTTTGACTCCGAGTGGCTGAATCACCAATGGAGAGTAAATGAGATGCTGAAGAAGAGGTCTGCTTCCAGCTTGGAGGCTCCTGGCACTACACTGGGATGATGAATTGCCTCTTAAATGGTCTCTTCCTGTTCCCAGTCGCTTCCCATCCAAACTGTCAGTTAGCTTTCAGTCAGGAAACAGAGCTACCCATGCTTTCCAAGTAGGGAACCCTTGGACGGCTGGGAGAAGGAGGGAAGGAGGCGCGCCAGAACCACAGTCTGCAGCAATGAAGCTCGCTTGGACTCTGCCTTGACCCTCCCTCTGCACACTTACTGGCTGCAGCTGCCCCTGCAGACTCCTGGCGTGGGCTTCTCTCTGGCTTCCTCGTCTCTCTGGAGCGCCCCTCCCTGGCACCTGGAACCACAGGAGAAAGGACATCTGAGCAATGCAGTCCTGGCTCCTCTCCCACAATGTGGAGGCCTTAGAAGGGGTCATGGCCATGTCAAGGTCACAAGAGACAGTCCAGCGCACCACCTGGCACACAAGTTGGGGGCATTCTAGCAACATTCTGATGGAAACACTTCAAACGTGCAGCCTGTCCCACGTTTAAAAGGGGTCATGGCCATGTCAAGGTCACAAGAGACAGTCCAGCACACCACCTGGCACACAAGTTGGGGGCATTCTAGCAACATTCTGATGGAAACACTTCAAACATGCAGCCTGTTCCACGTCTCCCCATGTTTTACCCTGCAAAGCACACCGTGAGAGCTTCCGTAACGAAGATACAGTCTCTCTCTCAAGGCTCAGCTCCCATCACTGCCTTCCTGAACCTGCCTCTTCCATGAACTCGCACATGCCTGACAGCTCTGCTTACACAATTCCCCTTCACCCAAATCCCTCCCTTTCCCCACACTAGTTTTTTGAAGTACTATCTAATTTTCAAGGACAGCACAAATGCCATCTCAACCTTGGATTAATTACATGTGAAGTAATAAAAAATTCTTTATTTCAATCAGAAGCTGCCTCTCTTCTTTACAAAGCCCAAGAGTACTTACTGCGTAAATACAGATTCGAACCCAGCCCTTCTATAACCTTAAATGTTTGTGATTTCCCTTCATGCAAACTATTTATACAGTCTTTCTGAGCTTTAAGTCAATGAGGTTAAATGGTTCATGATAAAATCACTCAGTGTTTCAGTTTGAAAAATGTTTTCAGAAAGTCTGATAAGAAATAAATGTCTATCTCTATCTATTCATAAAAGCACTGAATGTTCAGGTGAAACACCAGGCACCAAAAGAAAACAAACGAATTAGTTAAATAGCATATGTAGATAAAATTTAAATGTAAAGTATCTATATTGAATTTTTGCTTAAGAAGTATGTCATTCATATTATCTTCAGTGTCTCTGCCTGTGTTGTTTCAGTTCAATGACCACAGCAGTTTTTCTGAAGGCTTTTCTAGACTGATTTCCAAATATTAAGCCCTATTTTTACTTATAAGATCACAGGTTTCTTAAGTTGAAGACTTGTTTATTGCAGAGTCTCAGAAATAGAATTCCTCTGACTGGGAGAGGGAATATACACCTCCCAAAGCTTGGAAGGAAACACTCCTATGTCACAAGTGCAACGTGACACTGACATTCAAGGAGGGTTTGCTCCCCCAACTCCCAAAGCCTCCTAGAGCCCTACTTGATGCTGTTGCCCTGGGTGTCTGCTCATAGCCTAAGAGCCAGCTGGGCAAGCCTGCAAAGCCATCAGGCAGGAAGCATCTCAGAAACACACGTCAAATGGGCACTTCTGTGGACTTGATTCACAACGGTAACTTGGCTCCGGAACAAAGGTGGAACTTTCTATTCTCTTGACTGCCTTTTGTATAAATCAAGCTAGTGTAAAATTATATTTTTCAAACATGTATAAAGAAAAAGAAGGAAAGTGCTGAGCCAGACGTCTTTGGGAATCCTTCGGGCCCAAACTGTTTGAAGAGCTGGCTGATTCAAACCATGTGTCCATTTCACTGGCCAACGGAGAGGATTGAATCCAACTGTTATGAACATTCTCTGAAATAGTGGATGAGACTTCAAAATACATAAATGTATATGCAAAATATATACATATTCTATAGTACATATATTCTAAAATATCCTTCCACTCAGAATAAGTTAATTTCAGATAAAATCACCCATCTGAGTCTAATCATCTATCTGTTTATTCTCCTAAACTAGGACCAGAGAGGGAACTATCAAATTAGTAAGGTATCCATAATGACCTCAGGTCTCCTCCCTCGCACGTCAAGGCTACTTCTATGGGGTTAAATATTTTTTTCTCAGATACGGAGGAGGGCAAGCCGGGCAGTTTAGTACATCTGTGTGAAGTGCAACATGGGAAAGAATCTAGTGGGCATCAAAGGGATAAACTCAGTGAAAATGCTGTCTAAACTGTGAAAATTCTATGCAAACATTAGATATCATATTCCAAGATTTGACGATAAGCCTCATTTAAACTCCCTTTGTGATGACTGATACCCCCTCCTCTTCCTTTCCTGTAGAACAGGTGAGAGATACAGGAAGCTAAAACCCTAGCAGCATCTGATTCCCTTTGTAAATCTCAACCACTCGTACATCTAAGCGAGTCTTCTGGCTGGTTTCACGGACACGCCCCTTCCTGGGAAGTAGGTAAATATCAAAAGGTAACTTCTAAAATAATTGCAAATGAGAGTAAATCCGTGTTTCCTGGCACACTCCACAGCTCTGTGTACTTTCCTGATACAGGGAGATCATCTTTAATAGGCTGGCTCTGTGTTCAGAATTCTCAACTTCTCTTTTGTTTCCGGGATGATTCAAGCCCTGTAATTGAAGTTCCAAGAAAATTGAAGTCATTCATCTCTTTTTATCTCTAATGTAAAAAATATAGAAATACTGTAACTTTTGCAGAAAAAGCCCCACAACTGCACAAAATTATAATAATTGACTCTGTTTGTCTTCATTTAACCAGCTGGGAAGATAGTCTGGTGGAACAGAGTAATTTTCTAAATTCAGAAATAGTTGATTCATGAGAACAGCTGTTGCCCAATCCAGTCCCAGCTCTTCTTTATTTCATACAAGAAACCCAACTAAGAACAGGCTGCCACAAAGGTCTTGAGGTACAACGGGGCTCTGCTCTTCTGAAATAATAGCCCAATCTTGTCTGAGCCAATCACCTTCTTGATGTTCCCTGAAAAGTTACACTAGATAAAGAATATCTGAGAAGGTCTTGGGTTCACCAGGAAAGAAGATAGGAGAGAGTTTTGGAAGACAGCCCGGTTAATTTTTGTATAACATCAAGGGCTTATCTATGAATAAATTCCCAAGTAGAGTCACCCTATTTGACATTACTGTGTTTCAAAAATGTTTTAAGTTTCTTTCAAACAATGTTCTTAAACTTTAGTGTGTGTGTGAGAAACCCTGGAAAAATCGGTTTAAAATGCAGAATCCTGGGTCCTTGTCCCTTGGGTTCTAGAAGAGCAGGTGTAGGGTGGAGCCAGGGAACCTGCATTTTCTTCTATGCGCACCAGGTGATCATGATGCCGGCATCTGATGAGCGAGCGGAATGAGACTCCTCACATCCCACCTCCCCGCATGTACTAAAGCTCAGGTGCAAGGCTCTGCTTTCTGTCCTCGGAGGCACCAGCTTCCTCCCGTCTCGGGAAGGTTTAGCTTGCTCTGCTCCTTGCCTAGCTCTTCACCTGCTGGCTCCATCTCAGCAGTCAGGTTTGGGCTCTGAGGAGGCTTACCCAGATTCCCTTTGGGAAAGTCACCCCCCTCCCCCAGCTCACTACCTGTTACCCTCTTTCTTCCTCCTTCAGGGTCAGCACTGTGTGTCCTCTTAACTCCACCAGACTATAAACTCCATGACAACACGGATCTCACCTGCCTCATTCGCCATGGTAACCTCAGTGCCCAGGAACTGTGCCTGGCATATTTCAGGAGCCTAGGCAGGATTTGATGCTGGGAACATGAATCAGTGAAATATCATCTAAAGGCAGGAGAAACTGGGTGTCTGCAGATCAAGCATTCACTGCTTTTGGAAATTTTCTTTAAAATTATTCCTTTCCCCTTTAAAACTATTGCAGTGAATTTTGCCTTCCATTCCATAATATAACACTATTTATTTTGATATAAGAGTAATTCTTAAAATTACTTCCACTAAATAAAATCGACACTCCAGGAAGATAGGCCACATAAGTTTTCCAAGTCCTGGTACTGCTGGCACATCTCCAGATGCATTAGGGGATACGAATAACTCAGTATTAGAACCACTCTGTAAGGACAGGAATGCTCTTATTGAAACAAAACATAGGATCCTCCAGAAACATAGAGAAAATTCTAGAGGGACGCGGTCTGGCTGCAGAGGGGCTAGTGACACAGCAGGCTGACTGCCTTCCGGGGTCTCCATCTGGAGTCTCATGGGTCCCTCTGTGTGACTGCTGTTTTCACTGCCACGCAGGAACCCCATGCTTATTGCTTGTCAGACCTTTTATATTGTTTCCTGTCCGAATTGCTGAAGTACTCCACATTTCAAAACCCTGTGTTCAGAGAGAAAATAAAACTGAAATGGATAAGGACATTTTTTTGGAAAGTCTCATCGGCTTACTGGTCATAGGTTTCTGACAATTACACGGCAAGTATGCCTGGGGTGCTGGTGGACTTGCTGCCCTGCCATCTGCCGCCTCTGATCAGAAGTGTATCACCGCACCCAAGGGCTCACATTCCCTAGGCGACTGTGTCTGACTCTCTGTTCTAATATCTTATCCCAGTAGAAGATAAACCCCATGTGGGGAGAGATTTTTCCATGTTTTGTTCTTTGACTTGCCTCCTCATATTCTTTAATGCCTGGGGTGGGTCCACAGAATCTGTAGTTTATCATCAGCCAGACTGAGTACCCACTGATCAGGATTCTGAACCAAGATTGACAAATGAAGTTTGCTTCCCCAAATGTTGCCCACACAAAGCCTTCCCATTCAGTGCTGGGCTGAGGGATCTTAGTTCTTCTGAGGGACCAGACTGGGCGACTAGCCCCGGTCGTGCCCTGCCCTTCAGATTAAACCTGACTTAGGGGAATGGTCATATCTGTCTATGGTCACAGCTTACCACAAACCCAACCTGAAGAGTGGCCGTAAAATAAAAATGGCCCTCCCATAGTACAAGGAGGTTTGTCTTCTCTGGGTGCTAACTTATAACCTGATGTTTTAGCTGAGAAAAAAATACGGGTTCCAGGTGTCTTTTTTGACACCAATTAGTGGTGTAATCTTAGAACAATTATTTATCCCTTCTTTCCTCATCTGCTAAGAGGGGTTAATAATTATCTGATAGAACTGTTCAGTGCCTGATAAAGAACAAGTGTTCAAAAATCATCACCGCTATTTCTCGAAGTATCAGTAGTCTTTTTTTTTTTTTTTTTAACATCTGAATATGGATTTGTCTGTCTGCTGGGGATTTGGCAAAAATATCTCGGTTATTGGCAGAATTCAGTGAATATTGATTGATAAGTGTTTATTGAGTTTATTGAGTATCTGCTAGCTTAGTAATATACTTGCCTGGAAATAACTAGTCTAGATGCTATGACTTCAGGAGATTCTATAGCCATCTCAGAATCACAATTTCTTTGGTTTTAGGAAAAATCTCAGTGTTTGAGACAGGACCAGCTGGACTTGTGAAAAGCTGAATTAAAAGCTGGATTTCCCTTAAAGGTGGCTTTTGGAGTATAGACATTTACCCCAACTCTTTCCTGTAACACTGTTAACATGGCATTAATCACAGGAGTAACAGAATGGGAAAGGAACACAGAGCAAAAGACTTGGAATCTGGAAAGCTGAGAGGCAAGTGATAATTTAATGTAACAGATTTGAAAAAGCTTAATGCTATGGAGGAAATGGGAAAAGCAAGAAAGGAAAAACAGAATGTGTTTCAGAACCTCACGGGGATATCAGGTATTTCTGATCATAGGGGTAAAGATGGAACTGAAAACGGGCAGATAAGTTGAAAGGCTATGGAAAAAGAAGTCAAACTCCCAGAACCCGGAACACAGCCAGGTGACTGCCCATTCCTCACGTGGTCGGTTCTGCAGGATGATTGTCTGGAAGGGATTCATCCGAGGAAAATTTTCTCCTTTACTACTTTTGGAAGTTTCACTCTGAATTTTCCTTCTTGCATCTTCATTGAATTCTTCTACTCTTTAAATTCTTCTGTCTACTTTTCAATTACTCAGGGTTTTATAGCTCTCATGCCTGCTCTCTACAGACTTTCAGATTATGATCTTATCAACATCTAAAGCTTCAGATCTCTCCCCAAACTGATGACTTTTAACAGCTTTCACTTCCAAACCTGCCTGGACTTTCCCCCGCATTTCAGACTCAGGGATGAGTCTGGTCCACCTGACAGCTCCACGAGGTTGTCCCAGGCTCTTTGTATACCCCATGTCACAAATACACTTTCTCCTTTCTTCCTCAAAACCTCCTTTGTACCTGTGTTCTTTATCTCAGTTTCTGGTCTCACCTCCTGCCTTTTCCTCCCAGCTACACGGCTGAGAGTAACCCTAACTCCTTCTTCTTCAGTCCTCATGACTTGTTATTTTTATTCTTCCTATTCTATCAAATGAATGGTACCAAATAAACAAGAGAAAGTGCCAGATCTGGAGAAGTGTGTGGTCTTTCTGCGGCGCTGATACGTGAACGGTTAAATTGCATTGGAACAGAAATGTTTTGTGTGGTATATCTGTGAAGTTCCACAGAACAAAGAGAAGGAAGTGATGGATTTTGGGTGGAGAGCAATTGGCAAAGTTTTCAGAGCGATTACACTGCAGCTGAGGCTTTAAGCAAGAGTAAATATTTTCAGAAGAAGCAGAAAGTACAGGATGAGTGCCAGGCACTTACCGTTTAGGAACAGGCAAGCCATTGACCCCAGACCATCCACTGCACAAGGAGCCCTGAACTTAGCAGTGAGGCTTCAGTCAAAGTGTGGATGAGAGGGTAGAATCCAGGTTTGGATGTCTAGACTTTCTCCTAGAAGCAGGTAGAGCTCATGAGGAATAAATGAGCAGGGAAGAGATTAACTTTTTGAAAGATTATTCTTGCAGTAATTAGGAGAATGGACCAGATGAGCAAGGCTAGAGGTAGGTTTTGGAGGATTAATTGAGAGTATGCCGAGGCCAGGTTCTCTTGAACTTGAATCTGATAGGGAGAATGAGAATGGGGACAGATGCGACATGCTGATTATGATTTAAATGGAGTCATTTTTACTTTAGACTCTATTTTCTTTGACTTGAGTTGGAGCATGAGATCCGTTCTTGGCCACCATGCAAGCTCAGGACATGCATTTGAAAAGAAGACGGTGTCCTTTTCACATTGGAGAAGCTTTCAAATTAGTGTGAAGATCTCTACAGAAAGCTGGGCTCAGGCATCTCGCTGCAGCTTTTTGCCGTACAATTTACATATCAGAATCTCACAATATATGGTGGTTTCTGGTTCTGCAGTTAAAATCTCCCCTTGCCTTCAGGACAGAATCCATTCCCAGAGGTGACCATGCTCCAGAAAGTAGAACTGTCCAGCAAGTCAGAGTGGGAAATGGAAAGAGGGTAGTAATCCTCCCCAAAGCTGCACATTCTTGTAGAATCTATGTGCAAGGAGCCATTGTCAAGCCCAAATTCAAACTCGGTTCTAGGTTAGCTCTTTTGCTAACATATTTCCTTGCCTAGAGGGATTTGGGAAATGGAGAAAGTGGCTCCGTTATTGCCAAGAAAAAAAAAGCCTTATCTGAAAATACCAGAGCATTTTCTTCTCTTTTAAATTGGGTCTAATGCACTCAATTTAATTGGTAAATTTTATAACACAAAATGATAACTCTTCTGCAAACAGAGCTTTCTGCTTAAAAATGCAGCTGAAAGCATTATTAGACTATAAAGTGGTTATTGTGTAGGTCAATCTCAGGGTGGGCTAAGCTTGTACTTGGAAGCAGACGCATGCAAGAGATAGTCTGTGAAATGTATAAACTACAGGTTGCAAAAAGAGGTGAGTGTTGCCTAGCAAATGGAATAAAAAAAATCAGGGAAAGCTAAGCATGGAATTTTTTCAGAACTGGAAAGTTTTAGACCTCAGGGAATGGGCTGAAATGAGCTGGGACCCAGAGTCTAAGCCGCATGTAGCATTAAAGACTCAAAAATGTTCAGCTTGATGGTATTCAAAGGCTTTTTGTTTTTGTTTTTACAGCTTCCAATCTGCTTTTCTAAAAGCTTTATTTAAATTAACATTTCATAAAATTCGCCCACAAAGTACAATTTACTGCTTTAGAAAATTTATAGAGTGGTGCACCCTTCACCATAATCTAGTTTTAGAGCATTTCCATCACCCCCTAAAATTCCCTCGAGCCTGTTTGCAATCAATTCCCACCCCAACTCCCAGCTCCAAGCACACACTGATGTACTTTTGGTCTCTTAATAAGTTAGTCTTTTCTAGATATTTCATATAAATGAATAATACGTAGTCTTTTGTTCTGGCTTCTTTACACTTTGCATAATATTTTTGAGGTTTATTGCTGAGTAGTATTCTATTCTACAGCTTTATACATTTCTTTATACATTTACTGTGTGATGGACTGTGTGTAGTATAATACAATATATACATTTATATATAAGTCTTTGTGTGGATGTATGTTTTCATTTCTCTTGGGTAGAGTCCTGGGAGTAGAGTTGCTGGTTTTCACGATAAGTTTGTGTTTAACATTTTAAGAAATTTCCAAACTGTTTTCCAAAGGGGCTGTACTATTTTATATTGCCACCGGCAATGTTTGGGGATGTCATTCACTCCACATCTTTGTCAGCAGTTGATATTGCCTGCCTTTTTATTATAGCCATTCCTATGGTTGTGGAGTTTTTCTAATTACTAAGGATAAATACCTTTTCATATGCTTGTTAGTCATTTGTATGCTTCTTTGCTGAAATGTTTAAGTGTTCAAACATTTTGCCCACTACTTTTTGGGGTTGTTTGGTATCTTATTATTGAATTATAATTTTTCATATAGTCTGGACACAAGTCCTCTAACAGATACATGATTTGCAAATATTTTTCCCAATGTATGGCTTATTTTTTTTCATTT
This sequence comes from Balaenoptera borealis, assembly GCF_965194805.1. NCBI lineage: Eukaryota > Metazoa > Chordata > Mammalia > Artiodactyla > Balaenopteridae > Balaenoptera > Balaenoptera borealis. Next base: position 83,316,628 of record NC_138871.1, on the reverse strand, counting down.
TCTTAGTGTCATTTGAAATGCAAATAGTTGTAATTTTAATGGAGTACAATTTATCGGGTTTTTTTCTGTTATGGCCTAATCATTTGGTATTGTGTCTAAGAACTCTTTGCTTAACCAAATGTCACAAAGATTTTCTCCTATGTGTTTTTCTAGAAGTTTTTTCATCTTAGCTCTTATATTTAATATACAATCCACTTGAAGTTAAATTTGTGTGTGGTATGAGACAATAGTCTAAGGTGTTTTGTTTTGTTACATATATTTCTCCAATTTTCCCAGCACCATTTGTTAGAAAGATCATCCTTTCACCACTGAATTACTTTGGCATCTTCGTTGAAAATTGATTGACCATGAATGCCAGTGTTTATTTCCAGACACTTAATTTCAAACTTTGATCAATATGCCTATCCCTCCTTCAGTACCACACTGTCTTGATGACTGTAGCATTATAGTAAGTTTTGAAACTGGGTAGTGTTCTCCAACTTTGTTTTTTTTTTTTTTTTTTTTTTTTTTTTTTAAAGATTTATTGATTGATTGCTGTGTTGGGTCTTCGTTTCTGTGCTAGGGCTTTCTCTAGTTGTGGCAAGCGGGGGCCACTCTTCATCGCGGTGCGCGGGCCTCTCACTATCGCGGCCTCTCTTGTTGCGGAGCACAGGCTCCAGACGCGCAGGCTCAGCAGTTGTGGCTCACGGGCCTAGTTGCTCCGCGGCATGTGGGATCTTCCCAGACCAGGGCTCGAACCCATGTCCCCTGCATCGGCAGGCAGACTCTCAACCACTGCGCCACCAGGGAAGCCCCTCCAACTTTGTTTTTTATTTTCAAAATTGCTTTGGTTCTTCTTTGTACTTCCATGTAAATGTAGGTCAATTTCTTTTCAGTTTCTACCGATAAGTCTGCTAGAATACTGATAGAGTTTGTGTTGAATTTGTAGATCAATTTAGGGAGACGTGCCATCTCTCCAATATTTACTCTTTGAACCCATGAACATGGAATATCTTTCCATTTATTTAGATCTTCTTTACTTTCTCCTAGCAATGTTTTGTAGTTTTTGAGTACAGATCATGCATTTCTCTCGTTAGAATTTCTCTAAATAGTTTATTCTTCTTAATACTATTGTGAATTGCATTATTTTCTCAATTTCATTTTTTGATCGCTCATTGCTAGTGTATACTGCAATTTTGCTAAACTCATTTGTTAGCTCTAATGGTTTTGTTGTGGATTCCCTAGGATTTTTTACATATAGAATTGTGTCATATGTGAACAAAGACAGTTTACTTCTTCCTTTCTGATCTCTCTTTCTTTTTTCCTAGGGTTTCCCCTCCCTACATCCTTCTCTTCCTCTTTCCTTCCCTTCCTCTCTCCCTCCTTTCCTTCCCTCCTTCCCTCCTTTCTGCCTCCATTTTCCTCTCCTATTTTCTGTGTCAGTCTAGCTAAGAGTTTGTCAATCTTAGTCTGGTCAAATATATAACTTTTTAAAAAACTGAATTTCTCTTTTTATTTCATTGATTTCCACTTTAATCTTCCTTCTATTTGCTTTGTGTTTAATTTGCTCTTCTTTGCCTTTCTTAAAATGGAAGCTTAGGTTATTGATTTAGGTGTTTTTCTGATATAGGTGTTTAAAACTATAAATTTACCTCTAAGTGATGTTTTAGCTGCATCCCATGCATTTTGGTATGCTGTTTTAAAATTTTCATTCTTTTAAAACATATTTTCAACTGCCTTTGTGATTTCTTTTTGACCCCTGGGTTTTATAGTATTGTTTTGTTTAATTTCCAAATATTGAGGATTTTCCAAGGTATCTTTCTTTTGTCAATCTCTAATTTAATCTCATTGTTGTCAAAGAATAGACTTTGTATGATTTCCATCTTTTTAAATTAACTGAGATGTGGTTTGTGTCCCAGTATATGGTCTATCCCATGGAAAGTTTTGCGTGTGCTGTATGTGGGCTGGACAGTACATTTTCAAGTCTGTTCTGACTTTCCTTTTGGCCAGACTCACTCACCTCTCATATCTCTTCTGCACAAGTAAGCACACAAGCTCTGAAGTCCAGGAATGTGTGGGTGCCTTGGGCCTGCTCCTGTCTCTGCTGTACATGTGCATGACCTGTGGGCAACCCAGAATATGTGGGGGCTTGTCATGGCCCTTCATGGCTGCCTCACCTCCCATGACTCTCTGTAAAATCCCTGGTTAGTCTATTAGTTTATTCCTGGCCTAGTCTGTTGGTCCATTGCTTACCCTAAAAGGAGCCCAGCCACCTGCTCTTCCTGTTTCCTTACCACTTGCACTGGCAATACTGCAAATCAAGTGAGCCCTTTTGGGAATGGTAGCAAAGCTTATTATTTTTACAGCCTCACCAACCTGTTTGAGCTATTGATAGGGTTGAAGATGGAGATTGCGGTGGCTCTGGGCAAGAACACCATAAATTCCTGCTGACCTTTTGAGAAATTCAGTAGTTTTCTGAAGAAATGCTTCTCAGTTTGTTGTCTGATTTTGCTTGATTTCCAGAGGACTGAAATGCTCTTTGAGGCAGGTTTGTTCAACCTCATTGATGCTTTTCGGAAAGTGATTTTGTCATGACAGAAGTTGGACTCATATTTGCTTATCTTTGTTTTGCTTATATTTTAGCTTTAGATGGCGTCCTTTGTTACCTTTAAATCTCCTATGGGAAGCAGGAGCCCCATATCCAAAACAGATAAACGTGGAGTTGCTGACATTGAAGACAAGGGTGGTCCCAGGACTGCCTTCCCCTCATTCCCCCTCCAGCTGCACACATACTCCCTGTGGAGATCCTGCAGGGATCACTCAATCTGATCCAGATACTTCCTTTAATTTGGAAAACTGAGGCCCAGAAAGGGAAGGGACTTCTTCAAGTTCAATTGCACAGTGGCTGAGAGGAGGATGTTAGGATGAGGTCTCATAGCAGTTGCAACTGAAGTGGGCACCTTCTCTTGCCATAAGGGGGCCGCACCCTCATGAGAGCGGAGGGGACTTCCAGCTTCACTGCCTTGTCCTGTTAAGGTGGGAGCCCTCAGCAGAAGCTACCAATGGAATCTCTAACCGAACATAAGAAAACCAGGCCTTCTCCCTTCCTTCTCCTCTCAACTCTGCCAACCTCCCCTCATTGCCATAATCACTACCAGTCTGGGTAACAGTAATGTGTGCCTTATACGTGGTCGTATAGGGAACACCTAGGATGTATCAGATCAATGGGACAGAGTCCGCAGCTTATTCTGTAAAGTACTTCCTAAGTGTCAGATATGGAACTTAGTGTTTTATGAACATTTTCTCATTTAACCCTTCCAACAGGGTAAATACCCAAGAGATAGTCCCCCCTGTCTGTAGATGTGATAAATGAGATTCAAGGAGGTTAAATAACATGTCTGATTTCACACAGCTATGGATGAAGCTGGGATCTGACTTTGAGCCTATGTATTTCCAAAGCCTGTGGTTTGTTCCACCAATCACATGCCTCTTCAGAAATGGGAAAGCCTCATCAGGATGGCAGCACCTCCACCTGAGCCGATATTTAGAAACATAACTGGATCCATCGTTACATTATGACCTACGCCAAGAAAAATACCACACATAAACACACACTCATACCACACACACACACACAGGCAAAACACACACCACACTAACCCCCCACCCCCCCTACACACACCACATCACACACACCCACTGTACACACACACACACACACACACACACACACACACCCTGTTTCCCGCCTCCCACACAATCTCAGCTCCTGTAGCACTTTGGGGTCAGCATCTCACTTTTTGAGCTCAGGTGGAATTGTACAAAGTTCTCAAAGATGCAGTTTTCCACCAAGGTGCACTTCCAATGTGCTCTGGGGTGTAGTACTATTTTTTTTAAGCCAGAACAACCATTCTTCACAGCTTCTCCGCTGTGGGAAGAGCGAGCAGGTTGGTGGAGGAGTTTAGCAGATTTATTGACATGAACATAGTTTTGAGACAGAAGGCAAGCTGTCAGAGCCTGACACGCAGGAAGCTCGGCATCAATATTTCTATTGACGCTCCTTGCATTCCTTATCCTCACATGCCCTGGGTCGGGCCTCTCGTGTCGGAAGGAAGTGGTGAAAGGGTTTGTTCTCACCCGCAAAGAAATTCATGGGGGTGGGGAGTGGGGAGAGGGAAGAAGGGGAGGACATTCATGAAAATCACTGAAAGGAAAATCAGACGTGGAATAAAATCGTAAGAGCCCTGCCTTCATGTTTACTTGCTTTTCCAAAAATGGACCAAGAATGCAATTCAAGAGCATAAGTCATTGGTTTATTTGAGAGAATAGCTAGCAATAGGTGACATTTAAACACTGCACATTTCTGAGCAGTTGGCATCCATTCATTCGGCAAGTTTTATTGAGCAGGTACTATGTGCTGGATTAGTCATAGGCACTTGGGGTTTATCGGTGAATAAAATTCTCATGGAACTTACATCCTTAGGGAAGGGAAGAAGGACATCAATAAAGATGATGAAAAAGTAAACTGCAGACAGTGTTAGGGTAAGTGCCAGATGCTTGTGGGACAAAGTCCAAAGCTGGCGGAGCGCGTGGGAGGGAACTGTCCCACCAGGCGTGGGGCTCTCCCAGTCTGGTCTCTGCTGCTCCTGTCACACCCCCCCTGCGGCTGGGGCCTGTCACCTTCCTCCCTAACCCATGTTTCTTCACACACCAGGCCTTCGATCATCTAGTTCTCTTTTCCACTGAAGGCTCTCTTTCTCTTCCTTCAGTGGCAAACTTACCTTCATTCCCCACTTCCCACCCCCATCCCCACCCCAAGATCAAATGTCTCCTCCACTGCGTCTGCTGCTCTGCCCTTGGCCAGTTCCTGCAATGAAGTCATGAGGCCTTCCTCGCTGTTCCCATGGCTTGCTGTGATCTCCTCTCCTATGACACGTCTTCCGCCATCAGTGACTCCCTCAACAACAGACTTCCCCCCCACCCCCAATTTATGATGCTCTGTCCTACATCAGCCTGCCCTTGAACACGTGACCATGGCCCTGTACTGGCCAGGATAGAGACACAGGAGCAGAAACCGTGCTATGTGTTTCTACTCCCTTTTCTCTAAGTTGGCCCGAGTCCTTGCCACACTGAAGCATAAATGCTCACTCTCCCCAGCCCATCCCTTCCTGGGGACCTGGTGACCACCCTTCTCCTGCTCCAGGATCTCAGCTTAATTCCTGACATGGCTTGGCTGACATATCTTCACCTGGGCTGTAACCGCCCTGCCCTTCCCCCGGAGGCCGGGTTTGTTCCTTCTTCTCTACGTGTCCCTTTTGTCCCAGGCTGAGACTTCTACCCCCGCATGTTCAATGACATGCCTGTTCTCCTTGTGCAGACTGATGGCAGCTTTAGGAAAGAGATGACATGTGTCATGGGGTGATGACCTAAGGGTTTGGGTCAACTTGGATTCTTCTTCCACTCGGGAGACTGGACGTCCTGGACGGTCTGAAGCTCTGTAATCTAACGTAATTATTGGTTTATTTCTCTGACCCTTCTGCTAGGCCACAGAGTTTTAGCTCTAGAATTTGAACACCCTGTGTAGCATGTCGGTAGTTGCTCAGTGAATATTTATAGAATAAAATCACCATTTAGATCATCTAAAATTTACACTGTGAGCACAGAAAAATGAAGGTCCATTTTCTCATGCATCTCTGCATCTCTGGCACGTTTGCCAGTCATTCCTGAGGGCCTAAAATGTGGCAGGCCCTGGGCTGGCACTGAGGATGGAGAGATCCATGAAAACGCTCCCTGCCAAGAGGAAGACCTTGAATGAGGCAGAAGAGAGCCTGACACCAACACAGGAGTGTGCGCGTGGAGGAGGAGGGCTTTCTGGGGTGGGGCGGCCATTAGGAAAGGATTCACATAAGATCCCTGAGCTTGATTTTGAGATACAGCCAAGAGGAAGGGCCCCCGCCCTGCACCCTGGATGGTGATTACATGGTGCCTTCATTATTGCTACAGACAGATTTTGCTGAGTCTTGTGGAGTGCCAGCTACCAAGCTAAGTCCTCTGAGAGGAGCTCATCTGCTGCCATACTGCCCTCGAAGGCAGACTCTCATCACCCCGTTTTGCTGGGGAAAAACGAGGTTAAGTTCTCTGTTCATGTCACAGACAGTAGGTGCTGAAAACTGGAGAGGTCCATCTTTCCAGTACAATGGCCTTGATGCCATGGTCTCTGCAAAGGCTTCCTTAAATATTGCACATCTGTGGTATTTCTCATGTCCTTGAACTATCATGGCACCTTAAGCTTTTCTACATGTCAGCCCTTCAATAATTGCACATTAGTCATAATTGTCTGATTGCTTAATAGTGGCTAGACCTACTACTCAATCTGCTCATATGTTTTATGAAATGGGAGAAGCAAACTCATCCAGAGGTTAGTACTGCCGCAGCCCCCAGGAGGGATCTAGACCCTTGTCACTGCTCCCCTCTCCACGTTCCTTGGAGTAGCTGCTATAAATGTTACATGATCAGGCATCTTGGTGGATGTGTGTCCCCCATCGTGATCCTCGGCAAGTTGTACCATTTCTTTCAGACTCCTTTTACTTGTCTGTACAAGGAGGACACTTCAAAGGCATCCCCCTTTGTGGTGATTTTGGAATGACAAGGCATGGTGCACAAGAAAACACTTAATTTTACCTTCCTGACTTCCCTCCGTTGAGGGAATTTGTAAGGGGTTTATAAAACAAAACGTAGATTAGGACTATAATTAGGCTAACATCAAGAAACCAGGGCTCAATTCACAGCTTTCACATCTATTAGTGGTATAATTCGGGATGAGTAAGTTAATATATACTTTTCATTCTTTCTTTCATAAAATATTGATTGGCCGACTCCTGTTTCCAGGAAGGATTCTGAGGCCCGGACAGAGCGCGATGGACAGATAGAGCTACTGCATCGCCAAGCTTCCACTTGCTACTGGAGCTTAACCTGGAAGCAGGCAGGATGCTGGCTCCCAGCATTGTTCCCAGAGCTGGCAGAGGCACTTTGAAAACAAAGAAGTGTTGTACGAATGTAATCGATGGAAGGAACAAGGCATCTGCAGTCAGAGGAACTGGGTCCGAATCCTGGTTCTGCTCTTCCTGAGTGAGTCACTCCCATTGACCCCATGACCCTGCACTTTAATCTTCTCATCTTTTAAACAGAAATAACATTCCCCTGCTCACAGCGCATTGCAACAGTTCAATGTAATCGCGTCTATGAAGGCATTTTGTGAATAGGAAAAGACTAGGTGAATATTAGTCATTTAAAATGAGATGTAAGAACAGTATGCAGGTTCCTTAAAAAACTAAACATAGAACTACCATACGACCCAGCAATCCCACTACTGGGCATGTACCCTGAGAAAACCATAATTCAAAAAGAGTCATGTACCACAATGTTCATTGCAGGTCTGTTTACAATAGCCAGGACGTGGAAGCAACCTAAGTGTCCATCGACAGATGAATGGATAAAGAAGATGTGGCACATATATACAATGGAATATTACTCAGCCATAAAAAGAAATGAAATTGAGTTATTTGTAGTGAGGTAGACGAGCCTAGAGTCTGTCATACAGAGTGAAGTTAAGTCAGAAAGAGAAAAACAAATACTGTATGACAACACATATATATGGAATCTAAAAAAAAAAAAATTGATTCTGAAGAACCTAGGGGCAGGACAGGAATAAAGACACAGATGTAGAGAATGGACTTGAGGACACGGGGAAGGGGAAGGGTAAGCCGGGATGAAGTGAGAGAGTGGCATTGACATATATACACTACCAAATGTAAAATAGATAGCTAGTGGGAAGCAGCTACATAGCACAGGGAGATCAGCTCAGTGCTTTGTGACCACCTAGAGGGATGGGATAGGGAGGGTGGGAGGGACGCAAGAGGGAGGGGATATGGGGATATATGTATAGGTATAGCTGATTCACTTTGCTATACAGCAGAAGCTAACACAACATTGTACAGCAGTTATACTCCAATAAAGATGTTTAGGAAAAAAAAAACAAAGCTGAAAGAGGAGTAAAAATAAATAAATAAATAAATAAATAAATAAAATGAGATGTAGGGAACTCTCTTGTCTGGGAAAGCAAAATATATCTGAAAGAAACAATACTGGGAGGACAGCAGTGCTGGTGAATGGTAAGGCATGTTAGAACAGCAATAAGACTGGTCACAGGCTCTGGAGGTCCACCAGGGCAGGCCGGCGGTGGAGCCAAAAGAAGTCATCTTTCTCCCTTAGTGAGGTACTCATTCTGGAGGACGCTGACCCGTGGGATCCCACAGAGAGTTTTGCTGCAACTCTGGGTCCCCCCCAGAATACTTCAGGTGCTGAATGCATTTCCTACTGAGGCTTTACTCCCAGGGAAAGGCCAGGCCCACAGTGCCCATGGAGAATCCCATGGGAACTTCTAGCATTTCCTTCCTTACTAGAAAGTGAGAAATTTCTACCAGCCACCCCTTTTCTTTTGTCTCAGTTGTCTGTAAGTTTGAGTAGCCCATTCTCTAGCATGTCTTGATTTCAGGAGAAAGTCACTTTCTCAAATACCCAAAGCCAGGGGTTGTGGGGAGACTGCCAGAGGTGGGTCCTGCCTGGGCCAGCCTACTGGATGCCACCCCGTCACTGCCTCAGCCGGCAGCCCAGGGGGCGGCAGAGACCAACTGGCCAGGTGCACGCAGGGCCTCATCTGAGGAAACAAGGCCTCACTGTGGGTCCAGGAGGATTATAATTCAGTGGCCTGCTGTGTCCCAGACTCTAGGACTGATGGCAAGCGAGTTCGTTGTGCACACGTTCATACACACAAATGCCACACCCAGTCGGGCAGGCCCTGCAGAGGCCAAAGGAGTGACCCAGAAAGGCTAAGGGACTTGTACAAAATGGAGCAACTGAGGCAGATGGGTCTTTCTGGATGCACAGCCCTTGCTTGGTATGTTACCTCAAGTGGGATCTGCCGGGATCTATGAGAGACATAGGGGACAGCAGGAGGTTGGAAGGAGCTGGCGGCTCCCAGGACATGTCACCCAAGGACACAGGCCGTGTGATAAGTGCCGGGGTAGGAGCTGATGTCAAAGGTCAGAGAGCAGAGGTGACGTCCTGCTGAAGATGCGGGTCTGACTTCACGGAAGAAGGAGCACGCAGGAGAAGGAGTTTATTTGGAGGAGGGAAGAAGACGGGTACCCAGGCAGGAGGAACAGTGTGAAGGGAAGCGTGGCGGTGGGAAACCTGAGCCCCAAGGTGAGATTTTATACAAAATGTGTGAAAGCTTTTGTCTATTTCCTTTGAGGAATATATTCCCAAATGCAAGGTAGGTGGAAAAATACAGCCAGCAGTCTATCAGCACATGGATGGCAGCATATTCCCCTAAGAAATATGAAAGTGCAGCGGTTTTCGGAGGGACTGAATGGTGTAAACTAGCCTTGACCGTAGCCTAGTGCACTTTTGACTTTGAAAACCCCCTTGGTGTTGGTCACACAGCATCAGCCTGGACCCTGAACATCACGACACCCAGGACAGTACCCAGGAGACACATGACCTGGTCCTGCTGCAAGCTCCGCCCACCTGACCACTTCACGTGGATCCCAAAGAAAGTCAGGCCCAGAAGGAAGAAGACAGGGTGGTCCCAGAGAGAAGGAAGTGGGTTTTTGGCCTGGGCTTCAGCCCCCTTCCCAACTGGTGCCCGGGCACAAGGGAAAGAGTGTGGAATTTGCAGTTGACCAGACCCAAGATTAGAATTAGATGACGTCTTTACCATTTGCATGTTTGGTTTTTTTTTTTAGCATCTTTATTGGAGTATAATTGCTTTACATTGTTGTGTTAGTTGCTGCTGTATAACAAAGTGAATCAGCTATACATATATATATATATATCCCCATATGCCCTCCCTCTTGCGTCTCCCTCCCACCCTCCCTATTCCATCCCTCCAGGTGGTCACACAGCACCGAGCTGGTCTCCCTGTGCTGTTGCATGGGTTTTTATAAGTCACCTTAAGCTCTTGGAGCTGCAGTCTCCTTATCTCTAAAATGAGGGTAAGGATTCTGCCTTCCAGACTCGATGTTAGCATCACAGGAAGTAACATAGGAAAAGCAATGAGCACAGTACCCAGTTGTCAGTGGGAGGAGCTGGAAAAACATTAGTTTCCTTTGCTATCTCCTGAGTAGTTAGAATGAGGCAATCATATAAAAATCATTAGAATTTTCGCTCCACTCAAAACACTCAAGTTCTCTTAAAACGGAACGTGATGATTTTTAATCAACTGATTGGGATCCAGGATGACTTCATAGTCTTGTGAACCTAATTGAAACACATCCAGCCCTTCTGGCTCTGAACTGAGAACTGCAGGCTGCTCTGAACTCTCAGTGACCCCGGCACAAATGACCGTTTCATCGGCTCTGCCCGGGGAGGAGATTCAGAGGCACGAAAGGTCAACACGGGAAAGGATGTCCAAGGAACTCATTTCCTTCTGGGGTTGATGATTGAGTCAACAACATTCTAATTATTCAGTAATGAGCTCCTAGAACCCCAGAGGCCAAAGGGGCCTCCTCTTCCCCACAGAATTATTCCCCTATCTTGCACATGACCTCTTGATTTTACTGTCTGACCGTTCCACGTTTATGTTTGTGAGATCTCCACCTCCTAATTGCATTTCCTGGGATGACCTTTCCACCTTCACTGGGCCTTTTGCAGCTTGGTACCAAACAGAACATTCCACTTGTTCTCAGGTGCCCATGAATGCCATCAGTTTCCTAGGCTATAGGGAGCCCCTTCTGGGTTAGTCCCCTTGCAAGTGGGGTCTTATCCCAGAGCCAGAGATAGAGAGGCCAGGCTAGGGATTTCAGATTCCTTTGCAGGTGTCACACTTCACCTACCTGAGATGAACATTTGGGGTTCCTATTTTATACAAAGCAAGCTGGAAATGGTGCCCAAAGTGTGGGAAGATGCCAAGATGGTGGAAGCTCTTGAGTACCAGGGTCTTATGGATACATGGAGGCTTGGAGAAGTTTTGATGCTGCAGCTGATGAGAAAGAGACGGTGGGAAGCAGGATGGTGACCCATGGCATCCCACATCCAGTACTCCTTAGCCCACTTCCCACCTGCTTCAGGGGCCTCCCCCGGGTGGTGACAGCAGGAAGGGAAAGAAAGAGTGAATGCGAGAGGTATCCAAGATTCTAGAATTCATTGTGGCTTGAGAAGCATAAAGTGCTACATAATGTCTCAATGCTGGATGATTGTGGAAAAGCCTGTAACTGTCGTATTATAAACCCCAGAAATGTCAGGGCAAGGTAATGACTTGGATTCTCCACGGAGAAAAAGCTTTTGGCTCTGAGACAAAGACCTTAAATCCCTCTATACTTAAAATGTGCCCTAAATTTGCATTTTAGCTCTGTTTCTTTAGTTCTTTTGTGATTTAACATGGAAATGAAACCACAGTTTCCTGGGGGGATTTTTCTAATCTGGCTGCAAGTAGCAGATGACCAAATTCACCAGCTTCTGTCTGTTTAGACCTGGTCATCACAGCCTATAAATCCCTCCAAATCCCACTTCAGGGACTCAGACAAAAATAGCAAGTGAGGTCAGCCCCAAAGGGAAAAAAGAGCCCTTGTCATCTACGTAGAAGGAGTCAAATCATTTTTTAAATGTAAGGTTAAGAATTGCCTTATTCTTACTTGTATCTGTGTTTGTGGCTGCAAACTTAATTTTTCATTCATTCACTAAACGGGTTCTGAAGGTCCGCTGTGAGCCAGATGCCAGGGAGGAATTAGATGCCAGAAGCGGATTTGCTGTGAAGTTCACGCGGCTTAAGCTTCGGGGCCCCTCACGGCTGAGGCTTGGGGAGGGGCCCTCGCAATGTGTTCACATGGTCACATGTGTTTGTACAATACATGTATGTAAAGAGGGCCCCTCTTCACATGATAAAGGCCTCAGTTTGCATGAAACCTGAATCTGCCCCTAGTCCTTCCCCAAGAGTAGCCTCAGTCTTGTGGGAGGAGCCTTCATGTAAACAAATGAATTCCTAAGTACATTCCAGAAACTAGGGTAGAAACCCTGCAGCCTGCAGTGGGGCACAGAGGAGGGATCTCCTGACCTGCTGAGAAGCCTGTCCATAGAACTGAAGCTTGGGATGGGGTTCTCTTCTGTTTTCACCACAGCTGGGTGTACTGCAATGTAGTCCTGATGCGGGCCCTGCAGTCAGCGTCAGAATCCACGTGTTAGGCTTAGACCTCTGCAGGTCGGCCCTACTCCAGGAATCAGCTGTGCTGTGGGTCCCCAGGCCTCCTGCCTCTGACGGAATGACTATACATTTGGGGGTTTCCATGAACCTCTAATGTTTGATATTACAACTCGCAGAACTCAGGAAAGTGCTACACTTATGATGAGAGTTTTATTATAAGGGATACACACAGGGCGAGCTCTTGGAGGGAGAGTGGGGTCTCTGCACCTTCTCATGGAGAACCTCCCAGCACATCGATGTGCCCACCACCCAGGAAGCTCCCCTTCCCCTCCCAGCTCCTCGCCAAGGCAGGTCAGTGTGTTTGGCAGAAGAGAAGAGCTGGGCTTCTCGAGCTGGGGTTCTGGTCCTTGGCTGACATCCTCTGCCCTCCCGGTGGCTGCTGGCCTTGCTGGCATTCTCTGCTCAGCTCTGCCGTTGATTTAATTCAATGAGGTGGCTCAGAAGGAAAAGACTCAGGACCCTCCTCTCCCCAGGACACCGAGCCCCAAGGCTGACACTGCTCTGCTCGGGTCACTGAAGCCTTTCAGAACTCTCAAAGGAGAATGAGGGCCAGGGATCCCTTGTGCTCTAATAGAAAGTACGGGGAGGGGAAAGTACAGACCATGGCAACACAACGTGCTCTCCTTCTTCTCTCTCCCTGTCTCTTCCCCCCATGCCCTGGGGTTGAGAAGGGTGAGCTTGTCTTTCCCTGGGTCAGATCCTCCTTCCGTCAAGGAGCAAGGAAGCCTTATGCCTTTGCTGTCTCAGGTAGGATCACAATCCCTTTACTCTGCAGCAAACCCTAAGGGGTGGTTGGAGATGGGTGTACCTTTCCACACTCACCGAGCCAGATATCCTATGATACTATCTTGCCTGTCAGAGACGTGCCTTCTTTCTTTTCTTCAGTTTTTAAATTAATTTTTTTATGTTGAAATAACTGTAGATTCACATGCAATTGAAAGCCATCATACGGAGAGATCCCGTGGTTGATCCTGTATGCATTTTCCCTCCATGGTAACATTTTAGAAAACTCTAGTATAATATTACAACCAGGATCCGGACATTGAAAAAGAAATGTCCAAAATACAGAGCACGTCCATCACCACAAGGATCCGTCCTGTTACACTTTTATAGCCACACCCAATTCCCTTCTACTCCTATTCCTTCCTTAATCTCTAGCAACCATGAATCTGTTCTCCATTTCTATTAAGAAAACTACTATAAACATTTGTGTCCAGGTTTTAACATGAACCTAACTCTTTGTTACTGTGGGGCAAACAGGCATCTCATCTGTAAGAAGTTCTAACCTCCCCTCTGGAAGGTGGGCATCCTGAGCAGCCATGGCTGAGGTCAAGTACTCAGAAAAACAACAGGTTATGTGTGAATAATTCAGACTATTGCCCCGTCACACATATATACGAAGCTAAAGACAACACACATTTAGTTGCCTTGTTGGAAAACATGCCTTATGACTTTGCTCTCTTAGGCAATATCGTAGTTCCTTCACTTGACGGCAAACTCTAAGAGGTGGTCCTTGATACAATAACGAATACTTTGCATGCATAACTCTAGAAAAATAATTTTGTCTTCAGTGCTACTTTCCAAGCATGTGGAGGCAGCAATGGGTCCAAGGTCCCAGGAGGGAGCAAGGTTGGTAAGTAAGAAAGTTTTATTTTTCACAGGATGTTGGAGGTTCTCACTGATGTGTCCAGATTGGCACCATCACACCAAGTTTTCAGGGGGAGAGAGGAGCCAAAGGAACTTGGAGATTTTCTCCCTTTAGAGATCTTATCAACAGTGAGTATATGTATGTGGGTGTGTGTATATATATATATATATATATATTTTTTTTTTTTTTTTCCCCCAGTTCAAGGGACTGAAGTAACAGAGGGCGTCTGAGTCTCCTCTGAGTAGCAGTTGCTGGGGTGAAGAATACGCTGAGCAAGAAGACAAACACAAATTTCAATGGCGTTTCATCTCCATGGAAACTCCTTCCAGAGGGGAGCTGGGTCTCTTTACATGTTCCTAATAACCTTCTCTGATGACCTACATTCTCTCTCCTTTCTTGGAGACCTAATCTCTCCAGCATTTCTGGATATTGGTGTAGGTCAGACCCAACAGAATTTGCCCTTTCTCAGTTCATTTAAACATTCTTCTTTCCTCTCACTTTTTAGAGACAAGGGATGTGTAGAAAGAGTCCTGGAAAAGACTTCACACTCCTGTCTCGCTCCCTCCCTCCCTCCCTGGATCACAGGATTTAAAATTCAGATTTCAAATAAGACAGTATCAGCTCCTCAGAGAAAATCTGGTAAGTCAGCATTTTCACAGTGACTGTCACCAAATGCAGTATATTCTGATGGTATTTATTTTTTTCTTTTTGTTTGGGGAACAACTTGACATATAGTGACGTACCCAAATCTCTCTGGTAGAGAGCTGGGTGGAATTTTTACATATATACCTGGGTGACCAGCACCCAGGGAGAAGATTTCAAGCATTTCCATTATCCTGGATGTTCCTTCATGCTCCTTCCTAGTCAATATTCACCCCCTCACGGTTAGTACTATCTTGATTTCTATATTTGGACAAGATTTTATATTAGATTTAAATTAACATTGAAACTTTATAGCAAAATGAGCACACAGTAACAAATAAAAAAATGGAATTAAAAAAATATATAAAAATGTTTCAGATTTAGTGTTTGGTGAGGTGAAAAAAAGTAAGTAATCTCCAAACAGATAAGCCACGTCCACCAGGAACTCAGCAGTCAGTGACCCAGATGTAGGAGTGGGAGATCCTTGGTACAAATGTGCAAGGGAGGAAATGTTCTGAATTACTTTTTGGATGTGCATTTGTTATACATATAATCACAGAAAATCAGAGCTGGAAGAGACATAACTCATCAATTAGGGTCCATCTCCTCTCTTTGTAGGGTGGGAAGCCAAAGCCTAGAGGGGCAGTGAGGTTCACCCAAGGCCTCAGAACATATTCATGTCAGCACTAGGATATCACACTGTCATGCTGTCAACCACTGGGCATTCAGGTCTCTTTGTTTACTTCTCAAGGGATTAAAGCAAAACATCTGCAGAAATTGAGAATCATGGGCCGTTATGAGCTGAATTGTGTCCCCCCAGAATATACATGTTGAAATCCTCACCTCCGGGACCTCAGGATGTGACTGTATTTGGAAATGGCGTCTTCAGAGAAGTAATTAAGGTTAAATGATGTCATTAGCATGGGCCCTAATCCAATCTGACTGGTGTCCTAATAATAATGATAATAAGAGGAGATTAGGACACAGACAGTCACGGAGGGAAAACCACGCGAATACACAAGGAGAAGATGGCTATCCACAAACCAAAGAGAGAGGCTTCAGAAGGAGCCAACTGCACTGACATCTTGATCTTAGAACTTGACCTCCAGAACTGTGAGAAAAATATGTTTCTGCTGTTTAAGCCACCCAGTCTGTGGTACTTTGCTATGGCAGTGCTGGCAAACTCATACATAGACCGCCAAAAGTACTAGTATCCATTCATTTATTCCATCTCTTTGATCCTACATTTACTAAGAACCTACCCTGTGCCAGTCACTCTGGCAGATGCTATTCTAAGGGCTTTAAACATATCGACTCACTTAATCCTGAGCACAGGCCTTTGAGGTAATTATTGCTATACCCATTTGATGGATGAGAAGAGTGAAGTAATTAGGCAAGGTCACGCAGCTGGGAGGTAGCAGAACCAAAGACATGTAAACGTGTGCAATGCAGCATGATAGAATCTGTGATGGAAGGTGGAACTACAAGAGAGAAAGGGTGAAGGGGTGGTGGTGGTATTTCAGCTTCAAGGAAAGAAGAGATGTGACACAACAAGGCAATTTGGGAGACTTATAAGTGGTTGTGCTTGACTGGAGGTCAGAATTAACATTAAAGGGAAGGTGCTGTGATAAATAACACAGGGACTAGATTATTAGGGCCTCATATGATGGACGGCTCTGTCTGGAAATGGTTCCCCAGGCGCCCGGAAGACCTAAAGGAGGGTCACACATGACCTCATATGATCAGAGTTTCATTTTATAAAAGTGTAAAAGGAAGTATAGAAGGGAATGAGGCTAGAGGCAGGGATACCACTTGTCAGGGTCACAATATTTGAGGCAGATGGAGGAGAGAGCATGATCTAGAACCATTCTCAGTTCTGTGGATTACTTGACTTGGCAGATGATGGAAATGCAAGATGGCAGCAGGATTAGAGGCAAAGGGAAAGGATGTATTGTCGGATAGATGACCTGAAAGACTTATACACTGGCTGTTGGCTCCCTGGGACTTGAGTTTGGGAGAAGGATGGGTCTAGAGAGTAGATATGAAGGTCATCAGTATAGAAATGGAAATCGAAGACTTGAGAGTGAATGCAGAGAAGTACAGCAGAGTTGGGGAAGAAATGGGACGATCACCAGCTTATAACGGATGCAGAGAAGAGGAGCCTGAAAGAAAAGTCTGGAAGGAATGGTCCAAGATGCAGGAGGAAAACAAGACATGAATGGTGTCACCAGAACCAAGAGAGAATGAGTTTTAAGGAAAGAGGACTCTAATGTCAACTTCTACAAAGAGGTCCCCTCCAGTGGACCGGAGCTGGACCGGAGTAGTGGTTCCACTGGAGAAGGTGAGCTGCATGTGCCCTTTTCATCCTCAGAAGGAGAGTTTTGTCTTTTACGATTAACATGATTCTCTGACTGATGTTTCTAATCCTACTGTGACATTGTTTTTACAAATGCAAATAGGGCATTTGATGTTACCAATGTCGACGGGGACACTGCACATTCAGGTCCCACGGGAGCACCTGTGGCCAGAATTGTGGGAACACGGGATGCAGCAGCCAGCATTTCAGGACAAAAACAATGAATGAAACAAAAGAACGCTGACTCCACTTAATACCCAGAGTTTTAAAATTCCCCAAATCTTATTGGAAATCAAGAAAACCGCTCCTAATGAGCTGCAATAAAGCTCTTCTTTTGAGAATGTAAATCCACGGTCTTGCAGAGGCAGTTTCTACTTGTTTAAAGGAGTTATTGAAATTCAAGGAGGGTCCTGGACGTCTGTGCCTCTCTTTCTGAAAGGAACCTCCGCCGTCCCTGGGTGACCCTGAGCTAATGAGCCTCGGGCTGATGAGTCACCTCCCAGCCTGGACTCAGAGTTGCTATCAGATTCATTAGGTCCCCGCAGTCACATTCTCCAGCGCCTGCAGCAGCCAGAGAAAGGCCATTAGCTCAGCCATGCGTCCTCCCTCGCCAGCCTGCCCCCACCTGTGTGGCCTCTAATTTAATATTTGCAGACATGCCGGGCATTTGTGACTAAAATGTATTATTCTCCATGCAAACACCCTTCCATCAGCTTGCCAAGAGACCTGAAGCACCGTGTACTGCATTGGCTTAGCAAAGCTGCAACCTGCAAAGACTGTTTGAGAATGACCCTGAGTGTCTATTTTATTTTTCTGCAGAGACATTATGGCCACATTTGTCACGATCCGTTCCAACTTGGAACTCTCCTGAGAGGTATCCCACGCATTCTCAGCCAGATTTTTGGTTTCTGGGCTGGGGCTCCAATGCAGGCTATAGGTTACTTGTTTGGAAGTGCTTGTGCTGAGTGGTGCTGCTTCTGAGTTATGGCCCGGCTGGCCGGAGCCATGGCCGTGGACACATGGGAGCAATTGCATGCTTCTCCCCATCACATAGGTGAGGGGTAGGCGAGCATCTCTCTTTCCTCAGACAGCCAAGGAGACCCTCCGCTAGACCCAGCCGCACCTCTCTTGGGGCTCCAAGCAGAATTATTTAGCTATTGGAAGGAAGAGTGTTTTCCTTTTCTTGGCTCCATGGGGTCCAGAGCTATGTGTGTGGGGGGTCTGAGCAGTTGTCTACACTGGACTGCTGTCTGCTGGTCACTGGCTTCCACATTGCAGTCAGCTCAGAGGGGTCCCAGACGTGGTCTGCAGACTGGACTGTGAATGAAGAAAATGAAGCTGGAGTTATGAGTTATCTGGAGAGCTGGACTGATCTGGTTCAAAGCTCTGTCCTGTATTTTGCTATTCTATTGGATGCACATTTTTGTCATTGACATGCCTTGGATTTAATGACACGATGGTGATAATACATCACGTGCTTTTTGGTCATTGTTTCTGTGTTACGGTTGTTTGGTTCATGATCAACCTCGTCCCTTGCCCTGTCCTCTTCTCCTGAAAAAGGTAGTGATCCTATGTGTGTCCTTAAACTTTCCAGATGAAGATTCCACAAGTTGTGTACAATTCTGGAGGCTGAAATCGATGGAAAGAATCTGGAATTTGAAACTAGGTCTAGACATAGTTTCCAGATGTGGCCTGGCCACTTACTAGTTGTGTGGATTTAGGCAAGTCTCTTAAATCCATGTAGCATCTGTTTCCTCACCCATGAAATGGGGATCACGAATATCTAACTAGTGAGATACAGTGCTTGGGGCTTGGTAGATAATTCTATCCTGTGAGTGAGGACCCACTCAGAGCTCTAGAACAGAGTGAGGGTGCCCCTATCCACACCCAGAAGATCTCCCTCCATGTCGGGAAGAACTGCCAGCCTCCAGAGAAGGTCAGTCAACAGGGACTGGCTTTCCATCCAACTCAGTCTAGAAACAGGAGCTAGATTAATATAAGAGAAGCAACAAATGCAGGGGTACCTACTATGGGCTCTTCTCAGACCTCATGTATATCAAATCCTTTAACAGTCACACCAGTCTTCTGAAACAGGTCCTATTATTATCCTTCTTTAATTTTTTTTCTGTGTTTAATTCCTTTATTTCCTTAGGATACATTCTTTTATAAAACCTTTTTATTGAAGTGTAGCTAATTTACAATGCTGTGTTAATTTCTGCAATACAGAAAAGTGATTCAGTTATACATATATATATTCTTTTTTGTATTCTTTTCCATTATGGTTTATCACAGGATATTGAATATAGTTTCCTGGGCTATACAATAGGACCTTGCTGTTTAACTATATTATCCTTCTTTTACATGGGAGGGGACAATCTTAGAGCTGAAATGACTAGATAAAGGTCCCAGAATTCACAAGCAGCGGAGTGAAGCATCAAATTCAGGTAGGTTGGCTACAGAAACCAAGCTCATAACCACCACACAAACTACCTCTCCTAATATAGTCTCCAAACTAGTCTCCGAAACTACCTCAGAGTCCAATTTTTGTTGCAGAATATAGTACATTTCAGGGTGAGAACCTGTGACTCATATCAGATCTCGACCCCTCAGCCAGACGCTCAGGGTGTGTCTTTCTCTCTCTTTGCAGCACGTGTCCAGTGTCTGCACTCCGTGTCACTGAAACCACAGGACACAGGTGGCCCCATATCTTGTCTGCACTTAGATTTGGCCATGAGCTATTGTTATGAAGACTGTGTCCTAAAAAATGAGAGAATGGCAGAGCCTGGGTTTGACAAGTAACCACTTGACAAGTAACTACTTTTTCTTTTTTTTTAGTGCTATGTAAAGTGTTCAACTTCACAAAGAGCTGTAATTTTAAGAGCATCAGAAAAAAAATAAATGAGCTGCACCTGCAAACACCTTATCGCACATGTAAATTAGGAGGTATGAAATGACTTGTTCTCCTGTCTAGTGCTCATTTTCCTAAGAAGATATTTAAGAAAGGTAGTTGAAAGCCCTCCACGGAGAGATTCCCATCTAATTCTATGAGCTAAAGGGGGACTTGGGGTGTGTTTTTCTCAGAAATTATCTGGCTTCTTGCCTCCAGTTTCTACCAGACCCCAACTTTTGAATCTAGCCCCAGGTCCTGAAGGTTTTAGGTGTGTGAGTGGGAGCATGTGTGTGTGTGTGTGTGTGTGTGTGTCTGTGTGTGTGTGTGTGCACGCACACACATGTGTTTAAAAGAGTGCTGACAGGATTCAATATGGAGGTATTCTCGGTACTGGTGTGGCTTTGACCTTGAACCCTACCTGGCCCTGGTTTATGTGCTTCTACCTTGATTTGGTTACCTTGTGCCCCAGTTTGATACTGCACCACGTCTGGTCCCAGTCTCTGAGGCTTTGCCTTCTTAGCCTGTGATGCATAGGAAGCAAGAAGTGAGTCCTGCCTGCTCTTTCAACAAAAAAGAGGATGCACTCACAGGTGAAGCACAGGTGCACTCCCTTTATCCATACTTACAAAATCATGCAAACTCTGAACACTGAAAGCTTTTTGGTATCTCTTACCTGGCCTGAACATATTTGGCAGCAAAACCTGATGTGAACTCTAGCTACTTATTTTTTTAGTTTAATTTTTATTTTATATTGGAGTATAGTTGATTTACGATGTTGTGTTAGTTTCAGGTGTACAACAAAGTGATCCAGTCATACATGTATGTATATCCATTCTTTTTCAGATTCATTTCCCATATAGCTTATTACAGAATATTGAGTAGAGAGATTTAGCTGCTTGTAATGCTTAGTCATCCTGTTTGGTGTAGTGTTCACATATTTTGCTGCATAAATATTAACACACTTGATTAAGCATTGTTGCCCCAGACCCCTTGGGGGCTGTCACATAATTTATTGCATATGCACCATATTACTTTTTTTAAATCTAAAAATATTCTGGATTTTGTAATACATCTGGCCACACGTATTTTGGATAAGGGATCAAAAACCTGTGATCTCATTTAATCCTTGCCAATCATCTTGTGCAATAATGATTATGTCCATATTAAGATGAGAAAACTAACAGAAAGATTGATTAATTTGTCCAGGGTCACAAAACCATTAAGAGGAAGGTCCAGGATGAGATATACGCTTTTCAGCTTCCAAAATACATACCTTTCCAACTACTTTACATGGTCTTCCAGCTTCTTTAGGGGGGTAAGCTGTGTTTCTAAATGATGTAGGCATTAGGAGTTTGGGATTAACATATACACACTACTATACATAAAATAGGTAAACAACAAGGACCTACTGTATAGTACAGGGAAATATACTCAATATCTTGTAATAACCTATAATGGAAAAGAATCTGAAAACGAATATATGTATGTATAACTGAATGACTTCACTGTACACTTGAAACTAACACAACATTGTAAATGAACTATAATTCAAATTAAAAAAGTGATGTAGGCAAGGTGGAAACAGGACCATGAACAGAAACATGGGCAGTGCTCCAGAAACTGGCCACTCAAAGTACGATCCTTGGACCAGCAGTATTGGCGTCATCTGAGGGCTTCTTAAAAATGATGAATGGGCCCCCCCCATGACCTACTGAGTCAGAATCTGCATTTTATCAAGAACCACCCCCACCAGGTGCTTCCTGTGCTCATTAAAGTGTGAAGAGCCCTGGGCTAGATGATTGGAGGAGGAAAAGACCACATGCCACTCTTAAGAGTTCTCAGAATTGTGATCTTTTGCTGTTGGGCAGCATTCTCTGAGGCAAGGCGAAGGAGGAGGGAGAGGAGTGCAATGGTTCGCAGCTCCACGGTGGATGCCAAGGACAGAGAGGTGCCCACGACGATAAAATGATTGCACGCTTGTTCTACTAGTCTGTTGCCTCAACAGTTTTTTCCCAAGGTGGGGCTATTTTTCTACTGATCAAAGAAAGTCCTGCAACTGCATATTTATCTCTGGGAAAAACTCAGGGAACTGGCCTATCAAAGAAGAGTATCAAACTCATTACATCGTAATTATTAATTATTTGCTCATCAACGGTATGGCCCTAGAGCAGGTGAGCAAAACAAAGAT
The DNA here is from genome assembly GCF_965194805.1 of Balaenoptera borealis. Lineage (NCBI taxonomy): Eukaryota > Metazoa > Chordata > Mammalia > Artiodactyla > Balaenopteridae > Balaenoptera > Balaenoptera borealis. The sequence goes on along the minus strand of NC_138871.1, from coordinate 83,294,666 downwards.
TCCTAGACACCCGTGATTATGAGGAACATGCATTTTGGGGGAGGGGGCTGGCCAGACCAGAAAAACTGAACCAACTTCTATGGCATGTTAGAAAGTGGTTAAGTTCTGAATCAAAAAGGAGAAGTAGATCTGGGTAAGGAGGAACAGGAGTCGGGTTTTTGGGGGAGGAGGGCAGGTACGGTATCTGACAGTGTGGTTGGGGGTAGACCTTGTACGGGTAGTGCGATCTAAATGAAGTCTTGAAGGAGGTGAAGGAATTAGCAAGTGGAATCTGGGGGAAAGCGTTCCCAACAGAAGAAACAGCAGAGCAAAGGTCCTGAGGCAGGACCATGTCTGTTTCATTTGAGGACAGCAGACAGACTCAAGTGACTGCAGTGGGGAGACCGAGGGGAGTCATCTAAAACCCGATACCAAGCTCTCTGGCTCTCTTCTTTGCCTGGCTTTTACATAAACTCGGGCTCACAGAATCCAGAAAGGATTTCCCCCATGGGCAGAGCCTTGCCTTCACCATGGCCCTTCCGGCCCTCTGCCATGTGAGGACGCTTTCCAGAGCAGTGCAGGTGGGGTTGCTGGCCCACTCTGCAGCAGTGTCTCTCTCACCCAGTTTCCTGTTTAAGCCAAACAATTCCTGTGTCTCTGGACCAAGCTTGGCCTTTCGTAGCCTCGCAAGGCCTGGCTGGAGAGGATGCGGAACGCTGGCCCCTGTGGAACTGACAGTCACGTTGCCCTTTCCAGTCTTGGGGGAGCCACCGCTGGGTTGGCCAGCTTCCCCTAGTTGCAAAGCTAAGGCCAGTGCTGCCTACCAAGATGTTTTGACTGTCAGGCAGAAGATACAGGGAGAAACAAAGGATTTGATTGTGCTTCGGTAGGGGAGCACTCTTCCCCTCCTGGCAGGCCTCACTGGGCTCTATCTTTACATATCTTCATGGCCACAGAGACGTTCAAGTTTAGAATTACAAGAGGCTGCTCACTTTCCCCTGGGAGGGCAAGATGGGCTGCCTTTCATACCTCATTGATGGTTCCCCTTATTTTGGGGGGGGGGCTCACACGGATGGCCCTGTCTTATTTTAAATTGTGGCCTTTTTCTCTCTCGAAGGAGGCTGTAGAGCACGAGAGGCCGGTAGAGGTCATTTCCTCTAACACCAGCATATTAAGGATCATGATCTTGAGACACAGAGAGGTCATCTGGCATGTCCAAGGTCACTCAGTTGGTGGCCAAGCTGGCACCAGCATCCAAGCCTCCTGCCTTTAGCCCAGAACTTGTTTCACCATATTGCGACTCTGGGACTCACTCTTTTTCTCAGTGATTTTATGCTTTTTGTTTTTCTTACCGTCCCATTACCAGACGTAGTTTTTCTCCTCCAGTGTTCCTGTTAACTTAGGGACAACTAGTTCAAAATAAGTCTCGTATTTGCGACTACATAGGAGGCACTGTGCAAATGAAAATTAAGGGCGAATAAGAAAGAAGTTTCAGGGCTTCCCTGGTGGCGCAGTGGTTAAGAATCCACCTGCCAATGCAGGGGACACTGGTTCAAGCCCTGGTCTGGGAAGATCCCACAGGCCGCAGAACAACTAAGCCCATGTGCCACAACTACTGAGCCTGTGCTCCAGAGCCCGTGAGCCACAACTACTGAGGCCCACGTGCCACAACTACTGAAGCCCACGCGCCTAGAGCCCGTGCTCCGCAACAAGAGAAGACACCGCAATGAGAAGCCCACGCAATGCAACGAAGAGCAGCCCCCGTTTGCCACAACTAGGGAAAGCTGCACGCAGCAACGAAGATCCAACACAGCCAAAAATCAATCAATCAATCAATAAAAAAAGAAAGAAAGAAGTTTCAATCTTTTTTTAAAATTATTTATTTATTTATTTTTATTTATGGCTGTGTTGGGTCTTCGCTTCTGTGCGAGGGCCTTTTCTAGCCGCGGCAAGTGGGGGCCACTCCTCATCACGGTGCGCGGGCCTCTCACCATCGTGGCCTCTCTTGTTGAGGAGCACAGGCTCCAGACGTGCAGGCTCAGTAGTTGTGGCTCACGGGCCTAGTTGCTCCGCGGCATGTGGGATCCTCCCAGACCAGGGCTCGAACCCGTGTCCCCTGCATTGGCAGGCAGATTCTCAACCACTGCGCCACCAGGGAAGCCCAGAAGTTTCAATCTTCAAGACACAAATTCTAGGAGGAGAGACAATCATTACAAATACACATAAACATAATGCAGTGTTCTAACAAGAATACGAGGAATTGCTTAGGTTGCTAAGAGCAAGGATGAGAAAGTTTTGCTAAAAGAGAAGGGGTAGGGGTTTCCCTGGTGGCGCAGTGGTTGAGAGTCTGCCTGCCAATGCAGGGGACACGGGTTCGAGCCCTGGTCTGGGAAGATCCCACATGCCGCGGAGCAACTGGGCCCGTGAGCCACAACTACTGAGCCTGTGCGTCTGGAGCTTCTGCTCTGCAACAAGAGAGGCCGCGACAGTGAGCGGCCCGCGCACCGCGATGAAGAGTGGCCCCCGCTTGCCGCAACTAGAGAAAGCCCGTGCACAGAAACGAAGACCCAGCACAGCCAAAAATAAATAAATAAAAAGAGAAGGAGTAGAGAAAAGTGAGGTGGCCAAGCCAAGTTTTCATCTACTGATTCCATATGAAGGAAAAGCTCTGTTTGGAAACTCACCTTGTCATTAAGAATTATCAATGCTTTGGGTTTCCGTGTTGGTGGGAAAGTGTCTGGCTGTCACAATATTTTAAAATGACAGCATGAAGAAAGTCTTTCTGTTCTCCAGACAATCACCATTTTGGGGTTTGAACGAGAACCCCTATTGCCTGTAAGTTGATATTTCTCCTTGAAGTCAGTCTTCATAAATCCTCCCAGAGTCTAGGGTCTCTTCTTTAAAATATACGAGATGTCTATCAAGGCAGCACAGACAACAGTATTTGAATGTGCAACGTGGGATAGAACAAAAAGGCCCATGTGAGATTAACTGGAAAATGTATCCAATGGAATATTCACGCTTCATATAGTATTATTACACATACGGCCCTGAATTGAAAAATAATGTTTCTAGGTTGAATTAAATACTATTTCCTCTGTGTCCCCACAGTATTTGTGCATGGTTCTATTACTCAATGATAATGCACCCAGCCTGTATTCAGCCTATCCTATGGTACCAGACAATGCAACAGAGATTGAGAGTACAGAAAATTAATGAGAATTTAACGTGGTATTCTCATTAATATTGAACACAGTATTGTAATATTATAATGCACTGTGGAAAATACTATAAACCCTAAAATCTAAGTGGCCAAACACAACAGAAGTTCATTTCTTGCACACATAAAGTCTAAAGTGTGCCTTTCTAATCAGTAAGGGGTAGACTCTCCTCTAAGCAGTAAATTGGAGATCCAGGTTCTTTCCATCTTATGGCTCCACCATCTTCAACATCTGACTTCCAAGTGAGGAGAGGATACATCTGCCTCTGAGTTACCCTGGTGTGGAAGTACCCGCTTCACCTCTGTCCGCTTTGGTGGGCAGCTAACATCCATGCTACAGTCCTAGAATCTCTGAGTTACCCTGGTGTGGAAGTACCCGCTTCACCTCTGTCCGCTTTGGTGGGCAGCTAACATCCATGCTACAGTCCTAGAATCTCTGAGTTACCTTGGTGTGGAAGTACCCACTTCACCTCTGTCCGCTGAGTGCTTTTACGTACAAGAGAAGCTGAGAAATCAAGTCCTTGGCTGGGCAGCCATTTTCCAGCAACAACTTGACACTATGAAAAGGCAATAGGAATCTTTGGTGGGCAGCTAACATCCATGCTACAGTCCTAGAATCTCTGAGTGTGGTTTGGGTCGAGGTTGCAGTTCCCAGCTTCTCATGCGGCTGGGTAGAGTCATGTGACTAAGTCCCAGCCAATGAGATACATGTGTATGTTATGTGACCACTTCCAAGAAACTCCTTCAGATCAGCTGTGTGCTCTTTTTCCATTTTCTTCTTTACCCATTCCTCTACACTTTTGGAAGTGACAGCTGGAGTCCCCACCACCATCTCGGATCCTGAGATTGAGGACCATACCTACGGATGGCAGAAAGGACAGTTCACAAATGCCTGAGGCCCTGAAAGATGGGGTGAATGACCTGGGCTACTTACCTCAGCTTTTATGTGAGGAAGAAATAAACTTCGGTCTTTTCACAGCTTATGTTACTGTAGGATTTGTTAATTACAACTGAACCTAATCATAAGTGATACGTAAGCAGAGGGAAACACTTGTAAAAAGACTTGGAACTACATGAGGATTCTGAAAAAGTTGAGAGTCTGATGTGGCTGTAGTATAAGGCTCATGGCCTAGGCAGGGATAAGCAACTGTTTTCCAGAAAGGCCCAGATGGTAAATATATTAGGCTTGGCGGGTCATATGATTTCTGTTGCAATTTCTCAACTCTGACATTGTTCTGTGAAGGCAGCCATGGAAAATGGTGTAAAGGAACAGGAATAGCTGTGTTCCAATAAACTTTTACTTCTGAAAACAGGTGGTGAGGAGCCAAATTTGATCATCTTAGAGGATAATCACACTGCATTGTTTTATCATTATCATTTATTTACAATGATCTCGCTATTGGTTTTTTTGGTTTTGTTTTCAGCTATATATCCATGTATGAATCATAGTGTCAGGAGTGGAGAACAGGTTTAACTGACAACTACGCAATGATCAGGTGAATGGGCGAACTCAATCCTCCAACTGTGCTTACTTAGATCTACTCTGGGTGCCAAGGGGATAATCATCTAACTTACTCCTACCCACAGATGCCATTTTTGACCTCTACTAGGAGCTTTCAGTGTCTTAACTGAAAGAAGAGACTAGTGGTGAAATATTTTTAGAAGTTTGACAGTCTATAAAAGCGGAGAATTTTTCATCATTTGGTAGCTGAGCCTTTTGCCTTTTTTTCTAGCAATGGAACTGAATCTGATTTGACAGCTGTCTCCCTCTTCTCAAACAGAACATTACTCCATCAAAAAGGAGGGAGTTACAACATTTAGGGGGTATCTGTTATGATGAAAAGTACTCTGAAGTAGGAGACAGAAGTTCTCTTAGTTTTTTACTTTGCTGGAACCAAGTGTTTGGGGAAACCAATTAATCTTCTAAGTCTTAATTTTCTCATCTTTAAAATGGTCACAGGGCTATTTACTTCAAAGTAGATTGGTAGCGTCTCATGGGGCTGATTGTATGAGCTGTAGGAAGATGTTTGCATGAGCTGGTACATCTTAGGTCGTATCCAATTGCCCTGCAGTCAATATATAAGAAAACACAGAAGAAAGACACATTATAAAAGGTGGAGAGGGCAACTTGCCCTTTGAAAATACATCATGCCTTATGCATAATAGAATTCAAAGCATTGATTCACATTTGGGAACCATACAGATAGAAGGCAATCATGTCAGGAATTCAAATGCTTCAACAAAATTGGATCTAAATGGGTCAAAAATGAGTATTTCATTTATGGGAAATGCTTCTAAACATGGCTCTAGAATGTCTCGTATTGAGTTTGAGCAAACATTTGGGAAACTGGCAAGAGCAGAGAATCCGCAGATGTTTTCCATATACACAGTATATATTAAACAGACGAGTGAAACAGAGAATTCAGGAAATGCTCAGACAGAGAGGGAAATTGTTAAGTGGAGAAAAATCTGTTTGCTTTCCTGACACCCTCTCTCTTGTCTAAATCAATTATGAACATTCATCTAACCTACCCTTATAGGTCATAGAAACTTACATGATCAGAAGTCTGAGAAGGTCTGGAAACAGAACTATTAACTAAGCTTTTATCACTAATTGTTATGCTTCCTTTTTTTCCCTCCTAAGCTTTTATTGGGAAAATTTCCCCAAAGCTATAATTACACTGAATAATGACAGAACTTACTTAATGAGGCAGAGAGCAGAAACTTTTTGAGATAGCAAAATTTGCAACCAATTAAATATTAATGAAAAATTGTCTATCTCAGAATCCATTTCTTCACATTCATTTTATCTCATACTTGCATTTAATCTACAGGAAGTTCAGTCATCATGTGTATTAGAATTCGAGAAATAAAAAATGTATGAATAATTTCATGATTTTCCCAAGAGCAAGTTTCTGTACCAGTTAAGAATATGAATGAAAAAGAGGTTAAAATCACCATAAAGAACCATACATTTCTAGATTATTAAAATCAATGCTGTCAAATGATCATCACTGTGAAGATGATAACATTTTTCCTACGCCTTTCTAGTTGTTGATATATATTTTTTAAAGTTTTTATCTGGTAGTTATAGAATAAAGTCTTGATATTATATATGGGTAGCAACTCAATCCAAGTGATATTTAATGAATTGCCCAGATAGTTTATTTCATGAAATATGTTTATGCTGAGATGCAAATTCTTCTTTATTTTAGTTCTAGAAATACCATACATAAAATCCAAGCTTTGTTATCATCGAGGCATATGAAGATTTTTAAATAATAGAAAGTGCACTATAAGCCATACCAAGTGGGTAGACTACACACAGTAACTAAGAATTGATGACAAAATGTATGTGGGACCTTCAGGTGTACAGATTTCCTAGGTTCCAGGGTGAATGCTGATAATTGTTTGGACTTAGGGAGTCCCCCTGACTGTCAGCTCTTGCTGTCTTAGGTACTAGACCCCCTCCTATTTATTTAGATAGAATTTTTGCACTTCTTGCCTTCTTGTGAACCACAGGACATGCAATAGTTATCGCCTGCACAATGCATCGCCCCTCTACATCTGGGGCACAACTATATTCTTCCATTATTCCCCATGAAGCAAGGAAACTTACTACTATTTATAGGTGGTGACCACACTGACTATTTTCTAATATATTCTGTCATGGCCTATTTTGCTAGAATGTTAGTTCCTGGAAAGCAGTAATTCTGTTTGTCTTATTTGCAGTAGGTTCCATAATTCACAGAACAGTGCATGGTGTAAGACAAACAAAATAAATATTCTTAATAACTTACCCAGGGTTATTTCCTATAACTTTTGGGTTTTACAAGGGCCCTTCTGCCATCTCAGCCCTCCAACCTTGCTCATTTCTATATTAAATCTCTGTGTATCATTTAATATTTAATATAGAAATTTATGTAGTTATTTATTTATAAATAAATATTGTTATTTATGTTATACTTGGATTTGTCCAACTGGGAATATTAACCTTTAATTGTAAAGGGTCATTAATGCCAAGCAATATTCTAATCTTACTACTAATAACACATTAGGAAAGTGCCTAGAACCACATATAAAGTTACTGTTGACTTGAGATAAATTTATAGAACAAAACAATGACTGAATGACGAAAACAACTGGATTCATATTTTACCAACTTTGGGACTGAAGGTTAGTGATCGACATAAGCTTTGAGAATTTTACACCCTGCAAAAGTATCGCTCAGTATTGAGAACAAAACAATTATATTTTCATGTGTAAGAGGACCAGAGAATTTTATTACTGTTAGTTTTCATTAAACATATTTGTAAAGGATCTACTGCAGGAGGATGACAATTAAACAAAGGCAGGGGTGAAAGTAATAATAATGAGTGGATATATAAATTAATAAAATATGTCAGAAACTATTGGTTATAAAATTAACTGTTTTATATTAAAAAGTGCAAAATTAAGCCTCTAGATAACAATGATAGGTTAGTGGTGCTCAGCGGACATTAAGACATGATAATTTATACATGTTCTGGAAAAAGACAAAAAACCCTCACATACTTTAGACTCTAAATATATATGTAAAGTCTATATATATATATATATATATATATATATATATCATGAGTGTACATTTAAAAATTAAGAACAGTGTGAAACTAGAATTATGATTATAGATTCCCAAACACTAGATGAGAAGAAAAATTTTAAGACCCAAAATAAATTAAGGAATATAGAAATTATTATCAATGCAAAATATGTTTGAAAAGAGGAAAAATAAATAAATGCTGGTTCACTGAAATCATAGTGGTAGAAGACAGTGGAAAGCTTGGACACCAGGTCTCTAAAGATGCCAGGGTAAAGGCCAGAGATTTTCTAACTGATGAATGAGACAGCAAAACAGCAGTAGGGGCCAAAGTTCTGCCACATCATATTCTGTTGGGTGCCAGCCCCTGATAATGCCAGGGAAGGGGCTGTGCTTCCCCAATAATGCAGCTTAAGGGCCCTACAGTTCAAGAGGTGGAGGGCCTCTCTTTTTAGACTGACACAGAGTCATAATGGATCTCTGTGTACTCTCCAGAATGCAGTTGGAACTGGGCACTTGTGATGTTTAACTTTATGTGTCAATGTGACTGGACCACAGTGTCCAGACATATGGTCAGACACTATTCTGGTTGTTTCTGTGAGCATGTTTTGGATGAGATTAACATTTAAATTGTTGGACTTTGAGTAAAGCAGATTTTCCTCCATAATGTGGATAGACATCATCCAATCAGTGGATGGTCTGGACAGAACAAAAACTGACTTCCCCTGAACAAGAGAAAGTTCCGCCAGCAGATTGCCTTTGGACTTGAACTGTGACACTGACTCTTCCCTGCTGGCCTATCCTGCAAATTTTAGACTTGAAAACCTCCTTAGTCACATGAGCCAATTCCTTAAAATAAATCTCTCTCTATATATACACATACTATTGGTTCTATTTCTTTGGAGAACCTTGACTAATACCGCACCCAAACACCTGCCCCTGCTCCTGTTTCCATGAGTTGCCCTTAGTAAATGCTTTTTAATAAAGTATGATGTACTTGTCTTTCCTTGCCTTTCCTTTAAAAATAGGGAAAGTATAGTTTTTCAACACACCTAGAGTGTTGTTCTTTGTACTAGCTAATAAAATGAGCATAACTTTAGCTAATACAATGTGCATAATGTTATTAAAAAAGCAATGAGAAATGTCATTGATAAACAATATTAAAAACAAAACACAGGGCATAAAAATAGTAAAGGTTTTAAATGCATAAGAATATATTCTGAACAACTTTATGCCCATAAATTTCAAAAATTTAGATAGAGCTGAAATTCTTCTAGAAAGAAATCATATATACATTGAAAAAAAGAGAAAACATCTGAGTAAGCTTATAACAATTACTAAGTTAAATAGGTAATCAAAGATTTTCTTACCAAAAGATGCAGGCTTACATGGTTTTCAGGTGACTTTTACTAAACTTTCAGAGAACAGTGATTTAAACAAAATGATGCAGAAGATATGAAAACAGTTATCTAACTTATTTTATCAGCCAATATGATTTCAGCACCCAAACAAGAAAATTTTTATCACATAGAGATTAAAAATCTTCAATTATATGTTAACAAAGCAAATCTGTTAGTGTCCACAAAAGCATTAGTTTTATTATCTTAAATTTTTTGTTAATATATTCATGTCTTAGTAAAATGTGATTATTTCTATGGTGGGAAAGACAGAAATCCACATAATGAGGAAATAAGCACAGGAATTATTGTGATATGGAAGAACAGTGGTCCAGAGGGGAAGACTGAGGAAAAAGGGTTATTCTGGAAGATAAAGTATAAGGGCATTCTGGGCCAAGGGAGCAGAAAAACACTGTGTGTTGAGAGTGCGTGGCAAGCTTGAGTCACTGTTGGTATTTGGCTATGACAGAAGTAGGGAGATTATCATGGCAGCTAGACCAGGCCCATTTCATGGAGGTTCTCCTTCCTTGGGCTGGCTGTCACCCAGAGTCCTGAATTGATTTCCTCATTAATGCTGCATTTGTTCCTATTTCCCTTGTTCCTCCAGCAACTCATAATCCCTTTAACAGGAGCAGAGGCAATGTTGTTTATTCTGTCTGTAAGTCGGGAGTGTTTCTCCATGAATGCAAAACAATTGTTTTGATTTTAGTCTTCTCTTTGCCTGCTCTGGGCCTTGCATCCAGTGTGCCCGCAGCACCTCTTCACTGACTGATGGATGGCACTTTGGCAAAGAGCATGGTCAATTAATTAAGTCTCACACATGGCCCAACTGTCTAAGGGAGAAAACCAGAAACAGACTGAATGCAAAATGATGGAAGAATCGGAAACAAAGAACAGGGGATGGTAGCAAACTAACTCACATCTTTAAAGAAGCATTGGGTCAATAGGAGGGGATGCGGCGGGGGCAGGTCCCCTAATTAACAGCATCACCGTCCAGAGCCAAGCGTCTGGATTTGGCGTCAGAGGCCTGGGCTTGAGCATAACGTGTTGTCAAATAAACAAGTGCCCTTGAGCCAGTTATTGAAACTTTCTGAATAACATCCTCATCTGAAAATGGAGAAAATACATACTTCACGTGGTTGTTATAAGGACCACACAAAATACGGTCTGTGAAAGCGCCTTAAAATCTGCAAGTTGTTACTGTCATTTAATTACAAAGCTTGCCTGGTTGGGCAAGAAAGACAAAGCACACTGAAAAACAAAATCCAGATTGATTTAAAGCAACGCAAAACAAAAACTAGTAGAAAACAGGAAACGATGTCAGGCATAAAACCTTGGCATACTTTCCATGTTTAGAAGCATTTCCCATAAAGGATTATATATAACTGAGTGACTGGAAAACCTCAGGAAAGTTCCATTTCCTCTCCTTCCTTGCTTAGCTCCACTCGGAGCTCAGGAATGGTTGCCTGGAGGCCCTGAAAGCACTCATCAGCCCCCTGTAAGGAGAACTGGCTGTGCAGTTCATGGTCTTTATCCTTGAAGCTAAAAATGTGACGGGAATGTTACTGCATTTCCTTAGAGCAGGTTTCTGCATTCACAGGTCACCTCCACTCAACCCACAGGCCTCTCCGAGCTCACTTACAGCCTTGTCAGCAAAAATGCAGAGAGCAGCCCTGCCGCAGCTGCAAGTGAGCCCTTTGGGCTGCACAGGGCTCCTGACACTGCCAGTGGGACAGTAATCACTTTTATGGTATCTAACTGACACCTGCCCTCCTCCCCAGTAAATCATGAATATACTTAAAATTTTTTCTTTTTCAGCCAGCAGAGGGATTGCGAGGTTTTAGCACAAACAGATTATTATCTTGATGGCCACAGTCGTTTAACTAACGCGAAACCCTCGCTTTAATCTCTCCTTCCAGATCTGGGACATCGCAGTTCAAATCTCAAGGGCAGGGACCTACTGTCCTGTATCTGACTGTGACTTTGGCTGCACCACCTTGGACATTGTCCTCTCTGAGCTGCAGTTCCTTTACTGAGGAAAAAGTAGAGCATGCTTGTGGCTAGATGATCCTTATCATCTCTTCCCATAAAAATGTCCTCTTCAGCCTCAACCTCATCTTACCCCACAAGATGCGTAGTCAGGCTGGAGCCATGACCAGCAGCTGACAACTGTGTCACTTACTTGGCAGACCTGCGTGACCTTTTCTGCAGCAACAGAGCTGCTTTCATGGTCACTCACTGCCTCACACTCACCCTGTGTCAGATCAGAGCAACTCTTATTCAGAACCTTTTCTGGTTCTGTTGGCTTTAATAAAGGGACCTTCCCATACGGAGCTGGAGCGAATCATTTGGTGGCCACACAGTTTCCATGTCATGGCACACACTCACCCTTATGACCTCCTTCACGAGAAAATAAGAAGGCATCATTGTGCTTTTGCCCTCGAAAGTACTGAAAATCTGCGTTCCTCTCTGTCTCAGTGACTTCGATTGATCTGCCCCTCAGCAGTGTGTGCTACTCCTGGCAGCCACGGGACAGAAATTGTAGGGGTCATGAGATCTTGTGACCTCAGCCAGCCCATTCATCGAATTCTCCATCTGCTTACAAACTGCACCCTGTTGCTTTTACCAAATGACTCAGTGAGTTGGGGATGTACGTGCTTTTTTTGCTTTTTTAATACAAATTGAAAGTGGCAGGAGGGATTTTGTCAGACAAGAACTTGAGGGAAATTTTGAAGTGTTCTATGGAACCAGATGTTGTGCAGTTTATTAAAGTTAAGAGAACTATTTAATACAGATGTTTATAGATATTGAACATTTTTATTACTGACTTTTATCTTTCAGAAGTTCAAATTGCTCTACATTTCTTAAAGAAGGGCAAAGAATAAGAAAAGGGGAGGAGGTGTTGTCACGATAGCATTGCCAAGATATGACCTTAGTCACTTTGTGTGTTATAAGAGGAGTTCTTCATCATAATTTTGGAGATGGTTATCACCTTCACCTGTGTGGTCCTGCATATAAATCTAGAAAGAATTACCAAAAACAATTTTCACCACCATTCTGAAACATCTTGAAGTAAAAACAGACTTCAGTTTTGAAACTTTGTGCATAATGAAAAATAGTACAGTGGTATCACAAGAAAGAGTAATGGAAACAATTCTGGGATTTACTGATGATGGAGTTGTTCAGGGTTCAGTGCCTCTTTTCAGGGTCCAAATCACCTCTTCCAGCAGAGCAAAAGCTGAAAGTTCAAAGCCAACTTGAAGGAGCTCTACCATTGACCAGCTGAAGTTCACAAATGTCCAAATAGCTTCCTCATCTGTAAAATGGGATTCTTACAGAACTCATCCTGTAGGATTCAAGAAGAACCAACTGCGGTATGGCATGCTGAACACACAGCACATGCATGGCACTTTCTGAGGCCCTTGATTATCAGCAACTATGACGAACTTTATCACTCTCAGTGTGGGAAGTAGAGTCGTGAAATTTTGATTCTTATTCTGTTCCCAAGTAGACATAATAAATATAACTAATAAAATTGTTGTGTTGCGTAAAATGAAAAAATCAACAATCTGGAAAATATCACCCCGTCTTGAATATCCAAAACATAGGCATAAACTTTGTCTAGTGAGCGTGAAATGGTTTCTTACCCCAAGGAGAATGTTACCAGAAAAAGAGAACATTTGTCTCCAGCTCCTATAGCTCAAGGGATATTTGGAAGTGAGATAGAAGAGGAAAAAAAAGTGGGGCACTGTAAATAGCCACAGGAAAAAGGGCATGTAAGAAGTAGGGGGAAATCATTCAGACAGAACTCTGACCTTCTTCCCACCAAGCGTACAAGGAGGAAGGGATTGTCCCTCCCACCACGGTAGTCAAGTAGAGGGCATTTGGAAGAGAACGGACAAGGAAGCCCAGGTCCCTTGGACAATTATTGTAAAATGGAAATTGAGCAGCTAAAGGCACTGAAGCAGTTTGTGTATAAGTCCTGAGAAAGGAACTGGGCAATCAGAGAGGCTAAGAACTTGCCAAAGTTAAAATGCTAAAATGCAGGCAAGCTGACACAGGTGCAGAGAGTACATATACCTTAACAGCTATATTCATAGTCTGGGGAGGAGATGCTGGTACTTGTCACTAGTTCTAATTCAGGGGAAGACCAGTGCTACAATGCACAATTCATTGTGTAAATAATGTTGAGTATTTTTGTATCCCTTCCCCAAATACATGCATGCACGCACACACACACAGACGCACACTTTAAAAATTCTTCTAAAACTTAAAGATCTTTTATAGATATATTTAAAGGGAAGGATAATGAATAAATGATATCAATAACATTTTTCACACTCACCATGCCAGTGCAAGGATAGGATAGTCCCATGGTGAGGGAGCTAAAGATTGTGGAGAGACCACTGTATTATGGTTTATTCTGCAGAATAATATTACCACAAACACAGAAGCTTAAAATCACACACATTTATTATCTCACAGTTTCTGTGGGTCAGGAGTCTGGGCATGGGTTAAGTGGGCTCTCTATAAAGCTGCTAACTAAGTGTCAGCCAGGGCTGAGTTCTTATCTGAGGGTCGATTGGAGAAGGATTGACTTCCAAGTTCATATGGTTGCTGTCATCTTTAAAATCCTTGCAAGCTGCTGGACCGAGGGGCTTTGTTTCTTGCTGGCTGGCTGCCAGAGTTTTCCCTCAGTTCCTTGCCATGTGCCTTGTTCTTTGGGGCAGCTCCCAACATGACAGCTTGTTGCTTCAAAGCCAAGAGGGAAGAGAGTCTTTCATCATGACAGTCCTTACAATTTTATGTAACATTATCAAGGAAGTGAAATCCTGTCACCTTTGTTGTATTCTATTGGTTAGAAGCAAGTCACAGGTCTCACCTACAGTCACGAAGAGTGAGTTATACAAGGGCAAGAATAGGAGGAATAAGTCATGGGGGCCAACATAGAGTCGTTCCACCAAAGCTACTATGTGTCAGGAACTTTAGCAATATTGACTACTTGATCTTTTCAGCTTCACTCTGAGATGCATATTATTATTTACAGATGAGGAAATTGAGCCTCCCAGAGGTGAAGTAATTTGCCCAAAGATCACAAGCTAGTAGAAATGTGTCTAGAATTCTAATACAGATCAAAACAAGTGTTATTTTTCCTACCCTTCTTTATTCGCCCTTTTAAGGTGTTATTTATCCTTCTTTCCTGGGAAGACCATGGAATGACCTCCAAGAATGGAACAGGCGTGAGCAGTTGAAATTGCTTCCATCTTGGCCTCTGACAGTTGAGTGACACCTCTTCTTCCCCAAAGCCATCACAGTCATCTCTTAACAGAGCTATTTTAGGCTCACTGGCCTCAAGGGCCAGGCCACTCAAATCATCTCAGTGAGGCTGATTCTTTCTTACTCTCACAAAAAATAATCTTTAGAATTCAGTTCAAGAGGGTCCCTGTGATTATCATGTTCTTTCTAATCTAAGTATGGGAATACTTTGATTTGGAGTGAGGAGACATTTTCCCACATTTTTGGGTGAACAAGGTCAGGGGATAGCTGGTTTATAGATACCATAGAAAAATGCACTTGAAAATTCTAGTCATCTCACCAAATCTTTATGTTTAAAAATGTAGTTTTGAGAATACTTTTGATTTTCAAATGTGTGCATATAAAGACATTGGTATATTTGAGACTTGTAAAATAACTCCATATTAAACTATTTGCTATGCCTGGAGCATTACTATTATTTTTCATTCACTTAAAATTTTATTTAAACACAAAAATAATTTTGAACTTTATTTTTTAATGCATTGATTGAATTTATTGATTTAGTTTAGTTCTATTCAATAGCAGTATAATGTAATGTAATTAAAAATTTTTTCTAGTAGCCACATTAAAAAAATAAAAGAAATAGGTGACGTTAATTTTAATGATAATTTTTCTTAACCCTATATAGCCCAAATCTTATTATTTTAATATACCCTCAAAATAAAAATTGTCAATAAGCTACTTTGCATTCTTTTTATCCTACTTAGTCTTCAAAATCCAGTGTGTACTTTATTTACAGAATATCTCAATTTGGAAGCTACATTTTCATTGCAAATATTTGATCTACACTTAGTTTTCATAAACTATGCAATGATAAGTGTAGATTCACATACCCACATTGTTCTAAACATAAAAGTTTTCAGCCCGCGCGTCACCGCCGGCCCCCCCCCCGCATCCCAGCCCCCACCCCGGGGTTCCCTCAGCCCGGTTCCCCAGAGGGTGAAGTTTGTGTATAAAGGGGAGCATCCTTTCGAGAAGCGGCGCTCTGAGGGTGAGAAGATCCGAAAGAAATACCCGGACCGGTTCCCGGTGATAGTAGAAAAGGCTCCCAAAGCTCGGATAGGAGACCTGGACAAAAGGAAATGCCTGCTGTCTTCTGATCTTACAGTTGGTCAGTTCTACTTCTTGATTCGGAAGCGAATTCATCTCCGAGCTGAGGATGCCTTGTTTTCCTTTGTCAACAATGTCATTCCACCCACCAGTGCCAGGATGGGTCAGCTATACCAGGAACACCATGAAGAAGACTTCTTTCTACACGTTGCCTCCAGTGATGAAAGTGTCTACGGTCTGTGCAGTTGCTGCCCCTAAGGTGGGGGGGGGGGGTCCCATTCTACACAGAGAGAGGGGGCCCTCCTTCCTTGACCTACTCCTCCTTGAGGGGCAAACACCACCTCCCTTCTTCAGGACCTACACTTCCTAATGTTTGAGACTCTCCCCCAGCCCCTCTTAACACAAGGGTTAATGGGGGAGATGGCCTCTAGTACCTCGCCTTTCTCCATTCTTCCCCTTTCTTTACCACCTTTCCCATTCTGCTTTAGACTTCTTGATTGTCAATCTCTGTCACATCCGGTGATTGCTTTGGTTTCTGTTCCCTTTCTAACTGCCCAAGGGGCTCAGAACCCCAACAATCCCTTCTTTTCACTACCTTCCTTTCTTGGGGTAGATGGAAGGGACTGAAATTGTGGGGGGAAGGTAGGAGGCACATTAATAAAGAGGAAACCACCAAGTTAAAAAAATAAAATAAAAGTTTTCAAATAACCAAATCAGTATGCTTTTGAATTTAAATTTAAATTAATTAAAATTAAGTAAGATTAAAAATCAAGTTCCTCAGTTACACGCGCCATATTTCAAGTGCTCAGTATCCACATGTGGTTGGCAGCTACCACACTGGGCAGCATAGGTCTAGAGTATGCTCACCACAGAAGAGACTTCCACTGCGCAGTGAAGATCGACAAGCTCAATAAACTGTTTTTGAACATTGTTGAATTGGGAAGATTAATGTTATCAACAACAAGTTAGAGGAAAGACTAAGCAACTAGTATTTAAGCCTACCTTTTGATTTGATCCCTGATGAAATGATGATGATGATAATGATATTTTATTGAATGCTAATTCTGTGCCCAGATCTCTACTAAGCACTTTGTAGCCCTCTGGTGTAATTTCATCATCCCCATTCCACAGATGAGGTACAGAAAGACTAAGTCACTTGTTTAAAGACATGTGTCTAAGAAATGAACAGTGTGAGCCTACACGCCCAGACAGTCTGTCTGTAGAGCCTGCATTCTCACTTAATTTACTCTTCTGCCCCTCAGAGATTAATATCTTTTTAAGACTTATCCTAAATAAGATGGCATAGTCCTTGAAGCAAAGACCGTACTGCATGCTCCTCTTTCTTCAGTGGCCTCCTCATTCCCCAGTTCAAGACCTTTGCTCCAGCTTTTCCTGTAGTGTCTTCTTTCTTCACCTTCACTTGTCAGAATCCGAACCATTGGTCCATAGTTCCTTCAGGAACAGCATCCTCCAGAGACGCTGTCTCAAACTTCCAGTTGGAACATTCTTCTCTTAAGGTACTTTATAGGTAACTACATTTATTAGAGCATAAGTCCTTTTCTCTTTTGCATTCTGGCTACTCTGCATGTGTATTTTGTCTCCCCAAGTTGGCATTAAGTTCCTTGAAGGCAGTTCCTGTTTTGTTGGGATTACTGTCCCCATTTTCCAAAATATCTTCTGCACACGTAGATGTCTGTGGCATTAATAATTCCATATTGTTCATGTAGTTCCCATCCCATGTGCCTGCTTTTTTTTTTTTTTTTTGCTTATATGTGGAATCTTTTTTTTTTTAACATCTTTATTGGAGTGCAATTGCTTTACAATGGTGTCTTAGTTTCTGCTTTATAACAAAGTGAATCAGCTATACATATACATACATACCCATATCCCCTCCCTCTTGTGTCTCCCTCCCACCCTCCCTATCCCATCCCTCTAGGTGGTCACAAAGCACCAAGCTGATCTCCCTGTGCTATGCGGCTGCTTCCCACTAGCTATTTTACATTTGGTACTATATATAAGTCCATGCCACTCTCTCACTCTGTCCCAGCTTACCCTTCCTCCTCCCCGTGTCCTCAAGTCCATTCTTTACGTCTCTGTCTTTACTCCTGTCCTGCCCCTAGGTCCTTCTGAACCATTTTTTTTGTTTCTTTTTAGAGTCCATATATATGTGTTAGCAAACGGTATTTGTTTTTCTCTTTCTGACTTGCTTCACTCTGTATGACAGACTCGAGGTCCATCCACCTCACTACAAATAACTCAATTTCATTTCTTTTTTGGCTGAGTAATATTCCATTGTGTATATATGCGCCACATCTTCTTTATCCATTCATCTGTCGATGGACATTTAGGTTGCTTCCATGTCCTGGCCATTGTAAATGGAGCTCCAGTGAACATTGTGGTACATGACTCTTTTTGAATTATGGTTTTCTCAGGGTATATTCCCAGTAGTGGGATTGCTGTGTCATATGGTAGTTCTATTTTTAGTTTTTTAAGGAACCTCCATACGATTCTCCATAGTGGCTGTATCAATTTACATTACCACCAACAGTGCAAGAGGGTTCCCTTTTCTCCACACCCTCTCCAGCATTTATTGTTTGTAGATTTTTTGATGATGGCCATTTTGACCAGTGTGAGGTGATACCTCATTGTAGTTTTGATTTGCATTTCTCTAATGATTAGTGATGTTGAGCATCCTTTCATGTGCTTGCTGGCAATCTGTATATCTTCTTTGGAGAAATGTCTATTTAGGTCTTCTGCCCGTTTTTGGATTGGGTTGTTTGTTTTTCTGATACTGAGCTGCATGAGCTGCTTGTAAATTTTGGAGATTAATCCTTTGTCAGTTGCTTCAGTTACAAAAATTTTCTCCCATTCTGAGGGTTGTCTTTTCGTCTTGTTTATGGTTTCCTTTGCTGTGCAAAAGCTTTTAAGTTTCATTAGGTCCCATTTGTTTATTTTTGTTTTTATTTCCATTTCTCTAGGAGGTGGGTCAAAAAGGATCTTGCTGTGATTTATGTCATAGAGTGTTCTGCCTATGTTTTCCTCTAAGAGTTTCATAGTGTCTGGCCTTACATTTAGGTCTTTAATCCATTTTGGGTTTATTTTTGTGTATGGTGTTAGGGAGTGTTCTAATTTCATTCTTTTACGTGTAGCTGTCCAGTTTTCCCAGAACCACTTATTGAAGAGGCTGTCTTTTCTCCATTGTATATTCTTGCCTCCTTTATCAAAAATAAGGTGACCATATGTGCGTGGGTTTATCTCTGGGCTTTCTATCCTGTTCCATTGATCTCTATTTCTGTTTTTGTGCTAGTACCATACTGTCTTGATTACTGTAGCTTTGTAGTATAGTCTGAAGTCCAGGAGCCTGATTCTTCCAGCTCCGTTTTTCTTTCTCAAGATTGCTTTGGCTATTTGGGGTCTTTTGTGTTTCCATACAAATTGTGAAATTTTTTGTTCTAGTTCTGTGAAAAATGCCGTTGGTAGTTTGATAGGGATTGCACTGAATCTGTAGATTGCTTTGGGTATTATAGTCATTTTCACAATGTTGATTCTTCCAATCCAAGAACATGGTATATCTCTCCATCTGTTTGTATCATCTTTAATTTCTTTCATCAGTGTCTTATAGTTTTCTGCATACAGGTCTTTTGTCTCCCTAGGTAGGTTTATTCCTAGGTATTTTATTCTTTTTGTTGCAGTGGTAAATGGGAGTGTTTCCTTAATTTCCTTTTCAGATTTTTCATCAATAGTGTATAGGAATGCAAGAGATTTCTGTGCATTAATTTTGTATCCTGCTACTTTACCAAATTCATTGATTAGCTCTAGTGTTTCCTGTTAGCATCTTTAGGATTCTCTATGTATAGTATGTCGTCTGCAAAGAGTGACAGCTTTACTTCTTCTTTTCTGATTTGGATTCCTTTTCTTTCTTTTTCTTCTCTTCTCACTGTGGCTAAAACTTCCAAAACTATGTTGAATAATAGTGGTGAGAGTGGGCAACCTTGCCTTGTTCCTCATCTTAGAGGAAATGGTTTCAGTTTTTCACCATTGAGAACGATGTTGGCTGTGGGTTTGTCATATATGGCCTTTATTATGTGGAGGTAAGTTCCCTCTGTGCCTACTTTCTGGAGGGTTTTTATCATAAATGGGTGTTGAATTTTGTCAAAAGCTTTTTCTGCATCTATTGACATGATCATATGGTTTTTCTCCTTCAATTTGTTAATTTGGTTTATCACATTGATAGATTTGTGTATACTGAAGAATCCTTGCATTCCTAGGATAATCCCCACTTGATCATGTTGTATGATCCTTTTAGTGTGCTGTTGGATTCTGTTTGCTAGTATTTTGTTGAGGATTTTTGCATCTATGTTCATCAGTGATATTGGCCTGTAGTTTTCTTTCTTTGTGACATCTTTGTTTGGTTTTGGTATCAGGGTGATGGTGGCCTCGTAGGATGAGTTTGAGAGTGTTTCTCCCTCTGCTATATTTTGGAAGAGTTTGAGAAGGATAGGTGTTAGCTCTTCTCTAAATGTTTGATAGAATTCGCCTGTGAAGCCATCTGGTCCTGGGCTTTTGTTTGTTGGAAGATTTTTAATCACAGTCTCAATTTCAGTGCTTGTGATTGGTCTGTTTATATTTTCTATTTCTTCGTGGTTCAGTCTCAGAAGGTTGTGCTTTTCTAAGAATTTGTCCATTTCTTCCAGGTTGTCCATTTTATTGGCATATAATTGCTTGTAGTAATCTCTCATGTTCCTTTGTATTTCTGCAGTGTCAGTTGTTATTTCTCCTTATTCATTTCTAATTCTATTGATTTGAGTCTTCTCCCTTTTTTTCTTAATGAGTCTGGCTAATGGTTTATCAATTTTGTTTATCTTCTCAAAGAACCAGCTTTTAGTTTTATTGAGCTTTGCTATTGTTTCCTTCATTTCTTTTTCATTTATTTCTGATCTGATCTTTATGATTTCTTTCCTTCTCCTAACTTTGGGCGTTTTTTGTTCTTCTTTCTCTAATTGCTTTAGGTGAAAGGTTAAGTTGTTTATTTGAGATGTTTCTTGTTTCTTGAGGTAGGATTGTATTGCTACAAACTTCCCTCTTAGAAGTGCTTTTGCTGCATCCCATTGGATTTGGGTCGTCGTGTTTTCATTATCATTTGTTTCTAGGTATTTTTTGATTTCTTCAGTGATCTCTTGGTTATTAAGCAGTGTATTGTTTAGCCTCCATGTGTTTGTATTTTTTACAGATATTTTCCTGTAATTGATATCTAGTCTCATAACATTGTGGTTGGAACAGATACTTGATATGATTTTAATTTTCTTAAATTTACCAAGGCTTGATTTGTGACCCAAGATATGATCTACCCTGGAGAATATTCCATGAGCACTTGAGAAGAAAGTGTATTCTATTGCTTTTGGATGGAATGTCCTATAAATATCAATTAAGTCCAACTTGTTTAATGTAACATTTAAAGCTTGTGTTTCCTTATGTATTTTCATTTTGGATGATCTGTCCATTGGTGAAAGTGGGGTGTTAAAGTCCCCTACTATGATTGTGTTACTGTCGATTTCCCTTTTTTATGTCTGTTAGCGTTTGCCTTATGTATTGAGGTGCTCCTATGTTGGGTGCATAAATATTTATAATTGTTATATCTTCTTCTTGGATTGATCGCTTGATCATTATGTAGTGTCCTTCTTTGTCTCTTGTAATAGTCTTTATTTTAAACTCTATTTTGTATGATATGAGAATTGCTACTCCAGCTTTCTTTTGATTTCGATTTGCACAGAATATCTTTTTCCATCCCCTCACTTTCAGTCTGTATGTGTCCCTAGGTCTGAAGTGGGTCTCTTGCAGACAGCATATATACAGGTCTTGTTTTTGTATCCATTCAGCCATTCTACATCTTTTGCTTAGAGCACTTAATCCATTTACTTCTAAGGTAATAATCAATATGTATGTTCCTATTACCATTTTCTTAATTGTTTTGGGTTTGTTATTGTAGGTCTTTTCCTTCTCTTGTGTTTCCTGCCTAGAGAAGTTCCTTTAGCATTTGTTGTAAAGCTGGTTTGGTGGTGCTGAATTCTCTTAGCTTTTGGTTGACTGTAAAGGTTTTAGTTCCTCCATCAAATCTGAATAAGATCCTTGCTGGGTAGAGTAATCTTGGTTGTAGGTTTTTCCCTTTCATCGCTTTAAATATATCCTGCCACTCCCTTCTGGCTTGCACAGTTCCTGCTGAAAGATTAGCTGTTAACCTTATGGGGATTCCCTTGTATGTTATTTGTTGTTTTTCCCTTGTTACTTTTAATATTTTTTCTTTGTATTTAATTTTTGATAGTTTGATTAATATGTGTCTTGGCATGTTTCTCCTTGGATTTATCCTGTATGGGACTCTCTGTGCTTCCTGGACTTGATTAACTATTTCCTTTCCTATATTAGGGAAGTTTTCAACTATAATTTCAAATATTTTCTCAGTCCCTTTCTTTTTCTCTTCTTCTTCTGGGACCCCTCTAATTCGAATGTTGGTGCATTTAATGTTGTCCCAGAGGTCTCTGAGACTGTCCTCAATTCTTTTCTTTATTCTGCTCTGCAGTAGTTATTTCCACTATTTTATCTTCCAGGTCACTTATCCGTTCTTCTGCCTCAGTTATTCTGCTGTTGATCCCTTCTAGAGAATTTTTAATTTCATTTATTATGTTGTTCATCATTGTTTGTTTGCTCTTTAGTTCTTCTGAGTCCTTGTTAAATGTTTCTTGTGTTTTCTCCATTCCATTTCCAAGATTTTGGATCATCTTTACTACCATTACTCTGAATTCTTTTTCAGGTAGACTGCCTATTTCCTCTTCATTTGTTTGGTCTGGTGGGTTTTCACCTTGCTCCTTCATCTGCTGTGTGTTTCTCTGTCTTCTCATTTTGCTTAACTTACTGTGTTTGGGGTCTCCTTTTTGCAGGCTGCAGGTTCATAGTTCCCGTTGTTTTTGGTGTCTGACCCCAGTGGCTAAGGTTGATTCAGTGGGTTGTGTAGGCTTCCTGGTGGAGGGGACTAGTGCCTGTGTTCTGGTGGGTGAGGCTGCATCTTGTCTTTCTGGTGGGCAGGACTGCGTCTGGTGGTGTGTTTTGGGGTGTCTGTGACCTTATTATGATTTTAGGCAGCCTCTCTGCTAATGGGTGGGGCTGTGTTCCTGTCTTGCTAGTTGTTTGGCATAAGGTGTCCAGCACTGTAGCTTGCTGGTCGTTGAGTGGAGCTGGGTCTTAGCATTGAGATGGAGATCTCTGGGAGAGCTTTTGCCATTTGATATTATGTGGAGCAGGGAGGTCTCTGGTGGACCAATGTCCTGAACTCAGCTCTCCCAGCTCAGAGGCACAGGCCTGACACCTGGCCAGAGCACCAAGACCCTGTCAGCCACACAGCTCAGAAGAAAAGGGAGAAAAAAAGAAAGAAAGGAAGAAAAAAATAAAATAAAATAAAATAATTAAAATTAAAAAGTAATTTAAAAAAAGAAAAAAAAAGAAAGAGCAACCAAACCAAAAAACAAATCCACCAATGATAACAAGCACTAAAAACTAAACTTAAAAAACAAACAAACAAACAAGAAAAAAAAACGGACAGACGGAACCCTAGGACAAATGGTAAAAGCAAAGCTACACAGACAAAATCACACAGAGAAGCATACACATACACACTCACAAAAAGAGAAAAAGGAAAAAAATATATATATCTTTTGGGAAGTCTGAGGTCTTCTGTCAGAATTCAGTAGGGGTTCTGTAGGAGTTGTTGTACATGTAGATGTATTTCTGATGTATCCGTGGGGAGTAAGGTGATCTCCACGTCTTACTCCTCTGCCTTCTTGAAGGTCTCCATGTGCCTGCTTTTGAAGAAAGTTTATTTATTTTGTCTGTGACATCTTAGAAAACTCTTACGTATGGTAGGCTAAAAATTGGGAGATTCTGTCATTGAGTCTGTGTGTCAGTCTCTTGACATCATTCATAGAGGGTAGCATATACCCTGCTGAAGTCAAAAAGGTGTATCTCAAATGAGTCCATGGACCACATCCCCAAACAAACCCTAGTGAAATATTCTAATTGTTGATGATCTCATAAGCCTTCTTACGTCCACTTGGCTGGACAATGCTGCTTCTTTTAGGTTATTTCCATGGCACAATCTGGGATTCCGAGAGAAGGGATGGGGAATGGTTAATTTGACTTAACTGTGGCCATAGTGATCACAACTGAGGGCAGGAGACAGTGAAGAGGGCATGGAGATGAAAATGGGGAGACTCGACTGTTGGTTTCCACTTTTCCTGCTATTCTTCCTCTCCAGGGCGCAGGTTTCCCACCTATAAATTTAAGGGTTTAAATTGAGATTTCTTGGTCCTACTGCTCTAAGATGACACAGCATCTTCCATTCACTATTTTAGGGCCCTTGGGTGACCTCAGGTGTGCTCATCTGTCACATATCTGAAAATGAAGTCATTCCCTTGTGAGGCCAGTGTACCATACCTGGGCCATTCTCAGACCCTCATCACCTCTCACTGGGTCTGGGACAACTGTCTCCACCCTGGTCTTTCTGCCCAGAAAATTCACTCCAACTCCATTCTCTACACAGCAGACAGAGTGACTTAAACCAGCGGTCCCCAACCTTTTTGGCACCAGGGACCTGTTTCATGGAAGACAATTTTTCCACGGAAGGGGGTGCGGGGGAGGGCGAGGAAGATGGTTCAGGCAGTAATGTGAGCAATGGGGAGTGATGGGGAGCGGCAGATGAAGCTTCGCTCACTCGCCCGCCACTCACCTCCTCCTGTGCGGCCCGGTTCCTAACAGGCTGCGGACCGGTACCGGTCCATGGCCTGGGGGATGGGGGTCCCTGACTTAAAACACAAAAATGTTCACATCACTTTTCTGTGTAAACAGCCTCAGTGCTCCTCTCACTGCTCCAAGCTGGGGGCACTTTTGGCCCCTCCTTCAGTTGTCCCCTGAATGCTGAACCCCACAGTCTTTGGGGACCCCTGGGGCCTTCCTCACCATGCACAATGCTCTTACCTCCCCTCTGTGAACTCAGGCCTCCTTTCCTGTCACTGAACTTCCTTTTCCTCACGCTCAGAGTTATCTGAAGCACAGACCTTAGTTTCTAGGAAGTGCCATTACTCATGTTTCATCTCCCTGCAGCCCCAGGACTCACCTACCTGAAGATCATCTAGACCCATCTAGATTCTGCTCTTCATGCTTTCAGGTTTTAATGGCCCCAGCTGCCCAGGAAGCTCTCAGACTCATTAGGATCAAATCCAGTGAAGCCTTCCAGGTTTAGGTTTATTTTCTTCACCAATCAATGCATAGATATTATTTTCCTGTTGTTCAGAGACGAGACAGAAGTATTTAACTCACTCTTCCAGGTTGTGGGGACTTAAGTCTGTCAAACACCAAATTATTCAACAACAATTTCTGTATACGTGACATATGAAGAGTAGGATTTGATCACCTCTGAGGCTTTTCCTCTCAAAATGGCATTCCTTTGAAGAGTCTGGAGAAGAATATATTTTCCATTAAAAAGTAATACTTCCTACAACTGAAGGTGAATCCTGTAAGCATATGAGAGAAGCCGTACTGGACCAAGAAATCATGTGCCCCTTTGGGTTCCCTTGACTGTCCTTCCTTCTAAAGCACCACCTACCTCCCAGACTTCACTTATGGGCACAGCCCTAGGCAGTGGAACCCCTGAGCCTGCCTGGCCCATGTGGCCACACACTTAGCCCATCTGCAGTGAGATGCCTGTCTACTTCCAGACATGGACGAAGTACCCTACACAGGGCTGAGATCTGATACCTGAGTTGCTGCTGAAGGGTCCAATGCAACCTGGAATCTTGGAGGTGTTAACTCTTCATGGCATGGACAGATCAATGGAAAGAGGAGATGGGAAGGTCCTAGGTTGATACATCCTCTTCTTTCCTTTCTCCCCTGTTCTACTCCAAAATGCAGATTTGTGTTGCAGTCTTCCTGACAAGTCCTGTGTGCCTGGTAAACACAAGTGTGGAGCTGCCTGCTGTATCTTCAGGGTTCATGGTGAAGCAGAATCATGGTGACTTCAACCTGGCTTCCCATGTTTCTTTACCCTGCTTTTCCTTCATGCTCTCTACGCTGGGTTTGCACCTCCCAAATAAAGTCTTAGGTTTGTTTTCTAGATGACTCAGGCTAAGACAGAAGCCCAATATGAAAGGTACTTATTATTATTATATTTTGTTTTTATACAATTTTTTAAAGTTACTTTTCATTTACAGTCATTACAAAATATTGGCTATATTTCCCCGTGCTGTATAATATAACCCTATAGCCTATCTTATACTCAATAGCTTGTACCTCCTACTCTCTTGCTCCTATAGTGCCCCTCCCGCCATGACTCTCCCCACTGGTAACCACTAATTTGTTCTCTATATTTGTGAGTCTGCTTCTTTTTTTATTATATTCACCAGTTTGTTGTGTATTTTAGATTCCACATATAAGTGATATCATACAGTATTTGTCTTCCTCTGACTCATTTCTCTTAGCATAATGCCCTGCAAGTCCATCCATGTTGCTGCAAATGGCAAAATTTCATTCTTTTTTAAAAGAAAGGTGCTTATTATGTTTATACCTTGCTGCATCATTGCATTATGAAATTGAGATTCAACACAATGGACATTCCAAGGAGTGCCACGCTCACGGCAAGACTGAACGAGGAACACGGCACTCGAGATTTCAAGGCAAATATTTTTGTGTCATAATAAAAATGATTAGCTTCAGACATTACAAAAAAAAGTGACTCATAAAACATGTATTGATGTTGCATTTGAGAACAGCTGCAGTCTGTGTGCAGGAATACACAAAAAAGATTATCTGCCTAAAATCAATCTTTGCAGTTCTGGAAAAAGAGAGAAGACGGAAATAACTCTTTGTGGAGATGACTGACATGTTCTGGCCAGGCATTCTTTGTTAACAGAACAGCTGAGAATTAGACAAATTGGAGCTGGAAAGCACTCCTGTCATAATGTGGCTGATGGGTCTGTGGAAAGGAAGCAACCACGCCTGCAGAATGTGTTCACTGCTTTCCTGAGCTCTTTTTAAATAATCCAAGCTGTGAAGCTTGCCCTGGGAAGCTCATCTCCAAAGCGGGCAAAATATTCCACGTTAGAAATCAGGCAGAGAGGTGGAGAGGGGCTTCATTGAAAGCCTCATCGTGGATTGTTCATTCATGCATTCATTCATTCATTGAATCCAGGACTGTCCAAGAGAACTTTCTGTTATGATGCATGTATCCCAGAAATACACTTACTGATACTGCAGTCACTAGATGCTTGTGAGCACTTGAAATAAGGCTAGTGTGGCTAGGAGCTAAATTTTTAATTTTATTTAATTTAAATTAATTTAAATTTAAACCACATGTGGCTAGTGACTACCCTATCAGGTAACTCAGCTATGCATTCATCCAATTAAAAATATTTCCCGAATACCTACTAAGGGTCTTAGAAGTTGCTTGATATGTTTCTTTGGAGGATAGTGGGTACTATATAGTTTTTTAAAAATGATAAAAAATGTGCTCACCTACTACCTCATAGTAGCTGAGCTGGGTTCACAAATATTCAGAATAAAATGAGAATTAAATTTAGTAATACACACCTACAATTTAATGAGAATAGATATACATGCACCTGATGATAGAATAGTTTTATAATAAGGAAGAACAAATCTGACTCTGCATTAGATCTACTTCTTTTACTTTAACCTTTGTATTCTATTGCTTTTGCTACAAGTTAAGAATGTTGCCTATAGCCTGAAATATACAGGAGAGCCCATTGTTAAGGGTATAACACTTTTCTATTCATATAGAGATAAAAAGTTGCAGAACAGAGAATAGCATTTGTCTTGTTGGAGGTTTACAGGAACATCATGACCTGAGCTAAGTGGAAAGCTGCAAGAAGAAAGGATTTCATCATCAAGAAGTGTGCAACAACCAACCACATCCCCTTCCCCTTTTAGTATAAAAGAAGCCTGAATTCTAACTCAGGGAAGATGGTTCTTTGGGACACTAGTCCACCATCTTCTCCGTCTGCTGGCTTCCTGAATGAAGTCACTATTCATTGCCTCAACAACTCTTCTCTCGATTTATTGGCCTGTCATGTGGTGAGTGGTATAAGCTTGGACTATGTAATAATTTATTTTACTCATTTATTTATAATTATATTGATTCAAAACTAATTTTAAAAGGCCAAGGCAAAAGTCAGGTATTTCTTCATGGCAAAGATGACTTTGTGTTGATTCTGGAATGGAATTCCAGGTAGAGAGAACAGAAAAGGCCAGGTAAAGGGTCCCAGAAATGGCTTTTTTTGGTGTGATGGATTAGACAAGAAGGGTCTGGAGACTGCACAAAGAGGCAGAAGGAATTATATATTATCTGTAGCCAGGAAATAAATAAAAAGTCACTGTTTCTGCCTATTTGGATTAGCAAAAAATATCGGAAGGAAAAAAAAAACCTATGGGCAGTTTCTGAGATCAGAATATATGTCATAATCACAAATGGTTACTTAATCATTTGTTACCTGCCCAACAAAAACTAGTAGCTTTTCCAATAGACTAGACCTATCTATCAAATTATGGCAAGAAAGTCCCCAGAGAAATCAACGGAAGCCTTATCCCACGGAGCCTGTTTCAACGAAACAGTGCCAAGTTCACGATAAGGAGCATACTCTTATATGGCCTGGATGTTCAATTCAAGGAGTTAGTTACTATTTTATACTAGTGAAAGTGGCATGCTTTTACCTACAGGTACTGATGAAAACCTTTGAACTGAGCAATAATTTCAGTTTTTGGAAATAGAAATTGCAATATGGGGACAGAATGTCTTTATCTTCCAACTAGAGAAAGCCTCAGCAAAAGTCAAGTCATATAATTATCATCCAGTAACAGGAAAGTGGAAGTGATTCTCCTGAGCTCTTTTTTTAAAAAAATAAATTTATTTATTTTATTTATTTTTGGCTGCGTTGAGTCTTCGTTGCTGTACGCGGGCTTTCTCTAGTCGCTGTGAGCAGGGGCTACTCTTCCTTGCAGTACGTGGGCTTCTCATTGCACTGGCTTCTCTTGTTGCGGAGCATGGGCTCTAGGCACGCAGGCTTCAGTAGTTGTGACTCGTGGGCTCTAGAGCACAGGCTCAGTAGTTGTGGCGCACGGGCTTAGTTGCTCCGTGGCATGTGGGATCTTCCTGTACCAGGGCTCGAACCCACGTCCCCTGCATTGGCAGGTGGATTCTTAACCACTGCGCCACCAGGGAAGCCCTCTCCTGAGCTCTTTATGCCTACCAATGCCAACAAGAGTAGGAAGAGAAACAAGCCTGTGCCCGGGGGCCCCTGGCATGTTACAACCATGGTTGCATTTTGCATTTACAACTCCATGAGGTAGGTAATAATAGTCAGAATTTATGGTTAAGGAAGTCTAGCTCTGAGCAGACTCATAACATTTTTAAGGTCATAAAGCAAGTTGGTTTCAGACACAGTTAAGTTGCTCTTACTGCAGAGCTGTTGCCTTTTTCATTACATCATGCCTCTTTTTTTTTCTTTTTATTATTAAAGTATAATTGACTTACAACATTGTATTAGTTTCATTCGTACAACATAGAAATTTGATATTTTTATAGATCATACTCCATACACAGTTATCATAAATATTGACTATATTCCCTGTGCTGTACATTACATCCTTGTAACTTCTTTCTTTTATACCAAGCAGTTTGTACCTCATAATCCCCTTCACCTATTTTGCCCCGCCCCCTTTGCAAAAACATGAACAGATCTGGAGGGTATTATGCTTAGTGAAATAAGTCAGAAAGGGAAAGACAAATAATGTATGTTCTCATTTATATGTAGAATCTAAAAAGTAAAACAAATAAATAAATATAACAAACATAAATGAACTCACAGAAAACATCATATCTCTTTCAAGCTCTTCATTGCCTTCAGTCTCAAGTGTCACAGTGCAACTTTACAAGCTAGTGGAGTGAGGGAAAAAAAGTCAAACCATTCCCCAGCTGATGATTACATGTGGTAGAGTGTGATGGCATCCTTAAAGAAATGCCATGGGATTCCAGTCCAAAGCAGGGGTGGGGATCTTGTGGTTGAATAGAACCAGGGGGACTTTATGGAGGAGGTGACACTGAATATGGATTTGAAATGCAGATAAGATTTGGCAGTAGAGCAGGAGTAGTACAGGCAAGGAAGAGGCAGCCTAAATGACGGAAAAGCTTACTGAAGATCTGTGTCACGTCTAGCTGGAGATTTTGTGGGAGAATAAACCTCTGAATTAAGTGTAACAGAATGTTCTGTGACTGAAAAGAAGCCCCAGATGTATGTCAAATAGGTACAGTTAGAGGAAAAGAAAACCTGACATTTCAAAGCTTTAAACTAATATTTGTTACCCACCAAGGAAAATAGAATTTACCTTTGGACCAGGATAATCTATTGTTTGGTGAAAATCATTTTATTCAGAATTACTAATTATGTACACTTGTGTTGGCCAGGCACTGGGGAGAGGCAAACAGAAAAGATGTGGTTCCTGCCCCGCTGGAGCTCAGGAGCCTGTTTGGAAAGACAGGAATTATGTGCGTCATGAAGGATAAGCACAGACTTGTGGGAGAGACAGTCCTGACCTTGTCTGAGGATGCTGGAGGAGAGGCCTCAGAAGGTCACCTGGAATTTGCAAGATTCAGGGATGAGTAGCAGGGTGGGGAGGAATGGTGTCCCAGGCAGTGGGAACAGCATGTGCAAAGGTCCTAGTGTAAGGAATCATTTAGCTGCTTACCTTTTTCAAGGACTGAAGGGGGACCCGTGAAGCTGAAGTTCCAGACGGCAAAGCAGAGAGCAGCAAAAGGGGGTACCGGAGAATATTCCAAGTCCGAGTGCTCACAGCCTTCTGGGGGAAGGGGATTTTATTCTGAGCACCATGAATCTGTCTCTTCTGCAAATGAAGGAGAGTCACAATGACCCCCTGAACACATGAAAAGAAAGAATTACTCCTGAAGTTGCAACAAAGTTTGCAGAGATATTTTAGGTTCTCCCTAAAAACAGGAAGAATTTGCAAACTGACAGCCTACCTCTTCCATGTATTCATTGGAACTCAGGTCAGTTGAGGTTCATTGTTGGAGAGCCCCCCAGGGCGCAGGGGGCTGCATGCACGTTTGCTCTCTGTTTACCTCTAGCTGGAGACCGTGAAACAGGACACTCACGGTCCCACTCTTAACATCCTACTCATAGAATTTAAGACTGAATAACCCAACATGTACTGGACTTCAGCTGTTGTGTGCTGATGGAATTTTGTTCTTTTGGGGCTGCAATTTAGAACCACACCCCTGTGGATGAGAATAGGGTTCCCCAACAGGGGAAGTGATATTCCCACTCTCATTCATCCTAGGATGAGACAAATTTGGGAATAAGAAATTAGGGTGGGGAGGCTGGCTTCAGACCAGAGAAAGGTGACCCTCTTTTCTCTCTGAGACCATAATGAGGGTCAGGCCCTAGGAACTTTTATGGTGGGCAGAGCAGCTTGCAGACTGGCCAGCATCACAGAGGGAGCCCTACGCAGAACAGACAGATGGTGGATTTGAGTCTGTAGACATTGAAAGTTGTCAGATCTTTGAACGGTTTCAACTTACTCTCTGTGTTGTTCTTTTGTTCCGCTATCCTCAGGGTATTGCTGCAGTTAGGGGAAAGCATGAGGTCTGGAAATGCAGTCAAGTGGGAAAACACGAGATACTTATTCCAGAGCACACCTGAAATAGGAAAGGAACTGGGAGCCCAGAGGTAGGTTGGGGTCTGAAGGAGGAGCTCTTACTTTGTAGTGTGAGAATTTAATGGAATGTGACCTTATACATCGTCCCAGGTTGGAGAAGTCTGGCCAAACCAGTAGAAGGGTGGAGAGAAGAGAATGTGGCTGGAGGTCTGGAGAGGACTTTGAAAGGAATGATGAATGCGTAGAACCCCTGAGTGGGTTTGGAGCACATGTGTAGGTTGGTGCTGCTGGGGCTTAAATCACAGCGGGGTGTTGGGAGACGATGATGAAATCTAAATAAACAGGATTCCTTGAGGAATCTCATATGTCATGCCAAGAAGTTTGGATATGGAAAATTGTTGTCTTTACACAGGGGAATGGCATAGTCAGATTTGGATTTGAGAAAGATTCCTCTAGTTCCAGTGGAAGGAATGAAGCAAAGGAAGTACGTTTGGTGCCAGCTGTACAGGTGAAAGGCAAGAAAAGTATATCCTAAGTCAGCGATGATAAAGCAAGAGAGAAGGAGATATCTGATACGGAAGGAAGTGGAATCATAGAAACTGGGGATTGGTTGAGTGTTGGTGGATGGAGGGGTGAGATTCCCAGCTTACGTTCTTGTCTGCGGGTATTTCAAACAACTAGCATCATCTAAGTAAAAGGGATGAACAAATACTTGTCTTGGTCAAACTGTCTCATTTCCTGATTAGTATGAGTTTATACCTGGATGGGTCAAATACTCATCAAGCCATTATTAGAATAAAGAGACAAATGTCATTCCCTGTTTCAAAACAGAATGCTTAGGAATTGCAGCAGGTCTGTAGACGAGCAACATGAGAGCTACATTAGATGGAGACTTTCCAGTAAGCTCTAGGGAGTTGGGGTCATATGAAGGCAAAAAGTAGAATATTTAAGTGGAATATTTAAGACTCAAGCACAATCATTTACATTCAGATGTTTGTTATCATGGAGCTACCAAAACAACCGACTTCCAATACGTAAAATGTTCCTGGGGGAGGATACTGTCTGATTTTTTTTCTCCAGGAAGGGTGGAGGAGAAATGAATGGTCTTACTTCCTAGCCAGCATGTTTGATTAGTGAGCAGGAGGAAGGATGTCTTCAGGCCTGATTGAACACTGCCAGCAAAGGATGGCATTGAGTCTGAAGCTCTGGAATCTCCTCAAATACCTCCGGCTCTCCTGGATGCTTTAAGAATTTTCTCATCTGGAAGCTGGAGATGGGAACTTATGACTTCAGGTATCCATTCAGCGTTGAAATTTTATATTAGTTCCACTGTGAGGCTCCTTTTATGTTTGCTGAAGGGTAAAGCCAAAGCAGGCATTCCATCTTCACGAGGAGAAATTGTATCTTGCCTCTAATTAAATTTATTAGCATACAAATACTCCTACAGTATTTGTGATGGTTCTCATCCTTCTGAAGAAATAATCATTTGACATGAGTGAGCATTAATAGCCTGAGGAAAAATATACATTAAATGTAGGTCCTGTTAATTTATAATTTGTGATCATCTGAATTAAAGTAGACCTAGAAATTACATTTGCAGAATTTTATGGAAAAATAGAAGAATGATGTAGTTGGGGAAACATATTTATGGACAGGTAACCCTTTCTGAAGTAAACTTTTAAATTATTAATAAGATATCTATAAATGTGATACCAGTACATTTAATATCTATCTCTTCTGTTGCCCTGGAAGATGAGTGAAACTTTTGTAAGTTTCTTTTTCCATCCCTCCCTGTGCCAGAAAGAATGGACTCCCTACCTACCCCATCACTCTGCATGGCTATGCAGTAGTTGTCAGATGACATCAGGATGAGGTTTATGGGTTGTTTTCCCCACTAGACCTGGAGCTCCAGGACATCGCCGGCCAGGACTTACTGCTCTCTGTATTTCTGGCTTCTGGTCCAGAGCTCTGCACAGATTAGAAGCTCAGTCATTACATGTTGGATAGAAAAGTTCTTCCCCAAAATGATAAAGGACCACTAATGAATAGCAGTATTAATTAAACCTATTTGAAGACAAAAGAGCTTTGTTGTAGAACAGGGTGTCACAAACTCAAATGCTTAAAAAATTCATATATCCATGAATCTGATATGCTGGTGGCCAGGGTCAAAAACAAGAAGAGAGTGTGTGGCCTGTGACCCAGTTGAGGAGGGCATGCCTTCCCTAAAATCCTTCTTAATCAATTTAAAAAAAGAGAGAAAGCATAGAAGAAAATCCCTAAGAGGTACATGGCTCACCTCATGCATTCAAATTATAGACAAGAATGTAAGCTCCATGAGGACAGACATTTTTGTTGATTTTCTTCACTGCTGTATCTCTAGCACTTAGAACTGTAGCTGGCAAGGTGAACAAATAATAAGTATTTTTATATGAATTATTGAGTCAAATAAAACACTTCTATAGACTTGATTCAGCCCTTGGGAGAGCCGATTTGTCACCTCATTTTATAAAGCATTCTTTTCCCTAATTTGGACTGGCTTCTTTTCTCTGTGAACCCCATACCTATTAAAATCACAGAATTTTAGCACCAAGTGGGCCTCTTGAAATGATCTCCTTCCAATTTAGATCATTTGTTTTTATTGGTCTTGACTCTATAATTTCTGATACTATTTTGTTTCTTAAAAAAGAGGCAACAAGCTCGGTGCTTTGTGACCACCTAGAGGGGTGGGATAGGGAGGGTGGGAGGGAGGGAGATGCAAGAGGGAAGAGATATGCGAACATATGTATATGTATAACTGATTCACTTTGTTTTAAAGCAGAAACTAACACACTATTGTAAAGCAATTATATTTCAATAAAGTTGTTAAAAAAAAAAAAGGAGGCAACACACCAAATCTCCCACCTCTCCCATCCCCCAAAACCACACCAAAACCAAAAACACAACCATGGACACCTTTTAATGGGTTAACCCTGGACCCATACTGCTTTTTCTGTAAGTCTGGGTCATTTGCTTATAAGTCGATGAATTAACTGAGTTTTCTGGTGTGGTGTAGAATGAGGTTCAGTGGGGCTTGCACATTATTGGGAAGCAGATTTCCACTCAATGTGTCATTAAAAATACCCCAAGAGGAGGGTTGGGCAAGACTGGGTAATTAATAACATTAAGAAATTATGTTTTAAGTATGAGGATAGTATTTTGGTTATGTTTCTAACAAACTTTATCTCAGATATATATTTATATACTGAATTTTATATAGTGACAGGACATTATGCTTGGGATTTGCTTTCAAATAATCAAAGAAGAATGCGAGTGGTGGAGTTAGATGAAATAAGATTGGCCATGGGCTGATAATTGTGGAAACTAGGTGACAGACACATGGAGTTTACCACACTATTCTCTCTACTTGTCTATGTATTTAAAACTTTCCACTTTCAAAAAAGATAGTAAAACCCTCCAAAGTAATCTTTTCAGATTTACCACTGGTGATCAACGGTACTTATATTTTATTGAACCTATATTTTAATATACCTTACATTGCTAAATATAGTAAATAAATTACTTATATTGCAAAATATAGCTTTGTTTTGTGAACTGTACCTTTAGTTTATCAGTTGTACCTACATTTTAGCTTAGCTCAGCTGTGGCACTAACCTAACAGGGATCACAATGATTCAGCAAGAATGTCAGATCACCACGTTTAGTCTCTTCACTTTACAGGATAAGGAATTGAGCTTGGCAGTGTTAGTATTTGTTCAAGGTCAAGTTTGTTTGTTTCTAGGGGTTTCTGGCTATGAGTTGAGATCAGGGGAAGTGGGAAAAAGTGGAGGATTCAGGGAACTTAGCCTGGAATACCAAACTGAGGAACTTGGCTTTGGCGTGAGAGGCAAAGTAGAGCCAATGTTTCTAGGGTGGGAAGGAGATGTCGAAGCAGGTGCAGGGGATGAGGGCTTGGGGAGAACATTGTCTAATATGCAGACTAGACATCAGCTGGGAAACTCTGCCTCAGGTTTTTCGGAACTCCAGATTCAAGCCCCACCGACATCTGGATTCCAGAAGTGGGTGTGGAAGAGGCCAGAAGACCATGCTGAGGCAGGATCAACAGGTGTTGTGGTCCATTAGTTTTCCAGGGCAGGAAGAGGAGAAAAGCATGGGGAAGGATCCTTGTTTTGTGTGGTCTTCAGATACATTTTGCCTCCTTTAGATAAGGACTAATTACTATATGCCAAAGGCTGGGCAGGCAGTATAAGAGACCAAGGCAAAGACAAAAGCAAATTTATTCTCATATAGATGAATTTAATTACTCAGTTCAACATCATACAACATCATACACATCAGGTAAGCACTGCTGAACTTGGACTTGTTTAAAAATAAATAGATGCTGCTTATCAAGAACACAAAATTAAATATTATATGTACATATGCAAGCTGAAAAACAGCTGTGTTTTTCTGCTTTAGACTAGAACACAGCAGGCATCTTTCCACACTATTTCAGTTCTAAGGGAAAAAAAAGCATAGACAAAGCAGGAAAAATGGACAATAAGCTACATGCTGGCATTTAGTTTGAAAAAGCCTAATTTTTAAGGAGCCAGAGAAATGTAGATGGAGGATCGACCGTGTCTTTCCACTCTCATTGCTCCTGACTTCTTCCAAGGCTTAGAAATAAACATGCCCAGGATTACAGTCCAAAAGATTTCCCTAACATTTTATCATGCCTTCAAAATGAGCCAGTCTCTATTTTTAAATACGATTTAGTAAAAGGAGCATTGCTTTTGGAATCAGTGATACTGGCAATTAAATTCCAGGCTAGATGACCAGAGGTAAGTTACTTGGAGCCTTGGTTTCCTGACTGTATAATGGAAAGATATTACTACTCACACTACAGTACTGCAAACACTGAAGATGTTCATGCTTTCCTGTGCCCAACCGTTGACAATAATTAAAACTCCAGAGGGTCAAAATATTTTACTTTTAAAACATGAGTAACATAGACATGTAGCTTCCACACAAGATTATACATCCTTGAACCCTGTGCCAAGGTCATTGCCTACAACAGGATGGTTGCTCAGTAAATGTCTAAGTGAAATCCCTTGGTTAAAAAAAAAATTATTTGTGCACTTATTTGTATCAGCAATTGGTGAACTTCATTCCTCTTCCATTAAATTCCAATGATCCAGAACAATAAGGGTATCTTTTCTTGAGAAACAGGGATTAATACCAACTGCTAAAAATAAATCCAGGCACCAGGCTAAGAGTATTCGCCATGCCAAATTAAGATGTGATTGGCAGTAGGGCAATAACTCACACATATTTATTGAAACCTCAGTTTCCTTTCAAATAGAAATAGAAGGTAGATTTTTTTTCCCCATGCTTTCCTCAAACAGAAGCACCCTTTTCCCTTGCTTATGTTCCAAAGTGCAAGCAAAATATATGGTTATAAACCACAAGTGCCAGCAAAGCCAGCCTGTCATGGCTATTTTGCAGAGGGACACATCAGCTGGAAGCTTTTTCAACAACATGGTAAAGAGTTCAGGTTGTGAATATTGTGTGTGGTAGGCAGAATGACTCTCCAAAGATGCCCATGTGCTAATCCCTGGAATTGGGAATATGTTACTTTGCAAAGAAAAAGGAAATTGACAAAGGAGCTAAGAGAGACTCCCAGCTGACAGCCAGTAGGAAATGGGCACCTCAGTCCTACAACCACAGGAATTGAATTCTGCTAACAATTTGAATGAGCCTAGAAGTGAATTTTCCCCCAGAGCCTCCAGATAAGCACCCAGCTACCTGACACCTTGATTATAGCCTTGTGAAATATGGAACAGAGCAACAGCCAAGCCCACCAGGACTTCTGACCTATAGGTCTGGGAGATAATAGATTTGTGTGGTTTTAAGCCTCTTAGTATGTGTTAATTTGTTATAGCAACAAAAGACAACTAACATAAAATGCAATCCTAAAAACATAGGCTTGAAGAGTGGGTTCCCCTTAGCAATAGACATGGATACCCCTTAAGGAGATGAAACTTGTGAGGAAGATATCAGAGACCCCAAATCAAAGAGGTCCAAAAGTTTCAAAAATATTTCTAGAAAATGTGAAGCCTGTTGTTGCCTTCAAAACTGGGATTAAAAAAACAGAATATTTGAAATCAGCATCTCTTGTTTTGAGTACCATTTATAAATTTAAAGTCAGATTTCATTTTTAAGTTTTCATAGTAGGCATATATATTGTAGCTAAAGCAAACTGTCATTACACATGTACACATTTACAAGTTGAATTCATTTACAAAAAAGTTTAATTTTTGTAACAAATAAAGTGACAATATTCTGAATTTTTAGTAATCAAGCATTTCAAGATTTAGCAAAAATTTCTCGTGTGTAGGGAAAACAGGAATATATCTAAACGATACGAGTACATGGCGATACAGTAAGGCTGTTTAGAGCAGTCAAAGGAAAAATATTCCCCAATGAAATGTTACTTAATCTGTGCTTTGAATATGATATAGTTTTGAAGGTGGAGGGTGGGGAGTAGATTTTAGAGATGCTAGAGATAGAGAATTCTAGGGAACAGTATCTGCAAAGTCACGGAGGCACACATGAGGCTGGTTTGTTCAGGTGATAAGGAAACATTGTGAAGTTTCATGACATTTTAGTCTAAATTGCACATGGAGAAAGAGTTGCAGGAATATAGTGTGGCAATGTAAATAAGAGTTAGATTATGAAGGGTCTTTCATACTATTCACAGTTTTTATTTTATTATGTAATAAGAGATATCAAAAATATTTTTTATTATGGCCACATTTTCCTGCTTCTTAACATGTCATGTAATTTTTGACCTTATGCTGGACATAGTGTATGACATATTATCAGAAGCCTAGCTTTTGTCAGCTCCCTTTAAGGAGTTATTTATTTCTATTTTTTTAAACTGAAGTATAGTTGATTTACAATGTGTTAGTTTCTGGTGTACAGCAAAGTGATTCAATTATATATGTGTATGTGTATATATATACATATATTTTTTTTTCTGATTCTCTTCCATCGTAGTTTATTATAAGATGTTCAATACATTTCCTTGTGCAATACAGCAAGACATTGTTGTTTATCTATTTTATATATAGTAGTTTATATCTGTTAATCCCAAACTCCTAATTTATCCCTCCCCTCCTTTCCCCTTTGGTAACCATAAGTTTGTTTTCAGTGTTTGTGAGTCTGTTTCTGTTTTGTAAATAAGTTCTTTTGTCTCATTTTTTTAGATTCCACATATAAATGATATCAGAGTTCTGTTATTTTACTAGTGGCTCTCCTTGATCCTGTCAAAGCTTTTTTTTTTAAAATTTTTATTTATTTATTTAT
Source organism: Balaenoptera borealis (assembly GCF_965194805.1). Lineage (NCBI taxonomy): Eukaryota > Metazoa > Chordata > Mammalia > Artiodactyla > Balaenopteridae > Balaenoptera > Balaenoptera borealis. The sequence goes on along the minus strand of NC_138871.1, from coordinate 83,256,055 downwards.
GGCTGTGTTGGGTCTTCGTTTCTGTGCAAGGGCTTTCTCTAGTTGCGGCAAGTGGGGGCCACTCTTCATCGCGGTGCGCGGGCCTCTCATTATCGCAGCCTCTCTTGTTGCGGAGCACAGGCTCCAGACGCGCAGGCTCAGTAATTGTGGCTCACGGGCCTAGTCACTCCGCGGCATGTGGGATCTTCCCAGACCAGGGCTCGAACCCGTGTCCCCTGCATTGGCAGGCAGATTCTCAACCACTGCGCCACCAGGGAAGCCCGATCCTGTCAAAGCTTGACTTTAGAGTTTGTTACGTTGGATCTGGAGGATTCTTTAATCTACGATATGGTCCTTACTCCTAAGGCATAAACTTTCTGATATTTCATCTGAATGCCAGGGTGTTAAAAAGATCTGTCCAATGTGGCTGGACCAGAATTTCAACACCTCCCAGCAGTGAGTACCATTTCGTAGCTTTTCCCTAAGTTCAAGCTCATGGCAGTTACTCTCTGCTGGTCCTCATCAAGTCCCAGCCTGAGCACGTGCATCCCAGCCATTCGCCATGGACCTGCAGGGAACTCTCAGGTGGATTTATGATTTCTGGAGCTTCCTTTCTAACAACAGTCCCCTTTCTTGTACCCTACAGAGCAATGTCATTAGAGGTATTTTAGCAGCTTTGAGCTCTGATCTCTGATTCTTAAGCTCACCGAGATCCCAATGCTCCCTTGATTGCTACCTCCTGTGCTGCAGTTAGGGCGTTATCCCTGAGAAGAGACCTGGGGGAAGGTGGGGCTCGCCTCAGGTGTTTTTATTCTCTAAGGGATCACAGCTTTGCACTGCCTATTATCCAAGGCCTGAGAACTGTTGCCTAAAAACTGTGTTATATTTTTTATGGTGGGAGGGCTAGTCTAGTCCCAGTGAATTTGTTAAAACAAAATGCAAAAACCAAACATTTTTGAGTAGAATGGTGGCATGGTGAGATTTGTGTTTTAAAAAGTAATAATCATCATACCAAAGAGAAACAGAGAGGAGAGTACTTATTAGAAAAAGATTGAGCTGATAGAATCATCTGACTATGGTGACAGATTGAGTTGAGGGTAGAGGAATGGGAGGAATTCAGAATGGCAATGATATTTTAGCCAGAAAATTTTGTATACAAAAGGGGGAACTCAGAAAGAGAGCAAGTTTACTTAGTGGAGGGGATAGCGTTGGATTGGAGGAAATCTTAAAAATGGGTACAGGCCGCCTTTCTACCGCTTTTCTGACCCTGCCACTTTGCTGTAGAGGTTGTTAGACTCTGCTTTGACTGTCTAAGTTGTTTCAAAACAAGCATTTTAACTAAAACTATTGAACATTGTACTATGCACCGAATTGTCTGTAACATCTTTGAAATCTGGTTAAAATGGTATATTCTACAACAAATTCCCTTGTCATTTTAATTCTAGATCAGTGCCCTATATAGATCACTCAAACTATTTCCAATATTTTCTATTTTTATTTTCATCACATTATTTTACAGTAATCCATTATTTCACAAGAAAATTTTACACTAAACATGAATTTCCTGATAGTTTTGATCTCTAGAAAATAGTACAGATTACAACTTTTGCTATGTGCATTTTTACATGGGGTATATTATTACTATCAAGTTCAATTTTCCTAGGTAATATTATACAAATTCAAATTATGTCAAGAATATTTTATTCCTTATGAAAAAGAATGTATATATATGTATAACTGAATCACTTTGCCATGCAGCAGAAATTAACACAACATTTAAACCAACTATACTTGAATAAAATAAAATAAAAAATATCTTATTCTTATATCAATTTAAATAACTAATGAAGCTTATCATATAGAGTTTTTATTCCTCTTATTTTTACTTTATTTTTTTCGACTACTAATGTTGTTATATACTGGATAAAAGACCAATCATTTATGTTTATATCATAGCTAATCCCCCCCAAAATTGAGAACAATTCTAGGATTGTTGCATTGTCAAAATTCTTCACCTGCATTAAAATGAATTCTTCAACTTTAAGCTATTTTATTTATCCTGGTGTTGCTCTCCCTTAAAGCGGCACTGCGTATGCTGTTCTTCCCTTCTGGGACAGGCTTTCTGGATACCACCAATTAGTATCCAGATGAAAGGATATCTGCTTTGGATCTGGCTTGCATGGATAATATGCAACTTGAACACATTTTTCATTCAGGTTGATCTTTCGTATACTGATTAAACCTGGGGAGGGAAACAAGCAAATTGCTATGCTGCAAGATTCCCTGGGAGTCAGTCATAAATAAGTATATTTGGAACAATATAAGATTAACCAAAGCCATCTGGCATATTGACTGCTGACTTTTAAAAGCACAGCAGGTTAAAATAAACTCAGATTTGAAATTGGTAGGGTCAAAACATTTTGCTTCACTCAGAAACTATTGCTTGATTTAAAGAAGCAGTTAAGAAAGAAAGTAAAAATAAATTTTCACCTTCAGAGTTGTAGCAATAAGATAGTGTTCTAGACTGGGTATCCTGCAAAAATATATTATACAGACACAGATGCTTCTTTTCCCCCTGAAATTATTTAAGTAAAGTAAATAGTAGCCAAACTCTTGGACAGAATTTTTACAGCTTTGATCACTGTAAACTTTGTTGAATGAGTCACATTTTCTGTCAATAATTGCTGACACATTATTTCAAGTCTCTGTCTTCTGAAAACAAAGATTTGCCTGGAATGGCTTTATCTTTCTGACTGTGTAGTTTATTTCTTGATGGGGTACATTTCAAAAACAGGCCGCATTCTTCCATGTGGTAGAGAAATCAGAGAAGAAGGAGAGAAACAATGTATGCAGGAGGCGTTCCCAATCTATGATTCAGAGCTTTGCCACTATTGATGCAAAGGGTTGAGTAGCGGGGATGAGCAGGGTACACGTCAGGAACCCAGTCTGTATTTCTGAAATGTATTTTACGCTGTTCCCATATTTCTAAAACTAAGTCACAGTGTGCTGCTAGCTCTGCAGGCCTAGAAAATGCTCCTTCATTTCTGCCTTTTCATCTTCAAATGGGGAGATCTGTAGCAGAAAAATTCACAACAGTACTGCTACCCTGTAGTTTAAGTCTTGTTTTCAAGGTCGTCACTTCAACTAACTCTTACCACAAAAGCTATTTGTTAGATGTTAGTATTCCTGCTTGACTGATGAAGTGACTAAGTGACTTCCATCAAACTGCATAGCCAGGACCAGAGCCCATCTTTTCCCCACGATCCTTCTCTTAACAATTATACTGTTCCACCTGGCTTGCAATCTCTAGCCTTTCAACCAAATGGAAGCTTGTTTTGATCAAAAATTGCTTTTATCAAAAAACACTAATTCGAAAAGATACATGCACCCCAGTGTTCCCAGCAGCAGTATGTACAATTGCTAAGATATGGAAGCAACCTAAGTGTTCATTACAGATGAATGAATAAAGAAGATGAATGTGTGTATATATATATATATATACACAGTGAAATATAACTCAGCCATAAAAAAGAATAAAATAATGCCATTTGCAGCAACATGGTTGGACTTGGAGGCCATTATAAGTGAGATAAGTCAGACAAAGACAAATACTGTATAATGTCGCTTATATGTGGAATCTAAAAAATACAACGAACTAGTGAATAGAACAAAAAATAAGCAGACTCACAGATATAGAGAACAAACTAGTGGTTACTGGTGGGGAGACAGGGAAGGGGGGCGATATAGGGGTGGGAAAGTGGGAGGTACAAACTATTGGGTGTAAGATAAGCTATAGGGATGTACTGCATAACACGGGAAAAATAGCCAATATTTTGTAATAACTGTAAGTGGAGTGTAACCTTTAAAAATTGTATAAAGCTGAAATTTAAAAATTTTACTTTTATCATCTTCAAAATTTTTTCACCAGTTATTATTGCTTATGTTAAATAATGAATAATTATAAATACATGGTTTTATGACATGGGAGACGTATCAAGATCAGCAGTAATGCAAACCTGATCTGCTCTTCCCTATCCAGGGCTCACTGTCTTCACCGCACACCCCAAATAACCTCCACCTTGGTGTTTGTGTCCATCATCACACCCTGACTTTGCTTTGTAGTTGACTCACTGATGAACATATTTATGGTTAATATTCAATTGTTAAGCACTTGTACACCTGTTTGTAAGATATCAAAATCTTTTCTGATCCATTAGTAAATAGTCACTATCCTAAGCCTGTTTTAGACCCATCTGCTCCAAATGTTCAGGTCAATATCATGAAACCTACTAGAATTTCCCATGATCCAGAAAATAAAAGGTTACTGCCTGGCACATCAAACCTCCTCCAGAAGAAAGAGAAGGCTCCAGTTTTATGGCTGTTATTTGTTCTGATTGGTCGGTGCCTCTGTGATACCAGTTGTTAAATATTTATAGCATCTCAAACAATACATTGTTCAGTTTTTTTTTTTTTGGCTTCTTTATTGTTTAGTTGTTTTTAAATCGTTATAGTTAACTGTCATTGTGTGTATTATTCCATTATATGACTATATCAAAATCTACGTATCCCAGAGATTACCCAGTTATTTGATAATATGAATACTACTATTATGTTTACTGCATGTTTCTCAGGGCACATGTGTTAAGAGTTTCACCAGGTAAATGAGTCTGGGAGATTGATAGGTTGTTGGCTTTGTGGGTCTTCAGTTTTGCTTGAAAATGTCATTATTTTTCAAAATGGCTATTAACATTTTATACTCCTGCCAGTAATGTAAAATAATTCCTGTAATCCATATCCCTGCCAATGTTTGATATTGACAGTATTTTAAATTTTTGCCAAGTTGATAAGTAAAAAATAGTATTTCATTGGGTTTTAAGCATTTCCCTGTTGATTTATGAGATGATTGAATATTTTCCTATGTTTATTCCCCATCCACATATTCTCTTTTAGGTTCTTATTCAAATTCTTATTATTTTATTGGCGTATTTTTGTTCTTTTTCTTATCAGTTTGTAAACTTTATTTATATAGTCTATAATTTTTTCAGTTATGTGTTACAGCTATTGTTTCACAGTTTTTAACTTGTCATTTCACTTTCTTTATGGTTTTCTTTGACAAATAGATTTTAAATTTTAATGTAGTCAAATCTATCAGTATGTTTCTTTTGTTTGTATTCTTTGTATATGAAATTCTTCCCTAACTTTAATACATAAAGATATTCTTCTGTCACCTTCTAAGAGTTTTATACTTTTTACTTTTCATATTTAAGTCTTTAAGCAACCTATACTTTTTTATATAAATGAAGTAGGAATGCAGTTTTTTTCCTGATATGGATAATCAATTGTCCTAGCACTACTCACTTTTGTATTCTTTCCTAACTGATCTTGATTGCCTTATCTATCATAACTGAAATTCAATATATTGTAAGTGTGTTTCTGGGTTCTCCTATTCTGTTCTACTCATCTGTGTATCACAATGACAATAACTATACCCTTAAAAGAATTCACAACACTTGGAGCAGCAGATATGCTAATACTATGTTGTCATTTTTACAGTATTTAAAATCAACTTTATTGAAGAATAATTTACATACAGTAGAACACACTCATTTTAAGTATAGCCCAATAACTTAAAAATTTTCATTAAAATTTTTTTTATTTGAGTATAGTTGATTTACAATGTTTCAGGTATACAGCAAAGTGATTCAGTTATATATATCTGTATATCTATCTATATATATACTCTTTTCAGAGTCTTTTTCATTATAGGTAATTACAAGACATTGAGTATAGTTCCCTGTGCTATACAGTAGGTCCTTATTTGTTATCTATTTTTCATATAATAGTGTGTATATGTGAATCTCAAATTCCTAATTTGTCACTCCCCCTTTCTATCTTTTTTGGTAACTATGTTTGTTTTCTACGTCTATGAGTCTATTTCTGTTTTGCAAATAAGTTCATTTGTGTCGTATTTTATACTCCACATATAAGTGATATCATATGATATTTGTCTTTGACTTACTTCACTTGGTATGATAATCTCTAGGTCCATCCATGTTGCTGCAAATGGTGTTATTTCATTCTTTTTATGGCTGAGTAGTATTCCACTGTATGTGTATACCACATCTTTTTTATTCATTCATCTGTTGATGGACATTTAGATTGCTCCCATGTCTTGGGTATCGTAAATAGTGCTGCTATGAACACAGAGGTACAGGTATCTTTTCAAATTAGTTTTCATCTTTTCCAGATATATGCCCAGGAGTGGGATTGCTGGATCATATGATAACTTTTAGGTTTTTAAGGAACCTCCATACTGTTTTCCATAGTTAGCCCAAAAACTTTTGAGTCTATATACAACCGTGTAACAACTACTGTAATATCTATGAAACAACTGTTTTAGACTTGGACCACAGGCAGATCAGGACTGTGAACCTTGAGAGAAGGACGACACAGGAGAAGAGTGCTAGGACTGCTCTGCCCTTCCTAGAAGTGCTTTCAGAAACATGGTAACATGGTGCCGAGACGGGGAAGCCAGGCAGATCAGAGCAAACTTGCCCCTGAGAAGACGGACATTGGGATTCAGAGAGGGGGCAGCTGTCATTTTGGGTCAGGGTACTAGAGAGGAGGGAGCTAAATAGAAAAGGAGCTCCAGGAATCTGTATAAGGCTCTTCTTGAGTTTGTTGCTGAGTATTAAGCTACATGTGTAAGCTGAATAACTCCCAGAGCCCACACACTAGAGCTGAAGACATTGTGGAGTTCTGACCACACCGAATGGAAAGACCTCACTGAACACCATTCAGTAGAGACCCCAGAAGGGCAATGCCTAAACTAGTAGTGCTAACAAGACTAAACTAACAGCAGTGCTAAACTAGTGAAAATTTTCAGAATCAAGGACACAGTCTTCTTCTTCCTGAAACTTCTCTTAAACTTTTACTAGAAGGGAAGTTGGGGGTCAGGTGCAAAGGGCTGCCTCCTCCATGCTGCCAATTTTAGATTTGGAAAAAAAATCACTCTCTTCCTATACTTCACTACTCAGAATAGGTCTATTAAAGACAGCCAGTTAATACAAACATCTCCTCTGGCTGCATGAATTGGTACATACTTGTCCAAGTGTGTTGGATTTGATTTGTTGTACCCTTTCTCTAAAATAAAGCCATCTGGGAGATGGGAGAACTTTTTTTTTTTAATTGAGTGATACCTTCAAGTCATACTCTGGATTTGTACTTCTACTCAGACTACTGAAATACACAAAGAATATCCTGCAAAAAAAAAAGAGAGTTCACCAAAACCTCAGTATAGTTTGGCTTCATAAAAACCATTTGGCTGTGTTATGGCTGCTTTTGATTGTAGTGGGATTTTCCATAGTCTGGCACTAAATCCAGGATCATAAGTCAAAAAAAAAATCTTTAAGAATGTAGGAATATCTGTTCAGAAACAAAACATCCACTCTTAACAGATGTGGAAAAAGGATATTTCTTTGAGTATGTCTCCTGAACAATCCTACATTCAAGTAATTTCCTTGAGCCTTTCAAAAATGTTCTCCGTTTGGCAGAATAGAGATAATAAATGGTGTGCTTTGTAGCAATTCACCTAGGAGCAATAAGAGAATGACAAGCTTGCAACTTTTTTTCCCCCCCACTTAGTAGACTAGCTATAAGTTCCAAAATACAAAGGGATATTTTTAGAAGCAGATCTGTAAGCACATTGTACCCAAGATGGGATTTGAGTGAACTCCAATACAGAAAAGTCATTTTACAATCTGGAGCCATATCACATGGAGAATGTGTTAAATAATACTTTTCTTTCCAGAATGATTGTATCCTGTATAATGAATTTCTTACTGTAACTTCATTAAAAAAATTATCTTCAGCTACAACTAACAAGTTTTAACTAGGGTTAAGTAAAGATCTCATATCCATGGTAGATTCCAATTTCCTATGACTTTTGTTCTAATAAACTAGCACTAAATTAGCACATCTCCCCTTCTGCCCTATTGTCTGCACCACTGCAATGTTTAATGTTTAGTTCAATTATGTGCAGAGACCCAATAGCCTGCAGATGGCCCCCTGACAGTCACTTTGAGTTTTGCTTTTCTTAATCCTCACAAGGGCTCTGTGAATGGGCTCATGAAGCCTTTTAAGGTTGTGTGAATATTCAGTGAGATAATCCACATAAAGCATAGAGCCTGGAATGTGGTAACAAGCCATTAAAGTGTAGCAGTTCTATCCTGATTTCTGCCATATTCGTCAGAGTTCAATGGCATGTGCAGTTGAACAATGGCAGAGCCAGGGTTCTGTATGCCCCATGTCTGAACGTACCTGAAGCGTGTACTTTCCTTGACTTCATGCTTAATCCTTTTGTGGACTCTGCTGAAACAAACTTCAACCAATAGCTCAACAATAACTATTTTACTTCGAGAGTTTTCTTCTTTTCCTAAATAACTTTTTATTATTTTGAGATCCTGGGGCTCTGTCTTCAATAAACCTTTTTTTTTTTTTTTTTTCAGATAAGAAGAGGAAGAACACTTTAGGTAACACAGAACACTTAAGAGGGACAGTTACCACATTTATGCTGGAAACTAATTTCATTCAAAGTTAAAGTCAAAGTACCTGTAAACCAGATCTGCTGATACTTTTGGTGTCTGCACCCAAACACTCAGAAGACTATTGGTGAAGTGAGTCATAGCTGCAAAAGTGGAATCTACAAGGGAAGAAGGAACCATGTGGAGGGACATGGTCTCACTCCAAACCCCACCAGACACTGCTTTCAGAATTGTGCATCTTGAAATTTTTGGAGCTTGAGGAGAATATATTTAATTATTTCTTTTCTTTTAACTCATAGAATTTTGAGGTAGACTTTTAAGTATTTGTAAGGCATCCTGTGGCTGGGTCCTAGTCTAGCTCTACCACTTATTTGTTTTATTTGGGATTTGTTATTTCTTACCTTTGTAAATCTCAATTCTGAATTTGAGATTATGGAACACACTGGTATTTCTGGGAGATTGAATAAATGAATCGTTTGTGAAAGCAATTTTCAAATGCAATGTAAAAGTATGCCATCATCCAGAGATTGTTTTCCCACAACACACCTTGAAATAATTCACTATTGCAATTTGCAAGATGACGTTTAAAGAGAAGGACAGGTTTCAATCCGTTTGTCGTATTTACTTTTGATGTGGAGAGGATACAGTTTATGGAATGACTGTGATGTGTGACTGTAACTTCAGCCATGACTTATTCGATGCTCTTGCATGAGTGCCCTCAGGCCCAATGTGACTCCTCGGAGCTCCCCAGGTTACAGAAGTCAGTGGGCCAGAGGACTCGCTTGGTTCCACTGTTGAGGGAGATGATGATATAAATTCCTTATAGCTCCTGTGAGTTGGATCCATGGATACCTTTGGGAATCATTGGAGATGGTGCCTTTGAATTCGTGTGGAAGTGCCCAAGTTTATATTCACTCGGACACTTGTTAAGAGTTAGGGAATAAAACTGTATATTTTAAAAAGAAAAATTTGTAAGAATTTTATGACAAATTGGAAAAAAGTCAAAAGAGGAGAGGGAAATATTTGCAACACAGATGATAGAAAAATATTCTAATACACGCAGAGCTTCTACAAGCTCATAAAAGAGACAAACAAATAGAAATTTGAGCAAACTATTTAAACTAATAATTTATAGAAGAGAAAATAAAATGTCCAATAAACATATGATATGATATTCATACTCTAGTAGTCAAATAAATACAGATTAAAAAACAATATGATATTCAACTCTCAAACTGACAAAAATATAAAAAGGATGTATAGGGCTGGACACTCTTGGGCTGGTGAGGGTGTGAATTGCTATACCGCCTCTAAAAATTAATCTAGAACTATCTACTAAAATTAAAAATACAAAAACACTTTTCCCTAGTAATCCTAGTTTGGGAGTTTAATAGCAGCTAAACGGGAGAGTGAAATTAAAGTGAATGGGAAGATGATTATTAACTTTGCATATATTTGCATTCTGTTGCTTGATTGCTTAATAAAATAAGCATGTAATGCTCATGTGATTTATGTATATTATCTCACACATATATATATCACATGAGCATTACATGATATATATATATCATGTAATATATATATATTACATGATATATATATATAATATTCTTCTGTTTAGCTGCTATTGCTTATGTGATATATATATATATATAATATATAATGAGATGATATAATATATGATATATATATATAATGAGATGTCCACAAAACTTTAGGACAAACTTAGGTGCCTTAGGTAGCTTCAGTGGCAGTTCAGAAAGTTCAGAATAAGGTAAGTTACGGTCTTTTCCATTCTGTGGTGGACATATCACATATGGTATCATCTGCCCAGTCTAAATGTTGGAGGATGACATGGTTATTCACAAACTGAAGAAATTCCAGAAAAGGGAAAACAGAATAATGAAAGACTGTAAGTCACAGCTCATATGCAAAGATTGAATGACCTGAGTGATCTAAATTAACAGCTTCCTGCCCTTCACTCTTCAACCCTCTGCAAATAGACTTTGCTAGTCCATGACCTATTTATCAAATCCAAAGACTGTTATTTTTTATTTGAGCTGTTATGGAGATTACATGAAATATACAAAAACTTTAAAAAGGTGTCTGGCATGCAGAAATTCTTAATAAATATCATTGTTATTGTTGGTGTCTTTGAATGGCCCGATTAAAAACACTCCTCTTTCCCCACTTTAGTTCTAAATCAAACAACAAATAAGACAAAGAATTGTCAGGTGGAGACCAAATTTCCACCATTATCACTGGGGTGGAAAGCATGCTTCCCGATTTTAATGCCAAAATTAGTGATACTCATCTTCCTTTAGAACAGGCAGCAAAAAAACCAGTGAGTGTGTCACAAGCTGGATTCTAGCAACAAAGATACATTTGTATCTCTGTATCTTCTTGTTCCCAAGAGAAAGAGGAAAGGAAAGGATATGAATATTTTGTTTCACTTTTCAGGCACATCAGTCTGATATCTCACTACCTTCTCCTGGGCAGAGTTAAGTGAGAGAATGGAGAGAGATCAGGAGTGATAAGGTAATAAACTCTCTCCATGTGGAAGGAAATATCTAGAATGGGGAAGAACCACCTCTGCAAACATCATATGATTATTATAGTGACTGCATTCTCTGGTCTCAGCTCACATTTAGACTAGATCTATAATGTTCCATTTATGCCTAACAATGTGGATCTGTGATCTGTTTAAAGACAAAAAGATGATTTTCAACAGGAAATCTGAAAAAGAAAACCACCATGGTTTTCTATGCAGACATATGCAATACAATAAACACCAGAGACTTGATTGCAAGGAAATAACAAAAGAGCTCAAAAGCATCTTATAATTCCTCCATATGACTAAACAACTACAGAATCAGAAAAAAAATGAAAGAAATACCTTAAATCAATAAAAAGTTAACCAAGATATTTTAAATTATATTAAAATAAATTGAATAGCAATGGTTCTCACTCAGTATGGCCAAATAGGAAAACAAGTTAATTAATTGTTTCAAGTGCAATAGACAATAATTATTGTTTTGAATAGGTTTTAAAACACTTTCTATTCATTTTCAAAAGTGATAGTGCACAGATTTGCTTTCCTAAGCCAAAGTAATTTCCAAGTCAAATTTTAGTGTCTCCATTATCTTTCTTCATTAATTTCAGGCAATTACAGAAATTAATTCAAAACTCTTCACCTGTGGTTCAAGGTTACAAACTAAAAAAGTAAAATGAATATTGCTTTTGTGCTCAAAAAGTTTTAAGAAAATAAAGTTCACTTCATGTTTTAAAATAGATACAAATCATTTCATATTTTAAAGTAGGTGCTTAGCACAAATTACACTGTAAAATTAGCATTTCTCTATACATGGATGATTAAAGGAAAACATTTAAAAGAAGTATATTTAGGAAAAATGTTTTTTTATTTTTTTACTCTGAGGATACTAAATTTATAAATTTATTCCACTTTTGCAGTGATAGCCCAAAATCCACCTGATTGACGCTCATTTGGCACATTCTTCTCAGTTCTGGTCACTAAACTACATCCTGAGTTAGGATGAAAATAATGCAGCTTTCAGGCTTTAAAATGACTACATTTAAATTGCCAAAAGTGTCATGAGGTTGTCTGCTCAGGACAGTGTTTTCCTTCTCCAGGTTAGGAAAGTTTTCAGCTCTTGTGTCTGCAAATACGTTCTTAGGCCCTTTCTCTCTCTCTCCTCCTTCTGGGACCCCTATGATGCAAATATTAGTGCCCTTGCTGTTGTCCCAGAGGTCTCTGTCCTCATTCCTTTTCATTCTTTTTTTATCTATTCAGCATCAACGATTTCCACTTCTCTATCTTCCTGCTCACTGATGCATTCCTCTGTCATTCAGTCTACTGTTGATCCCATCTAGTGCATTTTTCCTTTCAGTTATTGTAGTCTTCATCTGTCGCCTCATTTTGCCTAAGTCGCAGTTGGTATTTTTATGTATCTGGTAGGTTAGTTACGTTTCCTGACCTTGGAGAAGTGACCTTCTATAGGAGACGTCCTATAGGTCCCAGCAGCACCCCCCCCCCCCTACACTCAAGCTATATACTCTAGGGGTTCCTCCTATGAGGGCTGCGTGGGTCCTTCTGTTGTGGCGGGCTGACTATGTGGGCAGTCTGCTAGGCTTGGTTGGCCCCTGGTCCAGTGGGTTGTCAGGCCCTGCCTTGTGTGGAGGCTGCCAGCCACTGGTTGGTGGGATCGGGTCATGAAGCAGCTGACTGCGGAACCCCAGGGGGCTCTGGGGCTAGTGCTGGCTCACTGGTAGGCGGAGGCAGGGTCCAGTAGACTCTGGGGCTGTTTCCCCCCCCACCGGTGGGTGAAGCCAGGTCCTGGGGGGCTAGTGCCAGATACTGGCAGGCAGAGCTGGGTCCTGGAGTCTGGCTGCAGGGCCCAGGGGTCCCAGAGCTGGTGTCAGCTCACAAGTGAGGGGGGCAGTTCCTGACACAGTTGGGTACAGGGTCTGGGGTGTCCTGAAGCTTGTGTTGGCCTGCTAGCGGGCAGGGTTGGGGCCCAGCTGGTCCCAGGGCAGGGTCTGGCTTGCCGTCAGCTGGCTGGGTCCGCAGGCTGGGGGGTTGCGGTTTTCTTGTATCTGACGTCCGCCCCAGGTGGGTGGGGCTGGCCCAGAGGCTCCCCGGGGCGGGGCCTGGCGCAGGGGATTCTGGGACTGTGGGCGGAGCTGGGTTCTGGGCTCTCTGGCGGGCAGGGCTGCGTCCTGAGGCCTCAGTGAGCTCAGGGGGGCCTTAGGTCAGCCTGACTGCTGGTGGGTGGGGCTGTGTTCCCGCCCAGTTAGTTGCTTGGCCTGAGGCGTCCCAGCCCTGGTGCCTACAGGCTGCTGAATGGGCCCAGGTGTTGGCGCTAATGACCTGGAGGGAGGCTCCCACCATGGCGGCCGCCAGCAAAAGCTTCCACCTACATCAGCGTCCACGCGGTAGGAGCGCCCAAGAATTGCTGCCACCAGTGCCTGTGTCCCCAGCGTGAGCCGCAGTCACCCCCCGACCCCACCTCTCCAGGAGACCCTCCAAGACCAGCAGGTAGGTCTGGCCCAGGCTCCTAACAAATGACCGCTTCTGCCCCGTGTCCTGGAGCGCGTGAGATTTTGTGTGGGCCCTTTAAGCTCTTTAGGAGTGAAGCCTCTCTTTCCCCCGGCCCCCTGGGACTCCTGAAATGAAGGCCCGCCCGCCTTCAAAGCCAAATGTTCTGGGGGCTCGTCTTCCCGGTGCAGGACCCCGGGCTGGGGAGCCCGACGTGGGGCTCAAGAGGTCTCACCCCTGTGGGAGAACCTCTGCGGAGTAATTATTGTCCGGTGTGTGGGTCGCCCGCCTGGGGGTATGGGATTTGGCTATATCACGAGTCTACCCCTCCTGCCCCTCTCACTGTGGTTCCTTCTTTAGTGGTGGAAGATCTTTTCTGGTAGGTTCTGGTCTTTTTCATCGATGGTTGTTCTGCAGATAGTTGTGATTTTGGTGTGCTCCTGAGAGGGGGTGAGCGCAGGATATTCCTACCCAGCCACCTTGGTACCCACCTATTTCTACTCCTTTGAATAGCTAGAAATTTTAAAATTACGCTTGTGGCTTGTGTTCTGTTTTATTGCGCGGTGCTTCTTCAGACCCGGCCTGCCCCTGACATCTCATACCACTTTCTCATTCGCCAACCCCGCGATGCTGGCTTCCTGGCAGTTCCTTTCCTATCTTTGATCCTCTCCTCATGCTGTTCCTTGTGCCCGGAATGTGCTTCCCCTTGAAGGTCACGTGTCTGGCTCCGGTCTCGTCTTTCAGATCTCCGCTTCAATGTCCTCTCTTCTCAGAGTCTAAGTAGGTGTCTTCTGGTTACTTTATCCCTTACTCCCTGTATATTTTCTTTATGACCTGAATCACAAGTTGTACTTTAGTTATTGGTCTGCTGTGTGCTGTCTCTATCACCCACTAGGCAGTAAAACCCACGAGGACAGGGACTCTTTAGGAAAAATGTTTTAAGTACTGCTACTCCCAAAGGGGTTGAGTGGCAAGGATGGAAAGTAGACGAAAGAGTAAAGGCTCTTGTCAGATACCTCTTGCAGCTTTTGGTGATCCAAGAAATACTTTACTGCAGACATGTATGCAGCTTATGATACCCATCCTGTTTTCCTGACCTTGGCTAACTGGCCTAGAAGTTAGTGAGGAGCTACCAGTATGGGCATGAGGTGGTGAAATCCTCAAAAATGGTGCGGCACTGACTACCATTAACCATCCATTCACATTGGACACTGCAAACCACCCCACATCAACCATAAATCCTCTGAAGGGCTACGCGTGGGACCAGAGAGAAAGTGGTCTCTTGAGTCAATTCATTTTCTGAGTAAAGCCTCTTCTATAAGGCCTCTTGGTTTTGGGGTGACCATTTCACTGTTCAGGTGACTATTTCTAACATAGCTCCTTATTTTCCTTTATTCTAGCAATTAAGTCATAACGAAGCTAACCTAGGGTTCTTGTGGCTTTATATACTAAAAGACTCTGACATACTCATGTTGTTAAATCTAATAGATAATTTCAATACTCTTCTTATGTGATCTTTCAACAGCATTTGGTAAAGTTGGCGATCCTCTCCTTGAAAATCTTTCTTTTCTTGGCAAGTGACTCTCCAGACCATAGTGCTTTCCCCCGCTACATGTGTTCTTCTTAAAGAAATCCATCTATGCCCAGGGCTGAATCTACCATATTTGCGTAGGTGACATCCAAATAAACATTTCCTGTTTCTTAGCTCTAGACCACACCGCCACTTCTAAAAGCCCATCAGGAGGTTCCACAGACTCCGCTAGTTTAATACAGGTTGATCTGAACTCATCACTTTTTCCCCAGATCTACCTTTCCTCCTCAGTTCCCTAGTCAGACGGTGACCCTGGAATTCCTTCTCCACATTCCTTCCCCTTCCTCCATGTTTTATTAGAAAATTGTGGCCAGTATCTTCCCAAATTTCTCCAGGCGAAATATAATTATCTGCAATTCTGAGTGACTCATTTGCAGGAAGGGTCTGCTTAGTTCAAGTATTAAAGCATTTATATTTTTAATTAAAAGTTAAAAAGATTAATTATTTCTGTTATATAAAAATACATAAAGAATGTGCTCATGTACCAGCTTATGAGATAGTTTAACTGATGTCCTCTGTGAGTCCTGCCTTTGTGACATTCCCTTCTCTCCCAATCTCACACCAAATGCAATCACTAACATGGATTAAGTGTTCATATTCACAAGAATTTCCTTTAACTTTTACAAATATGTATATGTATCTCTAAAAAAATGTAGTATTATTTTGGATATTTAAAAATTTTATATGAATTATGTCATACTAATGTACTTTTTGCAACTTGACTTTTTAATGTTCAATATTTTCTTTGTGAAATATATGTATGGATATACAGTAGTCCTCCCTGTTCGTGAGGAATACATTTCCCCAGTGGATTCCTGAAACCAGGGATAGTACCAAACCCTAAATACACTATGCTTTCCCCATACTAATGGGTGAATGGCGTATGCATCATGGACATGCTGAACAAAGCGATGATTAACATCCTGGGCAAGAGGGAGTTGGATGGCGTAAGATTTCATCATGCTACTCAGAATGGCACACAATTTAAAATTTATGAATTGTTTATTTCTGGAATTTTCCATTTAATATTTTCAGACCATGGTTGACCGTGGGTACCTGAAACTGCAGAAAGCAAAACTGTGGATGAGCGGGGACTACTGTATACATATTTTTTTGTGACATATATATGCATATTTATGTAGATAAATGTAGATAATATTAGCTTTTGTTCTTTTCCTTTCACTACTTGATAGTATCCCATTAAATAAAAATTCTTCAGTTTATTTAACTGTTTGTCTTTGGATGTAATATAAGTAATTTCTAACTTTTTGCTATTAAAATCAGTGCTGATCTGAACAGTAATGTACGATATTTTTGTGCATATGTGTAGTATGTGCCTGGAAGGTGAGTGCTGGATCTTAAGATAGCAGATTTTCAAATGCATTAGTTATTGCAGTTTTCTCCTTAATTTGTACTTTCACCAGCAGAGTTTAACAGCTCCCTTGCTGTATATCATGGCCAAACATAGCATTTATAACTATAATGCATTATAACTAAATTTCCCTCTAAACACTGTTTTCTCTGTGTAAATCTTGGTATGTTGTGTGTTGTTTTTTGTTCATCTCAAAGTATTTTCTGATTTCCCTTGTGATTTCTTCCTTGATCCATTGGTTATTTAGAAGTGTGTTATTCATTTTCACATATTTGTGAAATTCCCAGATTTCCTTCTGTTATTGATTTCTAGTTTCATTCCATTGTGGTCAGAGAACATAATTTGTATGATTTCAATCCTTTTGAATTTACTGAGAAAGGTTTTGTGCCCTAATATATGGTCTATCACAAGAAATATTTCACCTTTATGTGAGAAGAATGTGTATTATGCTGTTATTGGGTAGACAGTTCTATAGCTGTCTTTTGGGTGTGCTTGGTTTACAATGCTGTTCAGGTCTTCTATTTCCTTGTTGATCTTCAGCCTAGTTTTTCTATCAATTATTGAAAGTGGTGGTATTGAAATCTCCAAGTATTGTTGTTGACTTGTTGACTTGTCTATTTCTCCCTTCAATTCTATCCCTTTTGTGTCATGTGTTTAGAGGTTCTGTTGCTAGGTGCATATATAATTGTTATGGCTTCCTGATGTTTTGATCCTTTTATTATAAAATATCCTTCTCTATCTCTAGTAACAATTTTAAGTTAAAGTCTATTTTTGATAATGAAAGTATAGCTATTCACCTATCTTTTAGTTATTGTTTGGTTACCTTTTTTTAATCCTTTTAATTTCAAACTGTTTCTGTCTATAAATCTAAAGTTGTCTCTTGTAGGTAGAAGATAGTTTATTTAAAAAAAAATTATTCTGCCTTTCTCTGCCTTCTTCTTTCCTTCCTTCTTTCCTTTCATTTTTCTTTTCTTTCATCCCTTCTTTAGTTAGTAACAATCTTGGTTGCCCACTCCGAAGACTGTAAGAAAATGATTGAAGAACAAGTAGTTTATTTAAGAAATAAATCTGGAGTGGAATTAGGGAAGAAACCAGGAGGGCAAGGCAGCCGATAACAAATACGTAATCAAAATAGATCTCATTGTGAGAAATCAGAGATTTACCCCACTGGGGAACTGTGGGAGTGAGGGTAGACATGGAATCTCAGATTCATCCACTTATTCACTTGAGTGGTGAGGGAGCTGGAACAATTATATACCAACTCATATTAGTAACTAGTTGAGGGAGTATTATTTCTGCTCTTCTCTGGATTTCCACTGGCAAGGGTAAAGTAAGCTTGCACTACTTGAAAAAGTCCTTATGCGTTTGGGGGGGCAGAGTGCTTGTACCATAAGGTTATACCTGAGGGCATGTGGGTAGTAGTCTCACCCTGTCTATTCCATTGTTGCAATATCATCAAGGGACAATTTCAACTTTTTCTCACTGATTTTCTACACCAATTCTGTTGTATATGAAACATCCATTACATATGTGGGTGTCCTTCTGAGCTTTTTATTCTGTTCCATTGATCTATTTGCTATCTCAGATCAGAGCCTACGCTGTGCCCTTTTTCATTCTTGTTATTGGTAACGCGGGTCTTCTCTGTTTTGTCTCATTGGCCGACAAGCACTGCATCAACTTTATTGGTTTCTTCAGACAATTGGCTTTGTTACGTTGATTTTCTCCAGTGATGTTTTCTTCTATTTCATTTATTTCTGCTATTGAATTTTTTTTGCATTCTTCTGTTTTCTTTGGACTTAATTTTCTCCTTTTTTTTCTTTTTTCTTCTTTTTGGGGGGTGTGTGGAAACTTCATTAACTTGTTACTTCTTTCCTGATACAAGCATATAATACTGCACATTTCCCTTTAGGCACCATTTTAACAGCATCCCACAGTTTTTGATATGTTGTATTTTCATCATTCAGTTTAAATTATTTTAAAATTTTACTTGTGGTTTCTTCTTTGAACTCTGGATTATGCTGAAGTTTAATTTCTGAATATTTGGGAATTTTTAGATACCTATTCAGTATTGATTTGTAACTTAATGTTGTTGTGGTTAGAGACCATACTTTGACATTTTCATCTCCTCTGTTTTCTTTATTCTCTGTGTTTGTGGATTTCTTGAATTTGGATGTTTGATTTTCTAAACTGATCCTCTAATTGTCTCATTCAACTTCTGTTATTTTCTTGATCTTTATCTTTCTGTTTTATTTTCTGAGAGACTTCTTTTATTTCATTTTCCACATGGCACTGAAGTTTTTATTACCATCATATCAATTATTTGATACCATCTGATTTGATTTTTTTAACAATCTAGTTTTGCAACCTCTGTTCTGCAAGTGCAAATTCAGTTAACTTATATCTTGTGATTACTTACATAATTGAATTTATATCTGCTATCTTATATTTTATTTTCTATTTTGTTCTCCTTTTATGATTTTTTTCTCAATGAAGATTTTTTAAAGATTCTCTTTGTACTTGTCTACTAATTTTGAAGTTATAACCACTGTTTATATTCCAGTGGTTACTATTAAAGTAGTAATGTGTATATTGCAATACTTATCTTACAAAATATATAGTTAAGCACTCCCTCTGCTACCCTCCCCAATAGACTTTAGAATATCTCACCTCTGGTCACTATCCCTCCTCCACACACCATACTATTTTCTATGTTTATGAATTCTTAGAAGAGACTTTTTCTTTTTTTAATACAACAAAGATAGAAAAGTCCCTCATTGTCTGTCTTTACCACTGGGTGGATATTATCAAGTTCATCATTTCTGTCAAGTACAAGAGTACTGACTTGTGATAGCAGGTCTCAGCTCATGTTCCCCATCTTACCAATACCATGAATTTCCCTTGGAGTTGTTGTATCTCCTGTGTCTAGTTTAATTAGGTCAGCAGATGCTACTTCAGTAGCCTTGAATTCAGCAAAAAACTTAGCACTCTAACTTCTATCTCTCTTTTAATTCTGGTCTTTTGTAATTTTTCTTCTTTTTTTCACAAACTCTACTAAAAAGATGCTTTAAAACTTTTATCCTTTATTCTTAGTATTTGAATTGAGAGTTTGTTTTTTTTTTTTTTACAGTGAATCTTTTTTTTTTGTGCTTGTGACATACTGCCAAAAATAAAAAGCTTGTATTAATATTTGACTATTTTAAGTTATTTTTTGATTTCTTTTATCTTTATTATTTCATTCTGATATATTAACTGTAGTTTTCTGATGTTAACTGCCTTGATAATACTCCAATGGTTATGCAAACCAGTGGTGAGTAGGAGAAATAATGATGAACTGCTGTATAAACTCTGAAGTATCATATAAAATTTTTGTCACAAACATTTACCAAGAGTTTCTTACATGTTAAACACTTTGCTGGGTTCTTTGCAAATGCTAACTTTACTCTTCACAACGGTATTCACTTATCAACAAGAGTTGTAACACAGGAAGAAAGGGGTCAAGTTTCTCAAAACCATCTAGCCGATGGAGGTCAAGCTGGGATTTGAACTCATGTCCACCTGACTCCAAAATATGTTATTTTTAAAGTCTCCAAAAAAGACTGCAAAGTGCTTTGAAACATTTGACAAGGGCTACTCTACTAATCCAAAAGCAGGTTGCTAACAATTGAAACCTTCAAAGAGCATTCCTGTCTGAGTGCTTTGCAAAAGAATTAATCCAAGTGGCCACAGTTGCCTAGATAGCTAGAGAATTATTTCCTATTTTTCCCTGGAATTCTTTCATGTAACACACAAATTTAGCTACCTGCTGATAATATGTGGGAGGCATTTGGAATAATTCAGAGTCATGTGCTTTAATTTTGATAAGGTAGATATCCAGCCCACACATGAGTAAATAATCAAAAATAGGAGACAAAATTTAAAATATAGGTGCTAAGGGTTAAGAGTGGTACTTACTTTAAACAACATTCCCAATGAGAGATGCGTTATCTGGTCATGCCTAAGAAGTGTGATGGACTTGGTAAAATGTTTCTAAAATAACAATTCTCCATCTGTCAAAAATAAACGAGCATGCACTCACTTGATAAAGCAATGTAAATCCGAACAGGTGAAGTAGGCAGAGGTGAGCACTGTAGTTTTTGTTAATAATTTTTCGTAAGAGTAATTAAGGAGTCCAGGTTCTGTAACCTCTTAATTGAAATCATCGGCTTAGACTGATGAAGCTCACTCAAACTTCATTGAAACAACTTTCCTATGAATAGACCTCTTTCAAACCAAAAGTGCAGCTTCCTCTTTTTCCAAGATTAACGTTTAGGTTTTCTGATCACAGGTTTCTTTCTTCAGCAACAAAAGATGATTCTGGCACTTTCTCTGGTCCTTTCCACACTCCCACCTCTCCTATCCCCTTGACATACACCTTCTCTCCATTTGTTTCTGAACTGTTGCTAAAATAAAAGAATGAGTCATCCTAGTGGTGCTCAAATGGAAAACTCATGTGGATTTTCCAAGTATTGAAAAGCATACTGAGTAAATTATTAGAGAACGTTAGAGCTTAATGGGATACTTTTTGATGACTGGGAATCCTTGCTTAATCAGCTCTAATGGAAAGATGGCCTATTTTATGCCACTGCCAAAGACTGCATCTGCTGGGGATTTGACAGTATATTACTTGCCATTCTAACTCCCTTGTATCCAAAAACAAAAACAAAAGAACAAAAACAAAATTCTTACCAACCTTCTTTTACTCACAAATGATTATCATATTTAAATGAGTCTTATTTCGGGTATCCTTCAAAGGAAGAGTGAGGTTTGGTCCTCTTGCAAAGGTTGCTGCACACCTACCCTGCATCCAATTCTTCTGCAGCTGGTGTTGAGGACCATCTTTTTCTTTATCTAATGACCTTGTTCACAAATCGTTGTAATATCCAGTTACTACTTTTGTTTATGTGTGTCTAGGGTTGGTGCAGTATGGAAAAGGGCAGGCAGGAGGGTAGGATAGACATTTAATTATCTTAATGGAGAGATGGGAGATTAGGGCTCAAGAAACTTCAATTTAAGGCCTTACAAGATTCCTATCTGATGAGAAATGTGTCCTTGGAACATCTCTGAACCTCATTTTTCTAATCTATAACATGTGGCAAATAGTACCTGACAGATTGTCCTGAGAATTAAATAGTATAGGCAGGAGTTGGAAAAGCTAATGGCATCTGGATCAGAAGTGGTAAGAGATAGTTTAGGGACAGGCTATGAGCAAAAAGACCCATTAAGTCTGCTCAGTTATTTCACAATCAAACTCATGTTTTAGAGATTGTAAACATTGAATCTTTATTCTTGATAATACACATGACTTATTTATAATGTTAGTGTATTTTAGAATAGTCGTCTATTTACACCTCACCCATGCCACGCCCAATATCCATAGCAATTTTTCAGAATATCATCTTACATACGAGGTTATTACATCCAAACGTTTTCCAGAAACAAAAGAATATCTTGATAGTCTTCAGACAGTTCCTCAGAGACAATTCATCCCACACTTTTCAGTGACAAGGAGCTCAGCTGAAGAGCAGCCTTAATTCACTGGCAATTCCTTCTTGAACTGAGTCAAAGACGGAGTTCTTATAATTTTCAAGCATTATATTTTCTTGGGTTATTACCTAAAATATTTTGAAACATTTTGCATATTCATCTCAACGTCTTCTTTGCACTTGTAATTCTTTGCAGTTTGTAATTCTTACAACATTCCTTTTGTGCAGGATTTGTAGGTAAAATATTACATATTTATGCTAAAATATTTTTGCTGTTTAAATAAAATGCAAATTTAATTGTTTTGTATTTTTATTGGCTAAATCTGGCAAATGCAAGATAGTTTCCAGAATATTAACCATTCTACTAGCCTCCTCTTGTTTGTCTTTTAGGAGTCAGATGTACCTGGATTCAAGTCTCAGTTCTATAATTTGTAAGCTACATGATCTTGGACAAATTACATTATCTTTCTGAGCCTCCATTTTATCATCTATAAAATAGGCATAACACCTCTAAGGGCAAGGACTACACCTGCTCACCAAAATCTGTGCATCCTCTTATTCCAGGGCTCACAGGTAGACTAAACTTCCAGGCTTCTCTTACATTTAGGAATCCCATTTGGTTGACTTTCAGACAATGGAATGGGAGCAGAGGTGACGTGCCACTTGGGTTAAGGCTTTTTAAGAAGGAAGGCTGTGCCTCCTTCATGCTCCATGTTCTTCCTTTTGCAAGTTGGGGGTGGGGGCAACGAGGTCTCAGGGATTAGTGAAGCCTTTGAATGAAAGGAGCCTAGATCTCTGAGTCACCATGTGAAAAAAAAACAAGAACAAAAACAAAAATTTTACATACCAGAAACACTCGTACTCACTCTTTATGTGAGAAAGAAACCAACTTCTGTTGGTTCTGTTCTGCTACCACTGAACTTTGGAGGTTAATTTGTCCCAGCTGCTACTACTACCATGACTAACATAAAAATTTCTACAGGAAAAAAATGCTGCTTTAGTAGATACCTAAAATAGATGGCATTCTGTAGAAAACAGTATGGAGGTTTCTCCAAAAACTAAAAATAGAACTACCATATGACCCAGCAATTCCATTGCTCACTATATATCTGAAGAAAACAAAAAGATTATTTCAAAAATACATGCACCCCAATGTTCAAAGCAGCATAGCCAAGATGTGGAAGCAACCTAAGTGTCCAATGACAGAGGAATGGAAAACAACAGTTGAAAAGAAAATGGCATCTGGACCCCAAGTGGTAAGAGATAATTCTAGGAAAGGCTAACAACCAAAAAAATGGACCATTAAGTTTACCCAGCTAAGCACAAGGAACTCAGCCCTGTGACAAAGATCAGACTAAGGGTTAATAAAGCTTTTCTACTCAGACTTATTGTTTCAGATGATTCCATGGTACAAAATATGAAGTTGAGAGTTGTAAGAATGGGTATTAGAAAACAAAGAAATACGGCAAACTGTATTATCATGTCTGGGAAAAAATGAAGTCTTATACATGGAACTGATTGGTAGAAAACAGATCAGAAACTTTTAAAGGAAGTGTATTAGTTTGCTAGGGCTGCCATAACAAAGGGCTACAAATTGGGATGCTTAAATAACAGAAATGTATTGTCTCACAATTCTGGAAGCTAGAGGTCCAAAACAAGGGTGTTGGCAGGGTTGGTTCCTTTTGAGGGCTGTGAGGAAAGATCTGCTCCAGGCCCTGGCTTTTGGCCTGTGGATGGGCTTCTTCATCTTCACATGGCGTTCTCCTATATACAAGTCTGTCTCCAATTTCCCCTTGTTATAAGGACACCAGCCATACTGGATTAAGGTCCACCCTAATGACCTTAAGTTAACTTACAAAGATCCTGTCTCCGATAAGGTCACATTCTGTGGTATTGGTGGCTAGAACTTCAACATATAAATTTGGGGTGACATAATTCAATCAGTAACAGGAACCTTTTTTTTATTCCAGTTTTACTGAGATATAATTGACATAGAGCACTGTGTGAGTTTAAGGTATAAGCATAATGATTTGACTTAGTTACTTATGACTTATGAAATGATTATCACAATAAGTTTAGTGAATATCCATCATCTCATATAGATACAAAATTAAAAAAAAGAGAAAAGAATTTTCCCTTTGATGTTGATGAGAACTGTTAGAATTTGCTCTCTTAATAACTTTCCTATATAACATACAGCAGTGGTGGTGCAGTGGTGGCGCAGTGGTTAAGAATCCGCCTGCCAATGCAGGGGACATGGGTTCGAGCCCTGGTCCGGGAAGATCCCACATGCCAGAGAGCAACTAAGCCCGTGTGCCACAACTACTGAGCCTGCGTGCCTAGAGCCCTTGCTCCACAACAAGAGAAGCCCGGGCACTGCAACAAAGAGTAGCCCCCGCTTGATGCAACTAAAGAAAGCCTGCGTGCAGCAATGAAGACCCAACGCAGCCAAAAAAAAAAAAAAAAAAAAGTGTTAATTATATTTATCATGTTGTACATTACATACCTAGTACTTATTTATCTTATAACTGAAAGTTTGTTCCTTTTGACTGCTTTCATCCAATTCCCCTCCCTCCACCCCCTGCCTCTGGTAACCACAAATCTGATCTCTTTTTCTATGAGTTTGTTTGTTTTTGCAATATAATAGACCTACAATGTAGTGATTCAATATTTCTACACATTTCAAAATGATCACTATGATAAATCGAGGTATGATATGTCACCATACAAAGACATTACATAGTTATTGACTATATTCCCCAATCTGTAACAGGAACTTTTAAAGAAAATTGTATTGCCAAAGAAACGAATACTCTGGATGTTAAAAACAACACCAAAAATCCCTGTGATTATAAAACAACTTTTGGGTCCCCAAATTTGCAAAAGCAGAAAGTATACTGCAAAAGCTCTTTAGCCTCCAACACACTCGTGACCATGGAGGATAATGGACAATGAACTACTTCCCACAAGCCAGAGCCAGGGTCATGGAGAACAACAGAAAAGGGAAATCCTCCCAGGTAGCCTCTCCAAGGTCTTGTCCCAAAGAACATCCTGTGCCAGAGCAAGATATCTTCACCTGCCCAACATGATTCCATTGTGACTGTAGACCACTGAGTGCCTCCTGTTTCCTACTCTTCCCTCTATAAATGGGAGTTTTGTAACAGAGGAGAACAAACCTGACTCCATTTTGAACCTATTCCTTTAACTCTAAGCTTTGTGCTCTGTTGCCTGTGCTTAGTCATGCTGGCTCTGCACCTTTGGAAAAGAATGTTGCCTATAGTCTGAAATATACATGGTAGTCCATTCTCAAGCTCTGACCTTCAAAGGTATAAATCTTTTCCATTCATATAGAGATTAAAAAGTTACAAAACATGGAATAACATTTGTCTTGTTGGAGGCTTACAGGAACACTGTGACCAGACCTACTGGACAGCTGCGAGAACAAAGGATTCTGGCACCAGGAAGTGTGCAACCAGCCCCATCCCTTCCCCTTTTAGTATAAAAGAAGCCTGACTTCTAACTCAGGCAGATGGTTCTTTGGGCCACTAGTCCACCGTCTTCTCGATCTGCTGGCTTTCCGCATGAAGTTGCTATTCTTTGCCCCAACTACTCACCTCTTGATTTGTTGGCCTGTCATGCAGTGAGCAGTATGAACTTGGACACAGTGACAGTTTTACTGCGGTTATACTGGATCCGCTACACTCTGGTATATTGAATGTTTGGAGGGCAGATGCCTGCTCTTCTTAGCTCCTAGATCACCAGATCATGAGGGGCCACCTCTGTACTTGATGGAGAGGTCACTGGATCTGGGGATCATGGGCTCGGAGCTGAGGATGCTGTAACTCACAGTGAATGTGTCTCTGGATAGGACGAAGGGTGCATCACAGACATGCTGGTCAGAGACTGCATGGGAACCAAGGTGGCTTACTGTTTACCAAGATCAGTGCTTTCCTCAACGTTCTCCTCCTCTTTTTCAGTGAAACAGCCACGTGAGAGTTTTAGCCCAGGAAATGTATGGGGAAGCTATTGGTACTATCTGAGTACTGCTTTTAAGACATGAAAGTAGATTCTCTGCTCCCATTTCTCCTTCCACAAGCAACATACTGAAAATGACTTGGCCCCCAGGGGGTTTTAAAATGGAAGGAGTCTGGATCCATGAAGCAGCATGGGGAGAAAAGTTGTCCTCAAACCAAAATAGTGGTATTGCACTATAATTCGAAAGAGAAAGTTCAATTTTGTTAAGTTGCTGAAATTTGGGGATTTATTTGTTACAGTAGGTAGTATTACTCAAGCTAGTATTTCTGTTTAATTTTAAGGTCCCCTCCAGACATAATATTATACGATTCTACAGTAAGTTTCAAGGACTGTGACACACCTAAAAAAAATAACAAGCCTGCTATTTATTGTACCAAAAATCTTCTATCTGTTTTGTGTATTATTTACTCTCGAAAACGAAAGCTAACAATGAGATTCGACTATCTAATAGCTGAGGGCTGCTGCCATTGATGTTTTCTGGCATTAAAAATTCAACACAGCCCAAGGAAACAGAGAAATATAGAATTTTTAGACAAGAAAGGACCTACAAGTTAGCAGACATTAATTTCATTTTACAGATGAGGAGAGTAGGCTCAGGGAGGTTAAATAAATTTGCTTAAGTTTAAACTACTTGTCAGTCCATGATAAAGATTGAATTTTGACCCAGCTGTTACTTCAATGATTCTGTGCTTGCATCTATACAACTCTGTGTATGTAATTTTTCAAATATTATTATCTGCACTGCTAATCTTTGTTTGTCAATCTGGTTTTGCAGTCAGGCAAAGTCATACTCAAATCCTACTCAGCCACCTGTCTGCTGTGTGGTTTTGAGGAAATCATTTACTGTCTCTGAGCCTTAAGTGCCTCATCTGCTGTGTCGATATAATAATAGCCAACATATAAAGTTGTTCTGGGGATTAAAATGTGATTGTGTACATAAAACACAAAAATACACTGCTTTCTAGGCAATGAATAATTATTGTCATCGTAATGAAGATGGTTTTAGAAAAGGAATGCTTTTGGTTATACGTCTCATCTATGAGGAACGATAGGGAAACAAATCTTAGATTATTACATGTCTTTACAATCTATAGTAGAGACCTTATACTGCTATAATAAATGGGCAGTCTCTATTTCTGTTTCACTCTAACTGTAGCAGATGGATTAACCATGGAAACTTTCCATAAATAAGGAAGAGAACCCTATCCTAAAATGGAAGTAGTAGAATTTATCCCTGGTATCTTTGAAAACAGGAAGGTTATGGACACAGTGTTACTATGAGATGCCATGGTCTGGACTAGAAGGTCTCATAATTTAGTCTTACAAAAATTATAAGTGAGTAAAGCTCAAAAGAATGTATGTAACAAAGAGATCAACACAAATGGATTGTAAATTCTCTTTTCAAGCTCTAGTGAGAGATGAGGTTAAAAAATCAAAGGTGCTATATGTGATATTTCACAATTCACAAAACATTTTTCACATTCACCATCTTTTTTAGACCACCTACAGCTCTGTGAAATTGGGATTGATCTTATCCCTGTTTTACACACAAGGACTTTGAGGCTCATGAATTTCAAATGGCTAGTCCAAAGTTACCCACCTAGTAAGTCCTAGAGCTGGGATGGGGCTCAGAATTGATTCCAAGAATCCTATGTATTTTCCATTAATAGATCATTATCTCTCTAGATAGAAGATCTGTTTCAATAGATGAGAAAGATTTGATGAAATATAGGTTTGAGCAGCAGTTGAAACTCTTGATGAAAGATGAACACTTATTTAAGAAATTGATCCATGTATTAAAATGAAGCAAACCCTGTGGCCAGAGAGAAGCCACTTACAGAAAGATTTGCTTGTTAGGAAGAGAATTCTAATCAAAAAAATGTGAGATGGCTTATGAGATAATTATAAGCAAGAAGCATCATCTAAAACTATGTTCACTAGGATGGCCAGCAGTGTTCTTTTAGCATAAATAGGTTCTAGAACACTACCTATCTTTCAGATTCCTCCCTATTAATATTGTAAATTATAATTAGCACTAAATATTCTGAAAATAACTTATCTTACCTCTCTCTCTACTCCCAGCTGTGCCCTCCTCTCTACTCACCAATCTATATGCTGGAGCTCTTAGATGTTATCTCTCCCACTTACCTCAACACACTGCCACCAGCACACACTCACACTAACACCGTTGGGCTCATGTTTACTCTGTCTTTCATATCCCGTCTCACCTGTTTTATGTGGTTAATCAAGGCTTGATTTAGATTTAATCTAATCTATTTTCCCAGATTGCCCTAAGTGAGATATTCCTCCTCTCCGCTCGGCTCCTGTGACACCCTGTCTTTTCTCCTATAATAGATCTAAAGAATTGTCTGCTCATTTGTCTGTCTCTTTTGTTGTCTTCAAGACCAGATAATTGCACTTTTATTTTTTAAGAGACAAAGGCAAATGTTTATTTAGAAGGAAAAAAAGAAATCACAAGTTAAATAGCTAAAAAGCTGAAATATACCACCAATAATACAAAATCCAGAAAAATAATAGCACATTTTAATCTATTTGTGTTTATTTTTCTTTAAGAGTTGGCTCAAATATTATCTTCTCTTCTGATCACCCTATACAAAGGAGCAAGCACCTTTTTCATCATTTTTCATCCCTGTTATCTGCTTTCTTTTATTCAATAGCACTTATCCTTTGGACTCTCATATCTATTTTATTTGTTTGCTTATTGTCTTTCTTCCCCACTAGAATGTAAACCCTAAGAGGGCAAAGACATTTTCCTTTTAGCCCAACACACAGAACATAAGTGCCCAATAAATATCTGTTGAGTGAATGTTGAAAATTTCACACAGAATTCCGTATTTTACAAAATGCAAGTAGAATATAATTCAATTTGTGTTTAAAAAAGTAATAATATGCATAAAAAAAGAGAGATCAAAATATTAAAAGTGATTATCTCTGGATGATAAAATTATGGATGATTTTCGTTTTTTCATCCTGTTTTTCTGGATATTCCAATTTGCCTTTTGTGACTGCACTTCTCACCTCCACACACTCTATACAGGAGTGCCTCCTGTAGTGCTTTGCATGAACATGCTTTGGTGTTCTTCAAGGCTGTATAGTAGATTTCATCTCCCTGTTCTCTGAATTATTTTCCTGTGAGATCTTATCCATATTTTCAAATACCACCTACATGCCGTGGATTCTAAAAAAATCTTTATTTCTAATCCCTAACTTTTCATAAGCTCCAGATCTCTCTTCTACACGGGTAACTCCATCCGGGCATCCAAAAGGCATTCTGAATACAATTTGGCTAAGCTCTCACTCATTTTCATAAACAGCTGTGAGCCTGGCACTATGATTGATGCTTCATGTAGACTACTCATAACCACACTATAAAACAAATGAGGAAATTAAGGCTAAAAAAGGTTAAAGGACTCACAATGGTACTAAAGAATCTAATTTCAGGCATCTGGAGAGCCTCAGTTAACCCCAAATCCTTTGGGGCTCAGTGGGCAGCAAAGTCCAAGGGCCAGGTCAGAGGCACTGCTGGCCCAGCCCTGGTCAAACAGCCTTCTGCAAAATGGTTACCCTGGCTCAGAATTCTTTGCTAGCAGTATAAGCAGAAGGATAGATATTTTAGTCGGTCCATATTACTTTCCATTCTCTCCATGCTTTACAGGCTCGCAGGTCTATGACTTGGCTTCAGTGGTGGCTGTTTGGAATATCCCTCCCTCTTAACTCCATTAATTACAACCCTCCTTATCCTTAAAGTCCAGACTAAAGGACATGACCTACATTCGTCCTGCTTTAATTATTATAGAGAATAAATTCTCCCTCTACTTTCCTATACAGTATTCTTCTTCCATGTCCATTATAGCTCTATTACAGTTTGCCTAACGTTGAAGTTAGCTGTTGAACTGCTGACAGGGGAATTGCCTGTTAAGCTCTTAGCAGGAAAAGTTCCTGTCCCATTAATTTCAGGGTCTTCCATGTGCACAGCCTAGATAGTTGCTTAGGTATATCCTCCACAGCTTGTACAATTAAGTTGTTGCCCAATAAATGTTGTGACAATTATGCCTTTGGGTAATTACAATAGTTCTTTAACTTTAAGTAAAAAGAGGAACTTAAATATATACTGAAATAAAAAATTCAACAAGAATTTCAATAACAATAGAGAAAAATTCATGGAGCACTTAGCCAATGCTTGGCTAATTGACATTCACTTTTACCCTGGAAACAATTCTGAGGGTTTGGGGGAGAAGTATAATAAAGGGGATGACAGAGATAGCTGAATTCATTTAACTATAGAACTAAGACTATAATAAGCTTGAGAATTATGATTACCGGACATAAAGAATTATCCTATAAATAGTGTAGGGACAACTGGGTAACCATCTGAAAAAAGTAATGCTGATAGTTCCTTCACAACTTATGATAAAATAAATTCTGGATGAATTTAAGGTTTACACATAAAAAGTGAAAACCTATATGAAAAGAAAACATTAGAGAATTAAAAATAAATCTTGGAGTGGGAAGGCCTTTATAAGTTAAAAAAAATCCACAAGTCATAAATTTTACTATATGAACAAACAAAAAAACAAGAAAAATATTTGACATCAAAATGTCCTTCATATATAAAGAGCTTCTATATACTGATAAGAAAAGATCAACAATGCACTAATTAGATGATTGGATAATTCATAGAAAACTATATATGAATGACTGTTAAATACATGGAAAGATATTCAACTTTACTCGTGATAAGAGAAATGCAAATAGAAATTAAAATGATATAACATTTACTAGCTATCAGATCAGCAAAGATAAAAATATTTGATATCACATTATGTTGGTGAGTGTGTGCAACAAAATAGACTCTTATGAATTGTTGGTGGGAGTTTAAATAGTACAATTCTATGAAGAACAATTTGGCAACATATATCAAAATAAAAAATGTGTATACCTTTTGATTCAGTAATTCTACTTCTAGAATTTTATCTTTTTTTTTTTTTTTAATTAATTTATTTATTTTTGGCTGTGTTGGGTCTTCGTTTCTGTGCGAGGGCTTTCTCTAGTTGTGGCAAGCGGGGGCCACTCTTCATCACGGTGCGCGGGCCTCTCACTATCGCGGCCTCTCTTGTTGCGGAGCACAGGCTCCAGACGCGCAGGCTCAGTAGTTGTGGCTCACGGGCCCAGCCGCTCCGCGGCACGTGGGATCCTCCCAGACCAGGGCTCAAACCCGCGTCCCCTGCATTAGCAGGCAGACTCTCAACCACTGCGCCACCAGGGAAGCCCCTAGAATTTTATCTTAATAATAGATTTGCTACAGGCCTCACACATTCAAGGCTATTAGTTGCAGCATCTTTATTTTGAAGTTATTGAAGAATGACAATGACTTAAAAGCTCATCAATAGGAAACCATTTAATAATTACGATAATCCATAATATCAAATAATATGCAACCATCAAAAAACATGAGGTAGCTTTATACCATGGATATGAAAAGAGCTCTAAATTAAATTACAGCAAATTGTTAAGAGAGAGGAGCAAGCTAATATGCAGAGTATGTTTCCATTTGTGCAAAAATCAAAGAACATATACATACATGCTTATAAAAACACAAGCAACTCCAAAAGAAAATTGTACTGCCAAGCTTCCATCTAATATGTGAGGAAATGGAGAATCAGAAATGTTATGAATTACCTTCAGAGTCAACCAGTTAGCTCAGTAAGAAATTTAAACCTGTCACCTGACACTGATCATTTACTTTTCTCCCTAGTTAGGATGCCAGGTTTTCCCGTGAGAAATTCAGGGAGAAAAGATATGGTCCCTACCCTGGAAGAACTTATAGTGGAGGAGCAGATGCAGAAAAGAACAATTACCTAGAAGCATGGTGACTGTGCCAAGCTCAAGAGTCTGTGGGATCACAGACAATTCATGTAATAGGGAAGAACAATTCTGACTCCATTTTGTATCTCTTTCTTTTACTTTGACTTTTGTATTCTATTGCTTCTGTTGCAAGTTAAGAATGTTGCCTAAAGCCTGAAATATCCAGGATAGAGACCATTCTCAAGGCTCTGACCTTTGAAGGTATAACACTTTTCCATTCATATAAAGATAAAAAGTTGTGGAACAGAGAATAGCATTTGTTTTCTTGGAGATTTACAAGAAATCATGACCTGATTTTGACACCAAGAAGTGTGCAACAACCAACCACAGCCCTTCCCCTTTTAGTATAAATGAAGCCTGAATTCTAATCAGGCAAGATGGTTCTTTGGGACACTAGTCCACCATCTTCTCGATCTGCTGTCTTTCTGAATAAAATTACTATTCCTTGCCCCAGCAACTCCTCTCTCAATTTATTGGCCTGTCTTGGGGCAAGCAGTATGAGCTTGGACTAGTTAACAGAGTGCTCTGAAGTGATATGAAGATTAATGCTTGAGTTGTGTTTTGGAAGGAGACATGTGTTCATGACTTATGAGTCACATCATAGAGAACGAAAAGAAGGATGAGAGCCTGAGAGAAGAGTCAGCATGACTGAAGGCTCAGAATTCATTCATACATTCATTCACCCAGAAGGTATTTATTGAACATCTGTTAAGTCCTGGGCAAGAAGTGATGACCAAGTCAGACAAGGTTTGCAGCCTTATTGTCATCCCAGAGGGAAGACAGGCTGAAAATGTAAACGGATAAGCTCATCTCAGAGTAGTAAACGCCATGAAGTTTTATAAAGAAAACAAAGAAGGGTGATATGACAGTGAGTGAATGGTGGTGGTCTAAGGGCTTACTTTATAGGCCAGCCAGATCAGCCCTCTCTGAGAAGGTGACCTTGAGGCAGAGATTTACATCTCCTCCTCCTCCTCCTTTATCTTCATCATCGACATCATCTGTCTGTCTTTCTATCATCTCTCTATTCATCTCTTTATAATATAGACCACATAGGTAATTTAAAAGTTTTTAGATTCCACATTAAGAAAGTAAAATGAAGCATTGTGATGGTTAATTGTATGTGTCAACTTGAGTGGCCATGAGGATGGTCCCCAGATTAAATATTCTTTCTGGGGGTGTCCATGAGGGTGTTTCTGGATGAGATTAGCATTTGGATCAATGGGTTTACATATGGCCCTCCCCAGAGTGGCTGGGCACCATCCAATCTATGGAGGGCCTGAATGAAACAAAAGGCAGAAGAAGGAGGAGTTTGCCCTCTTTTTTCCTGCCTCCCTCTTGAGTTGGGACATCTCATCTCAGACTGGATTTCCACCACTAGCTTCCCTGGTTCTCAGCCCTTTGGACTAGGACTGGAATACACGCCTGGTTCTCCTGGGTCCCCAGCTGGCAAATGGCACACTGCAGCACTCCTCAGCCTCCACAATTTCATGAGCCAATTCCAATAATAAGTCTATCTATCCATCCATCCTGTTGGTTCTGTTTCTCTCTGGAGATCGTAACTAATACAAGCAGTAGTCACATCCCAAAGGTAAAAAGAAGCAGGCTAAATTAATTTCAGTAACATATTTTATTTAGTCAAATATATCCACAATATTTTCGTTTTAATATACAACGATATAAAAATTATAAATGCAATGTTTCACATTATTTTTCATTTTAAATCTTCAAAATCCAATGTGTATTACACACTTACAGCCTATCTGTTATACCAACCACAGACCAAGCACTCACCAGCCACAAGTGGTTCACAGCTGCCGTACTGGACGACTCAGGTCTAGAGCCTGTGCCTTTTACCAACACAGTGTTTCGTAGAACCTTCTAGAAAAAAATGCTAGGATCATTGTTTGTAAAAATAGTAGAGCTGACTATAGAACTCTAATGGAAAGAGCAAACATAACAAAATAAGAGTTGGAACAAGATGAAGAGAGATGAAGGGATTTTGGATTTCTTAATTCCAGACTATTTCCAGAGAAGTAAAAATCTCCTTCTTAGGCTCCTCCATTTTTTGCTCCAAATATCCCACCTCCCTCTTCCTGGATCTCCGTTTCTTCATTTTCTTGTGAATGTGTAGAGGTGGCAGAAGTGGATCAATATTAATATTGATAACAGTGTTCACCTTTGCACCCAAGACTTATGTACATTGGGCTTCTCTACATACAGACTGAATACCTGACATGCAACCAGGTGGCAATAAGGAACATGGGTGTCACTTTGTACAATTGTATATTATAAAATGTACAAGCTACTATAATCTTCACAATTTAGGAGCTCTTTTCAAACTTTCTAAAATTCCCATGGAGCAAATCCACAGCCTGCATTTCTAAATTATCTCCCTGAATAAAATCGAAGATCACTTCCTTTCCAACACGAATAATATTTATGCTTACATGTAGGTCAGAGTCAGCCAAACAGCTCTTGTGACTGAAAGTCTATTTTAGACTTGGCTGTCATGACAACCATGGGATTGGGCCCAGGTGTCTTCTGTCTCCTGACACACAGACAGCAAGTTTGCAGGCCTGGCTGTGATTTCTGCGGAGCAGCGCTTAGGAACTGCCATAGGATGAATCAGCCCACTTGGTCTTGGCAGGGGTGCTGGCTTATCAGACTGAAAAAAGCTTCTGTTCCGTGTGGATCCTGAATTTATCAATTTATATAGATTGGCAGAGGGCACAGCAGGGAGGCTGGGATTACTAATGGGCTAAGTCTCCACAGTACTATAAGAACAAGGAGAACTGAGAAAGTGTCCAGGGCAGAGCCCAAGGGATGCTTGCTCCTAGAATCCAGATCTGAGCTTTCAGACTGTTGGGCTCACATGCCAGTCCAAGGGCACAGGTTCTGAAGGAATTCCCTAGGCGGGAGCCCTAGAAGAGCTCACACTCCTCCTTCTAATTAACCTGGCTCCACTTGAGTTCAGCCCCGGGAAGCCAAGTGGGCTCATCCTGCCCATCAGAGGGTTTGCTCCTGGGATCAGATCACCCTTCCTACAACAGTGGTTCTCAAATCTTGCTATATAACAGGATCACCTGAGGAGCTTTAAAAACTCCTGGTCCACTGGCAAAACCCCATACATATAAAATCAGAATGTCTTGGGGAGGGGACCTTGGGTATCGGTAGTTTTTAAAGCTCCTTGCTGATGACAATTTACAATCACGGCTGAGACATACTGATGTAGAATGAACTGGGAGAGGCGTGTAGTGACATACAGAAGCTTGGCTTATAGGTTTTTCTTACTATCCTAAAATGTATACTAACGTGGACTTTATTGGATGAGCTGGAACAGGGATTATCAAAACTTCTGCTTTTAGAATCCTTTCCACTCTTCAAAATTACTAAAAATTTCAAAGTGCCTTTGTGTTATGTGGGCTACATCTATTGATATTTATTGTACCAGAAATTAAAGCTGAATTTTTTTAAAACACAAGAATACACGAGCACACATTCTATTGGCCATCAGAGCAGTGATGTCATCACACGTCACGGAGCCTTTAGAAAAGCCCACGGTAATCCCAAAAGAGAATGAGAGTGAATAAAGCAAATGGCATCTGAGTTTTGTCATGGCAACAGTTTTGACCTGTGGACTCCTTGAAAAGGCCGCAGGGATCCCAGTATATTTCTGGACCACATTTTGAGAACTGTTGGGTTAAATTTTCTCATGATTTTGAGAAAAATCAAGACTTTTTCTTTCTGCGAATAATTCCTCTTTTTACTGATGTTTTGTTTGTGGACTTGCAAACACACTGACTAGACATATTTCTTACCAGAGAATGTGGACTCATTAATTCTTGGAGTATTGGTAAAACACAGAATAAGAGAACATTTTCTAGCAAACTGTTCTCTACCTCTGTCCCATCGTCACCTCTCACCTCTGTGTCCTCATTACCGGTTCTGGGATGTTGGGAAATATTCACATAATAATAAGTCATTGACTGCACACTACATTAGACTTTTTCTCGCACTGTTCTAAGTTAGGAATTGTTGTTATTCCAATTTTATAGATGAGGAATCAGAATCTAGGAGAGGTTAAAGCCTGGCGTGGTTATGCTGCTGTCATATGTTAGAGCAGAGGGTGGACGCTGTCTGTATCTCCCAGGCCCCTCGTCTTTACACTCTGTATATGCAGCCCCCATGAGCGCAAGTTCACAAGCACGGCCAGAACTACAAGTGCGCTTGAGTCTTTTTCTGCTTCCTGGGTGAAATGTAGACCAAAAACCAAAGAAAACACACACACATAGAGCAGTATCCAGATATAATTTTCAGCATATATATTTTATGAAACATTTCCCAGTTACTAAATTATCTGCCACATAGCTCTATCATAGCTGTATCATTTAATATTTCTTTAGATATGGAATTGGCAGCAATTTTCAGAGCTGGAAAAGACCTTAATACTCATCAAGGCCAACCTTTTAATTTTACAGAGCAGAAAATTCAACCTGATTAGGCAGATTTTCTGAGGATCAAACAAATTATTACCAACAGATCTTGGTCAAGAAAGGGAGCCCTGTCCCCGATGGATATACTCCTAGTTTTATTTATCATTGAACAACATACTGGGTGCTTTATGCGCCATGCTTGGAAGAGATACTGCAGAAGTGAGGAAAGAAATGTTAGGTGACCCAGATTCCAGTTAAAAAAAAAGAAAATATATATATATTTTATGAGTGTGTGTTCCTTAAAGCTGTATAGGGAAGCATCTTAAAGACTAGCAGGAGAAAAGAATGCTAAAACTTGCTAGGCCCATCATTTGCCTCCCTCAAATACCCCTGGGGATGGGCTTCACAATGAACTTTAGAAGTTGTTACCTTCTCATGGTCATATGCGGTGAAGCAAAAGTTTTCAACCCTGGCTCCATGTTAGAATCACTTGGAAGGCTCTAAAAAGAAAACAAAAACAATAAATAAAAAGCAAAAACCCAGTTTTTATTCCCCACCTTCAGAGATTCTGATTAATTGGTCTGGGGGGTATTTTTTCAAAGCTCTCCAGGGTTGAGAATCCCTGCAGTAGAGAAGCACGGGCTTTGGTGTCAGAGTATCTAGATCCCATTCTGGATTTCATCGCCTCTGTGCTTCAGGAGCACAGGCAAGCTGTTTAGCAAAGTTACCTCCACTAAAAATGCAGATACCACCAAATACCAAGAGGTCTGTAGGCTACACACACATGGCCAGGCAGTGAAAGAAACGCCTTCCTGCCCACACAGGTGTGGAGAGCAGAAGACCTCAGCTGTTCATGGGAGGGAGCCGTCTTCTTTGTGTTCCTGGGAAACAGAAATCTGTGAGATCAGAGTGCCTAGTTGTCCCTTTCACCCCTGCCCTTGGAGGTCTGTCTCCTGCCTTTCTCACATCTCACCTCTGTCAGCTTTGCTTTTTATTGTCCTTTAATACCAGTACTTTTATGTCTCCTCCTATCACGTTTTCTACATCTTTTCATATAGGAAATATGCTAACCACTCCTAGTTCTCCCGTCTACCGCCATCGCTCCGTTGCTATGGAAGGAGACCTCTGATGGGGTCAGCTAGATGTACATGGAGGATACATCTTCATCCTTTTGGGGCTGTTCATTCTTTTAGATCTCTGGGCATTTCATGATATAAGATAGACCTGGATGACTGTATCAGGATTTTTTTTAATTGCTGAGTTACAAGTCACCATGAACTTCATGGCTTAAAACAGCCCACATTTACTATCTCATATTTTGTACATCAGGATTCCAGGAAGAGCTAAACTGGGTCTTTTGCTCAGTCTCCAAAGGTTGAGATTAAGATACCATCTGGGCTATATCCTCATCTGGACATTCAACTAGGGAAGAATCCGCTTCCACACTCATTCAGATGGTTGGAAGAATTCACTTACTTACAGCTGCAGGACTGAGACCATCAGCTTCTTACTGGCTGTCGGCTGGAAACCTTTTATCTTAGAAGTCACTGCAGTTCCCTGCCACGTGGCCGTCTCCCAAGGTATTTCAGAGCATGGCTGTTTGACTCTTAAGAGCCAGCAGGAGAAGATTTCTCCAGCCCTGGGAGGAGTCTTATATAATGCAATACGATCATGGGAATGATATCGCATCACCTTTGCCATAGACTATTTGTTAGAAACAACGCAAAGGTTTTACCTGCACCCAACGGGAGGGGATTCTATAAGGCATGTCACCTTGGGGCATTTCCAACACAGTTGCTCACATCTTAGGGGAAGTCTGTTAGAAGGTTCCTGGAGGATGAAGATGAGGTCCAGAGAAAAGGAAGAGGGCCGGGTGTATATTTTTATTGTCAGGGAGAAAGACTCTCATATTGGGGATGTTAAATATTCAAGGTCAAACACAGAGTATTGGATCCATAGGAAGGAGTGAGGGAGTGGGCCATATGGCCAGCCTCTGGGATAAGCCTTCGATTGAGGATGGGAGGTCCCGTGTCTCCTTTGTGGTCCCATCAAGATGGAGGCCACATGGGGCTTTAGGGCCAAGCCAACAGGAACCAGCAGATGTGGCAGATGGTGGAGCCAGAGTCTGGGGTCATGGACAACATCTACAGGGTATTTCACACTGCAGTGCCTTTATCATTGCTCTTCTGTTTACCCTGGATTTGTTCCATCTACTTTTCTTACTGCTAAATGTATTCATGTTTCAACATTAAGCTCAAATACTACGACCTAACTCCTGTGTTAGGTCATCTTCCTCTGGCTAACATAGAACCTGCATCTGCCTTCTTCCCAGCATTATGGCTTACAAAAATGCTATTCACACAGCTGACCCATCATGTCCTACTTGAGGTCAAGGAGGATGGTCTTCTCTTTCTCTCGTATTTAGCCTGTCACAGAATAAATGTCCTTTAATTCTGACATGTATCTATATAATTCTATATCTTATAGAAATGAGATAATATTTAAAAGTGAACATACCTGGAAAACACATTATTTTCTTCCTCTTCTATGTTTTAACATAATGAAAATGCTTAGTACGTTTATTAACACAAGGTTTTATTCACTTTGGGGAGAGGTTTGTACTTTTGGAATCAACTACTTAATGACAACAGAAACTTTCAGGCTTAATGCTTCTTTTCACCCTGAGGTTTCTATCATAA
Source organism: Balaenoptera borealis (assembly GCF_965194805.1). NCBI lineage: Eukaryota > Metazoa > Chordata > Mammalia > Artiodactyla > Balaenopteridae > Balaenoptera > Balaenoptera borealis. The sequence continues at coordinate 83,216,939 of NC_138871.1, read as the reverse complement.
TTTTTAGCTGTTTGCTGATCAATCTGAGTGAGTTTAATCTACTTTTGAGCACTCTTGCCTTTCAGCAAATTTTGTTTTGAGTTGGCATGAGCTGTCACTGAAATCGGTGTCCCTCTGGATATACCCTCAGGAATCTTAAGAGAATGGGGATGTGGAGAGGCTTTGGGAACATTTGGTGTTTTATAGATGCCAGTAATGGGATTCTGGAGTCCTGGGTTGGGCACATAGTGTTTCTCTCCAGCTAGAGTTCTCAGTACATTATTTTACCAACTGTTCATCACACTGACGGAGTTATTTAGCCTAAGCTTCGGTTTCCTCAACTGAAAAAAAAAAACATGGAAATGACAGTACTTTACGGGATTTATGTTAGCTGATTTTTTTTTTCTTTCTCTCTCTTTTGAGAATTTCATATTAAGCCCAAGGAACATGTAAAACAAAAATAGATTTCTGTTTTGTAGGCCTTTCTGCTGATAGCTAATGAAACCACTTACTCAGCATGCTTTCTATTAATCTTCCCAGAAAAATAGGAAACTAAAGAGGCCTGAGAAGTATTTTAATTCAGAATGTACTCCCAAATATGTAACTCACAGAACAATAATAGATTTATTGAGATTTTAAACGATAGAGGTAGAGGGTGAATCTTGAGGAAAGGGATGTAGTTTCAAGACTTAATCATAGCGCACTTTTCAAAAACAAGAGTTATATGATATTTAATTTTTAGACATGGTTTCTGTAATCTGCTGCCTCACTTTTCTGAGGCCAGTAGAGGTGAAGTAACTTTTCCAACATCACACAGCTCACCAAAGATGCACTTCACTTCAATATAATCTTTCTACTTCAGATGCTTATTTACTTTTCATTAAGTTTATTTTAGAAGTGATTTCCAATAATTTATAACAAAGACTGGGGTGGGAGGATGCAATCAGCTTTGTAAAGATCCTTCTTACCCTGGACATTATGAAAGCCCACTTAAAGTATAAGAAGAGTGATACTGTCAGGTGTGTGTGTTAGAAAGTCCCTTCTGGTAAGTGTGAGAATGGTGGGGAGAAATGAGCTAGAATGGAGGAAAGAGATCCAGCCGGAACATCAGATAAAGGACAGTCACGTGGGTGCTCCAATAGCAGGCCTCCAAGTTCTCCTCTATCCTCTTCCCCACCATTTGGGCAGCTCTGGATGTGTTTTGGCTATTTTCCTTGCATGTGAATAATAACACTTTCCTTTCTCATATTGAAGACTTTCTCTTACTCTTCATGTGACTTCTCTTCTGCTTAACGCTTTACAAAACATCACCAATTGCAAGAGGCTCTCTGAGAGTGACTTAAAATGCTCCTGAGAGTTCTACAGTAAAAGTCCCTCTGCCCCAGTTTCCTAAATGCCTTAAGCAAACTATATAGCATTAATTAAGGAGCCTGTGCACGAGTCTCAGTATAAACAACAAATTGCGTAAAAGTGAGTATTTCCTCCCAAACACACAATTATATTGTTGATCATAGGAAGGTTTTGCAGAGTCTACTCATCAGCCCTAATTCCACAAAACACACTGAGATGGGTAGAAATATACTGGATTGTCCTGCGTTTTAAATTAAGGTCCTGCCACCAGGATGTTGTACCCGCACCCCCCAACCCACCCAATTTGTCCCATGAGGTCCTGACTATATGGTACAAGAAAAAGAGAATGCTATGTGGAATTGGCTTGTGCTGTGCGTATCTTCACTTTTATCACTCTCTATCTTTAAGCAATTTATTTAACCTGTCCAGCCTGTGGAGAGCTGGGCAGAGAGCGGAAGCTCAGCAAAGGGTAAGTCCCTTCCACAGTTTAGCTCACAGGCTTTTCTAAGGGGACGATACACATGTTGATGAGACAGCCGACTCCCTCCCTCGTCCCACCCTATCTCCCCCATTCACTGCAAAAGGGCAGCTGTAAGCCAAGTCCTTTTCTGAGTGAGGGACCTACAGACCTTGATAAGCCGATAGATGATGCCAGAGACAGACTTCCTTGCCTACGTAGAAAAAGCAAACCAAGGGCAACAGGCAGTAAAGAAACTAGTTGACATAGCTTTGAAATTAACCCACATGGCCACCTACAGAAATGAACTGCTTCTCCAACACCCACTATTTCCTACTTTCTCTGGATCAGTGGCTTTGATCCGGAAATCCCAGGTGCCTGAGTGAGGGGCAAAGCTATGAAAATTCAAGCAAAATGACATTTTCCAAGAAGAGTTGGATTAGCAGAAGGGAAAATGCTGCCAAGCTGAAAACCTTTCGGGATGGAGGAGCGATAAACGGCATAAGCAACATCATACCTTAAACATGATTTTATTCACACTGAAATGACGCTAACCTTTGTGTGAAAGGAAACTTGGGCTCCGTAGTCAACATTTTCCTACGTCTAATGCTAATGTTCCTCTACCCAGCTGCAAAATCCATCTGCACCATTCTAATGCTTTTTCTCTCCTTCCTGCTCTGGTTATTTTTCCAGGCACACTTCTTAACTGTCAGAACTTAATATTATTTTACAGCCCTGAGCCAAACCTTGGTAGCTTGAGGAATAGCTCAGTGGCAGACACAAGTGTGAGCTGACCCCTTTTAACACAGATGTGCTCATGAGATAAAGGAAAAAGAAATCCGGGACTCTGCTATTGTTGTGGAAAATGTTTTATCCTTATCTGAACTCAGTTTGTGACCTTGGGGTCTTCTCAAGAAGTTCCCTTTGCTGAGTCACCCTCTCAAGGATGTCCTGAGGGTGATTAACTCAGAGCACCTGACACAGGGGACTACAGAAGAAAAAAAAAAAAGATCCATGAAGGCAAGGGGTTTTCTCTATGTTCTGTAGTCTTTATAACAATGTTATAGGGTTAGTATCATTAATCCCATTTTACAGATGGGGAAACGAGGGCTCAGCAAGTTTGATTTACCCAGCGTCACAGAGCTAATAATTAAGAAGTAAGAATTTGCGTCTAGATTTACTTACCTTCAACATCACAACGACAGTAGCTACCATTTATTGAGTATTGAACTTGTCCCAAACACTTGAAGGATTTTATATATTTTATCCTAGTTATTCCTTATAATTCTATCATTATACCTATTTTAAGACTGAAAAAAAGTGGGGCTTAGAGAGGTTTTGTTACTTGCTCATCTAGGTCAAGAGCAGAACTTTATGTGATGGAAAAAAAGTGTAAGGCAAGTGAGAGTTAAATGTTCATATTACACATGCACCAGGTGTTAGGATCGTGTACGCTTCAATTACTATGTGTGATCTTGAAGAGTTTCATGATAAGAGCCTAATAATATGGATGTAATTGAGGAGTAATTTTAAGCACTTTTAGATCACCAGGCAATCCGTCTGCCCACAAAAGATTGTAGCGTGGGACTAATAGACCCTTTACACTCATGAAACAATTCATATCCAAGTCAGATGAATTTTCCTCTTTGTAATTGTCACTCCTGTTCACTCACTCACTGAATTTCAAGGAATGAGTGTACAAAAGCTGCTGAGCAGAGGAATAGTTACTCCAGGGGGAGGTGGATTTAGTTTGGGTAAATTTGAATTCAGCTCCCATTTATTGACACTGCGAATTCATTCAATTACTGCATGGTGTGTATCGTGCTTGAATGTTTCAAAGACAATTATCTTATTTAATATTCACCACCATTTGTGATAGGCATTATTCTCCACCTTTTTCAATAAAGAAACTAAAGCCCAGTGAGATACAGGCCGTAAAATGATGCAGCGACAGAACAAGAATTTGAACTTAGGACTCTGATTCTACACAATTTGCTTTTACTACGACACCGTGATGTAAACTCAGGACTTTCTAATTCTGATATTTCAGTCCTAAAATAGTTGATTGAGTGTTTGTATGTGCCCAGACCCGTGTTGGTTCCACCTCAGTCTATACGGGTGGAAGCTCTGTTCCCCTAATTCCTCCCAGGTCCTTAAATGCATATAGTTATCTGGCTTGCTTCACCTCCTACTTAGGCTGGAAGAAAAACAGCATTTTTTTTTTTTTTTAAATTATTTATTTATTTATTTATTTTATTTATGGCTGTGTTAGGTCTTCGTTTCTGTGTGAGGGCTTTCTCTAGTTGCAGCAAGTGGGGACCACTCTTCATCGCGGTGCGCGGGCCTTTCACTGTCGCGGCCTCTCTTGTTGGGGAGCACAGGCTCCAGACGCGCAGGCTCAGTAATTGTGGCTCACAGGCTAGTTGCTCCGCGGCATGTGGGATCCTCCCAGACCAGGGCTCGAACCCGTGTCCCCTGCATTGGCAGGCAGATTCTCAACCACTGCGCCACCAGGGAAGCCCGAAAAACAGCATTTTTAAAGCCCTAATTCAGTTTTCATAGCACTCAAGTGGGGAATGAAGGGGATAAAAAGAGGGCACACAGACCTGTTTCTAAGGCTTCCAGTTGTGTCCATAAGGCAGTAGGCTGGAAGGAAATTCAGAGAGCTATTATGGTATGATTTTAACAAAAGAAACACATTTTTAAGTTCATTTCTGTTGTCTTTATACAGAAACCATCCCTGAGGTTCCTGCAGACCCATTTGTGATAGAAGCCATTTGGGATTGCCTCATCACAGGCATCTACCTTCCCTCCGGTGTATTTTTATCATCTCTCTGCAATGTCTGTAGAACCTGAACTGCAGATTCATTAAGCAGAGACAGGGTCTGCTCTTAGTCAACAGAAAACATCTGTCATGTTGTCAGTACTCATTATGTCTTCCATAAAGTATTATACTCAGAGTATTTTAGTTTTAAAATATACTCCCATTCTCTTTTTCAGCAGGCAAGCCTGAGCAGATGTTTTCTCCATTGGTTTATAGATATTGTTGATTTCCATTATCTGCCTTGGATAAAACTGGCTTTTCAATAACTACCATTTACAAACTAATTGATTACAGATGAACGCAAGGCAAACATTTTACTGATTCAAGAGCTGTTGGCATTTTATTTGATATAACTTTTAAAAGAGAATCATTTTAGGAGTACTCACTATGTATCAGAACCTTTTTATTTCCCTCTAGGCTATGACCAGAGAGACAGTTTCCCCTACAATGGTTATGGGAAGTTGAACCATACGAAAATGGTTAGAAATTGTCTAATATCAGCAATTTCACATGGTTCAATCTAGTAACACATGTGGAACATAGCAGGTTAACAGATACTTGTTGGATGGATGAATAGATGGAAGACAGACATCTAGATGTGAATTTAGCCAACTAAAATTTATAAAAGGGGTGAGACTGTGAACCTGGTAGCAGAAAATCACTCCTCTTCATTTCTGTGTCCAGAGGGCATAAAGACAAATCAATATACTTTTGTCGCATTCCCTAGTTCATTCGTTGACCCTTTTGGTAATTATCTAGCATCTGCTATGTGAAAGCACGGTGCCGGTTGGGCAGGTGGAGACAGCCCACTGTCAAATGTAGAGACAGAGTACTTAGCCAATGCCGATGGTACAGAGAGGAAGTAGGTGCCCTGGTGGAGTTACGTACAAATGGCAGGAACACTCAGAGGACAAGCTCCTAAAACCGCCTTGTGTGGAAGCGACACCTGAGCTGAGTCCTTGAGAGACGAGTTCGGAGGTTTCAGGAAATGAAGACGCTCCAGAAAGAAGAACAGCATCTACAAAAGCCTGGAGGTGCCACTTTCCAGTGACAGAAAGGTGAGTTGAGGTTAAGAAGGAGGCGGATCCAGGCCAGGAGAGCCACTTTACCTTGTACTATACCTTGAAAGAAATGGAGAGACACTGAGAGGTCTGGAACAGGGCAGTAGCTTAATCAGCTTTATGTATTAGAACAGATCATCTAAAAATTGATTTGAGAATACATTTCTCGATTTCAAAGAAAAAAAAAAGAATGGGAGTTTTGCTGGACTTTAATCAAATGTGTAGATAATTTTGGTTTAAGTGTGGTGATTTCTTTACACCTTTACTATATTGAGTCTTTATGCACATTATCATCTCATCATTTTGGGGTGTTTTCATGTTTTCAAGTTGGTGGGAGAGTTGGTTCAAATCACCTGTTCCACCACTGCTGAAAATAGAAGTCTCATTTACCGGGGATTCAGACTTGAATAGACATTTCTCCAAAGAAGACACGCAAATGTTCAACAAGAACATGAAAAGATGTTCAACAGCATTGTCATTAAGGAAATGCAAATTGAAACCACAATGAGGACCACTTCATACCTACTGGGATAGTTATTTTAAAAAAAAGAAAAAACCCAAATGGAAAATAAGTGTTGACAAGGATGTGGAGAAATAGGAATGCTTGTAACGTGCTGGGGAAAAGTAAAATGGTACAGTGTAGCCACTGTGGAAAACAGTTTAGTGGTTCCTCAAAAATTTAAACAAGGAATTACTGTATGAACCAGCAATTCTACCACTAGATACATACTCAAAAGAATTGGAAACGGGTACTCAAATAAATACTTTTTTTAGGAATGTGCATAGCAGCATTATTCACAATAGTGAAAAGGTGGACGCCACCCAAATGTCCATCAGTGGGTGAATGGATAAACAAATGGCGGTCTACACATACAATTACTCAGCCCTGAAAAAGAATGAAGTGCTGATACATGCTATAACTTGGATGAAATTCGGAAACGTTACACTAAGTGAAAGAAGCCAGACACAAAATGTCATGTATTGTGTGATTTCTTTTATGTGAAATATCCAGAATAGGTAAATTCACAGAGATAGAAAGCAGATTGATGGTTTCCAGGGTAGGGGATGGGGAACAGAGAACGAATGCTTAATGGGTATGGGGTGTCCTTCTCGGGTGATCAAAAAGTTTTGAAACCAAAGGCAAGTGGTGGTTTTACAATGTTGTGAATACACCAAATGCCACTGAATTGTACAGTTTCAGATAATTATATGTTATGTGAATTTCATTTCAATTAAAAAAGTGTATACATCGACACTGCAATAGAACTTACAAGGCAGTTATTAGAATTCTTTAAAGACTTCAGAATCTCCGGTTTTGAAAACAGTAGCAACATAGCCGAGCAAATATCCACAGGCCTAGAAATAGAAACTAACTTTAATAATTATTATATTTGATGTAAAAGAACACTATTGTTATAGTATGCTTCAGATGAACTAAGTATTGATAAGCAAGACAATTTTAAAACTGATTTTCATTATAATTAGAGATATAGTGATACAATGCATGGACAGATGTTTTAAGTCATATACAAATCATCAAGCCATTTTCAGTTTCTTGAATGACCCCCATAAGCTGTAGGAAATGTCAGAGGAAACATCCAAAAGCCATTGTATGACCTTATATTTTAAATTAAATTCATTTTAAAAAGCCCAACAGAATTGTGCTTTATTATAACAAGATTGCACTAGAAAAATGTCTTTGAGATACATCAAAAGAGCTGTCAAGGGAGAGCCCTTACATTGTTTGCTAAGCTTACCAGATAACACAGTTTGCCCAGAGCTGAGAAGTTTCCCAGGGTGCAGGACTAAACCTGAATGGTCTTGGGCAAACTTGGATGAGTTGGTGGTCATCCTCTTGTTTACTCTCCCATTTTATAAAGTCATTGAAATGACCAACAATACTTTTTTTTAAATAAATAATCTCTCCATATAGAAGTAATACTCCTATACTTTTTAAACTTAAATATCTCATCTCATATTTTTATTTGACAACTTTATTGAGATATCTTTGATATATAAAAATTATATATACTTAAGGTATTGAACTTGATGTTTTGAAATAAGTATACATTATGAAAAGATCACTACAAACTAAATAAATTATCCATCACCTCCACATAGTTACCATTGTGTGTATGTGTGTGTGTGTGTGTGTGTGTGTGTGTGTGTGTGTGTGTGTGTAGATGTAATTTAGGATCTGGCCTCTTAGCAAATTTCAAGTATGCAGTACAATGATGTGAACTATCATCCCATGGTATGCATTAAGTCTCCAGAATTTATTCACTTTGCAAAACTGCAACTTTGCACCCTTTGACCAGTGTCTCTTCATTTCCTCTTTCCCCACACTGCCCCTGGCAACTGCCATTCTCCTCTCTGCTTCTCTGAGTTTGGCTACTTTGGATTCCATGTACAAGTGAAATCATACAGTATTTGTCTTTCTGTGTTTGAATTATTTCACTTTGCATAAGGTCCTCTAGATTCATCCATGTTGTTGCAAATGACAAGATTTTCTTCTTTTTAAGGCTGAATAACATTCCATTGTGTGTGTATATATTTATATATCACATATATATACACATCACATATATATACACATCATATATATGCATCATATATATATATATTTAATATTTTCTTCCTTCAGTCATCTATCGATGGCCATTTAGGTTGTTGCCATAGCTTGGCTACTGTGAATAATGCTGCAGTAAATATGGGAATGCAGATATCCCTTTGAGATACTGACTTTATTTCTTTTGGATATATTCTCAGAAGTAGGATTGCTAGATCATATGGTGGCTCTATTTTTAATTTTTTGAAGAACTGCCATACTGTTTTCCATAATTGTTGTACCAATTTACATTCCCACCAAAAGTTTTTTTTTCTCCACATCCTTGTCAACATTTGTTATCTTCTGTCTTTTTGATAATTGCCATCCTAACACATGAGGTGATAACTCATTGTGTTTTTGGTTTGCATTTTTCTGATGATTAGTGAAAACTGACTGCATGAAGAGTTAAATCTCTTTAGAAAAATTGTGTAAGAATCATTAGCTCTAGATGTACTATAATTTATATTTTGAAATAACTTATCAGTATTGTCACAACCTATAAAATCCTTTTAATAGCTCTAGTAACTGTTGCATCAGCAGAAAGATCCTTCTGAAATATAAAAACTTTCAAGCAATGTCTGTGATTTTGCCTTTGCCAAGAGTGACTGATGACACTTTCATTGATATAGATTGTAAATAAAGTAACTAAAAGTGTAAATTTTGATGATCTAAGAAATGAATTTTCAGAAAAGCAAGACATAAAACTGTTTTGGTCAATGAAGACATCACATGAATAAAGTATTATGTATTGTCTTTTATAAAATTGTGACACTAAAATATTATTTTTTGAAGTTTGTAAGTTTATGTCATTAGTCATGTATCACTATTATGTTTATTATGGCTTATAAGTAATAAAATATTTTTAAAGGAAAAGTTTTATATTTTAGTACCTTCACCTGTTCTTCTTCCATCCTGCTTTTTGTACTACAGACCCTGAGATAGCATTTTGCACTGGGTACCACAGATTATGTATTTGACCCTGGATGTGATGCCTGGATTATGGCTTTTACCACCTCCTTCAGGAGACCCAGGCTTCCAGATAATAATTTTTTTTTTTCCCTGAGAAAGAAGGATAAGGAGGAATTCCTACCTTCTCTGACTCAGGCTCCTTGCTTCCAAAAGACCAACCAGAAATCTTTCAACAAATGGTATTTGCCTAGGATTACTTGGGCAGATATCTGCACATCAGGCTGACAATCCGAAATGCTTAAGACACAGTCTTAAAAAAAATTAAATCATATCAATACTTAAGACATAGTCTTTAGTTAAATCATATCAATAGCTAACTGCCAAACTTGTTCTGGACTTTATCTGTATTCAATTCTTGGGCCAAAGGGAGGGAGAGGGATTTTGTGGCAACCAATCCTTTATATAGCAAGCATTCTTTACAGTTTTTCTTTACTATATATTATCTCATTTCCTCTTCACAACAACCATATGAAGGCATTACATTAATTTTAAGTTAGGAAACTGATGCTCCGAGAAGTCAAATTGGACTCTTGACTCAGTCGAGCGATTTTTCTGATGCCAGTGGATATGTATGTGCATATCAACCCAAAAGGAGCAGAATTTTCCCTTTAGATCACTTGCCAAAAGCACGAAAAACACTTTAATATATTTGCTCTTTGCCCTTTAAGGAAATAGGTCTTTTGGAACCAAGGCTACTTATTTTAGTTTTCAGAACCCAGAATGAAAGGAAGCAAGTTCCCTATGATAAAGATCTTTCCTAAGATGCTCCCTCTTTAGCATTTAACCTCACCTTCCAGCATTTCCTGTTGCTCATCTGCTGTGTTTCTCTGCCACTTAAGGAAGGTACTTTTTTCTATATCTCCCTTTCTTCACTTTTGCTATTTATTCTCCATCTGTAAACCATCTAAAAGTTTGTATCTACAGCCCATATTAGGCTTTCTTTCATTTATGACATGATTCAGGTTTCTAGCCAATTTCAGTGTCATTCCTCATAGAAAAATAAACAAACAGCTCAGAGTCACTCTGCAGAGGGTCTGGAAGGTGTCCAGCTCACAGAGACCAATCTTGAACAAGTCCTTCCAGGTTGGCAAGGCAAGCGCTGACTCCTTTGTGCCCTCATAGTACTGACAGAGGAGTCATTGGAGAACCTAGGAAACCACTACCTACCTGGAGGAGGATTTGTCTCTGGCAAACCACCAGCTTAAGCTTGACATTATAGCACAACAACAAAGACCATAGGTGGTCCTGGATTAGGCAACCTTAGGTTTGAGCCTTGACCTTGGGACAGTCGTATCACTTTTCTGAGCTTTTGTTTCCTCCTCTACAAAAGGGAGGTAAGAATAGCATCTACCTAGTGGAAGGTTATTGTGAAGATTAAATGAAGAAATGATTACACGAGATAATGTCTGGCTTAAGTATACACTGCTGATAAATATTACTATTTGTGAAGCAATCCTATAACAATCAAATCGATCTCCTTTTCTCTTTCAAATCAACTGATCTGACTGTACTTTTATTTCTGACACTCAGGAGATAAAGCTCACCAAGTCTGGGTAAGATAATTAATGAATTAAACCATAGAGCGGGTTCTGTTGGAGAAGAAGTGGGCAAGACGCCCTACTCATGTGGCTGCAGAGAGGGGTACCATGCTCATCTGAAGGAAGTGAGCCCATCTCAAGCTTCCAAGACACACACTCTTCTCTTTTCCCATCTGTGTTGGCAGTACCCCCAACAAATGCCTCAAGAACGTAGGTTTTCCTTGCTCTCCCCCATCAAACTATTGTTGGCAGACATCTCAATGGGCAACCCTGGGACATTGAAATGGCTGAAGATGTTTAAAGGGTGGTTCCCTCTCTGGTTCCCTGCATTTGAACTGAGCCATAGACAACGGACTTGCTGTCTTGTTGATGTCAGCCTTCGGAGGATGCCGACGCTGGGGGAAGGAAGGGCTTACTGCAACACCCTCCTTGCATCAGAGCATATATATTCGTTTGTAGGTTAATGTTGCCTAGGCAGAATTCATATCAGTAGCGAACAAGATTTGGGGACGATGACGATTAGTCACGGGTATTTGTCTAGTGCTTGATGAATTCAGCATAATATCTGAATGCATTTTATTTGGTTTTCCCAACATCCATGTGGGCAGACAGAGTATCTCAGTGCAAGAGCAGGGGCACAAGACTTGTCTGCGGAAGTCCAGGTTACCATCTCAGCTCTATCATTCCCTTTCTGTGTAAGCTTAGAAAAATGGCTTACCTCATTAAATCTCAGTGTCTAACCTGGACAATGGAGAATAAAAATAATGCTATACTTCATAGGGCTTTTGAGGGAGGTTGATGAGACAAAGCCACTGATATTTGTTGTTCCCCCAGAAATCGGCAATTCAGGAAGTTCAAGCATAATAAAAGACAGAGGCAAAATCAGAGCATTGATCTTGGGGTCTAAGACCACGCCCTTAGACAGAGCTGAGACTCGGGCAATCACTGGGGACTGACTCTACAGCGAGATCTCAGCACTGTGCTGGAAAATTTGGGGTCTTGGTAAAACAGTTGATCAACACAAACAGTGTTTGTCTCCCGGGAGACATAGTAAAAGAAGCCATGGCTACAGACATCTGTACGCGGAGGCAAGGAAGCGGGGAGGCAAGGAAGGAGGGAGCCTGTGACGTTTCTGCAGCGAGGAGATGAAGAATCTAATGCATTTCAAGATAGTGTGAGGTCAGCTGTAATAGTGGTAAAAGAACCTGAGGCCTCGCACTAAGCTGTCCTTGAAGAACAGGCCGCTAGGCACACAGGGCTGTAAGCCATAAGAACATTTCTCTTTGGGGGAAAATTACCGAGCAGAAAAATTGCAGAATTCAGGCTCAGCACGAACGACTAAAGCAGCCTCCACAGTCTAGACTCAGACTAGTTTTCTTGCTTTATTATTTTAAAAGATATATTTTCTACCTAGAAATATTTCTATATATTTGTGTCTCAGGTAGGATTCGTTGGGAATATATTTGTGTTTTATTATTATTCTCTAATAATTTTTATATTTACGTGTTATTGCTATAAGTTTCAAGTTATTTTATAAATTCTGTTTATTTTCTGTTTTATTTCTTTCCTTCTTTTGGCTAGATTAAACATTATTTCTAGATTAGGTATTTTTTCTCATTCCATCTTTTCTACTGATTTGGAAATTAAATAGTCTACATTTTCTTATTAATTAGGCTAATTAAATTGATTGCATGTTGGATAATTCAGATAGGTCAGTCTTTGGCTTGTTTAATCCAATGACCAACTCACTTTGAATTTTTATACTCTTGATTTCTAGAACATTTATTTGGTTATTTTTCAAATCTACCTGATCATTTTTTATAAGCTCTTAATCCTTCTTTAGTTTCTTCTTTTATTTCACCACATGTAATGTAATATTAATACTGTAAATGTAAATATTTATACTCATGTGAATTTTAGTGTCTAAATTCTTTGCAGAATTTAATGCACTGTTTGCTGCTTTGGCTGACTCTCATCATGGTGTCCAGTTCCCTTGTGTGTGCATGTTTTGTCTCTGTGGTTTTAGTTTTCCCTGAAATATTATCTATTCAAATTATTTGAAGCCTGGCTTGAGTTCCCAAATTACTTCAGGAAACATCTGCTTTTACGTCTGCAGGGTACCTAAGAAGACTACCTAAAATAATCATATAAAATTCTTGGTCTGGACCTTTTTAGAATACACAGGTATTTCAGACCCCAAAGATACCTGAGGTCTAACTGATGGTTAGTAATTTCCTGGAAGTATCCCCCTTACTCCTCACAGTATCCAAAACTAAAGGTGAATAGACAGGTTTCTTTGCACTTTCTTTCTGAGGGATATTTTTCTACTCTACCTTTTTTTTTTTAAATTACAGATATAGATCTTTGTTAACCTGGCTTCATGCAGGAGTTTCCCATCCAGCTACTTTCCTTGTGCAGGCCCTAGGCATTGCTTTCTGTTCCCTTGAGCCTGGTTAAGATGGATGTGCTCTTTCTTGGAGGATCACAGATATCCCCGAGGAAGCTGATGCTTTAGTTCTTATCTCTGGATTCTGATTCCATCTGGCACTTGGTCTCTGAGTTTTTTCCTTAGTATCTTTTAAGATTATCCATTGATTTAAATTATATATATATTATATACATTATATATTGACATGTAAATACAATATTTATAATAAATATATAATAAACATTTATATATAAATAGATACAGTAAATATTTATGATATATAATTAAGCATTTTTTCCTTCTTAACCTGATTTTCTACCCTTGCTTTCTTACTGCTTTTGCAAAGTTCCTGTCTTCTTTGCTGTCTTCAACCCAAAGAAGTTTGTTATCTAGCTATAGCATTTACTTCTTTATTTCTTCATGCATTCATGTATTTAGTAAACACAGACTTTCTCCTATTTGGAATCAAAACTTGTGCTTGACATTTGTGACCCAAGGATAAGACTTGATTTTTGTTGCCAAAGAACTCACAGCGCACTGGGGGAGAAGGACTGGTAATCAGGTGGCAACCAAGAGTGTGAAAACCAAGGTAAATACTGGTTGAAAGGGAAGCATAAAGGAAGGGAACTTAACCTGGATAGGAGTGGGCAAACTTGTCCAGCCTTCTAGAAGACATGACACCTGAGATGTCTTACGAAGCAAGACGAGAAAGAGGAAAGGACTTCTCAGAAGCAGCATATGATTAGGCAAAAATTACTGACTGTTTAAACCTGTCCTGGGTGTTGTTTTCCCCTAATACTATTTTCATGCTCAAGACAAATTTTGAAATTCTTACAGCACTTTAAGGTTAAAACCTTATGTTTCTTCCTCTCTGAAATCCACCCTGGAACTCAGTAAAAATGAATATTTCCCCCATTTTGTCCTCAGTACTTCCCATCATTTGGCTCCTAACTCACTCAGGAAAACTCTCAGATCACAGTTATTTATGAATGGGTCCGCATGGTTTATGAACCTTTGAACAGCTAAGTACTCATATTACTTTCTTCTGTAACCTCATGGCCTAGAATTTTCATTTTTAGTCTCCCATATCCCTGCTTCACTAAATTAAGAAATGACAAGACCAAATGACTCTAAACGCAACGGGATGGACCTCGGTTAGAGGCACAGTAGAATTGTTTGACAGGAGAAGTTGTCACAAGTGGAACAAGTGAAAAGAAGTGGTGTGAAGTGGTAGCAGGCGGTCTGTCCTGAGATACAGTGACACAGCTGTGAACTCTTTCTCTGATTCTAACCCACAATATGATCTCAGAATTCTCACTTTGAACACAGACAGGTCAGTATAGAGGCACTGAACTGATGAGTGAGAATGTGGAGAAAGGGGCCAGGAGGACTTGTAGATTTCTGGCTTGACCATTGGCCAGATAAGGTTTCCATTCCCTGAGAGAGATCTGGTCCTCTGGTGGTGGGGCATGGCAATAATGGCTAAGACTGGTACTGTGTGTGAAGCCTACACATGGAACTGACAAGTAGGCAGCTGAATATCTAGATCTGGAATAATTGTACTCTGGTCAGGAGACATAAAAATAAGAAGGAGTAAGTTCAAATTTGCATAATCCATTTTGTTCTTGATTTAGTTGACTTCATCCATCAATTTTCATCCTTCAAGTGAAGCACTCAAAATATTTTAGTATGATTGCCTTTGGAATATATATAACAATTACTCCTAAATTCTCCCTATCATTTTTATTGTTTTTCTTTGGACAGAGGACATGAGAAAGGAAGACATGACTTTGCCTCTCCAGCATTCCCAGGCCAACATTGCTGTATCACCTTCTGTCCCCTATTGCTGTCCCCTTCTCTGAGCATCAGTCACCTTTATCTGTAAAAGGAGGGATAGGAAGAGATGAACTCTCCGGTACCATTTTCGTCTATATTCTTCTGAATCTCAATCTGGTTTGGAAGGAGAATTAGGATTGAAATTAGGAGTAGAACTTTGTCTAGAACTTCCCAGCCTTTCTTTGACTCTTTCTGTATCATTAAAAACAGAAGAGTACCTGTGCTGCCCAGCCCCAAAGCAACTGTCCTTCTGGTCCAGACCACATGATCAAAGAAAGGAATTAGCAAATAAAGAATGTAATCTAAATGTGGAATTGTAGGTTGATTTTTTTCTTACCTTATTTTTCCTTTCATGTAATAAATGAACAGCAACAAGAACAAAACCCTAATAAAGTCAAAACAAAATAATTGGAAGAATTGCATTCAGATCTTCATAGTAAAGTCTCTTTTTAATCAGAATGCTCCAGGGTCAGCAGTGTAGTGTAACAATGTAAACAGATTATTCAACTATAATAATAGAGGTATGCATTTGATCTTTGGGGAGAACTGCACTCATCTCATTTTAATGTAATCTTTTTTGTTGTTGTTTAAGTCTCTCTTCTCAAAGAAATCCTACGGCCAAGGCCTGAATCTCATTTATTATTGTACCTTCAATTCCTGATTGCTTGTCTGATGCTCAGTAGATATTTGTTGATTGAATGGTAGTCATTATCACACTGGAGTTTTTTAGCACAAAATCTATAATGCAGATGGCTTTAAAAAAAAACAGAAAAGAGACATTAGATAGTACATTTCTACTTTTTATTTACAGGGTCTTTTTTCAGAGTAAATAGCTTAAAAACTATTGTTGCATGTTGTACAGAATGGGGCTTAGGGATCAGAGCCCAATAGTATTTACAAATAGAGTCAAGATAATCTTGAAGAGAAAAGAGGGGAGTTGGTAACTCATACAAGTTCCATATTAGAGGTTTGGAGGGGGTGGAGAAATTAACTTGTTATTTACATAACCTCCATACCTTAAGAAAGGGCCATTGTAAACAGCAGGGTTGACTGTCTTCAATCAAGGAAAGAGCTAAGAGTGGGGGTAAATGATGCAAATATATGTCGTCAGTTAAGGCTGAAGTGAGATTTGAGTTACCCAAGAAAAACATGGTCTTGATCCTAAATGCAATGGAAAACCTGCTGTATTAGTCAGGGTTTCCCAGAGAAATAGAATACATATACATATATGTGAAGACCAAGAAATCCAAGATCATCCAAGATCTACACTCACAGCAAACTGAAGACTCAAGACAGCTCATGCTATAGTTTCAGGTCTGAGTCCAAAGGCCTGAGAACCAGGGATGCTGATGGTACAAGTTTCAGTTTAGGAGTCTGAATCCAAAGTCAGGAGAAGACTGATGACCCTGCTTGCGGGCAGTCTGAGAGAAGGAATTCCCCCTTCCCTTTTCTGCTCTATTCAGGCCTTGAATGGGTTGGATGAGCCCACACGTGCTGGAGAGGGTGGTTTTCTTCACTATCAATTCAAATGTTCATCTCATCCAGAAACACCCTCAGACACACTCAGAAATAATGCTTAACCAAATATTTGGGCTCCCGTGGCCCAGTCAAAGTTGACACGTAAAATTAACCATCACACTTCATTCCTCTCCTTCCTGGCTTTGTGACCTTACAAATAGAGCACGAACACCTCCATGCCTTGCTTTTCCCATTTGCTAAATGAAGATGGTCACCTTAAGCTTGCAGGAGACACAAACAGGAGTCGAGAATGTCATGGTGGATGAAATAATGATGACAGTATCTACAGATGACCTTTACTGAGCACTTTTGTGTGTTCTGAGCTCTGTGTTAAGCATTATCAACATACAGTATATTTTTCAATGTTGCTTTACAAAGGTAAGACATCCATTAATACAGTGGATATCTATCCAAACTAGTTTTTAAAGTAGTGACGTATTTTCTTCTAGTGAAGTTTTAGCCAGAAGTCCAAATTATAAAACAAATAAAAATAGAGATGCCCAGGTTGAAGTAGGGCCCAAGAACTAGTCCACCTGAGTATCAGAATCCCTCTGTCCTCTCTATGGGGCCATTCAGTATGGATTGACGACCATTAGACAAGGCGGTGATGGTTCCAAAGGCAAGAGCAAATTTCTCTAATTCTAATCTGAGAAGGGATATTGTTACATTCACTGCAAAGACCAGCAAAATCTTAGGAAAATTACTGAGTTCTCTGTTTCCGATTTTATGGAACTGTTTTAGGGCTGAAATTAGATACTAAGTAGTAATGTAAATCACACAGAAGATGCCGAGCACATAAAGAGTGATCATTAAATGTTAGCTCTTTTTATTATTACCAGTTGTTTCCGAATCTAACAGTCAGCGGTGGGGTGGTGTTTACAGTCTACACTGTGCTATATGGAAGGTCTTCCCAGATATCCGGAGTAACACAGGAATTCTGTATACACATTCTATGCTCCCAGCCTCATGGTTTCCTTGGAGAGTGGTGTCTGTATTTCTTATTCTAGCTCTTTGTTATCACATGCTTTATATCCATTTGCAAAATCTTCCATGGCAGAAACAGTTAGGCACTTCCTATTGAAATCGCCATTTCCCTATTCCGGGACACTTGCCCAGCTAGAAGAGGGTCTAACCTGACCATCCACTTCCAGGGACTCTAGGGTGATGTTTGTGATGGACTTATTTTTATCTAACAATTAAAACCAGAGATTCACTCATTTATTCATTTCCTTTTACCGAATTACAAATTAGGTCAAATAAAGGCTTAGGCCACTGGAGAGTGAAAAATAATACAAATCCTACTCTTGCAAGACTCGGGGTCTAATAAGAAAAATAAGATAGAGATGCATAGATGATCATAGTACAAGGCAGGAAGTGATCATTATCCTAAAAGTGTTTCAAATACATTCCCTTGAGTAGTCAAAGGAGGGAGTGACGGAAGGTTTTGCAGAGAAGGTGGTGATTTAAGTAGATGGTGAATTGCATCCCTGCTGAAGGAATTAGGGAGAGAATATATACAAAGAAGAGAGAGAACAGGGTTTGGCAGAAGGAGGATGTGTAAGGCTGCTGGTGGGGAATGATGCCGAAGGGCAAGATTGTAGACAGTGCGTGGAGGGCCTTGGGTGGTGTTCTGTTTGCTAAGCAAAGGGACAGCTGCAGTTGTTTGAGTGGGGGGTTACCTTAATCACAACTGTACTGGAGAAAAGAGTAATGCGTTGGCGACTTTTCGGATGGGCTGTGTCTGGGTGCCTGGGTCGGGGAGGTTGCAACAGCGGGCCCGGGGACAGGCAATGAAGTTCTGAACCGGAGCGGTGGTGATGGAGATGGAGCAGGGGACTCAAGAAATACTGGAGATGTTTAATCAGTAGATGCTGGCAACCGGCTGAGTATTGGCAACCAGGAAGAGGGAGCGTCCAGAGGTCCTCTGGATGCGATTTTATCTACCTGGACCACTGGAAGGTTGTTACATGATTCCCAGGTAGGCCTGGGCCTTCCTTTTCCTGGGGTTCTGATGGAGTGGCCACAACTGGTGTTTCAGCCTGTTGCAGGGAGCACATTTATGGCCATGATCATCTTGACACCCCCCATGATTAGCCCACCACGTAGTAAAATCTAATAAAAATTTGTGAAACGAATGAGGTCACTAGGATGCAAACTTGATAACCAAGACCAAAGCTCTGAATCCATTTGACACAATGGCTACATTCACTGGTGACAGCAGCCTGTCTCGTGCAGTCTGGCAGGATGCGCCCTGCACAACAGCAGGGAGCGATGTGCCATCACGGTGGCCAGAGAGGGCGGTGAGCACAGGAGGCTGGGGTGTATGTCACAGCGTCTGCATCTTATCAGGCTCCCAGCCCACTTCCAGCATGGAGTTGTCCTGAGGGACAGAGTGGGGTTATTAGGGGTGGCACGGCTGTGGCCCTTTTCTCCATACATGTGAACCTCAGGACAGGATGCCTGCATTCGGTCCATGTCCTGTCACAGATCTGCCGCCCCCATTTGGCAGCATTGCAGGCTTCTGTATAAGAAACTTTAAAAATATGAACAAGTTGAATCTAGTATATTTAAAAGGAAGAAGGTAGGCTCTTGGGAGCATCCTTACATCCTGAGAGATAAAATGCTGGGTTCCAGATCTAAAATGCTCTGATTATAAGATTTTAAATGATCCCTATTGAAATAATCAAACTGAGATGCTCCTGCGTTGTCTGTTCACTTAACTGAAACCTTTCATCCTTTTGGACACGATTCAGACTCCACATTTTCTGAGAAGCCTTCTGACACCCAGTCTGAGTTACATCTTCCTTCTCAAAGCATGTGACGTGCTGGGTCACCTCTGTCATAGCTTGGATTGCCTCACTCGTGCCTGTTCCGTGAGGCGCGGGTGCTGTGTCTAATGTATCACTGCATTCCCAGAGCCTGCACATAATAGGTGTGCAGTAAATATTCATCAGATGAGAAAAAAAAGGCTGCTGCTTATGTTATAATTGTTATTTTAATATATATGCAGTCAAGAACTTCCATTTATATAGCAGACTGAACAGAGCTGTAAAAAACAACGTGAAGTAAATGTAGTCATTCAAACACTTCTTTCCTGAAACATTTCAATCCTGAAAGCGGTGGGGGGAATATTTGCAATTTTCATATGTATACGAAGGAAATGCAAGGAAATTTCAAGGGTCCTCCAAGGTCAGGTGAGGTCCGAGCAGCCCAGTGATGTCTCACGGCAGAATTTCTGATGAAATCAGAACCCCAGGGTTCTGACCTAATGTTCCATAAAGTAGGCGATGCCAAAACTGGAGAACTTTGAAGGGGGATGGGTATTTTTCTTGGGGCAATATGGGGAAAACATGTTTGCCTATGACTAATTCCCCTCCTTCAAACTGTTGGTCTTATCTTTGAGGGTTCTCAAGACAAATAGATTTAAACTGTTGTCAAGTTTCGCCAGACAAAAACAAACAGACCCGAGGTCTCTTGATGTGTCTGCCCTTCCCCAGTCACCACCCCCGCCCAGCCACTGCTTGTTGCTCTGTGGTTTTGTGGTGCCGTGGGTGGTGTAGAGACAAAGGGAGTGTGCAGGGAAGGGGCGCGTACCAGGAAGAGGAGAGCATGGTCATAGTTGAGCCCGGCGCTGCCGGAGGACTGCCCGCTACTCGTGCAGTTCACTCAAGGCACCAAACCATCACTGAGCACCCACTCTGCACCCAGCCCTGTGCCAGGTACTGAGGACACAAATGCAAATAGACCTTGTCCTCACACTTGACCTTGAGAAATTACGTTCAAAATAACACACAGAGAATGAAATTGTCTTATTGCTCTGCTGCAACATCACAACATTACCAGCTAATAAAAGCCCCAGCACTGTCATCAACTGTCTGTGTGACAGTGGACATCCTTCTTCCCACTCCGGTCCTGGGTCTCCTCACCTGTAAATAGGAACTTTTTAAAAAACTTTTTATTTTATACTGGAGTGCAGTTGATTAACAACGTTGTGATAGTTTCAGATGTACAGCAAAGTGATTCAATTATACATTTTCCCATTTAGGTTGTTACATGATCTTAAGCAGAGAGAGTTCCCTGTGCTATATAGTAGGTCCTTGTTGGTTATCTGTTTTAAATATAGCAGTGTGTACATGTCAATCCCAAACTCCCTAACTATCCCTTCCCCCCCGCTTCCCCCCTGGTAGCCATATTCTTTACGAGTTGGACTTACTCTCTGGGATCCTTCTAGCTTAGCTAATTAGACTTTCAAAGAAGCTAGAAATTGTTGGATGAGACGAATTCATCTACCTGACATAAAGTGCTAGGAGTCCCTTTTGCCTTCATGTCATTATTACACAAGGAAATGAAAACGATTTAAGGATGCTTTTCATATTTTCAGTATTGGCATGGCCTTGACTCTGACGATGAGACAGTAATTTGTGGTCAGTGCCAGATGCAGCATCTCCTTCATAGACTGTGTCACAAAATCAAAACAGCTGTTTGGGACTGAAAGCAACTTTCACTGAGTGCCAGATGGGCTGATAGATGCCTTCTCCTGATCCAGCCCTCCTGGAAATACACAAGCATTTCAAATATTTGAGTGAGTAATCAAGGAGGTGAACACCCACCTTCCCCTGAAAATATTTCCGCAGTGCCCATACAGGATCTTGGTGATATTTTCCCTTTATCTTTATATATCTGAGAGTATGGCTGTATGTAGAGTATTCTGGTGACACGTGCAGACTCTGCTGCAGGCAAACAACTCACTCCCAATAAATGTGGATGTCAATTCACATCCACTGTGTCTTTCTCTCTTTTCCCAACCCTCCTGGGAGCTCTTTGAGTTGGCTGTGCTGTGTAGACATGCTTCTCTTGTGTCTTGTACTTGATTTGGGAATCACCCACCTATGGTCTGTGGGTGGTGAGGAATATTGCCACAGCCAGTGGGGGCTGGCCCAGCCTAGCTCCCCTGTTTGGGGAGAGAGCATCACAGTAAACATATGAATAAGCCCACAGGTACCCTGTTGTGTCTGCTGTGAGAAACCTGAAGTCTGGAGAGACACTCCTTTCTTCCCTCCTATCTAGGCTTGATGGTGTAGACTAGTCCTATCCAGAGGCAGGGGATGAATAAGATGATCCCTTAGAAAATAGAAAAGTGGCTAATAAACACATTGAAGGTAAATCTTACCTTCAGATTAATAAGAACAAAAATACAACCAAAAATAAGAAAGGTTTTTCACGTGGGCATAATAGCAGAAAATTATATTTGAGTCAGAGCAGAGATTTTGCAGTGCTGGTGGGAACATACATTAGAAAAATCTGAATATAAATAATTTAGCTAGTATGTATCAAGAGCCTTAGAAGTTTTAGAAATAATTCCTTTCTAATGATTAAATGTTCACAAATGATTCTTTCACCCTTCGTGTAATCTATGTGCAAATTGCCACATCTGTTATCTTGAAAAATAAGATTTCTTCATTGGGTGGAATTCATCTTAAAATAGATTTTTTTCAAGAAGAGTATATTGTGAATGTTTTTTCTTTATCCTTATGTTTCTGAGAATATGGCTATATACAGAATTCAAGGGTCACACTCATTTTATTCAAAAGTTCATGGGCGGGCTTCCCTGGTGGCGCAGTCATTGAGAGTCTGCCTGCCAATGCAGGGGACGCGGGTTCGAGCCCTGGTCTGGGAGAATCCCACGTACCGCGGAGCGGCTGGGCCCGTGAGCCACAACTACTGAGCCTGCACGTCTGGAGCCTGTGCTCCGCAACAAGAGAGGCCGTGACAGTGAGAGGCCCGCGCACCACGATGAAGAGTGGCCACCGCTCGCAGCAACTGGAGAAAGCCCTCGCACAGAAACGAAGACCCAACACAGCCAAAAATAAATAAATAAATTTATAAAAAAAAAAAAAAAAAGTTCATGGGCAATTGTGTTATTGTTTTCTATCATCTCATGCTACTGTTGGTAAATTCTGAGTCCATCCATTTTTTTGCAGTTTTGTGGGTAAACGTCTTTGCCAGGACACTTGTCAGTATCATTCTTTTATCCCCAAGATTCAATACTATCATCAAAATATAACACAATGTGAGTCATTCTCACAAACTCTTCTTTGAACATACCACACCCTTTAGGATTTTGGATCCAGGTCTTCATTTCCAGAAATTTTTCATTTGTGTATTTGAATTTTTTGGTTTAAGACATTCTTTTTACTATATTAGCAATATTAATTATCCCAAAGTGTTGGCTCCATTGCTTATTACCCATATCTATTCTTTTTTTATTCTTTATCTTTTTCTTGTTTTATGGACTTTTTCTCATTCTATCCTCTATGTCACTGTCTTAGTTTTCTGTAGTGCCATATCAGTTCTATTTTTGATGTTTCTAATGCCCTTTTAAAACTTCTGCAATGGTATTCTATTTTTGTGTCCTTATTTTCTTTATCATTGCTGTCACCATGTATCATTCATTTCATCATCTTCTCTTTGCTCTGATCTTCTTAACATTTATATTCTCGTAATTTCCTTGAAAATAAAAAGCACTAAATCTAAAATTGGCTCCATTCCTTGAGGGGGGGGTTACATTTTTCCAGAGTACTCATAATCTGTGTCTTTCTTTTTATTTCATTTCATCTTTTGACACAATTTTTGCATTGCTTTCATATTGTTTTGCTTTCTCTCTTAATTCTCTCTGAATAGAGGCTGTTGCAGCTAGGATGGATAATAGCCAATAATGGTGTAGTTGAATCAAACATGGGCTGGAGGGTGGGATATGATGGCTTGAGTCTTTGCTCAGTTCTTCAGCTGCCTTGGAGGGAAAGAGGAGAGCTAGGACATTGGTCTTCGGCAGATGGCACTGGCTCCTTTTCCTTGATCTATAATTTTATTAAAATTTCTTCAGAGTGGGGACTGGTCATCAGTCTGAGATTGAAGGCATGTTCTGCCTTTACTCTGTTCTTCCATCTGGGCAGTCTAACTAGTCACATTCATATGAAAGGTTTATGATTCCATGGGCTTTTAGTTTGCTGCATCTTACATATGCTTAATTTTTCACCCTTCTGGACTTCTGGGGTCCACCAGTCTGTGAGCTCCTGTAGGTCAGAGATTTATCCATAGTCCTTGTACAGCATGTTTTCACCTAGCACATGTTCAGAAAAAATTTTTAAAAAATCTTTCCAGTTGAATTGACTGACAGACTCAAGGTCAAGAGCCTAAACATAAATTAATAACCACATCCAACATTCTTGGTGATTTCCATGACATAAAATTACAATGAATAAACATGGATGGTAGCAGGAAAGCAGGATTTACTGAACATTCCTATCTTCTGTGAAACAGAACTTTAATTTTTGCCATGAATTAGGGGCACAAGGATCGGGGTCAGATCACATTCATCCATTTTCCTAGGCAATAGGAAAGCCCTGGTGAAGATATTTGGCCACATTGCAAAGAGAGATCTCCCCCTTTCTTGAGATTTCATGCTGCGTCCTTACTTATGTCAATGCCTCAAGTGCCATATGTAGATATGTGTAAATGAGAGGCAGTTTAAAACAAGGAAGAATATAGCAGATTTCAAACCGTTCTTTCTATGCCATTACATACACTATAGTATTAAAACATAACAAAAAAGAAAATTAAAAAAATCTGTTCTAACAATCTGCTTCATGAATCTTGAAAAATATACCAAACAAATCACCCCAGATGAGATGCATATCTCAGTTCTCACCACCTCAACCCAATAAAGACAATCCCACGGGCCCAAGAATGGAGAAGTCAGGAGAGGTCAGCACATACATCCTCTTCCTTTAGACAGGACTGTAATGAAATCATCGTTGACCAAGGGCTGTTAATGGCTCTGGCTGACCAGAGCACAACAATCATTTCCATTATTCTCCATAGGATTTGTGAATGGCCACCTCCTTCAAGTCCTATGGCCTATAAACCAGATCACATCATGTCCAAGTGTCTGGTCAATTCTGCATGGGATGGTGCATGACCTCACAACTTCTAGAAGATAGCAACTCTAAGCTCAGCATAATGTGTCCATAATTAGGACGTCCTTTCATCCTTTTGTAAAAAAAAGAATGAAGAGCTGGGATTCTTCTGTTACCTCCAGCTTCCAATTTACAAGCTGATGGATTTGTTCACTGACCCCTGCAGGAGTCAGCTTGGAGACATGCAGGTCTAGGTTCAAATCCTGGACCCATCACTGTGTGGTCGGGTGGGTTTCCTCCATCCTGAATAATGAGGTGCATACATACCTCACCTGGTCTTTGTGAGTTCGGGGGGACTGTCCACCTAAGGTGAAATGGAGACATCATTCATTCACAGGCTTCTTTATACTTACAGGGCCTGAGAAATAAAATTGGTATTAGTCCCAGGAAACCTGTGTTCTACCACTGACAGTAACCCCACGTGATCTTGTGCATGTTAGTTCCCCTCTCTGGTTTGACTTACCTTTTAATTATATGAGATTTGATCCAAATTGATCTCAAAGACCCTTTAAACTTTAAATAAAGCAAAGTTCTACAGAGCATTCTAATATTGACACCAAGACTACTCACTGGCAGAATATTACTCAGCCATACAAAAGAATGAAATAATGCTACTTGCAGCAACATGAATGGACCTAGAGATTATCATACTGACTGAAGTAAGTCAGATAGAGAAAGAGAAATATTGTAAGATATCGCTTATATGCAGAATCTAAAAAAAAAATGATACAAATGAACTTATTTACAACACAGAAACTGACTCACAGACTTAGAGAATGAACTTATGGTTACCAGGGGGGATGGGTGGAAGGGAGGGATAGTTAGGGAGTTTGGGATTGACATGTACACACTGCCATATTTAACATGGATAACCAACAAGGACCTCTGCTCAATATCATGTAACTACCTAAATGGGAAAATAATTTGAAAAAGAATAGATACGTGTATATTATAACTGAATCACTTTGATGTACACCTGAAATGAACACAACATTGTTTATTTATTTATTTATTTATTATAAGTTTTATTTATTTATTTTTGACCGTGTTGGGTCTTTTGTTGCTGCGTGCGGGCTTTCTCTAGTCGCGGCGAGCAAGGGCCACTCTACGTTGTGGTGCGTGGGCTTCTCATTGCGGTGGCTTCTCTTGTTGCAGAGCATGGGCTCTAGGCGTGCGGGCTTCAGTAGTTGTGGCGCATGGGCTCAGTAGTTGTGGCTCGTGGGCTCTAGAGTGCAGGCTCAGTAGTTGTGGCACACGGGCTTAGTTGCTCCACGGCATGTGGGATCTTCCCGGACCAGGGCTTGAACCCGTGTGCCCTGCATTGGCAGGCAGATTCTTAACCACTGCGCCACCAGGGAAGTCCTGAACACAATGTTGGTAATCAGCTGTACTCCAATATAAAATAAAAAGTTAAAAAAAAAAAAAGACTCCCTATTGACACCTCCTTGTCTTCCCCATGTAGTCTTAGGATTCCCTTCTCTGCTTTCTTACTTAGCTCTGTAAGGCCTTATGACCATTCTAGCAGTATCATACCTCGTGCTATCTTATAATTGCCTGTTTTGCACCCCTAGACTGTGAACTCTCTATGACAGCAACTGTGCTTCATTCCCTTGACATTCCTTGTGGCTTGACAAAGGCTTAGCACATAGCAGTTGCTCATTAAATGCTTGTTGAATTATGGTGACTTATCCAATTTATTTACCGCAACATTATTGAACACATCTGTTGGCAACCATAGTCTCTCTTCTATGGGCGTTGAAAACAGAGTACTTCTTAAATATTTCTAATGGCATAATTTCAGGTAAAGGCAGCCTTCCCAGGAAACCTCAACTTTCAATTCCAGTGAAACAGGCAGAGAGATGCTTATTGGATCTATGGATAAAGACAAGAAAAATTTTAGCATCCTTATGAGGGTAGATTTTCTAATTTGAATTTCGTTCATTGAACAGCTTACGAAGTGCCAACTATTTGTCATATATAATACTACACACCGGGGGACAGATTAGAGAATAGAATGAAACAACATGCCTCAGTTTTATAGTTAACTAAGCCATTTGAACTTGGAAAACTCACTCAAATTTAATGAGCATCCTTTTCTATATCTGTTGAAGATAATAATCATCGTCTTTTATATCTTAAGAGGCTATTATGGTTATCCCATGAGATTTTGGACATGAACTTTATTGATAAACTGTAAAATGTCAGATTAAATAAAGGCAGTGATAATCTTTCTAGATGCTTCCCCTTCTCTCTTTTTTAACTTTTTTCTTTTTTTTTGGCCACATGGTTTGTGGGATCTTAGTTCCCTGACCTGGGATCAAACCCAGGACCTGGGCCCTCAGCAGTGAAAACGCAGAGTCCTAACCACTGGACCACCAGGGAATTCCTGTGCTTCTGTTTCTCTTAATTAACATTGTTTAGGTTTAATAGCTGCTCAAATACCTAATATATGCATACTTTTTTTCCCCCTGTGTTTCAGGGCAATGGGATAGTTTCAGAACATAGACCTGAGAGCAAAGTTCCATGACTTCATTTTTCTTTCATTAGTTTCTGCCTTCCCTCGGCACCCATGCTTAGTCCACTCTTAGACAAATAAAGACTATGAACTACACTGTTTGTATTTGTAATGTCTCAAATGAAAATTCTCAATTACTAACTTCTTCCCTTTGGATACATTTGACACTAATTCTTTGTGTTTTGATAACACTTGATCAGCATTTTATGTCTCTTCTGCATCTTTCTAGAGAAATATTAGTGTGAATTATTGAAAAACCTCACAGTTAGCTTCTTTTAAGGCTGGGAGAGACAGCGGAGGTGGCTTGTCCTCTCCTATCCTCGCTTTGTTGGGGAAGCCTAGTGATTGAGAGAAGACATGGCCTTATGAGGGGTCTGCAGTAGAAGGAGCTTGGCATTGGAGTCAGACAGTTCTGTGTGACTTTGAGAGAGTCACTTAACCTCTCTGATCCTGTATGTTCTTATCTCCAAGAGGAAGTTACTAATCCCTAATTACAAAACTACTGTAAGACTGGAATGCAGTGGGAACCAGTACACCTCTGTGCTCTGGGGCCAGGTACCCCAGAGAGTAAGTGCATATTTGAGGTTGGGGTCCAGAGCATCTGGGTCCCAGGCCTGCTCCGGTTCCACTACAGACCCCCACCTCTTCCTCCACTCACCCCCCACTCCCGCCCCCCTCACACCCCACCGCACACACTCCAGAAAATGCTCGGCACAGATTTACCATAACAGCCTCCCTGCTTTGTCTGCCTCAGAGGAGCTTACGGCCAGAATGGGCCTGGGAACAGTCGGATGAGGAAGCACTGTCATTTGCAAACACATTTCTTTTCCATTTAAATTTCTTGCACAGGGATTAGTTGGAGAAATACATCTCAGCTAGCTGCATGATAAGAGGCAAACGGAGTTCACCAGTCCTCAAAGTCGCACCGTGGTGAGTACAGGTTGATGTGGAAGGAGCTAGAGATGAAGGGGCCTTGACTTTTTACCGTGAATCTGATGAAATACATCTCCTGGCTGCTTCCAAACCCTCCTCCGATTCCATCTCTGAAGCCTTGGGGTCATTTCTTTTCTGAGCTGCTCTTCCCACACAGCCTTTCTGATAGCTGTAAATTCACCTTTTGTTTTTTTTCTGTGCAATTACAGGAAGCCTTTTGTGTAGAAAATTAACATGAGTCTATTTACATTCAGAGATTCTTGGGGTGGGGTAATTCAATGGCTTAGTTTAAGTGTTCCAAAACAATTCTTTCTTTGTAAAGGACACGCACTTATACAGCGTCTTTATTTCTGCTTTGGGATTCTCACTGTATCACCCTGCCTCATTGGCCAGTTTTGCTTAATTCACACTGAGGCGTGTAAGCCACCTAATCCTCCCACTCGGGCTGAGAACTCCTCAGCGCAAGTTCAGGGTCTTCAGTTAATTCCTCAAGGGGGCTGAGAGGGAAGGCAGGGGATACAGAAACATGTAACCAAACAGGGTTAGGGCCAGTATGAAGAGGTGAGTGCCATTGTGTGGGTCCGCAGCAGCCCTTTTCTTAGGTAATCCCCCCAAGGTCTGTTGTAAGGTAAAGACCGTGACCATCATTCCGTAGATGGGGAAGCAGCATGTAGGAGAAGCAGGGCTTGGTTCACCTGTACCATGAGGCCTCTCAAACTTGGAACCAGAGGTCAGGGATCACGTTTGGTTTTTTTTTCTCTGTATCTTTGGTGCCTGTTATCCCCTATGGTTAGAGATCAATAAATATCTAATCAATGAATATCCCTATTGGTAAAGATTTGCTCTATTTGGTACTATTTGCTCTTCAAGGATGAGATAAATATCCAGGAAACCAAAAAGTGATACCATTTACTGTTAAAGAGATTTAACAGCCCTGAGCGTGTGTGGTGAGGGGGATCTTTCTTCTGACCTCATTGTTTACAAGCGATGTCGAGGAGTGGAGCCGGGTTTAGGGCTGTGCTAGGAGCAGAGTTCTGGGTAGAGTGAGCGCTGTGGGTTCCCAGATTTTCTACTGGAGCACTGGTTTCTAAAGCCCAACATGAAACCAGCTCTCACTGCGCTGCCAAGGCTGGGACACGAGGGACTGAAGTCCCCTTGTTCTGAGAGGATGAGTTTTGTCAAAAGAGAATGAATAGCTCTGGCTTTGGCTCCAGCAGCTTTCTGCCTATCGAAGTGTTTTCCTTCACTCAGGCTAGGCTGAGCTGCATTTCAGAGAGGCGTAAACAAGTCTGAAATCCTCAGGGGATCTGGCACAGGAAAATGAAGTCATTTTACATTTGCGGCGTGATTCAAATTGGAATTGCACAAGTCAGAACGACAGGATGCTGGAGTTCTTTGTTTAGTCCTGTGCTTCAGGAGCCCAGTTTGCTCCAGCTTCCTGAAGGGAGGAAGTGGAGATGTATGGAATCTCCATTTGCATTATATAGTCTTCAAGTTTCTTTTCCCTAACGAAAACATCCAGTCTAAATTTTACATTCATCTCAATAAAAGGCAAAACAAGGAGCCATTGAGCCCTTGCAGTAGGACTGACTTCACCATCCGCCCCAGTGTCATGGGGAAAGGGCTTAAATTCCTTCCCCAAAGGAAACCCACACAACTCTTACTTCATCCGGCTGGGGGAGGGGGTACGGGAAACACCTATGAAATTGTCCTTGGACTCAAGGACCCCACACAGGACAGTAATAGGGCTTCTAATCGCTTTTGAATGTTCCCTGATCGGGCTGGTACCTCCTGGGTCTTTCACTTCCCTGCCTGCAGGTTTAAGCAATGGCAGCTGCCTCTCCTTTCCCTTCTCTCTTCCTGATGACGCATCTCTTCATGACATCATCCAATCTACCACATTTAACAAGCGCAACGTCCCAGTAGGGTGGGTGTTGCTCCCACTTTACAGAGAGGAACCTGAAGTGCAGAGACGATGAGTGAGTCTCTCAGGGTCGCATGGCTGGTGAGAGAGGCGCCATCTCTTGGTTTACAGATACTCTCCACGCTTTTTCCACCAAGTCATGGTATGCCTTGAAGTTTACAGTACTTTATTCTGTACCAAAGGTTAGCCCAGCTGTCTTAGTCAGCTTGGGCTATTTACAAAATACCATCGACTAGGCGACTTAAAGGACACATTTATTTCTCACAGTTCTGGAGGCTGGAAAGTCCAAGATCAAGGTGCCGGCCGACTCAAGGTGCCAGTTCTTGGTGGGACCTGCTTCCTGGCTTACAGACAACCACCTTTCTGCTGTGTGCTCACCTGGCTTTTCCTCTGTGTGTGCAGGTGGAGACAGATAAGGGGGTCCTTCTCTCTTCCTCTTCTTTTTTTTCTTTTTTTTTTGGACGTGGACCATTTTAAAAGTCTTTATTAAATTTGTTACGATATTGCTTCTGTTTTATGTTTTTGGCCGCGAGGCATATGGGATCTTAGCTCCCTGGCCAGGGATCAAACTCGCACCCCCTGCGTTGGAAGGCAAAGTCTTAACCACTGGACCGCCAGGGAAGTCCCTCTCTTCCTCTTCTAATCAGGACACTAATTCCATCATGAGGGTCCCACTCTGATGACCTAATCTAACCCCAAACACCTCCCAAAGGCTCCATCCCAAATACCTTTGCACTGGGGGTTAGGGCTTCAACATATGAATTTTGGGATGAAGAAAGCATCCAGTCCATAACATTAACCATTTCTATTTTTTACCATCCTCTGGAAATAAAGAACTTGGCCCATGTTCTTTCAGGGCTGCATTAGAAGATGTTCCTGTGGACCACCCAATGAAGTACCTGTTTCTTCACACTTGTGCAAAGCTGAAAGTTGTTACTAACCTCAGAGGTCTTTCTTGCTTGCTCAGGTGCTCTCTCCAGAAGTCTTTTGTTCTTTTGCTCCCAACCATCGGTCTCCAAGCTACCTCATCCTTCTGTCAGAATGCTGAGCAGATCTTCAGGCAAATAGGGGTCCCTGTCTACCTTGGATAAGCCAGACTAACAGAAGTGAATTTGTAGATAGGACTTTCCCTTTGCCCAGTTATAGTATCCTGAAGTTGGAATCTGCTGTTCTGAGAATTTGCATAAATGAACCTCTCCTCTAAATATCTGCTTATCCACCCAGCAGAGGGACAAGGAGAACATAATTCTGCTTTTTCCTTCTTTCAAACCCTAAGCCTTAGATATGCATTGGAGTACAAATAAACAAATTTTGGAGAGCCACAGGGCAAGGAAGGCTAACAAAAATCTGGCTTTTTGTTGTTGTTGTTGTTGTAACCTGGCCTTTTGAAGTGAAGTAGAATTGTGCTTGTGTAGCCATACAAATTGTCCCAAATGGCAGACTGTTCCAAAAGAGCCAAGATGCTTTTCTAGATATAAAGTGAGTTGGTGGCTGGCAGCACCAAGTGCCTGCTTGCGGAGCTTTCATCTGGAAGGGACAGGATGGAAAGGCTGAGCACTGATGCCCCAGCGTTGCCCCTTGGAAGCTGAAATGTCACTGGCCACAAAAAAATAGATCCCTTCGCCTTTTGCATAATCCAGGCATGTGGTTTAGAAGAGAAATAATTCATTTAAATCTCTACTGCCCCTCAATTTTATGTAAGGCAAACTCAATTCCATTTAATTGAATGTAGGTTGGCTGAGAACTTCCTTGGGGCTGGGCTGCGTTGTGGACACAGTGACAAATAAGATACGGTCTTGGCCCTCGAGGGTCTCGTGGTCTGGAAGGAGAAGCAGTCGGGTAAACGTTATGATGTACAAAGATTGGTCACATCCTGTGGTATAGCAGGATTGTCTCGGTTGACAGCGAAGAGTGTGTCAAGGCTACGGGGCAACCAGGAGAGACGTCAGCAGGTGATAATAGCTGGGACTTAAAGGATATGGATGCCTTAACCTGGCAGTGAGGGAGCAGCATGGGTAAGATGTCAGACCATGTTCCAGGCAAAGGGAACACTGGTAGCAGAGGCACAGAATGGTGAGAAAGCCCTGAGCGTTGGTGGAACAAAGTGTTGGATGTGCGAAGGCGATGGTGGGAAGGGTAGCAAGGGCCAGGATTACTGATGGGGGAGGGGGGCTATGCTTGCCCCACTCAGGGATCTGGACATTAGCCCATTGTAATGCAAAGCCACAGGATGCTTTATCAGCAAGGAAAAGACACAACCAAAATGCAGATGAGAATGATGGCTGTGGAAGCCTGGTATCAGATGGCCTGGTGGGCAAGACTTGTAGCAAGGAAACAAGGGACTCTTTGGGGAGACGATTCCAATTATCGAGGAAGAAATGATGATCCCCCACCCCCCGCCCCACTTTTGAAGAGTGCAGGTGGGGAGTGGGGAGAGACTGGGTCTGAGGAATAAAAAAGGCAGGATTGCCAGTTACCGACTGGATGTCAGATGCCGGGTAAGGAAGGAGTGCTGGAGAGCAAGTGAACCCAAGTCAACACGTAAAGACGGATGCTCTGAAAACCCCCGGGCTTCTCTGACGACTGTGATTGTTCCTTTGCGGTGGCTGTCACTGCCGTCCTTGGACACCTGCGTCAGATTCTCTGCTCTTAACGTCTGAATCTCTCCCTCTGTTTTTGCAAACAGATCCCCCGGTACCAAGCAAATCAGAGCCTGCATGGTACTTTTCCTCTGACTTCAGACAAGTCATAAATTTTGGAGTTCTTCCACAGTGAACTTTCACATCCTGCACAGAACGCTCTGGCCCTCAGACTCAGCCTTACACCATTTGGTGAGACCTTTGGTGAATATTCAAGGTCTGGGCTTATGACACAATATTTTTTCCTGGTCTGTTCATTCTTGGCACAGTTTGGGACTAGCATATTGGAATGGGCGTTTCCACCCTGCTCAGTCACATGGTCACCCTCTGACACTGAAGCAAATCAGACCATCCATCCCCTGGATCACATTCCTAGAGTCTATGTGGGCGAAAATAGACTCAAGTGCATCCCTGAGAATACACGCAAATCATAAAGCTCACATACATTCAAATTGCTTTTTAGAAACAAAGACCGTGAAAACCGAAGCTATAAAAGTATGTGAATCATCAACCCAGACATCTTCCCCCCAGGCATGCATGACCCCCTGTTCCTTCCCGGATGCTCTTCCTTCACAAATTATGGAGGCTGCTGACATCCTTCTGGGGAAAGGATTATCTGATTCCACAGGCAGTTAAGAATAACATGTAAATGTCATTTAGCTGAGCGATTTCTACATGGATCAAAAGACACACTCGAGTTACTAACAATGATAGCCAAACCCTTTATTTCAATAAAATCACAGCAAACCCGCAAAACTCTCCCAACTGAGTTAGCACCAGTGTGGTGTGGGAGTCATTCAGACATTCCTTCCAGGTTAGTAGACTATTTGCAATTCAGCTTTTTTTTTTTTCTTCTTCTTCTTCTTCTTTTTTTTTTTACTGATGCGCATGTTATATAACCACCACCAGCCACAGGGGAAGCTAGAATCCAAGGCTTCTCAAAATTTTCCACTGAGTATTCAAAGCCAACAGAAGAGAGTGAATGAGCTCTCCCTTGCTTTATGGTGACATGGCTAAAACTGCCCTTCCCGGTAGATATCAGAATGAGAGATGCTATAACATAGGGGTTAAATTTATGGGCTCTGGAGGTTGGTGCTCTTGTGTTTGGATCCTGATATCTTTAGGAGCTGTGTGGCTTGGGCAGCTTCTTTTGCCTCTGTCAGTTATCATTCTTGCCTGCTTCACTGATTTTATCTTCCTCATAGGGTTGCTCTGGGTTAATGTATATTAAGCTCTTAGCACAGTTCCTGTGTATAAGGGCTCAATACATGTAAGCTATCATTTAAAAACAAAATTGCAAGTTTCATGTTTCATTTAAATTCAGGCAATGTTGTATTTTCCTCTAGAGCTGTCTCTATTTTTTTAAGAAAAGAATGTTTCCCCCCAAATTTCCAGTAGAATTGGCTTTTCCAGATGAGGTACCACGTTTGGGCTTGGCTCTGCATAAACCTTGGTATACTGCCCCAAACCCAAGAGAGTCAACACCCTGATTTGAAAAACAGTCATCCTGAAGAGAAGGCAGTGATGCTTCATTAAAACCTCCTTGAGGATTTATTGTTATTCATTTTCTGGATAACTGAGCAAAAAACCAATCCTTGTAGGTAAAATTCCCATGGAATGAATTACCTAATGTCTTGAGTTGATGGGTAAGGTCTAGGAAAAACCTGATGTCTACACCTGTTCATGGCTTTGTTGTTCCTAAAGAACTTCACTAGTAGATCTTACTTTACCCACAGGCTCCTGAACGATTTCTGGTTAGCACTATGGAAAACAAGGGCCACTGTCCAAATCTGGAGATGAAGAAGGTGACGGAGATTGTGGTGAATATAGTTTGTGACACTGAAGGAGCTCTGGCCTCTGAGTCAGGAGACCTGGGTTCTAGGCCTGGGTCTCTCTCTCATTTGCTCTGTAGTTTTACACAAGGCTTTTGTCTTCTTTGGATTGTTTCTCCATGTGTACAAAGAAGGAATGGTGACCGACCTGGATAATCTCTACCGTCTCTTCAAGCTCCAAAATTTCAACTACTTGCACACTCCCTAGTACTCCCATGGTTAACATAAGTTAACTCCTTTTCTTCCAGAAAACAGAAAGTGTAAATAAATTTTTGTAGTAGCGGTTTGCCTCCACATTAGGCATTATTTTTTTCAGTATATCACTTTGTTCACACTATTCTGAGAATTCTGTTTTGAAAAAAAAATGATCGCAAAACTATACATTATTTCATTTAAACCCCACTATCATTTATCTCAACTTTCAGATAAGAAACTGAATCTTGCTCTCTGTAAATCAGTCTAGATCTGGATCTGATCTGTCCCCCCATCACTGGTCAGGCATTTCTGACTGCTTTGCAGAAAGTCCACAACTTGACCGTGTGTGTTCACACCAGTGGTCATATCTCATGCACATGGCTTCCTAAGTGACAGACACATGGTAGATTCATGGTGGTAACTGCAGATTATTGAAATTGAAATCCATGAACTCAGAAGCCTCTGAAACATTTCAATGTAATACCAATTCTAAATACAAACTTAACTTTCGTTTGCTTTCAAGGAACAATGTCATTTTGATGAAGAAGTCTAAAAATAAAGAGAAATGTTATTTTTCTGAATCAGGAGGAAACCAAACAAAACACTGACCACAATCACATTGCTTCAGCACCAGCATCATTTCAACATCCTTTTGGTTTCTCTTGATTCTGGTGACTCTGTGGTGAATATGGAGAGCAAGAAGGAAGAAGAGTTTAGAATACAGCTGAGTTTAAAGCATTTGTTCTGGAAATATCAGGGCCAAGAACTTAAAATCAAATCTGAGCCCTTTGCATAGGAGATTTGGGGAAATTAACAAAAAGACTGATTCTGACTCAAGGAGAGGGAGTTTATCGAAAACTCAAAATATTTTCTTGAAATCAAATTTCTCTTGCAAGATGGCATTTGAATACATTAAGGATAAATAGCCTGCAAACATATGGATTGAATTTCCCATGAAATGTACATGAATTTCGTTATTAAGGGGGCACAAACTTCAGAAAGATAATTTGGCCTCTGTCAAAACCAGAATATTTCAGAAATCCTTCCAGAGACTTTGCCAAAACCCGGAGCCACTAGGCTAGTCGATCCAAATCAGCTTCCACTTTAGCCAGTATCCCCAGCAGCCTGGCCAAATGAAACAGGGAACTCAGCATCTTCTGAGGGGGACGTTTGCCAATTTTAACCCTGCAGACATGTTCAAGGGCTTCCAGCTGGCCCTGTGAGCCAAGAGTACAATTCGAAAATGCTGGAGTCTCTTAGCATATCTGCTTCGGGTTACTTTGATAGATGGTGAAGTGAAAGCTGCCAGGCTCCGAACAGGATCCATGCTATAAACTCTTTGCAAAAGCCCCACTTCCTTCTGCTGGGGCCAGGTTCTTCCCACCCCAGACAGTCTGTGCGAGAACAAAAAACAAGAACTATTGTCAAATTAACAGCTCTCCCCCCAAAACTATGGCAGGTGACAAGATTCTCGGCCATTGAGTTCCAGCCAAAACATGTCACTTTGTTTTTTTTCTCCTGGGGGAGGCTCTGGGAACCTGCTGTGAGTCAGAGTGAGGGGGTGGCAGCAGAGAGTAAATGTTGCTTGAGCATCTTGTCTGGTACTGATGAGAATTAGTCAATTCTTGGAAAGAGGGAAGAGTTTTCTGCCTGCTACCCACTTCCAGATTCTCCCCTTGGCGTTGGGATAAAGAATTAGCCATCTAATGTAATTCTTTTTTTTCACCTCAATACATAGATGTTTATTAAATTTCTCTCAGCGTCAGGCTCAGTGCTGGGCTCTGGAAAGAGATAAATACATTCAACTCAGCCTCTTCTCTCAGTGGACTTACAGGTTAGTGCAAAATTTCCCTGAGTGTGTTTACAGAACATTAGTCCCTGGAGATGAACCATTGAAACAGTGTACCGTGTCTAAAAGTTTTAGAAAATGTTGAATTCTCTGTCATTCTTCAGGGAAATACACAATACCAGGTCACCATATTAAAGTCTTTGAAAAGTCTTCCAGTAAGGTAACTAGCTTAACATGGCTTTCTCAAACTTTTAATGACCAATAACCACCCTCCTACTTTATCCCCCAGGATGATTTCCCACAGCAACTTTGGGAAATAACAGCCCAGTGCCAAGAGCCAAAATTACACTTTTGTGAGACAAGGATAATATTTATAGAAAATCGCAAAGTATGGAATTAGCACAGAAGAAAAAAGGTAGGGAATCGAGACCCTCTTGAGAAGATGATATTCTAAGTAACTTTTGATAGATGAATGCTATGCTCTGAATGTGTCCCCTGCAAATTTATGTGTTGCATCCTAACCCCCAAAGGTGATGGTATTAGTAGGTGGGAACTTTGGGAGGTATTTAGGTCATGAGGGTGGAACCCTCAGGAATGGGATTAGTGCCCTTATGAAAGAGGTTCCAGAGAGCGCCCAGCCCCTTCCTTCATGTGAGGACACAGTGAGAAGATGTTGACTTTGAACCAGAAAGTGGTCCCTCAGCAACCACCACCTTCGTCTTGGACTTCTCAGGCTCCAGTACTGTGAAAAATCAATTTTGGTTGGTTATAAGCCACCCAGTCTGTGGTATTTTGTTATAGCAGCCCAAACAGACTGAGATGATGAGTGAAAGTTTTCCAGGTAGAAAACATGAGAAGGGCATTTCAGGCAAAGAGAAGAGCACGTGCAAGGATGTGAAGTTTGCAGGAGCAATGCTCTCTCTCCTTTGGCATGTACGTATATATGTTAGCAGTTTGGGGAAACAGATGAGAATAACAGCAGAGATGATGCTGAAAGGGCTAGAACTGGATCTTGGGGTTCTCATATAGCACTCCATCATTTTGAGCTGTAGGTAAATATTAAAACATGAAGTTTTTTCCAAGTTCAGTTTCTTCCTGTTTAACACAATGACTTTCATGTATGGTATGGGGAACTCTTTTCTACTGCATTCATTCAGAGTCACAGAATCAAAACTTTTTTAATAATGAAGGTCTCTGAAAACAGTTAGGTATGGCTTCTGCTGTTGACGGACAGCCACCTTCAATGCGCACATTTTGACCCCTGGGACATAGGAGGCAAACTTACTAGACACATCTACTCAGGGACAAGCAGAGGGCAATGCAATGGTCTGTATTGGGAATGTTGAAGAATAAGGCAGAGTGAAGCTGAGAATCCAATGGGTAAACTAGAGATTGTCCAGGGAGGAAGGAATGAAACCGATGTGGTTTTACCATCTGAAGGAAAATTCAGTGACTGCATGCTCTATCAGGCAGAAGGAGTTCTAGAAAGAGTGGTGAACTGGAGTCAGGGGGATTGGGATCTTGTTTCAGCTTGAGCACAACTTGCTACATAATCTTGG
Organism: Balaenoptera borealis; assembly: GCF_965194805.1. NCBI lineage: Eukaryota > Metazoa > Chordata > Mammalia > Artiodactyla > Balaenopteridae > Balaenoptera > Balaenoptera borealis. Next base: position 83,179,009 of record NC_138871.1, on the reverse strand, counting down.
GGAAAATGGTTTCCTTGTAAAGTGGAGGGATTGGACTATGAAACATAAGGAACGTGTCAGCTCCAAAACACTGGCAATCTCTTACTGCTAGCTGGTGCTCAACATTAAATTATAAGCTAAAACTAGATTATATTGAAATTCAAAAGATCACAGGCAAAGGGGAATATTGGTTAGCTACAATGTGCTAGACATCATTCTACACTCTGAAATAAATTTTTCATTAACCCTCATATCAACTACATAAAGTTACTTTCATTCTCATTTTGCACATGAGTAAACTGAGGCTCAGAACAGTGGCCCCAAGTTCTCACAACTCCTAAGCGAGAGAGGTAGGGTTCAGTAGCAGGGCAGTGTGATTGTAAAACTCTTTGTTTGCATCACACTGTCCATCACCCTGAACAAAAATTTATTAAGTGCTCTGGAGTGGATTGAGTTACAGAATGGTCCGCCCTCCAGAGTCAAGAGGATGCTGTTAATGGAGCAGGGGATAAGACGGAAAATGCTGAGGCAAAGAATTTCCTAATTGGGCTTCTCAGCACAGAAGTGTGACATCATGCAGGGGTAGCTCATGGAGTCCAGCCGTTTGGGGTAAACAGGGAGCAAATACAATGGTAACCAGGTAAGCTGAGCCCACTTGCACGAATTAGCTGCCTCTTATCAGCCTCGTGCCTCTTCCACCAATGTCAGATGGGGCTAGCTTTACTTTAACATGGTCCATAAAACCCCAACCCCAGAAAACTTGACCAATTTGACTCCACTTTGAGGAATAGCCAAGAGGAGAGAAGTCAAGTGGCTAATTTCAGATTCTGTCTGAACAACTTCATGATCACACCGCAGAGCTGGCTTATCTGAGCAAACCTCTTGATGCCATGGATGATGGAGCATGTTAGTCTGCTGGGGCTGCCATAACAAATATGGCAGGCTGGATGGTTTAAACAACGGAAATGAAGTTCTCACAGTTTTGGAAGTTGGAAGTCTAAGGTCACGGTGTTGATAGGTTTGGTTTCTCTGAGGACTCTCTCCTTGGCTAGCAGACAACCATCTTCTCACCGTGTCCTCACCTGGCTTTTGCCCTATGTGAGCATCCTTGATGTCTCTTCCTCCTCTTAAAAAGACACAGGTCCTATTGGACTAGGATCCCACTCCATGACCTCATCTAATGCTTTTGGAACCAAGAAATATGATTCAACCAAACAACCTGGGCTCTTTCCACGCTGCTTTAGTCACAGAAGCCAGTTTCTCCACCGGTTCCTTTCTGTCTTCTGTTCAGGCCCTGGTTTTCCACTTTGCCTGCACACTCTAGTTTCCTGGGGAGCTTTAAAAATAATGATGCCCAGGTTCCACCACTAGAGATTTTGATTCACTTGGTAAGGGGTAATCAAATTTGAAAATGCAAAATGCAGTCTGGGTATCAAGGGTTTAAAGATTCCCCAGGAAATTCTACTGAGCAGCCAAAGTTGAGAACAATTATTCAAGTAGTTTCATGTATTGAATATTTATTCAGACTTTCAACTTAAGTTCATGAGAAACTTACTTCTAAGCTGCAGTTTGTAAATCTCACCTGATATGGGAAAGTGGGATTGTAAATGTGTTTGGATATCCTTGATTAGAAATACATACATACATATAGATAGATAGATAGATGATAGATGATAGAGAGAGAGAGAGAAAGAGAGAGAGAGCACTTCAAAATGAAATTAGCAATTTAGACCCTTACACGTAGATATTTATTCCTCCTACGAACTTTCATTGACCAATTTCTATGTGGTGCCATGTAGGCATTCCACCCAGGCCCACAGGAACGACAAAGCTGAAAAGACATTTTGTCACTGCTTAAGGGAGTTACAGTTGAATGAAGAAAGCACACATTAATGTCACCTTTATAAAAATGTGCTAATTGCCGGGGGAAGAGGAGGAACAAGATCTCTCTGATCCTAGAGAATTTCTCGAGGTAGTAAAGGGAGTGAGAGAGACATCCTAGGCAGCAGTGAGTTGCACTAAAAGCCCAGAGATGTGACAGCTGATGGGGCACTCAGGAAATGGCAAATAGTCTGATGCTGGTGAGTCAGAGTTCAAGGGAGAAGTGGCTGGAAAGGTACTTTGAGATTAGATGGTAATAGCCTTGAAAGCTAGACTAAGGAGTTGGGACTTTTTATATCAATCCTAAGGTTTTTTTAAAATTAGAGGTAACATTGTTTTAATGAAAATTATCTGAAAGCAAGCAAAGGGCAAGCATTGGAAGAAGGGAGGACAGGCTGAAAGGAAGTTTCTAGAAACAATCTAGGTAAACAATTATGACAACCTGAACTTGAGAATTGGCAATGGGGATAGAGAGGACAGAAAAGATGGGGAAATGGGCAGTTGGTGAGCCCAGGTTAGTGACAGAGCCAGTATTTGAACTAAGGTCTTGGTTTGCATTTAACACATGTGCACATACACAGACACACCCACAGACACACACACTGAGGACAGAATGTGTACTAGGCACTGTGCTGGAAGCTGGGGAAACATAGACAGCGTCTCTGACCTCACTGTGCTTGCAGTTGAGAGGGGAATGCAGAGAGAAAAGAAGCCATGATCCAGTAGAAATATGATGAAAAAGGCAGTAGAGGGCATTATGGGGACAAGTAAGGGAGAAAGGCAGTGGACCCGGACTTAGAGGGGCAGAGAAGCTTCCCAGTGGAAAGGTTGGACGTCTAAGTGGAGATCAGAGAAAGGCGTTGTAGTGAGAGGACAGAGGAACAGATGGAGAAGGAAGTTGGATTCCAAGTAGAGGGCATGGCAGCACTCTTGCCTGGTCAGTCCAAACTCACCCATTGAAAGGGCCTCCGACTGCATTGCAATGTGTTTCCTAACGTAAAGTTCCCGGTATCTGTGATCCTTTGGTGATTCCAGCTCATGAGACCTCAGTCTCCTGCTCACTGGAATCACCCACAAGGGATCGGAGAAAGTCACACTGGAAAAGATCTTTAAGGACCCCCATTTCAACCCCTCAATTTACAAAGAAGGTGAATAAAACCCTGGATAAAAAGATGATGAAGCAATCTAGAACTGGAACCCAGGTCTGTTGTTTCCCCGTCCAACGTCTTTCCTAATACGCCATGCATGCTTCTTACATCTGAGTTTAATGTCAAGGGCACTCCGTGTCCAAAACTTCTTGCCAGAGTTTTTATGTAGGTTATTTTACCAATGTGTTCACTTATAATTATTAAGTTCTTACAAACTGTAGCAAACAATCTCTGTTACCAGAATGCACAACGTCCTTTGCAGTAATTCTGTTCACCTCATTCCTTTAGGACTTACATTAATTCTCTCATCATCTTGAGTTTTATTACTCTCTTTTTCCTAAGGCACAGATGAACTCAACGGTTGAATTGCTTCATCATTCAACTAAAAGTTTCATTTCGGGAGTTCCCAGGACAGGTGCATTTCCTTAACTTCTGGAAGTATCTGCTGCAGGCATGCTTTGGGGCATACACAGGACAGCCTCATTCCCGTCATCATCCGTTTTCCATCTCAACCTAGAATCACACTCAACCAACGCTTCATTGAGCAAACTCCATGCTGGATACTTCCTAGGCATCTGACCCTCCCAAGAATTCAGTGTACTAACTATTACTATCCCCATTTCCAAGTGAGACCAGCCATCAAAATAATTTCTTTCAAATGAGGATGGTGGGACCTGACCAATGGATGTTTCCCACTCTCACATGAGTCTCCAGGAGACGAAGGTAACTGGCTGCAAGCTAAGAGGGAATCATTCTCATCTGGGCCAATTTCTTTGCTTGGGGGAGACCAGCCATCACTTAGTCCTGCCTCTGGATGTGGCACTCTGGTTCCTCTGACAACTCAGCTTCGCAAGGATGTATGAGAAAGCCCGTGGGGTCAGGGTGACTGACAGAGGGTAACTTGAGCATGGGGAGGAGGTGGGAGCACCCTGCCTGGAGTTATGACCCAGAATAATGATGTGTGAATCCTGCATGACTCAGCTTTCCAGGCAGGTAATGAGAACCTAAGGAGACAGGAGCTTATTTAAGAAAACGTGCATCATTGATGTGGCTATTTTGGGAGATGAGAGAGAGAGTTTGAAAAGGAGAAACATGTGAAAAGTATTCCAGCTGAGTGAGTGTGATAGAAAACTAAGATTTCCCTTCATAATAGAATGGTAAAAAGCAAATGTGTCCTGGTCTTTCAAGTCTCAATATTGGAAGAATGAGGTGTTGGGGGCAGATGTTGGCGGATCTTTGTTCTCTGGATGTACAGATTGTGATTTGGGGATTGAGGGATTTTGGAAGGGATTTGCTCCTGCATTTCTTTCTTGTTGCTAGGAGAAACCAGGCTTCAAGTGGGACTGGAGCTGGAGATTCCCCACAGCGGCCCTGGAACACGCTGGACCTTCCCTGTGATAAGACGCATTGCTCTTCTCTCACAGCACGGTAAGAGCAGAATCCTTTTTTTAATCAATTGCAGGAGGTCCACGTGGAACGGTGATCAGCTCGGGAGAGGATGGGGCACAGGAGCAAACAGACTCCATATGGCTCTGCTGCCTTTGAAGCAGATGTGTCAGCTGTGGGGCTGACATGTGTTCTTTCAACATCATTGAAGTCCCAAGGGACAGGAGGATGAGGCGAGTTTGAGATGAGATCTGAATGCTGCTTGCCCTGTTCTCTCCCGGGTTCTCTCCATAGCCTCCTGCCTGGGCTCGCTTCCAGGCATCTACGTCCAGCCTTGGACCTCAAGTAGAAAAGGGGCCTCCGATACCTTTGATTTTATCTTTCTCGTTTTGTTTTTCCTGAATCTCTGATCTTGATTTGCTCCCAACCCTCCTGACTTCTAATATCATCAATTGTTTATTCAGTCAACACAGATTTATGGAGATCTTTCTAGGTCTCTGGAAAGAACAGGACATGTTCAGGTGACAGAAGGAAGGTGGTGTGACTTGAGGATAAGTAGTGCTCTCAAAGGACGATCCTGGAGTGACTTGGCAGAATCATCTGAATACTTACTAAAAATACAAATGCTTGATTCTCATTATTGAATCACGGTCTCTGGTAAATTGATTGCAAAAGTGACTGTGTTTTTTTACCCTTTCCTGAGTCTATGACCTTTGCAATGTGACCTGACAGCTTTTCCTGTCAAACAGTGGGACCTCTGTCTCCACTCTTTGAATCTGGACTGGCTTTGTGACCCACTTTGGTCAACAGAATGAGGTGGAAGTGTTTTTAAGCCAATTATGAGCCTAAGACTCAAGAAAAGTCTTCTGGAACCCTGCTACCACCCTATAAACAAGAGAAGGTGAGTCTGCTAGAGAACAAGAGACCACATGGAGGAGAGCCAAGTTGTCTCTCTGGGGCCATTCTAGACTAGCCTGTGGCAAGCCAGCTCCTTAACGTGTGAGCAAGCTCAGCCAAGATCAGCAGAGCTGCTTACCTGACCCACACCTGGTGACAGACGCATCAGTAAGTCCAGAGAAGACCAGTGGCTTAAAACAATAATCATTTGAACAATAATAACTGATTATGTATTAAGCCACTAGATTAGGGTGATTTATTATACAGCAAACCAAACTGATACAGAAACCAAAAATATGGACAAGTGTTTTTGAGAGTGAAATAGGCAGAAGTTAGATCCAGTAGGATTTTGTAGTGCATGATAAGGATATAGCATTTTTATCCTAAGGGTTATGTGAAGCTATTGAAAACTTTTGAGCATGAAAGGGACCCAACTAGCTTTGTGTTGTACAAACATGAACTTGGCTACTTTGTGGAGAACGAGTGGCAGGAGAAGGGGTTTAGGATGGATCAAGGTAGATTGAATTGAACTTGTAGAAGTTTTGTTTTGTTTCACTTTTTTCTTTTAAATATATATACCCTGAGATCTGACTATGCATTAAGTAATAGGATTATGAGGAATCCTCTTTGGTCTCAAGTCTAGTAGGAGAGAGTTATTATGTATTTTGACAAGTACCAGGGAAGAGGTACACTCAGGTAGTCATGGTAACATGAAGAAGTAGCACCTAGCCCAGCCTGGGGGGAAATGAAGAACTCAGTCCAATTGGTGGTAGCTGAGGATGCCGGGAAGATGAGGAACATTATTTCCTAGGAAGAGGAAAGAGCTTAAGTGAAATTCGGTATTACCAACATATAAAGATGAGGTGGGAAGCAGAGGGAAGTATGATGAGATATGAATGCAGGGGGCAGGTCATAGAGACTTCCTTGTACCTATTGAGATTATAGATGGGCAAGTCCAAATGAGGCTAAGTGACAGAGTTTCCCAATGCCTGAGATTTGAATGGACTGGTGGTTAGAAGAAGATCAGTTGAGAAGGGTAGGACCCTGCTTTGGGAGCCCTTAGGATGATGTGTCACCATGGCCATCTGACCTGACAGATGACCTAACAGGCAGAGCTGCTTGTTACCTAGGAGGCTGATGGGCAAGACAGAGAAATCACCACTAGCCAGACAGCTCCCTTGATTTATCGATTTTGGCCGAGGCTCCTAGGCTAGCCCTCGGCTACTCCCGGCTATCTCCTGGAAGCCAGCAGTCAGTGGAGGCAGGAAGAGAACATGTTTTGCTGAGGTACCGCCTCCTCCCCAACGTGCTTGGCATCCTGTGCTGCCAGCCTCCAGCTGTCTGTCTAGATGGAGCCCAGCTTGGACCTGTGAGGTACCAAACCCTGTGATCCACGCCCACGCACTCCTGGCCAACAGGAAGATGAGCACCAAGGACAGAATCTGCACTGAAGGGGTTTGGGGTCTCCTTTTCCCGTGAGCACTCTGTTCCCCCCCGCCCCTGCATACCATGGAAGTCTCTGCTCACTGCATGGCCATGTCTCCAAATGTGCACTGAATCTGCAAGAGCCCCCCCTCTCCTGCCCCTGCTGACCGTGTCTCAGACACCAGAACAAACACCATTTCATCACATAGTCACAGGTCCCTGGGAAAGTCTCAAAGCTTCTATAAGTAGTAATCATTTTCAAAGATTGAATGCTTACATGTGCCAGAGTGGGACCCTCCTGTGATCCTCTTATCAGCCTATTCATGTCACATAGCAACTCTGTGAAAGAGACATTATTGAGTCTATTTTCAAGTGTTAATGAGGAAAACAAAGCTTTGAGGAGTGAAGAAACTCACCCAGGATCGCACAGTTACAGATGCGGAGAAGTCAGGATTTGAACCCAGAACTACTTAACTCTGCGTGGAGTACATTTCACATATTAAACTACATCGCCTCTGCTGTCCAACCTCATCATTTGTAGATGAGGACAAAAGGACCAGTTTGCTAAGATGCATGGCAGAGCCTAGGTCTCTCAACCAAGACTCTGGACTCCCATTTCCTTCTCCCTTGGGACACCCACATATTTTCTTTGGTGCATTTCCCAGGCCACCACTCCAGGCTCTCCTCAGTAAGCCTGGGAGGCATGAAGCCCTCTGGAGATCCCAGGCAGTATCTGTGGACTGCTAGCTCTGATGCTGTCAGCAGAGAGAGCACAGGCGTAGGCAGGCAGGAGGCCCTGATAGAGAGCTGCATGAGGTGTAGGGTACCACATGGAAACCCTGGACTCCTCATCCGACATTCACACTGGAAGGGCTCTGGTAGCAGTTAGGACCATAGGGTTTATTGTGATCATTTGAGTCTAACCTTTGTCTTCCTTTCCCACCTGCTCCTCAAGCGATCCCTAGCTTGAGGGCTCAGAGACATAAAAAGTTGGAAGGAAATTAGCACCTTACCCCACTCTGAACACATACACATTTCCCAACTTCTTGACTCAATAACAAAGAGAATTTTCTCCCACAATGTCAGAATATCTGGAGACAAGGAGCTAGTTCCTAGCTCCTCCCAGATCAGGAGAGTTTCTTTCCTTTTTCTGTAACTATTGACCCTGCATCTTCCCCTGGAAGTACTTGACTCAATTTAATGAGCTCACCTCTGTCACCTTCATCTTGCCCACATCACTGGGGTTCTGTGGAGTGAGAACTACACCCTGTAGAAAACACCTTTTTCTGTTCCTGAGCACCTACCGCCCAGAGTCTCAGTTGCCAGGGATCATAGAATCAAGGCGGGATCATAGAATCAAGACAGGATCAGCTACATAATTTGTGCGGCCCAATGACAAATGAAAATGTGAGGTCCTTCTTCAAAAATTACTGTGCATTTCGAGACCTGACAGTAGAGTGTTAAACCAAGCACAGAACCCATCTGAAGTTGGACACTCATGGAGCCGGCCCTCAGTGGAGCCATAGACATGGGGCAGAGATGGAGAAGAGAGGAAAGGTAAAGCTGAAAGATTTTACCTCCATCTACTGAGTAGGGTGATCACACTTACCTTGCCAGTTGTACAGCAACTATCAGTAATATACAGAGAAGTGTTAGATGTTATTTAGGGGAAGTTCCTTTCCCTGAGAAAGAATCTGATTCAAATCCCTCTTTCGGCAGAGGAGGAACTGGAAGCCCAGAGAAGAAAAATGGTTTTTCACCATTTATCCAGATAATTCATTTGTGGTGGAGCAGGGATGGGGAGAGCAGGTGTCCTGATTCTCAGTCTGGTGGTCTTTTCACTAAACCAGGCCACTTCTCCCCTCTCCAGCTGCCTTGGTTGTTTCCTGCTTGACTAACGAGGTAGGGCCTTGGTGCTCATCGGCAGATGGTTTGGGGACTGAGTCAACCATCTGTAAGACTGGCCACCACTTCCTGCCCAGCTACTGGGTCCCATGACTGGACTGCACTGAAATAAACATTATCCTTCGTCACAGGATGCTTGGGGCGAGAGGATATCTTCCTCAAATGATTTCTCACATGGTTTGCGATGAAGTCGCTTTCTCTGTGCATAGTCACTTTGTGGTCACCAGAAGGCTGCTCTGGGCATTGACAAGTGATGTACCTGGTAGTAGTGTTATTCAAAGGCTACACTGTAGACAAAGGTAGGGTCCACTGGATCCCTTTCTATTGAAATACCACTGACCATGGCTTTGTCAGTGCTTACTAATAACAATGATACAACAAAAACACCCTCCGGTATAAACTTTGGGGAACTATAAACCATTGTCCTATTACATATCATCACTCTGATACCAGAGGAAGGGCAAGGCTACTACGATTTTACTGTAATTTTTCAGAAGAGAACACTGGCTCAGAATGACCTGACTACGTGCAAAGTCACATTTGTATACATAGTAGACATGGTGGTTTCTGAGGAAGGAGATTACATTTGATTAAGTTCTTTATCTCCTGGGCCTAGGAGACAATTATGAACTAAATCAGTGATACTTTTGATCTCTAGATTTTACTCAGTCAGAACGCAATAGGCAGACTTCCCTGGTGGTGCAGTGGTTAAGAATCCGCCTGCCAATGGAAGGGACATGGGTTCGAGCCCTGGTCTGGGAAGATCCCACATGACGTGGAGCAACTAAGCACCTGTGCCACAACTACTGAAGCCAGCGCGCCTAGAGCCTGTGCTCCGCAACAAGAGAAGCCACTGCAGTGAGAAGCCCGCATACCGCAGCGAAGAGTAGCCCTTGCTCGCCACAACTAGAGAAAGCCCGTGCGCAGCAACGAAGACCCAACACAGCCAAAAATAAATAAATAAATAAATAAATAAATAAAACCCAAAAAACCCCCGCAATAGGCTAGATTGAAAACAAGATGGAATTCAGGGTCCTCTATTCCATCCTGTCTTCCCTGACACTCATTCTTGGAAACTGAAGCCTGGCAGATCTCTCTGCCACTAAGACCTTAATCCTGGTGCTGCTCTTACCAGGATCCTGGTCAGTAGGATGACCTTTGGCAAGGATGTGGGGTTTGGTCTTACGTTCCCTAGTGATCGTGTTGGAAAATTATGGTGCTAGTCTCAAAGTCATATGGATTGGTTCTCTGTGGACAATTTCACCATAGTTTATGAATACAGCTGCCATTTTTTCTCTTATGACTCTTGACTCTGTTGTTTAAGGGCCCAGATTTTACCCCAGGCTTCAGAACTGTATGTGTCACTCTCTGCTAGACTTGATTCTTGGGTGAATCTCAAGCATCTCAAACTCACAATGTCTCTGAGCGCCTCTCCCTCCACTCTAAATATGCTTTCCCTATGGATTTTCCTATCCCAGCTGATGCCAACATCTTTATGTATCTTCACTCTTTCCTCCCCTTTCTCTGAAATAATGACTAGGTTACAAAATTCTGTATGTTCTACTGACCTCCCTGCCTCCAGTTTTTCTATTTCCAACCCATCCCCCACCCTGACTCCAGAGTGATTCTTGATTATGTCTCTCCCCAGTGAATATTTTCCCTTTTATGTATTGTTTTGCCAAGCACTATTCTCATTCATAACAACCCAAAAGGTAATTATTAATACTATTTTGCAGATGGAAAACTGAGGAAAAGAGTGTTTAAGTCACTTGTCCAAAATTGTACAGCTACTAAATAAAAAAATCAAGGATCTGAACCTAGGAAGTCAACTGCAGAGTCTCTGCTCTTGACTACTACATTCTTTTTATGGGCTGAATTGTGTCACCCTAAAATTCATATGTTGAAGTCCTAGGCCCCAGTACTTCAGAATGTGACTCTACTTAGAGATAAAGCCTTTAAAGAAGTAATTAAGTTAAAATGAAACCATTAGAGTGGGCCTGAATCGAATCTGACTGGTGTCCTTATAAAAAGAGGAAACTTGCATACAGACATGAAGAAAGACCACGTGAGGACACAGCAAGAAGACAGCCGTCTGCAAGCCAAGGAGAGAGGCCATGCAAGAAACCAAACTTGGGACTTCCCTGCTGGTCCAGTGGTTAAGACTCTGCACTCCCAGTGCAGGGAGCGTGGGTTCAATCCCTAGTTGGAGAACTAAGATCTCACATGCTGCATGGTGTGGCCAAAAAATAAGTAAGTAAAATAAAGAACATGTTCCCCCTTCTAAAAAAAAAAAAAAAAAAAGAGAACTCGCTGACACCTTGATCTTAGACCTGCAGCCTCCCAAACTGTGAGAAAATAAACCTAATGCTTAAGCCACTCAGTCTGTGGTATTTTGTTATGGCAGCTCTAGCAAACTAATACAGTCATACTGCCTCTCACTGAATATGAGTAAAGACTAAATTCCTTCAACATGACAAAGCCCTTCTTCTGATTCATTACCCTCACGCCACTAAACATCTGTATTCCAGACTCCAGACACCCTGAGTACTCAGCCTTCCCCTTCTATGCATTCCCATTATTTCATGTCTTTCTTTATGGTCTCCCTCTGCTCATTCAATAACTTTAGTCCTTTATTATCTGAAAACTTGCAATCATCCTTTAAAATTTGACTTGAGTGGCATCTCTTCTCTGAAGTTTTACTAGACCCTCTGTTTGGAAGTCTATTTGGTCCCTCCTGTCTCTATTCTCCCACTAACATCTTGCATGTAAGTCTGTTCACCACTCATCACACTCCATTTCTTCAGAGACCATGAATGAACTCCCAGTGAGGGCCTTGCATGGTGCTGGGCATTGAAGATGCAGAGATAAAGGTGGTGAGTGTTTGCCCTCAAGAAGGTTATTCTCTAGTGAAGGAACCTACAATAATACATGGTGGTGTCAAGTCTAGAGATGGTCACTTAATCCAGCCTGTAGGGCATCAAAGACTTCTTGGAGGAGCTGAGGCTTTAATGACAAATATGAGTAGGAAGAAATGGAGAGGCACAGAGGCCATTCCAGAAGAACAAAGCAACATGAACAAAGCATGGGCAAACAGTGGAGTGTAATCTTAGTTCCTTCCAATGGACTATAATCTTGAGAGCAGTTATCATGTCTGATGCAATTCTAGGGCCTGCACAAAATATTTGGTAAATAAATGATTATTGAATGAACAAATGCATGAATGAATTAATGACTCAATGAAAGAATAAATGAGAAACAAAAACAAAAAAGCCTCATATATCAGTTAGAACCCTTTGGTTGTAAGCACCAGAAACCTACTCCAGCTGACATAAACTAACAGAGAGTTTATTAGAAGGCTGGGGTGGAACTCATAGGATGGGAGGGAAAGTGAAAACCAGGCTGGAAAGGCAGGAACAGGCCTCAGGACAGGACCTGCTGGACAGGGTTGCCCCTGTGGGTGCCACGGCTGGAACACTTGAACCTCCATGTCTTACCTTTTGGGTACTCTCTCTCTTCAAGTGCTAGGAAGGGAGATCTAGCATGGGCTTACCTCCTGGCTGGGCCAGATCTCTCTGTCTCTGATTTTATCCAGTGGTGAAGAAAAATTTCCCAAGTAAAAATCAGGTTTCACCACCAAAAATGTGCAATAGATTTTGAGGAATCAAGAAAAATAGATATCCACTACACAGGAGTTTTCAGACACTTCACAGCTGGCTCTTTTTCATGGGCTGAAGCATCTTTAGAAACTTTTTCATGTTCAGAGTCATGACTTGTTTTTGCTACTGCTTTCATCAGTCAACGAACCCAGTATAAAATTTAGACAAGGGGTAAAACTATCTCAGGAATTAATACATCCTCTTCTAGCACTACTCCGGTGAGGTAAGGTGCTTTCAATAACTCCCTTCTAAGTACCAGGCCAGCTTCAGCACCTGACATTAGTTGCTAATTTCCCCAGTACTACTCAAGAGCAAGTTTAAGTGTTTTTATATTCCTGGGTCTGTTTTATCTGGATTAGGGTAATATTTGTGAAGGTACTTGATTCATTATCTAGTGTTCTATAAATGGGAATTGACATTTCTTTTATATTCCCACTAGAGAACAGAGGACTTTGTTTCCCTTATTTTATCAATTTAGGGTCAAAAAATTATAAACAGTGGGTTCCACAAAGTCTGTTTATTCCCAGAGTTTAGCATAATCCTTGGCTCCCAATTTAGACTCCAGGAGACTCCATTTCTGTTGTTCTGGTCTTTGATTCTATGGCATTATACTTTTATTCTTAACTGGTCTCCTGGCTAGTATCTTGCTATAGAGAGACCTTATTTAGATACAATCCCTTTTTTGGATATATCTCAGGACAAAACTTCACTGACAAGATATAAAAAGCATAGGATTTACTAATGCCATTATTCATCACTCAGAAGGAAACTTGCATAAGGCCATAAAAGGGCTCAAAAATTTCCTTTCATTTCACAAATGAATTTGTTGAGATATTTATATACCTCCCAAGTCCTAAAACTCATATTTTGCTAAAAAATAAATTCTCACCTACAAAATACCTTGAGAAAGAATTACTGTCTTTCTCATGTAGGTGGAATTCCAGTGTGCTTTCCTTTTTATGAGGTCGTTTAGATGCTTATTTATGGAGGTCTTGATGGTGTGTCCAAGCTCCGGCCCTGACTTGCCATGGGACCACCACACACCTACAGCCCTTAGTTTCTACATCTGTAAAATGGGAACCATAATACCTACCGTGCTTTTCTGTCTTTACTTTTTGTTACTATTTTTCTGTCTTTACTTTTTGTTACTATTTTAAAAATTGTGGTAAAATACACATACATAAAATCGACCATCCTAACCATTGTGTGTGTGCAGCTCAGTGGCATTAAGTACACTCACACTGTTGTGCAGCCATCACCACCATCCATCTCCAGAACTCTTTTCGTCTTGCAAAACTGAAGCTCTGTACCCATTAAACAGTAAATCCCCCTTCCCTCTCTCCCCAGGCCCTGGCAACTACCCCTCTACTTTCTGTCTCTATGACTTTGACTACTCTAGGTCCCTCAAATAAGAGGAATTATACAGTGTTTGCCTTTTGTGACTCAATCACTTCACTAAGCATAACGTCTCAAGGTTCATCCATGCTGTAGCATGTGCCAGAACTTCCTTCCTTTTTAAGGCCAACTAATACTCCATTTGGATGCATCCATTTACATTTAAAGTAAGTAAGTACAGAGGGGGAAGGACTTATTCTTGCCATTTTGTTATTTGTTTTCTGTGTCTTATAGCTTTTTGTCTCTCATTTCTGCCCTTACTGCATTCCTTTATGTTTGGTTAATTTCTTGTAGTGACACATTTTGATTCCCTTCTCATTTCCTTTTGTCTATATTCTATACTTTCTTTGCAGTCACTATGGGGATTGTATATAACCTCCTAAAGTTACAACAATCTGTTTTAAACTGATGACAGCTTAACTTCGGTTGCATACAAAACTCTACTCCTTTACAGCCCCACCTCCTTTATGTTATTGATGTCCCAAGTTACATTTTTATATATTGTGTAACCATGAACATAGATTTATAATTATTTTTTATGCTTCTGTCTTTCAAATTCTGCAAAAGCACAAAAGTGGAGTGACAAACCTAGACTACAAGAATACTGCTTTTTATTTTTGTCCATGTATCTACCTTTGCCAGAGAGCTTTTCTCATATATTTTTATATGGCTTGGGTTTGTTTTTAATTTTTAAGATTAAGTAAAATTAAATATGTAGAATCACCTAGTTAATATCAAGTACATAAGAAGTATCTGACAAATGGTCGTAACTTTTCAGTAAATACCTTTGACTTACTGATCAATCAATTGGATGAATGACTGGATTTCCTTCTGCAAAGTGAGGCTTGTAACAGGCACAATGTATTTCAGCGAGTGGGATTTCTTTGACCACCTGATATGAATGTGGACAAAAAGAAATCAAAGTCAGTCAAAAAATGGGTAGGCCAGAGACATACCTTGACTTTTTCTCCAAAAAGTTCTATGACTCTTGATGCTAGGTTTCTGGCTTATCACGTAGGTAGGGTCACTGGGGTTAAGCTCTATTTTAGAAGATGTGACTTTAAATAGTTTTCCTTTTCCTTTCACTGCTTCAGGAAGTCTCACTCTGAGTCAATGCCAAATGGGTTTGGTTTTCAGCTTTTCCCGTAAAAGGTGGTAGAAGAGATGATTCATAAATCCCCTCCTGACCTTATTTATCTCATGCTCAAGCTGCAGCAGGTGAGCTGTTGGACTTTGAAGCATGGGATTATTACAGAGAAGTAAGTGTGGAAAGGAAAAAAGTGTGCTTATGAAAGGATTCAGGCAAAGGCATATTTCAAATCACCCATGAACCTACGCAGGCTATATAAACAGACCAAATGAAAAATGAGGACACGCATTTAAAAAATCAGAGTGTATAACATTATTATTAAGTGCAATTATGCACATGACATTCGGTGGAACCAGGGAAAATGTGTGATTGCATTTGTTGGATTCAGCTACTGCTCGATTTACAAACATCTTAGGGGGAAAAGGGGGGAAATTTTGCCTGTTACATTGAAAACAATGTGTCTTACAGTCATAGGTTTTGTGCTTTTCTTAAGGAAATCTTTATGTCATTCCTTTGCTCAAACGCATGTTGTGATGTTATATGGGAAAGAAAAATGGAACTGATGTTGAAGACCTGAGTTCTAATTCTAGCTCAGACACTAAGTACACAGCCCTAAAAAACCAGGCCGCAATGTCTTCATCTGTAAAGAGGGGTCAAATATTGGTATTGGGCTTTTTTTAAAGAATAAATGAGATACTGTATTTACAAATACCCAAGATAGTGCCATGTACACACAAGCATCAAACAAATGCTAGCTTTTGAATAAATACTGGGTTTTTCTTCCCAAGTCACTCCGATTGTTTCCTCCCCTTTAAAGATACATACTATGTATCTTATATAATTATAAAATTTCCACCTGCATTCTGGAACAATCTTCAATCAAGCAAAAAAGGTCATCTGTGATTCTGTCTGATTCTGTGAGATCACATCCCTTGTATTTTTCAGGAAATGTATTTTATTTTAATTCTAAAACAAATTTCTATTTTGTAAATGTTTATACATTTGGAAAGAGAGTTGACTTTAATCCACTTATCTGCACACAACGCTAAGATTAGGTTGTCGGTTATATAAAAGTATTTGATTATCATATTGAGAGTACTGCATATTATGACAATCCTCAAATATCTTACTAAGAAAAAGCAATTATCATTGCTTTTTCCCTTCTTCAATAAATCACTTAAAATTGATGATTATAATAATTGACAAGTCTAAATGTATGAAATGACAAAAGTTCGATGCAACTTCATAACATACATAGGTCATGATTACTCTTTCATTAAGATGCCGGAGCCTGTATATGAATTTAGTACAAATACACATGATCCCTCTACTAAAAGCAATAGGTTCTCAAGATCCATTGGAATTCATCTAATCCATTAGTATTTGGTTTTAACAGTTTAAAATGACAGGATAATTCCAAATCCTCTACTGCTTTTGATTATATTTGGACTGCTTCAATTAGATGCAGATACATCTTCTTCATTTGTCTTTATCACCTGACTTCCTCCTCACAATTTACTGAGGAAAGGAGTGCCTACGGAAAGCAATGGTGTCAGAAAATAAGAAGTTGAATGCAAATACATGATAACACTGCGACGCAGAAAGCAGTTGAACCCACTCAGCAAGTAATCAGAACTAGAAAGCATGGCCTGCAAATTCTACCAGTTTCCTGTAATTAATGTATCAATGTATTAGTCACTGGTTTCACATAGCCCTGAGTACATTCCAGAGCTAGACCACTATCATGTCACTAAAGATGGAGAGAATAAGGATAGGAGGAGAGATGAAATGGGGGAAATAGCATTAGACGAAATTTAAAGTAGCGGCCTTATTTTAGGTGGAAACAAGGTTTACTCAATCATTCACAACATTATCTCAGTTTAGAGTTCTCATACTTTGACGATGGGCTTTAACTTACTTAATCTTCATAATAAGCCTGTGATAGAGGAATCATTAGACAGAACAAGAAACCAAGTCTCAGGAGAGAGAAAAAAGAAGAAAGCCTTTGCATAAAATCACCCAAGCAGAACCTGGACTTAAAACCAGATTTTCGTGTTGCAACGTTCTGGCCAGGTTACCCCAGTTACACATTGTGACTTTAGCACTGCGCTGGGGTTTATGGAGACGCAGGATGAATAAATCACAGCCTGTGCTCTCAAGGAATTTACAGTGAGATTCAAAGATAAGTGCCAAATGTTTAATCTGGAGACATAGCTTGTGTGTGACTTCAGAATGGATGCTTAATGCCTAGGAAGAAAGGAAGTTCTGCGCCTGACCCTGTGCTGTGTGTGCCGGTGATACTGTGAGGCAGGTCGTGGCCATTTCTCAGATTCATTAATCCAGAAATTTTGTCTAAGTTGCCCATTATTATCTCAGACCAACCAAGTGGGGCAGATGAGATCCAAACACACGTCAGCTTCCAAAACCATTGCTGCTGACTGCAAACTATATGCTCTCTCACCTCACTGGGTTCTGAGTCCCTAGACTTGGGTTCGATTTCAGTCTTGATACTTACACAAGGCCAAATATCATACACATATGTGGATATAAATGAAATATTAAATATTAACAAACTGACCTGGGATCCAATCCTTATCCTGTCTGCCATTAGGTTTCATCACTTATAAAATGGGCATAATTATGCCGATTCTGTAGCATTTGGTGCTCCGAATAAATTAAATGTCACATGTCTAGTGCACATCTGGAAAACAGTGAGACTCATAAATGTTTATTTCTTTCCTTCCTTCCTGAAATCTGCACAAGTGGGGCTGCATTTGCCTTAGCACAGTCACCTTGTGCTAAGACTTGCATGCTCTAGAAAGACTGAATCATATTGCATCACTGCAGAATGGGCTTGAATTCATGGCACTGCAACTTAATTGTGTTCTAGGTGTATTAGCACAATTCTTCAATAGTTCAGCTGTGCATAAAACTATAGTAATAATAAGAGTGTGCACTATTTTAATAGCATTTGATAATCACAGTAGCAGGGAGGTCAGATGTTATTATTATTCCCATTTTACAGATGGTCAAGTCTCAAGGAAGCTAAGTAGATTGTCCCAGGTCACAAGGCATCAGTTCAGGACCCAGAGCAGCATCCTCTGATTCCAAGTTCACCATCCTTGCCAGTGTATGACACAGCACAGCACATATAACCAACCAAAAGGGACATGTGGCTATTAAGAAAAACGAAGTGAGCAAGATTTTAACCTTTGAGAAAATGATAAAGGAAAGGTTTTGTTACAGGGTAGATGTCGTCACCAAACACGACAGAA
The DNA here is from genome assembly GCF_965194805.1 of Balaenoptera borealis. Classification (NCBI taxonomy): domain Eukaryota; kingdom Metazoa; phylum Chordata; class Mammalia; order Artiodactyla; family Balaenopteridae; genus Balaenoptera; species Balaenoptera borealis. Next base: position 83,160,972 of record NC_138871.1, on the reverse strand, counting down.
TACTATTATATCTCCAAAGCTGTGGAAGATTCCCAGGCAACAAAGAGAAATCTGCTACTGCCTGGGAACAGGCGTCTGCCTGACCTCTCTTTCTGGGGATAGAAGTGTGTACTGAGGTCAGGGAGAGGACCCGCTGTCAGCAGGAAGAATCATCGTTATTTCTGTTCAGAACGAAGCAAAAACGACATCTGCCAAGGCCATTGTTCTGTCGGATGTGGTTTGAATGAACAACATGTAATAAGGATGAGTTGACAACACTTCAATGAAAATAAGAAATCCCAAGCCACAGAATGTAGAGTTTTAGAGATTTGTGGGACCTTAGGACACGAGAAAAGGACTTGAAATTCAAAGAAAATCCCAGCTTCAAGTTCATGCTGTGCCCTTTCACCACCAAAGCTCAGTATCTACAACTGTACATAGATTTGTTATAAAGATGGATGAGCCAATGCACATTCAAGCACATTGAGAAATAGGAAGTGCTTTGCAAATATGGGATGGTTTTAATTTTTATTTCTTTGATGGGAAAATAAATGATCAAGACTTGTCCAGCTATTATTATGAGAGAAATGGACATGAACTCAGTATTCTAGAGTTCACTACTCATTCCAAGACACAATATTGCCACAACAATGTAACCACCATTGTCCAAGTTCCTACGATTGGTACTGGGATAAAGAGAAAAATCAGTAAAGCTGATGCTTCCTCTGACCACTGGAAGGGCTAGGCTGGGACAGCTGTCTCTATTGCTTACTCAGCTCCTGGTACTTAGCTGTCACTTATTACCTGTGACACCAGTACATACCAGAGAGTCTGGCCTGAATAGAAGCTCTGTAAATGTAGAATGAATGGTCTCTACACTCCAAAACCTCCCACTCTAGTTAAGTACCAGATTCAAATAGGTGCTGTGGTAGAGAAAACCGTGCCTTAGAGAACCATAGAGGGAAAATTTCACCCCTGATCTACAGAAAACACGAAGTGTTAATAGCATTAGGTGAAAAACACAGGAATAGGGAAGGTGTTTAATAGAAGTACAACAAAGGATGGTGTAGCGTAGAAAGGGAATGTCTCTTTCTTGGGGACAGGACAGACTAGGGTATGCTCACATCTGTGTCCTGTGGACACCATACCAAGGGCTGAACTCAGCCTTGAGATAAGCAAGTGGCATTGCTGGAAGGAGAGGCCGCGTTTTCACCCATGCCTATGCCCAGACTCATTTTTGTGCCACTCCCAACTCCTTTGACTTTCTACAACATGCTATTGCTGTTTTACTCCTTCATTCCTTGCTACTCGCTGCTTTCTCTACATGGAATGACATTTCTCATCAGACATCTACCCTTCCCCAGCTCACACACTCAAATTCATCCTTGAAACTGTACTCACACATTCCTTGTTTGGCAATCCCTTGTTTAATCCCGCTAGAGATATTTCTTCTTTGGCCTGAATATATGTCTACTGTTATGTGTGTCCCCCAGAATCAAAACTGTTTCTTCAGATATTGGCTTTCCCTGATATACCATGAGGAAAGGGACAACGCGTTCTACCCAAATACTCCCACTGAGCATAATAGCCCAGGGCCTAATGACCTAACACAGAGTTGGTCCATAGGTGTTCATTAGAAAAATGCATTTTTAGTTTTTTAAGGAACCTCTGTACTGTTTTCCATAGTGGCTGTATCAATTTACACTCCCACCAACAGTGCATGAAGGTTCCCTTTTCTCCACACCTTCTCCGGAATTTATTGTTTGTAGATTTTTTGACGATGGCTGGTATGAGGTGATACCTCATTGTAGTTTTGATTTGCATTTCTCTAGTAATTAGTGATGTTGAGCATATTTTCATGTGTTTGTTGACCATCTATATGTCTTCTTTGGAGAAATGTCTGTTTAGGTCTTCTGCAAAGCAGAAATAGAGACACAGACGAGAACAAATGTATGGATACCAAGGAGGGGGGGGCGGGCGGAATTGGGAGACGGGGATTGTCACATATACATTATTGATACTATGTATAAAATAGATACCTAATGAGAACATATTGTATAGCGCAGGAAACTGTACTTAATGCACTGTGGTGACCTGAATGGGAAGGAAGTCCAAAAGGGAGGGGACATATGTATATGTATGGCTGATTCATTTTGCTATACAGTAGAACCTAGCACAACATTGTAAAGCAACTATACTCCAATAAAAATTAACTAAAAAAATAAAGTTCTTGTTATTTTTAAAGGAATAAAAGAAAATAGGTTATAGCTGGGAAAAAAAGAAAAAGAAGAATGCATAACAGAACTGATTGCTTGCTGCTTAAACCCTCACCTGCTGGTGATGGATACATCAGGTGGGCTGCTGTCCAAGACCCGGGCTTAGTTACGAGGCTGCAGCATTTATACAGGCTTTGAGTATAACTTAAAGATTTTAATTTAATTTTATCTAAATGAATAGTCCTGCCTCTGATTCTCCAGTTCAATAAATAGAACAATCTTTTTTACAGACAACATAGTAGGGGATTTAGTAGTGAGGGCTTTGGTAATTTCCCGCCTGTTAATGGATAAACAACAGCAGTCCTAGTATATCCTGGGCTGTGGGCACTGAATGGTAATTCTCTGGTTGCAGCTTCTGGCAATGTATTTACTCAGCTGTTAGTGGACCCAGCAGGTGGGAGTGGGCTCCCCAGCCAGCTATAAGAGAAGTACCAGGGACTCATTTATTTACTATTAAACTGTAACCACTTGGCAGGGCATCTGGTCCCACTTTCCTAGGTTATGGTTGGGTGCTCATGAGACATGGTTGTTAGGAGAGCAGCTGGAATATTTAAAATGTCAAAGAGGAAATTCAGAAGTTTGAGAATCTCTGCACAGTTTTCTTATGGGGTAGAAGGGGACGTTAGGTAGAATTAGAACACATTTGTAATCTCCGAGGTTCCCTAGATTGGATTTACCTTGAACTCACACCTGTCACAGCTCTGTTTGCTCTTGTAGGATAAGATTTCTTGATTTGGGGGTGACAGCAGGGTCTCACAAGGGATTCTGTGGGTGAAAAATGTATATAAAAACACCACATTTAAGTGGGCAGGGAGATTATCTAGTACAGTGGGGGAAGAGGACAGATCTTTGACAAGTATATGTTTTTAATCTTGATCTTGTCATTTAGTCCTATGACCTTGGGAAAATTTCTGAAATTCCATGAAGCTTAATTTTATCATATGTAAAATAGGGTGATAGTATCGACATCAGGGGGCTGTAAGGATGGGTCTGATGCTAAGTAGCCTCTTGTCTGACCTGTGGTAGTTGACAAGGGAAATACTTGAAAACATGCCAGGGGTTGATTGATTCTGCCTGGTGCCACAATAATTGAAATACTTTTTTTTCTAATCTCATCACACCTATTGATACATATCTGGTTAAAAGTTTATGTGTTTCTTGGGCAGTTCAGCTGAGTATAGAGATTATATCCCCATTTTTCTTGTCTGTACGTTCTTGTAGTGCAACTACATGATGTCCAACAATGTATAGACCAGGATGAACTGGGAAGACTACACTGGGGAGAAAAACCCACCAGTAGGAAAGCCCATTAAAAGGTGAGGGTTGATGGTGACATAAACAGGGAAAATGGCAGTTAGATGGAGACAATTTTGACTGATAGCGACAGCGACAGTTACTCTTTAGAAAATAATTTCTATGTGCTTGGAACTGTGCTAAGCACTTTTCATAGTACTTTCGTTTGACCTTTAGAAGAACTCCCTACAGAAGAAATGATCCTCCTTTATCAGATAAGGAATTTGAGATATAAGTTTCTTCTCTGAGGGTGTACAGGTAAAAAGCATCAGAGCTGAGATGTGAACTCAGGCATGTTTGTCTTCAAAGCCCTAGCTCTTAAATAGCAGTCAGTGCTTGACCTGATATAGAACATGAGCAAGAGGAAGAATTATGGAGGTTGTGAGATGCAGTTTATGAGCCAGCCTATATCCACTTAAGCCTGTTACTCCTGGTCCTTGACTTTTTGTGGGTACATCAGCCCTAGTGATGGCTAAGGTCTCTCTTGTGGTTTTAAAGTCCATCTGCTACCCACTCTCCATTGTCTAATGAGACTGAGTGTCTAGTTTCCTGAGGGAAAGGGCCACTGAGCTCGCTGAGGTTGGAGTTGTAGGAACTCAAGTACCCACATCTGATCTCCCTGGACCCATGGAGGCTTGGGTTCTGCCAGTGGTTTCCCAGAGGGGCTGAATAAGCCAAATAGGAAGAGTGAGGTGTTCTCCTTAGGGGCAAACTTCATTTCTCTTGGTAAATACATATGAGGGAATTGCTGGATCATGTGGTAAAGATGTATGTTGTCTTTCATCTAAGAAGTTTCTGCCTAACTCAAGGTCACAAAATTGATTCCTATGTAAATATTATTCTAAATGATTTATAGTTTTATGTTTTAAGTCTAGTCTATTTTGAATGAACTTTTGTATATGGTTCAAGTTATAGATTGAAGAAGTTCATTTTTTAATATGGATATCTAATTTTCCAATAACATTTGTTGTAAAGACTGTCCTTTATTTACTGAATTGTCTTTGCATGTTTTTCAAAACCTGTCAATGTACATGAGGGTCTATTTCTAGAGTCTCTACTCTGTTCTCTCTGTCTGTCTCTATATCACACTGCTTTTAAGACTCTACCTTTAAGTATGGAAACCAGATAGTGTTGATATTTCAACTTCGCTCTTCTTCAAAGTTGTTTGGCTCTTCCAGGGTATTTGCATTTCCATATGAATTTAAGAATCAGATGTCAATTTTCACAAACAAGCTTTTAAGATTGGGATTGGGATTGTATTTGTGGAGAATTTGCATCTTAACAATATATAGTCGACTGATATATGAGTAGGTATATATCTCCATTTATTTATGTGTTCTTTAATTTTTCTCAGCAATGTTTTGTTGTTTTCAGTTTACATGTCTTATATATCTTTGGCCAGGTTAATCCCTAAGTATGCTGTATTTTTTATACTATTGAAAATGGTGTTGCTTTAACTGACAATTCTACCAATTAGATTTCAGGGCAAAGGAGAAAGATGAATTTTTTAAAAATATGACTTCAAGGATTGCATCTGGGTAAGAAGACAGTATAGGAATATTTTTCACAGGAAACAAAAAGTGAACGAATTATATTTTAGATTTGTTGAAATTAGTAAAAAATCCAGGAAGGGCCTATAGGTAGGTGAAAGTTTGGGTCTAGAGTGAAAAATGGAATCTTAGGTAAAATTATAAATCTGGGAATCATTCTATTGAGGTAATGATTAAAGTTATAGATAAGATTAACAGAGCCAACTATTCCTGCAGAGACCAGGACCTGGATGGGTCCCCAGCGGAAGAATACCATCACTTAGGGAATGGAGGAATGGTTCCCATCCAATAAGAGTCAGAGACAGTCTCAGGAGGGGTGGGGAGGGGAGAGCCAGGGCATTCCAGAAACCAGGAACAAGGGTTTCAGGGAGGCATAATTAGAAAAGACGAGGAATGAAAGCAGTCATTAGAAGGTCCTTGGTGAATGGTGAAGTCTGGCGGGACTAGAAATCTCATTTCAGAGCGCTAAAAAGTGAATGGGAGGGGCTTCCCTGGTGGCGCAGTGGTTGAGAGTCTGCCTGCCAGTGCAGGGTACACGGGTTTGAGCCCTGGTCTGGGAAGATCCCACATGCCGCGGAGCAACTCGGCCTGTGAGCCACAACTACTGAGCCTGCGCGTCTGGAGCCTGTGCTCCGCAACGGGAGAGGCCGCGACAGTGAGAGGCCCGCGCACCGCGATGAAGAGTGGCTCCCGCTCGCCGCAACTAGAGAAAGCCCTCGCACAGAAACGAAGACCCAACACAGCCAAAAATTAATTAATTAATTACTTTAAAAAAATGTGAATGGGAAATTAAGCTGTAGAATCAACAAATGCAATTGACCTTTTCAAGAGGTTTGTTGGTAAAGAGAAAGAAAGGCAGAGAAGCTATCTCCTGTGCCCTCTTGGAGAAGGTTGCTTTCTGGTTTGGTTTGGCTTTGGTATGGAACAAGGAGAAGAGATATTAGTGCATGTTTGCAGGTGAGAGGAAAGCTCTGATAGAAAGTGAGAGCTGAGAGAGAGAAGGGTGGTGTGTTGTTTTTGGAGGAGATGTGGAAGGGGTGGCAGATTGACAAAGCGTTCATGGGAACGCTACTGTCTCTGCACTCTTGAGTACACGGTCTGTTAGACCTTAGCTCAGTCTCTCCCACTCCCTCGACATTGTTTTCATTATTTAAACTTTGAGGGGTTTGGACGGTGATCTCTCGTGTCCCCTCTGCTCTATGACTGTCTAGATTCTGTAACGTACAGTGTTGACCCTGTCTTTTTCTGGTTCCCATCGTACAAATGCTCCCTGATGAGCTCTGACACTGGTCCAGAGATAATTTATGCAGGTTCATTCCAGAACCCTGACCCAGTGAGCTCCTTGAGTTCCTTCTGAGTCATCTAATTCGATGGCTTTAAACATAGCATGGGTGTTTGGTGTATTTCTCCACACTGGGCATCTGTGAAAATAAGAAACCTCTTTAAAATTTGCCAGAACAGTGCAGAATTACTGAAAAGAAGATCTGATTCCTCAGCACTTCTTTTTTCCCAGTTTTAGACAATATTGTTCCCTGAGGTCATATAAGAAAAAAGGGATTATTTCAGAGTAAATGTTAAATGATCTTAATGCCCTTTGGAAGCACTGAATGTGCAGGGGGTGGAGAAGGCAAAATGAGGTTTAGTAAACGTCTACTGTTTGCCAGCTACTTGTGCTAAAAGCTTTAACTACTTTTCAGTGAATGCTTGGATAATCACAGGAAACATATTATGTTTATTGTGCAGACAAGGAAACTGAGACTCAGAGAGGTGGAGCCATTTTCCAAGTCCCCCTCCAGATAATAAATAGCAAGGCAGGTATTTGGGCTTAATGATAATCTTTCCTGACTTCTAAGTCAGAACGTTTCCCAACGCAACTCACATCCTCACCATGGCACCAGTGGCTGGATTCATACTCTAGCCGCCCCTCTTTTTAAGCTATTTTTTTAAATTGAAGTATGGTTAATTTACAATGCTTTGTTAGTTTCAGGTGTACAGCAAAGTGATTCAGATATATATATATATATTCGGATATATATATAAAAAAACTCTTTTTCAGATTCTTTTCCATTATAGGCTACTACAAGATATTGAATATAGTTCCCTGTGCTGTACATTAGGTCCTTGCTGTTTATCTATTTTATATATAATAGTGTGTATATGTTAATCTCAAACTCCTAATTTATCTTCCCTCCAACCCCGCTATCCCTTTTGGTACTGATAAGTTTGTTTTCTATGTTTGCGAGTCTATTTTTGTTTTGTAAATAAGTTCATTTGTATCATTTTTTTTAGATTCCACATGTAAGTAATAGTATATGATAATTGTCTTTCTCTGTCTGACTTAATGCACTTAATATGATAATCTCTGTATCCCTTTCTAAAAACTTTTCCAGAGATCTCCAAGAGTAAGGGGCATATAGTATGGTCTGTTACGAACTAACATACTTTTTATCTTTGCTGGTCTTCAGTTTTCTCATCTGTAAAATAGGGGATGATTTCTAACTAGATTTCTGCCCTACTTATACCCTAGTAATATTGTGAAGGTCAAATAACATGATGTATATGAAAGCTTACTGAAATCCAAGGTGCTGTATTTAAGGTATGTGTTATTAAGACTATTAGCATTTCTTACCAAGAGCTCCTCCACTTACACAGTGGGTACTTGGTAAGTCATGGCTAATTGATGGTGGAAGGGAAAGATCTCGCCTTTTTAAATGAAATGCCACATGCCTTAAGGCTGAGGAAGATAAAAAAAGTGGACCACAGCTAAGTGTAAAGGTTCTGGAGAAAATATATACAGTCAACTTCTGAACTGGAGGCTCTTCATTCTTAAAACATTAGAAGGTTTTATACTCTGTTTTCTTTATTGTTTTATCTTCTATATTTACTAAGAAGAAATATCAAAACACTATGCTAGGACTTGACACATGATATCTCATTTTACTTTTAGGATAACCCTGAGATGTATTTATTTAAAATCCCAATTTATAGATAAGATAATTGTGTCAGAAAACTAAGCTGCTCACCCAATTTTCTTAGCCGATAAGTTGTAGAGGTATAAGAATGGAACCATGTAGAATGCCCACACCCCTGTGGTTTCCCTTCTGCTGCATTACCTTTGCTTTAGCTGGAGAGAGTTTTCCTGCATTAATTGTAGTAGTGATCGTAGGAAAAAATGAGGAAGCCAAACAGATGCTTATCCATCCACCTCCCCTAGTAACTGTGGTTTTGCAGGCTGTTTTAATAAAGGCCATTTTTCTTGGGGAGGGATTGATTGAAAATATCAGAAACAATTTTTTGATACAAAATGGACCAAACACATAATGTAGAGTCAGGAACTATGGGAACCCACTAGGAAGTGAAATGAACAGTAAATATGGAATAAGAAACAGGCCCTCTGTCATTCGTCAGGAGAAAATTATTCAAAGATCATAATAAGATATGATCATAATAATATGTCATCATAATAACAATAACTCACTGCATGAGTTAGCTTGGGCTGCTGTAACACAGACTGGGTGGCTTAAACCACATACTTTTATTTCTCATAGTTCTGGAAGCTGAGAAGTCCAAGATCAAGGTGCTGACCTGCTTCCTGGCTTGCAGACTTTCTAGCTGTGTCCTCACATGGCAGAATGAGAGATCTCTCATCTCTTCCTGTTCTTATAAGGACACTAACCCCATCGTGGGGCCCCACCCTCATGACCTCATCTAACCCTAATTACCTCCAAAATGGCCCACCTCCCAGTACTATCACATGGAGGGGTTGAGTTTCAACATAGGAATTTGGGGAAGACTCAAATATTCAGCCCATAACATACACGTGGAACAAGTGAATGTAAAATACATAGAACCACATTTAAGCAGGAAAATGGGGTTATAAAACTGATATAGTGAGGAAAATAATCAACTTCCCTATGAACTTGATGGTTCTAAACCTATTCATTATTTCTAGTAATTTTTCTGTGCATTCTTATAGATTTTCTACACATATAATACCGTATGCAAATAATGACAGTTATGGCCCCTCCTCAACCCCAACCTTATACTTTTCCTTTTTTCTGTCTAATTGTGCTGGCCGGGTCTTTATTATAATACTGAATACAACTTGAGATAATGGGAAACCCTGTCTCATTCCTGATTACAGAGGGAACTCTTTACATTTTTTCATGTAATTTTTTTAAAAATTCTATTTTTTGGTTTCAAACATTATCTCAGATTAACAAAGTTTCTTTCTAACAAAACATATATTTGAATATTCAGGAATGAATTTCTAATTTTAATAAATAGGATTATTTTTATCTATTGACATGGTCATATTAATTTTCTCATTTTTTTCTGTTAATGTAATAAATTACATTGATTCACTTTTAAATGCAGTCTTGGAACAAATGCTGTTTGACAGTAAGAACCCCTGGGAAATTTTCCTTTTTATTATTCTGTAGAAAAGTTTGCCTAAGATTAGTGTTTTTTTTTTTTTTAACAAGCCATAATAGAAGAATTTATTCACAAATCACAAGTCTGGCAAAGGACTTGTATTCAGAATTGTATTCAGAATATGTAAAGCACTCTCAAAATTCAACATTAAAAAATATACCCAACTTTACAAACGAGCAAAAAATTTGAGTACACACTTTGCCAAAGAAAATATACAAATGGAAAACAACATCACTAGCCACTGGGGGAAAAAAATTAAAATTACAATGAGATAACACTACACACCTATTTGAATAGCTAAAAGCAAAAGAACCAACAATACCAAGTCTGGCAAAAACATGGAGCAACTGGAATTCTCACACACTGTTGGTGAGAATGCAAAATGGTCCAGCCACTTTGGAAGACAGTTTATTTCTTATATAAATGTACACTTGTCACATGACACAGCAGCAATCCCACTTTTAAATATTTATACAAGAGAAACAAAAATTTAAGTTCACAAAACAGCTATAAGCTAACATTTAAAAGCACTTTATTCATAATTGCTAAAATATTGGAAACCATCAAAATGGCCCTCAGTTGATAAAAACTGTTGTACACACGTTCAATGCAGTACTATTCAGCAATTAAAAGGGTCTAACTACAAATACGTGCAACAACATGAATGAATTCCAAATGCAGGATGCTAAATGAAAAAGCCAGACCCAGAGAACACACACTGGCTGATTTCAGGTACTTATGTGACATTCTGGAAAAGACAACAATCATCGGTCAGAGAACAGATTATCAATTGCCAAGGACTGGAGTGAAAGAGGGGTTGATTACAAAGAGGAAGCACGAGGAAAATTTTTTGGTTTTCTTTTTTTGGTTATGAAACTTCTGCATCTTGATTGTGGTGGTGGCCACAGGATTCCATATATAAGCAAAACTTATAGCACTATACAGAGGAAGCAAGGAAGAAAGGAAGGAGGGGGGAAGGAGGCAAGAAAGTTTGTTGTAAATTTAATAAATTTAAAAAGAAAAAAAAACTTTAAAAAGTGATTATATATTTATCTTTGCACAATAAACTGTGTGTGTGTGTGTGTGTGTGCCTAAGATTAGTATTATTTATTACAAGTTATTTTATAATTTACTGATGAGTCATCTGGGTTTGGAGTTTTCTTTGTGAGGTTTTTAATTTTGTGTATTTAATCTCTTTAAAATTTATGGGCTATTCATATTTATGTTTTCTTCCTATGTAAGAATTAGAAATTTCTTTAGGCATTTGTTTGTTTATTCTTCTAAATTGTTGAAATTTTTCAAATTACCTTCAGATATGCTATTTAAAATTCTGTAGTATCTGTAATATAGCCCACTTTTTCTTCCTAATCCTGATATTTTGTCTCCTGTTTCCTTGGTCAGTTTTTTCTGGGGTTTCTCCATTTATTAGTGTTTTGGCTTTATTATTCTCTATTGTATACCTATTTTCTTTATCATTAAACTTCTCCTCATATCTTTATTGTTTGCTTTCTTTGGGCTTAATTTGCTATTCTTTTCCTAACATCCTGAGATAGATGTTTAGAAAATACTTATTTTTCAGCTTTTGTTCTTTTCTAATATATTTATTCAAGCCTATAAATTGCTAAGCTTAGCTTTAGCTACATCTCACTAGTTTGCTATGCCATAGTTTTATTATCACGTTATTCAAAATGTTTTAATATGCATTATGGTTTCTTCTTTGACCCATGGGTTCTCACAGTATACTTCTTAATTTCTCAACATATGTGAATTTTCAAATTACTTCCTAGTGATTGCTACCTTAATTGTACTCTGGCTAAAAAATATTCTCTGAATAATTTTTGTTCTTTTAAATGTGACAAGATTTTATAGTCCAGCTATGGTCAATTTTTAAAAGTATTCCATGAGAACTAAAAGGAGTATTGCATAATAAATGGGTGACAGTACTTGGTCAAGGGTTCCAGTTCTGACTGAGGTGGGGTGAGTACACATCCGTTTTAGATCCAAAGGCAGCCTAAATCCTCCTGTGTACCGTGTACTAGATGGAATAAAATCCGTCTCTTCCTGGCTTGAGGTGACAGAAGGGGGCTTATAACTGAAAGACAGAGTAGGAAAAATTCTCTTATTTTTCTTCTCTTGGTACTAATCCCAGGCAAACCCCGGATTTATATATGGTAGAAAGAATGTTATTTTACATTTGAAGCTTATTTTAAAGCCTTTGTTGAATTCCCTCCTGCTGGAAAATTGCAGATAATAGTATTTGTTTTGTATTTTGCGAAGCTGAAATATAGGGAGTGTGGGTGACTTTGTCAATGACATACATTGCTCATAGGACCAATTTTATCCCAATTAAATTAAGCGAACGTTCACTTACAGACTGTGTGTTTTATCTGAAAATGACAGACTTCATTAATAAATCAAATTCATAGATTTCAAGGTTTTTAGTAGAAGGAAAAATTGTTTAGAAACAGAAGTTGCTAGACCTTCCAATTACAGCTCTTCTTCAGAACACTCCCTTTGCCCTGGGAATCTATTGCAATTACCACCTCTGCCAACGATCAGGCCTTAGAGGTTCACAGCTTGGCCGGAGCCACGGTAAGAACATGCGTGGAATCTAAATTCTCTGCAGCCGGCTGGGATTAGAACAACATATTCAACATAATTGTATTGAATAATGGGAAATCTGACAATTTAGCTTATAAGCCTCCTCTTCATCATTTGGGGTCCACATTCTACACAGTCCCGGCTGGGGTGTAAATCTCTAACTAGGACAGGGTGGGAGTGAGCCAGATCCATGTACATTTTCTTTCCTTTCATCCTTCTTCCCCTTGCCGAATACTTAGTGCACCCGCTTAATGGGAAACAAGGAGTCGCTGCAGTAATATGCCGTAGAAAATAGGGCACAAAGCAGAAATCATCATAAGGCAACATAATAAGCCCGTCATATATTTTAATACGCTGCATAAGATCAGTAGTCTCTTTTCTTGCAGATCTCTGTGCAACAGGCTTTGAGGGTTTTATGGTGTACTGGATTGGATAGGGTTTCCCCCCACCCCAAATTCATGTCCACCAGGAACCTCAGAATGTGGCCTTATTTGGAAATAGAGTCTTTGTAGAAACCAGGTTTTTGTTGAGATGAGGTATTTGTGGATTTGAGTGGGCCCTCATCCAATGCCTGGTGCCTTTACAAGAAGAGAAAACAGAGACACACAGAAACATAGGTAAAGCAACGTGTGATGACACAGGCAGAGATTGGAGTGATGCTGCCACAAGCCGAGGGACACCAAGATTGATGGCTGTTCACAGAAGCCAGGAGAGAGGCCTGGAAGAGAGTCTCCGTCTGAGCCCTGAAGAAGGAATTGATCCTGCTGATGCCTTGATTTTGTACTTCTAGCCTCCAGAATTGAGAGTAAATTTCTGTTGTTTTAAACTACTAAGTTTGTCATAATCTGTTACAGCAGCCCTAAAAACTAGTACAAATTGAAAAGATATTGTGGAACTAATACGGGACAAATGAAAGGCTGAAGGAACTTTGCAGAAGACAGTGTTTGATCCTACTTCAATTTATAATAAAACTGGCAAAGATTTTGTATGATCTATTACTTATGGATGTATAAATACCTAAAACACAACTATAAATATATTTATATATTTAAAGCAGACACTCATATTTTTATCTGTAGATACAGTTTTCAAAATATCAATTATTTCTGATTCTTACAATTACTCTGCAAAGCAAGCAGGTCATATGTTATTTTATTTTATTTTTTTTAAATTTATTTAGTTTTGGCTGTGTTGGGTCTTCGTTTCTGTGCAAGGGCTTTCTCTAGTTGCGGCAAGTGGGGACCACTCTTCATCGCGGTGCGCGGGCCTCTCACTATCGCAGCCTCTCTTGTTGCGGAGCACAAGCTCCAGACGCGCAGGCTCAGTAGTTGTGGCTCACGGGCCCAGTTGCTCCGCGGCATGTGGGATCTTCCCAGACCAAGGCTCGAACCTGCGTCCCCTGCATTGGCAGGCAGATTCTCAACCACTGCGCCACCAGGGAAACCCAGGTCATATGTTAGGTAGTTCATTTTATAGGCATGTCAGATGGTCCACGGGAAGACAACTTGACCAAAGATCCCTTATCGAGTTAGCGACAGAGCTGGGCTACAATCCTGATCTTCTGGCTCTCTAAATATTCTTTGAATAATGGAGTCATCAAAATAATATCTTTACTTGAAAGAGGAGGGAACTGAAGCTCAGAAGCACAAGTAACTTTACCCAAATTTGCTGAGCAAACAGCACGGACAGAACGAGGAACCAAGGCTTTCTAACCATTAGGCCTGTGTTCCCAGATATCATCTCCTGCATCCCCACTTTGCCTGTGTGTGTGTGTGTGTGTGTGTGTGTGTGTGTGTGTGTGTGTGTGTGTGTGTGAAGTGATGACATCAGGGACTCGGGTTAAAAAAAATGTTCCCTGTGACTGCTCATAAGTGAATTCTATAGCATGAAGAAAAATGAGGAGAAAATATTCTGTTGTTCTTGATTGTCCTTTGATGAAATATTCAGGATTTAATGCAAACAGTTTGGGCACCTCAGTCAACACAGAATTAGTATGGTTGAACTGAAAGTCCACCATATTTAACCTTACTTTATAGCTACTTTGTGCTATTTTACTGAAAAAGCTTTAGTTTAAATTAATCTGTCCACTAACTGAGGCGAATCAAATATCTTTGAGATGTTCAGAGACTGCTTGGAACTTAAAATCCTCAACTGGAAAGGGACCTCAAAGGTCTCCCTTGCCCACCTCACCCACCCCTGCACAGTGAAGGTCCAGTGCAGGTGCAAGCACCTCCAGGTCATGAGAGTCACCACTACCCTGAGTGTTAGAAAGCACTCTCTTATTCTGGTCCTCGTCCGCCCATTGTTTCCAAAAAGAAGCATCTAATCTCCCCTGCACATGAAATGTGGGCTTTCCCTTCTGTTCAGCTATTCAAGTTCTAACAGTCTGGTCCCTCCCTGATTAACATCAACACGTCTATTGGTTCATTGATTCATTCCACAAAAAAATGGTATTGGACACAAACTATGAGAGAAAAAGTATTCAGCATCTATGTAACGTTTATCATGAGACAGGCATGGCTCTGAGAGCTTTATAGATATTCTCTTTTAATCTTCTCAACAACCTCATGAAGTAAGTACTATTATTTGCCTGATAATACATATTTAAAGGTTAATAAGTATGCTTTCAATAAATGAGTGAGCAAATGGATAGATAAATAGATGGATATACAATAAAAATTATTTCATTATATGGGTTTCCCTAATTCTCTCTTATTACTTTTTTGATTTTAAACCCAGGGACATTATATGATACCCAGAATGGACAATGCCATCAGGAGCACACTTTGGATTCTGAAACAAATGCCTCATTCCGAACCGTCCTCAAGAGGCTGTTCCACAAGATGCTTTGAGTTGAGAGGCTCTTCTGAAATTGTTCAAATGAGTGGGCGACAGGAGACCCTGTAAAACCCAAACCACAGTGAAATGCATGATGTCTGCCTAGGGGCAGCTATATTCTATAATCAAGACAATTCTACTCTGTATGGATCCTAACCTTTTCAGATATATTCACTCTGGCTCTAATTAGCTCAAACCCCGAATTATACATGTAGCTCATTTCTTTGAGGGCTCTTCAAACTCCGTGCTGATTATGGGTTGCAATTTCTGTTGCCATGATGAGAATGACCTTCAGCATTCCCTTCAAATAATTGCACCTACTAGCATATGAACAGAGCAGGCCCTAGTGACTCCGGCTGGTACAATTCTGCTGCATATCAATATCATTCAGCAGTTCTGAAAAAGAAATGGCCTCAATCTCAGGGATGAATATCCATTTGCAAACACCTACAAATTAACTTCTTTCATAAATACCTACAGGTAATTTTCAAAATGTTCAAGAATAATTTCATTTTTGAGGGAAAATAACTAAAGGCAAAATACAGAAACTTGGCTCAGGTAGAAATGGATTTTAATCCTATAAAATTCTATGAAAAATCACTAGACTTTTGGGATAATACAGACTGTTTTCTTTTGGTTTCATTTTTTTTTTTTTTTTTCAAACAGTGATATTCATTAAGGCCCAGTTGAATTGTGTCAGTGTGTCTATGTGTAACATGCTATCCCTGATTCTCTAGACAGAAATTATTTCTTCTTTATCTAAATCCCATCCATTTAAAAATTTCTTCTTGTCCCACTCTCCACTGGAGGAAAAGTGTCTCCTTGAGTTCAGGGGCTATATGACATTTACGTCTGTTTTATTTCTTCATCCACCTGAAACGGGATAAACTAGGCAAAGTCCCTCCTTTCATGGAGCTTACAGTAGAGTGGAAAAGTCAGACAATTTTCAGACAGTTAAAATTTAGCCTATATTCCAGGATAGGAATAAGACCAGGGGCTCTTGATTCCCCCTAAAATCATCATTTATTGTCCATATTAAAAAAAAATTCATGTTTGCGACTGAGTAGTAGCCTTCTCTTCCTGATTCGTCCACATACATGAATGTGGATCTACAGGACTCTTTTTCTTTCATAGCGTCTCTGTCCCTTTTTGCCCAAGTTGACACAATTCCTTTAAAGATTCTGCAGGGTTCCTATGTGTCAATTTATAATATCCACCGTTAGACATAGGTCACACTCACAAATAGCCTTGTGATAATCTCTTCTCTGACTTGGGCTCCCTCTGAGGCTGGCTTGGGACAATGTCCTTAGAATTCATGGAAGCTCTATTGAAAGAATGCGTGAGGCATGCCCTTAAGATCCTGGATGAACTTTCACCTCTTTTAAAGGGTTTATGAAGCACCAATTTAAATCTTTCTGAGGTCTTGTCAAAGGGTTTTACAATCACATACTTGCCTTTACCTTCATTCTAAGACTTTTTTTTTCTGACAACACTCTCAATTTGATCTTTGCTCTGAGGACCTTTCTTAACCTGAAAATAATCTGCTGGGAGAGACTAAGGATAAAATATAGTTGTTTTTTTTCTTTTAACCCAACACCTCCTGAATACTTTATATTTCCTTTAAATTTTTCTGAAAGCTAAAAGATTCTTTTTTTAGCTCATCTCTCTCTATTTTCATCTTATCATACATGGCTAAAATAAACCAGATGGAAATTTTAACAATCTGCTTTAAAATCTTAGACAAATCCACCAGTTTGTTAAGTACATTTTCTAATTTCCCTGACACTACAGGTGACAGTGTTGACAAAATTTTCTCTGAACTCCCACCTTCTCTCAAGGCCCTCCCAGTTCTATCACTGCCTGGGCCCATAACTAACGCCTCATGTTTTGGAATGTTTGTTATAGCTGTGTCCACAGCCTCTTTCAGGCACCAAATTCTGTTGCAATCATTAATGCTGCATCACAAACCACCTCAAACCTCAAAACAATCACCATTTTCTTATGCTCATGGATTCTGTAGGTCAAGAATTCAGAAGGGGCCTATCAAGGATAGCCTGTTTCTGCTCCATGATACCTGAAGTCTCGGCTTATAAGGATCTAAGGCTGTGGTGACCCAATTGCTATGGGCTGGGATCAACAAGTCTCATTCACTCACTGTCTGGCAGATGAGTGGGGAGGATTTGAAGGTGAAGATGAAGATGAAAACTAAGGTGCCTATGTGTGTCCTTAGGCAAAGACAAAAAGGTCCTACACGTAACGGAGTGATTCCAGTTTCACCGCCCTCAACAGTGTTTGGTGTGGACCAGCAATCCTAACACTGTCTTACAAATACCTGCATCCTCTGGCCTCTCTCTCTTTCCTTTGTTTAACACTTGCTCGGCAAATCTCCATCCTTGGGTAAAGTGGTTACTTACCTTTACCATGACTATGCCTGGAAATCTTATACTTTCAATAAATTTGATTTCCACTTTTTCATACTTCTTCTTCTCTCCTCGAGCTTCTGACCTTTCTTCTCCACCTTAGTCTGAGTGGAGACCTCTAACACTTCATAAAAAAAAGGAAAACTAACACAACATTGTAAATCGACTAGACTTCAGTAAAAAAAAAACAAGAAGAAAAAGAAAAGCCTATTTATAATGACTGTATGTGATACACTTAAAATCTGAGCCATAATCTCTTAATAATAATAATAAAAATAATAAATTAATAATAATAACTATTATTATTGTTAACCATATGTCAGAGGATTAAAAGAGCAGTGATCTTTCCTCAGTGAAGTCTCCTGCAATATTCCAAAAGGGCCATTGGAGAACAGGAGCGAGATAGATCCTAGCTCCTGACCCTGAGCTACGTTTGGATCTGATGGTAAGTAACACCCCTTTGAGAGGTTGACCAGTTAAGATACAAAACAGAGGGCATGTTAGTAAAGAGGTTGAAATACAGGGCTTGGTGAAATAAGGAATCAAGATTCCAAGGGATACAGCGGAAAGACTTGAAAGGGAGAGGAGAAGTGGGAGGAGGTGTAGGGGACAAAAGGGCACAGCATGGTGCAAAGCCAGAACAGGACAGATGCCTGCATGGGCCGTTTATCTTAGAAGGTGAACAAGTACATTAGCAATTTGTGTTCCCATGGTGACGACCTAGGCCTTCCTAGGGACAACAGCCACACCGCTCTCCAGAGTGGACGGTGTGTGAGCCCAGAGGACTTCTGCTCTCCTCCTCAAGGACACGTGCTGAGGATTCCCTCCGTTTGCCTTTACTGCTCTTATGTCTTTTTCTTCTCTGACAAATGGATTCATCCTCACGCTTCAAAGACTAGAAAAACAGTACTCAGAAATGAAAGGGTTTCTAATTCTTTAGGCAGAGTTAGCAACTATATTACAGTACTTAATACACTGTAATACAGTGAATTACTTACTGCCTTTTTCTCCAAGTAATTTTTTCAGAAATATGTATTGCCTTTTATCCCTACATATTCTCACTCTTAGCACAGTTCTTCAGCCATAGTAGGAATCCAAGACATATTTTCTGAATGAAGATTCCAACTGCATGTGTACGTATTGGTCTTCTCCACTAGAGTGTGCGCTCTTTGCTGTAAAGGATTTTTATTTTATTCATTCATTCACCGCAGCTTTAGAACATTTTCTACCACATAGTGGGTGCTTATTAAAAGTTTGGAGAATAATAAATTTGGCTGTATTTTTCCCTCCTATCCACACCATGATTTCAATGGCAAAAATGACTTTGATGACTGCCGAGGAGAACTGATATTGGTATAAATGTTTCTCTGCCAAATTGTCCTCCAAATACATACAGCCCACAAAATGAGAAAGTAAATTTCATTTGTATTCAGCGATGCTGCAGTCTTTCCAATCCGGTTTAGCCTAGACTCACACGACTGAGCTAGAATGAGGTTTAGGAATCCTGAAGCTCTGCTCACTCAATCTGCAGGTGTGTTCCCGGGAAGATACAACAGAAATGATAGAATTTCCATGCTTTCTGGTTCCTGTCACCTTTCCTGTTTTCAGTCTCGTAGAGATTCATAATTGCTAGGGAGATTTCTCCTGGATGTAATTTTCTTTTCATTAAGATTAGAATTATCTGGGTAATGAAATGCTATCTTAACATTTCCAAGTATAAATCACAAATTCCCAAGAAGTAATTTCGTATTTCTTTACCTAAGAGCAATTTTAGGTTTAGAATCCTTTGGATCCAGTTCAGCAGAAACTCGTGGGTCCTTGACTCTGAGCCAAGTGTGTGTAAGGTACTGTGGAGAGCATCATTGAACTGTATCCCACGTGATGCAGCAGATGCATGGCTGTGGATGTGCCGCTACCCCCATCCCAGACAGATGCCCCTCAACCGATGTGAGACACACTCTGGCCAAGAGAACTTTATCAGATATGGTCCTCTCTGGACACAAGAATCATGACCTGAATTATCTGGTAAGACTCACTCAATTTAGGTATTTCCTAAAGAGTGTTCTTTAGAACTCCAGCGTTTTAAGATGCGCAGGAGGGCGGTGGGGAAGCGGGTGGGAAACTGAGTTCCTTGTGTTTGGAGATGCTGGATGCTGTAACTTCCTCCTAAAGAGATTTTTAAAATATCTCATGGAATTTTATTGTACACATTTTGAGGAGCAATACCTGAAAAGCTTCTTTTTACTCTGAAGGGATGTTTTTTAAAATTGTTTACTTTAAATTATTGAATCTACATTCTGTAATGAATGTAACTACTGTATCTCCCAACAACTTTTGCCAAATGATTTTAGTGTCCGTCAATGATACATGCCTGAATCAATTATTGTATTGGTGGTTGGAAAATAGTGATTTTTCTAACCATTATTATTTCTACATTTATAAGCTGACCTTCTTTCCATTTCCCCCCTTTTCCTCCCTATCTTTTCTGCATAATATTTATGGGTATATGGATTTAAAAAAAATTCAGTGTGATCCATTTCCAAAATTAGTCTTTTTATGTTCAAATTATCACACATTTAGACAATAAGAGCCTCTAAAAGATGGCTTCGGTGTTCCACCTGAGTTTCCAATTTTAGTTTCAATTTCAAGTTTATTCAAGTCACTGCAAAATCTAGTTTTTCAGCCGTAGAACAAAGAAGCAGAATCAAGAAAACACACAAAGCATTTATTTATTTATTTATTTTAAGCATTTACAAATTAAAGCATTATTTCCTTAAAAAGTTAAGTGGCAAAATTAAAATGTGGTAAAGGGATTCATGACCTGAATTCCCTGATTGTTCAGTGTTTTGCTCTCTGCCTTGCCTACCACCAAGTGTCCTCTGCCTTGTGATACTCTGATCTTTCCTGGAAAGTCACAACAAGCAGAGCACAAGGGTTTTTCGATGAAAGTAGCTGGGAGAGGGGTGGGAGGAGGGTGGCAGTGCTGAGTTTTGTGCTAGTTAACGTAGGACCTGAAAGTTACCATATGCCTCACATTCTATTAGTTCCAAGTTACATCATTGAGTTACATCAGTTGGGTTAAGTCATTCAGGGTTACATCATTATTCCTGAATGTTCTCACGCTCACCACGTTTGTATCTTTCCTAAGCAAGGTGGCCATATGCCTATCGGAGTAGCTGAGTCTCATTTGGGGTGACATAACCAGGGATTACAAGCAAACAGGATGAAGCAAACTTTATTATATTTTGAAATACACATGCCAACCACACTCCTTTATTCATGGCCCCCTAGGCTTTGAGCACTTTTTTGCCTTATGGTCCATGATATTGAAGATTTATTGCAGCCTTTCCCTGTCTCAGATCTGGAATTAGCCATTTCTTAGGGAAGTCTGACTCCCTGGAATTTAGAAACTGAGATATGGGTGCCACGTATGCTCCTTGCTTCTGTGGCATCCCCGGTTCTAAGTCCTTTCAGTAGAAAAGCTAGGAAATATTTAAATCACAAGTTCATACTGATATTTCCAATTCAAATTTTATATCACAGGGTTTCCTTTAATTTCTTTTATTTTATATTTTTATTTCACTTCTTCTACAGCAAAAACCTTGGATTTTCATAATATCAACATACTTACTTATTTGCTTAGCTATAATATAAAGAAATACTTCCAGATTTTTAGTATCAATTTAAATACTAACAATAAACCTACTAAGTAAAAATTAAATTTTCTTGATTTTTTTGTCCTTAAATAATATTATGCTACAAATGCACCTTCAGAGTACCATGTTCAATTATTTGAATTAGTCTCTTTGATTATGTTAAAAATTGAAATACAGTTAGAAGTTTACAATTTTTATATGTCTTTTTTAAATTGGATTTTCCAAAACTCCATAATGGTTTTGATCCTAAAGATGTTTGTTTCTTTAAAAGTAGAGGGTCGTACCTCTTAATTATTTTCCATATCTTGTTCTTTATTCTCTTTTATCTCTTCCATATGTTTCTTCCCACTAGAAGAGTAATAATAATGATAATTAACATGACAGGCATGATTCTAAGTGGTTTATGCAAATACAGTTGATCCTTGAACAGCACAGGTTTGAACTGCACGGGTCCACCTACACGTGGATTTTTTTCAGTAGTGAATACTGCAGTATTTCACGATCAGCGTTGGTTGATTCTGCGGATGTGGAACCAAGGATACAGGAGATCGCAGGTACGGAGGAACCACAGATATGGGGCAACAGCAGGTATGGAGGGCCAACTGTAAGTTAAACGTGGATTTTGACTGGATGGAGGGTTGGAGCCTCTAACCGCTGTGTCACTCAAGGGTCAACTGTATACTAATTTAGTCCTGACAAAAGAAATAGAAAATAAAATTCTTTTTCTTTAAAGAAATCAATTAATTCATTTATTTTATTTTTGGCTGCGTTGGGTCTTTGTTGCTTTGCTCGGGCTTTCTCTAGCTGCCGCGAGCGGGGGCTACTCTTCGTTGTGGTGTGCAAGCTTCTCATTGCAGTGGCTTCTCTTGTTGTGGAGCACAGGCTCTAGGCGCGTGGGCTCAGTAGTTGTGGTGCACGGGCTTAGTTGCTCTGCGGCATGTGGGATCTTCCCGGACCAGGGATCGAACCTGTGTCCCCTGCATTGGCTGGCGGATTCTTAACCACTGCACCACCAGGGAAGCCCAAAAATAAAATTCTTATTTTCATTTTGCAGATGAGAAAACCAAAGCATTATATACAGTAGTAACTTGCAAAGGATACACAGCTAGAAAATGACAAAGCTGGGCCATTTAATATAAAAGATTTAACATTAAACTATGCCCCTACTCTGTATACTACATCTTTCTAGAGATTGCACTTCTTGGTAAAAACCATAAGAATAGAAAAAACAAGGATAAAAACAAATGTAGGCTTGGATTGGATGAATAGAAGCAGAAGCAGAAGCTCTGAATTAAGGTGATTGCAATAGAACCCTGGGGAGACATAGTATATGCCTGGCATATAATGTCCCTTAGAACGTTTATGAAATGACCACTGTGTGCTAGGTGCTTTCATATAATTATCTGACATAATTATCATCAAAGTCACTTTAAAATAGCTTTTATTAATCCCTGGTCCAACAACCAATAAGTTCAAAGATGAGATTGCATACAGGTCAGCTTGAGGTTCTTTTACTAGGATATTGCTTCTGTAGCTTAAAGGAAACCTGGTACTCATGGGCAATGCATTTTGGTTTACCAAGACACAATAATGAGATTATCTTTCCTGGGGAAGGATTTGTACCTCAGTAAATAAGAGAGCTACATTCACTACAAGCTCATTGGTCTTTCCTACATAGAAATGACCATATAATAAGCATCAAAACTTGGAAAACCAGATAATAGCTCTTATTTCTTCTGGGCTTGAACCTGCAATGTATACTGATTCTCTGCCAAGTTTTTGAGAATGATCAGGGAAGGCTGAAAGCAGATCAAATTAATTCATTTGAAGATCAAAAGGGTATGCATATGACATGATTTCATTAAGAATTAAATAATCCACATGATTTCAAGGTTAAAGGCAAAAAAACTACTCCACATAATGGCTTAACAGTCCCAGAAGGAGTCTGAATGGGGAATAATGGCCTTTAACTAAGAACAGGCCCTTCTAGGTTTAATAAGAAGTGATTTCTCTTAATTGCAATTGCCTTGAAGAAAGGTATTCAAGGTCTCAGAATCTGACAAATTGTAGCTAGAATTGACATAGGAGATTTAATTGGGGGGGGGGGGAAGAATTTTTAAAAAATTCAACCAAATCTAGGATCTCCTGACAGAACCGAGCAATTTTACTCTGCTTAATGCAGACCCTCAGGAATATCAAATCAAATTGAAGAAAAATAATGTGTGGAAATTACTGAATTCGTTGAGTGCGATGGTTTTTCCCAATAGCAGAGCTGTAACTTAAGAGCCAGACTAATGACTCTGCATGAGGAGGGGGCCTTATGGGAGCAGGAAGAGAAACTTGAGGAACTCAGATCACAGAGCCTGATGGTGAGAAGCTCTGAGAAGAGGATGCTGAGAGACCAGTAACCAGTCAAAGATAGGAGATATTTGGGCAAGACAGATGGACCCAAGAGCAGATGCAGTGAAGATATGGCATTTACTGTGAGCTGGATGGAGGTCCACAGTTTTGAGCCTAACTCCTTCTAGAAAGCAAACAACCAGATAGATCATCATCTGGAGTCTATGACTTGGTTTGCAGGGAGGGTTGTTTAGTTTTGTTTTTCAGGTAAGAAAATCATTTGATTCTTAACATGTTGGGCCCAACATCTCTCTGAAAATCTGGTGGAAGGCAATGACCTCTCTACAAAAAATATGCACATATTTATACTTTCACAACATTTTGCTTATAACATCAGGTGTTTGTGATCTAAAGACCATGCTCTGTACTGGTTAAGAACCTCTGATGCATAGGACCAATAAAAGCAGGTAACTCCATTCTCGGGGATTTAGCGTATGATATTCCTTTACATTTATCTTCTAATCTAATCTCTACCACAACCACATAAAGTGGGTGTCTCTATCTCCATTTATCTAGAGGTAGAAACAAAGTTCAAATAATTAGAGTAATGAATAAAGTTCATGTGACTAATAGGATGTATAAGATAAAAACATTTACTAAGTATCTCTGTGCTCTCCCTTGCTTTTTCAAGCTCTATTGTAGGTGAGACCACGAGACTAGTTCTAGCCAATAGATTGAAAGAAGAAGTGATATGCGTTTTATCTGGGCTAAAGATAAATAGAGTCAGTGAATGACCGTCTAACTTTTCTTCCCCTGCTTGCATATTGAGATGTTGGACAGGTTCTGCTGCTATAACATACAAACTCTAAGTGCTGCTCCCCCTGGGGATGGCAGCAGCTCTACTGACTGTGGTTACTCAGGTACCCAGGCTGAAGTGTGGTCCACCTTGGCACATACTTCCATGACTATTGAGACACTTTTGGTCTGTCTTTCAGAAGTGACAAACGTTACTTCTTATTTCATTAGCAAGGAGTTTCACGTGGCCACTGTGATGGCTAGTTTTATGTGTCCACTTGGCTAGGCTATAGTACTTAGTTATTCAGTTAGACACTAGGCTGTGTGTTGCTGTGAAGGTGTTTTGTTAACCAAATCTGCAATCAGTTGACTTTAAGATTATTCTTGATAATCTGTGTGGGCCTCACCTAATCAGTGAAAAGCCTTGAGAGCAACACTGAGGTTCCCCTGAGAAAGAAGAAATTCTGCCTCAAGACTGCAGAATCAATTCCTGCCTCAGTTTTTTCAGCCTACTGCTTTGCCTTACAAATTCTGGACTTACTAGCCCTCACAATAGTGTAAGTCAATCCCTTAAAATGCACGCGCGCACACACACACACACACATCTGCTTTTCTGTTGCCTGGAGAACCCTGAGTGGTACAGCCACACTTAACTTCAAGAAGGCAGATCTACTTGCCTAGAACTAGCAAATCTATGATGAGCTCTAATGATTACCACAATCCTCTGAGTCATTACGTTGCATGACTTACACCATGTACATTGGATTTTGTGTGAAAGAGAAATAAATTTACAAATAAGGCAATTTAAAGCTGATGTACTCTAATTTTTTGTTTAATTTTTAAAAACTTTCTATTGACTTTTCTGTAAAAGTACACAAAATATGTTTTTTTTTTAACTTGGTAACTTTTTATGAACTAAATATATCCATGTAACCAGCCTACAAATTAAGAAAGTAAATATCAATATTCCAAGAAATCCACTTTTATTGTATTAAGCTGCTGAAATTTTAGGGTGAATTATTCTCCACACTTCTCTTAGCCTGTCTTACATAATGTGTAATCCAAGTTAAAATTAGCAATTTATTTGTCTCCAAAGCCAACAAGGTTTTTCCCCTTAAAAATGCATACATTCATATACAATGTATGTTATTATAATCATCACAATTAGTGTTATCACTAACTAAACATTTATTAAATGATTAGAAGCCAGACACTGTGCCAAGCATTTTACTTAATGAGAACATAAATAATAATGATAAAAATAATGACATTTTCCTATGTCCCAGTCACTGGGGACCAATCATCATAGTTTATCTTAATTTTTCTCAGAAAAAATCTCCTGTGTCAGCGCTGTGATTATAACTATTTTACAAATGGGGAAACTGATGAGGGCACCTTACTTGATGAAACGAGGTGTCAAAGAGAGGTTTAATTTTGAAGCCTTTGCTCTTATGCCACTATTTGGCACGGGGTCGAAGGAGAGTGGAAAGCCCACGGCAGTGGGGGTCAGGATTCAGGCTGACAGGTTCTTCTTAGCCTACTAATGATGTGGAGCCTTTAACAAGTTCTTTCCCTTCTGGCCTCTGATTCTTCTCCATCTAGTTCTGGGTGGGCAGATTCCCACCCACCAATAGTGCCAACTCAGGTCTCCAAACACTTAAGGTCAGTAAAGCTGGAAATTAGGGTTTTGTGAGCTGTTTCCCCACAGCTGTTACTAAAAATTTCAAAATACAGAAAATTCGGAATAATAGTATAATACACACCCGCATACCCTACACCTACATTTGTTTATATTTTGCTATATTTGCTTCCTTTTCCCCTGTCTCTCTCCCCCTCCTCATTCCCCCAGCATTTTTGTTAAACCATTTAAAGAAAATTGTACATATCATTCACTTAAACTTTACATATTTAAACATCCATCTCCTGTATATCAAGGACAATCTCCTTCATAACCACAAAATTATTAGCAGTCTTCAAAATGTTAATAATTTACAATACCATCTAATATGCCCTCCTTATTAAAATTTTACCAGTTGCACCCAAAATGTATTCTATCACTTTTATTTATTTGTAATTTTGGAGCCAGAATTCAATCAAAGTATGGTATTTCATTTGGTTCTTATGTCATTTCAATCTCTTTTAAGCAAGAACTATACTGTTCCATAGAGTTTCTGAGTAGCACTGACCATGTTTCAGGTACTCAATAGCCACAGATAGCTAATGGACACCATGTTGGAGCTTCATTATTGCTGGAAGTTCTATTGGACAAGTCTGAAAACAATTCCTGAATATTTTCTTTTCATGATACCGACTTTTGGAAGAGTTTAAGAGTGCTGTCTCATAGATTTCCCATGTTCTGGGCTTGTCTGATTTTTTCTCCTTGGTGTTTTCCAACTGGAATTTAGATCTAAAGCTTGATGAAATTCAAGTTCAGTATGTTTTGGTGTGAATAATATGCAGGCAATGTTATATTCCCTAAGGTATCTCATCATCAAAAGGGTAATAATGTCAGGTTGTACAATGTTGCCAATACTATATTTTATCACTTGGTTAAGGAGGTGATCATCAGATCTCTCCATTGTCAAGGTATGCTTTTCCCTTATAATTACTAAGCAATCCATGAGGTGATATTGTAACATCATGCAAAGATCCTGTTTCATAAGTAGACATTGACCAATAATTTCTTAAACCATTGATGATTCTTGCTTGAATCAATTATTATGTATTCAGGGTTGCAAAATTATTTTTTAAATACAATTCTGTATCCTTTCTATGTCTATTAACAGGCATTATTTTGTACAGGAAAGCTTCATTCTCTCTATTTTTCCTTTTCTTTTTTGGAATAAACCTATGAATGCAGGGATTTTTACTTATTCAACTTTAAAAAATCAGTCTTTAAAATCAATCTCTCTCAATTTTATTCTCACATATCCTAAACGTGGCCAGTGGGAGCTCCCTAGAGCTGGCTATGCAGTCATCTTGTCATGACCACATTAACCTTTAAGAACTTCCTTTTTTTTTTCTGGCTTACCAAGATTTCTCAAGCTCATCTTGTACTTTCTCTGGCCTAGACCTGGCAACAGCCATTTCTCTAAGAAGCCCTGGTTATTTCTTGATTGGGGAATGAGATTTGGCATCCAACAGGTGTATGAGCACTGTGTCTGTGAGCTATTTTAATATCTAAAAAAATCTAACTGTTAATGAAAACATCAAGTTTCTTTTCTTTCAAATGAAATGACATCAAATTTGTTTTTTATATACTAGGTGGATTACTCCATATGGATTAGAAACCCTCATGAGTATTGCCATTGACTGAGGTTAATTTATAAAGGAAAAACAAGTCTTTACCCCATCACCATTGCAGTAGGATAATCTCAGTCCCCTTTCTGTTCTACCTCTTTATTTGAAAGAGCAAAACTCAGCTTTTAACTATCTCTAATAACATTTTAAGCTGCCATTCATCTCAGGATTAAGAGTGTAGCAAGATTAAGGTGAATAATCCTGAAGCTTCAGGCTAAGAAAATTTCTCAGAGGGACATGAGTTATTCCAAACTCTGGCTACCTAGTTCTTGCGTGGTAAATGGACCATAAATTATCACAGAAGGGAATTTGGTAAAACTAATTTGCCAGAACATTTAAGGTAAAGCCTCTTCTGGCGAATTATATTTTTTGACAGACTTTGATATAAAATGCTATTTTATATCTCCTTTCCCAAATGTTAAATGTTTACTTCTAAAACTTTAAACAACAAAACACCTGTTAAATACTAGGTGTTTGATAGAACACTTTTACATATAACATTATTTCTTGATTTTAAGTTACCACCAATTATAATATAACCATAAATTTAAGAAAAAAATTAAAGACAAAATGTTTTAAAATCAATAGAATATATTGCAGTAACTGATATGACTATGCATTTAGTTGTCCAATTAAAAACCATTTTTTTTAACTTTTATAGTGAGATCTGATTTAAATCTCTTCATGAGAGGCTAAAGACTCATTTGAAAAACTGGTGGCCATTGGATGACATTCATAGATTACTGAACATGATGGTACACTTCTTTTCATAATCCATGCTCTGATTTAGACTTTTCAACAACTGACAGATCAATGTCAAAACATATTGAAGAACAACAGGACTTTGTATGCATTTCCTCTTTGATTCATCTTGGATTTCTTTAGATAATATTTTTAAATAATTTATTGAGGTATAATTTACATATTGCGTCCATTTAAGTAGGTATACTTTGAGCAGTTCTGAAAGATGTGTATACATATGGTATCATTTCAATAATTCAAACACAGAATATATCATCACCCCAAAAGTTTCCTTGATATCCTTGTAGTTCCTCCAACTCCAGGAAGCCACTTTTTGCCCCTATAGATTAGCTTGTATTTTACAGAATTATCTGTAATAGGATCATCCAGAATGTATATTTTGTTTCTACAATATTTTGAGATTCATCCACATTGGTACATTCGTTCCTTTTTATTACTGAGTAGTATTCCATTGTTTGGAAATAATAATGTTTTGCTTATCTGATCACTTGTTGATGGGCATTTGGGTTGTTTCCAGTTTTTGTTTTTGGCTTTTTTTTTACAATTTTTAATGAGGCTAATATAAATATTTATGTACAAGTCCTTGTGTTTCCATGTTCTTGAATAGATATCTAGCAGTGGAATGATAAGGTCATGTGGTCAGTGAATGTTATACTTCACAAGACACAGTATGTACTATGCAGCTTTTCTCTGGCTGTTTAAAGGTACTCTCTTCATCTTTAGTTTTCAAAAGTTTGGTTATGATGTACCTAGCCATGCTTTTTATTCATATTTCTTCTCTTTGTGATTTTTTTTTTTTGAGCTTCTTAAATGTGAAAATTTATATCTTACACCAAATTTGGGAAGTTTTTGACCATTATTTTTTCAAATATTTTTCTGCCCATTCTGTCTCATCTCACTTTCTGGGACTGGGGCGACAATCACACATAGGTTAAGCTTTCTGATACTGTACTACAGATTCCTGAGGCTCAGTCTTCCTTCCTCCCTTCCTTCCTTCCTTCCTTCCTCCCTCCCTCCCTCTCTCCCTCCCTTCCCTTATTACTTCCTTCCCTCCATCTATCCCTTCCTGTGTTTATTCTCTTTATTAAATTGGATAATTCCTATTGATCTATCTTCAAGTTCATTAGCCATCTTCTGTGATCACAAGTCACAATTTTATTAAATCTTTGTATCTTTGAATTTTAAGATTCCTTTTGGTTCTATTTCATATCATCTATTTCTCTGCTGAGATATCCTACATTTTTATTTAAAATAAGCTTATTTTCTTTAGCCTCACTAAACAAATTTAGAGATGCTGCTTTAAAATGTTTGCCTGCTAATTTCACCATTCATTTAATCTCAAGTTTTTGTCTCTGTGACTATTTCTTTCCTTGAGAATGGTCTCATTTTCTTGGTTCTTCTTACATCAGGCAATATTAGATTGCATTGTGAGCCCTGTGAAGGATTTGTTAATGAGACTGCAGATTTATTATTTTCCTTTTAAGATTGTGATGCCTTTGTTTGAGCTGATAATTCCTTTTGCCTAGACTCAAACTGAAATCTTGTCTCAGCTGTGGTTCAAATCATAGTCACTTCTTTTATCTTTTAAGGAGGTTGCTTTGAGCTTGCCCCGGGAACCGGCCAGAATCTTGCAGAATTTGCACACGGAACCTGGGGCTTCCCATCTCTAACTCTCTCTCTTTTAGGAGTCTCCCCTCACCTCATGGTGGTTGCGGTTATCCTAGGTTCTGTTGTTCTATGCCTCAGAGCAGAAGGCCAGTGGGATTTCTATGGGAACTTTAGCCATCCCATGCGGTCGCACAACATGATTACTGTCTGGCAAAATCTGCAAAAATGTGGAACTTAAATTATATTATTCCCTTATTCAAAATTTCAATACCTTTCCAGAATCTTTCTGCTTTTGGTCTCTATTCAGAGACTTCTAGAAGTTGTTTTGTGTATCTTTTTTCCCCACATATGTTGATCTTTTAGAAGCTTACCCTGCTGTGTCGAAAGTGGAACCACCTTAGCTAAAAATTAAATTGCTGGCAATTATATAGTTGCTAGTGGAAGTCAAGGTGAGGACAACTTGTTCAAGTTTGCTGCCTACAGTAGTCAGAGTAAGGACAGAGTGGAGGATATTTTAATGAGAGGAGACCAAAGCTGGTAAGACAAATGAGGAGGTTTTTCAGGAGGTATGCCAGGAGAGGATAAGGGCTTGAGATTGTGAAGAGGGGGCAGAGTAGAAAGGTATTTAAGAAGTAAAATTGACAGAGCTTGATGTGCTAGGATTTGGTGAGTGAAAGAGGGTGATATTTGAGACTGGGTCTCAGTGCTTTTCTGGATGAGTGACTACTTGATTATAATGAAAGAAATAGAAGGAGTTTTTTGTTTTTTTTTTTTCCATGGGAAGGAAGTGGGTATAAGGAATCTCGTTTTGGAAATTTTGAATTGGAGAAGCTTGTGGACAACCAAAATGGATATGTTTATCATATGCAATTTGACGTGTGGGTTTGGACCTTTTGCAAAGAAGTCAAGATTCAAGAGTCATCAGCACATACGTGGCAGTGGAAGGAAGCCCTAGTAGTCAGTAGGATTTGTTTCTGTGGGCAGTGGCAGCTGCCAGAGCCTTGTGGACAGGACATTGAAGGGACCCAGTGGAAAGCTTCATCTGGTTTAGTGGAGGGCAGCCTGGACCGGTTGAGTATGAGTTTGACAACAGGTAGGCCACGTAGTAAACTTATTTCAGTAACCTAAACGTGACAGCGTCCAAGGTGATATGCCTCAAAATAAAGAGGCTGCAAGGAAGAATAGACAGAAGTAAGACTTTCTGGAACGTTAACGTGAACAGAACTTTTGAAATACTTGTATGTTCTCTTAACGTGTTTTACTCTTTGGCCATGAATGAAAAAAAGCAAAAAACAAAAAGAAAGTTTCTCACAAGTACATCACCTGTAGCCAGTGCCCATATAACAGCGCTGCTGATCTGGTGATGCGGAGGAAGCCCACGGTCCCATGACGTAGATCAGGCCAAACAGAGCAAGGACTACACTTGTGGAGGGACCATGGATTTCAAAGCAAAGGCCTAGGGAAGCATAATAAAACTCCAATGATCACGTTCAACCCTAGAAAGTCTTAAATTATTCATTCTTTTTATCACTTGCAAGTTCTTTCCTCTGACATTCTACAGGGTTATTTCTCTCCTCTGAATCCTTCAGAGCCTTGCTTTTATCACTTGTAACATTAAAAATAATCCCTTAGACTTTGGACCTGTCAGTTATTTATAGACAAATGGCAGGGCTGCCATGCCAAGGCTGCGGATACAGAATGCTTGAAGACTCCTTTAACCTTTGCATTATTCATGTCATGACAAGCCTAGCTTTCCCTGAAGTCCTTTTTCTCCACCTTCTTTTTACATTCTTGAAGTGCTCAAACTGAATTTTGGGGGTGAGAATAGTTCTCATCAGAAGGTGAGAGGAAAAACAATTTCCTTATCAGGAATAGAGCTATTTTTATTCACAGGCAGCTCCATATAATGCATTTAGATTTTGTTGATGAGATGCTATGATGCAGTGAACTGAAGCAGCCTCTGCAATTCAAGAAAAGTTGGGTGCATCCGTGCCTTAAAACAGGGACATAGACTGTACACCTGCTAAGTTGTCTTCTGATGAAAAATCAGACTTAGATTTCTCTTATGGAATGTATGTGTGTAGGTAGGTATTATCAAGCACTTATATAATGCATTCCATGTGGCCAAACTGTCTTTTAAGTGATTTACAAACATCTACTTGGGAGGTAATTAAGTTTAGATGTGGTCTTGAGGATGGGGCCTTCATGACGGGATTAGTGTCCTTATAGGAAGAAGAAGAGAGACCAGAGTTCACTCTCTCCACCTTGTGAGAACACAGGGTGAAAGCAGCCATCTATAAGCTGGGAAGAGAGTCCACATCAGGAACTGAACCAGCTGGCACCCTGATCTTGGACTTCCCATCCTTCACAACTGTGAGAAACAAATATGTGCTGTTTGAGACACCCAAACTATGGTGTGTTTTTACAACAATCCAAGTAGCCTGAGACAATGCCTCATCTAGATGAGAGGGAAAATGTCACAAGATATAGGTTACATAGTATGATTTTGTATTTCATAAAGGTAGGAAAGAGAGAGGGAGAGCAGGAGAGGGAGGGGGAGGAGGAGGTGGGGGAAAGGGAAGGGGAGGGAATATCCTATCTGACAAGAAGTCATTCTCATACAGTATTGTTAGGTGTATAATTTAGTACAAACTTAATGAAAGTCAGTAAGAAAATAGGTACCAAGTCTTGCAAATATGGCTACACTTACAATGCACAACATTTAAATTAAAATTCTCAAGGAAAAGCTGGAGGTAGGATATGGTTATTATTTCAAGATCCATCTACCAACCATGACTGAGGTATGTATTTTATTTTAGTTTGCCTTAGTCTTCTCACCACAAGACTGGGTGGCTTAAATAAGAGAAATCTATTTTCTTACAATTCTGGAGACTGGAAGTTCAAGATCAAGATTCCAGACTATTTGGCTGCAGCTTTCTTGGTATTCATGCCCCTCCTTTCCATGGTAGTCAAACTTTATCTTGTATCTGGCTGATTTTAGTCTGGAATTTCCCATCTTTCCTTCGGTGATGGGATATTTCTGTTAGACATTGGTATCAGATTCTGGGCTCAAGATGGTTTACTTTCTCTCTCATGGAGATAGAGAATCTTTTTCTCCTAGGTAGTTTTCTTTTTACTATCCTGTATGAGAGCCACTTATATCGCTTGTATTCTGTTACTAGTGAGAGAATTTGAGTTTCCCCTTGGGAAGGATTGGCCCTATTTAGAATTCAGGCTACATGGTTCTGCTCTCTGATGGGCTCAAGAAAACTGATGATTTAATGTGATCAAAGTACCTACATTGTCAGAGTTACATTCTCTGCAGCATTCTTCATCTTAGGTGGAAACAGAATCCCACCTTTTTAAGAGATTAACTATAACACAAGGCTCTGAACTGAGAGAAAGAACGTGGGGGAGGAAGGAAGGAATGAAGGGAGGAAGGTAGGTAGCCTTTTTACAGCATTTTATCATTCATAAAGTACACTCCCATATCTTATGTTACTAACAAAATTCTACTGAGCTGTTACTGAGCCAGGTGCTTCTTAAGCCAGATCCTGCCAGTGTTAAGCATTTCATTTATCAAATCTCATTTGATCACTACATGAATTTTACAACATGCATGCTACCATTATATTCACTTTACATCTATTGAGACATAGAAAGTTGATTTTGTTCAAGATTGTCCAACTAGGCTTTTTATCAGCATCATTAAACTCATTCCTTTTTATGTAAGCCACCCCAAAATATCTGTGCTATAAGAATCATTGCTTTATTTCACAGGAGAGGAGTCTGCAGTATAGAAACAGAAAGTGACTGCTACAAGATCGTAGAGGAAAAACATAAATGGTGGAAACAGTTGGAAAATAGGTGCTTGATTCTGAGTTATGAGTGCTCTCCATTCTACAAAGATATTGGAAATGGCTTGAAGCGGGGCTCATGGAATATCATCTCTAGATTATCCACAGTCATTTGCACATTGCCCAGCATATAACGAGACAAATTCTTGTTGAATGAAAAAGAAGGAAGAACAATGGGAGAGACGCATAGGGAAGAGAGAGAGAAAAGGAGAGACATAGAAATAGAAGGAGGGTCATAAAGATAAAGGGGACAGGAGGAAGAAGAGTTTCCATTTATACAATAGTTTTGAATGAAAAATAAAATTGCCTTTTCTGTGCTGTTAGGACATGATTTTTAATTTGCAGAAGTCATCAGCTGCAGATGTTGCCTTCCATGCGGCCTGTCTGATCACCATGACAAAGGCACTGCCTCATCTATAAATAGATGGTCAGATGGATTTCACATCCTGCCCTGGTTCTCCCAACTGCTTGATGATCGTGACAACAGGATTGAAGAGTGATTCTTTCCACCTCAACTGCAGAGGCCTCACTTGCACTCTCTTCTGGAAGATGACAATCAGACTCATTAAATTCAACATGAAGGAGCTTCAAAGACGTGCCCTTTCAGAGAAATTGAGCCAGAGCCCTTTTCCATTGCATCAAAGGGAACTGTAATATAATCAGCCATCCAGCCTGAATCTATTGTTAGGACAACAATCTGAATCTTTCTTTTGCCTGTTTGGATCAATGTTAGCTGGAACGTACATGGCGGAGCTGATGTCAGTCAAGGCTCAGGTAAAAGAAAGCTATTCCACCGGACACTTGACGCTTACAGGTTTCCATTGTAAGTGCCGCTGTGATGTATTTGAGACACCTGGAATTCGGATCCCAAGAATGAACACTGGGTCCTCCCACAGTTCTTGACCTTGGGCAAGTCATTTAATTACCCCCGAGACTCTGTTTTTCCTTCCTAGTGTGCTTAACAACACAGCTTCTGCAATAAGACAGCACTGGTTAAAGCACCAACTCTGCAACTCTGTAACTTTGGGCAAATTACTTAACCTCTCTGAACCTCAGTTTGTTCACGTGTCAATAGAGATGCTGGAAGTGTGTCCCTTAGAGGTTGTTGTGAGCGCTATGAAGACAGTGTCTGGTACATGGTTTCCATGGCATAAGATGATGGTGAGAATGATGGGTAATCTCACAGTGTTGTGAACATTAAATGACACATTATATAAGGTGATTTTTAAAATATTAAGGTGTTTTGATTATGACTGAAACGGAGCAGGACCCTATGGTCCTTGCCCCCCATCCCCCAGGTCCTCAGCCTGCTTTTTGCCTGTGGAAAAACTTTAGCCAAAGAATAAGTTTAATCAGAGAAGTGAGAAAATGCAAAAACAAAGGAAAACAGACAAAGGAGACCAAATAATAATAGTTTAGTCATTAAGCAAAGTCAAGGACCTTTAGTTCCTCCTCAAGCGCTGTAGATCATATCCTGAACCATGTCCCGTGAGCTGTCTTATAGACACTGAAACCCTCACCAGGTGGAAGAAGTGAACTCCATGATGACCAGGCTGTAGCCATGACATGAGCTGCCACGGTTCCAAGAACTGGCCTCAAAGAAATGGAAACAAACCGAACCTGGAACTGAAGATGAACTGTACCTAAACTAATCAAGATGACGCTGGTCAGACCACAGATGACCAGTTTCACGATGACCGTCAGAGCTGATTGTATGATTTCTGCATGTAGCCCCCTGCCTCTGTCTATAAATGCTCTTGCCCCCTAATTGTCAGGGGAGAGAGTCGGCCTTTGAACAGGGGTCTCTCCCCCACCCCCGGTTGCCAGCATCCAAAATAAAACAAACTTTCCTTTCCACCACCCTGGCCTCTTTATTGGCTTTTGAGCAGCGAGCAGCGGGACCCCACTTTCGGTTACCTGACTACAATTGAAAGTATTAAGGATGCTTACATATTAATACACATTCATTCATTTAATTAGTATTTATTATGGACATATGCAAGTGAGCTACCTACAAAACCAGAAAAGAGTTTTGTCCATTGTAACAAAGGTCAAGAATCACAGACCCCTTGGGAATTCCCTGGCAGTCCAATGGTTAGGACTCTGCACTTTCACTGCCAAGGGAACTAAGATCCCACAAGCTATGTGACGTGGCCAAAAAAAAAAAAAAAAAAAAAGAGAATCACAGACTCTTTAACCTACTAAGACTAATTTAATTTACTTTTTTCTCTTTTCTTCTTTTTTGCATAGATCAGTTTCATACATACCTGAGAGGCTTCACTCCCGCGTAGGTGGTTAGATCAGATGCCATTTCTCTTGCTAGTCTTCAAAGCAGGCATGTTTGTGAACAAGAAAGATCATGTCTGAAGGGCTCCAGACAACATGAAGAGCGCAGTACATATACAGGACTCCAAATCTCTTCCATTTAGCTGTGCCCTTCTTCCTATGTCGGAAGTCTCCACGTACTTGAAGATTTCTTTGATGCTCTGCCACTGTTTTGACACTGTGCTGGTTTGGCAACTCTGTAACAGAATATAAACTTTCACTGCTAAACCAACACATCTCAGTAAAAGTCAGGCAGGAAAGTTGAGTCGCATTTAGGGCCGGAGATTTGTCTCTAACCAGAAGCTCAGTGAATTGCTTGATGTAAGTGTCATTTCCCCAGATGGTGAAATCTGAGGTCCCGAATGGAGTGTGCTGAGATGGGGGAAGTCATCTACGCCGTGCTAAGTCCTTCCTGATGGCAGTGCAGAACCAGGCAGAGGATGAAGGAAGGGAGGAACATGGCAAATACGAGCTTTAGAAGGATCACTCGGATAGCAGCATAAGGATTTTTACCTTGCCGAGGTGCTGAGAGATTTTTCAATAAGTATCTCAAAATGTTACCTGGAGCATGGATATCACACAAATCTGAGTGTTGGTTTGGTATAACTTGATGACTGGGTTAGGCTGTGAGATTTTTCACTTGTGGCTGGATTGACTTGGGTCTATAGTAGGTAACTCCCAAGTGAGGAGGAAGCCACTTTAGAATGGGTACCCATGTCCTTTTACTGGAAGTGAGAGTTTTATTCTTCAAAGGGATCAGATTTTCCAGTGACAAGGCTCCTGTCAGGAGAAACTGGTTTTGGATTGAGTGGCAAGTCTCAGTTCCTTTCCTTTCCTTATTTTTTGGGAGGGTGGGTACAGATGGGGAGTGCATCTGCGGAGGAAATGCATAGTAGAAGAGGCAATAATGTCCACCCTAGTGGGTTGTTGTGAAAATTAAATTAGATAGTAGAAGTCAATAGAAGGGTGTGTCCTCATAAATAAGAGATTCAATGACGAAGGTGAGTAGTAATTATTGTTATTATTTCACTGGAAAATAGGCTTTTTAAAAAAAGCATCATTCCCCTTTGGGTAGCTCGGAGGCTATCTGGAGAGGTAGACAAGCAGGCAGGTCATCTGGGTACAGGTCCACATAGCAACCTGCCCCTTGAAAGTCCACGGCAGGAAGCCCAGGGAGGCTGCCCTGCCTCAAGCAGCAGGGAGGGGAGACAAGCCCAGGAAAGTTTTCGCAGAGGAGGTGACAGCTGAGCTAAGCTCTGGATGGACCGGGATACCGGGCTGTTACAGGATTTGGAAACGGAGAATAAAATCTATTTTGAGTTGGTTTTCCTTCTAGAGAATGAAATACAAGAAGTGAAATTTAGATTCTTGTGGAATTGGTTTCCTTTATTAATGGTGCCTAATGGCCTGTAATTAAGGCACAACTTGTTAGCTAAACCAACAATCACTGTTTGTTTGAAGTGCAAAGGGAGAATAATGAGTGACCTTATTCCACAGATTTCCTTTCTTTTAGTAGCTTTAGCAAGCTCTGGTTGAGTTTCAATGTCTCTCTCACCTTCTCCCTCTCCCTCTCTCCCTCCCTCTCTCCCTCTCTCTCCCTCTCTCTCTCTCTCTCTCTCTCCACTCTCCTTCTCTCTCTCTCCCTCTCTCTTTCTATCTCTCTCCCTCTCTCTCTCTCTCTACTCTCCTTCTCTCTCTCTCCCTCTCTCTTTCTATCTCTCTCCCTCTCTCTCTCTCTCTACTCTCCTTCTCTCTCTCTCCCTCTCTCTTTCTATCTCTCTCTCTCCCTCTCTCTTTCTATCTCTTTCCCTCTCTCTCTCTGTTTCTCTCTCTGTCCTCCTCCCTTACTCTCTACACCCCTCACTTCCCCTGGACACAGACACCCATGCTCACGTGCGTGCACACAAATACACACACACACACTGAGTTGAATCCCTTAATTTATAGAGAAATTAGCTTGCTCTCTTTAAGCATTTGGGGAAAACTGCCCTTCATTTAAACATATTTCACAGCTTTCATGACCGCTCCACCTTTGCTCCAACTCCTGGTGTCTGTATCAAAATGAATCTTAAACAGGAAGAAGGATGAGGGTGGGTGGGTAGGTTGAAGCAAAGTAACCATGGCTGGGTTAGATGGTGGAACACCTGAGAAACAGGACCACATTGACCGTTTTAATTCATTGTGAGATGGATTTCCTGTTGGAGATGGCCATTGCTGTTGTGACATGGGCAGAAATGTGTGTGTGTATATGTGTGTGTGTGAGAGAGAGACGGAGATACAGAGAGACAGAGAGAGAGAAGGAGATTATTTCCAGGGCATAGGAAAGCTGGGAGAGGAGCCTGGGAGGCACACCTAGGCCAGCAGCTGTCATCCTGAAAAGCAAGGGCAGGTGTGGGGAGGGGTGGGATTGAAGATCCTTGTAGCCACATAGCTCAGCGTGGCAGGGAAGGAGACACCTTTCTTTGTCGCAGGCATCTTGTGGATGCTTGGAGTGGGGGTGGGGAAGCTGGTGGTGTCTTTCTAAAGTTTCTGCTATTTCGCACGTCTGTGCATTTAACAGAGAGGAAAAAATCAGAGGAACAGATGCAGATGTGCGGTCGGTATGAATCTATAGGGAGGGCCTTTTGAGCACATATAGGTGGAACACTGATTCTTCTCTGCAGGTATCTCTTCCATGGAAAAGAAAGACATGGCTATTCTGACATCGTCCTGGACATGTGTTGCTATTAGCCCAAGACGCGGATGACTAGCAAATACATAGCTATTATGAAGTGAAAGAAGGAAGGGATCACATCACGTACAAAACTGTTTTTGTCATAATTTCTTCTTAAAGAGCTTGCCAATGCTGCTCTACCGAAGATTAACTGTCACTTAATAGCAGGACGTCCTTAGATGAAGCTTTAAATTCTCTGGAAGATAATTTTTATAACTATTGATGAATCCACATATAACCCCTCTAAGGTTTGTTTAGTCTTAATTCTTTGTTGTCTTGATAAAATTCCAAGTTGAAAGAATCCCTTTAAGGAGTGTGTGTGTGTGTGTGTGTGTGTGTGTGTGAGAGAGAGAGAGAGAGATTGAAATTAAGACATGGAGTAGTATCTTTGGAGACAAGCACATCTGAGTTCAAGTCCTGGATCTGTCATTTATTTATTATCGGTGCTGAGTTTTCAACCTCGCTTTCATTTTCCTTACCTTTAAAATGAGGCTATAAACTCATACTCATATATACTGGAAAGACTTTACAAGTATTGAATAAAATAATGTAAAAATCCATAGTGTGACGCCTGACATATAATCAGTGCCTCATATATAATAATAGCTATTCTTTATAGCTGTGAATTGAATTCTATCCCCTCAAGTACATATGTTGAAGCCCTAACCCTCAGTGTGACTGTCTCTGGAGATAGGGCCTTTAAGAAGGTAATTAAGGTTAAGTGAGGTTATAAGGGTGGAGTCCTACCCCTATAGGATTGGTGTATAAGAAGAAGAAGAGAGACTAAAGCTGTCTCCAAGAGGCCAGTAAGAGACCTCTCACCAGAAACCGAATTTATAGGCACCTTGATCATGGACTTCCAACCTCCTGAACTGGGAGATGCCTCTTAAGTTGCCCAGCAGGTTGTGTTCTGTTTGGGCAGCCT
Source organism: Balaenoptera borealis (assembly GCF_965194805.1). Taxonomy (NCBI): domain Eukaryota; kingdom Metazoa; phylum Chordata; class Mammalia; order Artiodactyla; family Balaenopteridae; genus Balaenoptera; species Balaenoptera borealis. The sequence continues at coordinate 83,121,300 of NC_138871.1, read as the reverse complement.
GAGCCCACTAAGCCACTTTAATTGCATATTATGTCACCTCTTTTGTCCCACTCCAGCCACCTCAGAGTTACTCCCACAAGGCCAAGAATAGAAAGCCTCAGCATGAAAGGTAGTGGGGAAGGGGCTGATTCCTCAGGGATGGAGGATGGGGCTGTCACTCCCCAGAACATGGACCATGAGGTCTCTCTCAGCCCTGATGATCCCCAGAGACCCTTGTCTAACCCTCTCCAGTTCTTGGGTAAAGTGCAAAAACATGCACACAGAAGAGGTGAACCTCTCCTCTCTAACGTTACATGAAGGCCATTTTCTTCCCGACGAGGTCAACTCCAAATTACCTAAAGAATTTCAAAGAACGTTCATGGTTTCCCAAGGCAGAAGTATACACATTTTCATATAGAGTTTCAGTGAGTCAACAGTAATAGAAAAGATGGGTGAAATGTCCAACACAGCTCCTTTAAAGTTAAACCCATTAATAGTAGGGGAGCCAGCAGTGGCTGCACATAAAGAAGACAGAACGGAGCAAGGTGGGTAATCAAACATGATCAAATCCTGCCGCTGCAGACTACTGTTCCCCAGAGTTAGAAAACCCAGCTAAAAATATGACTTCTTCCTAGCTCTTTGTGCTCCAGGGCACACATTTCACAGATAGTCTCTAGCTACAGAGAAAATTCTATCATAGCAAACTCACAGCTGGTGGGCAGGACACCCATGACATTCAATACTATGTAACTGCGGTTTAAGATTTAGAATAAATCCGAATAAAAATGAGCTACTTACAGATTCTTTTGACACATAGCTCCTTCTTTGCCCCTCCCTTGTATGGATTGCAAAGGATGATGGAAACAGCATGGATTTTCAGGGTCACGCCTCTGAGTCTGGTTCTCAAAATCTGTTGATGTTGAGTTGTATAACCTGGCCTATTACCCGTCAGGACTCAGCTGCCTTTTCTGTCAAACCAGACGAATAATGCATATCTCTCACAGTGTCTGAATTAAATTACAAATATTACCTAAGAAGCCAGTAGAAACATTCCTGGCACACAAGAGCTTCTCAGGAAGGGTCTGCTTTCTTCCTCTTGTCATGATATTATTGCATTTTTAAACATTAAGAGAGAAAGCAGGATGTATGTATGGGTCTTGAAGTCAGAAGACCTGGGTTTGAGACCTGGCTCTGCTATTGACTGACAAGATGGCTAAACAAAAGGCACCAATCTTTCTGGTTTTCAGTTTCCTCATCTGTACAATAGAAATGATATTACTCATACTTCTTTCCCCTTATATAATTGTTGTTCAAGTAGTTTAAATGACAGAGCAGGAAAGTGTTTATAGTGTACTACACTATAAACCAATATTCAGTAGTACAGGGCTTAGAGGTAGGAGAATTCTCCATCTCAGAATGATCTCTACATTAATAGCATGAAACTCAAATTCCCTGTCATGAAGGATGAGAAATTCCAGGAGAAAATTGTGCATATAGTAACAGGATTGTATTTTCACTGAAAATATTTACCTCTTAGGAAATTCTAACATGTCTTTCCTGGTGAAAACTATCCCAGTATACAAAGATGTGATATTATGATGACAAGTAAGGAGGTGTAATTAATAGTGCTTTCATTAACTTCTAGTCCTCTGATATGTTATCTGGTTTAAAAATTACAACTAAATTGTAAAGTAGGAATTACTGTCCTTATATTAAAGATTAAAAAACAAAGAAAAAGCTATGCAATTATGTTAACAGAAGATAAATTAAAATAGTGGAGCTTGAATTCAGACCCGGGCCTGTCTCATTCACTGTCTCCATCCTAACTCTGCTCTTAGAGGGTCTCATGCTTCATCAACTGGTCTTGAAGGACAAAGGCTCAGGATGGAGACTCATCACCACAGTATGGGTGCTATTTAGTGAGTGACAAGTTTTACACGTCAGTTTCCTAGTCTAGCAGATGAATATAATGATGAATGAGTGAATATTGTAGGACATTTCTGTATAATAATGTTTTAACTCCCAGCAGTTGGCTAGAAGACAAAACCTTATCAATCTGAATTTTGAGTTTTTCTCAGTAGACAACATGGATCTATTTCTTTGATCATAACATTATGGATAAGAGAGTGAAAATGGAATATTAGAGGAAAATTAAGGAGATCAAGACATACTTTGGAACTTACAACTTCCAAGTCTGAAAATCCCCCTAGAAACTCATCAGAAGTGTTCTGTGGGGTATACGTGGAGGGCACATCCTACTGTCCCCTCCCATCCTCACTGCTAGTAATTTTACCCACACCTACTATAATACCCTTTCTGGGTCTCGAAGAAATAAAATTTTTATAACTGAAGGAATTAAAGGACTTGCAGTTATTTATACAAATCATGAAAAATAACTTTAAGTTAATTATTTAATAATTTCAATATCATACTTCATTATCTATAGAAAACCTGTAATCAAAGGTAAACTACAAGCATCAGTTCATGGAGAGAACCCACAAATTCATACCTTGAATAGTCACCAAAGATAGTCATCAACAATTTCTCCCCCTGCAACCCCGCAATAAGTTCCTCCTCTCAAAAGTGGAATCAGTTTCCCTTTCTCTTGAATCTTGACTGGCTGTTAACTTGTTTATATAATAGGTCATGGAAATATTTCTGTGGACTTCCGGGCCTAGCCCTTAAGAGGCATGGAAGGTTGCCCTTTTGCTTGCTTGACACCCAGCTGCCATGCAAAAAAAAGTCCAAGCTACCCTGCTGGAGAGAAATGCCATGGGGGGAGACTTCGGAGGATGAGACACCATATGGGGAGTGGGGTCATGTGGAGGAGAATTGTGATGCCCTATCTGACAGTCAGCTCTAAGGCCACAGACATGTGAGTGAGGCTTTCATGGACCTTGTAGGTCAACTCAGTCATCAACTGATGCAAAACCACTAAGTGACCATAGCAGAGACCATGGGAAACAGAAAAACCACCTAATCAACCTACAACATCGTGAGAAAAACACAACTTATTGTTGCTTAAACCATGGGTTTTTGGGGGTGGTTTGTTATGAGATAAAAAGAGACTAAAATTAAATCTCCCATCACAACGGTGCCTCCATTGTGCAGTGAAGTGGGATGGGACAGAGTGGGTGTGCAGGGTGTGCGTATGGTGGGAAGCAGGGATCTCTGTACTTTCCCTGATACCACCCTGCGGTGTTTCTGAGTACCACTGATGAATACACGAGTGATCTGTTCATCTAAACAGCTGTAATTTACTTAGAATGTGTCTTGAGAATGTACTGAATAGCCTTGTCTCTCATGAGTTTGCAAAAGTTGCAGATGAAAGTTTGCAAAAGTTGCAGATGAAAGTTTGCAAAAGTTGCAGAGGAAAGTTTACTGGAGTTCACTGCATAGGGCTCTTGATTATAGTTATACATCAATCAGTCCATCCAGCAGTTTTTTGGATTCTGTTGAGCTCTATGCTTATCACCTTGATCAAAAGTGCTATGTAAACACTTGGAGAAATGCCATCCTTATCTTTTGACAAAACTCACTGTGAGTAACCAATGTTACCCAGGGAAATGTAGAGCATGTAACGTGAGAAGATTCAATTATATATGAAATCTTGGGTTCAGAAATAAATGGAACTCCAAAACCAGGCCTGATGCTCTATCAGTATCACCTGTGTGGAGAAGAAAAGCCACCAAGAAAACCTCTAACTTATGAATTAGCTTTCCCTACCTCAGCCTTCTCAAGTAGATGAGTTGTGTGTACTTGTTTCCTATTGTGATGTAACAAATCATCACACACTTAGTGACTTAAAACAATATAAATTTGTATCTCACAGTTTCCATGTGGCTGGAGTCTGGGTAAAGCTTAGCTGGCTCCTCTGCTCATGGTCTCACAAGGCAGAAGTCAAAGTATGATTTGGCCTGCCTTCCTTTCTAGGGTTTGGAATCTTGTTCTGAGTTTACATAGTTGTTAGCAGGATTCAGTTCCTTTCGGTTTTAGGACTGAGGTTCTTGTTTTCTTGATGAAGGTCAGTTGGGGCTACTCTCAGCACCCAGAGCCCACCCAGAGTTTCTCTTATAACCTGGCAGCTCACTTCTTGCAGGTCAGCAGGAGAAAGAACCTCCCACTGTAGTCCCCTATGGTAGAGTCATATAATATATCGTAATCATGGGAGTGATTATCCAATTACCTTTGTCATATCTTATTGGCTAGAAGTAAGTCACATTTTCCACCTGCATTCAAGAGCAGGAGATTATGCAAGGGCATGTTCACTGGGGCTCATCTTAGAATTCTGCCCACCACATTGCCTTAGGAGAGGTTGCTCCCCAAACATCTTCAGATAAAGATTGCAATTGTAACACCACAGCGTGTAGAATAGCTCCCAGATTATCGCTGATCCTTCTGTGAAGAGGTACCCACAAAGCCACTGTACAAGTAAGGGAGGACCACTGAGTTCAGAGGGGGAGGAGTGAGGTGCAAGAGAAAGATTCTGCTGGAAACATGCATATTCAAAATACCAGGGGTGCTAGAATGAAAACTGCTAGATGGAAATCCAAAAGCCTTGAGTGTGGCTGAAAGGAAAGTGTCATCCTCAGTATTTTCCTTAAATGCCAAGGCACTTCATCAGAAGGTTTCCAGTGATTATTTTTTCCCGGGTCTTACCAAATTAGTTTGAGTAAGTATATGACAATAAATCTAATCTCTGGAAAACTAATTGTACGTGGTGATGATGACTTCTGTGAATAGTGTTCCAGGGAAGAACTTGTTTACTTTTGTGGAGGCAGATTTTAATGGGGCAGCCACATTATGCTAGGCAATTTCATGTAGGAACTGTATTTATTCTTCCCAAGGAGATAATGCTATTTCCACTTTCTATTGTAGAAAACAAGGCCCAGAGAAATAAATAATTCACTCCATCTAGGTCGTGGTTGCCTTAAGAGCAGGGACTATGCGTTGGTCACGTCTGTATACCCAGTGCCTTCAGATCATAGAAATCAATCCTATCCATCAGTGGATCAGTGGGTATCACACAGCTGCTAAATGGCATTGTCAGGATTCAATCCCCAGTTCCTCTAACTTCAAGGTCCAAGCCATTCTACTACCATGGCACCATTTTCATCAAAGTTAGGGATTCTCCCTTTTTTCTTGGGTTTCTATCAAATGATCCTAGGTGTTCATTTTTTGTGTTATTCATCAGTAGGAATGTTTTTAGTGTTTCAGATGGGGAGTCATGCATCAGAAAATGATTACAGAGTACCCCAAAGTGAACTTTCTGGGGCATATAGTAGGGAAGGAAGAGTAGGAGGGCAGGGATGGGACAAGGGTGTTATGAATAAGACATTAGCCTTGGGTGCAAGATATAAGGAGGCTCCAAAAAACTCAGTAATCCTGATAAATAATATTTTAATGCAATATTTTTAAAAAATCAAAATTAATGCAGAAATATTTGTGATGAATAAAATACCTAAATTTTAAATAAAGGCAGGATCTGACCCTACATTTACCTGACTTGTCTCACTTGCTTCACCTTTATTGCTGTCCTGAGGGAGGAGAAGGAAGGGGAGAGAGAAGCAGCAAAAATAGGGTCAGACAGAAGGAGAACAGAGAAAGGAAACTGTCATTCTCCCATCTCCCCAGCCTTCTAAGAACTGGAATGGGGGAGAAGAAAATGACCTCTGGTCCACAGAGATCATATTCCAGAGAAGTGACTGCAATCTCTACAAAAAGTGCTAAAGCAGAAAACTTACCCAGTAGGCTACCATATCCATGGTTTCACATGTCAGGAGACTGTGCCCTAGTTTGGACTTCAGCACTGACTTACTGTGATTTGGGTCCAGTGCCTCTCTCTCCTCTGGGTCTCAGTTAACCCATTAGTAAGGTGGGAGTCTGGAGACAGATGCTTTCTAAGGTCCCTCCCAGCTCAGACATTCTGGAAGGCTAGACTGTGGATTAGCAGTACCTTGGGAGGATACTCTGCCTCTTGTTCTACGTGGAAGGGCAGAATTACAGAGAAAGCTTTCCAATGGGTCAAATATGAACATCTGCTGTCTATTGACCTTCCTTGGCTCTTTCCTCTTTTGTTTGGCAGTCAGTTGGTCACAAGAAGAGGCCAGCAATCATTTCCACTGGTCCCCAAATGTCAGGCCACAAGGAGGGTTGATTGAAGTATTTATCTTCCTGTGACTCTAGAACATCAGAGCTGATGATATAATATTTTCAGCTCCCTCATAACTGTGTTTATGTTTAAGATAATGGCTGCTGCATAAGGATCCTTACATATGAATAATAGTTGTGAGGCAGCATGCAGAGAGGTTGTCTCCAGCACACAGCTGGCTGGTTTCAAGTTCTGTCTCTGCCCCTTACAGATGCGCTGGTCAGGGCACAGCGAGGATGCAGAGCACACAATTTACTTTGACTAATGGAGAGAGTTTGCACATGATTGTTAACGGGGAATAAAGTTGTTGACTAGGTGACTGAAAGGGTAAGAAGCGAACTCTAAGGTATCACAGAAGTAGCAACTGCCGGATGTATCTACGGCCCCTAGGTCTGAGAGGATGAAGGTTTTAGGTGATTAAATCATTGAACCATAACGTAGGGCCCCTTAGAGCTAAAACACAGACTTCTGAGAAGAAGGCCGGCAGGCTGGTGAGCTTTGGGGGGTGCACAGTAGAGCTTGTCCTACAAGTGGTAGAAACACTGCAAAGTGGATTTAGCTGCAGCAATAGGAAAACATGGCTTCTGCCAGGGGAACAGGTGTTCTAGGGGACTCACAGTGTACAGGAAGGGATACAAGAGGCAAACAGGAAGCAGCAAGCCCCTTGGCCTTGCAGAGGCTTATGGGAATCTGGGTGGCAAAGTAGACACGTGCTTTGCAGAGGCCCAGCCTCAGCATCACAAGGCAGAGAATAGAAGGGAGGTTTGGAGCTGAGAGTCAACAACTTCACAACTGGCACACTAGCTATTTAACCTTAGGCAAATCAGCTGACCTTTCTGTGCATCTGTTTGCTCATCTGTAAAATAGGAATAATAATGGCATCCTCTGCATAGCCTTGCTATAAAAATTAAATTAGGTAATCCCACAAAAGCGCTTACAACAGTCCCTGCAACAAAATATGTGCTCAATAAAATTTATCCGGTGTTATTAGACAAAGGGAAGAGGTGAGGACAAATATGTCTGTCCTGCCCCAGGCACTAGATTGGGATTTTCCATATATTTTGTGGCTTAATATCCAGTGACTGAGACGTGAGTGCCTTTTTCCTGATGTTTCCACGTGAGGAGATTTGACAAGTTTACTGAAGGCACGCAGGTAGAAGGATTTTGTCGAGCAGGACTTCATGTTGAGATGTGTTCCACTCCAAAGACTATACTGTTCTCATGGCAACGTGCTGCTTCCTCTGGAACAGGAGACACAAGGCAATTCTTATTCTTATTTCACCTCCCACTTATGAAAAGCTAAGCTAGGCCTTACTCTTTCTAAACCCCAGATCAGCCACCTGTAAAATGAGAATAAAACACTTATTTGGAACACCTGATCAAACTTTATAAAAAATAGCAAAATTGATCTCAATAGACACCAGGTCCAGCAAGATAAAATATTCAGGGGAGAACACAAAGTCCTATAGGGTAACCCTACAAATGACAGCGCTGTGCAAAGTATGTAAAAACCACAGGACTTAGGGCAAAAGGGGGGAGGTCACAACATTCAAAAAATTCATCAATGACACGCGCTCACAAAGATAAGCACCTAATAAAAATGGTACAGAGTCGTGCACACGTTCAGTGGTGAAGATACACATGCACGCTGCAATAAACATGACATTTTTCCTTGGAGAAGACTTGAAGTTTGCTGGTTGGCAGTGGTTGTCAGAGGGGGCAGCTGATGAGCTATAGTGAAGTAGAGGTAAGAGGGTGATCCGAAATTGGAGAGCAGATTCTCATACCAGACGTGGCTGGGTGTGGTCATCACATATTTGGCCTCCCTCAGTAGCTGGGAGAGGTGTGAAGGCTGTGTATTTTGCATATTCCTATGAAGCTTGGTCGGCTGAATGCTATTTCCTACAGATGAAATCATGCATACACAAACACAGATACACATGATGCTCAAGTTATTCCCTAACGTATCAATCAAGCTGGAACGAATTCACATTTTCAAAACAAGTGTTTTGAAACTGACCGTTTTTAAATCCAAGCACTTAGCCAGAACTAAGATGGAAGGGACCCGGGTGAGCAGCCATGTGGATGAGGACGTGTCTTGAGTGGGCGATCAGCGCCCTGTGAAAGCAGTGTGCTGGGTAAATGAAAACCCAGCTTGCATTAAGAAATGATAGGGTAGGACAACAGTAGCAATAATAATAAAGTAGCTATTCAATGTTTAATCTGTGCTATGATGCTGGGTGCCCTGCTTATATCATCTCATGGTATCTTGTTGATTCCCCAGAGCAGTGCTGTGAGGTAGGGTTTTGCAGAAGAAGAAATTGTAGTGCATAGGTTTTAAATCACTTATCCTTAGTGTGGGCAGTCTGGGATTTGAATTTAGTCCCCTGACTCTGAAGATGCTTCAGGAGACACTGGACAGCCACGTTTTATAGAGGAGATACAGGTATTTAGAGAATGTCTGCTTATATGTGCTCAGGCGGTTAAAAATAATAACAATTATCACATGTAAAAGCATCTCGGAAAATTTAGAACATTCTTCACAAACGATGCAATGCTTTTATTTTTAAATGGGTTATTATAACACTTTATATTTCTTTTTACAATGCTGTCTTATATAGCATCTTAGTTGAATCTCATAGCAACTTGGTGAAAATCAAGCAGACATTCTATCCCCATTTCACAGACAGGGATCTGGGTGGGCAAGATTATGTTAATTTATTCAGCACACAATTAGAATCTCTTCTGTGCCAGGCAGAGCCAGCACCATCCCCAGAGAAGATACTGGTCTACTGAGATGACAGACCGTGGAACACATTTACTGTAAGCACATGGATGTCATTATCGCCATTAATCCTGAGACCAGGATTTAAGGCAGTTGATTCCTGGTCCAAAGTAATTTCCACTGAATGATGCTGCTGCCTGTATTGTCTGGTGGGAGAACCTGTATCTTTCCTGCTCTACTGAGTGTGAGTTCATCTTAAACGCTAAGTCTTCTCTAAATGACTAACCAGGCCAGACTCTCTTGAGCAGAATGACATCACTTGGACTTGGACACAGCATGGTCTCTATCTAGATACTGTGTTCTAGAATAAGAAGCAATGCCATTTGAACTATGCATTTATTCTGCAGGAGTTCTCCATGCCCTCCACCCCTTGCCTCTCAGATGCACCCCCATCTTCTTTGTAGGTGCAGAGCCTCCTCTTCACCCCACCCTGTGCTACAGTTGTTGGACCACCTGCCTATCTCCCTCACTAACCCAGAGCTTCCAGCTTTCTGTTTCCTCCCCAGAAACAGACTATGTTCATCTTAGGACCATAGGCTCCAGCCCCGGGCTTACACACAAAACGTGTCCACTGTCAGCTCCCTGAGGACAGGGACCTTGTCCCAAGGCCTGTGGCGTCTAGGCCAGTCCCTGGCAGCATGGAGGCACACATTAATATTTGTTAACTGACTGTATGTTCCTTTTCATTAAATCAAATAATTAAATAAATATCTGTACAAAATTCTGTGATCAATGAAAAAAAATCCAGGAACTTTTTAATGACATGAGGAGATGTTCAGAGTATAATGTTGAGTGAAAAAAAAAAAAATCAAGCTATAAATATGCAAATTCGATATGACTCCCATTATGTTTAAGAAATGAGCTCTGGTTTACAATGACTGTTGCTGGGTTCTGAGACTTGGGTGACTTTTATTCTCAGCATTATACCTTTAGGTCATTTTTTCCCAAATTATCTAAAATAAATCTGCCTTATTTGAAAAGTTAAATCACTTTAAGAACAAATAATTCCATGGAATGCTTTAGCTGGTGTGTTTATTCATTTGGGCGCTTTTAGGGATAGGATGACTGCTGATAAGGGAAAATAGAACAAAATTGTTTTCCTTTCTTGGCTTTAAGAAGTCCAAACTTTCTTTCAGTTCAATGGCTCTGGGAATTCTCACAATTAACTGGTGGTCACCACAGTGGGCAGTGCCCTCACAGGGAACATCTTTATTTCTGGATTCTATGACAGAGGTGAGAAAGAATCTGCAAACACTAGGGCCTTACAGCCTTGTTTTATTTTGCTTTGTTTATTCTAATTGTGTGGGTTTGTTTCAGTGCCTGGAGGTGGTACAAAATTAAAACACATTAGCATTGACTAAATCAACGATGATTTCCAGTATTTTTTTTTTAAGGTCTCTGAGGGTTCTATGGAAAAATTGTTGAAAACATTAGTCCCCTACATTTATTTTTATTTCATCACAGTATATGCCACTTCAAAAAGAAAAAGAAAATTACTGTCATGAATATAGTCCTTTTCACAATGACGTAATCATTCCATATTAAAAAAACCAGGGGAAAACATAATATCCCACATAGGCCAAATCTGGCCCACCGCTTGTTTTTTATATGGCCTGTGAGTTAAGAATGTCTTTTACATTTTTAAATGATTTGAAAACAAATCGAAAGAAGAATAATGTTTCATGACGTGGGAAATCTATGAAATTCAAATTTCAGTGTTCATAAATACAATTTTATTGGAATGCAACCACTCCCATCCGTCAGTATATTGTCTATTGTGGCTCTTTCTCAACAAAGTAGAGTAGGGTGGTTGTGATAGAGACCAAATGGCCTGCAGGCCTGAAATACCGGCTCAGGCAGCCCTTTACAGAAACCTTTTGCAGACTCCGGTATCAGACCTATGTCAGTACTGAAAGGAAACTTGGAATGACTTCAACCCCTACAAAGATGAAAGGAGATCAGATTCAAAAAGAGACTCAGAATTTTGGTGTGTTTTTTTTTTTGCAGTTCTATACGTTAACTCACACCAAAATTTTATTTTCTTTTTAATTGAAGTATAGTTGATTTACAAGGTTGTGTTAGTTTCAGGTGTACAGCAAAGTGATTCAGATATAGATAGATAGATAGATAGATAGATAGATATTCTTTTTCAGATTCTTTTCCCTTATAGGTTATTACAAAATATTGAGTATAGTTCCCTGTGCTATACAGTAGGTCCTTGTTGGTTATTTTATACACAGTAGTGTGTATCTGTTAATTCCAAACTATTAATTTATCTCCTCCCACTCCCAACTGCCCCATTATCCCCTTTGGTAACCATAAGTTTGTTTTCTATGTCTGTGAGTCTATGTCTATTGTGTAAATAAGTTCATTTGTATCATTTTTTAAGATTCCACATATAAGTGATTTCATATGACGTTTGTCTTTATCTGAGAAAATGACTCAGAATTTTGAGCTGGAAGAAATCAGTAAAACATACAGAGTCCCATGGAGACGTGGTTCAGGCCTTCTTGCTCTCTCGTCTGAAGGCTCCAGCAGCCTCTGAACCCGCCCCTGCCTCTCACCTTGACCCCCACGCTGCACACCCGCCATCTAACCCACCCTCCCACCCCCCTCCACAACTGCGCCGCATTTACCTTCACAAAGGGAAAATGTGATCACACCACTCTCCTGCTTAAAGCCCTCCCAGGGCTCCCAATAACCCATGATAGGTCTTCACTCTGCCTTGAGGAGTTCTGGATTCCCTGCAGGAACGTGTAAGGTACAGAAATGGTGCAAGAGGGTCTGTTGAGTGGGCAGATATAAGGATCCTCCTCTCTGTGTCTTCACTTCAACCAGAAAAGCTCTACTTTTGCCTTATTTATATATTGTATTTTATTTGAAGAAAGGATTCTGTTTTTAAAAAATAGCTTGCAAACCACTAATAGATAAAGTTGAAGCTTCTGGCAACGTCCTCTGTGATGTGGTGTGGTAGACAGTTGGTGCTCACTAAATGCGTTGTGTGCTCTCTTCGGTTTCCCAGTCTCCCCTGCAGGGAATGGGGTTATGTGACAAGTTCTTGCCAATGACCTGTGAGTAGAAGTGACTCCTGTCATTCCTGGGCTGAGATAGCTAGAATCATCTCCTCCATCTCTTTTTGCTCTCCCTTGGTGACCTGGCAGGCAGGCCACTGGTTCAGGATGTTGTAGCTAAAAGATGGCAGATCGTGCATCAACCTAGGTCCCTGAATGATCACCTGGAAGATTATCCTTCACTCTGACCTCCTTTAGACATGTAAATTAAATGGAAAGTGAACTCTTACAGTGGAAAACCTCTGGAATTTTGAGCTCTACTTATTAGTAGAGAATAACATTCTTATCCTGACAAATGCATCTGGCCTTTGTACATACATCATTTGCAGTTGGTTTCTTGATGTATTGGTTGGTTGATTAATTGATTCACTCATTCATTCAACAACAGATATACCTGAGTAGCCTAATACATATTATGTCAAGTGCTAAGGATATAAATATGTATCAGCTATAGCTCAAGGTTTCACGACCCAAGCCCCAACCCCTTATAGACCCTGAATCTCAGTCATTCTGAACCATTTGTATATGCTTGAACTCACCAAAACGTTACCTATGTCTGTGCCCTTTCCTGCAATACTTCTCTGGCTTTTGGATTGAAAACTCCCAGGATCTGAACAACAGATACCATAACCTGGTTAAAACATACTATAATATTTCCTGTTGTTCACCAATCTGTTAAATCATTATGGAAGAAAGTAAGCATAAAGTCTAGCTGAGTCTACTTGGCCTAAGTCAATTGGGCCAGTGGGTCACATGATCTAAGGAAGAGCGAAAATTTCTGCTGTTTGTTGCGATGCCTTCGTTTCATGATGCTCAACATCAGACATTGAGAAACACACGTGGAGTCCTTCTGCCTACGATGATGGGCGCGCTCTGCAGTGACTCTGTCCGGTCTGGCAGCCACCAGCCACACGTGGCTATTGAGCAATGAAGATGGGGCTGATGTGACTAAGGAACTGAATTTTTAACTTTAATCACTTTTAAACAGCTACACATGGCTACTTGCCACTTTTTAAACCTATTTCACTCTAGAAAATATTTAGATCTGCTTCTCCAAATTTTTTTTGTCACTATAGCCTATATATAATATTATAAAAAAAAAAACAAACTGTAAACACATTTGGAAATAACCAAAGGGAAGTTTCTGCCAGTTCAATGCTAAGGCTTAATTGTCTTCACCAATGCTTCCTTCAGGCTTCTTTTGGTCCTTCTCTCAGTTAGATATAGCTCTGGCCTCTAACCCAGGCCACTAGACCAAAATACAAGGTTGCCAGTGTCCAGAGGTCCCCTCAGTTGCTGAGACCTCACTCTGAGGCCATCTTCCAGAACAGCAAAGGGATAAATTGAGTAGTAACATTAAAAACATTCAAATAAAGATATTTTTAAAATATTTATGCATTCTATCAACAATAACAAAAAAAAAAATTAGAAGCCCAGTATATGGCAGGCAGTACTATTCTAGGCATTCGGAATATAGCAGTGGACGAATCAGAAAAAGATCCCTGACTTTCTCAAACTTACATTTTAGTAGAGAGACCCAGTCAATAAAGAGAAATAAATAGAATACATAGGTAGCATTAGAAGTACTATTTGGAGAGAAATGGAGCAGGATAAGGAAGGGAGAGACAGTGGTATTTGAGCAAAGATTGAAAAAAGGTGAAAGAGACATCTGAGTGTCTGGGGGAGGAGCATTCTAGGTATAACTTCTAATTCTCTGAAAAGCAGTATAGCGTGCTTGGGACCCAGGAGAAGGGTAGGCACAGGGCCCAGGAAACGTCTGGGAAGGTCTGAACTAGAGACAGGGGTGTTGCTCCCTGGAGGACTTGGACGGGCGTACGGTGCCTCCGTGAACTGAGCAGGAAGTTTGGATCTTTCTAGGTTGAGGGCACTTTTATATTGAATGACTTTAACTTTTCCCCATTTATCTCCTAGAAAAGAGTACAGTGGGGTAAAACAAATGCATACCACCCTCCTGGTTACCAGGAGTCGAGGCTTCTAGTCAACCCCTCCCCTCTAAGTATGGGGGGAACATTCTAGATATTATTTCCTCATGGATCCTGAGGTGATAGCACTGAATGATTTCTAAGTGTGCCTTCCACCTCTAACAATCTCTAACTCCCAGGAATGTTAGGCACATACAAAGTATATTAGTTTTCTAGGGTAACAAAGTGCCACAGGTTGGGTGGCTTAAACAACAGAGATTTATTGTCTCAGTTGTGGGCCTGGAAGTCCCAGATGAAGATGTCGGTGGGGCAGGTCCCTTCCGAGGGCTCTGAGGGACAATCTGCTCCATGCCTCTCCCCTACCTTCTGGTGGTTTGCTGACAGTCTCCGGTGTTCCCCAGCTTGTTAGAAACATCACCCCAACCTCTGCCTTCATTGTCACATGGTGTTCTCCTTGTGGACGTGTCTGTGTCAACATTTCTTTTTTTATTAGGACACAATCATGGCAGATGGAGGCCCACTACTTCAGTATGACCTCATCCTAACTCATTACACCTGCAAAGACCCTATTTCCAAATAAGTCCACATTCTGTGGTACTAGGGGTTGGTACTTCAGCATATGAATTTGGGGGCGAGTGCAAATCGACCTATAACACAAGGTTAAGACTGTGAAACTGAAAGGCTGTTCCTGGCTAGACCTGATCCGTATTCTTTGCGCAGATGTGAGCAACTCGACAGGTCTTTCCCCAAAAGACACTTCTCTCTGTACCAATGGGTGGTCATGACAAGAATGACTTATGGAACAGCTTCAGAAATCATGCCGACATGAAAGACACTGATATTATAATGATTTTTAATGTAAAAGAGAAAAAAAAATCTTATTTGGATCTCTTTTCTTCTAGAAATGGATGTCTATTTTCAAAATATTGCACAGACAGCTTCAGCAGAAGCAATCTATCGCCCGCAAAGGGGGAGCGGAGCCAACAAGCGCATGCAGATATCAATACAAGCCTGGAGTTTTACACAAGCAGAGGGAGAGCTGACGGGACGCTGGGCAGGCTGCCACCCGGGCGCTCTCTTATAAAAGGCAGTGTTCCGTTTCCCTTACAAAACACGAAGGGGTTGTGTTTGATATTCATAGAAGCCGGGGCAAAAGAAATCTCTAGTCTATTCTGAGAGTAACTTGCCGTTGACGTGGATCCAACTAGAGAAATCACCATTCTCTAGTCTTCAGAACCAATCAAGGTAATGTGTTCCTACCCTAAAGTAGGTAATATTGTATTTTTACTTCTATTTTATAGATCATTAAACAGAAGCCCTAAGTGACTTATTCAAGGTCATGCAGCTTTTCAATGGCAGAGCTGGGATTAGAAATCATTACTTCAGAGGGTTGCAAAATTCATATTCTTTCCATTACCTGCACTGGTTCCAGACACGAAAACTGGGCTTGAAATCTAAAAGCCAAGAGGGGGAAAAAAAGACACTCTAAGATCAATGCATTTCTAATTAAGAAAGTCACAAAAAAACAACTCAAGAACTTCTTAAAGACATAAAGATTAAAAAAAAAAATCCACTCGTGTGAAAGTTTGATTACAGGATTAAGAATACCAAAGGGCATTTGACAGTTTACTAAGTGTTTTCACACTTAAGATCTCATTTAATCCTCAGAAGTTTACGGGATGTTTACTTGGTTTTACAACGAGGAAATCGAGGCCCAGGATAGTAAAGGACGAATTTAACATGTCCCTGACAAGATGTAGCTTAGCAGAACTCAAACCTGTATTTAAAGCAAAAACAAATATTAATTCACCTAATCTATTTTTATCCCTTACCAAGTGTTTGCTTTGATCTTGGCCCTTTAATGAAGCAGGCAGGCCAATGAAAGAAGTTTATAAGGATCTATCATGGCCCCTCTCTGTGCTGTGGACCCTCTAGCGACCCCTCCTCACCATTGTTTTAGGATTCTGCAGCTGGTGCCACTGCAGCCCCTTCTGGGATTTGCCTCGCGGGGAGAGGCGTGCAGGGTGCAGGACAGGGGGGTGGGAGGTCGAGCGCCCTCTTCCCTGGCTTAGCTGCCTTGCTGCATTTTTGTCCAACCCCTTAGCTTTGGTTAAGAGTCAATCTACAATGGAATATTACTCAGCCATAAAAAGAAATGAAATGGAGGTATTTGTAATGAGGTGGATGGAGTTAGAGTCTGTCATACAGAGTGAAGTAAGTCAGAAAGAGAAAAACAAATACAGTATGCTAACACATATATACGGAATCTAAGGGAAAAAAAAAAAAGGCCATGAAGAACCTAGTGGCAAGACGGGAATAAAGACACAGACCTACTAGAGAATGGACTTGAGGACATGGGGAGGGGGTGGGGTGAGATGTGACAGGGTAAGAGAGTGTCATGGACATATATACACTACCAAATGTAAAATAGATAGCTAGTGGGAAGCAGCCGCATAGCACAGGGAGATCAGCTCAGTGCTTTGTGACCACCTAGAGGGGTGGGATGGGGAGGGTGGGAGGGAGGGAGATGCAAGAGGGAAGAGAAATGGGAACATACTGTATATGTATAACTGATTCACTTTGTTATAAAGCAGAAGCTAACACAGCATTGTAAGGCAATTATACTTCAATAAAGATGTTTAAAAAAAAAAAAAAAAAAAAAGAGTCAATCTCTCTCCCCGTCTACCCCTGAGCAGCTCTCACCCGCTGGTCTGGCTGCCTTCACTGTCCCTCAACTCTCAGCCTCCCCGCTGAGTGAGAACAGGGGCGTGGCTGGGTGGCCAGGAGGCCCAATGCTCACACTTTTCTCTCCCTCGTCAGGCTCAACACAGACAATGTCTTCCCTCAGGGCTCAGATCCACCCTGCAAAATGCCTGTAGACACTACTCAAACCAAGGAGGGAGAAGGAGGAGGAAGGACACTTCGTGCGTCCTGGTCCTTCAGGGGGTCCCCTCTAGGGCTGGCCTTGATTTATATCTCTATACAACACCTGTGTGTCCGTGCTTCTGTTTCTTCCTTGAGCTTGTGGGCACTTGGAGGACAGGACCGTGCACCCCTTTCATGTTTGGATGTTCAGCATCTGACACTAACAGACATTTGGGGATGTGTTTCAAAGTAAATGAGTGAATGGATCTTTAACTGTGTGGATTCTGTGATACGGCCTGTTGAGCATGTGCTATTAGAAATGTTTTGAATTGGAAAGCAAGGTGAAATGGAGAGAGCTGGTGAAGTGCACAGAGAAATATACTAGAAGTCGGGAGATGGGGGTTGTCATTTGAGGTCTGGAGGACCTGTGGGGTAAATCCATCTTAGAATTTACTAGCAGGGAAAAAAAATCTCTCTCTCCCAAGAACCAGTTATTTATTTATTTTTTTAAGATAATAAAAATCATTACATCCATCCTATTTCTTTTGTAGTTTGGCTTTATAAAGTATGGTGTTAAAATTAACGTAGCAAGTTAGTCCATTTTAGGGCATAGGAGTGAGAAGAGAATTTATCTTCCCAGTCCCCCTAAGGGTTTTTTTGACCAAATATACATTATAAGGGTCCTTAAAAAGAAATATATATAGAGAGAGAGATCCTTATATACATTATATGCCTTATATACATTATAAGTATCCTTTTTATTTATATATATATGTGTGTGTATATATATATATATATATATATATATATATACTTCCAAAAAAACTTATACTTCTATATATATATAAAGGCTACACTTTTTTTGGAAGTAGAGCTAATAATTTCTAATAACCTTCTGCCTATGAAAGCTAATTCAAATTCTAAGTAGGGAAATAATTTTAAATCAACCATTTGAGTTTTAATCACACCTGAATGCCTTCTGGATGATTTTGGAATAATTCATAGACTATTTGGTGGGTATTTCATTGATCTGAGCTCTTTTCCACCAGGGTTTTAGACTCACAAGCTCAGGGCTGGAAGGCTTGTCTCTAGCAGCCATAACGTCTCACACCTGAATGCCTTCTGGATGATTTTGGAATAATTCATAGACTATTTGGTGGGTATTTCATTGATCTGAGCTCTTTTCCACCAGGGTCTTAGACTCACAAGCTCAGGGCTGGAAGGCCTGTCTCTAGCAGCCATAACGTCTCACACCTGAATGCCTTCTGGATGATTTTGGAATAATTCATAGACTATTTGGTGGGTATTTCATTGATCTGAGCTCTTTTCCACCAGGGTCTTAGACTCACAAGCTCAGGGCTGGAAGGCCTGTCTCTAGCAGCCATAACGTCTCACACCTTGGTTTGCACCTCCCGATGCCAGGACATGCCCTGCTTCCTGGAACTTCCTGTCTGTAAGTATTGGGAAGCTTATACCTTAGACTGAGCCATTCTTCATATTTCTTCAGACTACTCGTCGGCATTTGGTGTTGACACATAGCATCATACAAAATATTCTTTTACGTCTCCTGCATGGGTGCCCTTATGGGTCTATCTGGGTCTATTACAGTGAGATTTAACCTATGCAGAATTCTCACCCTTAGATGAGATGATTTTGAGTTCTTTCTACACTTTTTTACACTCCCCAAATGTATTTCTGTTTGTCTGTATGTTTGGGCACTGCAATTACTGTTTATTTTTATTCCATGTTTTTCCAAGCTAGCTAATTATAGACTCACAGTGTTTTTGAGTGAGACTCGTAGTGGGAAAAACTTATGATAGCATCCATAAATTATATGGATGGAAGAGGAGACTGAGGCCCAGGGAAAGAAGGTGACAGATGAGAGGTCACCGAGCAAGGTAGAGGTAGTGCTGGTCAAAGAGCTGAGAGCTCTGCCTTCTCTGTTCCATGCTGTTCCAGGCACAGTCTGCTCCCTGCAGGGCCTCTGTGAAGCTTCCTCTCTCATGCTCCAAAGATCCAGGACTGTGCCTAATCAAATAGGCCCCCTATTCATTCTCATTTTTTTTTTAATATATTTATTTATTTATTTATGGCTGTGTTGGGTCTTCGTTTCTGTGTGAGGGCTTTCTCTAGTTGCGGCGAGCGGGGGCCACTCTTCATCGCGGTGCGCGGGCCTCTCACTATCGCGGCCTCTCTTGTTGCGGAGCACAGGCTCCAGATGTGCAGGCTCAGTAGTTGCGGCTCACGAGCCTAGTTGCTCCACAGCATGTGGGATCTTCCCAGACCAGGGCTCGAACCCGTGTCCCCTGCATTGGCAGAAGGACTCCATTCTCATTTTTATTCACACATATTCCACCCCCCGCCCCAACCCATGCTTAATGAGCACCAGCTCCTGAGTGAGCATCTAGATATCATCTCACTTAGCTTTACTACAGCATCACTGATTCAATATCTCTTCCCACTTTACTAACAAGGGAACTGGAGATTCAGGAGAAAAAGTAGCATTCCTCAAATCATGCGCTTAGTAAATAGCACATCTGTGATGCAAAGCCAGGTCTGCTTTCTGCTCAAGACGCTGCAGGTTCAGCGCCAGGGGTCATGGCCTCTTCCCACATGAAGTACAGCTCCTGGTTTTACACCTTGGGTTTTTGATACTTAAATGCTGAAGTAATACATTAGAATTCGGTGAGAAATTTGGATCTATGATGCAAAAAGTCAGACAGTGGTCCTCCTTAGAGGATGATGGGGACTGGCAGGGGGCGCAAGGGGGCTTCTGGCTGCTGCTAATGTTTGTTTTTGATCTGGGTGTTAAGCACATGGCTGTGTTCACCTTGTGAAAATTCATGGAGCTGCTAAGATTTGCATATTTTTCTGCATTTATTTACATTTTAATTTTTTAAATTAAAGTAAGAATTTTAAAGATGTATCTGCCTGGATTCTAAGCATTTGGTCCCCTGTTTTGCTCTTTCTACCTCTATGGACAATGGGTACATTCAAAGGTGTCCCTCACTGTACAGCTCCCAAGTGGGATTTACTAACCACCCCTTTCCCATCCAATCACGCCATCTTCCTGGCCTGATGGAAGCAACTGTGCCCCTTCTCCAGTAACTCCCCACCCTCCCACCCGGCCCACCCCAGGTCCCCTCATGTCCACGTTCCTTCCTCTCCAGGCCTCTCCTGCTTCCTTTCCTGTGCCGCGTCTCCCATCCCTTCAGCCTCACAGATGGACAGGCTCCTTTCTGCCACATGATACCCTGAGCTTCCTTTAGAGGCTTGTCCCACATAGTCGTTTCGAGTCAAGCGCACGCTGGGGACAGGGCTTACCGCAGAGAGCTAGCTCAAACCCAAGCCTGGTCTTCCTGCCCTGCTGCAGGCCCCGGTTGCTTGGACCCGCAGGTACCAATGCTCCCCAATTTCTGCCCAGTCCCACCCTCATGACTGAGCCAGTCCTGGCCTGGTCAGGGAATGTCAGGACCACGGAAGCATTCGATTCTAACACTCCATCAAATCACTAGACTTCTCTGTGTCTGCTTCCTTATGTCCAAATTGTCAGTTTCAATACTTGCTTTACATACACCCTCAGGAATGCAGTGAGTATCAAACTAGATTTTAAAGACCGCAGTGACAACAATGGCAACAAAACTTTAGGCACAGGTCCACTGTTTTAAGTGACTGAGCTCCAGACTTGTCACGTCCATCCTGCCTTGGTGGTAGAGAGCTGGGGCCTAACTTGTCTCTATCCTCAGGGAATTCACAGTTTCAGGAAAAAAGAAAACCAAAAAACAGACATGTAAGCAATCAGCTCTGCAAAATGCCTATGTTTGAATAACACTTTGCAGCTAAACCCATTTCATTGCCTAGGCTCTATTGCATTTAGTTTTATAACAACCCTGCTGGGTGTATGTTAATACTTCTCTTTGAGCAGAGAAAACTGAGTCCCAGCAGAAGGAAATCTTTCACCTGGAGTCAGGATTTGAATCCAGGATTTTTTTGTCATTGTTGCTTTTTGTTTGTTTGTTTTTGTTTTCATTTCTAAAGCCTATTTTTTAATCCCTTTTTGACCCAGCACCATAAATGGCTGTTTTTCCATCCGGGGAACTCAAATCGACTATAACACAACATTTCTAAGAGTACTTCACCATTGTCTGTGACATTTCCTTCCAAGCTGTGACACTGTTTTGTAAGCTTTGATGCTGGTGGGTCATTCTCCAATGAAGACTATTTGCTTCACTAATATCAAAATAATGCCTTACTTCTCGAGTTCTCTGCCTTTTTGTGCACTCAAATGGCTTTTTGCTTTAATGCTGAATCATAACATAATCTCCTTGAAGATTTTTTTTTTTTGAGAAATCTGCTTTTTTTCCAGTTAACCTGTGAGGTCGTTTCAAAAACTGGGTCTCACCTATGCATACTTGGCATCTAGGAGCTGAAAGAAAAGAACAGGCAGCTAGTATTTATTAGGGGTTACCCATTGTCACATACGTTGTTTAGTTGGATCATCACAACAGCCCAAGTGTGAACAGCTCTTTGTCCATCTTACAGAGTAATTTTATTTTATTTTTTTATTTTTTATTTTTTTTTAATCAGTCATCAATTTTATACACATCAGTGTATACATGTCAATCCCAATCGCCCAATTCAGCACACCACCATCCCCACCCCACCGTGGTTTTCCCCCCTTGGTGTCCATACATTTGTTCTCTACATCTGTGTCTCAACTTCTGCCCTGCAAACCTGTTCATCTGTACCATTTTTCTAGGTTCCACATACATGCGTTAATATACGATATTTGTTTTTCTCTTTCTGACTTACTTCACTCTGTATGACAGTCTCTAGATCCATCCACATCTCAACAAATGACTCAGTTTCGTTCCTTTTTATGGCTGAGTAATATTCCATTGTATATATGTACCACATCTTCTTTATCCATTCGTCTGTCGATGGGCATTTAGGTTGCTTCCATGACCTGGCTATTGTAAATAGTGCTGCAATGAACATTGGGGTGCATGTGTCTTTTTGCATTACAGTTTTCTCTGGGTATATGCCCAGTAGTGGGATTGCTGGGTCATATGGTAATTCTATTTTTAGTTTTTTTTTTTTTAATTTTTTTTTAATGCTATTCTTGTCTGCTTACATTCTTTTTATTTATGTATGTATGTATGTATGGCTGTGTTGGGTCTTCGTTTCTGTGCGAGGGCTTTCTCTAGTTGTGGCAAGCGGGGGCCACTCTTCATCGCGGTGCGCGGGCCTCTCACTATCGCGGCCTCTCGTTGCCGAGCACAGGCTCCAGACGCGCAGGCTCAGTAATCGTGGCTCACGGGCCGAGTTGCTCCGCGGCATGTGGGATCTTCCCAGACCAGGGCTCGAACCCGCGTCCCCTGCATTGGCAGGCAGATTCTCAACCACTGCGCCACCAGGGAAGCCCTATTTTTAGTTTTTTAAGGAACCTCCATATTGTTCTCCATAGTGGCTGTATCAATTTACATTCCCACCAACAGTGCAAGAGGGTTCCCTTTTCTCCACACCCTCTCCAGCATTTGTTGTTTGTAGATTTTCTGATGATGCCCATTCTAACTGGTGTGAGGTGATACCTCATTGTAGTTTTGATTTGCATTTCTCTAATAATTAGTGATGTTGAGCATCTTTTCATGTGCTTCTTGGCCATCTGTATGTCTTCTTTGGAGAAATGTCTATTTGGGTCTTCTGCCCATTTTTGGATTGCGTTGTTTGTTTCTTTAATATTGAGCTGAATGAGCTGTTTATATATTTTGGAGATTAATCCTTTGTCCGTTGATTCATTTGCAAATATTTTCTCCCATTCTGAGGGTTGTCTTTTCGTCTTGTTTATGGTTTCCTTTGCTGTGCAAAAGCTTTGAAGTTTCATTAGGTCCCATTTGTTTATTTTTGTTTTTATTTCCATTACTCTAGGAGGTGGATCAAAAAAGGTCTTGCTGTGATTTATGTCAAAGAGTGTTCTTCCTATGTTTTCCTCTAAGAGTTTTATAGTGCTTACAGAGTAATTTTAAAAGCCATAGTGGCACACCTAGCATACTTTAAGGCACTCTATAAGATGCTGGCAATAAATGCCTGCTTGTGAAATGAATGAATATGTAGAGATTAAATAACTTGGTCAGTCAGCTAGTTGATATTGAACCAAAAACTGATCCTTGGCTCACCTGACTCAAAGCCCATGATTTTGGCAACATGCTGGTCTGGCAATCAGTCGGTCTGGCAACCAATGGGAGCCAAAAATGTTTACTGAGTTGGAAAGTTGAAGGAAAAAGGAGGGAGGGAGAGAGGAAAGGAAGGAAGGAAGGAAGGACAGGGAGGAAAAAAATAGGGAGAGAAGAAAAAGATGAAAACAAGGCAGGAATCTGTCAGCAATGGCTAAACATTAAGTAACTGGGTTAGAAAGATACTGTTTTTACAAAGCCAGTGCTGGCTTTCTTCCAGATTTTACTAGTTTTACAGTGATCCCAGAAAGTTCTCTAAACATCAGGTTTTGAAAACACAAAACAGCTCTACAACTGCCACTTGTTTTCAGGGTCTTTACCAACAGAGGATTAATGAGTAATACACCTGCTCACGGTGAGCTGAGGAAATCAATACCCAAGAATGCATCACACTGGTTGGCTATGTGAGAGAGTAAACCCCTCCCCCAGGATTTTATATAGGGCATGCATACACTTAAATTGATAACTTATTAAGAAATTAAGTGATGAGGCTCCAGGGCATAATTCAGCCAAGACACTAAATACTTAGACTCACGCATTAACCCCACAGAACAGGTGGGAACGCTCCATTCAAGAGGAAGACTAGTTTTGAGCATTTTAACCAAGATCCAGTATAACAGGGGAAGGGAGAAGGAGACTATTATCAGAGGCAAACATTTTCTTTCTCATTAATCTCCTTATTCAATAATTCTTCTTGTCCTTTCAGTTCTGGTTGAAGTTCTCATTCGGGTCAGAAAGTTCTTGTTATGCAAAAATTGTGATAGTGAGAATATTGGAATACAAATCAGGAGAGCCGGGGTCTAAGATGGGTCTTGCTACTGACAAAGACTCTCTCCTTGACCAAACTCCAGCCAGGCTCCTCCAAGCCCTCTGCTGGGCTCAACCTCTAGATCTCAGCCTTGGCCTATACAGACTTGAACAAACACTGACATAGTTTCTGAAGGCTCAAGGCTGCATCTGTAGGCAGACCCCAGCTCCCCTTAAAGTGCTTGCCTGAGAAATCAGAAGACTGCTAAAAGAATTGACTGTGTGTTCCAGCCGCTACCTGAGGTTAGGACCCCTGACCCTCAGCCTCTTGGAGGGAAGGGCCTAACTTCTATGAGCACCAGTTAGCAAACCCAGATGTGTTTCACATGGAACAAGGTGCCTCTTCCTTTTTTGTGATTTTTCCCTTTCCTGACTCTACTGAGCCCCTCTCAACTCCACTTGCTCGCCCCTCATTCTGCCTTTAAAACTCCCAGACCCCTCTGTACAAATGGAGGTCACGTTCAGTTCACACTGGAGTCTTTTCGCTATGGCAGTAATATACTACTGGTTACAACCTGTCCTTGTGACTTTACGTAGACTCTGGCTTTGTTTATCTTTGACACTACACACTTGCGACATGACCTTGGACGAAAGGCTTCATTCCTCTGGGTCCCCTCAAGATGGAGGATGTTAAACACGGAAAGATTCAGGAACACTGCTAAATAGGTAATGCCCTTCTGCAGCCTCAGTGTCTGTGGTAATGCATCGCCAAGGAGAACTTTCTATACTCCCAGAAATAACATTTTGTTTTTAAATAACAGGTTTTAATTGAACCATACCGTAATATAGATTCCTCATAGAAACTTTGGAAAATATGGAAAAAACAAGTGGAAGAGAAGGAAAGATAATCCCATCATGCAGAGATAACTGTTATTAATATTTGGATGTATTGTGTCCAGTATTTTTTATGCACACAGAGTTATAAACATATTACGGAGATGTATATATTTAACTCATTTTTTACTTCTTACTTTGAACAAGCTCCCATGTCATTAGTCTTTGAAAAATCTGATTTTTAGTAAGTGATTAGGAAGAACTCCATCAAATGGATTGACCGTAACTAATGTGAATATTTTTCCATTGTTGGTCTTTTCAGTTTTTTTGATTACTTTCTTTTTAAAAAATGCTGCTCTGAGCAACTGCAAACATGGATATATGCATATATTTATGCTTTTGCACATAATACATTAGAAGGATTAAATGATTAGTTTAAAGGACTAGCACCAATTTTAACTTGTCCTGCAGAAAGATTGCAGCAATTTCCCACGCCAGGATATTATAAGATGGTTCATGCTCACTAACATCAGATCACATGTAATAACAACAGAACTCCACAGCACATTCTCTTTATCCCCGAGGAGCAGATTTTATGTTACCAATATGTTCATAATCATTTCTTTGATTGCTAGTAAGATTAACATTTTTATTTCATATTTACTTCTGATAAATGGAATATTGCCTGCCATATCAGTAAACGAAGGATGTCACAGCCATCGGTGATTGCAGCCCTCCAGCGTGAGCTAGTGGGCCCTGAGGAAACTCAGGGAGGAAAGGATACCTGCCATCTAGCAGCCATCAGACTGCAACCACTACCTACGGTGAGCCCTGAGGCAACTCAGGATATGAAAACACTGGATACCGGCCCCAGATAGCTGAGGTACTTATCAAAGGAATGATTTCAGTGAGCCCGACTCTTGCATCTTCTCATACATAGAAAAGCGGTAAATTCCTTAACTTGGCATATCTGGTTTTCTTTAATTAACAATAATCTTTTGACGTTCAGACTACCTGCCCTTTGTTGCAAAATTTCTGTATGACCTAGCTCCCCCCTCACCTCCTTAACTTTAGGTTGTGAATAATTTTTTAGTCTACGCTTTCCACATGCAAATCTTCTCTTGTAAGCTGCCTTTTGTACTCTTCTCACACTTTTTTGGGGGCGGGGGAAGAGTGTTCATTTTTCCATATAGATCTAAAGTCTTTAAATGATAAGGATATAAAGCAATGCTATGTTTGCTATGGATTTTTTGGACTATATTTTATTTTTATTGTTAAGGTGTTTTGTTTATAATATCTAAGGAAATCTATTTTTAGGATAGAAGTCAAGCTCCCTGAAACCATGGAAATATATCACTTCCCACCAGAAATACATTCTTTCGGTATTAGCACAGAGCTTTTAAAACAATAAACATGGGATTCACATCCCAACTGTCCCTCTTAATTTTTTTCAACGAAGCCCACAAGAACAGCAAAACCTAAAATTTCCATTATTTTAATGCTGTAGTTATTTTTTTAAACCATGAGAAGTATCCAAAAGAGAATGCAAAAATCACTTTAAAAATGATTTTTCCAGTTCTTCCATCTTATAGCAGTCACCGTGAAGTCAAAATATTTCTTTAGTGAGGGAATATCACTATTCCAGAAGAGTCTAACAGGATGTAACTGCAGGAATGGAATCTTTCCCAAAATTGGCAAAAATGAGGGATGAAAGCCTTTGGCTGAAACACACGAAGCAAGTACATTCAAAATTGTGATCTCAGAACTTCAACCTTTTAGCATCACTGGTTTTCTTTATTAGCCCTGTCTCGTTGCAAGGTTTTAGGAATATAAGTCTATTTATGGATTTCCCCCTTCTTGTCGGTATCCTGAATAACCGTGTGTCTTCCTCCCCTTATGCAGGCCATCGAGCTGCTTCTGTGCCTTTCAGCCTGGACCTCCTTAAGCACCCACCCTCATGTTCTTTACTGTTCATAGTTTGAAATTTGAATTACAACCTAACCATCTCCTGCACACAACATACCTGGCCCTGATCCTTCCTATAGCTGATCTAGTGTCTTTTCTTCCTATAAAAGAGAAAATAAAAGTCACATGCTAACATCCCACTAAGATGAAACTACTGCTAACTTTCTTGTGTCTTCCCCTCCAGCATTTTGTCTGTGCTTACATATAAATATTACATACACTACTGCTTCTCACTTTTTTACATAAAATTATGTTGTCATCATTTCCCCAAACTGTAATTCTTAGTGGCTATAGGGTAGTCAATTCAACGACTCCTCAATAGATAGAAATTTAAGATGATTTTCAGTTTTCCCTACTTTCGGTAATGTTTGTTGAACAATGGAGTTTTGACTACACTCCAGTTACTTTCTTAGGGCAAATTCCTAGAAGGAGGGAAATTGTGTGAAAAAAATATGTGAATATATAAGCCTCTTGTCATACATATTAGAAACAGTGCCAAAGAAAGCTAAACATTATATATATATACGTATATATATATATATATACACGTATATATATATATAATGTTTATATAATATATATAGAAATATTATATATATATATATATATATACACACGCAGGCAGGCAGCATTTTTTTTTCACTGACACCTTCCAAAGGCTCCACCTCCAAATACCATCACATTGGTCACATGTATGTTATATTTTATGTATATATATATATATAGAGAGAGAGAGAGAGAGAGAGAGTGTTTTGGTACGTAGCCACATTATGGCTTGTGTTCTTTAGGGTATCAGTATTCCCAATTTTTAAAAGGAATCATCATTACCTAATTTCATACAATAGGAATTAAAAGAGCAAACACAAAGGGAAAGCTTGAACGTGGTTTCTCATACTATGTCAAGAGACTCCAAATTGAGAATTACTCTCACCAGAGTTTCTACCCCCTGATTTCCAGGCCCTTGTGCTCTTAGAAGTATCAGGATTACCCCCAGTCTGAAAACCAAGGAAGAGAAACATCTCTCTTTAGCTGATGGGCAAGGAGAGTCTGGATGGGTGGGCTGATAGGGGAGCTGATAGACGTCTGAGCGATAAGATGCAGTGTGTGTAGAGAGATTACGGGAGGTGCTATCTGCTTGTTAACAAAGGTCAAGGGCTGGCAGGCCCTGTAGGGGGCGAGGATAATCAGGATAAAAACTGTTTTCGCCGTTGACTGGAAGAACTCTTAATCTCAGATCTTCTTAGGTTTCCAAATAGAGCTTTCCTGCCAGCACTGACTATGACCTTCATGTAGAAGGTACAAGGAATTGGTGAATTTCCTTGTGTAAAATATGCAACTCTTGTCAAACTAGTCCCAACCTATCATTTCAATTTTTTTTTTAAATTAGGGTACAGTTGCTTTACAATGTTGTGTTAGTTTCTGCTGTACAATGAAGTGAATCAGCTATATTTATACATATATCCCCCTCTTCTTGAGCCTCCCTCCTCCCACTCCCATCCCACCCATCTAGGTCATCACAGAGCTCGGAGCTGAGCTCCCTGTGCCATACAGCAGGTTCCCACTAGCTGTTTTACACGTGGTAGTGTATATATGTCACTCCTAATCTCCCAATTTATCCCACCCCCCCTTCCCCCACTGTGTCCACACATCTGTTCTCTATGTCTGTGTCTCTATTCCTGCCCTGCAAATAGGTTCATCTGTTCCATTTTTCTAGATTCCACATATATGCATTAATATACGGTATTTGTTTTTCTCTTCCTGATTTACTTCACTCTGTATGACAGTCTCTAGGCCCAACCACATCTCTACAAATAACCCAATTTCATTCCTTTTTATGGCTGAGTAATATTCCGTTGTATATATGTACCACATCTTCTTTACCCATTCATCTGTTGATGCACATTTAGGTTGCTTCCACGTCCTGGCTATTGTAAATAGAGCTGCAATGAACATTGGGGTGCATGTGTCTTTTTAAATTATGATTTTCTCAGGGTAAATGCCCAGGAGTAGGATTGCTGGCCTTGCTTCTGTCTCCCATCAAAGACCTCTAGTCTGCTCTGCATTTGCTGGAAGTGTCAATCATTCAAGTTCATGTGTCTATGCTTTTGTTTAATGCTATGTTTTCTGCCTAGAAAGTCCTTCTTCTATTGACTGTCTAGAATCCCTACCTTTACTTCTAAACTCCCAAATCACTTTCCTTCTTACTAACGCCATAGAAATAATTGCTCTCTTTAATGTCTTCTGATGGTGCCAGGTATTTACTTCAGCCAGAGCAGCTCTCTCATTGCATCACTGTTCGTCCTTTGTACTAGTCTGGGGACTCTTTGAGGAAAGGTTCTCTGTGTATCTTAAAATGATCCTTACAATTCCAGGGCCACGATTAAGACCCCAACAGCATGAAAAGAAATACATATTTATTGAAGGAAGGAAGGAGAATAAATGAAAGGACGATGTTATGGGTTGAATGTCTAGGTCCCCCTCAAATTTATATGTTGAAGCCCTAATCTCCAATGTGATGGTATTTGGAGGTGGAGCCTTTGGAAAATGTCAATGAAAAAAATGCTACCTGCCATATCAGTAAACAAAGGATGTTACAGCCATCAAGCCATCACATTTCAGCCTCCCAGAAGGTGAACTTTGAGGGAACTCAGGATAGAAACAGGATGCCTGTCATCAAACCATCAGATACTGCAACCACCCCTCAACAGTGCACCCTGAAGAGTCTCAGGATGAGAAAGCACAGAATACTGGCCCCAGATAGCTGAGGTGCACGTCAAAGGAATGATTTCAATGAGCCCGGAATTTTGCATCTTCCCATACATAGAAAAGCGCTAAATTCATTAACTTGAGATGTCTGGTTTTCTTTAATTAACAGTAATCTTTTGATGTTCCTACTACCTGGTCTTTGTGGCCAAAACTCCTCTCTATATATCCTGGTTCCTCTCTTACTTCTTCAGAGCAGTCCCTCAGAGCTATCTGAGAGGCTGCGTCCTGGGCTTAAGTCCTCAGTTTTGTCTGCCAATAAAATGTAATTCTCAACTTTTAGGTTGTGCTTTTTTTTTTTTTTTTTCAGTTGACAAAGGTAATTAATTTCAGGTATGGTCATGAAGGTAGGACCCCCATGATGGGCTTACTTTCCTTATGAGAAGAGGAAAAGAGACCAGAGCTCTCTCTCTCTCTTTCTCCCCACCCCCCTGCCCAATGTGAAAACACAGAAAGAAAGAAGATGTCTGCAAGCAGGAAGAGGGCTCTCAACAGGCACTGAATCTGTCAGCACCGTGATCTAGGGCTTCCTATCCTCCAGAACTGTGAGAAATCAATGTCTGTTGTTTAAGCCACCCACTCTCTGGTATCTTGTTATAGCAGCCTGAGCAGACAAACGAACACAGAAGGAAAGAAGTGAGGCAGAGAGAAAGGAAATAAAAGAAATATAATAAAATGTTTACTGCGTTGAATTTAAGCTGCTGTCTGTGTTAAAAGTGTAAGTATAAGCATGGTGAATACGGTGTCTAAGACCTGGAGCTGTACAAATGTGTGAAAAATCTCTTAACCGGAGATCAATTTAACTCTCTGGAACCTGGCCAAGAATCTGAAGGAAGCGGAAAAGACCTATGAATAGCACGCAAGCATGTATGAAAGCTGTGCACAAAAGCCCATGCATGGGAGAGGTTCCCATGCTGCTCAGCACCTCACTAGGAGTGGCTCTTTCTGCTTTATTTATTTCCTTGTTTACTGCCCTGACAAGTCAAGATACGGTGTGTTTCCAGGAGCATATATATTTCTTTTTTTAAACATGAAATGTTATTTGAATCATTTACATCAAGAGCGGATACCATTTCATTTAGGAAATGGCACTCTAATTCCCAGAAGTGTTAGTAGATGAAGCTAGATTAAAATTCAAATTTAGTGCTTTTCAATAACACACCATTTCAGGGGTGTCAGTCTTTCAAATGCCATCTGCAAGACTCTAGAACAATGGGATGTTTATGACACTCCCATCCCCAAATGATTGTGAAGTGGCCATTTATCTTCATGAACAGTCAATGGAAAATGTCAGATTTGTAGATGATGCAAAGGAACTTCATTCAACAAAGCCACTTTGGGTGGAAACTAGGTATCTAGTCAGAGGTCCATACAGATGCCTGGGGACCACACAGCTCAGGAGTTGTACTGAGGGCTATCTAACCCATGGGATCATCCCTTCATCTTTCAAGAGTGCAACTGTTTTAATCATCCACTTAGCAAAAGTGACTATAAAGCAAAATTTCTATCAAGGACATGAAATTACTGGGAAATAAGTGGAGAGTTCTAGGAGTTCAAAATTTGGCCTGTTCAAAGTTATTTTTCTTTAACTTTAATTTTATTCATTTATATTTTGAATATAATGGCAACAGAGTGCAAAACTCCTTCCCATCTGTCTTCCCCAGTCTCTCAGTTTTTAGTCCTCTACTGTTATCTATGGCTTATGTGTCTTTTTCAGAGGTGTTTTACTCTAATACAAGGAATGCACATATATATGTATGTATAAGTGTGTGTGTTTGCTTGTGTGTGTGCATAATGTGATATCTGTTATATTTGCATAATATATTTATCTACGTAGTATATTTGCCATGCACACATGCACACAAAGCTATGATTATTTTCTCTTTTCCTATATAAATGGTAGATGTCACACACACTTTTCTTCAACTTGCCTTTTCACTTAATTGTATACTTCTGGAACAGTCCATATCAGTGTATAATAAGCTTATTCTTTGCTATGAATGCAGAGCATTTCAGTGTATACGATATTCATTTCACTAGTCCAATACTGAGGTACATTTGGGTCATTTCTAATCTCTTGTTATTATAAGCAGTGCTTCAGTGAATAATCCTAAATATGCTTCACTGTGTACGTAGGCTGATTTAGCTTAGCTGTAAAGTAAATTTCCAGAGTAGATATTGCTGAATCAAAGCCTAGATGCTTTTGTAATTTTCTTTTCTGAGATTCTTTTTATTTTATTTATTTTTTGACTAGGTAACACATGTGTGTACACATAATTCTAAACGAACAAAAGCATAAATAGTGAAGATAAATCTTCCTCGTATATTTTTTCCTTAGAAACCAGTTCTTCTTCCTTTAAAAAAAATATTTGCATCTGGTATATGTTTGTTTCCAGTGATAGTCAATGCATGTTTAAGTAACTGTGAGTATGTACACATACATATATACTTACATGTACATACATGGGTATACCTGCATATATATGTGCGTGTATATATGTATATATATGTATGTATGTATTCCTCTGTGTGTGTGATTTCAATGTTTTAATATATGAGGTCTGCAAGCTCTTAACAAGATACTGGTTAATAGATTGGCACCAAGCATCAGTTTAACCACTCACCTTTGGAACTCACTTACTTATTGTCTCATCTTTTAGTCTCAGTCATATTTGGTGATACGTAGGCTGGTGATAGTCTGAAATATGGGCAGTCTCACTTGTGTTTGGTGGAATAATGACTTGATAACATATATCGAAGTTTAAAATGCACTTAACTTTTGGTTAAGCAATACCACTATTAGGAAATTTACCTAACATCAATACTTGCAGATGTTCACCAAGATCTGTGCAGAAGAATATTCATTGCAACATTATTTTCAAAAGTAAACAGCAAACAAACAAACAGAACCTGGAAAATTGAGGTGTTTATCAATATCAGACTGCTTAAATAAATTATGGTTCAGCCTGGAATACTTTGAATTTTTTTTTAATGAACTGTTAATGTAGTCATTCCAAAATCTCTCCCAAGAAAGGCAAGTCAAAGAACAGTGTGTCTAGCAGGAACACATGTAACTTTCAAGGGTAGTGACCTTTGAGGAGAGGAAATGGGTAGGAAAAGCCTTTTGCTTTTCCTTTGGAACTTTCTGTACCATAAATATATATTCTTATATCTGCACATATCTATAATTTTTTAAATATGTCAACAGACAGCAAAGATAATATAACTTAGAGGGGACCTAATGAGCCATTTTTTATTTTGTTTTTGTTTTTGCTTTAACGTCCCCGTATTAGGATGTACATTTATTTAAAAAGCAAACTTACGGTTACCAAAGGGGAAAGGGGGGAATAAATTAGGAGTTTAGGATTAGCAGATACAAACTACTGTATGTAAAATAGATGAACAACAGGTCCTGTTGTATAGCACAGGGACTATATTCAATATCCTGTAATAAACCATAACAGAAAAGAATATGAGAAAGAATACATATACATATATATGTATAACTGCATCTGTACACCAGAAACTAACACAACATTGTAAATCAACTATACTTCAGTTTTGAAAAGATGTACATTGAAAATGAAAAAATCATAAATGTGGAGAACATAAGAGCTCCCGGATCTTAGAGATGCAGTATGGTTTTTAACCAAACAGTGGCTTTCTGTGGCTTTCCTTGGAAAGCCTGCATCAGAACCACAATGGAAGCTACATAAAAATACAGATTTCAGGACTCAGTCCCTGGAGGTTCTGATCCAGTAGGGCTAAGGTGGAACTCAGACTATGAGAAAGAAACAAACAACAGTAACCACAGCTGTGATGTACAGCTTCCTGTGGGAACCACTTCCCTCCTCAAATGCTGTGGCCCCATTCACTCACTGAGCCACATTCAGATCTGGAGTTGGGACGCCAGGTGACCATATTTTATCCTATTTATCCAATTCATTTTTATTACCTTGGTATATTTGAGGGATAGTGCAGTATACTAGAAAAGATGTGGGCTTTGAAGCCAGAGTAAACTGTGTTTGAATTTTGGCTCTAAGAGGCACTCATTGAATAACACTAAGAAGTGATCTCACCTCTCTGAGCTGTTATACTCACCCAACAAGGCGAGGGTGAGAACTGGAGCTACTGCATGTGAAACAGGAACAAAGTCCATGGGTTACAGGAGAGCTCAGGAAGTGATAGCTGTTGTTATTTACAGAGGTAGACACAACACCACTTATTCATCTTTTCATTATTTTAAGTGTTAGCATGTAAGGGGTGTAGACAGTGAAATCAGCTGTGTTTCAAACACACTAAGTGGGAGAACACTGGAGAAATGGTACTTTAGGGACAGAGCAGGGACCCTTAGGCAGTTCTGCTCTTTTATAATGGCTTCAGAAAGCTACCTGTCGGGACTTTTAGAAGACTCGTAATTACATTCCCCTCTAACGCAGTGTGACTTCATCCTAGATTCCAGCAGCAAACACAGTCCCGGGGAGTGGGGATTGGTGATCAAACACAGCATCTAGAAATCAGAGAGGAAAAGTTATATTGAACATCATTTTGCTTACCTCCTGCCCAGATAACTGGGTTCCGTGGAGCACATTTTAGAAGCCTCATTTTTAACTACTCCCAGGAGTACATCACAATAGTGAATAGAGCATATTAGACTGAGAGGGCCCACAGGGATCACCCACTTATTACTCATTCATTGATTTATGCACCCCGCATATGTAACTCAGGCTCCCAATGATTTAGCATCTACCAGGAGCCGGTATGGTACTAGTCACCTCACATCTATAATCTCTGATCCTTCAGCCACCCATCAAGAGAGGTGTCGTTGCTTCCATTTTACATTCAAAGAACTGCAGTTCAGGGAGTCTGAGCCGCCTGCCTGGGATTATGTCATTCACAAGTGTTGGGGAGCTGGTGTTGGAAACCAGGCACGTCTGGGTGCAAAACACATAAACTCTCGCCGCACCCCATTAAGGGCTCTATATGCCAAAGGGATGTGCACTTTCTGTGCCCACTGACTGGTACAGTGACTTGGCAAGGGACCCCGGCTTGGGAAGAATGAGTGACAGCTCAGGAGAGGTCGTCCTTCCAGACCTGCCACTTGAGAGCTGTGTGACTTGGGGCAGCCCCTCAGTTGAGCCACCTTGGCCTTTAGAGTTTCAAAGGAAAGCGAACACACGCCATTTCCTATGCAGTGGAAGCCAAAAGGTTCTTGGGAGCCTGGGGGAGGGGCTTGCATTCTTCCTGGTCCCTTTTTGCTCTGATGCATTCCCCTCAAGTAAAGTTAAGGGTAATTTTACTATCTCATGTTGCTGTTCCTTCCATGGCACGTTGTCTCAGATGAAAAATACACCTGTTTTTCCTTCTAAATGATTCCCCTCGAAAGAGCATGTGCATCAGATCTTATTTGAATGTGGCATAGAGTTGACAGAATATTTTCTGTCCCCTCGCTTCCTTATTAGAATGATTTGCCTTCCCACCCCCTGTCCTCAGCTCCTGGTTCCTGGCTTACATCTGAATCTACATATACCTGGTCCCTAATACACTCTCCTTCAGCACCATGAAGTCCCCTAAATGGGAAGATTCAGGGAGACCCCATCCTCTTCCTTGCAGCAGGAAAGATGGAGCGGTGAAGGCTGAGAGGGAGGCACGGACCAGCTCTCAGAGGGCCTTGGACTCTAAGCCAAGGCATCCAAGCTTTACCTAAAAAAGCACAGAGCTGCTGGAAGGCTCTCACATAGTAGACAGGCTTCAGCAGCTTTAGAAAGTTCACTGCAGCTGTTAGAACCTGGTTAGAGGCTGTCTTACAACAATGCTGAAATGACCTTATAACTGATATCTTATCCCTTTGAAACTGTCTAGGACCCTGTGGAGCCTTCCTGGGTACAAAAGCCTTTCTGTGTCCCCTGTTTCTTGTTTGTAGGAAAAAGGCTTTCAGCCTCCTGAACCTGCCCTGAGTTCCAAAGAGCATATTCAGGTAGTTCCTGATTAGAGTGAACGAAGGCAGAAATGAAGGAAAGGCATCAAGACACAGTAGTGCAGGGATGGGACAGGGTTCTGGCTCCTCCTGGGGGGATGCGCAGAACAATCTGATATAGATCTCAGAGTTCTTCTACAGGAACAAAGACCCCCACTGGGTGGAGGATGGTAACTTCAGGCTAAGCCCAAGCACATGAACCCCAGACTGGATGGAACCAGAAGGCTGGTGTTTGAGATTCCCAGACCACCACCCTGTTACCTCCCCACTGACCAATCAGAAGAAAGTCACAAACCCTGCAGCCCTCCCCCCAAATTTTGCCTATTAAAAAAAAAAAAACTCTTCCCCCCAAAGTACTGGGGAGTTTGGGCTTTTTGAACATGAGCTGCCCATTCTCCTTGCTTGGCCCTTGCAACTCATCTTTCTCTGCTCCAAACTCTAGGGTTTCGGTTTGTTTACCCTCACTGTGCAGCAGACACAGGAACTTAGGATCAACCACACCTTCATATCTCTGCAAACTAGGAGCACATGGTGCCTTGCAGTTACTATTAAACTGCAAGAAGACCCTTCAAGTATTGCATAGACCATCAACCAAATGATAGTGTCAAATGCACAGCTGGGTCTGTGTTCAAGTTCCAGGTGGGATGGAGCTGTCCACTGTGAGCTTTCCTAAGCACTCTGCTTAGGAAATGGACTGTGGACTCTCATGAAGTGGGCTTGTGTTGTAGTTGGAAATCAGAATTCTTTTATTTTTTTTTTAATTAATTAATTATTTATTTATTTATTTTTGGCTGTGTTGGGTCTTCGTTTCTGTGCGAGGGCTTTCTCTAGTTGCGGCAAGTGGGGTCCACTCTTCATCGCGGTGCGCGGGCTTTTCACTGTCACGGCCTCTCTTGTTGCGGAGCACAGGCTCTAGACGTGCAGGCTCAGTAGTCATGGCTCACGGGCCTAGTTCTCTGCGGCATGTGGGATCTTCCCAGACCAGGGCTTGAACCCGTGTCCCCTGCATTAGCAGGCAGATTCTCAACCACTGTGCCACCAGGGAAGCCCGGAAATCAGAATTCTGATCTGCACACCTCTGCCTTCATTGCAACCCCAGTTCCTTTCCCCAGCAGCCTCCACTGTGCCCCATCACACTCACTTCTCTCTCAGTCCTAGGCCCTTATGTCCGTCTCGCCTAGGCCTCTGCAGACCCAACAGCAGGCTCCTGTCTCCAGGTTTAACGAGGAAACCCAAGTCAGGAAGGCTGGGGCCAAAGTTTTATGGAGGCTCTGGGCCAAATGGCTTAGCCAGGAATTCAACCAGCACGGCCCTCTATCCCCTGGGAGCTGCAAAATGCAAACAGCTCTGGTAAACGGGGGAGAGCAATTTCCCAAGCAGGAGACAGGAGCCTTTAACGAGCTTATGTGAGCCTGCCCTGGTCCTCCATGGTCCTCCAGTCTGGCTAATTAGCTTGCCGGCTGTAAGGAACCCTTTGATGGTCCAGAGACAGCAGAAGGGTGGAGGCTCAGAGGGCAGCAGCGGGATGGATGTGACAGTAATGAATAAGCCACAGGCTGGGATCTCAGGCATTTGGGATGTTTTCTCTTCCTTTTCACCTTCTTCCTCTTCTTTCTTCCTCCAAGTCATGCCTCAAAGCCTACTACTGGCACAGTTTGAGATTTTTCAAAGAAGGAAGGAACAGTAAAATAAAGCATGCAAATTTCCCTGGAGGAGGATGGGATAAACTCTCTCAATTATGTCATTCATTCATGCATTCTTTTTTTTTCATTGACCCATGCTATAGTTTGGGATATAGAGATATGACTTTAACATTTAAGAATGAGAAGAAATTCAAGTATGTAAAGAATTACCAAATAGTTAGCAAAGTGACCCCAAGGAATTTGCAGATGAGTGAAATAGGCAATGAGAGTAATAGGAGAAGGTAAACGGAAGAGAGGAATATTTGACTGGGTTTTAAACAATAAATTATTTTTTTACATGAAAACACAAGCGAAAATAGTGAGATAAGTGATAACTATAAAGGATAGAAAGGACATTTCAGAAAACCGGAATGATGTAAGCAAAGGTTAAATGTTTGGAAAAATACTGCAAACAAGGAATTACTAGTGGTTCGTAATGCTGGAGATGTGAGTGCTGACCTGAAGGCCACATGAAGCTGAGACCAGGGGCTGTCTCCATGTTCTCAGTGTTGTCAGTGGGGCATGGGAGGTAGGGCCCCTTTACTCCTCCACCATCTAAGGCTGGAGCTACTGGTGTGATTTTCAGAGAGGGGATCTGTTATGGACTAAATGTTTATATTCATCCCTTAAACTTATATTTCTGCAGTCTTAACCCCCAGTGTGGCTGTATTTGGAGATGGGGTCTTTAAGGAAGTGAATAAGGTTGGCTGAGGTCATAAGAATGGGACCCTGATCCAATAGGACTAGTGCCCTATATGTCCTATAAGAAGAGACACCAGATAGCTGGCTCTCACCCTATCTCCATGTGCAACACCAAGGAAAGGCCACTTGAGGACCTGGCAAGAACATGGTTGTCTTCAAGCCGGAAAGATGTTCCTCACCAGAAGCCCAGCAGGTTGCAACCTGGATATGGGACTTCCAGCCACCTTGAGAATGGTGAGATAATAAATTCCTGTTGTTTAAGCCACCCAGGCTATGGGATTTCATTATGGCAACCCAATCAGGCTAAAATAGAGTCCCAGGAGCCTAGGAGATTGCCTTTGGTTTTGTCCCAACCTTTGTTCATGGGAGCACCCTTCAAGGGAAAATCATCTCCTTCTGTCTAAGATGGACCAGACTCTGAATACTGTGTTATTGTTCCCTGGCACTTCCTGCCTTTCTTTTAAGATGACTGCACATCTCCATCCTTTGCCACGAGATTCCTGTTGGAAGAGAATTCCTGTCTTGCTTTATGTCAGTGCCGGTCAGGTGACACAGTCTGGTTAATGGATTATGAGAGGAAACAATGTTTCCTTTGTGTCTGAGCAGAAGCTTTAGGAGTCATGCATGGTTCTAACATCCCTCATCACCCTCTGCCATGAGAAGAGCATGTTCGACACAGGAGCTGCTTCATTAGCCCAGATTCTTCAAATAAAGAAGACACACAGCCCCAAGTCACAGCTGCTGCGGCCAACACGGTGACCGCTGCCAATATAAAATGTGGGAGACACACGAACCTTTGTCGTTGTTGAAATTCGTATTACAGTGTAGCAGAGAGAACACTGAGAACCATCCCACCTCCTACTATTAGCACCAAACTGTCCATGGTCCCAATGATACACATCACACAGTTTCATGTTACTTTCTTTGTCTTCACGTTTATTCTCCCACTCCCCCTCCTTCTCCCCTCTTTCACCAGAAAGGGCTTTTTCTTAACTTTCCATACTCAACTCAGGCGTCAGTTCCACGAGTCGATCTTCTCCAAGGCTGTAGATGGAACACATTCTGACGGCTCTCATCTCCTGTGCACGGCTCCATCCCTGCATCCACCGAGGGGAACTGAAAGACTCTGCATCTGCATTTCTCTCCCCAACTGGACTTTAGAGGGCAGGGATCTTGTCTAATTCATGACCCTCCACAATATCCGGCTAAGGGCTGGCACATAGAGTGGTTTAAAGATTAGCTATCTCCATGCCTCAGATGTTTCCATCCCTGAAATCTTTGCCCTGGTGGATCCAGCCTGTTCAGAAACTTATCGGACTCAAGCGTTCAGCTCTACATGGATGGAGAAAGAATGGCTGTGCCCAGCATCATCACAGGAAGATCAGGGAGCAGATCCATAAACAGAAAGGAGGAAATCACAATCTCAAGGCTATGTATCAAAGTCATGAACAACTGTCTCATTGACAAGAACATGGGCAGGTCCTCAAGTGCACAGACATTGCCATGTCCTCAGCTCAGCAGGGCTGACTGACACACTTTCTAGGTGCTTGTATGGTGGCCAAGAGGAATAAGGGAGGAAAATGAGAACCAACGTGGCAAGTATGTGGTTCCTCCAGCCCATAGACCTCCTCGCTTCCATATTGGGAGCATGCACACACACCACACACATGCATACTTTTGTGTGCACGCACCATACCCTCCCACACACATGCATGCACACATACACATATGTACACATGCGTGCACACGTATATGCACACACGTGTACATTTGTCACAAATCAGAAGGTTAACATTGACCGGGGAGAGAGGAAATAATCAAAAATTGCCATATTAAAACCAGCAGAGGTTGAGAAAATGTTGTGCCGACACACAATAGAGACTCAGCAAAGAGCGTTGTATATTTGGGATCTGATTTTAATTCATAATAATAATGAGACCCACAAAACAAGGCTGTTTTAAAATAAATTGGATTGAAAGTTATGTTTTAAAAATACTTGCGTGTTTTCCCTGTGTTGGTTGCTATGCTGGAGAATGAGAACGCAGAGATTAAATGACATAGTTACTGTCTTCAAGTGCCTCTGAGTCTAGTGAGAGAGACAATCCTCAAAACAAATAATTCCAACATTTGTTAGAACTGCTGTCATCTATGTTTCTAAAGGAAACAAAAGAGGTACAAAAAGAGCCATCAATTTGAACTTGATAGACCAGCAAAGTTGGGGAAGAGATAATAAGAGGTGTGAGCTTTGAAAGATGAGTTAGTGCTCAATGGAGGATGTCAACACACACACACACACACCCCTACACACACACACATACCCCTACACGCACACACAGGCTGATTTGTGACATAATATGCAGAGATTGTATTTGTAATGAATAAAAGTATCTCTAAGTAAATGAATTTCTCTGGGGATGCAGAGAGATTATGCCAGAGAACATATCTGATATGCAACAATTGATTCAATATAATTGATTCATTAAACAAACAATATTCACTGACATTTTCTGATTTCACACTCCTTATCCAATTTAGTTTTCTCCTACACATGGTATCAGTGGACAAGAAGAGC
This sequence comes from Balaenoptera borealis, assembly GCF_965194805.1. Lineage (NCBI taxonomy): Eukaryota > Metazoa > Chordata > Mammalia > Artiodactyla > Balaenopteridae > Balaenoptera > Balaenoptera borealis. The sequence continues at coordinate 83,081,031 of NC_138871.1, read as the reverse complement.
GTCACTGTAACCCCATAGATCATGAATCTTCTATTCGTCTTTCAGCTTAATGATTCAACTTAGGAGACATTGTAGTTTAATGGAAAAAGAAATGGACTTGATATTTGAAACACTTGGGTCTCTGTCCTTTCCTGATTGTGTTTCACTGGGCAGTTACCTCAGTTGCCCATTTGTGAGTTGGGAAGAAAGGTAATATTATAAAATAAGATACCGGCCACATAATAAGCAGTCGATACGATGGCATGAGTGACTTTGACCTTCCATATTAATAAAGCCTGCTAGGAATTGAATGACTTTTACTGTTTCCAGAAATCAAATCCACAAATTATTTGAAAGGTATGAAGAGTTACTGTTCTTTAAGAACATTCAGAACAGTCTGTCTAGATTTTGACAGCAAATTAATAATCAAATTTGAAGTATTGTATCCCATTTGGGTCTTAACAGCTTAGGATAATGGGTAAGAGCACTGACTTTTAAATACATTTTTGGCTGAATCTTGGATCTAGGGTTTTATAGCTGTATATTCTTGGTAAGTCATTTCACTTTTCTAGGGCTATTGGATCACATATCAAATTAAATATATAATAATAGATGAATAGGTTTATGGGAAGAACAAATTAGTGATTAGCTATTAGTGATTAAGCAGTTACTACATCAGTGTAGTCACCATAATTATATCAATTTTCCCCATCTGTCAGTAAAATGAGGCCCATATGTAAAACTCACACCCTCATATAAGCAGTTCTGAACTCCATCCTGGACAAGAGAGTCCTTGTCTAGGGCTCCAACCAATTTACCCACACCTTCCCCAGTGAGCGAGGAGTCTTTACTCCACCATCCACCCATTCCCAAAGGGCCAAAGATCATGCAATTCCTTCCCCAAGTTGTCCAGAACCCCCTTCTAGAACTAGCATAGACTTCTTCTTTGGGTCCACGTGGCTGCAGGTTGATTGTGCCACTGGTGTGCACATCCTTCGACACGAGGGATGGTCAAGAGTTAACTTGGAGGAGAGTGTATTTACGTCATGTGGGCTAGGGGGATACATGGTGGGGGGAGAGAAGGAGGCTGGGCTCTGGTGTTGATGGTTCTCCTTAGCCTTCCAGGCCATGGTGAGCTTTTGTCAAGGCAGGAATTTTGATGTCAAAGAAATGTTATTTTTACTGAACACATTTTTAGCTTGGTTTATAACTTTTAAATCTAGGTAGAGAGTATGTAGGCCCTCATTTTTAGATATTTCCAAAGCCTAACAATATTAGGGGATGTTGCTCTTTCCAATGAACTTGGAATATCTGCTGTGTGTCTTTCAGTCCTGAGCCCCTTAACCTTTATACCCTTATATTTCCCGACAGGGGGAGAGGAGAAGGGAGTTCAAGGAAATTATTGGCAGACAGGTGGAAGTATTCCTCAGATATTTTTAAATTACTTAAGTTTCTCCAAGAATTGCTAAGATTTTGGTTACCTAAATGTCAAAATGGACCCTGCTAGAATGTCATCTTATCTTCATCATTGTGACCTCTTTATTACATATAGAAACGCAATGGATTTAAAACACTTAGAAATGAAATAAATTTTCTTTTGTGTTATGTAACCTCAAACAAAAATATTTTTTAAGAAGAGCCAAAAATTGTATAACATATCTCCTACTTTGATTATCAGATTTAACCTCCAGAACCTATGTATGACATTGTCACTTTCCTGTTCAAAAAATTTTTTGAAGGCTTTCCATGTCAAAAAGGTAAAGTCAAAATTATTGAACCTTCATATAAGACTTCATAACCTGGATTAATTTTCATTCATTTGTTTGCACACAAAGCTTTAATCAGACCAAACTCTCATCCTCTCCCTAGTCCTGCCATTTTGCTTCATGCTGCCTTATATTGTATTTGCACATACAAGTCAGTTTTTCTAGCACAAGGATTTTTGATCTGGTGTTCATGGATTTCCAATGGATCTATAGACAGAGAGCTTGTGAACTTGTATAAGAAATTTTTCACTCACACCACTGAAATTTATCATTTCCTTGCATTAGGAATTTAGCCTAATAAATTAGCACAGCAATAGTGTTAGCAATAACTTGTGATTTTGTCACTAACAGAGAGCCTAGGTTTTTTTCCCTATCACATTACAAGTATTGTGGATATCCTGAAATATTGTTTATGCTAACCACTGTTTTGAAAGTATGGTAGTTATTATACCACTGCTAGAGTATTGTGTTAAAAAAGATCTAGTAATTCATTAAGAAGGAGGCAATACAATTTTAAAAATATTTTAAAATTCTATTTCAATATAACATTTTAAAACTATAATTGGTTCTCTTTATAAGTGTATGTATTTGGTTTTATGCATTTAAATATCATATCCAAGGGTGGGGGGAAGAGATAGTTAGGGAGTTTGGGATTGACATGTACGCACTGCTATATTTAAAATGGATAACCAACAAGGACCTGCTGTATAGCACAGGGAACTCTGCTCAATATTATGTAACAACCTAAATGGGGAAAGAATTTGAAAAAGGAGAGATACTTGTACATGTATAACTGAATCACTTTGCTGTACACATGAAACTATCACCACATTGTTAATCAACTATACTCCAATATAAAATAAAAAGTTAAAAAAATAAAATAAAATATGGCACAACTGAACTTATCTACAAAACAGAAACAGACTCAGACATAGAGAACAGATTTGTGATTGCCAAGGGGGAGGGGGGTGGGGGAGGGAAGGACTGGGAGTGTGGGATTAGCAGATGTAAACTATTCTATACAGGATGGATAAACAACAAGGTTGTACTGTATAGAACAGGAAACTATATTCAATATCCTGTGGTAAACTATAATAGAAAAGAATATAAAAAAGAATGTCTGTATGTGTACAACTGAGTCACTTTGCTGTACAGCAGAGATGGGCAAAACATTGTAAACCAACTATATATACTTCAATAAAAAAATTTTAAAATATCATATCATATTTTAATGCTTAAAAATCACTAATCTGTGATGGAATTTATAGGTTTTACTAGCCTGTTGAAGAGGTCCATGTCATAAAAAGGTTAAGGAAAGCCTGAGCTAAGTTTCCCCCTTGTTTGCTCTTAGCCTATTCTTACTCATCGTTTAAAGACCCATTCATATATAAGCCTTTCTCTGAGTCTTCCTGAACTTTCCTTGGTAGACAAAAATCACTCTATTACAATCCACAGTATCATGGACTTACCTCTACTGTAGACATTTACAATGGGTTTAATGATCTAGTTCCCTGTCTGTCTCCTCAGCTGGTCTGTGGCTTTTTCATCTCAATATTCTCGGTGACTAATATAGCTCCTGGTTATGGAGAATGTGCTCAACTTAATATTCCGTGACTCATCAAAATGAATGAATGGAAAATGTTTGACCATTTGGAAGAAATGATCTGGATCAGTTAACTTTCTGGAGTCAGAAGTGAGGATCAGGTAATTTTGTCAGCCCTTCTGTAATTGTGACTCAGTGAAAGTGACATTTATTTGAGTATTCCAAAAGTCCTTGATCCTCATGATCTGACACATAGCTGAAATGTTACACAAGATGAAGGACTCAGCCATGTATGTTTTTTGAAGAGCTAGAGGACTGTCCTGTAGAAAAGGGATCCCCTCCATTATGTGGCTTAGGTTAACACCCACAGCATGTCATAGGGTCTTACCTACATTGGTGTGCATGTGGGTTGTTTTGCGTGTGAGTGTGTGAGATCCATATTTATATCTATTTTTAGAGAAACATGCTTACATTATCCAGTAGTTCACATACTAATGTGTATGTGCATGTGAAAGGAGCAATTTATATTTAAAGAACAAAATTACAAAATATTTAAGACATATTAGGTTACATTGAGTTGCAGCACGGTTGAACAACACATGGTATGTGTCTTTAAGTTACACTGTTTTATTTTGATAAGTCATATGTGATGGAGAAACATTTTGTTATATTATTGAATATTATGGGGTTATTTTAGGAATATGTCTTATTAACCTATTTTAGCTCCCTTATTCAGGCAGCCAGTTATGTCACAGCAGAATGCAGAGAAGAGAGGTGACAGATCTAGGTGACCAAATGATAATAGAAAAGATTCAGAATAATCTCTGATTTGATCAGATATAACTTGTCGTTCCCAGCCGATAAGTAGATAGAAGCTGCCTGACCTGGAGAGAAGGGAAAGAACATAACAAGAATGAGGTCAGAGGACTTGGTGGTTACCAAGGAGAGGGTAGACGAAGAATCTTCTAGAAAATAGGACTGAGAACTGACAGTAGAAGAGCAGTGCCTGAGGCCAGGAAGAGGGCAAGGCTGTGGTTTTTCCTGGGGAGGAGATGGTGTGAGAAAGAATATCAGACCAAGATAATGAGGCAGAAAGTACTAGGTTAGTTTTACAGAATCCACTTACCCAGAGTATCCTGGGAAAATACAAAACCTTTCCCATGGGCCTGAAGGTATTTCAGACAGGATCCAAGAACCGGTGGAATTCAGGGCCCTCACCAGGTGAGGACAAGGGCATGGCCATGTACGTCAGTGTGGAGAGAAGGCAATGACCAGTGACAAGGAAGATGGGACCCACCATCCATCCCTGTCCCCAGCACTATCAATGGCTTAGGACGGCTGCCTTATGTGCCCTAGGACTTAGAAAGAGGCCCAGGAAAAGGGTAGGGGAGCCACTAAATAGACCTAGATTATTTCCATTTCCTGGTAGAATGGGGGTTTGCTATGCTTAATAAGTTCAGGTGTAGAAAGACTAAGTAATGACATTTGTTTTACTCTTGAGTTTTTGAACTTGCTACTTGACAATGTATCTAGAGAGGATATGTTTTTATTCTAAATGTCCTCTTATTTTGCTTCTGGGCATACCTTCCAAAACCAACTCTTTTAGTGTTATAATATAATTCTCTGTTTGAGTCTGTTTTTAAAAAAGATCCTTTATCATCTCATTTTTTTCCATTTACATAGTTTGAATTAAATGATATATGAGATTCCTTTTAATTATAGCTTTCTAGGATCTTGATTCCATAAATCAGGATTTCATAACCTAAATGTATTACATCTTACATAGAAGCCAGGATATTCTAAAGATTCTTATAAGCCTCATTCTTTAATTAAATTACTCCTAATTTCAACCAAAAAAATAGACACACAGCATGTACATACCATTTAAAATAAAATCTTGGAGCAAAATGCAAACTCCATAGCATGGCTTGTATAATTGGTCCACCTTTATCTCTCCATCTCCTCTATTCCTCTCTCCTCACTCACTGGCCTTTCTGTTTTGTAAGCCCTATGTTGGAGCTCTTGTTAGTCCCACTGCCTGGAATGATCATCTCTGAGATATCAGGACAGATATCACCAGTTCACTGAGCCCATCAGATCATGCTAATGTATCCACCTGCCACCACTGTCTCTTTTTGACACGTTTCCTCCACTTCCAGGGCTGCCTTGGAGCTGTGTGGTCTGGGCATTGCCAATGGCTCCGGCCATGTGGGCAGGAAGGAGGGAGCTGAATCCACAGATTCTTCCTGAGTGCTAGAGGACCGTCATCTTCCTATTAGTAAAAGGAGCTACTGAGTAGACAAGCCCCTCATCACAGAGGGAGGGGTACTTTTCTTCTTGACTTTGTCGACCCAGAGGGGGCAGATTTTCTGATACAATGATATCATGAGAGTGGGTACATATTATCAAACATTTTCTTATTTGGTTTGCTTATTTGTCTGCTCATTTTTTACTTATTTATCACCTACTTTCATCCACTAGAATGTAAATTCCACGAGGATAATGACCTGACCGTGTCTCTTTCATGTCTAGAATCCCAGATTTTAGAATATTGCATGGCACATATTAATGGTTCAACAGATATTTATTGGCTTCGTTAATAGGAAACCATCTCTATTCATAATTTAAAACAACATTAAATGGTGTTACATGCTGTGATTTTCTGAAAATTATCCACCGTTCTTATGCCTTCCATGCCTCCCTCAAAATGGACCTAATTCCTATTCCCCCAAATGTCCTGCATGTTTTGAACAACAATCCTTTATTCTTTGATTTGCTCTGACTATAATGTTCTCTCCGCCCCTAGCTATGCTTGAAGAAGTGCTGTCTTTCCTGAATAAATCTTGCATTTTCCAAATAAACTTTTTAGTTTTTGCCCTGAGAAGTCTCCCTCCTTCTCCCATCATTACCAGGAAGGTTGTTCAGTGCATGGGAAATTAGCAAAAAATTTAGCCTATGATAGGTTCTTGACAAGGGCCTTCTTTTATATCTTGGAATCTTTGATCTAGTGCTTTGACTTTTACCAGAGTTATTTATTTTATTTTGTCTGCTTTTAGCAGAGTGTTTATTTTATTAAAGTATTTTAATCACACATCCTCCTCCCCCCCAACTCTAGAGTCAATTCATAGAGGAAAAGGATGACGTTTTACATCTTGGCATTATCCACAACGCATGTGTTAGAAAATACTGACTCATTTGTTTTTAAGTAAACAATGCCAGCATCCGAGACGCTTTAGCAGTCCACCTCACAAAGCCATTCGCATGTGGTGGAAGGGTGTTGGCGATCACCGGTGGGTCCATCGTTAGGTTGGCGAGTAGGTGGAGAAGAATGGTTAGGCAGCAGTTAGACGTAGCAGACACGTGTCAGGAAGGAGGGATATGAACAGTAGAGTGCATGGTGAGAGAAGTTAGAATAGAATGAGATATGAAAAATAACATCACTTGCAGAAATTAAAATGCATGCCTACAAAACAACAATGCACACAGCGTATAAAGACATACAGAGACAGACAGAAACCAGACTAGAATTGTTGCTGATAGTGGGGGGTAGGAGAAATGGGAGTGAGGAATGGTGAGAAAAGAAAATAAATAAGTAAATAGAAAAATAAATACACAAATGAAAATAAGAATGGATCTTCACATATATACACATGTTGATCTTAAGCCAGGAACTGAGAAGTCTGGTTAATTCACGGCTCTGCCTTTGTAATCCCCAAACACAAAGGGCTAGCCAAAACAGAGAAACAAAGGCAGCCTCTCCAGGAAGCATCCTTGCTATTTTTTTCTCCCCCACTCAAGCTGGGGGTGGGTAGCGGGGGAGGCGGAGGTCAGGTGGTGCCTATTCTCTGAGCATTTAGTGTTCTGCTATTCCCTCTCACCATGAGCCTGTCTCATGAAATGTCAATCTCCTCTGTACCCGTTTGTACAAACTTGGGCAGAAAGTGCCTGTTTTATTTTTCTAGCAACTTGCCAAGCACTAGATATGTATAGTAAGTTGTTCAATAAATGTTTGTTAACTGTGTTAATTACTGATGGAGAAAAACTAGGTGTACTGGATATAAGTTGATATAACTCATCAATCAGAGTCACTTCTGCTTGTTTTGCTTTCCAGATACATAGATAGATAGATTTTATGTATTCTAAACATTTTCTCCATTATCTTCAAAACAGCCATTAGAAAACTCCCTTCACTCTGACTTCTTCAAATAAATCATACTTATGTGTCCTCCTTAAGTTTCATTTCAAGGAACTACACTATATCAAGTTCCTTTCCAAATTAACAATGGAATCTAAACGCCATTGTCTAAAGGCAGGTTGAACCTGATATTACAAGCATCAGAAGGATGAACAATGGAAACATTTCACATACATATGCACACCCCAAACGTCCACATGAACTTGGAGTCCCTTATTTATCTTTTATTTCTCTAACTCGACACTGTACCAGGCGGGACCACTTGAAAATATTTTTATCCCAAGGCTATTTCTGCAGATGTCAGGGCAACCTCGCAACTTTAGCTGGATGCCCTGGCTGTAGAAGATAAGTTATCAAACAATTCAAAGGCAGTTAGGTCTCCTCCTATGTGCTTTTGTCTGCGGTAAATGTATTTGTCTCCACTGTTTAATCTGAAACCACTTATCAGTGAAACAGCAGCCATCAAGTTGGGGCAATGGCTGATGAGCAATGGTTTTATAAAAGGGCATGTTGACATTTCTGTTCTGTCCTAACTACACCCCTTCACTACAAGAAACACCTTCTCATATCCCAAAGACCTCTTGATCATGTCTTTCTAAAGCTGCATGTCCTTAGACGAATCAAGTATTTCGTTTTACTGCACTCACCAAGACCGAGGATATTATGAAAAAATCAAATAGAAACAGTGCTACCTCTGAACATGATGTTTATTTCAAATGTGCAGGTCCACTGACTGTCCTTCTATATTTAAAGAAGGATGTCTAGCAATTATAATAACTTGACTCAAGAATCAAATATTTAGGGCAGCAAAACCATGTCTATTTCAGGCTGTGCAGCTGACGTACATTCTTAGGCTATACAGGATAAACACAGTATTTCATTTCAAGTTCCTAAAAAGGGAAATGACCATGAGCAAAATGAAAAGGCTTTGTTTCTGCACATCACACACATTTGCAGCGAGCTGGAGTTTGGGCAGCTGAAGCAGGCCATTAATAAAGGTCTGACACAGCCTGTGACGGAGGGCATTTAAAAGGTTAACATATTTCAGTCTTTCACAGGGACATGAAGAAGTGTACATCGACAGAATTATTAATACATGAGTCGAGTCTGTCATTATTATCCTAATGGTTCTTATCAAAAACAGCAAGAGGTAGGCAAGAAATGGATAATTACAGGATGAGCATAGGGAGATGGTTTTTTTTTTTTTTTCTGTTCAAAAAGCTTTCCATCAGCATAATGACCAAAGTATCTGGGAAGCATTCTGAAGTGCATTAACCAGATGATGTGATTACTAAGTCACTTATTTAATTAGCTTTTTTCACCAAAGATTAGTACAATCCAGACTCCCCCATCTCTCTGCCCGACCTACCCACCAAGTGGAAACTGTCCTCCTTCACTCCCAACAAACAGACACTCATCTTCTTCTGTCCAGTTTGGCTGTGCCATTGCTTCAGTGACATTTCCCATCACTCCCTCAAAGGAAAATCTGTCTCACCATCCATCCGTCCATCTGCACTTCCATCAACCCAATTTCCTATATCTTTCCAAAATGCGTTTGAGTTGGCTGACAACAAAACAATAAATACCGTAAGATTTTTAAAAATCTACTGAAGGAAAAATGGCAGTAGGAGGAGAGAAAGAGAGAGAGAAAGAGAGAAAGAAAGAATGTTGGAGTATAGTCAGTATGCAAAATTGATGTGGCATGGTCCTGAAGGACTGCCAGAGGTGGTCCCCAACTTTTTATTTTTCCTCCTTCGTAGCCAAAGCAAAGAAAAACTGCATGCATAATCACATATAGAATTAACTGTGTTCTTAAGGTAAAAGCTAACCCGTTGTTAAGGGGAAGCACAACTATTTTATTTTCTGAGCTCAAGATGCTTCTCGGCCTAGGTCTTCATAAAGGGGGTACCACAGGATGCTGTAGATGTCATCTTGTACAGCATCCTCCACTCCATCAACACGGTGGCACAGTTCTTATGGCTGTTTCTTCTCATATCCCTTGGTGCAGCCAGTGGCGTAACACCAGTGTGAAAATTGATGGAAGACCAAAATAATAGGGTCCCTTAGCACTCTTGATTATTGCAGTTTTAGTAATTATTGGAGTGTTTAACAACTTAGTTACCCATAAGACTCAATTCCTTGGGACAAAGAACGGTGTTTTATTCACCCATGAATCTGCGGAGACTAACACAGTGCCTGGAACAATAAATATTTCTAAATGAAATAATTCATATGTTGTAAATATAGGTTGTTTTTTACTTTTCAGAAAGGGCCCTCTCTCAGAGCAACCATAAAAAGTTGCGAACATGGCTTAAACTAACCAGAAGAGAAGCACTGAAGAAGTATTCTTCTTTTTGCTGCATGTATTTATAGTGCGTGCTCATGCGAAGAGTATTGTGACAGTTAATTTTGTGTCACCTTGCCTGTCACAGTGCCCAGATATGTGGTCAAACATTACTCTGGATATTTCTGTGAAGATGCATTTGGATGAGATTTATGTTTATATCAGTGGGCTTTAAGTAAAGCAGATTGCCCTCCATAATGTGGGTGGGTCACATTCAATCAGTGGAGGGTCTGATAGAACAAAAGTATGGCCTCCTGGAGCAAGAGAGAATTCTCCAACAGACTGCCTTAGTGTTTCATCTGCAACATTGGTATTTTCTGGTCCTATAGTAGACTGCCTTTGGATTTGGATTGCAACTCCTTTCCACTTCCAGCCTGCTGGCCTCTCCCATCAGATATTGAACTCTCCAAACCTCCATAATCTAGTGAGCCAATTACTTAAAGTCTCTCTCTCTCTCTCTCTCTCTCTCTCTCCATATATTCAATATGTATATATGTGTGTGTGTGTGTGTGCGTGTGTGTGCGTGTGTGTGTCTGTCTGTCTGTCTGTCTCCTATTTGTTCTGCTCCTTTGGAGAACCATGACTAATGCAAATGTCATCCACTCACTGGTCACCTGTGAGATGGCTACACTTCCAGTGTCCTCTCTTGCCCTGACACATCCCAAGATTCATCCCAGTATTTACAAGTGCCTGCTACTGACTTCATAGCCTGTGGCCTACCTGAGAGCCTCGTTTGGAAATACAGCATATCCACTGTAAAGAGGATCCCAACTGGGGAGGAAGCAAGGCCATGGGAAGCCAGAGCCGTGAAGGTATTGATAATCAATTCATTCAGTTAAGGAGCAGCTGAATCAAGCCAGACCTGAAGAGGCTTTGCAGCTGGGTAAATAAGGATGTAGGAGTGACCTTTAAGGGAAGAAACTAGGAACTGAATGGGAATCAGGGTGTCCCAGGGGATGTTACAGAGGACAGAAAGTAAAATCTAAGGGCTACACGGGTTTAGTTAAGAACATGAACACAAACAACACTCAGTTATTTGCCACAGTTCAGGTATGGAAGTCCCTCAGTGATGAGATTTAGTTCTTACTACCTAGCAAAATGGGGGCTTGAAACGGAAATCAAGCCTGTTTCTAGAAAATAAAACTACATTTCTCAAAACAAATTTTTTGTAACCTGAGATTTGTACCTGCTATAAAACTTAATGTTCTAAAGTAAATGATCATATATCTATTGATATTTAGATTACATGTATTAAAATATTAATTTAGACATGGATAGTAAAATAACTTGCTTAGATATAATGATAAATGAGAAAGATATAAGGTTGCTTGACAATGATGTAGAATAAGCCATTAGCTTTGTAGTCATACAGAACTGGAGTTGAATCCCAGATTCATGGTTTGCTCGGGGAACTTTACTCAGGTACAAAAATCTCCTTAGTTTATATTTGTATCTGTAAAATGGGAGAAAATCTTTTGACAGACCTTGGAGGATTTTTTGTCAGACAAAATTTGATTATAAATATACATCACTGAGTCCAGTTTCTAACCCAATAATTCTCCGTAGGTGGTACGCTTCCTTTATTCTGCCCCATGGTGTAAAATATGAATGAAAATACTTCTACTGGGGTGATAAAATGAGACATGATTAATTTTTCTTTTTTCAAAATTTTCTGTAATGTCGCATCATTTGGGAAAGAATGTGTTAGACGATTTTCAACCTCTGCGGCAGACCCTGCAGTCCACTGTGTAAACACTGAAGTGTGTCCGTGCACTTGGCTTTCGTCTCCGTCACTGCCGTGTCCACAGGAAGGGGAAGGGCTCGGTGTAGCCAGAGCACTTCCCTCACTTTCCTCCAGGCTAATCTCAGCCAGGCCGACTGATTGCAACACTTCGAAGCCTCTTGCTTTTCTGAGCCTTTGAGGCTCTTGCTGAACTGCTGTCCAAGGGCAAATTTTTTCTGTCAAACAGACCTGCAAGGTTGCTAGGCGCATACAAGGATAAAGAGAGATTCGAGTTACTCAACACTTGTTTTGCACAGTCTGTTTAAAAAAAAATTGCATCATATCCCATTTGACGATTGTGCAACACAGGGTGGATACCTAAGCTGAAAGTTAAGTAAGTCTGAGCTCTGGGCACCTTTGCAATTTAGACATCCATTTATACCCAAATGGAAAATAGCCAGCTGTTCTCAGTTTGAAAAAAAATGTGTAGAAAGCCAATGAAAATAGACCCCAATGTTCCTTGAATGTATAAAATACACGTAGAAAATTTCCCATCCTCATTTTTTTTCAGGTACTAGCTGTATTACATTCATGTGATACATATAAATGAGATTAGTTCTTGATCTTAAGGAGCTAAATTCCTCCTAACACTACTGGTTCACTCAGGGCTGTCTTTTAGTACAAAGGGTACCATGGAATTGCCTACTCTAAGTTCAAATCTTGGTGCTGCCCCTTACTAGTTAGATGACCTTGGAGAAATGGCCTAATCTCTCTGAGTGTGATTTGTTTCATCTTGAAGGTGAGGGTGATAATATTTAAGTCAGAAATTAATGGAGAATGGCTGTAAAGTGCTGGGACTACAGCCTGGCAAACAATGGGGATCAGTACATATTCATTTCCCTTCCAACTCTCAATCTTTTCCATCCTTAAATTTCTCACTATAATCAGTGCCTTTCCACACTCACTAGTGGACATCACTCCAGCCCAGAATAGACACTAGTACTGGTATGTGGGCCAAAGGTGCAGAGAAGAGTCAGGCTTGGGCACTGCCTTCATGGTGCTCACAGTTTGCAAGGGAACCAGGTGCATCTTCAAAGTGATTCCTATAAAGGCAGATGGCAATGCACACTGAGGCAGGTCTCCATGAGAGTGGGAAATATCCAGAGAGAGGGGAAAAGGAGAGATTCTTCTAAACTGAGAGATCCTAGAAATCCCTGTGCAAGAGCTGGGCTTGCATCTGATGGTATACTATGAGCAAGGCACGGTCTGAGGGAATCTGAGTCGTGTTTCTAAAAACAAAATACTCAGCTCACAATCTATTTTGCACAAGTGTTGCTCTACTAGGTGTTTCTATAAACCTGGCGTGTCATTTACCTCATTTACCCTCTGTAAGCTTCCATTTCCTCAGTCCCTAAAAAAAGGCAGAGACTCCATGCTTCTTGATGATGTGTTCTGGGGGGAGATTGGGCAGTGGAAGGGGATGAAACAGGCAGGAGGAGGTTAAGGCTGAATGACATAACTGGTGTGCGGGTTTGTCCAACTTGAAATCTTACGTGAATGTGAGAGATTGTTATGGTGCATAATTATGCACATGATGCAAAGAAAGTGGGTTTTCAATTAGATGAAGGACCCAGTGTTTCTTGCAGCTTCGACATGGGCACTTCAAATAAAAAGGGTGCTTTTTTACTGAGATCAGGGGAGAAACTGAGGCAGTCCCCAGCCTGGAAGTTTCCACAAGCAATGGAAGAGCATCACTCAGCCACCAGCTCGTTGCCTCACACAGAACAGCCTCTATTACACTCTCAAATGTCTTTGGCATGAGAAACACACACACATACTCTCAAAGGGCAAATGCCATGCAAATGACACATTTTCCCACAAGATGTGGGATTTATTGTGGCTGGGATAGGCCTGAAGGCTCGGGCTATCACCAAACTGGAACATTTCAGCAGAGTGGAGTCTTTCATTCCTGAAGTGAGTTCAGAGATAGGAACACAGTTTTTTAAAAAATTGTTGTACAACAAATAAACCTGAGATGAAGCCTCCATTAAAATAACCTGGCACCACCTAGAAACAGAATCTTTGGTACGGTTCCAACAATGGTAGTACTTTGAGGACTGGATGAAACTTTAAACCCAAAGTTAGTTTAGTAATTGTATTTCCCGAAACAGTAGAAGAAGGCTGTTATTGGACTTTGAAAGTTGAACCTGAGAATTTCAGGTGCAATTGTTATAGAAAGAATAATTCTGATGAAAGTAAGATAATTATTTGGGGGTACTTATTCATTTATTCCTTTGACCCAGTAATTTCATTCTGGGGCTTTCTTGAGAATGTTCTCAAAATTGTGAAAGTTGTAAGAATGCCCTCATAACTGAAATGGTGCAGCATATTTTCATGCAGCACTTGAAAAAATAGATACAAATTATATCTGTGATAAATATGTTGTTATATAATGAGAAAATTTTAAAACTTTCTATTTTGGACTAGTTTGAGTCTTACAGAGAAGTTGCAAAGAGAGTGCAGAGAGCTACCACATACCTGCCAACCAGCGTCCCAAATATTAATGTATTATGTAATGATGGTACAATTAACAAATTGTGATCAAATCCAGGAAGTTAATGTTTCCAAACTAGAGTTTAATTGAATTCCACTTGTTTTTCCAAGAATGAATGTATTCTGTTCCAGGATCCTATCCAGAATCCCACTTTGCATAAAGCTGTTATTTTTCCTTAATCTCTTCCAAGTAGAAGTTTCTCAGTCTTTCCTTGTCTTTTATGATAAGGAAAAACATTCATGGTGTAAGCTGGCTGAGGAAAGCAGGACACTGAAGGGTATATACACACACACACACACACACACACACACACACACACACAGATATACACACAGGCACACACAAACAGATATACACACAGACACACATTGGCACACACACATACACACACAGAGACACAAACACATAGACACACATGCAGACACACAGACACACACACAGACACCGACACACTACGATCTCACCTACACAGAGAGAGATAAGAGCGAAAATATATCAGGAAGAAATACTCAAAATATTAACAGTCCTTAGCTTATCTCTGAGTGAGGGTTTATAGGTAATTATTTCCCTGCTGCTTTTGCTTCCTCTATTTTTAAAAATATAGTTTCAAAAATGATATTTAAAACCAGAAGGGAAGAAACTCACAGAACATAAAACAAGAAGGCTAAGGCGAAGAATTTTACGATGCCAAAGGGTTTGTTCTCCCATTTAATGTGACTGAATGATAAGTCATTGTGTTTATAGGCATGAACAAAGTACCCAGACAGGAGTGGTTCAGAGGTACGAGGTAGTGAGTCCCCTCATCTAGACTATCAGAAATACAAAAGCTCTCTGGAGAAGATGAACACGGAAAGACTCCATCTGAACTGATCTTGATGGAAGGAGGAGCCATTGTCAAGGAATGGACCTCCCCTTCCCTGTCTGAAGTCCCCCTGCGAAATTTTGATGGGGATGCCACATGGACCTGGCAGAATAAAGACTGAAGAAGCATATTCACTGCAGTCACCTTCTGTTCAAAGGTTCTAGGAACAGAAGACAGATGTGCCTGATAACAGCTCACAAGGGCCACATAGGATACTGCACACTTGGCTGACTCTTCATCTTGGCTATTTTTGTCACCACTAGCTTGTCATCAAAGTGAATGACAGCAGAGTCCTGAAAAAGAAGAGTCCCTAGTCTTTGCAGGTAGAAAGGAAGAGGAGCTCCGATGAGAGGGGCCCACTCAATTCACAGCTTGGGAGAAGGGACCTTAGGAAAAGAGGCTGGGAAAGCAGTCTCTGGTGCCTGTGGCCATAGAACAAAGGACACCGGAGGAGGTCTGCCTGGCTGGACCCCAGAGGAGACTGCATGGTGAACAGAAAGCACCTGCTCTTTTGAGTCTATAGAACTTGGATTTGGATTTTTTTTACCCACATGTAATAACATTTACCATTTATTGAGCACCTACTATGTTCTTGACTTCAATGTTAAATCTGTAACTACATTGGGGAATAGGTAATACAAATCCTTTTTACCCACAAGGAATATGAGACTCTTACAGGGTCTGTAGCCTTGAATTTTGTAATCTGAGATTCCATTTCCTCCTTTGTATGATGGGAATAACAATCCCTGTCCCCCAAAGCTGTTGGGATTAAATGAACCACATAGAAAAAATAGTGAACACATTTCCAAAAACCCAGTAGGTTCTTTGCTGCCCAGATCTTTTGGTGATGCTGTGTCTGGACATTTAGCCTGGAGTGTGATCTGGTTTAGATTTTTTAAATTTAAGCCCAGAAACCCAAGAACCTGCCAGGGACAGAAACTCCTTTTGGAATCTTCCTGAAATGCAAACAGTTTAAAGGTCACTGAAAACTTCAGCCAGTATATATTTATATTTGTCTCGTAAACTCTTGAGGAGAATTTTCCAGCAGACGGTGGTGTCTCAGGAGACTTCTTGTCGAGGCTCCTGTAACTCATTTTTTGTTTTTTTTGGCTTCTGCTTCTTGAAAGGAAAAGGGAACTCAGTGAAAAATGTTAAACAAGGCCAAAGATATAAATGCATACAAAAATCACTAAATAAAATGTTTGAAAGCATTGCTGCAGGGGGATTTCTCAGTCATTGGTGCCAAGCAGAAGACTAGCTTTAGTACCCATGAATGTTCTCCCTCCAGACTTCCGAGAGCTCCAGGCATCTAGAATGTTTCCCTACAGACATGTGGTTGGGGGGTAAGAAGTGGGTTAATCATGTGATCTCCATGAAAATGCTTTAGCAGGTTAATGTGGGGTGTCTACAGACTTCTGTACCACTTCATCCTTCTGTAGAGATAATATAAAAATGCACAGGTTGAAACTCACAGAGTGATGGAGATTCATCTCTTACCAGTTGTATGCTTCCTTATTTATTTATTTTTACTTAGAGTAAAATTAAATTAAAAAAATTTTTTTAGCTCAGTATTCTATGAGTTTAACACTAAGATATTGATTCATGTAACCATCACCACGATCAGAACATAGAACATTTCCATCACTCCAACCTATTTCTTCATGTTATTCCTTTGAGGTCACACCCTCCCCTCCCCTTAAACCCTGGCAACTACTGATCTGCTCTCCATCATTTCAGATTTGTCTTTTTGAGAAAGTCATATAAATGGAATCATACAATATATGACCTTTAGAGATTAATTTCTTGCATGCAGCATAATGCCTTCGAGATTCATCCAAGTTGTCCATATCAATAGTGTATTCCTTCTTAATTGCTATAATCCCCCTGTTATGGACTGAATATTTGTGTCCCTCCCCAAAATCATGTGTAGAAGTCCCAACCCCCAGTGTGAATCTACTTGGAGATAGAGCCAGTAAGGAGGCAATAAAAGTTAAATGAGGTTATCAGGATGGGGTCTTCAGGGCCGGTGACATTATAAGATGAGGACACATGGATTGCCCATGCTCCAAATAAAGGCCTTGTGAAGACACATCCAGAAGGCAATGATCTGCAATCCAGGAAGAGAGCTCTCACCCAGAACTGCACTGGTCAGCACCTTGATCTTGGACTTCCCAGTCTCTAGAACTGTGAGAAATATATATCTTTTCTGTCATCCCATCTGTGCTATTTTATTATGGTAGCTGGAATAAACTAATGCATCCTTCAACTTCATTCTTTTTCAAAACGGTTTTGATTAATTTCTTTGCATTGCCATATGAATTTAGAATTCTGTTGGGATTTTGATTCTGATTGGTATTGCATTCGGTCTAGATTACTAGTTTTAGGAAAATCGACATTTTTACTATGTTGAGAATTGCTATCTGTGAACATTGTATGTCTCTCCAATTGCTTAGGTTTTCTTTGATTTTTTTTTATCAGCATTTTGAGGTATGTAGAAGAATACAGATCCTTACAAATTTTGCTAAATTTATATGTAAGTATTTTATTTGTTAATGCTATGATAAATGGTGTCGATGTTTTAATTTTGATTTCCCTATGTTTATTGCTAGTGTGGAGAAATATTTTTTCCCTGTGTGACAATCATGCATTCTGTGAACTTATCTAACCTACTTATTAGTTGTAGGAGTTTTCCTATAAATTTTCTGCAGATTCTATGAAATTTTCTATGTAGACATTTGTGTATTCTGAGAATAGGAACAGTTTTATTTCTTCCTTTCTAATCTCTGTCTTTTACTTCTTTTTTTGGCCTTAGGGTACTGAATATGTCCTTCGGGATAATTGAATATGAATGGTGAGAGTGGATTCTTCTCTATCATAGGGATAAAGCATTTAGATTTTCACCATTAAGTATGATGTTAGCTGTAGGTTATTTTAGATGCCTTTTTATCAGATTTAGGAAGTTTCCTTCTAGTTTGCTAAGAGTTTTTACATGAATGGGCGCTGAATTTTCTCCAATTATTTTTCTGCATCAAATAATATGATCGTGTGATTTTCTTCCTTATGTTGATAATTTTCAAAAGTAACCCAGCCTTAAATTCCAAGGATAAACCTTAATTTGTTGTGGCATATGATATATATATATACATGTATATATACATATATATATATATATATATATATATATATAGCTGAATTTGTTTTACTAAGTTTTTTAATGATTTTTCTGCATTCATATTCTTGAGGAATATTGGTTTGTAATTTTCTAGTATTACCATTTATATTTTTGATATCAAGGCAATGTTGGTCTCATTAATTGAGAAGTGTTCCTTTTCTATTTACTTAAAGAGACTGTACAATTGCTGTTATTTTTTCTTTATTTTATTATTATTAGCCTTTTTTTACATCTCATGCTAACATTTATTTTCTGTTATTTATTTTTCAGCCTTATTGAAGTATGACTGACAAAATTTTATAAATTTAGGTTGTACAAGATGATTTTAACTATACAGTGTGATAATTTAATATACATATACATTGGAGATTATTATTTATTTATTTATTTTTAATAAAAGCTGTATATGTTCAAGGTGTACTACTTAATGTTTTGATATACATGTATTACTAAAATGACTACTACAGTTAAGCTAATCACCATATCCATCTTCTTTCATAGTTACCATGTATGTGTGTGTGTGTGTGTGTGTGTGTGTGTGTGTGTGTGTGTGTGTGTGTCTGGTGAGAGCACCTGAAATCTGTTCTCTTAGCAAGTTTCCAGTATATAATACAATATTATTAACTATAGTCATTATGCTGAATTTTGTCTTTAAATGTTTGGTAGAATTCAGGTGTTATGGATTGAGTAATTAATAATTGTTAATAGCATTGTATAACTAACATTATCTCTCACAGGACACCAAAGGGCACTTCATATATCAAGACTCATTATGTTGACTGAATAAATGAATGAACAAATATGTCAATAGCTCAAATCTTCTCCCAGCAATTGCCAAATGCCATTTCCTTCTGATCTGTTGAGAGTCTGTCAGACTTGTTAGTATTAAGATAATACCCACCTTAGGTCTGAATATCTACAATATGCCTCATGGTTTATGGACCACTTACAGGTAATGTAACCATTATTATTGGGTTGTAGTCTACCATCTTGTCATTTGCTTTCTGTTTTTTCCTTTGGCTTATTTCCTTCCTGTCTTCTTTTGGCTTTGTCCAGTATTTCTTAGTGTTACACTTTGGCTTTTCAGTATGTATTTTTTTTTTATTATTTTGTTATTTGTTTCCCAGTAGTTGTTCTGAGTCCAGCACTATGTATCCTTAAACTTACTGTAATTACAGTCAATACTGTACTTCTATGTACCCTAAACTTGGTACCTGACTCTTCCAACTCCCAAGGTTTTGATGCACACTTTACATTTCCCAAAAGTATAACATTGAAAAGTATGGCACCACTTAGCACCCTCCCTTGATTATTGTCATATCACTGGTTTTCAGAGGCTGACTAAAATGTGCATAAGTTTAGTTCTTTTTTTAACATTTATTCTGCTTGAGGTTTATTGAAATTATTGAATCTCTGTAGCAGTGTTGTTTGTTTTATTTTGTTTTGTTTTTATTTTCATCAAATTTAGGAATTTTCTGTCTTTATTTCTTTATATATGTTTTCTTCCCCAATCTCTCACTTTGTCCTTTGGGTACTCCAATTATACATATGTTAGGTGTTATTATATTAACCCATGGGCCCTTGAGGATCTTCTAATTTCATTCATTTTCACCCTCTCTCTGTCCTTCAAATTTCATGATTTCTTTTGATCAATCTTCAAATTATCTGGCCCTTACTTCTGCTCACCCATGTGCTGTTAGACCTATAACTGAATTATTTGTTTCAATTTTTGTATTTTTCACTTTTAGTATTTCCATTTTGTTCTTTTATAATAGTTTCCATATGTCTTCCAAGTTTTCTTATCTGCTATTCATTAAGGTCCTTTGCTTCATTCTTTGAATATATTTTTATTTAGTTCATTAAACATATTTATAATTGTTGCTTATACATGTTAAGTTCAACATCTGAGACATCTTGGATTTGGTTTATATAGACTGCTTTTTATTTCTTAACTGTGAATTACATTTTTTGTTTCTTTGTATGCCTAGTGATTTTTGATTGACTAGTGGAAATGATGAATAACAGCTTGTAAAAACTGTAGATTCAATTATCCATGCCTGAAATGTTGATTCTTATTTTAGAATGAAGTTAAATTGCTGGATAATCATCTCAAATATGTGTACTCCTGTTTTTACACTTTATTAGTGAATATCTGTGCTAAGAACAAGGTATATCCAAGCCCATTTAGCTTGGCAGGACTTAACCTCTTAATTCTGTCTTACCTAGATATCCTTTTGGGACATTGTTTTGGGCTTTTTTAGGGTGAGTCTTGAGTAAATCTTACTCCAGGTCATGATCCTTCCTTCCTCTTAAGACCCTTTACATGTTCAGTAACTTTTTATTTATTAGGTGATTCAACTAATGCCTTTAGTTGGATTCTCAATTGTATGTGTTCTCCACTTTATGAAGCAAAGGATTCTTTCTCAAATAAAGGATTTCTATTTGCTTTCCAAAGGATGTCTCCCTTCTCCCCTTCTTCTAGTCTGGCATTTTAAACCCAGATGCCAGCTTTTCCATAAGTTGGAAAGGGAATATTTGCAAAAATATTAATAGGCTTCTGAAACGTTTCTTTGCAAAGCAATATCTGGGAAAAATTTTTTAAATGTTTTTATATGTTTATATTTAATTGGAATTTGGGTGACTATTTTTAGAATTCAATCTTTTTTGGTCTTTTAAAAATAAGATATATCATACATGCAAAATAATATATCTTGCATGCATGTTCAGTTAAAAATGATAAAATGAGCACTCATGTTCTCACCATTGGGCATTAAAAATACTGTCATAATCCTTAAATCCTCTATTTATCCCTCTGCAACTGCATCTCATTCCCTTCCACTAAGAGTTAAACACTAAACTGATCATTTTGTAAAATCATTCCATTTTTAAAAATAGTTATACCATATAATATTTTATTTCTAAGTAATATATTGTTTGGTTTTGCATATACTTGACCTTCACATAATGGAACTTATTGTATATATCCTTCTTTTTGTCCCTGAATTCTTAACTTATGAGATTCCTCTATTTTTTTTCTTTTTTTTTTTTTCAATTTTTATTGGAGTAGAGTAGATTTACAATGTTGTGTTAGTTTCCGGTGTACAGCAAAGTGAATCAGTTATACATATATATATGTATATATTCACTCTATTTTAGATTCTTTTCCCATATAGACCATTACAGAGTATTGAGTAGAGTTCCCTGTGCTATGCAGTAGGTCCTTATTAGTTATCTATTTCATATATAGTAGTGTGTATATGTCAATCCCAATCTCCCAATTTATCCCTCCCCCCTCTTACCCCCTGATAGCCATAAACTTGTTTTCTACATCTGTAACTCCATTTCTGTTTTGTAGATAAGTTCATTTGTACCTTTCATTTAGACTCCACATGTAAGAGATATCATATGATATTTGTCTTTCTCTGTCTGACTTACTTCACTCAGCAATCTCTAGGTCCATCCATGTTGCTGCACATGGCATTATTTTATTCTTTTTTATGGCTGAGTAATATTCTGTTTTATATATGTATCACATCTTCTTTATCCATTTCTCTATTGATGGACATGTAGGTTGTATCCATGTCCTGACTATTGTAAATTTATCTATTTTAATGTATATAGTTATGCACTCACCTATTTTCACTGATGTACAATATTTGATCATATAAATATACTATTCTTTATTCATTCTACTATTGATGGAAATCTGTGTCTTTTTGAGATTTTCTGCTCTTATGTAAAATGCATTTTCTGAATTGATAATATTTTATTTCTATTTTAATATGAAATATTGTTGATTATATTAATGGATTTTTTAAATGTTAAAACACTTTTACATTCTTGGGATATAACCAAATTGTTTATTGTAAATTACTTATTATTTAAGCATTTCTGAATTCAGTGACAATGTAAATTTTAGAATTTCTGCCTCTTGGTCCATGAGTACAATTGCCTTGCAATGTTTCTTTTTTGAAGTATTCTCTGATTTTGATATTATGGTAGACAAAATTCTAAAAATGTCCCTAAAATACC
The DNA here is from genome assembly GCF_965194805.1 of Balaenoptera borealis. Lineage (NCBI taxonomy): Eukaryota > Metazoa > Chordata > Mammalia > Artiodactyla > Balaenopteridae > Balaenoptera > Balaenoptera borealis. The sequence continues at coordinate 83,058,861 of NC_138871.1, read as the reverse complement.
ATTTCCTAATCCCTGGAACCTGTGAGTATGAGATATCACTGCTATGATTATTTCATGTTTTATGTCATACTGATTTTAAAATAAGATTATCCAGGTGGTTCTAATCTAATTGTATGAGCCCTTTTAAAAGCAGAGAGTTTTCTCTAGCTGGATGAAGAAGAATAAGTTAGAGAGATTGAAAGCACGAAGGGCATTTGACTCATCATTTTTGCTCGAAGATGGAAGGGAACATGTGAAAAAGAATACAGGTAGACTCAAGGACATGAGAGAAAGACACTCTCAGACAACCACCAGCAAGGGAAATTGGGACCTCATTCTACAACCTGTAGAAATTGAATTCTGTCAACCACCTGAATGATCTTAAAAGTGGATTTTTCTTAGAGCCTCCAGATGAGGACGCAAACCAGCCAACATCTTGATTTCAGCATTGTGATATGCTGAACATAAAACACAGCAGAGCCTGTGTGGACTAAGACTTACACAACGGTGAACTAATAAATTGATTGTTTTAAGCAATTAAGTTTGTGATAATTTGTTACGTAGCAATAGAAAACAAATACAAGTATCAAGGATACAATAATCTCATTAAATGAGTTGTGAGGTCTTTGATTTTCAATTCTCCAGAAGACTTTGGAATTTGCTGTCACTTCAATGTTTAGTAAAATTTGCCAGAGTCCATGCCTTTTAACTAGAGACTATAGCCCATTTATTATATATCTATCAAATTAATTATAAGTTTGATTTTGTTTCTACCATTTTATATTGTGACTTCTATTTGCCTCTCTTTAACTCAATATCTTTTTTCTCTCTCTTTTTTTAACTCCTTTTGAATTGATTGAGGTTTTAAAATATTCCCTTCATTTTATCTGTTTCCTTTGACTAACTTTGAAGTTACATACTGTATCCCTTCTTTTGCCATTATCCTAGAAATTTGAGCTTTTATATTTAATTTTAAAATATCCAAATGTAACCAATATTCACTATTCCTAAAATACAAGGATTTTAGACCATGGGGCAGAAACAGTACTCACCAAACATTCTAATTCTCACCCTTATATTCCCAAGCCTCCTTTGCAGATATTTGGAGGCAAAGTGACTACTTTTGGCCAATAGACAAAGGACAGAAGAGATATATGTCACCTCAGTGGTTAGACAGTTAAAAGCCCTCTTCTTCTGACCCAGGACCTTGGCTTGGAAGCTACTTGGAGGCTTTCCAGGTCTTTACAGACCACACAGCTGGTGTGAATTTTGTGCAGACTGACTGATTCTAAGCCCTTGTGAGTCTTAGCTAGTAGTTTAGGAAATGCATAGGGCTATTTTTTCCACCCAGGGCTGAGGAGGGACCTGGTGATTATTCCTAAGTTTCTCTCTATTGGGGTGGGAGTGGTTACTATTTCATCCCTTAAGAGTATTAGCTTTTGGGGGGGTTCTGTTTTTGTCCAGGCTCAGGATTTGTTCTCTTGTCTTTGTGCACATTTGTGGCCATTGAAACCCAAGCACTAACCCACCAGGGCTTGGGAAATACTGCCAGGGTAAATACCAGCTCTAAAGAGTTCCAGAAAGTAACCAGAAAGGTTACTTTCTGGTTTTGAGCTTCTCCTAATCTCTGGACTTTGAGCATTTCTCCTTTTTCTTACCAGCTCAGCCATCTATTTGAGAAATTTTTTCGTAATATTTTCACCTGAGATTTATTTATTTTATACAAAAAGGAGTCTTCTAGAGATATTGACTACCCTATTGCCCAATATGAGGCAGGTATCAAGAATCTCTATTTTTTTTTTTGCCTAATTACAAACAACAGAAGGTAATTAATGTCTTCTAAAACATATTTTTAAAAGCAAAAGAAGTACCAAGAATGGTCATTTACTGGAAGAGAAGTGGTGACGTTTATGGTGTTGGGTGTGTGAATGCCTATGTTTGTAATATCCATAGTGAGATATATTTATAAAAAAATTAACTCAATCCAAAAACCATTTAAGGCCATTGCTATGCTCATGATATTAAGTTGAAAGGTAACAAATTACTTGCAATTCCCCACTGCTTTTTGGCCTCATGTTTCTGAACATCTATTCCTTTGGCTTATAATCTCTTCCTTTGCTATTATCTCTTTAATTATGCAATGAATATCTAGTGTGTACCACCCAGTGGCTGATAGTTTGCACCACCAGGGATAACTGCTGAATAAGCAAGAGATTACTGGGGGTCATCACAATTAAAATAATAGTATGTGACATGTGCCAGGCATGGTAGTCATGATTTTCAGTTATTTTCTTTAATTCTTCTCAAAACAAAATCCATTAGGTAGACGTAGGTACTATTGCTTTAACTAGAGGAAACGAAGTCTTCAAGAGGTTAAACAACTTGCCCAATGCCACAAAGTTAGTAAGTACCAATGATGGGATTTGAGGTTGTGTGTCTTGAAACCAATGCCTATAACTCTCAGCTGTGGGGCTGCCTCTCTCAGCCCCATTCCGGAGGTTGGAGAGCATCACTCTACTATGACCCAAGCAAGCCTGCCCCACCAGAAGCTGAGGCTTTCAGGATAATGCCAGAGGATAAAACCATGATGACACACTATTGGGAATATTTTTTATAGAATATTAGAAAATATATTTTTCTTTTCTTGAAACTCTTAGCTTCCCAAAATTTACTGTCAATTAACATTTATTGGCTCCCAAATGGGAACAGAAGCAGATAACCATGATATGGTTGGAGCTTATCTTGTAGGCTCCAACCTTTGTGACTTTGGGCTAGTCACAGTGACAGAAGCTATTCCTAGGCAGACAACCTGGGTTAAAAATCCAGCCCTCACAGTGGTTTGCGGGATCCAGGGCAAATCCTACTATCTTTCTCTATTCACGTCTATGAAATAAAAGGCTGATCTTTATGTATGGGGCAGTTAAGGCAATAAAGGAGAATTGTACAACACTTAGGAGAGTGCCTGGCACATAGGAGATCTTCTTAATTGGTTGCTTTTTTATTATTAGTTCCTGATTTTTGTATTCATCAAGACTTTAGTGGAAGAATGGGATAGTATTTGTGTTTAAAATCAAATAAAAAAAAGGTAAAAGTGATTATTTGCTTATTCAATATTCATTTATCCAATTTTCATCAAGAACTTACTACATACAAGTATAGAATTATTTGAGTTATGACACTGGCTTTTAAGTAAAGAAAACATGAGATAAAGAAGCTTAACTTTGGATATTTACTCTGAAAAATGGGGGGAAAGATTTGAATACCATTTCACCCTACCCTGAGGGAGGGGCTGAGCGGCCTTGTAGGCTGATTAGATACGAATTCTCAAGGAGCAGGGTGTCAGGCTGGCTGGACATTTCTGAGCTAGGCCAACCTGGAAAATAAGGAGACCTTAACCTTGAAAGAGAGGAGGTGTAGGAGTAACAATGATTTTTTTTTTCCCCTGGAAGAAGCTGATGAGTTCAGATTTAGACCTGAAGACTGTGAAAAATCGAGGCATCTCTCAACATGATTTGCCATTGCAAAATTAAATTGTAAGTGAATAAATAAAGTACATTATGCCTTTATAAGAAGAAACTAAACTAGATTTATTAATTGTCCAATCTAAACTTCCAACAGTCAAAAAAGACTAATAAAATGATGGCATAATTAATTGTATTTCTTTGTATGGGAGACAGTGCACAGAGCAAAAAGAAAAGAAAAAGATCACAAATTTATCCTCTCACACTGACTTGCTATGTGAGTTTAGTATTGAGATCATTTGCCCTTGCTATCCCATTTTCCTTTAATACTAAAATGTGGATGATAATACTTATGAGAATATTTTGAGGATTGAACTAAAATCCAAGTTAAAAACATCTGATGTAGTGCCTGGTGCTGGTCTCCATAAATGACAGCCATGGTTATGTTTCTGTACATATAGTTATCTACTTGCCAATCTACTTAATCTATTAGTCTTACTTTATGTACAGTACAGAGGATGTAAATTCGGTGTGGGCAGCGATTGTGTTGGCTTCCTTCAACACTGTATTCCCAGCATACAGCACCTGACAGAGGAGGCTCTCAATAAGTATGAATGTTGATAATAAAGCACAAGTGTTGGGCGCGATGGAGAATGGAGTAGCGATTAGTTCAGGGCCAGATGTTGATCCACGGGGGTTTTTCACAGTGACTCTCAAGGCCCGAGTGGGGACCCTAGGTGGGGAAGGTGCTCTGCTTCTGCACATGCGCCCAAAGTAGCCCATGGCTTTGGCTGCTGCCACCACCCGCCTTCCTGAAAGCATAAAAGGAGTCACCTGTCATGAAGCTGACATGATAAAAAGCAACATGAACAGACAGAAAGAAATGAAGTCCTTGGCAACCCCACGGAGCCACTAGATCAGCCTTCTCCAGAAGCCCTACTTACTTCTATCTTTTTAGGTCCCATTAACTCCCATAACAGCTGGAGCTGAATTTTCTGTTATTTCCAGCCAAATACACCCTAGATGATATCCCTATTGACCTGGAATTTTCTCACCTTTTAAAATGGGAAGAATGATGTTTACTATAACATAGATTATATGTTCATTTGTATCACTCCACTACTGCCCCATTCACGTTGTTTTACAAACCACCCCTAAATCTCAGTCATTTATCCGTAAACTTCTGTTCTTGTGCTCATAAGTCTGCAGGTCATTATCAGCTTAGGTGATTTAGGATGGGCTTAGTGGGGTATAAGACTGCCCTAGAGTGTATGGACAGCAGACAAATATTTTGCGCAGGGCCCTGAGTAGATAAACACTTGGAGTCACTGTAAGTCAGTGTGTGAGTACCATTCTGGCAGCCCAGTCACACGTTCCACGAAAGAAACATGGCACTTCCCCGAGAGCGTGCCTGTGTCCAGGGGCACAACTGACTGTGCAGCTCTGCTTCCGAGCACAGTTGCCTGGGTTTGCTTCTAGGCTGTGGGATGGAGGCCTGCTAGTATTGGTTCATTTTGGTCCCAGACTAAACAAGGAGTTCAGTCTAGAAAAGGAGTCAATCACATGAACATACAACTACAATAAAATGAATCTGTGCTAATAATAATTTACTGAGCAGGTAGCATAGCCAGAATCTTGCCTTAATTTATTTAATCTACTCAAAAGTTCTATGAGGCATCATTTACCCAAAGCTGACACAGCTAGTTAGTGGCACGAGATTCAAAACCAGAAACGTCCCTCTAGAATCTTCAAGCGCCATTGCCATGGTGTGTGTATAATGAAAATAGCACCAAGCAAAAATTTGGATGGGAAAGTAAATTGTCAACTATTAAAAGCCCCGTATAGAAGCCAATTGTTATTTTTATTGTCTTTCATCTATTCCTCCAAATAGATTAGTAGAAGGTCAAAGTTGGAAAATGTCTTAGAGAGAGTCTGGTCCACTCATCAGACATTTTGTAAATAAGGAAACTGAGGCCCAGAGAGGAGGAGAGACTGCCTTCGTCATGCAGCTGGTTAATGTTCTCATCTCCAAGCCCAGGGCTCCAGTGGCTGTAACAAATACATTTCTAGAAGATGTCATGCCACCTGCACTGAGAGTTTGGGTTGACGCTGTGGAAAGAGATGCGGTCCAACTGCCCAGTAATGTGGCCCTGGGCATACAGGACAAATGTGCATTTATCGGCCTTTGGCTATCTAGAACCATACTGTAGACATAAGACCATTGGCTCTCCAGGCTTCAGTACCCTGCCGACCAGCCACACATCTCTGAGTCAGTACCACGGGAGTGGGGCTGAAAGGTATTAGGTAACAGAAACTGGGCCATCTAACCCACTCAGTCCATACTAATAATGGCTTTTGGAGATATTTTTTGCATGCTCAAAGATTGCTAGAGTGCAGTGGTTTTCAAATTTTTGGATGTCAGAATGCTTTCTCACTCTTTAAAATTATTAAGAATCTCAAAGGCCTTCTGTTTGTATGAGTTATGTCTATTAATACTTATATTAGAAATTAAAACTGAGGAAGTTAAAATATGTGTATAATTCATGCAAATATAACTATAATAAGTCAATTACTTATTGACATAACATTTTTTTTTAAAACATTAATTAATTTATTTTTGGCTGTGTTGGGTCTTCGTTTCTGTGTGAGGGCTTTCTCTAGTTGCGGCAAGCGGGGGCCACTTTTCATCGCGGTGCGCGGGACTCTCACTATCGCGGCCTCTCTTGTTGCGGAGCACAGGCTCCAGACGCACAGGCTCAGTAGTTGTGGCTCACGGGCCTAGTAGCTCCACGGCATGTGGGATCTTTCCAGACCAGGGCTCGAACCTGTGTCCCCTGCATTAGCAGACAGACTCTCAACCACTGCGCCACCAGGGAAGCCCAGACATAACATATTTTAATAAAATAACTATTTTTAAAATAAAATACTTAGTAGAGAGAGATTGTTTTACACCTTTTGTAAATCTCTTTAATGTCTGGATTCTCATATCTGCTTTTGCCTTCAATCTGATGTGTTGTATTGTTTTGACTCTGGTACATGAAGTAACAAAAGATCACTTACGTGGTTTCAGATTCTGCATTACAACAACTGCTTAAGAAACTACAGCGTGTCGAGTTTTAGTATAGTATCAAGGGTGTGTTTGGGAAAGAGTGAGAAGGTACAAGGTCATTGTTGTTTCGTCTCTGCCATCAATAAGGTTAATAGAGGCTGTGTGCATTACGGGGTTTCCCCAGACCTCTGGACAGTTGTACAAGCCACAGGTGATGTCAGAACTAATATGTCTCGAACACAATGAGACAACCTCCATCGACCTCGACAAAGAACTCTCGGGACAGCTGTCTATGTCCCTTCTCAGAATCTCCCTGCCCTGTGCAGAGCAGCGGTCCCTATTCAGCGCTGGGGGTGGGCGGGAAGGAGTGGGTGGGTGGTGATCGAGAGGCAAAGGCAGGTCACAGAGCCCTGCAGTGAACGACCACGGAAGGTTTGAGGGTATAATCCTAAATCAACTCACACACAAGAGTGTCCTCAGAGTTGCTTAGCCGGCAGTTCACAGATGGTTTGCAAAAGAAGTCTGTGAATACTCTGAAATTTTATGCAAAACTTTCCTTGTACACAGGTGCAATTTTAGGAGGGAGTCGGGCTTTATTTCCCAAGTTTTAAAAGAGATCCCCATAACCCCAAGTACTTGAGATGCATTGGGAGGGATGTAGGAGATTCAGAAATAAATAAAACCTTAATCTGTAGAACCATTTTCCCCACTTGGCAAAACAAAGTGTAGAACTGAAAAGCAATTAGACTTAATTTCACTTCCTAGACCCAAGTTAACTCTGTTACTCATTAACTGTGTGACTTCAACCAATTACTCAACCTCTCTGTTTCCTGTTCTGTAATCACACCTACTTAGATGTTTGAGAGGGAGGGAGGAGGGGGAGGTTTGAAATAAAATAATCTAAACAAATGTCTAGCGCATAGCAGGCAATCCAATATCACAGTGAATTACTTTTACTATTATTATTACTGATATGCTGGGGGTGCCCAGAGAACAGAGAGATTTTTTGGCTGAGTTTTTTTGGCGACAGTACTTAGAGAAAAAAACACTGTCTGGCTAGAGGCCTCTGTCTCCGTGTGTTCTGGCAGCGTTGTTCTTGGCTGTTCCTGGCTGGTGTCTGTCTTTACCTTGAACTGCCCTAAGATTAGAATTTCTTGTAAACAGTGACTTAATTATTCATCTGCATCCTTTTGCAATGCTGGGCTGCTTCCCCCATGAACAGGGTGTTGCCTGCCTCTCCTGAGGTTGCCAGGGGGACTGGAATTAACTTGTGTGATCGCCCTTCTTAAAGGGAACTACCGGCAGCCCCCTTGGGATGAGTGCAGAAAAGCCCACGGATTCCAGGTCACACCACTCAGCACACCTACCTTCTCCCAGGGGCCTCGTGCAGGGACCCGCGTGAGCTCCAAGTGGGCTTTTCGGGCACAGCTGAGTGGTCAGAAGGAAGTATGTTGGAGGAAGAAGCAGAGGGGGTCACCAGGAAGAGTGTTAGCCAGCAGACCAAGGGGCTAGCCGCAAATGAAAGGGAATTCCAGTCTGATTCATCGTGGGTCAAGGTAGATTCTTCTGCTAATTAACTCCTGTGGCCAAGCTCTGAGCTAAGGAGAGCCCTCTGCAGCTAGAGGTTCCTGTCACCCTCAAACGTCCTCTCCTTCTGGAAGCCTTGCCTGTCTCCCCAGGCAGAGGTAGATGTTTCTTCCTCTGTCGATTGATGTAAAAATGTACCCCCAGTACTGACACCTCCCAGGGCAGCCTATTCAGTGTTTCTCTTCCATTAGACCCAGGCCCTGTGCCTTCCACATTCCTCATCTTCAAAGCCTGGCATCTGTCTGATGGTAATGAGAGAGACCCAGGCAGACAAGAGGGGAGGAGGGGAGGGAGGGAAGGAGGGAAGAAATCTGTGCTGGTTCTGGAGTGAGAAAGACATGTATTCTCTTCCAGCTCCACTATGTACTTGATGTAAAACCTGAAGCAAACGGTTAACCTTCTCCGGGATTTAGCTTCTCTATCTGGAAAAGGCAGGGGGAAGGGGCATGCTCCTTGCCTTGCAGGATTGTTTTGGGGATCAAATAAGCTTAATATGTGCAAATGAAGAGAGATGGGATTGAGGTAATTATGATGCAGCTTCCACTTAAGAAATAATGTGTTCCACCCTCTAAAATTCTATTGTTCCTAGGCTTTGATTGCAACAGGACATCTCTAGACTAAAGTTTCTGCTCTTTTGCGTTCAGCATCTGCGGGCTTATTTTCCCGGTGCTCTTGGCACGGCCCCTGGGTTATCCTCTGATCAGGCTGTGGTCACTGCCCTTGCCCAGACCCGGCCATCTCTCTCCTATGACAGCTGGGGCTTCCCACCGAGCTCCAGAACTCCAGTCCCTTCCCTCCTGGCCATCCTCCACCAAGCATCCTGAGTGGTCTCCTGAGAACCCAAGTCCACCCATGAGTTCCCCAAGGTCATCCCAAGTCCCTGGCATGGCCCACGTGTTGTGGTGGTCCTGGCTCCTGTGAGGTGTGGTTCACCAGTTTCCTCTCCTGTCATTCCCACACCAATCCTGGGTTTCCTGAAATCACTGCACCACTTCCCGCCTCCCTGCCTTGCTCTGCACGGGCTGTGGCTTTCACTGGGACACCTTCTCTGCCCCCTTTTGTTCACCCATCCTCCAGGAAACTCCCTTTCTCCTTTAAGTCTCACTTCCGAGATTTCTTCTGATTTCCTCCTAGACAGATTTCACTGTGCTGCACCTGAGATCCTATAACCCTTACGCGCATCACTATCTGAGCTCAGACTGCCTTGTTTTCTGATTAATTATTTCCTGATGTGTCTATCTCCCCCAGTAGCTCCTACAAGGCAAAGGCCTGGGACTTATTCTCGGTTGAATTCTCGGTTACATGGTAAGCGAGTGGATGAATAAATGGATACACTTTGAATGCATCCACCCCTTCCAAAGACCAGTGAAGGGTGTGATCCCCTGAGAGGATCATTGACTGGTGTGTGGATTAAGGCCTGGTAACCCCTTTATTTCAAGACAAAGGGTCCCCACCTTTCAGTTAGCGTTGCTTGCTTTTTGTCCAGTGGAAGCTCTCTGGTCCACACTTCCTCTCCTGTTATATCAGCCTAGGGCCCCTTCACCCCTGGACTGCAAGCCTTGTGAGGGCGGGGCCCCATCTGACTCGTTCCTGCACCCGCTTCCCCAGTGTCCAGCGTGGGGCTAGAGCCATACCGCCCTTCTTCCCCAGAAAAGGCTATTTCTTTCCTTCAACGTCCTCGGGGAACAGCAGAGCTGACACTTAGGAGCCCAGTGTTATGAAATGGCCACCCTGCCCGGCAGGGATGGTGCCTCCCTGCTTCCTCCATCACATGCCGTCAAGTGACTCCATCACTATCCAGACACCTCAGGCCGCTCCTGCCTGCTCCCTGCTCACAGCAGGTGGCCCAGGCCGCCACACTCTCCAGTTTTCGGCCTCTCTCTTCTCTTTCATTTTCTTCTTCCTTTCTCTAAATGCAGTCACTACAATAAATTAAACTTTCATGGCTCCATTTCCTTCTTTCCCATCATGGAACCCTGACATATTTCCTCAAGGAAATACTTTCAAAATCATAATTGAAACGCAATCATTCATAATAGAAATGGGAGGAGGAGAGTCATAGATTTAGCTCTCGTTTCTGGTGGCAGACACGTTAATGACATTTTCTATTTCCTCTCATTACCACATGGCACGTCTCCAGCAGGCCACGCCCACCTGCCTCTCTCTCTCTCCCCAGGCTGAACCCACTGTCCCTCGCGCTCACAGCAGCCTGAAGGCAAACTTGGGGACACAAAACCCACCATGTCACTCTAGCGGTTTAAAATCCAACAGAGGGGCTTGCCTGGTGGCGCAGTGGTTGAGAGTCTGCCTGCCAATGCAGGGGACACGGGTTCGAGCCCTGGTCTGGGAGGATCCCACATGCCGCGGAGCGACTAGGCCCGTGAGCCACAACTACTGAGCCTGTGCGTCTGGAGCCTGTGCTCCGCAACAAGAGAGGCCGCGATAGTGAGAGGCCCGCACACCGCGATGATGAGTGGCCCCCGCTTGCCGCAACTGGAGAAAGCCCTCGCACAGAAACGAAGGCCCAACACAGCCATAAATCAATCAATCAATCAATCAATCAATAATAAATGGATCATCACATTTAAAAAATAATAAAATAAATCCATCAGAGTTCTGCCCTGCTGTGCACAAGTCCTTGGTGGGGGTCAGAAGGTCCAGTGCTTCACTCTTCTGTCCTAAGGGCCGGCCGTACTAAGCCGGTTTACTCCCCTGAATGCACTTGACCTCTTCCTGCTCCGAGCTTTCCATAGGCTGCTGCCTTTTCCAGGAATACCTTTCCCCTTGAGCGTGTCAGGAAGACCACCTCCAGCCGGTGCTCGTCTCCCTGTGCACCTGCTCTGCGGACAAGGCCAGCTCCCTGCCTCATGCTGGCAGCACCGGCGTCTCCGGTTGTCCTCCACCTAGTAAGGCTGAATTCCTGGCTTCCTCTTCTGTGTCCCTGTGGTTGCGGAGCTTAACGCTGCTGTTACACTTACGACACCAATTATGATTGTGATAATTATGATCATCACTTTCTGTCTCCTTATCTCCTGCCCCTTCCCCTCCCAGTAATGCACAGACAAGTGCAGTAAACTGTCAGCAAATTGAGGCAGGACCTTTGTTTATCAGGATGTAGCCCAGGGCCTGTTCAGAGTAAGTCTTCTTTGAAATAACTGAAAAATGCAAACCGAATAAAAAATAGTCCTATTTTGCTTATAAACAAAAGATGATATAGAGAAACCATCATGAAGCAGTTATTAAGACTAATTTATTTCTAACTTAAAAAGAGGAGGAATTGATATTTCCAGGGGATTCTGAACTGACTAGGGTGGGAGTTGTGATTTGAGATACAAGAAAGGACTACACAGGTCTCCATACAGCCAGACTTCTTGGATGGAGACCCTCTCATGGAGAGTTGATGGAGACCCTCTCAGGAGTTGGGGAAGATTCCTCAGGGTCCTTTCCAACTTAACTAAATTGTCCCCATGCCGTGATCCTGAAGCAAGTGCCACTTCTTCCCAGAACTAGAGCCTTGCAGAGATGTGGTTGAGCCTGGGATTAAAGGAAAATCTACAGATGTGCACCTTTATGCATACTTTTCGAAACAGTCTCCTATATCTTGATCCAAGTAGAAAAAACAAATGAAAACTGACTACCTATACCCAAAATATGACTACACATAAAATCCTGTGTTACCCAATCAGTTTTCACTTTGTGGTTAACCCTCTTAATCCTCCCCAGCAGGATGCACAGCTTAGGAACTGCAGGCTGATTGGAAACGCCTGTCTCCCATCATATTGCTCAATGATCCGGGGTCATAAAACAAGTACATGGACAGCAGCCTGTCTTTTTTTAAACTTTAATATTTTGTTCATCAAGGATTTTTGAATTAATTTTGATTTTTAAAAAATACTGCATTCAAATATTTATCTTGACTTCTGAGTTTTAATTTTTTTTGGTGCATACTTAAATGTTGCACCCAAGATCAGTGCTTTCGGGGCCTCCACTCATCCCACTTCTGCCCCTCAACTACCCCTAATGACATCAGCCCGGTTCCCCCTTCTCCTCTGAGCTCCTTTTCCTCAAGGAGCATTCAATCCAACGGGGAAGATAAGCTTGTTAACAATTTTTTGCCAGGTAGAATGAACGATTGCGACAAAAACAGGCGTAACTGAAGTTCATCTGAAAGGGCATAACTAAGCGCAATGGTGGGTTTCAGGGAGGACTGGAAGTGGAAGGGGGTGTTGGCATTGAAAGAAAAATAGATCTTTAATAAACCAAGAAAGAGAAAGGGCATTCCAGGTAGAAGGAGTAGCATGGACAAAAGCTTAGCGATAACACTGTTTAGGAAAGTTCTATGCGAGCAGAGGGTCTGAAAAGCTCCCTTATATGGATGTGGAGAGTGGTGCAGGGCTAGGATGCTCGGCTTGATGGACAGGTTCCAGAGCTGGCCTGAGCGCGACAGAGAGGATTCCAGGCTTCTAGAATAGACGCAACAGGTCAGAACCGGTTCTCCTGGAGGTGAGCTCCTCAGGAATAGAGAGGGCACCCCGTTGCTGACAAGGCCAGCTCCCCCTGCAGGTGCCAAGTGCTGGAGCTCTCAGCCACGCTGGGCTTCTTTCTTCTGGGCCCAGGGGCCCTCGCTGTCCCAGTCAGGAGCTGCCCACTAGACCTCAGGCAGCAAGGGGAGGAGGAGAAAGTTCTGCTTCTCAGGATGACGTTAACAGGAATGGGGCTGCCTGAAAAACAGACATTTTGAAGGCGTGAGAGGAAACCTGTGATGCATGGAGTATTGCGTTGTAACAGGAGGAGACCTTCCAGCCCCACCACCCCCTGTGCTGTGGCATCTGCAAGTCAAGGCAGGATCCGGGTGCCCGCTTGGCGCTTCAAGGCCTCTGTGCTCTCACTCGCCCAGTGCCATCCTCTAATCAGGACGTGAGTCTTCTCCCCTTCAGAACTTTTTTTTAAATTGAAGTATAGTTGATTTACAATGTTGTGTTATTTTCTGGTGTACAGCAAAGTGACTCAGTTATACACGTATGGATAGATAGATGATAGATAGATAGATTCTTTTCACTTTCTTTTCCATCATGGTTTATTATAGGATATTGAATATAGTTCCCCATGCTATACAGTAGGATCTTGTTGTTTATTTTGTATTTAGTAGTTTGTATCTGTTAATCCCAAACTCCTAAATTATCCCTCCCTACACCCTTTCACCTTTGGTAACTCTGTCTATGTCTGTGAGTCTGCTTCTGTTTTGTAAATAAGTTCATTTGCAACATTTTTTAGATTCCACATATAAGTAATATAATATGATATTTGTCTTTGTCTGGCTTACTTCACTTAGTATGACAATCTCTAGGTTCATCCATGTTGCTGCAAATGTCATTATTGTATTCTTTTTTTATGGCTGAGTAGTATTCCATTATATATATATACACCACATCTTCTTTATCCATTCATCTGTTAATGGACATTCACATTGCTTCCATGTCTTGGCTATTGTAAATAGTGCTGCAGTGAACATTGGGGTGCAGGTATCTTTTCGAATTAGAGTTTTCTCCGTATATATGCTCAGGAGTGGGATTGCTGGATCATATGGCAACTCTATTTTTAGTTTTTTAAGCAACCTCTATCCTGTTTTCTATACCGGCTGCACCAATTTACATTCCTACCAGCAGTGTAGGAGGGTTCCCCTTCGGAACTCTTAATGAACAACAGGACAACCTCAATCCAGTAACATCGAGAGGGGTGTCTCTCTGCTGTCCTCACCGATGCCTGTGGAACATTTCTCTCCCAAGAGTTTGGCAGACAGGCTGCTTCATTCCTCTCTTGGCTTCCTTTCCCTGTCACACCGCAGGTGGCTTTCAGAAAACACATTCCACATCTTTATCATCTCTTGTGCAAGTGGGTGGCCTCCTTTCTGACCCTGGCTGATAGTTCTGCCCTGGGCTGGGACCCTGGGGGGACAGCACTCCAGATGCCCAGGGGAGGAAAAGGGAGCCAGAATTTACCAAGTGCTCTCTGGGTTGGGATTCTAGCTGTATTCTTTCTCCTGTGTGTTTTATTTAAATCACATCAATGTTACACTAGAGAGTTTTAGTCCTTTTGGACAAATAAGGAAGCGAACTCCTGCAGAGGAAGTAATTTGCCTAAAGTCACTCACTTAGAACCAGATCCTCTGACTCTTAAGCCAACACGTTTTCTTTTTTTAAGGCACTGTTTCATTCCTGAGGTGCCTAGGTCTTTCCTGGAGAGAGACTGAGACAGATAAGAAAAAGAGAAAGAATGTCTGAAGAAAAGAGAAACCACTCCAAGAGTAAGTGTGTCAGTTCGTCTATCATTTCATTGAAATCATACTTCAGGAGCCTCTCTCATAGGCCTGGCTGTGCCGCAGTCCCCACGCCACACTTTCCATCTGGAAAACTCCTCCTTCAAGGTGTGCTCCAAAGCCAACCTCTGAGACGTCTTCCCTGACACTGCTCCAAAATGAGGCAAAATAAATGGCTTCCTCCACCTGGCTCCCTAAATGGGTTGTACGAATTTTGCACTATAGCTGTTAACATTAATTCAACTATGTGCTGTCAACTAAAAATGAGAGTCAGACAGACAGACAGGCAGAGACAGAGACAGAGTTAATTTTATGTGTCAACTTGACTGGGACGTGGGGTTTCCAGTTATTGGGTTAAACATTTTTCTGGGTGTGTGTGTGAGGGTGTTCCTCCATGAGATGAACAGTTGAATCAGTACGTAAGTGAAGCAGAGTGCCCCTTTGGCCCTCATCCAATCCACTGAAGGCCTGAATAACAAAAAGGTAGGGTCAGAAAGAATTCTCTCTCTGCCTGACTCTCTTAGCGTTGGGACATAGGTCTTCTCCTGCCTTCAGACTTGACTCAAATTGGAATTATACCATCAGCTGTCCTGGGTCTCCAGTTTGTGGACTGCCGACCTTGGGATATGTCAGCCTTCCTAAGGAATTAGCTCCTGTAATTTTTAGATATATCTTGCTAGTTCATTTTCTCTGGAGAACTCTGACTGAATACAGAGAGAAAGAAAGAGGAGAGAGAGAGAGAGAGAGAGGAGAGAGAGAGAGAGGCTCACCCACTGTTATACTCAGTGAGTGTGTCCCAGGGTGAGCAAGAGATGGGAAGTGAACACCTGAAGATGTCTCCATGGCTCTGAGCTCTGGGGGCCTCAGTATGAGCCCCTCACTCTGCTGTGGGTCCCTCCAAGCCATATTCTTTTTCACACACACAGGCTCGGAACCAATGTAACTGCTTAATTGGGGGCCCAATCGAAGAAAGGATGACCCAGTGTCATTTTGAATACATGTGTTTTTTGCCACATAGGCATAATTTTAGAATATTGTCTTCATATATAATGTGGTTCCATTGTGTGTATACGTGTGTATGTGCGTGTGCACGCATGTGAGTATAGCAGAGTGTGGTAGGTATGTATGTGACTCATTGGAATTTTTTCATTGACATCGAAAGCAATATTGGTTTCTTGGTTTCCTGAGAGAGTTTATGTACGATCAGATTATATGAGTGACACTTTTCCAAAATAGCTCAATATATATATATATATATATATTTTTTGGTACCTACCTGAAGTGGATTATGCCCTGAGACCAGCCTTTCCATCCATCCCAACAGTTCTCTAAGAAGTAAAGAATGTAAGTGGAAAGTATACTGTCTGCTCTTGTCATCAGCCTAATCTCCTTTACCAGGCTTGGTAACACTTGGATTAGAAATTGTGGTTTAGGCTTGAGGTTCAATTTGGACTTTGGTCTCTGAATCTAAAGTTTTAGATCTGCTTACTCAGGTATGCCTGAAGTCTGGAAAGAAAGAAGAGTAAAGAGAGAGAGACCTGATCATTCAAATTAGTGATTGTGCAGAAGATAAGAGCCTGCCTTTGGAGGGACCAGGATCCCAAGGGAGAACTGGCTTTGATTGAAGAGACTCTGTCTATTAGTAACACGTGGCCTAATAAATTCCAGTTCTTACCCATCAGATTAATAAATCCTCTCCCTTTGGGGAAATGTTTGAGTGGGTAGTTTATTTTAAGTCATGCTCCACAATGGAAAGAAGGGAAAATTATTTTCCAGAGTTTACATTCTTAATGAGGAGAAGTAGAAAAGTCTTCACCCTCTAACCCCTGTCCCTCCAACTTCCCTCCCCAACCCATCAATGGGAGAACATCTGTGGATATCCTGCAAATGGAGGCGTGGCTCAGATATGATAGACCTTGTGAGTTGGGTCAAGGAGTTTGGATACAAATCACTGGTAATTACTAAACAGCATAGTTATAGGATCAGATTTGAATTTTTTTAATTTTTTAATTTTTTGGCTGCATTGGTTCTTCATTGCTGCGCGTGGGCTTTTCTCTAGTTGCAGCGAGCAGTGGTTTCTCTTGTTGCGGAGCACGGGCTCTAGGTGCACAGGCTTCAGTAGTTGCAGCATGCAGGCTTCAGTAGTTGTGGTGCGCAGGCTCAGTAATTGTGGCTCGTGGGCTGTAGAGCGCAGACTCAGTAGTTGTGGCGCACAGGCTTAGTTGCTCTGCAGCATGTGCGATCTTCCCAGACCAGGGATCGGACCTGTGCCCCCTGCATTGGCAGATGGATTCTTAATCACTGCACCACTAGGGAAGTCCCAGGATCAGATTTGTATTTTTAAGTCATCACTCTGATTATGATTGAAAAATACTTGTCAGAGGAGCAAGAGAGCAAATAAGATTCTTTTACAAAGATTTAGGGAACGGTTGACCATGGCTCGGTCTGGGATAGTGGCAGTGGGACGGGGGAAAGTGGTGAGTCTGAAAGGTCCTCAAGGGGTGACTGGATGGGAGTGGGATGAGTCAGAGAGAGGAGTCCTGTGATGCTCTGTGTTTCTAGATTGAGCAACTGTGTGGATTGTGCTGGAACAATGGCTGAGTTGCTGTTTTGGATAGCAGGAAATTATGAGATCAGTAGGAGATACACCAGGTTTTAATTAACTCTGAGTCACCCAAGTGAAGTTGCCTTAACATGGTTGGATATATGGGTATGGATTTCAGGAGAAAAGACTGGGCTGGAACCCAGCATTGGAGAGATGTTGACATATACACAATAAATGTATCCAGGGATGAACGATTTCCAGGGAAGAAGGACTTTCCATGCTCAAAGCAGGAACATTTCAGGCAAACCAAGAGAGTCGATCACCCTACTCATAAGCAAATGTGCTAGAGAATGAAATACTAAAGAGACCAGTAGAAAGGGGTTCTCTAGCTAGCCTCAAAAATGAGTCAACAAACAAAAAATCAGGGCTTTACTTACAGTCAAGAGAGTAGCCCCAATGGGGCAAGACTGTAGAGATTTCGGGAAGCACTCAGGCCCTGTGCCTATTTAGATGCCTGACTATTGTAATTAGTCTTTATTTGTTCACATGAGAGTGTTATTATTTCACTCAAAACAATAGTTTTAGGATCTCCATTGCTTAGACCACAGTGTTCGAATTTCTCATTTAAACACATTTCTCTACAGTTATAATCTAGCCCTCCTTCTTCATTTCCCCTTCTTAATCCCAATGCTCTAGCCACACAGAATCACTTTCTACCCAAAGAGGATCCATTCCCTGCCCCTGAGGACCCAGCAGCCAGAGTCCAGCTCAGGGCTTCTCCTTCCTAAGGCCTCCCCTCCCCATCCTGTGCTTGTCGTCTGCCCAACACACATTTGTGAGGCTCTCAAGTTTCAGGCTCTGTCCAAGTTCTGCAGATAAAGACATAACTGCAAGGACAGTCATGGTCTGAGAGGAAACTTCTGGGTTGAGACTCCCTGTCGATGCTCCCAGAGCCCTTAGTTTCTATCTAGCAGAAGCCCTGTGTCTTAGTTGCTTTCCTGAGCATCAGAAGGAAAGAGGGTGTTTTGGAAAGAACACTGGGCTCAGGAGCCCACGAGCCCACTCCCCCAACTCTGCTGCCCACTTCCCTCCACTCACCTTCATTTTTGAACCTCCATTTGCTCATTCCTAAGATAACCTCACAAAGTTGCAATAAAGATCTAATAAAACAACTGATATAAGCATGCCTCGTTCACTACGGAAAAAAAATTCTTTTTCTTACTTACTGCCCAAGATCAGAGAGCGTGAGTCAGCTTTACATGCATAAAACAAACTTGCCGTAGCTGTTTCTGGTATAGATTCGGTCACTCCATTAATGGTAAATAAAATCTGAGGGGGTCGGGGTGGGGAGGAGGGGGAACTCGGCACTGAAATGAGATGCAATCAGGCTAAAGGACAAACTTTGCTGCTTTTCTTTATTCCTAGGCAGAAAACTTGGCGATTTTCCTTGGGTTTCGAAAACAAGATGAAAGAGAAGGAAGGAGAGAAGTTCTGACATGTCTGACGTCTCATGCCTACAGGGGACTCATTCTTCTATAGAAACAGGGGGGCTGATGGTTTTTTCTTTTTAAGCTGGATCTTAGAATTGTAGACATGCATATCCCTATAGCTCTAGGGGCGCTAAAGAGACTCTGACTTCCTTCCAAAGTGCAGGTGAGGAAACTGAAGCCCTGAGAAGACACTGAGTGATCTGAGCTGGAAACAATGAAAAGGAACGAAAAGACCAGAAAGTTGGGCTCCCAGCTGGTGATCCAGGGCCCCTTCCTTCTGCCCCAGTCGTGCCTTCTTCCCCAGGCAGCAGGCATCCTTAACTGCCTCGCAGCAAGCACTGTCAATGATTCATCAATTGGCAGCTTTCTTATTTTTTGGTCTGGAGCCACTTTAAATGTGATCAACAAAGTTACTTTTTAAAAATAATGCCATATCCAAATAAAAATGTCTCTTGTCCTGTCCAGACCAGGTGGAGTACGTCTTTGTCTCAGGAGGGAGAAAAGGTAATTCATGTCAGAGATAATATGTTAAATGAGTGAAAATAAGTAATTTTAACAATCATTGTCTAAAGCTGAGTAGGATGCCAATATTTATTGATGTGGTTTTCTTCTCTGGTAGTGTTTTTGTATTGCTGATGGACCCTTGCAATCAATCAGGCACTTTTGATTTGTTAAAAGAAAAAGAAAAAAAATAGAGAGGAGGACAATTTAGGAAGTGGAAAAGATAGTCTTAAATTGGGTATCAGGGTAAAGGCACATAAAATGCATGAAAGCCCTCGCCTTTTGTTTGCAGGCCTTGTGGCTGGTGCAGGTCTGAGGTCTCTGCTGTTGTGCAGGAAAAGGTGGGAGCTCCCCTCCACCCTTCCCCTTCCTGCCCCTCCACTGGTTGAACAAGCAAGAGAAGGTCAGGACAACTCATACCGAAAACCAAGGAACCCAGGGCCATGCAAATCAGGGTCACCTAGCAGGGCTGCTGCTTCTTTAAGCCTAGGTCATACCAAGCGTACAAAAAGCCAATAAAATAAACACAGAGAAGATTTAGAGCCAGGTCAATTAGGCAGAAGGGCATATCTCAGTCATTAAACATACGCTGTAAATAGAGGAATTGTATGATACAAGAATTTTATCTCGATAAAGCTGCTACCAAAAAAATTACAACATCCTCCTATCCACATGCATATAGACAACTGTTACACTGTATGCAGGTGTCATAATATCACCTTTCTGAATATCAAAGCTACTTTGCATTTGTGCAGCTTCTTGTTTACACAGAGCTCTCATAAACTTGACTCAAGGCTTCCTCACCACTGAGTTGAACAGAAAAATAGGGATAAGGAAACAGAGGCCTTATCCCTACAAAAGAATTCATTTTCCTAAGGCCACACAGCAAATGAATGCCAGAAGCAGAGCCTCTGTTACTCCACCTGCTACTAGGGTCTATACGGAGGTGAGGATATGGGTTTCACTAACATTTGGATTTTTTCATGGCTACTATGAACTCTAATGGTAAAGAGGGAGTGCTAGGAAAGAGCAAGAAGTTATTTCTTAGAAGGAAATTCTAAATAGATGGTTTCTATTAAGGTCCAGAAATATTCAACACAATTGAAAAAAATTCTGGAGTCTCTATCATGTATCAAGTCTATGCAGCCCTCAGTTACCCCATGTGTAAAATGAGGGACTTTTGGGGGGACCCTGCACAAGTTGAAGATTTGCTAAATCCAAATTTCTTTTTTTATTGGAGTATAGTTGATTTACAATGTTGTGTTAGTTTCAGGTGTACAGCAAAGTGAATCAGTTATATATGTACATATATATTGAATATAGATATGTATTTATATCAATTTTTTTCAGATTCTTTTCCCATATAGGTTATTATAGAATATTGAGTAGAGTTCCCTATGCTACACAGTAGGTCCTTATTAGTTATCTATTTTATACATAGTAGCGTGTATATGTTAATCCCAATTTCCTAATTTCTTAGAGAATCAACATTCAGAGTGGTGAATTCTAACATGACCCTGAGTCACTGAAGGTCTCTCCCTGAGAGAAGGAGTCATTGAGCCGTGAATAATGCGTAGGCTCAGAATTTGGGAGAAGATAGCACCGAGGAGAGGACTGGTATATACAAGCCTATGAACTCAAACATTCAAGAAATGTATTAGCAGACCTAAGTGGATATAAAATATTCTGGGAGGGGAAAAATTTGACAGGAAGTGGAAATCATAAAATTTGGAATTGCAGAGAGAATCTGAGAATTGGAAAATGGTGGAAAGCTTTAAATGAGAGGTGCAGAGCTGAGGCAGAGGAAGAAACTGACCACCTCAAAGCCACCCAGCAACAAGATAGCACCAGAAGTCGGGTTTCTTGATTCCTGGCCCAGCTCTAATTCGACCCCTCCAGACTTTATATCTGAACATGAGAGTACAGCCCAGAAATCTTTGCTGATTCAATCTTTCTGCCTCTGCACCTAAATGCCACCCATGCCTCCCCCAGAAGCCGCTGGTTTGAGGTTTACCAGTGATAGCTCCAAAACCACAAGTCTAAGTCAGTGGAACCCAGAGTTGTCAAAAAAATCACCCAAAAATCCAGGGAAAAGGAAACAGATGACTTGAGTTTCAAACATTTTCATTGTACTCCATAGATGGTGTTTTCATATAAGGATGCAACAAAAATAGATAGCGTGGAGGCCATTGTTTTTTTCTATTAAATAATTACCCTCCAAATTGTCAGAACCCTCAGCAGGAGCCTACTTTTAAAATTTGAGGGCTGCCCTGCAAAGCGAACTGCTGTTCTTTCTGTTATTAGTGATGTGGGTTTTTTTTCCTTTCCTGTGTACTAATGATTTTATGAAAGAGAGAGGTATTTAATATTGAAATCTCTGCCCTCAGTGCTCTGATCTGGGAAACTCAGTTATAAAAGTACTAGCAGGACATCTCCACCTTCATGTCCCATTGGCACTGTATCCTCATCGTGGGGTGAATGGAATTAGTCTCCCCCGTACAAGTTCTACCCCTGAAGTTCCCGTCTTAAGGGGAGGAGTCCCCACTGCTCAGCCATGCCATCCAGAAAGACAGGAGTCGGGATTGACACACTGGTTACGGAATAGATTTTGTACCTGAACATCTTGGGTTGGCATCCTGGTCCTAACATTTAGTTACTTCAACTGCCTAAATAGTAATTTCCTCATCTTTAGAATTAGAGCAATAATACCTATCCATGACTTTGTTTTGAAGAATAAGTAAGAAAATACACTTACAACACTTAGCGCGGAGCCTGGTCCGTATTAAGTGATTGATAAGTGCTAGTTACACACATTATAGCTCTGATTCATAGCTTGCTGAGTCCTGCCGTGGAGCACAGGGCATAGCATATAGTAAGCACATCATAACTATCTGATCCCTAAAAGAATGAATGAATTTGAATCCTAATGACATTCCGTGAACTTGGTATTTTACATCATATTTTATTTAACTTCCCCAAAACACTAATGGTGGATATTATTACTCTTATGTCTTGAGGAAACCAAGGCTGTGTTGGAATACTTGAAATACCTTTTTCTGAATAATACATTTGCTGGCTTTGAACCATGAAGACAGATACATCTGTGTACTGTAGAAATACTAACAAAGGTCTACTTACTAAGTTAGAAAAAAGATGGTGTTCACCCCATATTCAGAACCTGTGGAAGATTCAGGAAAGTTGTCGCAGTATTCCTTAGGAGTATGTACCAGAGTGAGTGTGCTCTTAGTGTGCCAGACGCCATTCTAGTGCTTTCTCATGCCACCCTTGTAGGCACCCAACATGACTTGGGGGTGGGTGCTATTGTACCCATTTGACAGAGAAGGGAACTGAGATTCAGGGAGTCAGCATAATGTTTCCACCTTACTCCGCTTGTGAGTTTTACAGTCAGATCTCAAACCCAGGTCTGGGTGACTCCAGTGCCCTCATTCTTTTCCACAACAACACACTGCCTCCCATGGGTTTCCTGAAATAGAATCAGAAACCTGTATGACTCATAATCCTCCTCGTCACAAAGCCATCTCAAAAATGTCTGGCTTGAAAAAGACTTTAAGGGCAAGAGGTCAAGCAATCCTCCCGGAGGTTGGAATCTCCTCTACAACATCTTCCCTCAAATACATCCAGGGACAGAGATCCGACCATCCCCAGGGATGGTTAGTAAGACCGAGAGGCACAGAAGGTCTCTGGTTCAACCCCTCATTATACGGATAATGACATTAAGTCCCAAAGAAATGATACATCACCCAGGATCACCCACAGCGTAGCAAATGCCCAGATGACTGAGGGTAGTTTTCTAGAGCTGCTTCACCAGACCCCGAAGCCAAACTGAACAGAGTTGAAAGATAACACTACCAAAGCACAGACTATTCAACCCAAGGTTTCATTAAAGTAGAAGAAGATTTCTCCAACTCATGTTGGACAAGATCTACACTTTCCAGATTGGTCTCTCACCATGGAATTTATAATTCCTCTGAAATGATTTCTTTTCCCTGCCCAATTTCCTGTAAGAAAAGGCAGCAATAAACTCAGATAAGATGGGTTAAGGAGGTTACAGTTGACAAAACCTTATCCTGATGTTTACATTAACCCTGTGAAGAAGGCAGTGCAGGAATTAGGGTCTCCATTTGTCAGACAAGGGACAAGATGAAATATTGTATTTGTCAGTATGGTAGGCAAATGGCTACAAGAGGAAACCTTGAATATGTGAAACTACTGAGCTGTGAGATCTTTATCATTCTTATTGGAGTCCGATGTGGTTTGGCAGCAGGAAGGTAGAGCGTGTTCTTCTCCATCCATTCAGAGATCCTGTTTCCTCCCCTCTAATGGTCTATAACCCCCTAGACCTTGGAGTCCTCTGCCATCCTGGTCTAGCACATGAAGGAAGAAACAGTATGTGGAGGATCCCATGAGAGGTTTGAATGGTCCAGGCTTGGAAGCAGAAAATAAAGCTTCTGCTCAGGAGTACATCAGCCAGAACTCAGGCTTATAGTCATACCTGGTGTAAGAGGGTGGTACAGGTAACCTAACTGTGTGCTCAGGAGGAAGAACAAATTGGTTTGGTGGTTTTAATAAACATTTGATAGATTCTGTCGTAATCATCTTGATTTCCCAGTATATCAGGTAGGGATCTGAGCTAGGATTTCAACACAATTATTCTAATGACTAGTATAAGGTCCTTTTCAAGTCTCCATCCTGCAGGAATATGAATCTTAAGTATCACCTTCAAGGTAGTAAATCAGGTTCCTATGATTTTGTTTTCTTCTGCTAACCTTGCTTATTACCATCTTTGGTAACTTGCAAGTTCTGGAGACACTTCTCACCCCACAGAGGGCTTGGATCCATCCCAGTGCAGTCTGGGACCCACATATTTCTCATTATTCACTGTCCAAATTCAGATTCCTCTAGCATCTTTTTGGGAATCTTCCCGAGATTATCTTTGTTAAATATTTATTTAGTCAACATTTTACCAAGTGCCTGTTTTGTGTTAGGGGCCATCAACATTCTGGACACCAGAGATCTAGAAATAAATTAAACACAGGATTTGTGTTATAAAAGCTTACACACTGCTTAATAGAGAAGTAGGAAGATAAGTGATTAAAAACGAGGTTGACAAGTTTTGTAATAAATGTGGGCACAAAGAGTAATGTAAATACAGGGAGAATGAAAGTAATTGTGCCTGGGGAAGCTTTCAAGGTGGAAGCAATTTTTAAGGTAAAATTTGAAGGGTAAGTAGTGATTCCCAACGAGAACACATTATAGGCAGAAGCAAAATGTTGTACCCAAGGCTAGAAATATGAAGATATTATACTTGTGCAAGTTAATTCCAAAGGATCCTTGCTTTATTGAATTCCCCAGTGGTGTGTTCTTATTTTGAAGAGGTCCTTATTGCACTGCCCTACCCAATAATACGTTTGCCGATTACATTAATCTAAGACCTTTAGACAATCGGAGTTAATGGAGTGACAAATGAAAGGATTTGTGACATTCCAGTATGGCAGTGAGGGTATCTATTTTTGGTAGGGGGTCCTTATGGTGCCTTTTCAATCATTGATCAGTACACATTGTACTGATTTCAAGAAAGTCTGCCTTTGACTGCTGGCCAAGTAGATGTAGAGAAACGGTCTGGTGGGAGGACTCAATGCTTTCTGCAGGAGGAGCACTCCTCAGGAGCCACAGAAGTGAAGCTTCACCATCCTGTGCCCTCCCGCGCTAACGGTGCCTCCTGGTCCACAACCTTCTCTCAGAAGCAATGACACTGAGCTTTTTTGTCTCCAGTGTGTGCCAACCATGTCCCTGTGGTTACCAGATGCATTGGTTTTGCAATGAAAGGCTAAATGAGCCTGAAAGGAAACCATGAGTCTGACCTTAGACGATTTCATGTTCTCAACCTCACTGAGTCATCAGTGAATTTATGGGCCAGGTGAGGAATTTCCAGAGATGAAATGTCATGCAATGAGTCCCCAAAACGTGACTCTGGGGAAAAGGGAGAAGAAAAAAATGTTAGGACGACCGGTCTTCAGATCTGGAAACATTCTCTCATATTCCCATCCCTAATTTTTTTACCTTGTGAATTTTTCAGGGGTTCTGTATTCCCTTTTTGACTCTTCAGCTTGTCCTTAGGGAGTATGGATTTTATTGTGGCTGTGAGCTGACCCTTCTTATTATAGCTGAAATGAAAATCCTTGACTTAAGAGCAATGGCATCTTTAGCTTGAACCACAAGGTTATCCTGGATCATTGGAAGGAGAAGCACTTTTTTTAATGGAATATCAGTGGGAGCCAGTTGATTTTCTATGCATGTTGTTTTCATTAATGTGTTTACCTTTACACAACTATGTGCATTTCTTTCTTCACGTGTGCTAGTTGTCTTAGCAGAATGTGGCTTCCCTAATCTCATTTCTATGGCTTCCCTAATCTCATTTCTAACAGAAATCTTTGTGTATCCACAGTTTACCCCATCTAACATTTAGAAATTGTTTCATTCTTCATCCTGTTACCTTGTTAATTATACATTCTTTTACTATTCTTTTAGTGACTATCCGAGTATTACACCATGCATCTCTCCATATTACAGTCTAATGCAAATGATGACTTTTACTACTCCCAAAGTACTGCTGGAAACTTACAGCTCCCCGAATTCCTCTCTTCTCCTGCCTTGTACATTAATGCCTATTAGGCCTTTTCATTTAAATTCCCAGGACAATCCAGCTACTGTATTTTTTACAGTCCTGATTGACTCAATTGCCTCCACATTTACTCTCTGCTGTGTTCTTCATTCCCTCAAATATTCTCATGTTTCTATTGGGAACTATTTTCCTTCTCTCAGGTGATAAATCTCCTTTGCTTTTGTTTATCATAAAAACTATTCATTTCCTCCTCATGTTGTAGGAATATTTTTATTGGGTATGAAACTCTAGGTGAGTATTTATTTATTTTTTTGTATTTAACCTGCTTGAGGCTCATTGAGCTTCCTGAATATTTGGATTGATGTCTTTCATCAATTTTGGAAAATTCTTGGCCATTGTCTCCTTGGCTATTCCTCTGGCCTGTTTCCTCTTATCTTTCTAGGACTCAATTACACATATGTGAAAATGTCTGTGCATGCCCCACTGTCTCTTATGCTCTTATTCTGTTTTATTTTTGTTTTCTCTTCTTTTTTTTTCTCTCTCTACTCTCCACTTTGGGTATTTTCTCTTGACCTGGCCCTCAGTTCATTAATTCTGTATTCCGTTGTTAAAATCTACTGTCAAATCCATCCACTGAAGTTCTAATATAGTGCATTTTTCATTCCTAAATGACCACTTGGTTTTCTACTATAAATCCCACTTTTCTGGTGAAATTCTCTATCATTTTGTTTATTTTGCTATCTTTTTCACTCTCGTCTTAAAATACTAACACTAAATATTTTAAAGCCTTTCTGTGATAACTCCAATATCTGAGATCAATTGCAGGTTTGTTTCACCCACAAGGGCCAATCTTAGTTCTTTCACTCATGCCCAGAGCCTGCAATATCCCAGCACAGGCAGGAGGGAAGGGCAGCTGTCCATCATCAGCTCTCTTCGGAATGACTCTCTGTTTTCTGGAATTTTAGAACTTTTATTTCTTACCCTTTCCACAGCTCTCTGATACCTTTAAAATATGTGGGTTTTTGGAACTTGCTTGGCTTTTTGTGGTCATTTCCAGAGGGAACGCTGGCCTATGTGACTTACTCCATTCTACACACTATTGTTCCCTGAATGCTTCATGGGACTGCTCCCTTGCTGTCTTTGCTTCTTCTCTACCCTCCGCCTGGAAATCTGAAAAGTAGTTTTGTGCTTATGCCTCCTGTTGATGAACAAGCTCAGGATGCACAGATTTAAGGGATTAGCTGGGATGCAGGACTTCCAGTGCTAAAACTGGCACAGTCTTGTGCAAACTAGGATGGTTGGTCCTCTTATGGCTTGCCCTCCTCACATTCACCACCTGTAAAAAATCTGACAAAGTCCTATTCATACTTCAGATCAAAAGTAAATGTCATTTCTCTGTGATGCTCTCTCTACCCTCCAACATGTCCTCCAAGGTTGAGTAAGGTACCCCTCTGGCACCTCTATCATGACCCATCTCAAGGTCTATTTTGATGATTTGTTATTTTTTTTTGTTTCCAGGCATATTATAAGCTGCTTGAAGCTGGAACTCTTCTTTTTATTCTATAGTTCCACTGTAGAGCCTTGTACCTGGCACAGAATATGCTCTTAGTAACTTAATGACTGTATTCATTTACTTATGCATTACTTATTCATTCATTGAATTTATGAATTCAGTGCTTTTTTACTGAGTATTTTCTGTGTGCCTGGTTTGGGGCAACTGGAAGGAAAACAGCTGTTGTCTTACTTTCATATACTATCAAGTGAAGAAGCAGGTTTAATAAATGGCTCTCATTTTCACTATTTCATTCAATAAGTACATATTATCTTTCCTATTATTTAGAAAACAAAACCAAGAATTACAAAAGGGTTGGGCAATTTGCCCAAGACTTTTTGGCTAGTAAGTTATACATCAGAGTACAGGTTCAGTGGTTTCATTTTATAGGTGACCTCAAATAAATTAGCTTAAAAGGGGGAATGTCCCTTACAGAAATGATATCATTACTTTAAAAAATGACTCTCTTCATGATTTCTTATGACTTCATGTTTTGGCCTAGATCTGTGCTTTCTGAAAGGACTCTTCACTGGGATGAAAATGTCCTATTTCTGCATAAAACATTATGGTAACTATTTGTCTCATGTATCTGTTGAGGACTTGAATTGTGTCTAATGTTACTGAACAGTGAACTTCTCATTTTATTTAATGTTAAATTAAGTAACTGTGTAGCTAGTGGCACCCCTATTGGATAGCACATGTCTAAACTCTAAGTGAATGCCACTTTTTTAATATCAAAGACAAGATCTGGTATCAAAGAGTCAGCAGAGAAACAAGACTTTTTTATGCTAAAAAAAAAAAAAAAAAAAAAACTCCTTGTTGGGAATCTGGTTTTTCTCAACACACAGCTTGGCTTCTCATCACTTTAAAATATTTTATCAGCTGAAAGGTCAGGAAATCTTAGATCTCTATGTTCAAGGACCCAATTTCAGTCAGCCTTAGGCCTACACAGGGAAGTTTATGTACTAGACACACATTATGAAAGCCAAGAGGAAGTATGTCTACAACAAATCCTTAGAACCAGGAGGCCAGGGCTTAACAGAGAGGAAACTCATAGATTCTACTTTTGAGTTAAAAAGGACATGCATAGAGTAAACTCTCTGTAGACGTGAATTAGACTCCAATGCCTGAGACCTTAATGTACTTCCTGTCAGCTGCTTTCATACATCTTATCAGAGATACATTGGTACCTTTGTATTTTGGGGAACCATAACAGTAGTGGATGAGAATCGGACTTTTTCATACAGACACACAGCAACTAACTCCCCATCGAGAGGATATAATAATTATCACTGTTTATACATTTATATCATTATTGCCCCTACTCTAAACATAAGAAAATTATAATTCAGAGAGTTTAAACTTCTCGTCCAAATTAGTCATGTGTCACCTGCTCTTCCGGATTTGATGCTGATTTTCAATAAGCCATTCTTCCTCTGTCTCTACCAGTGCCCTGCTTTGTTGGGGCTCCGGATTTCCACATTGAATATAATAGGTTAGAATGTACAGCCATGTGTATCTGGGCACACAGAAGTGCTTTGTGATGGGCACCCTTGGTGGGGAAGGGAAGCACTGTGAGCTGGGGCAACACCTGCCACCTTCACATGGGATGCCTTTGAGTCCCAGCTCCATGATCACCCCTTCTGGAGAGTCTGGAATCAGCTACCTGCTACTCACCATTAGTTTCTCTTGAGTACTGAAAATGATATTCAAATCCAAACAATAACAGCTAGTATGAATACATTAAACAAACTGGTATTGCTTATTAGTTCTCACGCAATATATATGACTCTCCTGTATCATCTCTTCTTTAGAGATGAAGATGGGGAGGCTGCACAGAATATAACAATCTGATCTGGCTTCAAATCAATGTAGCCTTTCAAACTAGCTACGAAGAAAGAGGTTTCTTTGGTTTTAAGTACTTAGATCATCGTCATTGACTGGATGCAACTGGAACATTTTACTCCTTGGGCTGTATCTACACAGCTGCATCAGGACCAAATCTTCTATCTGGAATGACTTGGCAGACCTTTTCTTGCAGTGAACCACAGCCTGACACTTGATTACTCGAAATTGATTCCAACAAGAGACATTTGTTTTTGTTTCTTTTGATTTCACTCAATTAGGTAAGGTTTCTTTTTCCATCCCTCTATTTATTGTTTGTTTGTTGTTTAAGAAAATATTTTTTCAGATACTCAGAATTCTTTTCTTTTTAACATTGCACAGATACTTTTCTATTTTAAAATCACATCTCCAGAAAGGCAGGAGAAATGGGATGGGGTGCCAAGTTTGGTTTCACTGGTTGAGACGAGTATGTGGCACAAGAACTTAGTTGAACTGAGTAAGTCCTGTCTACCCTTGACCGCAGCATGGTGACCTTCCAAGGTAGCCACAATGGGCCTGGGAGGTCACATCAGGACTGAACCAGATTTGCTGAGATGATGTCCTAGTTTCCTAAGACAGCTGTAACAAATGACCACAAACTGGTGGCGTAACACAACAGAAATTTATTCTCTCACAGTTCTGGAGGTCAGAATTCCAAGGTCAAGGTGTCAGAGGGCCATGCTCTCTATGAAGCCAGTCTGAGAGCCTCTATTCCATGCCTCCATCTAGATACTGAGAATTCTTAAATCAGAATAGGGAAAGATTATTTCAGGACCTCTAATGCTATCCTCACTGCCTCTGAATCTTCCAGAAGAAATGTGGTGGGCTTTGGTCTCAAAGGGGCTGGCTTCAAATAACAGTTCTGATATGAAGTAACTGTGTGACCTCAGGCAGGCCACAGCACCTCTGTGAATCTGAATTTCCTCGGCTGTGTACTGAAAATAGTGCTTGCTCTGTAGATTAAATAAAATTATTAAAGCAATAGAAGATTGAATGGCCCAGAGTAGGTTCTTATTACAATGTTATCAACTCTGAGAATATAAATAATATATTCCAGATGTTTACAGAAGAATCCAAATAGCAAATATTTGCCTCATTATTGAATAATGTGATACTATGTCCCAAATTTTTGTTTGGAATATGTGGTTACTCCTTATATCAAATAAATA
The DNA here is from genome assembly GCF_965194805.1 of Balaenoptera borealis. Classification (NCBI taxonomy): domain Eukaryota; kingdom Metazoa; phylum Chordata; class Mammalia; order Artiodactyla; family Balaenopteridae; genus Balaenoptera; species Balaenoptera borealis. Next base: position 83,028,685 of record NC_138871.1, on the reverse strand, counting down.
AATAAGTGAATAAATAAACAAACTACTTTATCCCTGAGGGTTTTATTTTCCCCAGTGTTTGTCCCTAAGCTTTGAAATCATGACTACTGTTGATTAGTTGGTCGACAGGCTCTGTTCTTTGGCTATCACTGAGTTGGCTTTCTAGAAGTGTCTCTGTATATATATTCACTGCAGCCTCCAGTATAACTAAGTACACAGATATAGCCTTCAGAGTCAAGCCTGTGATGATAAATAAGACCTTCCTGTTATCTGTTAATTATAAAATAAAAACATAGGCTATCAGATTGGTAGAGGTCCTTGATGTTATTTGGTCAAACCTCTCCATTTAAAGAAGGGAAAATGAAGCTAGGAAGGGAAAATTCTTAGGCAAGAGTGTAAAATTGTGGGTGAGCAAGAGCTAGAACTGGGATTCGGTCTCTCCAGTCCTGACTATCAAAATGCTAAGCCCTTCCCCCAGAAGGCATTTCAAGTTCTGCACATCTTCTGAGCTATGCCTGTGTTCAGCTTTGATAAGGGTATTTCTACTAGGACTATAATCATCCTGGATCCATAGCTCTGAGGACAAACTCGGAAGTTTGCTTCAGTGTCCCTGTACCAAATCCCAGGGACAGTTACGTCTACACAGATGGTCTCCTGAAGACACCAAACTCCTACAGAGATGCCATGCTCCACGGACTCCTGTCACTAGCTCTGTCTAACAACTGGAACTTTCCCTGGTGCAACTGGGAGAAATGCCATGTGTTCCAAGACAACCTGGTATTCTTGCACTAGACAGCTTGGCTTGAGGCTGTCCCCAAACCACATAGTGACGCCAGAAGACTTGGTTTCCATTCCATTTAATTCATGGTGACATCTACTTGCATTTTACTTTGACCTCAGCCCCTACATATAGTGAATCACAAAATCTTACTGTCTCTACCTCCTAACTATTCCTCATCTCTCCTTTCTTTCTTGTGTCCTTGCAAACCAACAACCTGTCTGGCCACTTTGGTCTCTTGTCCGGGCTACCACATACACATACCACCCTTTTCCCTCCCTCCAATCCATCCTCCTCATAGTAACCAGATAAATCTTTCTAAAACATAATAGCAATGATGTCTTGATTAAAGCCTTTCAAAGGATCTTCACTGTTTGTAAGGATCTGCATGATCTGGCCTCTGGTAATTCCTCTAAGCCTCAGATGTTAGCATTATTTCTTCCCTCCCTACAATCCGGCTTATTCATATCACCTTTGTAATCATCTCAAGCTCTGTCTTACCCTCTGTCCTTCACACACTGTTCCCTGTTCTTGAAATATGTTTGACCACCTCCTTTGCCGTGTTTCATGCTGATTTATCATTTGAAGTCTTAGCTTAAATGTCAGCCCTCCCAGTTTTCATTCTGTGGACTCTTTAGATTATATCCGCAACTAGCTATATAGTCTTAGAACACATCCTGTACTGTAGCACTCATCACATTTGCTTATTTAGTTGCCTCTCATTATGTCCTAATTATACTGTAAACTCAGAGGTGGGTAGGGACTCTACTGGATCTCCAGCACAAGTCACAGGGCTTAAAACATGATCTCTTCCAGGGCAAGGAATATATATAGTTACCACTGTACCTGTTGTACTCACCCTACCACAGAGCCTAGAGCAGAGTCTGATACCCAGTAAACCCTCATCACAGTTTGCTGAGTAAAGTAAATGGAAACATTAGTTGTTGTTGTTGTTTGAACCACCAAAATATGGCATCACATTAACAAATGCCAGAGAGCGTGCGTGTGGTCCAGATCCACAAAAAAACAAACCTCTGTCCAAAGCATCTGCATCTGGCACAATTTTCAACTCAAAGAGCCTTGATTCAAATGCAGTGTGAACCACTAATCCTCAGAGTTAGCTGGGGATGCTGAAAGGAATCACTGGGGAGAGAAGGGAGGTCTGGGACAGCTTAGCCTCTTAAAAGAAGAAAACCAGAAATGAGACTTGAAATCTGACCTCAATCAGATTCATGCAGGTAGACAGGCTCGAAATGCTGCTTCTTCTCAAGGGCTGTATGATGGAAGGGCCTCGTCACCAGAGCTGAGCTCTCCAGGGCCGCTCAGCATGAGGACATGGTACCAAAGTCTGGCTTGAAGTTTAATGGAATCCATCACTTTTACTAGAAGGTGTTCAAGCAACACAGCATAGAATATCCTTCAGCAGTGCCTGAATGGCTTTAATTGATGCTGAGACAGAACATTCAGTTCGTTCTCTGGAAGATGTAGCCTTGGAGCAGATGAGGAATGCAGTGTGTGGTGTGTGTGTGTGTGTGTTTCTTTTCCTTCCTTCTTCACACTCCTACCAGTTAAATTCCACAAACTGCCAGCAAAGAACTTCCAAATCGAGAGATACAATCAAGTGTCACACCCCGTGGGGCTGGGTGGGCGGTGTCTCTCTTGTTTGGTCTTGGCTTAAATGAACTGCGATGTTCTGAGGGATAACTGTTCAGAGGAAACTGACAGTTAAAGATGAAGGTCAGCTCCCAGCATCTATCTCTGCTGAATGAGATAACATCAGAACACACTTGAAGTGCTGCAGGCAAGGGTGAGAACCAGCTTATGACGGAGGCCGGCAGAGAAACCTCCCAGCAGCTTCAGGGATATCTGGCCAAAGAAAGACTAGAGTTGAGGACCTGCTATATGCAGACATCATACATTGATTTAATCTGGATAACCATCCTAGTATCATTCTTTTACAGATGAAAGATCTGAGGATCAGAGAAAGTAAGTGACTGGCGTCAGGTCAAACATACACTACTCAAGTTGAGGTCAAGTTTATCCATCCAAGGAGCCTCTCCTTTTCACTTCGCCAAAACACTAAGTGCTCACTGACCCCTGGCTGACCCCAGTCTCCTGTGATGTGTTGGCTTCAAGGTGTTTGCTGGAAAGTCTCTGAGGAGCAGAATACCTTGCACATCACAGGGCACCTGGAGAAACCCCAAGTCTTTGCTGTGAGGCACTTTCCTTTCCAAAAAATAATACAACAGATGTAATATAGTGATAAACCAGCTAAGGCTCAGAGACACTCATTAAATCACTTGCCTAGTGTCACACAATCAGGATTGAACTCAACTGTAGCTGAGAAACGATTCTGTGCTCTTTCCACCATTCTTCACTGCTTTTAGAAGACATAGAAAAGGTTCTGAATTTTCATAGTATTTTCCATCCATAAGTCTCTATGCGTGTGTGTGTGTGTGCATGCATCCGTGTATGTCGTTTCCATCTTGTTGCTTTTCTCTCTTAAATTAAAGGCTTGGAACTCAGAGCTCTAGCATCGTGGGGACTAGGTATACAGTTTCTTCTCCCAACTGATGGCCTCCAAGTCCAAGAAGCTGTTAGTGAGCCCCTCACTGCTCAAACCCTTGACTTTCCCTGGTTTCACTCACCATTGTGATGGTCTGAGCCTATAACATAATTAGAGAAATTAGTTCAAATCTCAAAGGAGATAACGCCTTTGAATAAAAAATGTAAATTACAACAAAGAGAATGGTACTTGTTGTAATGATGTTTACTCCAATCACATAGGATATGATTCTACCACTGATTAGTATTTGTAGGTATTGTTGCAGGACTGTCTGCAAATCATTTCAAAGCAGACGAAAATCTCCCAGAGAAAGTTATAACTTGACTCCCCCATTTCCTCATTCCTTCCGTGATGTTACTTACTGCTCCTTCCCTCTCCACAGCCCCGAGGCAACTTGACCCTGCACAAGATACCAGAATTTGCTTCCTTGAACACAATCAAATCATGGTCAGATTTACTTACTTGGTCACATATGTTTGATCGTTTCTCATTGCTTATACAATGAAGTACAAGTGCCATGGCCTGGTAACCTGGCATTTGAGACCCTTTATGAGCTGTCACCTTGCTCTGTGCCTGCCTCATGCCCCGCTACTTGTTCCTACAGACCATAAGTTTTAGTCTGGACTAGTCATCGTTTACTGAACACACCTGTAAAGATAATCCCTCCTCCCTCTGACACCTCTTCCACCATCTGTGTCTGTCAAAATCCTACTTATAGGCTGTACTGAGCTCAAATGACAATCATTAAGGCTTCTTCTCAAGTCAAGCTGGAAATCATCTTTCCTATCTTTGGATTCTTCATAGTGCATAGTTAGGAGGCCCTTTGCAGAATATATATATATATATATATATATATATATATATATATATATATATATATGTGTATATGTATACACACACATATATATGTATGTATATATACACACACACACATATATATATCTGAATCACTTTGCTATACACCTGAAACTAACACAGTATTGTAAATCAACTATAGATCAATAAAAAAACCAAAGTATCCATGGTTGTCATGCTATTAAAACTATTCATCTATAGTCTCACTTCTTTGTAAAGTTCCTTTTATTTATTTTACACAACTTCTCTGTACTTTCATCAGGACACTGTGACTTACACATGGTAGGAGCTATGTAAACTTTGCTTAAAAATACTTTTCCCACTTCTCAAATGATTACATGCCCTGCTCTTACCTTAACACCACATTTTGAATAATCCAATGTTCCAGTTTTATGTATACCTAAAAAAGGAAATGCATTTACTTAATTTCTGGTGATTTAACTGTGGCACAATGCTTTTTATCACAGAGAATTTGTATTTTATATTTATCACAAGGGTTCTTTTAGACATGTGAGACACTGTTTTTAATCTTATACCACTTATGCAATCATGAGAAAGAAAATATGTCAGGTTAATTTGCTAAAGGACCCTCAATCTACTTCCTACTCAGAATGACTTGTCTGAAATAATTTTCAACTCAGTTATTGATGTCCGTTTTTTTCTCATACAATATCATCCTCTGTGCCACCAAGAATTTTCTACTGTTGTTTCAAGATTTGTAGCCACTTCGATTACAGCAATTCTACAACTTTTAATCAAGATATAGAGAATAATATTTTTTCTGCTTAGATGATAGTCAATCTCCTTTTAATAAGATATCTCTGTGGAGGAGCAAACCTCCAATGCCCGGGATAGTTTAGCTGTTTACACAAAGAAATTTGGGCACAATCAGTACCAGAAACTAAAGAGAATAGAGAATTCTTATTTTGCTTTGATAGTGGAAAGACTACATGTCAGCAAATCTACTGATGGGCTTTTCTTGGCATAAAGTGTAGACCTTGAAATTTTTTCCATCAATTCAATAAAGTTGTCTAAAAAAAAAAAGGTTGTTCATCAAACCATAGAAGGTTAGAGCAGAACGGGAATGTACAAATCTGATCACACCCATCCATTGCAAATTTCACCTGAAGTTTCCTTGTCGGGATTATCAAGTGATTATGATCACTTCCAGTGATAAGAAACTTACAAGACAAACCATTTCCTCTTTGATTATTGATTAAATAATCCTGTTTGGCTGAAATCTCCCTCTCTGAATTGTCTGCCTAATGAAGATACCCAGAGTGAGTCAAAATTTTCTTTCTCTCGGGGCTTCAGAGAAAACGGAATTAGGGTCCCCACTGAGTTTTCTTTCTTCAGCTAAATAAATTTCCTTTCAATATTGTTAACTCCTTTGAAGTGGTTTTTTTGGCCTTATGAGGCTCAGTATAGGGACTAGTTGCTCTCCACTGGATAAACTCCTATTAGTCGATCTTACTTTTGCATTTTTATGCTCAGAACTGAGTAGGATGCAGTTGGTGTACGTGATGGAGGAAACTTATGCAGAAAACAACAGAGTTCATCTCCAGGGATTGTGCCCCACTGTCTGAATAGGCTGCAGTGATGCCTGGGAACAGGGCAACATGGCGTCAGGTCAAGGTCAGCTCCTGGGTTTTCCTGTGGTATAAAATGCAAAGGTGTTATTACACCTGCTACCCCTGTCAGAAGCAGATCTCTCTCCCTCCTTCCCTCTGTCTCCTCCCCCTCTCCCTCCTCGTCCTTCTTCTCCCTCTCCACCATTCTCCCTCCCTCCCTTTCCTCCTCTTCCTCCTTTTCTTCTTCTCCATTTTCATCTTCTATTTTTCTACCTCTTTCTTTCTTAAACCTCTCTGTTTTAAGTTGTATTTTGTTGTGTTTGTATTTTGTTTTAAGTTGTTATTTCTGAGTTTGGAGAAAGCCAGCCTTCTGAATAATAGAATTCACTAAATATGAATTCCAAGCACTACTTACTTGTAAAGCAGTATTTATTATACTTGGAAAGAGCTTTCCTGAAAGTAGCTTTTCCTATTTATTGATGATATAGCCATGATTATTGATGCTATGTTTGAGACTTTGAATCATACTGTTCTAGTGTAGGTTAGACTGTCTGTGTGATGCCATATGGGATCTAATCATGACAAAAATTAGTTTTCAACTGAGTCAAGCTTAACCCTACAGCACACAGGCAAATTTTTATGAAGAAACCCTACTTGAATATCATCAATTGTTGGATGCCTGGGTTGTGTTTGCCACTCTATATTTTCAGGTCCAAAGAGAAAACTGACTTAGTTTCCAGTTCCTTAGGAAATTAAGAGATTTTGAAAAATTAAAATGAAGGGTTTCAATGTACAGAGGGTGTATTCTCTTCCTCAAGGTGAAATACCTACAGTACTTTCCCTCTGGCGAAATGCTCAACTTCTTTGAAGAATATGAGGATAGTTTACCATTTCCTTTACCTCATAACTGCATAGATATTTCCAACACAATATTTAATAAAGCTGTTAAAGGACCATGGCATCAACTTTGATGGCATAGTAAGGAGAGAGGTCTGATGAATGCAAATACCCATGGCAGGAATTAGATGGCGGTACAAGAAAAGTATCTTTGTTTTTTTGCAAAGGCACCTTCCTTCATGACACAGAACAACTTTCAGGAAAGATTTTCAAATGCTTCAAATAAAAAACTACAACACCTACACAAAGACCTACTGACTACTTAGCTTGTTTCCTCCTTAAGATGATGGTTCACAGCCAAGTCCTTGCTCTGACAGTTTGGAGGATCAGAGTGACGATGGACAAACAAAATTGGTCTCTATCTTCACCCTCTAACAGAAAAAAAAAAAAAAAAAATCCACCTTGGAACTTACTCTGAAGATGTCCTGGTCTCACTGAAATGAAGAAAGAAGCCACCCCACACGCTAGAGCAACATGGTTGGCCAAGCTTCCCACAAAACCAACGGCCGCGTGCCTGAGAGGCTTTCCTTTCACTGGAATAGCTTAAGGAGATGTCATCACTGGCTCATATCTCATAAACATGATTTACAAAAAAGACTTGGTGTCAGCTGGGTTTTATTAAACTGTAAATTAAAAAAAAAAAATCTTGCATCCAGAATATCCAACAACTCAACACGCACAAATTCACTGGCTCTCTTCTCCCAGCTTCTTTTGGTGGTCGGTAACCCTGGGAAAATATACACCTCATCAACTCCCATCAACCACTCTCTGCACTAAGGGGGGAAGCATCACACTCACGGAATTCCTCACCACAGATACACGTGTGAGCGTGTGTGTGCACACACACCACCAGCACAAGCATAAAACACGAGGATTTATATGGCGATTCCAAAGAAAATAAAATGTTACATTTATACATGACAAAGAAAAGAAAAAGGCATGCTATGTCAAGCTAGAAATACACATTTTTAAAAGCCAGACTTGTTACTTAAAAAAAAAGGAGAATGTTTTGGCTGAACTTGCCAGGGAGACACACTGAAAAACTGGAAGAAAATAGGATGCCTGGTCAATGCAATAATTCAATTAAAATGCATTGTTCTGACTCTGGCAACCATTCATTTGCTTGCAAATATCATATAAAACTCTGTTCTCATTGGTTCTCTGAGTTCATGGAAAGCATCACATCATTTCATTGGATTGTCTTGTCCTTTAGATGATTACGTTAAAGGGCTCCTGGGAAGATGGAGAGACGTTGAAAACCTTACGGACCTCTTCCCTTTACTTTATATAATAGTGCATATAAAATCATTCAAAAGAAAAAAAGGGTGTGTAACTAGTAGCAGAACCTGAAATAAGTGACCCAAATTCTGCACTTGAGGTTCTAAAAAGCATTTACGCAGCTTCTCACGTCAACGGATGGGCTGGATTTGAGCAACAATGATAATAAGTGATCTAGGATTCATGAAGAGACCCACTTAAGCTATTGTGTTAATAGTGTATTTTATTACAGTAGCAGTACTTGTAACAGACAAATGACCAAAAAAGTACAAAGGGAGAAACATGATAGAAATTTATTTTTTGTTCACATAAATCCCCAAATTTTTGTTCCTCATTGGTAGGGAAGACTTTCTGAAACCTGGTCTGCTATCTTCAATACATGTTTTCCAAAACAATTACAAGAGCCATCCGTATGACGCTGGAAAAGACGGAAAGAGCATAAGAATGATATGTAGTAGAGTTCTGGGCACCAGGATTGAGCAGGATGGACGTGGCACCATTTCTGCACACATAGCACTGGTCAGAGCTCAGTTAGAAATGTCTCCTTGCTGTGTGCTCGGGAGAGAAAGGAAGTGGGTTTGGTAAACAGCTAGTCAGTCTCTGCTGCCCAAATTAGAAGAAATCCTCGCTTCTGCCATCCCTCCTCTAGTTAGGAGGCATGATAAGTATCACAGTTCCTTTGCATTCAGCATGCAGTTGGCATTTAAGGTAGATTTTCGGTAGTGATTCCAGGGACTGGCCTATCAGTTCCTCCCTAGGGAATCCCTCTTCCAGGGAGCAACAAAAATGGGACTTCCAACCAGTCTACTATGGACTAGGGTTTGGGTACCATAGGTAATAATTACTATGACTCAAATGGCTTTAGAAGTGATGTGTTACCTCAGAGAATGTCTTTCCAAGATTTTTTTTTTTTTTTAACTTTCAAATCCATGTGTATTCAATCGTGTGGAAATTCATTCATATATCTTTCCATTTCTTTCAAAAAACAAGTTACGGAAGTCTATAAAATATCCAAAAAGAAGATGTTAAATCCAGACCTTGAAAAGGTAATATTGACAGTAGAATTAGATGAAGCTAGAGGCGAGGGTATTGCCCTTAATGTATGCATGTGTGTCTTTAAAAGAGGGTTAAGCTGAGTGTTGTCAATAAGCTCGTTTAATAGCGGCCAAAATAAGGAAGGCAGCCTCCAACGTAGGGCACATAATTACCTTCCACCCGCACTGGTCTGCTGTGCTCTTTCCTGCCAGACGCTCCCTAGTGTCCCCAAACCCATTAATAATGAGAACAGAAGAGAACATTGCTGGGGCGCATACTTATATGATGGATGAAATCAAGTACTAAGGAGAAAGGGATGATCTGGACAATTATTTCAGCAAGAAGGGGAAAATGCTTAGTGAGGAAGAGAGAAGGAAATCTCTGGCAATCTAAATCATTTCATGGTTGGATTAGAAACAAATCACAAGAAGCAAGTTTCTTTTCTTTTTTTTAAGGAGGGATGTCAGACCCTGTGCTGCCCCCCCAAGACTAAACTAGTGAAGAATGGGAACAGAGAAGGAGCAGGAGAAGAGCCAAAGTGCACAAAAATCCATAAAAGGGAGCCCAGTGTTGGTGTGTTTGACTAGATGGATATAAATAGAAGATCACAGTATTTGGAATGTTTGAGGAATGTCTTAAGATAACCATGAGGACTCTGTTGAAAATGGTGGACTTACCTTCCCAAATCTATCAAACTGTAAGAGGAAATAAATATGAGCCAAGTGCCAAAAGGCATCGTAAAAATGGAATGAATTATTATATATATTTACATGAATATTTTATCACAAAATGGGAACTTAACTAAGAAAACAACAGAGCAACGGTTCAATAATTTATGGTGTGTTCCCTGAATAAAATATTATGTAGCTATTAAAATGAACATTGTGGAAACGCCATAGCAACAAGTAACTTTGTTTAGCATGCAGTAATACAGGAAAAAGCAAGGGGCAAAATGACGTATGTGCTATGATCACCGCTGCGTGAAAAACAGTTGTGGGAAAGAGATAAAAGGAAATTGTGCAAAAATAGTATCTATTGAAGGTGATGGGGATACAGAGGATTTTTTATTTAAGTAGTTTCACTGTTATATTACTATTTCAATAAGAACCCATGGAGATGGGCGGGCCGGGGGCAAAAATAAAAATTCTCCCCGACTTCTCGTGTGAATTACAACTGCAAGCACCCGGACTGGCGCGAATGTGCGCGTGCGCGCAGAGCTGGCCTGGGCCGGTCCTGCTGCCACCGCCGGTGCCCTGACCCATCCTGGCTCAGGTGGCACAGATGTTGATGGGCAGTGCTCACGGCACGGCTAGGGCATTAAGTGCCCCGTGCTGGTCCTGAGTCCCGTGGCCATCGCTTGGGCTGCTGCTTTAGCTTCTTCTCATGCCAGAACCCATGACAGAGGTAACTCCGTCCTCTGGGCCTCAGTTTCCTCCTGTGGAGTGCGGCATTTTGTAAACATGTAAGTATCCTACCGGTAGGTACAAAGAGGGGCCGCTGCTGAGAGTGGCACGGAACCTGTAAGACGCCATAAAAATGTTTCTGCCTTCTTACTTTACCCTCCCCCTCCTCCTCCTTCTGACCGCTTTTCCTCTCTGTCAGTCTCTCTGTCTCTCTCTCAGTTTCCCTAAGTCTTTATCTCTCTGTGTCTTTGTCTCTCTCTGTGTCTCTTTTTCCCTCCCTCCCTCCCTCCTCCCCCACCCCTCTCTTTATCTCCTGTTCTCTCTCTCACACGCCCACACACAGGCATTTACACACACGCATGCACGCTCTCTGCTCTAGGCACCTTCAGCTCTGCCGTTAGTGAGCACGCCTTGCTCTCTCTTGCCTCTAGGAAGCACGTGCTTATTTCATCTTTCAAATCTCCTCAGGGAACACCGAAACACCCCCTTCTTGTGTCCATCTAATAAGCACTTGAAATGAGTGCTTTTTGTTGTGCCATTCATAGGACATAAGAATATTGCACTGTGCTTAAACTGCCCTGGATTTCAGATATCCCCACATAGCCTGTGAGACCCGTAACTAGGAAATCTTTGCATTAAGGTATTAACACTATGTGAGGCGCTCTCAAAGTTGCACAACCCTTTACCAATATTTATTCTATTACTTAAAATAAAATTTATAGATAAACAACAAGGTCCTACTGTATAGCACAGGGAACTATGTTCAACATCTTGTAATAAACCATAATGGCAAAGAATATGGAAACAAATATATATATAAAACTGAATCACTTTGCTGTACGCCAGAAACTTAACACAACATTGTAAATCAACTATACTTCAAAAAATTCTTGTATTTTAAATGTATTATTTGTTACTAACACCATAATAATAAACTCAAGGAGTTAAACAGAGCAAATTATATTACTATTACCTTTTTACAAATGAGGAAAATGAGGCCGAGATATACCACAAAAGATGCCTAAGATAAATATCTAACCAATGGCGGAACTGGGCATAGAATCCAGGACTGTCTGAGCCCCAGTCCTAAACTCCCTGTAGGACACTTGCGTCTATCTAACACTGATTATGATGGTTCCACAAGGTAGGAAGATAAGGTCCACCCCAGTGGTTGTCAAGTCACCAGATGGCAGGGCTCCAGCCCATCTGATGAGTTTCTGATGAGTTTCTGACTCAGCAGATTTGGGGCAGGGCCCAGCAACTTGCATTTCTAACACACTTCCCAGGCAATGCAGACGCTGCTGACAAGGAGACCACACTTAAAGCACCACTCAACTCTACAAATCTTCTGAGCTTCTTTGTATTAACCACCGGCTTGACACCCATCAGGCCACCAATTCCTTCTGCGTAAATGACATTTTCAAAAATATCATCCTGCACAATTGTTAACGGTGCTACACTTTTCCCGATAAGCTTTTCTAAGTTGTAAAATGCCTTTGGAAATTGTGTTTAATGGAGTGCGTGGTGGAGAAGGAGTCGCCGAGAGCTTGGATCTTTGGCCCTCATTAATATTTAGAGCTTCCTGAATCCCGAGGAATGCGGGGCTCAGCGGCCGGGTGGAGGGACACGCTGAAACAGACAGACCTATTCAGGGAGAAGAACCCGGGCTAATGTGCCCATTAAATGTTAACTCCCTTGAAAAATAAAAATACCACAGAAAGCAATCTTCACTGGGGAAATAGGTCATTCTAGATTAGGCGAATGTTGTTGTTTCAGGTGGCTAACCTTATTGCTCCCAACCTCCTGCACTTGGAGTTAAAAAATAAAACCACAAGCCCGAGGGTCAGTCCACAGCGCAGTTGTCTGAAGGCAGCACTATTAATGGTAACTTAATACCATGAATTTGGGAAGTTTGCACCGTGGTCCTCTTACTGCCCAGGAGAACTTAAAAATAAAGCTAACTGCACAGAGAACAGGAGCAGTTCACTGGTTTTCCATCAGGTAACTGGTGGGAGGTGTTTTTTTCACCTGTTGTCTCCTGAATGATTATTTGTGGAGGTCAGGGGTACAGTCGTGCGCTGGGTACAGAGGATGGAGGTCGGTTGGCGGAAGGGTGAGCCCAGGATGGAAGTTTGGACAAAGTGTATTTGGAAACAGTTGTGCATAATCCATTCATCTGGGACTTTGGCTTCACTGATATAACCTCAGTCACGTGAAACGCTAACCCAGGTAGATGGTCATTCACTGGAGAGCTTTCCCAACTGTGCACCTGTAGGGCCGGCGACACCAATACTGTCACAGCCGATGTGTTTGCTGAGAAAGTTATGACGGTCCAACCAGTTGAATCCAGGGTTCAGCTCTGAGAAACCCGACAATCCTGTGACAGGCACAGGGAATAGTCCTCTGGGGGAGAGGGGAGATGTGTACCCCAGTAATTCAGTTTGATGGCCTTAATGAGACGCAAACACACAACCGCAAAACCTGGCTACAGCTGCGCTCTCACAGGCCTCCACATTTAGCCAAGCACCCACACTGTTGGTTTCCCAGGGATGTTAACTTCCGGGACCTTCATTAAGATGCCCAACTATGCTGCCCTCATCAAGTTCTTTGTGTTCCATGAATAAGCCTGAAATGTACGGAATATCTTCTGTATACCTAGCATCCTATTAGTGAAATTCCACGATATCATTTCATCTGTATCAAGACCTTTTCGGTAGATATTATTAGAATCGGTTTCCAAATAAGGAAACTGAAGGATAGGTCTAGTAATTTACCCAAGGTGAAATGGGTAGTAAGGAGTGACAACCAGAACCAGTCAAAACACCTTGGTTGATATTTTAGGTGTTGTTCTCTTTGCCCATAATGTTTTGTTTTGTTTTGTTTTTTCCCACTTTTCTACCAGGGCAACATGGTCTCTTCTTCCAGTGTCTTAGTCCGATGCTGTGTCTTCCATGTGACTTCCCTAAACCCATCCACTGATGAAGCAGAGCTGCTTATACTGTTCTCCTCTGTGCCCTCATAGCCCTTTGTATGTGCATTTCTTATTTATCACACTAAGATATTATTTACGTGCTTATCTTCCTGACTACAGAAATTTTGCCCTTATTAAATCTTTATGTACATAAAATCAGGTGTTCAGTGAATATTTGTTGAATCAAACTAAGTTGTATTTATAATTATAACACTATTCAGAGTTGGCTTCTAATTACATCTACTAAGCAAAATAGTCCCTCAATAAGGCTTAAGTTTGTGTACCATCTAAATATGGCAGACCCAGAGGTGCTATCACATGGAATCCTCTTTCAAGGCACTGACTTCCACTGAATGTGACCCAGATGGAAAGCAGGAGCCTGGAAGTCAGGGACAAGCTGAGTGATGACCACTTATGGGTCCATCGTTGGGGAGTGGCCCTCACAGGGACAGCAGCTGGCATGTATAATACACATGGTGTTTCCACCTGTTATCATAGAGTCCTGTGTGACGCTCAACACAGCCCTGGGATGCAGACCGTAACATCTCTCTTTTACATATGAGAACATTGAAGTTCAGGGATGTTAAATAAATCATCAAATGTCACATAGCAAATATGTAACAAGAGTGTGACTTTAACCCAGGTTTTACCAACCCTCACACTTCCTAATAAACAATTCTGTCTTGAATAAAATGCAAGCCTGAACAATAGGATCCACTGTGTTAACAAAAAGAAACAAAAATCATAATTGTGAATAACAGGTGGCAAAGAGTAGATCCAGTCAAGAGCCTCGGAACTTCAAGATACCCGGCTTCTCAACTGGTCTGTCTTGCATGCTAGCAAAGCAGCACTGGCCAAAAAATTTACCTGATGGAAGCCTCCATTTTCTTTTGGAAACTTTACTAAACAGAAATAATCATCTGAGTCCTTCTTTCCTTAGAGGCATATATATAGCTGGTGCACATGAAGCTTCCTAGTAACCTGTAGAACCTTCTAGAAGTCCAAGGGACCATTACAGGTATTTTAATCTGTAATTGGGGAACAGTCACATTGATCGGGACAGTCACAGTTCAATCATTTCATTATAAATAAAAAATTCATTTACCCAAAGCCCCTCAAGGGAAACACTTTGACTTATTTGCAGAGTCTCTTCAGTACCTTTAAATTGCATCAAGCACACAAAGTGAATAGGCCTGTGCTAAATTTGAGAGAGGAGAAGGTTCTGGACGTTTTGTATAAGACTGAGACTAGATTTTCTAGAATAAAGAGGAGCAATATATTGGCAAGTGTGTGCCCCAGTGGAATGTGGTGAGGGTAGCCCAGTGATCTATTCTTCTCTGAGTCCAAGGTTCTCGCCAGCCATTGCCCCTCCTTCCCATGCAGAAGAGTATCTCTGCCTCTGCTTTCTATGGTAGCTGGACCCAAGTAAACATTCTATGGATCTCAGACGACCCTGGAGTCTGAGATTAGGAAACCACACCTTTGCTCACTGGGTTTTCCTTCTGATGGCTCCTGAGTTAACACCATAGAACCTTGGTCTCTCCAGATCACAGGCCACAGAGATGCATCAAAGTATTTGTCTGTTTATTGTTTAAACAGAGGAGTGATTGACGAGAGATTTGTTTTAAAAAAAAAATCCGGAAATTTTGTGCAGGATATCTTAGAATGAAAGAAGCCATGAATAGAAAAGCTGTTTATGTGGGTTTCATGACATAGTGCAGTTTTTAAAAGAGAAGAAAAAATTCATGATAACACCAGATGTATAGTGTGGGAGAGTTAATGACCAGACTTAAGAAAGAGAGAAGGATTAGGTCATGGGAGGTACTGAGAGAATTTAAGCAATGTAGTTTTAGTAATGTTGAGTTTGAGGACCTGTTGCACATACAGATACAGATGCCTATCAGATAATTAGATATATGCAGTATGCAGTTGAGGGAAAATGCTGGACTGGTGATTAAAACATGCACATGTACACACATACACACACACAAAACTGAGAGTAATCCAACCCCAGGAAAGCAAGGAGATACAACATGAAATACAATAGGTATCACAGATTACAAGAGCATTAAATTGGCTCTTCAGGTCTTAATCGTAAATTAATATATGCTTTGCTAATGTTAATCATGTTTACGAAACACAGTATAAAGTTTTCACAAATTGTGCTTATAATTAAGACATAGTCATATGTTCACATTTCATTTCCAGGTTGGCAAAGACCATAGTCCATTATTTCTTAAGCGAGGTAGGAGGTTCATGAGGTTTTTTATTATTATTCTTTTACACAAATATTATCCCTTAAATTGTACATAAACATGTATATTCTTTTACATATATTTCAAAATAATTTTAAAATCCCAAGTACATAGTATCAAAACTGAGAAGAAATTTATTCACATCTTAATTCTATTAGGCAGGTAAGGATGAAATGATTCGATCCACTATTTCAAATGCAGTTCATGCTCCTGACCCTTCATTTCATGAGGATTTGGAAAACCCTAGACATTGTGATTCTGGAAAATTTGAATAAATTGGACAAAACTATTATGGATTCATACCATTCACCAGAAATATGTACATAACTAATAACTTTTCAACTGTGATCATTTATTCATCCACTAATTTATTCAATTAATAATTTCTGGGTGAATACTCTTTTCCAGATGCCATGCTGGCTCCTGGAGTCACAGAAATCAATTAGTCAGGGCCATTCACTCAAGGAGTTGGTATCTAGTAGGGCAGTTACAGTTCCATCTGAGAGCAGTATACATATGGTGTGTAAATAAGGTATATATAAGGTATACATAAGGGAGGGACATGTGATGTGGAATGGATGAAGTTCCCTGAGGTGATATTTGAGCCAAATATCAAGGATGAGAAGAAGTTAGCAGAGCAAATATAGGTGGGAACATTATTTTAGGAGTGGGACTGCTGGTGGAAAAGGATATATTTTTTAAAAGCATCTATGTTGGGACTGGCACAGCCTTAAATAAACACAGCAGCATAAGGAAACACTCTTTAGCATGTGTGACTGCTTCCTTGCACCAACAGGCAATGATCATTCTCAGTCTGAATGGGGACCATCCCCACGGACTGTCTGCCCCCATAGTTCTGATTCGCTTTGGTTCTCTCCCTCTTCTCAAGCTCTTCCAACGAGAGAATTTAATGTGATACTCATTAAATGCAATGTGGAAGAAACTCACCTATCATAACCTATTATCCAGGTGTCTGAAATAAGTGTTTGGGAACTTACATAGAAGGGAAGGAAGAAAAGCAAGAATGCCTCCGCTTCCCCGGGGACCTTCTCAAAGCCCTGATGAAGTGTTGCTCTTTCTGGTTTGCAAATTCAGAACCTCTGACAACCCTTCAACTGTGATTCCACGAGAATGCCACAGCGGATGGTTTGCTAAATCTGTGTTTAGTATGTGGCAACACATGGCTCAGAATTTTCAAGTATTTCAGAGCTACGGTGATTGAGCAACCAAAAGTGGTTCCACATGGCTGGTGAACGTCTCATCAGGCAGAGACCAGGATGATTCCTCCTGCTCTAGATTCTTGCAATCCACAGATTGTTTTTGCTATTATAGAGTGTCATCAGCTCTGGAGGGTATCGTCCATCAAAGGGAGGGAGCACAGTATCACTCCAACCAAGCACAATGACTTGCCTTTCTAACCAAGAGAGGGACAGCGACCCTGAACCCTAATTCTGCCTCCTAACCATTTTCATGAAAAAGTTATCAAGAATCTTATCTGTCCTTGGCAGGTCGGTTTTCTCAGGCGATCTGGAAATTATGCTCAGATTCTACTTTAATTTAAAGAAAATGAATAGAAACAATTGTGAAAGTTGTTTGCTCTTATGTCTTAGTTCTGGCTGCTGTAACAAAGTACCATAGACTGGGTGGCTTATGAACAACATTCATTTATTTATTACAGTTCTGGAGGCTGGAAGTTCGAGATCAGGGTGCCAGCAGAGATGCGTTCTGGTGAGAAACGCTCTCTTCCTGGCTGTACACATCCAATTTCTCCTTGTGTCCTCACGTGGCAGGAAAAGGGCAAAAGAGCTTTCTGGGGTTCCTCTCATAAGAGCACTTACCTCATTCATAAGGGCCCCACCCTTATGACTTAATTACCTCCCCAAGGCCCCAACTCCTGATAGGGGGTTAGGATTTCAACATACAAATTCACAGGGGTTGGGGGGCACAAACATTTAGTCCATAACGTGTTATTATTTTAAGTTTGCATCTCTAGAACGTTTTCTATTAAATAGGCTCAATGTGTCTTTTAAAAAAGAGTGAATAAATAAACGAATGGATGGAAACATACAACCTTGGTCACAGCAATGGACTACAAGAGATCACTCCACTCCTGTCAAGGGTTTCTTTGTTGTCAGAATCTGCTTCTCACAGGAGAAAGAAACACTGTGGTGTAAACAGGTCCTTGGTCGTGAAGAGTAGTAAAAAGGTGATCTTAGATGACTCACAGAATGAACAAGCTGCAGGAGAACTTGGAGACCTGTTGCTCCTTTGCAGACCCTGCCCAGTGGTGCAGTGGAAAGAACACTGTCAAGAGGCAGTATCTAGAATTGAACCACAAAGGAGACTTCCTTCTATCACACCTGGGGTAGGTGTCTAGGTCCACCAAGAAACACATGTGAAGAGATGGAAGTGGGACAAAAGCAATGATTACAAAGGTCCTGGATGGTGGTACAAATATCAGGAAATTTGGAGTCAAGCAGCCCTGAATTTAACTCTCAGCTTGGCCACTAATTAGCTATTTAACTCTAGCAAGGTTTTTTTCTCTTAATTCCTTGAAGCATCATCTCCCCATTTGTAACCCCCAGAATTTTTACAAGCACTAAATGAGTGAATGTATGTAATTAGTACTATGATGGGCTCCTAGTTGGCACTTCAGAGTTGAAGAAGTCAGTAGTGAACTGTCTCTTTGACAAAGTTGTAAAGCAACTGGGAGCTAGCCATAGAACCCAGGGAAAACCAAAATACAGTGAGAAAGGCCAAGTTGGAGGATATAGTTTAGATTTTTTGCAACAGTGAACTTCCTGTACAGACTTCTGGAATTGGGCAGATTTACTCACCCAGTTACTGTCTGTGACAGGCCTGTTTTTGCAAGGACACAGCTGATCCCTAAAAGTCTCTCCTCTCTGCAGGTAGGCAGATCTGAAGAGAAAATAAGGAGGAAGAGGGCATTCATAGCTTCTTCTAAAACTGCCAATAAGATGCCTGCCTGTGCTGGGTGCTTTGGGGACAGTGGGGAGCTAGAAGAGGAAGAAACAATGGGACTCCTTCTCTCCCTTTAACAAATTTTACAGCCTGGAAGGAGAGGGGCTGCTGGGAGAATTAAGTGAATAATTTTCATGAAAGATGCTAATACTTTTTTTTTAACATCTTTATTGGAGTATACTTGCTTTACAATGGTGTGTTAGTTTCTGCTTTATAAAGAAGTGAATCAGCTATACATATACATACATCCCCATATATCCTCCCTCTTGCATCTCCCTCTCACCCTCCCTATCCCACACCTCTAGGTGGTCACAAAGCACGGAGCTGATCTCCCTGTGCTATGCGGCTGCTTCCCACTAGCTATCTATTTTACATTTGGTAGTGTATATATATGTCCATGCCACTCTCTCACTTCATCCCAGCTTACCCTTCCCCCTCCCCGTATCCTCAAGTCCATTCTCTACATCTGCATCTTTATTCCGGTCCTGCCCCTAGGCTCTTCAGAATTTTTTTTTTTTTCAGATTCCATTTATGTGTGTTAGCATATGGTATTTGTTTTTCTCTTTCTGACTTACTTCACTCTGTATGACTGACTTAGTTCCATCCACCTCACTACAAATAACTCAGTTTCGTTTCTTTTTATGGCTGAGTAATATTCCATGGTATATATGTGCCACATCTTCTTTATCCATTCATCTGTCGATGGACACTTAGGTTGCTTCCATGTCCTGGCTATTGTAAATAGAGCTGCAATGAACATTGTGGTACATGACTCTTTTTGAATTATGGTTTTCTCAGGGTATATGCTCAGTAGTGGGATTGCTGGGTCATATTGTAGTTCTATTTTTAGTTTTTAAAGGAACCTCCGTACTGTTCTCCATAGTGGCTGTATCAATTTACATTCCCACCAACAGTGCAAGAGGGTTCCCTTTTCTCCACACCCTCTCCAGCATTTATTGTTTGTAGATTTTTTGATGATGGCCATTCTGACTGGTGTGAGATGACACCTCATTGTACTTTTGATTTGCATTTCTCTAATGATTTGTGATGTTGAGCATCCTTTCATGTGTTTGTTGGCAATCTGTATATCTTCTTTGGAGAAATGTCTATTTACATCTTCTGCCCATTTTTGGATTGGGTTGTTTGGTTTTTTTGATATTGAGCTGCATGAGCTGCTTGTAAATTTTGGAGGTAATCCTTTGTCAGTTGATTCACTTGCAAATGTTTTCTCCCATTCTGAGGGTTGTCTTTTCATCTTGTTTATGTTTTCCTTTGCTGTTCAAAAGCTTTTAAGTTTCATCAGGTCCCATTTGTTTATTTTTGTTTTTATTTCCATTTCTCTAGGAAGTGGGTCAAAAAAGATCTTTCTGTGATTTATGTCATAGAGTGTTCTGCCTATGTTTTTCTCTAAGAGTTTTATGGTGTCTGGCCTCACATTTACGTCTTTAATCCATTTTGAGTTATTTTTGTGTATGGTGTTAGGGAGTGTTCTAATTTCATTCTTTTACATGTAGCTGTCCAGTTTTCCCAGCACCACTTATTAAAGAGGCTGTCTTTTCTCCACTGTATATTCTTGCCTCCTTTATCAAAAATAAGGTGAGCATATGTGCATGGGTTTATCTCTGGGCTTTCTATCCTGTTCCATTGATCTATATTTCTCTTTTTGTGCCAGTACCATACTGTCTTGATTACTGTAGCTTTGTAGTATAGTCTGAAGTCCGGAGCCTGATTCCTCCAGCTCCATTTTTCTTTCTCAAGATTGTTTTGGCTATTTGGGGTCTTTTGTGTTTCCATACAAATTGTGAAATATTTTGTTCTAGTTCTGTGAAAAATACCATTGGTAGTTTGATAGGGATTGCATTGAATCTGTAGATTGCTTTGGGTAATGTAGTCATTTTCACAATGTTGATTCTTCCAATCCAAGAACATGGTATATCTCTCCATCTGTTTGTATCATCTTTAATTTCTTTCATAGGTGTCTTATAGTTTTCTGCATACAGATCTTTTGTCTCCTTAGGTAGGTTTATTCCTAGGTATTTTATTCTTTTTGTTGCAGTGGTAAATGGGAGTGTTTCCTTAATTTCTCTTTCAGATTTTTCATCATTAGTGTATAGGAATGCAAGAGATTTCTGTGCATTAATTTTGTATCCTGCTACTTTACCAAATTCATTGATTAGCTCTAGTAGTTATCTGGTAGCACCTTCAGGATTCTCTATGTATAGTATCATGTCATCTGCAAACAGTGACAGCTTTACTTCTTTTCTGATTTGGATTCCTTTTATTTCTTTTTCTTCTCTGATTGCTGTGGCTAAAACTTCCAAAACTATGTTGAATACTAGTGGTGAGAGTGGACAACCTTGTCTTGTTTCTGATCTTAGAGGAAATGGTTTCAATTTTTCACTATTGAAAACGATGTTGGCTGTGGGTTTGTCATATATGGCCTTTATTATGTGGAGGTAAGTTCCCTCTATGCCTACTTTCTGGAGGGTTTTTATCATAAATGGGTGTTGAATTTTGTCAAAAGCTTTTTCTGCGTCTATTGAGATGTTCATATGTTTTTTTTTCCTTCAGTTTGTTAATATGGTTTATCACATTGATTGATTTGCATATATTGAAGAATCCTTGCATTTCTGGGATAAACCCCACTTGATCATGGTGTATGCTCCTTTTAATGTGCTGTTGGATTCTGTTTGCTAGTATTTTGTTGAAGATTTTTGCATCTATGCCAGACTCATCAAGAAAAAAAGGGAGAAGACTCAAATCAATAGAATTAGAAATGAAAAAGGAGAAGTAACAACTGACACTGCAGAAATACAAATGATCATGAGATTAGTACAAGCAATTATATGCCAATAAAATGGACAACCACAAAGAAATGGACAAATTCTTAGAAAAGCACAACCTTCCGAGATTGAACGAGGAAGAAATAGAACATATAAACAGACCAATCACAAGCACTGAAATTGAGACTGTGATTAAAATCTTCCAACAAGCAAAAGCCCAGGACCAGATGACTTCACAGGTGAATTCTATCAAACATTTAGAGAAGAGCTAACACCTATCCTTCTCAAACTCTTCCAAAATATAGCAGAGGGAGGAACACTCCCAAACTCATTCTACGAGGCCACCATCACCCTGATACCAAAACCAGAAAAAGATGTCACAAAGAAAGAAAACTACAGGCCAATATCACTGATGAACATAGATGCGAATACGTTTTAATAATGCACCTTCAAATGTTTCATGATATAATGAATAGAATGATCAAATCTAAGGTAATTTAGGATAGAAGAAAACTCTCCAGCTTAACTTCCCCAAATGCCAGGACCAGGGCAGAAGGGAAGGTGTTTCTGTAACTGTGTGGACCTTACCTTCTTCATAGTAGTTTTTCTCTTCTTTCCAGCATGCACTCATCTGATGCCTTTTGTTTTTGCAGAACCTATTTCAGACTTTTGCATTTCAAAGGGTATGAATTAAGAGATAAAGATGGCGTCAGGTCTAAGAGGAGGGATTTTGAATCTTAGAGTTGGACTTAAAGTATACTTTGATTCACCTTGACAATGACCTTTTCTTCTTACACCATCTCCATGTAAAACAACTCCCCAACTTCCCTCTCAAAGTTCAACTGGCTGATAGCTACATTTTTACATCTCCTAGGATGCTGGCATTTTAATATATTGAAACAAATGTAACATAAAGAACAGTACTTTGAGACACAATAAATCCTGGTTCCACTGGGCTGGTGGGGGAGGCACTAGGTGACAATAGGCAGCAAGGTTGATACTTTTGGTTGGAGAATCCGAATACACTTGACCAAAAGATGGTCTTGCTTTCCCTGTCTCCTAAGTCTTGGTCAGCCCATTAAGTAAAAAACAGAAGGAAATACTTACTCCTATTTTAACTGTTGCTCTCAAAATGTGCAGTTGTGTCAGCAAAGCAAAAAACACAAATAAGAGATAGGCTAGAGCTAAAGATAAAGTCATTTTTTAGCTGAGTCTGTGGATATTGAAGGCAACGGAATGGTGCAGTATCTTTTACCTTCTAGAATGTTTGGTCAAAATATCTCATTGATAGGACAACCATAGGGGGTGACCTGCTGCTGCCATAGCTCAATACCATGTCTTTAAAATGTGCTCATAAAGTAGACCCAGGTTGAAACTGCTGGTGTGACAGATTCTGTAGCTAGGATAAGAATTCTTGACTGATTGTTCATGGCGCCATCCTCTCTTTTCTGGAGACTTTTGTTATTATGTAATTGGGTATGTGAAAGTATTTCGGTTAGGATCACAGTAAGAAAAAGAATAACTTTAAACAAAACTGAAATAGAAACTTTAGAAACTCAGATTTTAAAAGGATCTTCGGGTTCATCAACTTCACCATGATCCTAAGCATGAAACATGCAACCGGGACGCCCTAGGAGACCATCACAGGACAGTGACAGAGTCTCAAACCTCTCTACACCAACACGCCTGGGCTTCATTCCTTCTCTGACAATGACTGGTGTGACTCGGGTAAGTTACTCAGCTTCTCTGATCCTTGCTTCTTCGTCTGTAAAATGGGCACAATAAGACCTAAAGGGAAACCATGAACTACCCACACAGGGCTGAAATTGAGAACAGCACCTATCAACAACAGGGTACTCTACAAATGTCCCTCCCTTCCCTTCCACTAGTACAGGTAGAAGATAGATGTGAACAAAAATGCACATTTATAGGTATGTGTGTGTATATATAGATTTCTCCTAGTGAAGAATAAACTGAAACTTTTTAAATTGAAAGACCAAATAGCAGCTGAATGGTAGTGTCCAAAATCTCTGCTTCAGCAGCTAGTTTCTTTCGAACATTCTTTTTCCTCAAGAAACAATGGTAAATCTGGAATATGATTAATGCTCAACAGAAAAACACCAAAAAAAAGAAGATAAGATGGAAGGATCCATGACTTTCTCTAAGGCACTAAATCTACTTCATTTTTAAAACAAGGAAGTGAAAATCCTATAAATATATATGGTGCAGCCAATGTCTCTTGAAAGTACATGAGATTTTGAAAAGCGACATACTTCACTCTTCAGCTTCAGAGAGACCTCTATCTAAAGTAATAAAAATCAGCACTTTTTTAGGAGAAAAAAAAAAAAAAAAACCTCTGGGTTTCGTAGGTGTATGTATAATTCTTTAAAACCTGCCAGTGCCTTGTCACTGAAGAAATAGAAAAATGTAACCACCGGCAATGAGAAGTGTGTTGAGACAAAAGTGAGTTGCTTGGCAACAGATTAACTTATTTAAACTTTTACTGCTGCTTTGACAAAGAGGCTGAAAAGAGACATGTGAAGACAACAGTAAAATCCTCCAGGTCAGAAGCTCCCAGAGACCCTCCAAAGTAGAAGACACACTTGCCTATGTGCTTAAGCCGGGAGCTTGCAAACTGTATTTCCAAGCTCCCTTGCTGATAGCAAGTGCTGGCTGGGGATCACTAGACAGGGGAGAGAAGCTGAGGTTTGTGCCTCTGACAGTGTAGAAGTTGATGGATGTAGTTGGCCGTGAGCATAAGGGGGTTGCAGACTTCAGTGGCCTGAGCAGAAGTAGTACCTATTTGTAGCTCCAGCCCTGGCCCAAGCAGTGCCCCTTAGATAGAGTCAGGATTGGCTGTGATAGTGTCTCCAAAAGCTTGGTAGCAGGTATAGTCCTGTAGACTGCTGCGTAAGGGTGTCAGCATATTCTGAACTCTGGGTAATACCATTTTTTCCTTTTACTGTTTCACCCCCTTTATTTTCTCTTCTGTTCTCTCTGTCCTTATAACACCTTCTCTGTATTAAATTCTCTCTGTGAAACACCTGAAGTGGTTGGTTACTAGACACTGACTAATAGAATCTTAAAGAAACTTACAGACTCCCTAATTAGACTCAACACCCAGAGCAATATGATATGGATAAAAATAAAAATAGGCATTAGCAGTCAACCTAGGAAAGGTATTGTGATGGTTAATTTAAATCCAGATAGATAGATAGATAGATACATAGATAGATAGGAAGAGCATACATGATATAGATATAGATAGTCTTTTGGATCTGTTTCTCTGGAGACCCCTGACTACCACAGGTATAGAGGTGATGGTTACTGCAGTGTGAGATAATACTGTTGTCAGACAAAGGCTAGATAATGAAGACTCTGCATGTCTGCTGAATTCTTGGGACTTTATTCTAACATGCATTGGAACCATTGCTAGTTTTAAGGGAGAGGAATGAAATGGTCATATTTTCTTTTCTTGAAAACCACCCCAGTTGTAGGAGTGTGGAGGACGGATCTCCAAGGAAACTAGGAGAGCAGAACCCTCAAGGGAACAATTCCTTGGAGCATTCAGCTGAGACTCTGCACATCCATGAGGCACGTTTTCCCCTTTTTCCAGCCATTCAGACCCTCATATAGTTAGAGCCCAATTCACTCTTTCCTACCGATATCTGGTTGTTTTACAGTCGGCTTGGGCCACTTTGGGGTCATGATTCCTTCAAGTCTTTGCTTTTGATCAGATTACAACATTGAGGAACTAGAGGTGAGGATTGAGCTACATCCTGGCAGGCTGATTTAGAGCACAAAGTTGTAATTCTTTACCCAGAACCATTTAAATGACCGCAGCTATAAATCGACAGTTGGTACCAAAAAGTACGTGGAAAGAGAGATGACTTTTATGTCCGAGTCCTGACAGGCTTCATGATCACAAGAGATGTGCCTATTTTTATAGAAGAATCTAGGTCCTGGGTCATGGTCTGGGGCTTACGCTGTGTTCTCGTTATCCTAGTCAGTGCTTGTCAGAGTGATGTAAGCTGGTCCTTCACTTTGCAAAGGCTCCAGACATGGGGCCAGGCACGTGCTTCCCATGAATTGAATGGAACTTAAGCTTCAGCATCCTCCTTTGCCTGGGCCCCTCCCAAGGCCCTCGCAGGCCCTGGCAGCTTGCTTAGGTAGTCATATGGCTTTACAAAATTTGCAAAAGTTAAGATTCTTTAACCACAATCAATTAAGACCACTATCTCTGCCCATTCCATTTTCTCTGTCAAACTTTCCCTCGTGTTGGGTGATGTTACAGTGGCAGTGGCCATGGGAATTTTGAGCGTCTAACTGGGAAGAACTTGAGTTGGGGTTAGTTTGAGTTTCTTGAAATGAATCTATGTCTCACACTCACTTCCAGAACAATTGAGTTACTGCTAACCATTTTTGTGTAGGAATGATGTCTAGAAATAGTCCTACCACCCAGGTGTCGACTCTCCCAGTGCCATGACCCAACAAGCAGGGTCGAAGGTTAATTCACAGTATAAACTTACTCCATAAACCCAGCAATGTGTGGGGAGTAGTGGAGAAACAGGTCTCAAAATGCACAGAGCCAGGAGCTAATCTGTGGAAAATCCTCCCAATTATCAAACATATAAAATTATAAGTGGATAATTTGAAACAGAAGTTCTACCCTTCCAAGAATACACTTGATAATGCAGCAGATACAATTAAAATACCCCACACTTTTTAGAAGAAAATCAGATGAAATAGAATTATTAAAATAACTTTAAATTCTTGCTGATTTGAATGAAAATACTGACATCCACAAAAATAACAAACCCATAATACACCATTGTGACATTTTGACAAGCTGGTTAATGATCATTGTCTAATCAAAGTTTTTAAGAATCGTTACTGCCAAGAAAACTTGAAATGAACCCAAATTGTATAGTTTTTAAATAAAAGGAACATGATGGTGGCTTTTCCACATTTGACAATAGTAAACATTTTCACAGCATGACTGACAAAGAGTAATGATGCTGAAAGAAGTTTTTCTGATCAATTAATAGCTAAAAGAAATCAGCCAACTCTGTGAGAGGAAAGACGGGATTATCTTTCTCTTCTCTTTATAGAAAATCTTACAAAATCATTGTCATATGAAGATGTTATCAAAGTTTATACCACTTGCCATACTATTTTGCTAACAAAGGCCGATTGATTCACAGCTCCTTTTGGAGTTTAGAGATGTAAACTCTTTCTTGAAGGATGTAAGCTTTGATCTGAAAGGTCTAGAGAATATTGATGCTCAGGGAATATTGGCTGAATGAAGAAATGAGTAAATTAAACCAATGTAATACTTTGTTTTAAATTCCCATTTACCTACTATATGTGAATATATATATATATATGTATATATATATATATATCTATATATATATATATATATATATATACACACAGACACATATATTAGGGAAAACAAAATTTTCTTTACTGTGTGTGTGTATATATGTATATATATACACAATTAGGAAAAATATAGCTTTTATTCGTATTAATAATAGCCAACATTTACTGAGCAACTACTGTATATAAGGTACTGGCTTAACACCTTATGTATATTGTTTTTTAATATGTAAACTTGCATTTTTCGCATTAAAGTAATCCACTTCAACTTGCTCAGGGAGCAGAGAGTCAACAGTTCCAAAGTAGAATTGTTTATTCCATAGGTAATTTAGGCAATTGTTGGACATTTTCCTAAGGTCAGAAAAATGTTATCATAATACACTGAATTGCTTCTATTTCTTTATAAAAATTCAACATCTGAGGGAGGGAACATGGTTGAGGAGAACAGCTTTGGAATCAAAGATCTGAGACTAAATCCATGTTCTATTATTTATCCAATGAAGGATCTTAAAAAGTTGCATAGCTCTCCTCCCTGCATCTTGATTTGATGGTGGAATTGTCAGTGAGAGCATATCCATGAAAGGCAAAGTTTAATTTCTCTATTTTTTTGTGCCATTTTACACTTTGGTACCAGCGTACACTTAGGAGAGGGGAGCAAGGAACTGTGTTTTACCCAGGTCTCCCTCCCCCACTCCAGGAAAGTTTCTAGTAAAAAATCATTATGTCTTTCATTTGTCATGTATTGCATTCATATTTTCTCAGAAGAAACGTGGGCTCAAAGAGCCCAGGAACTGCTCCTTCCCCGTCTGGAGAACAGTTTGCTAATTGTACCGGTAAATCTGTAGTAATCACATCCTCTGTGGCGCTCTTCCCCTCCTAAGGCAGAACCCTGGGCTGTAACCACAGAAGCCCACTTGCCCTTCCTCACACACGCCTCACTTTCCCACACCTCCCCACTGCCTCACATGCCACTCCTCTCACTGGGACACATTTTTCTCTCTTCTCCATCCGTGAACTCTTACTTACCCTTCAAGGTCTAATTCACATGGCCTTTCCTCAAGGTATGCACATCTCTGGTATCTCTTCCTCTTCTTATAAAAACACCAGCCCAATCAGGTTACGGCCCCATTCCTATGATCTCATTAAGCTTATTACTTCCTGAAATACTCTATGTCCAAATACAATCACATTGGGGTTTAGGGTTTCAACATACAGATTTGGCAGGGTGGAGGTAAGGGGAATACAATTCAGTCCATAACAGGAGGAGACCACTTAAATTGGAAGAGGGATACAAGCTATCCAGCTATGGCACCATGGAAGCTCGGAAAAAGATGATCTTCCTGGGACTTTTGGAAAACTCCCAGGTAGTGGCACTGACAAGGCATTGCTCCTGACACAAACAAGCAACCCAGGGACAAAAGGCAATATAGCTGCTTAGAAGCTGCCTCAGTCTCATACTCTGGCTACTGCCCAGAATAAGGGAAAAGGGTTAGAGCAAGGCTGGGGTGCCAGAGGAACTGTAGGTGGGGCTGGGTAAGAAGTTTGTCCTCCTAAGACCAAAGCAGCTCAGAGCCATGGATATCACATTTGTATCTTTGATTCCTGGGAGAGATCGGGACACAGAGTAAGTGTTCAATTATTAGTGAATTTCTGATGGTTGTTTACTTGAGCACGTAGTGACTTCCCAGTAACTGGAGACTTACTTCCATTCAGAGGCTGCATGGGTCCAAGGGGCTACGGAAGGTGGCCGTGCATTGGGTGAGGCCTTCAAAATCCTGTCCTGACCTAATAGTCTGATTCTTTGTTTATGTAATAAAGTGGACCAGAAAAGTCTTCCCATCTCTCTCCATCCCCGAGTACATTTTCTTAGTTTACGCTCTAATGATGTTGAACCATGCTGCTATTTTGCATCTGAGTTTTCTTCATTTTTCAGTGGCATTTTAAGAGGATGACAGCTTACAGTTTTTCTTTACTAGAAACATTGTACATCAAAAACTTTTTCTTTGCTCTTTGTCCTTTGGATGCCCATATATAGGAACGTTAATAATATCTCACTAAAGGCTTTCTCTTCTTCCTTCATCTGGGGCTGTGGGTTGAACTCATCCTCTGAATCCAGCTCCGTTGCTGCTCAGAGGTCATCCTGTCTGGCCCTGGTACAGGGAGAGCGGCTGACCGCTGGCTCTAGCTTTTTCTAAGAGGCTTGCTGGTTTACATTGTTCAGCCCAAGAGTTAAAAAAGACAAAGTGGGCCCAAACCTAATAAGACAACCCACTCGAAACATTTTCTGTGCTTACATCTTACTGACTTTTATCATAAATTAGAGATTTTGAAGAGAATGAGTCATAGAAAAAGAAAAAATAATAACCTGGTTCGGCAATCAGCATATTATTTCTCCCCAGTGACTCATAATATCAGACGCAAGTCAGGACAAACAGAGTTCCTGTCAGAAAGAAGTGCAGTTAAAAATAAAAGCAAAATAGGAAGGGGGGAAAAAATCCTTTTTAACTATACCTAGAACTCTCCCCACCCTGGATTCCCTAATGAGAGGTTTGGGGGGCAAATGATCTAAAAAGCTTGAGTCATAAGTCAGGAGGAAGCAACCCCCAAGAAGCAAAGACAAATGAATTTCTGAATAAAATCCTCCAGGAAAAGGACAGCATAAGCCAGGAAGCATGTATTATCCTTTAAGTATAAGGGCTATGTGAAGGGGACTCTTCCCAACGGAACTGGGGAACGACAGAAGGAGCACAGGTTTCGGAGTTAAGCAAACTTGCATCTTAATTCTGGTTCCTCCAGAATGAGCTGTGCAACCCCAGAAGGTCAGGGGTTCCTTAGCATCTCTGGTCCTTAGTTTTCATACCTGTAGCCTGAGGACAGTAAACCATGTCACGGAGCCATTGTGAAGATGAATGGTTATGAAGTGTGTTAAGCACTTAGCTTGATGTATCAATTTATAGATGTAACATTAAAT
Organism: Balaenoptera borealis; assembly: GCF_965194805.1. Lineage (NCBI taxonomy): Eukaryota > Metazoa > Chordata > Mammalia > Artiodactyla > Balaenopteridae > Balaenoptera > Balaenoptera borealis. The sequence goes on along the minus strand of NC_138871.1, from coordinate 82,998,976 downwards.
AGTTATCTGCAATTATTTGTCTTAAAACATGTGTATGAAAACCAATCTGGACAGAGATTTCTAAATCCCTAGTTAATAAACTCAGAAGAGTGTGTATCTGGCATGTTGCATAATTCCAGCTTCCTAAGGATGGTTGAAAGCTGTGTTCACTCTTGATGATACCCTCCAACATTTAGTACAGCAGAAGAGTTTAAGGGGCCCAGGCCCATCCAGTAGTTCCCCAGACAACAGAAGGTCCTTCAGTCTCTCCCCAACCAGCCTGGGCAGTCTTTCAATGCACATTTGGAAACCCAAAAATAAGTTTCCAGCCAGTCAACTTTGGCTAAATTCTTGACTCTTCCGCTTGCTATTTATGTGACATTGGAAGATGACAGCCTTTCTGAGTCTTAGCTTCCTCACCTGGAAAAATGCAGTAGATAACTACTACCTTAAAATGTGAAATGTTAAATAAGGAAGTTGAAGTGCTTAGCAGAGGTTAGGGGCACAAAAGTCGTTGATGGACTATTTCCATTCCTTTAGAATAACTTATAGTTGGCAAGGAGTTGGTTCAATCTCTAAGTGCTTCTGTGAAGGAAGGAGCAAATGTCCCTGCCCTCAGACCAGCCTCTCCAAGTCTTTATTGGTCTCTGCTTTCTTGTGCCCAGGGAGGGAGGACGAACGTGCCCTTGAAGAGTGGAGAGGCCATGGTCTTCTCAGACACCTGCCCCAGTGCACTGCTGTGAAAGGTCGCAGCCTTCGGGAACAGGCTTGTGTGGTTTCGTGTCCTAGTTTTCTGCTTCGTAGCTGTGTGAAGTTGATCAAACACGGGAGCCTCAATGTTCTCATCTGTGACACAGAAAGGTTTCTCCCAGGGTTGCTGTGAAGATTAAATAGTACAACGCCAGGGCCTGCCCCACTTGTCTCCACTTCATGGTTGCGTGGCTGTCCTGGCCATCCACAGTCCTGCGCTGTGATTCTTGGCTGCAAGACCCACGATTTTGCTCTTTGCACTGCCTTAGAGAGCAGACACCCCTCATGCTCTCCTTTGAGGATCTAGCTCTATAAATAGCTGCAGTATGGAATCAGTCTATTGCTAATACTCTTCCTTGTTTCTCCTGAAGTCAAGTCCAAGGGCTGACAGCAATGGCAACGTGAGAGGAAGTGGCAAAGTTTTAAAAACTTTTGAAATCTTTACAGCTGTAATCCCTGGCTCAGAGTTCCTGACTCCCTTCTGAGAGGGTCTCAAGCTTATCCTTATCTTTCTGGATGGGGTTCACCATACCATCCCTATTCTCACTTTCAATCTGCTTGTGCCCCAGTGTTTTACGTCTAAAAAAAAATTGAAGTCCTGAAATATTAGTTAGGACTCAGTGTGGTAGATTATATTCTCCCAAAATGGCCACAACAATAATTCTGGTCCCACATGTTCTTCCAGAATCTTCTCCTCAAGAAAACAGAGTGTATGTATTCTCACCTTGAGTCTTGGCAGGCATTTAAGGCTGGCCCAACAAGTAGAAGACTGTGGAAGTGACATGTGTGACTTCTGAAGCTAGATTAGAAGAGGTGGACAGATTCTGCCTCTCTGTCTGTGTCTGTGTCTCTCTTGGCAAACTCACTTTGGAGCAAAGATCCATCGTATAAGAATTCCAACTACCCTGAAGCCTCCATGCTAAAAAGACCAAGTGGACAGACCACATGGAGATAGAAACATCCAAGTATTCCAACCATTCCAGTCCCCAGCAAATAGAATCTTGCAGCCATGTCACCATACATATGGGAGAGCAGATCTTCAGATGGTTCCAGCTCCTGCCACACTAGACTATACCTACGTGAAAGGCAGTGGGTGAGAATTGTGAGAACCGCCCCACTGAGCACAGTCAACCCCCAGAAATGTGAAACACAATAATAAAGTGAATGCTGTTGTTTAAGGCCGCTAAGTTATAGGATGACTTGTCACACAGCAGTGGGTAACTGCAACACGTGTTGGTACCATTAAGTGAGATGTTGCTCTAACAGTCTGACGTGTGGCAGCGGCTTTGAGGCTAAGTGACTGAGAGACTTTGGAACTAAGGAACCAAGAAAAAGTTAAAAGAGCCATATACACACTACTGTATATAAAATAGATACCTAATAAGGACCTACTGTAACTCTACTCAATACTCTGTAATGACCTATATGGGAAAATAATCTAAAAAAGAGTAGATATATGTATACGTATAACTGATTCACTTTGCTGTACAGCAGAAACTAATACAACATTTTAAATCAACTATACTCCAATAAAAGTTTTTTAAAAAATGATTAGTGGGATCTTAATGATCCCCAAGGAGATCTTTGGGGAAGACTTAGAGAAAAGTGAGCTAAAGATTAGTAGGACTAGAGGAAAGAGAAACTTTCTTACAGAGTGGTAGAAAATTTAGCATCAGTTGCCAACTGTAACGTGGAAACAGCAATATACCTAAGGTCCTGGTTGATCTAACTAAGGAGATTTCTGGGTATAATGTTGATGGTGCTACGTGGCTTCTTCTTAAGACAAATAGTAAAATGTAAAAGGAGATAAATAATCTAAAGGATATAAATATAAAAGAGCCTAAGACTTGCTAGTTTGGAAATAAAACTGTTTCTCATTCCCAGCCCTACCAGTGGGTAAACAGTGCTGAAATTCTTCTAGACAGAAGACAAAATTAGTATAATTTCATGAACATATGATGTAAAGGAGAAGCCAAAGGTGTGAGAGTAAAGCATTTTGTTAAAAACATAGAACTATTTAAGATGTTGTCTAATAGACCCTTTCAAATAGACAAAAATCTTTCTAAAAATCATAAGGACATGGCTTGCTGATTCTATCCTTTCAACAACGGGTCTTCTGAAAATCTTAAGCTCATTGTCACACAGCAATCCCCCAGAGAGTCCACAGTACAGCAGGCTTATCTGGAAGAAAGTTGTGAGTGTGTCTATTATCTAATAGGGCAAATGATAAATTGCTGAATCAGAAACTCAGAAAGTTGTTAAAAGAATTGTATTAGCTTACACTGAAAGGGATAAGGATACTAAGAAATAAAAAGAGAGCGCTGGACCCATTATTTCTACAGGTGGAAAGCAGGCTGACAAAACTATGAAGTTGTGAACATATGCTACATTTTAAGAAAAAGGAAGAATAATTCAGAGGGCAGAGCTATGTCCCATAGACATGTCCCCTCTCTATGTCCCAGAGCAAAGAATCATCTCCAGGCATTAGAGTTGAGCTCTAATCAACAACTGACAACATGAACCAGGCTTGATTTCAGGAGTGCTATGGGCCAGGAACTTCTGTGTACACCCCAGTATACCTCCTTCAAGTGGGAATGTCTATACTGGTAATCCTATGCTTGATGCACTTTTCTATGTTGGCCATAAGGAGGATGGTGGGGCAGAAGACTTTTCTCTCCCCATCACAAATCCTCAGATTGAGAACCACTCTCAAGGAGTATGACTGAGAAACTGCACCCTAGGTGTATCATCACATCTAGAATTAATTTAGATAACGAGATTCTGGATCTAAAGCCTGAGCCTGATGCCATTGTGGAATAAGGCTTTGGAGGGTCTTGTGGGTAAGGGTTGGTATATTTTTCATGTGGAAGGAAAGTGAACTGTTGCGGCCAGAAGGAGGGCTGACAGATTGTTGATGTTTTTCCTGAAAATAGCCATACTGGTAGGTACGGTCCAATACGCTCTTCAAGAACTTTGCAATGCCCCAATTAAGAAGTGGAGTCTATGTACTGTCCTCTTGAAATTGGGCAGGACTTTGTCACTGCCTGGCCCTCAAAGCCACGGTGCTGGAGAAATTCCATGGCAGGACCACTTAGGGTTAGAGACAGATGCCCAGGGAGCTCTAGCTGTTGTAACTCTTGGATGTTCACCTCTTCCCAGCCCAGCTGGACTTGAATGGGCAAAGACATCTTCAGATGATTTTGGTCTCATCCTCTGTCTGACTACAGCTAAGTGAGGGGCCTCAAGGGAGAACCATCAGTCATCCAGCTGAGCTGTGAGAAACATGTTACTTTAAAATCACTAAGTGTGGGCTAATTTGTACATAGCAATAGATACAGGGCACTGAGGTAGATTATAACATTTTAAAGCAGGAATATTAGGCTGGAAAACATCATAATCAAGTAAACATTTAACAAATAAGGAAGAAAGATGGCTGTCCAGAGAAGAGAGGTTGTGAAACAAAACAAAAGGAAAGAAAACAGGTCATAAATTGTTAGTGACAGTAAACCACATTAAAGGGAGATATTTGAATATTTCATATGCAAATATGGAAATCAAAGGTAGCTAAGATGACTTGGAAGGCAGGATGAAAGCTGATGGGGGATTTGGGGAAAATAGCACGATTCAAAGCAGGAGGATTGCAAACCTCCCAACCCAACACTTAACACGATAAACAGAAAGGAGAAAAAAAAATTGAAAAAAATCAGTTCTCCAAGAGTGTACTAAAACAGATTGAGAAGAGTTTATTGTTACTCATTTTGAAGAAGGTAATCTTGAAACAGAATGACAGAGGGATCTAGAAAATGAAATGCAAATACTTTCTTATTCCTCAAGAAGTGATATAGGGTGTTAGATGACACCTATAGGCAGAATTCTGCAAAATTTTCTTTGTATCTGCCAATTTGGAAGGCCGTCCTGAGTGACTTTGGTAATGTCTCCTCCAAATTAAAAGCCCTTTCTCAAGATGGGAAATTTTCCAAAGAAGGGAAAAACTGTTATTTCTTATCAGGTATGGAAACAGATTGATCACAGCTATTTCCACTATAAACAACAATAAAATAAGACAAAACCTGATGGGATTTGGTTGTCCCTTGAGAAAGGAAATAGTGCAGAAGGAAGTAGAAAAAGGAGTTCTACATGGTCTTTTTCCCTACAGCACCGTGTTCAGACAGTAAATGTCCCTCATGTTCCCCTCCTCTGACTGGGGAGGAGGAGGGACCCCAGCTGAGGAGAGCCCAGGGCAAGAGTGGGATAGAGCTGTGCTGTCTGTCAGGCTATGTCTGTATGCGGAGGACATCCAACATAAACATAAACTTCACTGCCCACATAAGAAGGATACACCCTGGACATAGCAGAAACCCTACTATAATAATACAATTATGTGAAATTGTAAGAATGCATCCATCAGTCAAAACAGTCACAACTGCATCTGAGGCTCCTTAAGAAAATAAACACCAGTAACAACCAGTTCACAAAGGGAACCTCCAGGAGAAGACGCAAGTACGCTTCCACTAATTCAGGCAAGTAATCAGGAAGATTTGGCATAGACTATATTTGAACAAAGAAAGTATCCAGATAGTGTAGCCAATGCAAAACATGAGTAAAATGAAAAACAAATCTCATGCTGCTATTAAAAATCACAAAAGAAAACAAAGTAAGAAAGGTAGCATTTGAAATAAAAACAGAATACCTTCTGGAAGAGGATACACCCCAAGTAATAGAATAAGTATTTGTATAAAACATTTCAAAAGAACTTATTAAAAAAAACTAATATGGAGATGAACTGATTGATGTAAAGAAAAATTAAAATCTAAAATATAAGATCATCAAATTATTGATAAGTTGCAAAAGCAGGGAAATGAAGTTGAGTAACAAAACACATCACTGTAGAATTAATAAACATAATTCAGAGGATGGGGAAGAGAATGAATTCGAACTGGAAATCAAATCTGATGTGGATGAGAGAATTGAGATCATCACAAAGATGGTCATTGGACAGCACAGCAGGCCAACGATTACAGTGACAATAGTAGATATGGAAGTTACACATCACATCAAAGAAGCTACATGTGGACCTCTGTGTGAAATAATAGAACCAAAAAAGTACACTCAGAGATAGAGAGAAATATCCCTGAAAAGAAAAAGTCGCTTAATATACAAATATGAGAAATATCCCTGAAAAGAAAAAGTTGCTTAATCTTCAAATATGAGAACCAGCCATGCCAATAAGAAACTGGCTGACATGAATCCTGGTTCCGTCCATGAGTAGCTATGTGACTTTGGGCAGGTTTCTCAAATTGATGTCTAGTCTGTAAAATGGGAATATTAAAAACACCAGCTTCATGATTTGCTGTGAGTGAGAATTATAGGAGTTAATATGTAATGTACTTAGGTACAGAGGATATTCTTTATAATTACTAGCTATTGTTTGGATCTTGGCAAAGTTCCTGAACATTTGAGGACAAGAAATCATCCTATAAGAGGAAAAGAATCACATTGCATTCAGACATCTACACAGCATTATTAGAAGACAATGCAGGAATGTCAACAGAGGCATAAACAGTGGGAAACTGTATGATCCAGAAATATTATAGACAACCTCTGAGTCATTCAGGTACAAAGAAAATCAACAGGCATTCTGAAAAATACCAGGATATGGAGACTAAAGCCTTCTTGAAAAAGCTCACTGAAGAAAACAAGCAATTTACCGAGTAAGAAAAGAAAAAATCAAACTCACAAAATAGAAAGGCTTGATATGAAAAGACTGGCAGTGAGGACTAAACTATTCAAACATATGGTGAAATAATTGAGGCAATTATCGTTACCTAAAATATACATGAGATTATAAAACTTAGGAGAAATTCAGTTTTTTCTTTAGGAAGAAAAATGACTGTGTAACTACGATGAAGCATGGAAAATGTTTTGTAACAAATATCAGGAAGTAGGGAGGGAGAGGAGAATTTATGTTTCCTATTTTCCTACATTCATAGTGGAAAACCAAGAGAGGGCAGGTTTATGGGAAAAAATTTTTGTATGAAGGTAAACAGGAGAAGAACTAACAAAAGGCAAACTATTTCCAAATTATATTAAAATGCAAATTGAAGACAAAAACTAGTGTTTCCCATAATTCATTATTTCTGGAAGAGTTGAAATGCACATTTCTACATATATGGAGAAAGGTCTGCATGGCGAGCTGCAATCAGTGATGTTTCCCGGGCAGCGGGAAAGTGTGGAGGTCATGAGATGCAGAGGGACTTATATTCTTCTTTCTTTTTTATTTATTTTGTTTGCTTTTTTTTGAGAAAAAAATTGGAAGTACAGACTAGTAAGTGGAAAAAGTTAAGAATCTACTACATATCTATTATTCTGAATTGACAAGTTTTTCACATTGTTATTTGTATTTATTTCTAGGCACGTTTAAAGAATAAAACAAAGTATCACAGATATAATCAGTTTTCTTAGCTCCTTGTTCTTTTTTTTTTTTCCTTTCACTCTTCTCTGAGGCAGTCACTATCATGAAATCAGTATGTATCATTTGAACCAAATTATAAAATAGCATCTTTTTCCATGAACAATGTATACATTCATATTTGAGAAATATATTTGAAATCATGAGGCATTACATTTATAGAAACAAAATCATGAAAGATGCATTTTTTGCCAAATTCCCTCTTTGTCCACCTTTACCTGTAGATTGTTCTAAACCAAATGAAATTGCTCGGTTAAAAGGAAAACACATATTCAATATTGCTAATTGTTGCCAAAGTGTGTCACTAAACTCTGTGTACATAAATTTGTGATCCCTCCAAAAGATGAATTTCTAAGAAAATATAAATGACTGAAACCCATTCCAGAAAAGATCTTATAAACCCAAACATATTAATGCCACACAAAAAATTTTCTTTAAAGAGTACTGGACAGTCTCCCCCAACCCACACACACACACACACACACACACACACACACAATCACACAACCACAACAATGCTAAAAGGTGTTTCACAGGCTAATTATTTTAACGTTTTTGAGGACTATGTAATCCCCATGTGCTTAAGTTGTTCAAGCTACAGAGAAGGACATTTTTTAGATTCTTTCTCCCACACCAGCATAAGGTTAAGACCAAAATCTGAAAAGAAGAGCACAAAGCAAACTACTGATGTATGTCACTTATGAACGTCCAAGTAAAAGCCCAAATAAAATGTCAAAAATATTATTCTGCAGTTATTACGTATAAAAATGTGTATATACAATATATATAATATCATATGTATATATAATATGTATAATATACATGAACATATATAATACACATTTACATAGATATGTAGGTGTATATATGAACTCACTTTTATCTATGCATATGACTACATATACACATGTAAACTGCATGTACCATTTACACACATACACTACATAAAACATACATTAAATGCACATGAATCTACATATATATATATATATATATATATATATATATATATATATATATATATATATATGTCAGTATGTGTGTACCAAAGTGAGGTTTAGTCCAGGAATACCAGAACAATTCAAAAGACAAAAAGCATACTAATTATAGAAATACTAATTATAGTAATGAAAGAGTTCATTCCTTTTGTTGCTAAGAAATAAAAAATCAAATCAAAGGCATTATAACTTAAAGCCAACTACTTTCTGCTGCATTTCAGAATGGCCATTATCAATATTTACTGGCTTTAATAAGAAAACTAAAAAAAAAAAATCATATATATTTGTATCCTAGTATTAAAATAATTTACATATTTTTCAATTCTTTATTTTAAGGAAACAGAAGATGAAAGATAAATTTGAAATGAAATTTTGCATATAAATACTCCCTAAATGTCTTGCTAATTCCTGACCCATGCATATATGGAACAGAATCCAGATAAAGGAAAAGGATCTGAAATGAGATCTGAGCTGCCATTTAAGAGCTAGATTTTGCTATTTGAGTCCAATCAAGTGAAACCTGCTCGAGTCCAACTGAGCTAAATCCTGCTTGAAAAATAACCAATACTCTTCAGAGAAGTGTAAGAAAATCTGACCTCTACCCAATATGCCAATATGTTGTTGTTCTACAGCATAGCATTCAAATACACAGTATGTATTCTGCATGTTTATTTTATGGGCAGCAAATACCTTAGATTATAATCCCAAAGTGCTTGGCATACAACGAATGTGGACAATGTCATCCATTCTCAAGAGAAAAGACAATTAAAGGAGACAACCTCAAAGGTGACCCAGGTTGATATCCTCAAAATTTAACTCTAGAGATACAATATGACCCAGCAATTCCACTTCTAGCTGTACACCTAAGGGAATTGAAAACATATATTCACACAAAAACTTCTATACAGATTTCAAAGCAGTATTATTCAAAATCACCTAAAAGTCAAAACACCCAAATGCCCATCAACTGATACATAAATAAACAAAATATGGTATATCTAAATAACAGAATATTATTTTGCCATGAAAAGGAATGAAGTACTGCTATACCCTATAACATGCATGAACCTGGAAAATATTAAGTGAAAGAAGCCAGGCACAAAAGAGCATGTATTGTGTGATTCCGTTATATGAAATGTCAATAAATACAGGGAGGCAAATACAGAGAGGCAGAAAGTAAATAAGTAGTTGTCAGAGTTTAAAGGGTGAGTGGGATGGGGGATGACTGCTAAGGGGTCATGGAGGGTGATGGAAATAGTTTAAAATTAAATAGTAGCAATGGTTGTACAACTCTGAATATGCTAAAAGAAAACTAAATGTTGTATATTAAAAAAGTGAATTTTATGATATGTAGATTATATGTCAATAAAGCTATTATTTTTTAAATTCCCAAATGATTGCATTTTTTCATATAACCTATTAAACTAATCCCTGAATTCATAACACAGAATAAGTAGCTAAGAATAGCCACTTATATTTGAAAGAAAATAAAGTGGGAGGACTCACTCTAAAAAATAATTGACTTATTATAAAACAGTGTGGTACTAGTTCAGTGGTACTAGTTCAGTACCACAAAAAAAAAAAAAAAAATAGATTCATGTTACAATGTATGGAATCCAGAGACAGATTGACACCTGTATAGAAACTTGTCAAATGAGAAGTAGCATTCAAATCACAAAGGGAGGGGCTTCCCTGGTGGCACAATGGTTAAGAATCCGCCTGCCAATGCAGGGGACACAGGTTCAAGCTGTGGTCCAGGGAGATCCCACATGCCATGGAGCAACTAAGCCCGTGGGCCACAACTACTGAGCCCGCGCGCCTAGAGCCCATGCTCCGCAACAAGAGAAGCCACCGCAGTGAGAAGCCCGCACACCGCAGCGAAGAGTAGCCCCCGCTCGCCACAACTAGAGAAAGCCCGCACGCAGCAACGAAGACCCAACGCAGCCAAAAATAATAAATAAAATAAATTAAAAAAAAACAAATCACAAAGGGAAATAAATATCCGATAATTGGTGCTGCAAAAATTTGCTCTTTATATAGGGAAAAATTATATCTCCACCCAAAACTGTACAAAATAAATATACGTCAGGTGATTAAAACCTGAAAAACCACTAACCTTTAAATCACCTAGAGAAAATATAAATTAACATGATGACCTTGGAATTGACAACGAAGACCATCTTAAATAAAACACAAAGAACATAACTTATAATGAAAAATATTGATAACATTATCTTAAAATGGAAAATTCTGTATGACAAAAGAAACTGCAGCTTTTTTTTAAGACCAAAGAATGGCAGAAGGTATTTGCCATTCATATAACCAATATATGATTGATGTCCATTGGATATTCAAGATATTGCCAAAATGCATTACTAAAAAAGTGAGTAAACTCAATGGGAAAAAATAATTTTCAGGAAAAGAAATCTAAATTGCTAATAATATGAAAAGTTATTTAATCTTTTGTTAGCAAAATAAAACATCATAAATATCACAACCATCAGATTTTTAAAAAGTGCAACTCCAAATGATGATGAGAATGTAGGAAGGGACTTCTTACACACTGCTCATGTGAGTGTAAATTGTTCAGTCACATTGGGTAACATACCCTTTAACTAAGACAGTTCACTTCTAGTTGAGTACCCCAGAGAAATTCTTGCAAATTCACATATAAACATCATCATTACACTGGTTTGCAATAGAAAATGCTAGAGATAGTCTACAGGCAGACCTCAGAGATATTGCAGGCTGGGTTCCAAACCACTGAAATAAAGCAAATATCACAATAAGGCAAACACAGAAATGTTTTGATTTCCCAGTGCATATAAAAGTTATTTTTACACTATATGGTAGTCAATAAGTATGCAATAGCATAATATCTAAAAAAACAATAAATAAACCTTAATTTTAAAATGCTTTATTGCTAAAAATGCTAACCATCATCTTAGACTTCAGAAGTCTATCTTTTGCTGGTGGAGGGTTTGAAATATTGTAAGAATTATCCAAATGTGAAACAGAAGCACAAAGTGAGCAAATGCTGTTGGAAAAATGGCTCCTCTACACATGCTTGATTCAGGGTCGCCACAAACCTTCAATCTGTAAATAATTCAATATCAGTGAAGCACAATAAAATGAGGTATGCCAGTGATTGGTCATCATTGTAAAAATGACGATGAACTAATAAAGTGTACAATAATCTCATTGTAAAAAATACTATCCCTCAGTTAAAATGAAAAGAGAGGTAACTTTTATTTAAGTAGTAAGTTTACTACTATTTAAGTAGTAAAAATTTTTAGGAAAATGTATTAATAAAAAAGTTGTTATTTATTCTCCTACAATATTTTTATTTATTTTAATATCTGTAGGCTCTGTATTCCCTTCTGATATTGTTAAAGACTGTTAAGCTTCTTTGGGTTAGGCTTCTTTGGGTTAGCTGAAAAAGTTGGATAAAATGTGGTCAGCATGTCACTGCAACACATAGTCAAGGAAGATCAAAAACGCATAATAGGTAGCCTCAGGTTAGAGACGTAAGGGCAGAGCCATAAACTGGGGAGAAAACAATTCACCATGGACCATGGAGGTCAAGAACAGGCTTGTGACCTGTGCAGTCCCACAGGGTCTCTTCATGTCAGTTTTGGAAATTTGTGGGCGTTTTTTGTGTGTGTGTCTTCAACAGTCTTTTTGAGAATGTATTAATTTTATTAATATCCACAAAAATGTCAATTTTGATTCTTTTTTCTATTTTGGTCTACTTTCTATTTCATTGAATTCTGATCTTATTTTTATAATTTTTCCTTCTACTTATGTTGATATTAGTTGTTCTGAGAGGAATGGAAAAACGTTTGTCTACTCCTTCCTTCACGTCAGTACAAAAAATACAATTTTGAAAAAATGGACAAAAGTCTTAATGTGAGCAAAAATCTGTTCAATATCACAATCATTAAAAACTGCTCCTTGAAACCATGACTAGACACCACTGTTTGAAAGACTGAATTTTAAAAAAAGAAAAAGAAAGGAGAAACAAACAAACATAAAGACCTATCAAGGCTAAGCGATGGGGAGGATGTAGAACTGCTCTCAACACTGCTGGCAGAAATGTGAATTTACGCAATTAGTTTAGAAAACTTTTGGGTAGTATCACCTAAAACTCAACATATATGTACCCTTTGACTGAGCAGTTTCACTTTTAGAAATTCATGCCCAGAAGAAATACACACACACACACATCAAAAGATAGGCACAAGAACATTCTTAGAAACATCATTCATAATAGCTCCAAAATAGAAACATTGCAAATATCCTTCCATGGTATATTAATTGTTATAAAATCACACAGTTGAATACCATGTGGCTATGACAAAGTTTTAACTATTGAATGAGGCACCAGGGATGAATAAACAAGCAAAACCTAACTATGATAATTGAAGGAAGAGTCAAGGTTTTTGGGAGGAAGGGTTATAATAACTCTGTGGGGCAAGAAGGCTGCCCCTGGGGTCCTGGTAATGTTCCATCTCCTAATTTCTGTGGTTGTTAACGTGGGTTTGTTTCCTTAGTAAAATTCACTAAGCAACACACTCATGGTTTTATACCTTACTGTATTTGTTATACTTAATTAATTTTTAAAAGTTTTACAAATCACCTTTAGGTATATGCTCTTGTATGGTTAGTGTAGTTATAGGGGAAAGATGGAAACAGACCTGAAGACTTTAAGTAACTTGTCCAACGCTCAAAGCTTGGTATAGATCGTCTGACTCAAAACTGTGCGCTCCCCTCACTACCCTCTTATTGCCTCAAACTTCGTAATTTTGCAGATGACTGGGTTCTGATGGGAGGCTGCCACAATGTGAAAACATGGAACTGAGGAGATAAAACTTGTATGTACACCGGATCCTTAGATGCTGCAGGCGTCCCCTCAGGCTTTAGGCTGGCAGGAAGTGATCAGTGCTGGGAGAGTTAACTTGTAAGATGACTTGAGATGTGGTAGTTCAAAGGCCTTACCAATAACTCTTTATAATGTGCAGTGTTTTCAAAGCAAAATTACATGTTAGAAAGTGAATGAGGCAAATCTCTGGTGATGTCATCAAAGTAGTAACTGTTAATGAGCATTTTCCTCATGGGGATTGCCTGATGCCACACTGACAGGAACGGCCGATTTGCTGTCTGCAAATCTATTTGGATCATTTACAAGGTATTCTGAAAGTTGTAAAAGCTTCATGTAAGAAAATGATAGATCAAAGTTCGAATACAACACAGGGATGACAGAAAGGAAAATGTACTCTCTCTTGTGTAATGGGTATTTTGACAAGAGTTTGAAGGACTTTCCTAAGGGGTTACCACAAGCACACATTTAACTGATTACATTTCCCCCCGAATTAAAAAAAGGAACATAAATACAATTTAAAACATGTTTTTATTTCCCCAAAGAAGCTTGGAAGAAAATGGTCATTAATTGTGAGACAACTCTGGTGTGACATGCCCTGTTCTGGATACGGGGACACTGTGAACACCAGTCCTTCAGTGGTTTACTTATTTTTGGACAACTGGTGATGATCCCACACTCAGGCTTCTGCTTGCCTTCTCCCCTACTACCTTTCTCTTCTGCGTTCCACTGCCCATTAGCATCTCCCCCAGAGGGTGAGAAGCACAAAGAGAAAGAAACTGAAACTCTCGTTGGTCATGTAGATATTTGTCAGAACTGGTATGGTAAAGAAGAGAGAGAAAAGAGTTGCATTAGTGGCTGGGAAGGAAAAGAAAACAACTCAATCATTGAAAAGATGTCTCAAATGTTGAAATATCATATGTGGATTTACATTAACCGTAAAGCCTTGGTTCCACTTGACAAACAGCCAGTGAGTCTGCTACCCACGCATATCTTGGCTAGGTGGGAGCCCCATGAGACTGTCTAAAATACTTCAACGGCCTTGCAGGACATTTGGTCCTGTCCAAAACATCCATAAGACATTTCGTCCATAAAGACATTTGGTTCACCCCAAAAAGTCCTTGATATTTGATCCTATCTAAAATGTCCCATGGGCATATTTGGTTCATGCCAAATGGTCTTGGACAGGACCAAATATCAAGGACCTTTTGGCACAGACTGAATGACTCCCTGAACGTTTTGAACAGGACCAAATATAACCTTTTGTTGTGGACTTGATGTTTCCATGGATGTTTTAGACAGGACCATATATGACCAAATATCAAGAACCTTTTGGCATCTACCAAATGTTCTTATGGACTTTTGGGGCATGACCAAATGTCTATTAACATTTGAATGGCCACCCAAAGAAACTGGGTAAAAAGTAATCAACGTGTTGCTGCAAAACATGATCAAGGAAGATCTAGAATTACGTAATATGTAGCCCAGGTCAGAGCCATAAGCAAAAGAGAAAACAAGTCATAATGGACCATGAAGGTCAAGAACAAGCATGTGACCAGTGCAGGTACAGGGGTCCAAGATTGAAAGGAACCCACACTCAGTTTAACGCTTTGCTGTTGCCAGCTTGAAATTCTTAATAATTTTATATTTGAACCTGTACTTCATAAGTGAAGTCAGATGCAAAAATGGAGTATGCTTTTTGAACCAGAGGTCCCCTATTTTTCATTTTGCAATAGGCCCAGCAAATTAAGTAACCAGTTCTGGAGGGGAACATGGTCAAGATGGCAAAGGTGAGGGCTTCAGAAGACAGACAGTGGCATAAGAAGAGCTTGGTCTACATGCACAAAGGCATCAACCCAAAGTAGGCATTATGATGATTTCTCTGAAACACAGAGATAGTGGGTTCCAATAAGCCAGTTTTATTCTTACTTCATTTTTTATGGAAATATTAATCCAAGAAAACATTCAGTAAAATTTCTAAAAGGGAAAGCATAACACTCTAACCCCTCTAACACACCATCATTTTTATTTCAAGGCAACGTCCGCTTCAATCTTTCTTTAACCCTGGGGCCCCGATTCCTTCCCTGCTAACACCTGAGGACGCGATTCACAACACGGCTCCACGTTCAGCGCTGCACTTCGACAGACACGACTCAGTTTCTCACTGGCTAACTCAGTGAAGCGCAGCTATCTTCCAGAAGGTTCCGCCTCCACCTCTTGGGCTGGGGGAACAGTGCTGAAGCAGAGCCCCTTCACTTCTCTGCAGGAGAGAAAGAGCGGACAGCTGGGTGAGGGTCCAGCCCATTACATGTCCCTTCTGTGCACCTGGAAAGTAACTGGCACAAGTGTCTGCTTTTTAAGTGTCTATTTTCTCAAATTACCTTTTATTGAGAGCATTCTACATGTGACGTTTCTCTCAAAATGGAAATGGATGAGTGAAATGAAGGGAAGTTAGATTTGTAAAATCACTTAATACATATCTACTATTATGAAATAAATTAAGTTTGACTTCTTAGTATAGAAGAGTAGCAGAGTCCGGGGTAGATAATACTGAAAATTACGGGCTGTGGGAGAGGTTCAAATATGGTGGCAGAATGCAGTGGAGCATTCCTCATGTCTGGAGCGCAGGGTTCTGAAAAGCAACAATTCACAATTTATGAACACCTTAAAGTTCCCTGATAAGACTAGCCCAATTTGAAATTCTTAAAATAAGGGGAAATCCACCATGATTTGAGACCCAGGCAGGGAGTGGGGGGACGTTGGTACACATCAGTTTCAGGGTTTTGACCAATTTCCTGAGCCTCAGTTTTCCTCATCTGCTAAATAGGCATATAAACACAGATCGATCCTGATTTCTTCACCAAGATTTTGAAATATTTAAGAGATGATGTCTATGAAAACACCTGGTGAATTCTAAAATCCTTATATAAGTGAAGAAAAGGGAGACCTCCATTGTGGAATACATCTCATATGCCAGGCTCTATGATCGACACCATAAATATATTATTTCTCTTAATTTTTATCATGACCATGAAGAGTTCAGACTGCTATTTCTTGTTGGAGATGAGAAACAGATTCAGAGGGAAAGTGGACTGGCTAATGTTACCCAGAGAACACCTGCAGACTCCCCTATACATAGAAGGAAACCAGAAGAAGAGGACCACCCCCTCCCCACTCATGCTCAACTTGCCTGCTCTTTTTCATTCCTGCTCTCCTTATCTGAGAATTTCCCAGCTCTGTATCTGAGTCTCTTTGCTCCCTCCAAATATGTAAGGTGATTTGGGCTGAGAAAGGCACTCAAGCTCAGATAGTACATTTTGGTACAGCTAGACCCTGCCCACCATGTATGAGAAGGCAGAAGAAGAATATAAAGGAATTTGGAGAGCTAGAAGGCAAAGGTGCTGTGATTCAAACTCAAGGCCACCTGATGGTAAAACAAGGATTTCACCTGATTCTCAGAAATGGAGGTGGACAGATCTTTTCCTTCAACAGACATCACCCAGTTCAAATCTGCTGGTGGCCGGTTGTCAGCAGCAGGTGATGAATGATATTTTTAGGTGACTTTATAAAACTGGGGCATGGAGCACTGATGGGCTTACAGCAAAAGACACACTGTAAGCCAATCTTTGGTAATTCCGTAAAATAATAGTGATGATAATAATTTAAAAAAAAGTCTTCCTGGGCTTAAGCCACTGAATGGTTTTACCTTGGGCAACAGCTCAGTGGTCTCTGCTAGAGAATTTTTTGCAAAATCTTCATCCAAGTAATCAGCCCTTTAGGGAGAAGGCTTCCCCAGCTTTGGACGTGAGGCTGCATGATCAGTGCATGGGGCACACAAGCAGTGTTCCTGTCTTCCTAAACCTCTTTCAAAGCCCGGAGACAGACAGTGAGCAGGTAACTGAAATCACATCTGGTTTCAGGTGACAGCAGTGTCTGGAAAAGATGTTCCCCAGGGGGTGTGAAGAGGGTGACAGATACAATGACCTTGCTTGCCAGCGGGAGCCAACTTGGGCTCAGAGACCAACAAATCAGTAATTGGTGTATTTTGACAGAAGGCTGAAATACACTGCCTTGTGCTGCCTCATTCCTTAGGTATGTGCTTGTAGTTAGCTCCTGTGGAGTTCTAGAACACCACACCGCCTTTCAGTGGCTCTGGGACCGCTCAGACCTAAAGGTCGGTCATAACAAATGGATGCACAGTTCAGCGAGTGTCTTCGCTTCCTAAATGTCTTGTAATAGTACCTAAAAAAAGGTGGAGACAAAAAAAAGTAGTTACTGCTATGCAGTTATTATGAAGGAAATGACTTGAGTTGAAGTGATGTAATCTTGATCAAGTGGGTAAGGCTGCAGTGAAAGAGGCTGGGTTTTGGAGACAGTCAGGACCGAGTTCAAATCCCACCTCCGCTGGTCATCTATGGCCTCCGTGCTCAGTGTTCTTATCTGTATGTGGGCGACCAGAATATTGAGTCACTTGGTTGTCGGGAAGGATTGACAAGGTAAGGTTATAGGTGCTACTGAGTTTTGTGAGGGTCAGTGGACATGTGATGCTACGGCTCACAGGGCATCTTTCCGAAATGTGGTTTCAATATCCCTCTGGAATGTTTTCTCTCAACGTTTACTTTAAAAAACAAAAAAGAAAAAAAACTTATTGAAGTGTAATTGATCTACAATGTTGTGTTATTTCCAGGTGTACAGCAAAGTGATTCAGTTTTATCTGCGGGGTTGGCCAAAAAGTTCGCTCGGGTTTTCCGTACGATGTTACAAAATATATATATATATTCTTTTTCAGATTCTTTTCCCTTATAGGTTATAACAAAACATTGAGGATAGTGCCCTGTGCTATACAGTAGGTCCTTGTTGGTTATCTATTTTGTACACTGTAGTGTGTATATCTTAATCCCAAACTCGTAATTTATCCCACCCCGCCCTTTCCCCTTTGGTCCACCTTCAATTTGTATCGTACTTTAGGCCTCATGGCCACTCACCAGGCAGTTGCGTCAGCCTCCTACCTGGTCATCGTGCTGTAATTCTTCCCTTAACCAATCCATTCCTCTCACTTCTACAGGGGGACCACCATAACCCACCGATGTGTTACTCACTCGCCTGATCAAAACCCTCAAGAAGCCCATGCCCTCTGCCACTCTTTATAGAATATTGTCAGGACTCCTTATAAGAGAATTCAAGGCAATATGACATCACCCCATATTTCTAGCCTCATCTAGTAAATACTCACAGTGGACTACCTACTGCTTTCTATACACGGAAAACAAGTAGGCCTTCAAGGTCTACTTGGATTCTCCCGTCCACCATAATTTCTGTTGCCTGTTAATATTCCACACATAATTTATTCAACAAGCATCCAATGAATGGATGCTTTGTGTCGGAAGTCTCTGCCCAGAGGTGTCTGAGCTTCCTTTGTAAAGTGTTCCTTGGGTGCTCTCTTCCCGAGCTCTCACTGTAATAGGGACATTATTTAATGATAACACATATTGAACAGTATTAATGTCCAATGTGTTTTTGTCTGTCTCTCCTCCTGGATCTGGAGCATCTATCTTGGAATCACTGCCACTGGGCATAGTATCTCACACACCATAGACACTCAATTTTTATTTACTGGATCATTTTGAAACTATTCTTCTATGCTCTAAAGAATTAAGAGTTTAGCTTCCATACTCCCTACTTATACCTAGAGATAGTTTTTTTTATGGTGCACTGATAATTATTCTGGGATTTATTGGGATTTGGGGGGGAACATCAACTCAGAATGAGATTATAATTTCCTATTTTGATAGCAAGAATAAAACTGGGCCTGCAGAAGATGGAAAGAATACTAATTTCCTGCTCACATCTTCCTAAGGCAGAGTCAAAGCATGGTAGCCATAGAGATGTAGCCCCCATATGTCCCATGAATGAAGGACTTGGCCCCCTAGCTGTTGGTAGAGCTATTAGGAGATAAGCTTTAACTGCCATCTTTTTCAGGGACTGCCTCAGCTTCAGAGAGCCATCTTGACCAAGGTCATGGCCTTCCAAGAATGACTCACCTGGAATGACTGATCAAGGCAGTGGCATAAAGGTCCAGCCATTTCAGCACAATGCAGGGCAGTTCTGATGAACCATTTTAGTTCCCGAGCTCTCCATGTTCTCCATGGGACTGGCTGAGGCTGTGCCTGGGAGGCAGCTAAGCTTTTCCTTTTGGCCAATCCTGCTTTGTCTGCTTCCCTTCCATGGAGATTGATTACAAGGATATTCTAATAAACACTCTGAACACTGAATTTCATCTTAGAGTCAGCATCCTGATGAATCCAAATAGTTGATGGAAGCAAGCAGAACTAAAATGGGATTTTTGAGCTGGACTATCCACCACCCAGCTGGTTATTAGGTTGCAATCACTTGTGGCTGGTGGTGCACATATAGTCCTGGAACAAGATGGTATCTGTTTGTTAAAACTTACATTGGAGGTGAGTTGGGATGCTATGCCAGTGAAAGGGAATGCACTAGCTGGTGTAATACATCAGGCATCTGAAACGTATGGAGAAAATAGGGGTGATAAAGGCAGTGAGATTAGTATATGACTATTGTTAAGCTGTATTTAAGATCTAGAAAAACATAAAGCTAAGACTGAGAGTAATTAAGAGACCAAGTGTGAAAGCCAGAGTGTCTGTAGTAGCATATAAAAAGGCTACCATCCCCTGTAGCAGAAGGGCAAAGAAAGCTGAGGAACAGCCTCACAACTTAGTCATCATGGCAGCTGAGCTACAAAGAATAGTAAACTCATCGCCAACATGTTTATGACTGGGTAAAGAGCCTGATTGGAAAGAATAGCACCCAGACACACGGAATGAAGACATATGGGTTGATGCCCCTACAATTTTTGAATTCCCAAATTCCCCCAAATTTCTGAGCCTGCTCAAGGGGCCTTCCCCTCCCTATTAACCTAACCAGATGTTTCTCCCCTGCAAGACATCGGATTTAACAATTAGCAAAAACCCTCAGACATGGTGCAAACTTGTTCCTAGAAACCTAGAAAAAGTGATACCCAGGGTGAGTGAGGACTAAGTGCCAGAATGTCTGTGTTTTATGGGACTCGAAGGCTCAGGAAGTGGGCATGCGGAGGCGATATACAGTGTATGAAAAACCCACTTTATGGGTTTTCCCAGAGGAAACAAGGAATGTGCTGGTGAAAGGGGCATCAACATCACTAAGAAGTTCATTGGCGGTTCTCGTTTTTGGGCAGGATTGACAGTAGGGGAGCACATTATAGAACTAGAGTCACGGATAGCCATGAGGATGATAGAATCTCTATTTAAGCCAGGTGATGGCAATTAATTGTTGAAATACAGGTAGACACAATCATTGTAATACATGGCAAGATTGTAGCAGCAGGCTAGAAGAGAGCTGTAGAGATAATTATTAGCATGCAGTGTCCCTAGAGTCAAAGTAGTTGGAAAGCCAATTAGGACAATACTCAAATTGTCTCATCAGAAAAAAGCAAGGATGAATGATCTGGAGGGTGAAAACAGTTGACTCCATTCAAAAAATAAATTATGATCTCCTACGTAGCTTCTGGACCTAAGCCAACTTTAATACTGAGAATCTATTAAATAAGGGAGAGGACAGAATGAAGGATCCTGCAATACCATGGAGAATTGCATCGGAGTCATGATAATGACTCTCCTAGTCCTTCCCCAAAGTTGTCAACTCGGACAACTTTATACGGAGGGAATAGGAAAACCCAACTTGACATTGACACCAGACTCAAAAGTCATCATGGCCCAGTGTTGGAGTGGGGCCAGGTAAACAGACCGAGTCCTGGCCAATATCCAACCAACTGTGGGTCCACAAAGTCGGCTCCTTTCCCCAGATCTTTCTGCAACTGCTCCTCCCACCAAGCCAAGAAAGTAAATCAAAAACGGTATCACATCCAGGTGAACATTTGTTGAACATTAGTTTCATTCACAAGTATCTAAATGATGCATAGGGAGTGGTCCCTGTCAAACCCCATTTAATCCATCAATCTCCTGCAGAAACCAGACGAGTTTTAGAGGAGGATAACAGACTACCATAAACTCCACCAAGTAATAATACCAACTGCAATTTCAATCTCTGTTCCAGACCAGGTATCATCGATACTGTATATTAACATGATTTCAAAGTACATGGTTTGGGTCCGTTGATTGTGGCCAATCTTTTCCATCCCTATCAGAAAAGAAGATCAAAAATAGTTTGTGTTACTTTGACTAGACAGAACTATAGGTTCATGCTTGTGCCCCAGGATGATATTAATTTCTTCTCTCCCTCACCTAGTCAAAAATATAGTCTGAAAAGACTCTGGACTATCTGATATCCCACAGAATATTACATTAACCCACATCATTGATAAGTCATGCTTATCAGATTAGAGGAGCAAAAAGTGGCTACCTTGTTGAAGCCTTAGTTAGACACATATACAACTGAAGGGGGGAGATAAACCCTACAAAGCGTCAAATCAATAGAATATTTAGGTGTTTGATGTTCAGGGGCAAACCAGGATTCCATCTATATTGGTTTCCTGTGGCTTCCATAACAAATTACCATTAAAATAACAGAAATTTATTTTCTTACACACAGTTCTGGAGGTTAGAAGTACAAAATTGAAGTGTTGACAAGGGCAAATTTCCTTCAAGGCTCTAGGGGAGTTTTCATCCCTTTCTTCCTCCACTTCTGGGGGCTCCAGACATTCCTTGGGTTGTGACTCCTTCCCTCCAATCTTAGCCTTCATGGTCACCTTGACTCCTGCCCTTGTGTCTACCAAATCTCCCCTCTGTCTCTTGTGAGAACACTTGCCCTTGGATGTAGGGCACACCGTGATAATCCAGAATGACACTCGTCTCTGGTACAGCACCACGCCTTCAGCAGACCAACTGGTCTCTTGGCGGCACATCCCACACTGCACGTGCCTGCATTTCATTCTGAGAGAAATTGAGAGATACTTTAAATACTCTTGCACACGGGTTCTTGGACAGCAACACTGTCTGAAGATTTATGGGGTGTTGGATCCACTGGCATGGGATCCTACATAAAGTTGCAAAAAACCAGTGGGCCCTCTGATAAGCAATGCTGGTGAAGGCCTTGGTCAATGACCACAGAACTGATCATAAATATAACACCACCCAGAAGCTGCTGGCCTGAAAGAACATTGGAACAGCAAGAGCACAGCTGAAGCACCAGCTCAGAGACTGGTGGAGGATGGGATGCCATCCTCCAGGAAGCAGTAAATGCACTGAATCGGAGTCTCTAGGTGATGCTGTGTTCCTAGTAGGAAAAAAAACTTGGTTCCAGGAGCAACATGGTAGAAGCCGAAGTGGCACCCCCCTTAAGAATTCTGAGAGAAATATTTCCAGCTGTTATTCTATGCCATCTTTACCATCAATTATGCATGATTATAAAATAGTCATTTTGAGATGTTTATAGGCTCAAAAATTACCCCCCCCAAATACTCCTTTCTAGATAGCTATTCAAGGAAGCATTTTACCTAAAAAGGGGGAAGGCATCAACAAAGGTGGGACTCATTAAACTAAGAATTCAATACAAGAGAGCCAAGGGGGGTCTCCAGGGTGACAATGAGAAGAGATCCCAGGCTCAGCAAGCTGCCAGTCTGAACAGAAGCCTCTGGAAGAAATGTCTTCAAGTGGATGAAATCTTTATATTACTGGATGTATCCAACTACATTATGGGGAGATTTTCTTTCTGGGGAAGATTTGGGGGTTGAATTAGCAATAATAAATAGAAAAGAGATAAGACAATTTTAGGAAAAACAAAACTGTGCAAGGAAATTCATTGAAGTGTAGTATATCACTCTACTGTGAATAGCTTTTACAGTCATAATAAGGTAAATGCTAAATTTTTATCCAGTTAAAATTATAATATGGGTAGTTGGGAAAGATAATGGGCCAAGAAATGTGCATGAATAAGGCAGGGAAGGGGATTGGAAAGAGAGGTAAAGTCTCATCTTCAAGGGCCTGCTTTTTACTAAACTGTGATTTGGCAGAAGAATATCAGCTCACATGCTTATCAGAAAAGAAAAAAAAAAACTCTATTGTATTTGCTTTAGAGATATATTTGAAGATTGGTCTCCTTTTATGTCCATGTCACCTTTCTGAACAACTATTAGGTAAATTTCCCTCTGGTTATTTTACTGAGAAATGTTATATTTCCCTTGAGAAAAACATACTTTTTTGTTTTTACATTCTTCTCTACGAACACATGAACCTTACACTAATCAGTTTTGACTCTTTTGCTTTGAATGCTAATAAATGCAGGGGATACTTTGCATTACATTTTTATCGCGTGCACAGAATATTATGACATTCATCTTGCATATTAACTCGCTGCTTGGTTCATTGTATTTTCTGACCTTCATTTTTCTTTTCTTCATAATGTCTTCATTGAAAAATTCTCATAATGGTTCTATTTCTTCAAATTGCCATAAATTATTTTGTTTTGGAAAGAAGCAAGGTTAAAAACAAATAAACATACAAATAAATGTAACTTTGAGCGCATTCATACATTTTGGATGCGTTTTTTGTAATCACTCTGCTTGTTTATACTGTGCTGTCACCGCGTCTTCCCACTGGAGCATAAATTTACAAACATCATGCAAATGCATTATTTGTAATAAAACTGACTAATGAGCATTAAAAGCCAATTATTTCTATACATCTGCTGGCTATGGCTGGCGATAATCGTGCATCATTCAGATTTATGGCTGTGTGTTTGCCTTTAGCACAATTTTAATCACTCATTAATTTATGGATCACAATTTGCATCCTGGGCGCCAGCATTCCCCAAACTGCCTCAGACTTATAAATCAAATGCTAGAGAACTTAGAATTATGACAATATAGGCTTCCTTTGTAAATTGCTTCTTCATGCCAATGTCTACTGGATAGTCAGAGATGGGACCAGACAAAACCCCCCATAAAACACATTGGGAGCAGTTGATCTTCTATTGATGAATGACTTTACCATTTTTTACAACAACATACTATGCATTTTGGTGTTACTTTTTGACTTGTCAGCTAACTTCTTGATAGTCTAACCTCTGGAGATAGGAGATAGAGTAGAAGGGAGAAGTGGGCTTAAATCTTGTTTCCAATCCTTATGTGTTGCGAAATTTGAGGCAAGTCACTTAGTGGTTCTGAATCCATACCTACGAACACTTTTTTTTTCTTTTTTTTTTAATAGCAAAGGTGCAGTATTATTAGAAGTGAGCATTTTGATGAATGGCATACTGGTATTTGAAGGAAATGTTCCTGCCTACAGTAGGAATGAGCTTACTGGGGAAAGGACCAGTGAGTGACTCCTACCTGGACCTCGGAACTTGAAAGCACAGAGGCTGGAGGACGCTGCCGCCTCCACGGCATAGCCTCTCCCCCAAGCGCCTCATCTCCATGCTGAACAAAAAGGCCTTTTTGGCCCCCAGACACATCTACCCAGGTGAGACTGGGCCTGCTTCCTCCCCTCCGACCCCACTGCCCACTTACGCTCACCCAGCCCTGATATCAGCAAGTCCAGCTGTGGAAAGGACCTCACACAGTAGAACATTGTCAGTAACAAGTCCACTAGGGGCAGCGGCGAATTAGAAGCACTGGCCTAGGAGGAGTGCATTTTCACAGGCTTATAGAAACAACAAGTATAGATTCTCTCAAATACACAGAAGAGAGGATGGGAAGAGAAAACATTTTGTAACAAATTTTATTGAAGTACAGTTGATTTACAACATTGTGTTAATTTCTGCTGTACAGCAAAGTGATTTAGTTATACATATATGTATTCTTTTTCATTATGGTTTATCACAGGATATTGAGTATAGCTCCCTATGCCATATAGTAGGACCTTTTGGTTTATCCCTTCTATACATAATAGTTTGCACTGCTAACCCCAAACTCCCAATCCATCCCTCCCGCACCCACCTCCACCATGGCAACCGCAAGTCTGTTCTCTAGGTCTGTGAGTCTGTTTTGTAGATAAGTTCATTTGTGGCATATTTTAGATGCCACATATAAGTGATGTCATGTGATATTTGCTTATCTCTGTCTGACTTACTTCACTTAGTATGATAGTCTCTAGGTCCATCCGTGTTGCTGCAAATGGCATTATTTCATTCTTTTTTATGGCTGAGTAGTATTTCATTGTGTGTGTATATATATAGATATACATATTATATATATATAGATATAGATAGATAGATAGATAGATAGATAGATAGATATAACATCTTTTTCATCCATTCACCTGACAATGGACAATTAGGTTGTTTCCATGTCTTGGCTATTGTAAATAGTGCTGCTATGAACATACAGGTGCATGTATCTTTTCGAATTATAGTTTTGTCTGGATACATGCCCAAGAGTGGGATTGCTGGATCATATGGCAACTCAATTTTTAGTTTTTTGAAGACCCTTCATACTGTTTTCCACAGTGGCTGCACCAATTTACACTCCCACCAACAGTGTAGGAGGGTTCCCTTGAGGAGAAAACATTTTTGATATTCAGAAGACCATATCGAGGGGATGGAGGGGGAAAAAAATCCAGCCTTGCAGTAAAGCAGCACAAGATAAAGTTCTGCCAGATACTAGACTTGAAGTTAGGGATGGTGCTTATAGCACAGTTTAAGATGTGAGAGAAGAATCAGGGCCGCACCCAAGTGGACAATAAAAAAGATGAAAATGAACACACATCCCCGTCTGTTGGCAAACAGCAGACATGTACAGATCTCACTTCATAGAGGAAAAACTAAAAGACAGCAACAGAAAACAACAATACGGGCTGCAAGAAAAGATTCTGACATATAAAAAGGTAAGTCATGGCCATAAAGGTTCAGAGCAAAGGCACATTTATGAAAATAATTCAATACAAATGGCAGGAAAATAAATAGACTGCATCTGCTTTCTGCTCTTAGCATGTAAATAAATATTAGTGCTATGAAGTGGGATGGAATTTGTGCTGGTCCAGTGGCAGATAAAGTTTGTTTTTTTTTTTAAATTTATTTAATTTATTTATTTTTGCCTGCACTGGGTCTTCATTGCTGCGCGCGGGCTTTCTCTAGTTGCGGTGAGCGGGGGCTACTCTTCGTTGCAGTGTACAGGCTTCTCATTGCGGTGTCTTCTTTTGTTGCAGAGCATGGCCTCTAGGCACACGGGCTTCAGTAGTTGCAGCACGTGGGCTCAGTAGTTGTGGCACACGGGCTCTAGAGCACAGGCTCAGTAGTTGCGGCGCACGGACTTAGTTGCTCCGCAGCATGTGGGATCTTCCTGGGCCAGGGCTTGAACTCATGTCCCCTGCACTGGCAGGTGGATTCTTAACCACAGTGCCACCAGGGAAACCCCAGCAGATAAGGTTTTAAAGGAGCTGGCAGAGTTAGAGGAAAAATGCAATTAAACCAAAATACAATTATACCAAATATTAAAATAGGGAATAGAGGCAGTAAAAAGCTGGATCAATACTTGTGGAATCAATGATGTAGTACAAGGGTTGGCAAATAATGGTCCAAAAGCTAAATTGGGCCTACCCCTGCTTTAGTATTGCCCTTGAGCTAAGAATGATTTTTACGTTTTTAAATAGTTAAGAAAAGAAAAATCCAAGAAGAATAAAATTTTATGTTCTATGAAACATTTGAAGTTCTAACTTCAACATCATAGGTAAAGTTTTATTAGCACACAGGCACCTCTTTCCCATTCATTTACATATAATCGACGGCTGCTTTCCTGGTATAGAGGCAGTGTTTGGGCAGAAATCCAGTAGCTCACAAAACCTAAAATATTTACTCTGTGGTCCTTTCTAGAGAAAATTTGCCAACGTCTGATGTAGAGGACTAGTTAACAAGAGAAACCTGGGTCACTAGAGGAAAAGGAAAAATCATTAAAATTATGGGAGAGAAGAGAAAGCCGAGAAAGATTTTTGACCTGATCAATTGGAAGATGAAATTGTTCCCAACATAGAAGAGGAAGGCTCTGAAAGGGTCTGGTTCACTGAGCAACCAGGCTCAGGATCTTAACTCTTTCCTATCTATAACTTAGACCTAGCTGTACATTGACATCACATAGGAGGCTTTAAAAAAATATTTTGATCCTTGGCATCCACCACCAGATATTCTGACTTAATTGGTTAGGGGAATGGGTTGGGTATTGTTTTGAAGCTCCACAGGTGATTATATGAACAGCCACATAGAACTACTAGACTAGAGTAGAGGGAAGCTTGTAGGTGGACATAATTGGCTCCATTGGTGGCAGAGAGGAAAAAAATAGAGAAGCAAGAATTATACTGAAAGTGAAGTCAGGATTTTCCAGCAGGTTTAGCACACTGACTGGTATATACTTAGGTGTTCAGTTAATGTCTATTGAAGGAACAACAAATAAATACATTAATTGTGTGTTAAGAGCTAATTTTTTCACAATGTTCCCTTCTCCCAAAATGGCCAAAAGAGAATGCAGGAAGGTTTTGCACAGGGCATCGTTGTTAATCCTCACAATGCCCATCTAGTGTCCTGCATGTTTTTAGTGCTCAGTAAACATGTGTCTTCATTCTGCTCTCTCATGCAAGCAGAGATAAGAGTATGTAACTACTGGAAGTTACTTTTATGCTGAATGAGTTGCTGTGTAACCAATTGCCACTCATTCAGTGGCTGAACACAACACAGACATCTTACCTCACAGTTTCCGTGGGTCAGAAGTCCAAAGACAGCTTAACTGGTTCTCTGCTTAGGCCATTAAGGTGTTGACCAGTGCCAGGATCTCATCTGAGACTCAAAGTTCTCCTCCAAGCTCACTGGTTATTGAAAGAACTCAGCTCCTTGTGGTTGTGGGACTGAGGCCCTCGGCTCCTAAAGGCCACTCATCATTCCCTGCTGCACAGCTACTTCTACAACAAGCCAGTTTGCCTCTTCAGACCAATGGAAGAGAGTGTCTGCTGCTGCCTTTAGACCCTTTTAAAAGGCTCACCAGATTAGGTCAGACCCACTCGGATTATCAGTTGATGTCAGTCAACTGATTAGGGGCTTTAATTACATCTTCAACATCTCTTTACTGTTACCATATAATGTAACCTAATTATAGGAATGACACACCCATATACACTTCCCACACTTGAGGGGAGAGGAACATACAAGGGTACGGGTCATTGGGGGTCATGTTAAAATTCTATCTACCACGTGGGCTCTTCCCTCATCATGTAGCCCCTTAGGCTTACACGCATCCAGAGACCCACTGACCCCACAGAAGAGCCCCACAAATAGTGGAGGGAGGGAGAGCAGTGCCAGTGACCTGCCCAGGACGTGAGCAGATCTGGTCAGCTTTGTGACCACAAATCACGTCAAGTATATTTGCTTTTCCTATTGGGAGACAATTCTCCACTGGGTTCTCTGATTTCAGCAAGCATTGCAAGCAGAAGCACTAACAATTTTGTTTCAATCCATCTTGTCAACAGCCTTGGATATAGTGTCACCCTTTGGAACAGAGAGCAGGTTTGTTTACTGTCCAGTAAAATAAAGATCATGTCTCTCTCCAGGGCAAAAGTTGCACAAGTTTGCTTGCTGTCCAATAGAAGGATTTCCATTGCCCTGAAACTTGGGATTCGTCATCTGTGATGCAAACCTACTGTGTGTACAGTGACCCCTGGGCCCGCTTCTGTGTTGGCTCCGTGAAGACTGGGGGACAAGGAGAACCAGTGTGACCATGAAGTTTGTGCTGCTCGCTGGGTTGTAAATAATAAAGTCCTAGTATGAACCCTCAGACCATTCATGGTTCTTAGCTGCGCTGCTTCTCACCAATATGTCTCTGTATGAGTGATTTTTCCCAACTGAATTTCCTTAGCATCTTATCCTCTGGTTCTTCCAAATCACCATCAGACATCAGTTCTTCCTTGGAAAGTTTCATGACTCATCCTCTCTCTCCCCTAGAAAAAGTCAATCACACTTTACTCTTTTCACCTTTTAATTTATACTTATTTACCATGAATGTCAGATTTAAAGGCCAAATATCTTCCTCAAAAAATATCCTTTTGAAAATAGGGAGTTGTACGCTATCTGATTCCATATAAAATCTATTACAGGGGCCTCCCCCCCTAATATTTTGTTTTTCAAATCAGAGTAGTATTTGGAGAAGAGACATTAGCATGAAGCAATGTCAGTAAATGTTGGTATTGGATCCTCCTAGAAGTCACCGAATGGAATTATTAACAAATGGGGCAAAGAAATTTAATTTAGGTGTAGTTATTCCTCTGGGTAAAGGGGGATTATGACCTCTTCAGTTCTTTCCTGGCATGTGGTCACCAATAAGGCTTAAAAAACAAATCACTTTCAAAAAACACTAGAGAAACAGATTCATGCTGGGAAGCTCATGAAGAGTGAATGGAACTTGTGGCTTAAGAGAAAATTTCCAGTGACAACATATTACAAGGATCCGAGAAGAGCTGCCCCTCACACAGATGGAAATAAAGATGCTGAGTGTTAGCTGATTCAAAGAACAGTTCTCCTGACAAGGGGTTACTGACACTGAGGGGCCCTGTGGGGAGTCTGAATATACTTGCATCATGAAATGAGAATAGAAAGATTTAGCATCGTTTATAAATTATATAATTTGCAATGTACAGCTAATTTGAAATTTAAATATTTTATGAAGTTTTGGCCAACTTAGCTACTTACATATTGTGTGTGATTGTGTGTGTGTGTGTGTGTGTGTGTGTGTGTGTGTGTGCACAACCCTATTTTGGACTTTCTAATTGGGAAGATGGGGCTCTCCTTACAACCACAGCTATTTCGTATTTGGTCGTAAATGGTGAACATTCTAGGTACCATGACCATGACTGACAGTCTCTTCTGAATGAACTGAGGTTAGGAACCATTGCATCCTCAACATTATGCATGGTGTCTGACACATGGTAAACATAAAAATTCATGCTGCAGGCGAAAATCCTCACCTGAAGTGTCAATTTCCTTCTCTGTAAAATAAGGTGATTTGACTCACTCATTTCCGCTGTCCTTCTGGGTTCAGATACTTCAAGACCCCCTCCCACAGTGGCTGCTGGGATCGGATGCTGTAATTGCCTGCACATCTATGCAAAGACCCAGTTGAAGTTTCCCATCTGAGGCCTGATCAAGACAGCCTTGCCAGGGCTGAATGGCGCCTTTGTGACAGTCCCCATCCCGCGTGCGATGGGGCCAGGTCTGTGGCAAGAGGGGAAGCTCGTGCTTTATGGCATGTTTTGCTAATGTGAGAATCAAAGGCTTTCCAGGTGTTAATGGTGGCAACGGTGCAGAAAGCCCAGAGTGACATAACTTGGTTCTGGTCTGTGTTGGTGTGATTGCCTTTCTTGGCTCAGTTAACTCTTCATTTCCTTTCACCTTTCGGTTGCAATGGATCTGGTGAGCTGAGGCAAAGTTTCCTAAGGATTAGGATGTAAACCTGATTTTCCTGAACCCAGATCCCAGGGTTGGGAGTCAGCTGGCTGAGGCCGGGGAGGGAGCTGGGGCCCATTCCCTCTGTGGAAGCCACCGCTCTCTCTGCTCAAAAGATGCCGGAGAAGGAAACATGCTCACAGGGTCCCTTAATTAAGAACCCGAGCCCATCTTTCCTCTGCCACATCGATGAATGCCACTGCCTCACCCTGCCTGCACAGGAGTTAAACGACTTATTCTGCCCTGTTCGTGAAATTCTCAGTTTAAATAGCTCGACCTGGTTGCCTATGGTGCCTGGAGGCTTGGGGACAGCCCTTCCCAATTATCACCTCCAGAATAAACCTATTCAGGTCTCTGCAAAAACAAATTACATCACCAACAATTACCTTGTCATCACGAGCCATTGACTTCTTTGGGAGGATTTCTACCTGAAACGTGTTCCCTCTAATTCCAAACAGTCCAGGGAGGTGGGCAGTGAAGGCGTTCGTGTCTGCCCTGGCCAATCAGGAGCACGCGGACCCGAGGAAGTGAAGCAGTTTTCTCAGGATGACGAAGTACCTCAAGCCTGCGTGACCGGGGTCCTGGCTCTCAGATTCTCAGCAGGAAGAGCACCTTAAGAAAGCCACTTCACTCAGGGTGACCCCAGAACCGATCTTTCTTCCACGGCCGCAGAGCTGGTGTGTGTGCCCTGGGAAAAAGAGCAAGGCATGTGGAGTTAGTTCATGCTGTGTTCATATCCTGGTTGCATAGTTTACGGTGTTATTTAACAGCTCTACATCCTTTGACAAATTTATTTATTTATAAAATGGTAATCATCTCATGGGGTTTCTGGAAGATATAAATGCCTAAATATAAGTAAAGTATTGAAGTTCCCAACAAACATGAGTTCCTCTCTCCTTTTCTTTAAAAGATACACCCTTTCACCGTCAGGAATTTTACTTGCAGGTCTCCCGAATGGCAGAGTTACAGAAAGACATGTGAAAAAGAATAGATTAAAATATGAGGCCAAACATTAGCACATCATTACAGGGGTTTCATGGAGGGAGGACTAAACAATTTGGAGTTTTCAGCCCAATCACTCCACACGCTGGATGAGCCCCCCTTGACAGATGTCAGCTTCCCTACGACTGTCAATCCTGCTGTCCCAGGTACAGTGTCACTCACCTGAGAGCAGGACCTCAGACACCAGTAAACTCACTGGTTGTTGCTCTAAAACTCTCTAAACAAAATGGTCGATGACAAGGGGACCCAAGGACAAGTTTCTATTTTTCCACATTCCAATGCAAGCTGGGGCTCAGACTCCCAGAAACTTCTTCTGCACTGAGGGGGCTCCAGTTCCCAGCTTTGACTCTTTTTATTTCCTCACCCTCTGAACAGAATACCTGCCGTGGTTAATCACGTTCCCTGGACTCACTATAAAGCTACAGTGTTGAAGGTACCAGTTTATTTTGAAGCAAACATTTCCAACTGAATAAGTCAGATTCTGTCTAAAATAAGTCAGACAGAGAAAGACAAATATTGTATGTTATCACTTATCTGTGGAATCTAAAAAAATACAACAAACGAGTCAATATAACAATAAAGAAGCAGACTCACAGATATAGAGAACAAACTAGTGGTCACCAGGGGGGAGAGGGGGTGGGGCACTGTGGGGTGGGAGAGGGGAGGTATAAACTGTTGGGTGTAAGACAGGCTCGAGGATGTATTGTAGGACATGGAATATAGCCAATATTTTGTAATAACTGTAAATGGAAATTAACCTTTAAAAATTGTAAAATAACATATAGGCTGGATAAACAACAAGGTCCTACTGTATAGCACAGGGAACTATATTCAATATCCGTGATAAACCATAATGGAAAAGAATACAAAAAAGAGTATATATATATATATATATATATATATCTGAATCACTTTGCAGTACATCAGAAATTAACACAACATTGTAAATCAACTGTACTTCGATACAATTTTTAAAATTGTAAAAATAAATGAACAAACATCTCCAGCTGAGGTATAAGGAGCATACTCACTTCATAGATGGAAGTCACTGGGGTAAGGTTTTCGGAATCTAAGGCCAGAGAGATGGAGGAACAACAGAAGAACTTCTTTGTAGCAAAGTTTTTGAATTTTTTCAAACGTTTGCTGATCAGCTGAACTTCAAGCCACTGAAGTTCAGCTGATCACACAGACGCCTCTTTCATCTTCATTTTCTTAAGCTCAGGAGTCAATGTTAACACATGTTTCTGATTCGGCCCGACTTCGTTCCTCAGCATGTTGTTTTGTCTAAGTTATTTAATACTGAAAAAAAATCCCCCAGTATCGTGAGTCTTTTTTTGGAGGAAGAAGAGACAGAACTAACTACATGATTTGCAAGGCTCAGTGCAAATGTGCAGCCTTTATTCAAAAGCTGTTAAGAATTTCAAAAGGGTGACAAAAGATAATTAAACCAAGCCTGGGACCTTTCTAAGGGCAGGATCTTGTAAGACTGGACAGGTCACAGGCCCAGGAATCCACCCTAAAGAGACATTTCAAAGAGCTCAAGTGCAATTGTTGAAGACCTTCAGACTGGGCATCTTCCCCAGATTCTTTAAAATATGACTTCAAAACTGACGATACAGGGATCTCTAAATGCAGTGGAGTCAGCCGTTGGGAGACGTCTCTTGCATGTGCATCCGTTCACGCCTCACAGTCTACTGAGGGTTTACTGGGTACCATGCATGCTGCTTGAGGCTGGGGATGCAAAGTTCTGTAAAGATAGACCCTGTTTTTTATTTCTATTTCTCCAGCATGGCAGAGAGTCTTCTACATACAAGACAGCTCATGAAAGGTCATTTAACTAAATATAGGGCTCGCATGGATAGAGGCAGACCATTAGATAGTACGTGGTCCAGGGCGACGACTGCTCTGGTCGCGGCATCTGTGGAAGAAAAGTTATCCTCGTCACTTGGCTGCATCATGATGGCTTCGCAATCTCAGCCACACCCGCAGCCTTGACTCTCCTCCAGCTGCTGATTCCGCAGGCGTAGGAGTTCCCAGGCTCTGGCTTGGATACCTCCACAGTGACACGAAGATGGCACAAGCAATACTGCCCCAGGAACATGCTGGAAGGAGGAGGCAGCATGCTCGGATCTGCTGACATGAAACACTCCTCAACCCACGGCAGGCAGAACCACTGCCGTCCTAGAGAGACAAAGGCCGTTCCTCTACCAGATACATCCCAACCCTTCATCGCAGTGAGTAGGATCCTGTACGTTATACCCTAAGGTGGTGGTGGTGGAGGTGGTGGCTTACACTCAATTAACAGCATCATGTATGGAAAAGATACAGCCAAGCCTGAGTTCCAAACCAGCTCCTGGTCTGCGCAGGTGACAAACCCCAGGTGAGTCAGGGAGGCTTCGGAGCATCTTCTGTGTGCAGGCGGTGACCCTACCATGGTGCTTTGACTCTCTGATTGGTGCTTCTCTCTCAGTTTGACTGATGAGGAAACTGAGGCCAAGAGAAATCAGGTGCCCTTCCCAAATGGACGCTCAACTCAAGGTGCCGGGACCCCACCTGTTTTCATACCGCACATGACTGGGGCCTCTGTACCCTTGTCTGCAAAGTGAAAAGCAAACCCCTCTGCTAGTTATGTCAAGGGTTGTTGAATGTCCGATAAGGGGATGGATTAAAACTACCTCGAAAGCTACGAAGCATTGTGGTGATTATGTAAGTGACTATGATTATTTTTCAGCAAATAGAAATACACATTTTATATAAATAGCTTTACGGGAAGAACACAATATCTGTATTGCTTTGTATTCTTCACCAAGTCTTAAGGCAATTATTTTGATTTTTATTCCTCATTATAAAAATCACATATGCTTATTGTAGAAAATACAAGTGATATAGACTAAAAGTAAGGGAAAATATACCTATAATCCCAGACCCTAGTGGTAAATATTTATAGCCTGTGTTTTATAGCCTATGGACCCATAAAACGTTTTGTTGAGAGAAGATTATATAATGCAGGCGTACATACACCATTTACATCTTACTCTGAAAATTTAACATTCATTCCTTCATTCAACATGCCTAAGTTTCTACTGTTTCAGGCATATGCTAGGTCCTGGGGGGAAGAAGATGAGCGACATAGAGAGCAAAACTTAGCAAGGCAGGTAGAATCAGACAAAGCAATTGCAAAAATGAACCTGATCAAAGCTCTTGAGCGTGTTGGAAGGAAGAATACGTGAAATGAAAACAGAGGACAAATAGGAGTTAGTAAAATAAAGGGGGGCTGGTTGGGAGAGAAGCAGCCTATGAGCAGGACCAGGAAAGAACACAGTGCACAGTAGGTACACAGAATAAAAATAAGATCACTATGGCTGCAGCTAAAAGAACAAATGATATGAGCTATAGTGTATGAAATTGCCCACATCGCTGAAACTTTCTGTGGAATATCATTTTGAAGGTCTGGTGCATTTTGAAGGTCTCCACTGTAAAATTTTAAAACATGAGGTTGCAGGTTGCAGACAATCTGTCTCACCTCTGGCTTACAAGCTGGGAAGCTTTCTTTCTCTGGAGCAAGATTTGGCCCAAGATTCTAAGGAGTTTTGTTATCCTTGTCATCAGGTATCCGTCCCAGAGAAATCAGAAAATGCTGCCTAAAACTATTGTGTTAAAACATATTTATGGGCTTCCCTAGTGGCGCAGTGGTTGAGAATCTGTCTGCCAATGCAGGGGACACGGGTTTGAGCCCTGGTCTGGGAAGATTCCACATGCCATGGAGCAACTAAGCCCGTGAGCCACAACTACTGAGCCTGCGCGTCTGGAGCCTGTGTTCCGCAACGCTAGGCCGCAATAGTGAGAGGCCCGCGCACCGCGATGAAGAGTGGCCCCCACTTGCTGCAACTAGAAAAAGCCCTCGCGCAGAAACGAAGACCCAACACAGCCTAAAATAAATAAATAAATAAATAAATTAATTAATTAATTAATTTAAAATATATATATATATTTATACTATATTCTTTGATCTATCTGCATGTGTCTCTGGCTCTTCCGCATCTTTCTGAGGCTTCCTCAAAAATCTCAATGTTAGGGCTTCCCTGGTGGCGCAGTGGTTGAGAATCTGCCTGCCAATGCAGGGGACACGGGTTCGAGCCCTGGTCTGGGAAGATCCCACATGCCGCAGAGCAACTAGGCCCGTGCGCCACAACTACTGAGCCTGCACCACAACTACTGAGCCTGCGCGTCTGGAGCCTGTGCTCTGCAACAAGAGAAGCCGCGATAGTGAGAGGCCCGCACACTGCGGTGAAGAGTGGCCCCCGCTTGCCGCAACTAGAGAAAGCCCTCGCACAGAAACAAAGACCCAACACAGTCAAAAATTAATAAATAATAAATAAATAAAGGAGTTCCTTTAAAAAAAAAAACCTCAATGTTAAAGGATTTGTCTGTATTTCCTCATGATGTGGAGCTTTGAATCTATGCAGCCTGTAGATCCAGTCTGGGCCTGAAAGCAAGGTCATGATTCATTCCCTCCTCTGCCTTAGAAGATTCTGTCTTAGGCTTTTAAAGGAAGATAAGATGGTGGCGAGGACTTTGGTGTGAGGTCCACAAGTGTTTGGGGCATCACTTTACCTCGCTGGGTCTCAGTTTCCTCACTGGTAAAAGAGGGTGAATGGAGGAGGTGAGGATTAACGTAAAATGGGTGAGGACATGGCAGACCTGGCGCTGGAGGCTACCCTATAAGAGGGCGTAGTTGTGACAAAGCCCCAGACTTGCCGTCTGCAGGGAAAGGCCTCAGGGGAGGAAACCGCAGGGCCCCCTCCAGGGATGGGCATTTCCTGACAGGACCGGTCTAACAATGCTTCATTGATGGGCTCCTTTTATACCCTGTGCTTTCGGTGGGGACTGGGTCTGTATATCAGGGTAATTGGTGTTTTCATTCTGTGTATGCATCCTAACAGGATTTCACATTTTATAGGAAAGTCCCCAATAAACGATGAATTAAAACCCCATAATATAGGACTTTTAAAATCCATTTATCATTCAACAACGAAGCCTAAGAAGCTTATGTTGTGCTTGTAGATCACGACACACTTGGAATCAATTAATTTATTTATCTGTGTTCAAAGCAGCCCCTTATCTCATCATCTGCAATGTGTCTGAACTGTGGTGGTCACAGGTACAAGGCAAAGGGGTGAGGGAAGGGATCTCACTTCCGTGGAGAACTTACTAAATGGCAAATGCTCTTACTTTGAAATTCTCCCTATCATGATTTGAGACAAGTGCTAGGGTCTGCATTTTATAGAAAAGGAAATTGACACTCAGATTCTTAGGTGGAACTGACAAGGTTGCTTGGCCAGGAGATGTTGGAGCTGAGCCCTAAAGACAGGTACATTTGGTTCCAAATTCTCTGCTATCTCAGCTCACCTATGTGCTATCTCCAAAGATGAGTGAAAAGTGTCCCCTGTCATCAATTATGCTAAACTTAAGAGAATCTGAATGAGGCCATAAACAGCCCAAGCTTCCTACAGTTTTGAGTCCTTATGCTGAAAGATGGAGGGGAATGGCATGGGCTTAGCTGACTCCTGGAAGGGTCCGTTCTCTGCATGGCAAACCAGTATGAGCATGGGTGGTCAGGGGAGGCTGCAGAACTGCTATCTAGGAAGGATGCTGGCATGGAGAGGTGGGCAGATTCCAAAACCTCCATCAACCTAAATCCTGTCAACAAGGTACTCACAATGGGTGCAGACCCAGAGGTCCATCAGTTCAAAAGTTTGAACATAAGTTTAAATCTTGTTCACTCTCTCTGTTCATTTTTTAATTCAATTGTTATTATTATTATTATTACTTGCTATTGAGTTGTAGGAGTTCCTTATATATTTTGGATATTAACCCCTTATCAGATATATGGTTTACAAATATATTCTCCCGTTCCATGTTTCCCATCCACTATGTTGATATTTTCCTTTGCTGTGCAGAAGCTTCTTAGTGTAATGTAGTCTGATATATTCACTTTTCTTGCTTGTACTTTTGGTGTCATATCCAAGAATCATTGCCTAGACTAATGTCTTGAAGCTTTTCCCCTGTTTTTGTCTAGGAGTTTTACTGTTTCAGGTCTTATGTTTAAATCTTTAATTCATTTGAGTTGATATTCGTGTAAGATAATGGTCCAATTTCAGGAGAAATCCAAATGGCCAACACGTATATGAAAAGATGTTCAACATCTTATCTAATCATCAGATGCAGATCAACAGTGAAATATTGCCTCACACCTGTCAGAATGGCTATTATTAGAAAAAAAAATAAAGAAAAAAGATAAGTACTGGCAAGGATGTGGACAAATTGGAATTCTTATGCACTGTTGGTGGGGATGTAAAATCGTGCAACCACAGTGGAAAAAGTATAGAGGTTCCTTAAAAGATTAAATTAGAACTACCATGCAATTCAGCAATCCCACTTCTGGATATATACCCAAAAGAATTAAAATCAAGATCTCAAAGAGATATTTGTACTCCCACATTCTCCGGAGCACTATTTACAGTAGTCAGGATATGGAAACAACCTAATGAATGAATGGATGAAGAAAATGTGATGTATACATACACCACACATACACCAACATTCAAAGGAATATTATTTATCCTTGAAAAAGAAGGAAATTCTGCCACATGAAATAACATGGATAAACCTGGAGGACATTATGCGAAATAAAATAAACCAGTCACAAAAGGGCAAATAGTATATGATTCTACTTTTATGATGTTTCTAAAATAATCAAACATATAGAAGCAGACAGTAGAATGATGGTTGCCAGCTGCTAGGGTATAAGGTCTCAGTTATACAAGATGAACACAATTAGAACTCTGCTGTGCAATACTGTGTCCACAGTTAGCAATGCTGTATTGTGCACTTAAAAATGTAAGAAGGTAGATCTCATATTGTTTTTCCACAATAACAGTAAATGATCCTAAACTCCCACTAAAAGGTAGGTGGGTCCTCCCATCATCACCAAATTGAGGATTCCCATCAATGGTTCTCCCCTTGGCCTGCACATTAAAATGATTTGGACCAGTTTTAACAAATATTGATGCCTGGGCTTCACCCCCCAAAGTCTATTTCAATGTCTAGTGTACATCCCAGGCATTAACATTTTTGAAAATCTTCACAAATGAATCTAACAGGCAGGCAAGTTTGAAAATCAGTGACTGGGACTTCCCTGGTGGCACAGTGGTTAAGAATTCACCTGCCAATGCAGGGGACACGGGTTCGAGCCCTGGTCTGGGAAGATCCCACATGCCGCAGAGCAACTAAGCCCGTGCTCCACAACTACTGAGCCTGCGCTCTAGAGCCTGTGAGACACAACTACTGAGCCAGCACGCCACAACTACTGAAGCCCGTGTGCCTAGAGCCCGTGCTCCGCAACAGAGAAGCCACCGCAATCGGAAGCCCGTGCACCTCAATGAAGAGTAGCCCCAGCTTGCCGAAACTAAAGAAAGCCCATGCACAGCAATAAAGACCCAACACAGCCAAAAATAAATAAATTTAAAAAAAAAAAAAGAAAGAAAATCAGTGACTTAGAGAATTCTCTTATCTTCCATGGGACTCATTTGCACAATTTCAAGGATGGGTCATGTGGTATTACCTTTCTCTTTTACCTCGCAATTTCAATGGCTTTTCCTACTTAACATTCAGTGTTCCCTTCCCTCAGCTTCTTATACCTGCTAATGGTGCATACTAATTCAACTCAGGGCACTAACTCCTTGGATTTCCCAACTCAGAGAGCACTTCTATTTAAAAAGGGACATTGATGCCTTAACACAACAGAAATCACAGGAGATCCGAGGGGCCTTTTGAAGGCTTCTGAAGGAGGCTGCATAGGAAACTCTGTGCTGTAATTGTATACAAGCCAATCCTACCTAGAGTACAAACATTCCTTGGAAAACTGCCATCTGATTCTAAGTTGAAGCCCATTCCTGAGCCCTTGAACTAATTTATCTTTGGAGTTAAAGCAGGATTTCTTTTTCTTTAGAGGTGAGGAAACCTCACACATCCTAGTTGACCACAACATTCCCAAAGCTCCAAAGGGATTCTCTGGCAGGCGAGCCAGGTGATCCAAGACTGGGATCACATCATCTAGTTCAACACACATGGCCAAACATTGACCCCGTGCCATGCTCTGTTGTACCCTGGGCCCTGCACTCAGAGAGCTGCTTTCCAGGGGATGGAGAGAATTTGGGGGCCACAATTACAGGACAGTGAGATAAATGCTATGAGGGCCCAGGGGATGGACCCATCACGCAAACTGGAACAGGTGTATGGGTCAGGGAAGACTTCCTGGAGGGGATAAGGACCGAGCTGAGGCTTTTAGGACACGTCACAGCACCAGGGGAGAGGCATTCCAGACGGAGGGGCCAGTGTGGGCAAAGGCATGGAAGGCAAACATGTGACTCTGAGGAATTGGGACAATCACTGCACTAGACTCAAAAGCCTTGGATAATCCTCATCCCAACAGTTTGAAGTTCTCTGTGTGCAATTAAGTAGATAGATTTCCTTTCTCGGAGCCCCACTTTCCAGCTGTGAAACAGAGCAGTGAGTGATCGTCTCTCTCCCTCGTTTCCCATGGTTCCAAGTTCAGGAAGACTTCAAAGCCACCTTCCTGTGCAAAGCAGATACTCCCATCTGCTTGGTGATTTCAATTCTCTTTTTAGTAAGTGCCAGGCGACACTCCCTCCTTTCACCCACCCCTGACCAGTCAGCAGAAGAGGCCAAAGGAAATGAAAATAAGTCTGGTGCAACAAACCAAAACAGCATGCCGATCATGGTGATCGTGGGGCAGTGTGACGCCTCCATCTGGCCTTGCTGTGTCTCTCCTGGGCAACGTGCTCCGTTGTGTTTGTGCAGGAAAGTGACAGCCAAAGAACAGCCCCCACGGCGGGTCAGGGCAGAGGCTCCAGGGCTGTCTCCAGGCCTGGTCCCAGGCGTGAACTAACCATTCCCTCGGCTGTGGTTAGCAGGCTTTGGTTTATGGTTCCCCAAGGGAAGGCAGAAGGGTCTTTAGAATTGTTTTTCTTTGATTTCCTGCCTCTTCTTTCTTCTGGAAAAAAAATAAAATTTGTTCAGAATCCAAAGGCAATAGCATCTGTGGCTGATACAAGGTAGATCTCCCTCCCCTGGCTGTCCTGTCCTTCACTGCACGACTCTATTTAATTTAATTTGTTTATTTTTAACTATACTAAGCCCTCTCAGGTATGGCTCTGCCTGCTTAAGGGAGCCCTCAGACAGCACTGCTTCCCAGGCTACAATTCTGTCTCTGCTCCACGACTAGCTGCCTGGCTTTGGGGAGAAAGGCAGAGGCTGACTCTTACTGACTTCCTGCCCGTGTCAGTCCCTTCAAAAGAAGCAAATGCTCTCATCCATCATGTGACCTAAGCATTATTATTACTCTTGTCATAGTATCATTCTCACTTTACAGATGGAAGACCAGCAGCTGTATCTTAACAGTTGGCTTCAACTGCCTGACTCCAGGGCTTATGGCCTTTTCCTTTTTAATTTTTCTTGCTTATGATGGTTCCTTTAGCTAAGTTACCTTCACTTAAGTTTTCTCATCTGTAAGTAAAGATGATTGCAGCAATCATTAAAATGTGGTATAAGTATTAAGATGTGATAGAGTTTGCAAAGCACTTAACAGAACGCTGGGCACATAGTATGTGCTCAGTTAATGCCGATTTATTTCCCATTTTGATCCTGTCTCCTCTGAGAGTCTCTGTGGGAGAGGAATCTTAAGTACCATCCAGCTTATTGTATTAGGTTGTAGGGCTGCTGTAACAGTACAGCAAACTGGGTGGCTTCAACAACAGAAATGTATGGTCTCACAGTCTGGAGGTCAGAAGTCCAAGATCAAGGTGTCAGTAAGGTTGGTTCCTTTTAAGGTCTGTGAGGGAGAATCTGTTCCATGCAGGTGATGGTTAATTTGGTGTCAACTTGACTGGGCCGGGAGGTGCCCAGATTAAACATTATTTCTGGGTGTGTCTGCGAGGGTGCTTGGGATGAGATCTGTATTCGAGCCAGTGGACTCAGTAAAACAGATTGTCCTCCCAGTGTGGGTGGACTGAACAGAACAACAGGCAGAGGAAGGAGGGATTCTTCCCCATTTTTTTTTCTTCTGCCTCACTGTTGAGCCGGGACATCTCCTCTCATTTTCTCCTGCCCTCGGACTGGGATTTATATCATCGACTCCCTTCTTTCTTAGCCCTTCAGACTCAGACTGAATATTATACCACTGGCTTTTCCTGGGTCTCCAGCTTGCAGATGGCAGATTGTGGGATTTCTCATCCTCTATAATTGTGTGACCCAATTGCTCATAATAACTACCATTTTATATATACATATATCTGTATATATGTATATACGTGTGTGTGTATAGAGGATATATACATATTTCCTATTGGTTCTGTTTCTCTGCAGAACCCTGCCTAACAGAATGCCTTTCTCTTAGCTTCTGGTCATTTGCTGAAATCTTTGTCATTCTTTGGCTTGCAGAGGCATCACCCCAATCTCAGTCTTCATCTTCATGTGATGTTCTCCCTGTGCGCACGCCTGTTTGTCCAAATTTCCCCTTTTTCGTAAAGAAACTAGTCATATTGGATTAGAGCTCACCCTAATGACCTCATCTTAATTCATTATTCTGCAAAAAACCTATCTTTAAATAAAATCACATTCTGAGGTACTGGGAGTTAGAATTTCAATATGTGAATTTGCAGGGGATGCAATACTCCCCATAACACTTACTTTCAAGTTGATGCTAGAATCCCGTTTACGACCTCTCTGTGCCTACCTTTGGTCCAAGTGATGAAAACTGACTCCCTGCCCAAGCAAACTTTCTATCTATGGACATCTTGAAACATCCATTTTTTCCTATAACTCTAGCTCTCATGGACACAGTACATATGAATTTAAGTTTCCTTCTGATTCATCCAGAGAATTTGAAGAAAAATGCTTTTTGTTTTGAAAAGCCCAGGCTCCTTGGAGTCCTCCATCACAGACATGCTCACCCCTGGCTGTTCACTGGAATCACCTGGAAAGCTTTCAACAAAACCTGATGCCCAGGACCCATGGCAGACCAATTCCATAGAATTTCCAGGGGAGGGACCAAAGCCTCACTTTGCTTTTCAAAGCTTTCCAGCATATTCCAATGTATAGCCAAGGTTGAGACAACAGTGATCTGTTAGAATACTGGGAGCTTGTCTCATCTCTACCAATGAGAAAACTGATGGTTGAAGAACACATTTTGAGGTCTTTGGATTCAACTAAATATGACACACTGGTACTCTAATCCTTAAAAGACTGGGAAAACCCTTCATAAGCTTATGTCAAATATTCTTTTCTTTAATTTTCAAACATGTATATTTAAGAGAGAAGTGAACCATCTGTTTCTAATTCAGTGACACTTAAGTCATCATTGGAATGCTATTTTGTAAAAATATGCTGATGCCTCAGTACTCCATTTGAAAAGACCTGGTTGTTCAAACTGGAAACCAAGGGATATGGGCTGGGTCCAGCAGGCATCAGAGTTGAAAGCCCAAAGGATTTAGCTAGTGTCCCAATGTGTACTCTGTGAGTAGGAACCCCAGAAGAGCTGACTTCTTTATTATCGGGACCGGGGATGTTGCTGACGGTCACACTTTTGAAGGGTGTGGGGGATTGTGAGTTTCCTGTGTTTCTTTGCTCCTGTCACATAGGTGTCTTGTGGAAGTTTAGGGATTTTGTTTTCTTTCTCACCATGAGGCCTTTAACCCATTTATCAAACTAAACTGATTTGTACCAGGCTCAGTCTTCTAGAAAACGGACAAAAATGACTAGTCATGATAAAAATCTGAGCTGGGAAGCAGCTAAATGACAGAGTAAAATAAATGCTTCCAGGTAAGATATAAGTTCCAGAAACACACATAGCTCTGAGGGAAATACACATTAATGGAGATCATCATAAAATTTTATAACTAGTATATCAGAAACGAATCTACTTCTGTCATTTTATAGATGGAGAAACTGAGGCCAAGAGAGCGAGAGAGATAGCAACTTACTCAAGATCACACAAAAAGCTGTTTACATATCCAGTGAATAAATGAGGTCTCTTCCCTCCCAGACTAGGGTTTTCCAAAACGCCATCCTGCTGGGAGATGCCCAGATAAAAATAAAAATAAAATATGAACATGATTCATTTAGCCCTGACCAGTTGCACTACTAGCATTTGATATCAAGCACAGTTTTCAAGATAGAGGGCAGATCCTGTTTAAAATGCAGAAGATGGGCTTACTGGTGACATGGCATGAGAAAATGGCAAAGGGGACCAGGATGCATGCCCAGGTAGGATCCTGTTTCAAGGTCAGGTAAGACTGAAAGAAGGCTGCTCAAGCATGGGAGTGAGAGACAGGGTCAGATTTGCATTATTGAACAATGGTTTCCAACCTCATCTGTAAGTTAGAATGATCCAAGAAGATCTTAAAATGACACTGGTACTCAGACTCCACCCCTCCCCCAGTAATTCTAATTGATCAGCAATGGGGTCCAGAAGTTGTTATGATTTAAAACTTTCATGGTGAGTGGCCATGCTCCAATAGTCCGAGGAAGAGATGATGAAGGGAGGTACTGGCATGATAATGGTGAGAATACGCAGTGGAGACAGCTGTAGGGGCGAGATATGCAAGAGATATATGATTCAGTGGAGCTTAGGGATTAGTTGGATAAGGGGTGAGGGAAGGGGGAGGTTCTGACTTTGGTGGCTGGGCAGGTGATGGGTCTATTCTCGGGCTGTAGGGAACATGGGATTCTAGGCCGGTTTGATGGGACAGTGATAAATTCACGTTTAGACTTGCTGATTTTGAGATGCCTGTGAAGCATCCGGAGAGAGTTTAGAGCAGCTGATTGGATGAAGGCACCTGGAGCTCAGCTAGTTCTGCCTTGGAGATCGCTGCGTGTTAATTCCTAAGAACTCTACTCGTATTCAAGGCAAGAAATGAATCTTCCAGCCAGAAGAAGGGCAGCAACAAGATCATTGAAAGCCCTGGAAACCTGAGCGTACACACTGCCACCCCTCCTCTCCCTCTGTCAGATGACAGCTCTTGGACACACCATACCCCACTCTAGGCATCTTTCCACCCCAGAAAAGGGGTGCATGTCAGGTTGCTAGAAACAGGCCATTTTTCATCATTGAGGACCTTTCCTATCCTAGAGACCTGAGTGGGCAGGGAGGGGTGAGGAGAGTGAAGGGGGACAGCAGGGGAGTAGGCAGTGGGAAGGGGGGGTGCAGGGAATCTCTGTGAAACATTCCATTGTATGTAGCTGGCTCTGGAGGGAAGGAGAAATAGATATCAGTAGCAGAAACATCAGGGGCCAGAAAAAGATACAAGCAGAGACTCAGACACTAGTCTCACTAAAAAGTTAAGCAAACAACTCAGTCTTACGTCATGCCCCAGATATCGCCAAATATGACTGAGGCC
The DNA here is from genome assembly GCF_965194805.1 of Balaenoptera borealis. Taxonomy (NCBI): domain Eukaryota; kingdom Metazoa; phylum Chordata; class Mammalia; order Artiodactyla; family Balaenopteridae; genus Balaenoptera; species Balaenoptera borealis. The sequence goes on along the minus strand of NC_138871.1, from coordinate 82,953,991 downwards.
AAACCACAAGTGGGGGCCTCCCCAAGGCTCTGGTCACCCTCCCTCACTCTGTAGAGAGGCTGTCCTGTTTAGTGTGGGGTGTGTGGCTTTGGATCAGAACAGGGAAGCCAGCTCAGGCAACATCTTCCGAGTCCTTCGGGTAGAAGAGGTAGCCACTTACTAGGAAAGGCACAAGGCTTTGCAATTCAACTTCCTTGTGCATGGCTGCAAGAGACAAAGGTCCCTGATGATGCCTGACCTCCACACATCCCAGATGAAAGCTCACAAAAAGGCTCCCAAGGAATGAGGTCTTCCCCAAACTCAGAGTCCCTTTGAAATGTATGCCGGATCTTAAGCTCAGATTTGACCACATACAAGCACCATGCAGGGCGCCTGACATACATTTTCCTACTTAATCCCTATAAACACTTTGCCGAGGTTTTGTTATCTACCTTGACTATGGTAACCTAACCAATCAATGGTGAATAGGGTCTGTCTAGATCACTCTTGGTCGCCACCCACTGCTTCTATAAATACATGGACACATCTATAGACTGACACATTTCCAGGACTGGGAAGGCAGCCTGCCCTGATTCAAGTGTTACCTTGACCTTATTAAGGGATATTTGTTTGTTTGTCAAGGGATATAAAAATTAATACACCAAGTGTTAGGAACCCTAAATCTTAAATTTGAGCTTTACTGTTCACTGGTCTTGTAATTAACAAAGTATGCAGTGTACTCTTTGAATAGCAGTTTTCTATTATAGTAGGGATAACAATACCTAACTTATGAATTTTTTTTTTAGATTAAGCATTTAAAATTTTCCCAATAGGTTAAATTTGCCACCTTGGTCTCACTGTCATTAACATCAACTAGGGAAGGAAGAAACCACCCAAATATTGGACTCTAGCCCAAAACTACGTATTACCTTTATGTTGGTTTTGATGAGATATACTTGGAGTCATTACATTTGGGTATCTTTAAGCTTTAACAATCTAACTCAATAGTACCTTTAACAAGTACAATGGAAAATAAGATTATCCTTCTAAAATTGAGCCTTGAGGATGATTTGGCATGCCTTCCCACGCACGTCTTCTCCCTGAGCTGAGATCAGCAAAAAATGCCGAACAATGAGCCCAATAGGTTGTATTGGTGAGACATACGGGCTTTGGCAAGGCAGGAAAAAACACCCGATAATTCAAATTTTGACTAAGAGTTGTTTCTTCTGCTTAGGTCCAATGACAACTGGGAAAGCCCAATGGTCCAATGTCCCCTGCTCTAACCTACTGCTGGTCTCCTCACATGGACTCAGCTGCTTAATTGAGAATATCATTTTTCTTAGACCTACATATTTCATCTCAATCTGGTCTAGATATTTTGTAATAACAAGGATATTTAGACATAGGGACAGCCCATATTTGATCTTAAAAGGTGCATGGTTTTTAAAACCAGACTTTTCTGCATCTGGGTCAGGAAAGGCAGAGTGAAGCTGGTTTGGAGCCAAGATCTGTTTCCCCCACTGACTCACAGTGTGGGCACTCTTAAAGTGCAGTGAACTGTCCGCTCCAGAGAACAATGTCCCCCTTGTGAAGATCGCTGCATTCCAGAGCCCGGGCTTCCTCCACAACAGGGCTCAGCGTGCCCGGGTGAGGAGGCTGAGGCAAGTGCAAGTGAGACTGTGCATTCCAGTGTTTTCTGTAGCTCCTCTCCCTTCCTGTCTGAAGGAGTCTAATTGGATGCAGCTGGACCATCCCAGCTCTCTGCACTTGCATGCTTGAGAAAAAGGTGTGGGAAAAGCAGTTCCCACTCTACGCTGAGCCCACAGGCCACCGGAGACTCCTGAGATAAGGGCTCAGACTCTCACTCATGTCACTGCATGTGTTTTCCAACTGTCAAGACCTGGCTACATAAAACTGAAGTCACTCTTTAAGAATGCTTTCAGATTAAATTTATCTTCAGCTTGAAACACTGGGAATAAAAATTAATAGGAAGAAAAGTAATAATCTGTAGCATTACTTACTTCCCCAAATAATTTCCCTGGTGTTATCGGTTGATTGACTACATTAACTTTGTTCTGAAAATGAAATGTTTTTCGACTAGGGTACAAAGAAAAGATAGGTAGCATGATGAAAAGAGCATGATTTGGGTTCAAAATCCAGCCTTGTGTATTACCAACTGTGTGACCTTGGGCAAGTCAGTTAAAACTTACCTGAATCTCTGCTTCCTCAGGTTACAAATGAGCATATGTAAAAGCACGTTTCCAATGGATACAAGGAATTATAAAAAGTGTGATCAGATAGTAATAAAATTAGACTTCTTTCATTGCTTTACTTTTTTTTTTTTTGAAAGAGTGGAAGGTATATATCTACATGAATGTATTTTCTTCCAAGAGTTTGTGGAAAGCTTATTCTTATGGTGTAGTAATCCTCAGAACACTTTTGACTCCCAAACTGGGGATTGATAGAGTGCTTGCTTATGAAACACTTGACTTTGTATGACATGATTTTATAGTCACATCCTTTTGTACTCATTTATTTTTATCCCCATTGATAAGTCACTCCATTTATTTCCTTGCCTTGTCTTTGAATGCTTTTTGGCTCTTTGCAAAAATCAAATCCATTCTCAAAGTTCGAAGATTTGACTTCAGTGAAGAAATCCTTAAGTCTATTCCTCCACGTCTTAAATCAGTCCTTTGCGTATTGTGAGCAATAACCATGTACAGGATTTACCTTTCCCCCTGGGCTGCTTTGTAAGAGAGAGAATTTGCATTAATTGGATGCTTACTTCATGCCATGCTCTTTCTATGTAGGTGTAGCTCATGCGCATCTGATTTTATCTTCATAATAGTATTGCAAGATAGATAACATTATCTCTAAAGATAAAGACTCTGAAACATAGATATTTTAACTTGTTCTCACCTACCTGATACACAGGGGTGCTAGAATTAGACCTCAATTTCCTCCGTGTCCAAAGTCTGTGTCCTTTTTCAGCCACACTAGGCTTCTTCTTCATCCATGAAGATACGCACACCAAATAACCAGCCTCATCATTATACAGTCACACCTTCTTCCCTTATTTGTTCATTCAACCATATTTGTTGAGCACCTTTTGTGAATGTGGTCCTGATGGGGACCCATGAGAGATCCACTCAGACTTCCTTGGCTCTGTATGTCCAAAGTATTCCATTTCCCCAGTGATTCAAAGTACCACAATAACATCACATGTTTAATAATTGTTAGAAATGAATATGATACAAAATTAATTCTTTACATGCCACAAATCAATAATGCTTTGTCCTCAGAACAACCATAAGGATACTTTAGTTGGATTCAGATAAGATTAAAAAGGAGGTCTAGAATAGAAATATATATATATATATATATATATATATACACATATATATATTGAATTATATTTGTCTTCTGGCTTTTATTATACTATTGGAGATATAATTCTGTGTATCAAAAGTAACACAATTCATCTCCTACATTGAGCCAAGCTATAACAACAGAACTAGCTTTAGCTTCCCACTTGAAAAAAAAAAAAGTCAAACTAACAAAATATATGAGGCAATGGTTTTCAAGGCACTGAACATCAGGCAACTAAACACAATGATCCATGAGAGACAGAAAACAAATGAGGTAAGCCCTACAATGTTTCCAGTTTACCACCTTGAGATAGTTTGCAGACTATGCTACAGGAGGAAGGAACCTAGGCAGAATGTGGTGAACTTCTTGGGTAGGGAAGCAAAGATGAGATTTCAGAGAAGCCAAAGAAGTCAGGATTTGTAGGACAGAGTACTGAAGAGGAAGATATGAAGAGAGAGAGAATCCTGGAGAAATGCAAAGGAGCTTCTTTAAGTTTTCACCAGAATATTGATCCAGACAAGCATGTGAGTAAACTACCCAAGACTGGAGAAAGAACCATCCAAAGAATTAATGGAAACAGGGCTCAGCACTTACATATGGCTGGAAATAGTACCTGTTTCCACCAGCCAGATTGGAAAAACTCAGTGTACCCTGGGCTTTGGGTAGAATACTCAGGAAAGTCATGGCTCAGTAATGGAGAGTAAGCCCTAAATTTCTCTGGATGTACCTAATGAATGACAAAAATAAGACTCTGAAGGATCAAACTTTTTCCAAATAATTGCATCACAGAATAAAGCTCAAGAATGTTTACAAGAGTGTAAAAAAAAAAAAAAGTATCTAACAAGGTAATATTTATAATGTTTTCCATCCAATCAAAGATTCTGACCCAGAACTGACACAAAGGTTTAAATTAGCAAACAAAGACATTAAAATAGTTATTATAAATGTATTTCAAGTATTCACAAAGTTAGAGACATGGAAGAATTTTTAAAAGCCAAATTGAACTCCTAGAGAGAAAAATGATAACACTGGATAGGATTAATGTCATATTAGACGTTTCAGAAGAAAAGATAGTGAACCTAAAGGCACAGAAATAGAAACAACTAAAACAAACCACTGATAGAATAATAATTTAAAAACTAAAAAGAACAGAACATTGATGAGCTGTAGGAAACTTTAAGCAACTCAATATATATTTTGTAGTCCCTGAATTAGAGAAGAAAGCAAAGGGAACAGAAAAAATATTTGAAAAAAAATGGGCAAAAATTTTTTTGAATTTGATGAAGCTATAAACCTACAGATCTAAGAAATATGAAGAAAACTACACCAAGGCACAATAATCAAATTGCTCAAAACCAGCAATAAACACAAGCTCTTAAAAACAACCAGGAAAAAAAAAATAGACACATTTTATACAAAGGAACAAAGATAAGAGTGACAGAGACTTCTCATCAGAAGCAGAGCAAGCAAGGAGACAGGGTAGGAACATCTTAAAAGTACTGATAGAAACAAAATGTCAGCCTTGAATTCTATACCCGGCAAAAATATATTTCAAAAACCAAAAGTGAAATAAAGACATTTTTGGAAAAACAAAAGCTGAAAGCCTCATCACCAGCAGACACACACTCTAAAAATGTTAAAGGAAGTCTTTCAGGCTTCCTTTCAATCTTTTAGGAAAATAATATCAAATGGAAATATGAGTCTAGGCAGAGGAATAAAGAGCAATAGAAATGCTTACTACCTGGGAAATAGATGGTTTTTTAATTATGGAAATCACTTTCCATGATAACTGACTGTAAATAAAAATAATAACATACAGAATAACATGTATAAGTAAAATGTATGACAACAATAGCATGAAGTCTGAGAGAGGAGGAATGGAAACATATTGTGTTAAGGTTCTTATACTATATTCAAAGTGGCACAGTATCACTTATATGTAGATTGTGATGTTAAAGGTGTACTTTTAAATCCTATAGCAACCACTAAAATAACAAAACAAAGAGTTATAGCTAAAAAACCAAGAGAGGAGATAAAATGGAATTATGAAAAAATGCACAATTAATCCAAAGTGAAGACAAAAAAGAAGAAAATGGGAGCAAAAGACAGTTGGAATTCTTTTTTTTTTAAATTTTAAATAGCAAGATGATAGACTTAAACCCAAACACATAAACACATTAAATTTAAATAGCCTAGAAATCTCAATTAAAAGGTAGAGGTTGTCATAGTTTACAAAAAAGAAATATCCAGCTATATGCTGCCTACAGAAACACACTTTAAATATAAAGATACAAATAGGTTAAATGTAAAAAGATATAAGAAGATACAAATACTAACACTACTCAAAATAAAGCTATACTGGCTATATTAATATCAAAAAATATATATTTTAAAGGAAAGAATATTATTGGGAATAAAGAAAATAATTTCATAATGATAATGATAAAGCACATGAAAGTCTTATAGACTGAAAACTAAATACATTGCATAGAAAAATTAAAGGCGACCTAAAAATTGGAGAGATATACCCTGTTCCTGGGTCAGAAGACTCAGTATTGTTAAGATGTAAATTATCCCCAAATTAACCTATTGATTCAATGCAATACCAATCAAAACTTCAACAGGCATTTTAGTAGTAATCAATACATTGATTCTAAAATTCATGTGAAATCATACAGGACCTAAAACAGCCAATATAAGTTTGAAAAACAATAACAAAGTTGGAAGACTGTCACTCCCTGATTTTGACTTATTGTAAATCTGCAGTGTGGTATTAGTTCAAATATAGAAAAGTATAGATCAATAGAACATAATAGAGTCCAGAAATTGACCCATAGATATTTGGATAATGAATTTTCAACAAAGATGCAAAAGCAATTCAATGGAAAAGGGATAGTCTTTTCAATAAATGATGCTGCAACAATTTGATATCCATATGCAAAAATAAACTTAAGTCCATGTCCTGCGCCATATGCAAAAATAACTCAAAACAGAAGATCAACTTACAGATAGAAACTAAAACAATAAAACTTCTTGTAGAAAACCTTTGTGAGCTTTTGTTAGGCAAAGATATGACACTAAAAACAGGATCCACAAAAGAACAAATTGATAAGTTGGACTTCATCCAAATTAAAAACCTTTGCTCTTTGAAAGACTTAGAGAATGAAAAGAAAGACCCGAGAAAAGGGAAAAAAATATTTTAAAAGCATATACCTGACAAAAGACTTGTATCCAGAATACATAACAAATCTTCAAAACTCAATAACAAGAAAACAAAGGATTCAAAAACAACAACAACAAAACAAAAACTGAGAAAACTATTTGAAGATGCATGTCACTAAAGAAGATATAAGCACATGGAAAATAAGAACATGAAAAGAATCTCTATATTATTAATCATTATGGAAATGCAAATTAAAACCACAGTGAGGCAGCACTACACACCTATTAGAATTGTTAAATTAAAAAGAATGACCCTACCAGGTGTTGGTGAGGATACGGAACTCGCATACACTGCTGGTGTGGTGTAAAATGGTGGAACCACTTTAAGAGCTAGATTCTTAAAAAGTTAAACTTGCATCTACCATATGACCCATTGTAACCCTATTTATCTATCCAAGAGAAAATAAAGCACATGCCCATGAAACGATTTGTTCAAAAACGTTCATAGCAGCTTTAATTGTAATAGACGAAACCTGGAAATAACTCAAATGCCAATAGCAGGTGAATGAATAAACAAACCTAGTATACTCATACAATGGAATAAGAGGAACCAAAATATTGCTGTACAATGACTGAATCTGAAAATAATTATGCTGAGTGAAAGAAGGCAGACTACAGAGCACATACTGTATGATTCCATTTAGATAAAATTCTAAAAAATGTGAATTAATGTATAGTGAGAAGAAGCACATCAGTGTGGAGGGGAGAGGTACAAAGAGATGCAGTGCAGGAAAGAGAGATTACAAAGGGGCATGAGGAAATTTCTAGGTGATGGATATTTTCATTATCTTGATTGTGGTGATGGTTTCACAAGATACACACACACACACACACACACACACACACATATATGCCAGAACTTATCAAGTCTGTGTTTTAACTATGTTTAGCTTACTGTAAATAAAAATAATTAGTATGGTTTTTAAGAACAAGTCTATTTAAAAATGCAATCCATCTTTTAAAAATCACATTTCCAGTAGACTCAAAAAACAATTTTCTAATGAAATATTGATTCAATTGTCCAAAATAAGCCACAGGATATGAATGTTAAACAGCTATGCTAGTTCTAGTTGGCATAAAGCTAGACAGCCTGAAGGAAAAGCAATGACAGCTTCGCTGAACAGAACTCAGCAGAGCAAAAAGTCCCTCCAGACCTAACAGTGTCCCTCAGAACTGTTTTACAGTGGGAGGAAAGGCAGCTCTTTCTAGTGCCTTGGTGTGTATTCCTTAGCACTTGGAAGGCCTACTGTCTTCCAGAAATGCACGTAAGGAACTGACCTGCGGGTAGATGGGCATGTGGGGAAGCTGCAGAAAGAGAAAAGCTCTCACAAACCCAACCATAAAGTCAACACAGAGAAAAGGAGAGGGAAAGTTATGCCTCCCCAGTCACACAGTTCAGTGGTCCCCATGAAATGTGCAGAAGAGCTTCGAGGTGTGACAGTGGGATGGGGCATTTAGCCCTGAAAGGCTGGGAGGCCCGGAATCCTTACGTGATTAACCCCACCGCCATGTCAGAAGTAAAACCCAGTCCTGGCCCTCATTCCTCTCCTGTGTCCTTGCACAGCCCTCTGAAGTGCGAGAGGCAGCACAAAGCCTTGGGGAGCAGTGACCCGAGGCTGGCCCCAGAACACCCACGTCTTATTCTTCATCTTTCATGACTTCCCAACTTCTGTTTCTTGACTCTCCTTCTAATTTGCTGTTTCCTTCTCTCTCTTCCCTCTCTCATTCCTCACATTTCCTCCTTCCTTTCAATCTCCTTTAAATGATATCTGAACAAAGCAGGAAATACATCAATGAAGTATGTGAAGAACACTTTTTCAGCAAATATTTACTAAGGAGCTTCAATGTCCCAGAAACTGTGGTGGGCACTTGGGTGAGCAAGTGAAGAATGAACAACTCACTGTGAAACCAAAGGGATCAATGGGAAATGATGCATTGCAAATGATCCACATATGTGCAAAGCACATGTAAATCAATGATGGTGGCAGCCCTGGGAAAAGACAGACAGCCTTGCCCCCGACCCCTGCCCCGAATAGTCAGGGAAGAAGAAACATTTGAGCATTTGAAGAAAGAGTAGGAGTTTGTCAGTCCAACAAGAAGCGGGTGGTCAGAAAAATGGCGGCATTTCATGCAACAAAGCAAGTGCAAAAGCAAATAGTGGAAATGGGAAGTTTCTATGATTATCAGGCAGAAATCCAGTAGAGTTAGAATTAATGAATTTATGGCTAAAGTGGCTCTCCAGATACTGGTTAAATACTTCCTAGATCTAGGCCTGTGCAAGCTGCTAGCTTAGGACCATAAATTTTTTTTCTCTGTAAAATAAGGAGCTTGACTAAATTTATCACTAACCTTGGCTTTAATTCTGTGACCCCATGACACTCGCACATGTTGGCAGTAGCGTCTCTGGTCTCTCCTTGTACGTGTGTGCACCTGTCGGCCTGACACATTCATTGTATCTTTTAAGCGTATGGGTGATAAACCATCTCTCACATAAATAGAATCCACAAGCAAACCTCTTCTTTGAAGCCAGAGCAGGTTTTGGCCCAAAGCCTGGTCTTTAGATGTAGTCAAGGACAAAGAGGAGTGACCTAAAAGCAGTGCAGTCAAAGGAGATGATAGATTTGACATCCGCACAAGTTTGCCAGCACCGTTACATGCTACTCACAACGCAACAGGCATATAGTATAGGTAACTGCTCACTCCTTGTGTCCTCCATCATCCTTGTTTTCAGGGAGGATAACAGGATAATAGAAGATTCGGCAGAAGACCTGCAAAGGACCGTATGCTAGGCAAGAACATTCTCTCTGGTTTGTGCCTACTTCTACTGACCCATTCTGCGATCCCAAGCCCCCAGCCTGCCTGCTATAATGCAGAATTGCACATGTTAGAATTAGGAGTTCCAAAATCCCATATTACAAAGAGAAATCTTCTTAGGAGGCCTAAGAAATGGATTCCAGACTGAGTCATGCAGCAAATTGTAGCCCCTTAGTATAACTCTGGGCTTCTTCTAGGAATCAATGTGAAAGAGATAAAAAAGCACGGGTCATGGAACCAGTCAGACCCAGGCTAGAAATCCAGTTCTTCCCTTTCCTGGCTGAACAGTGCTTAGCAGGATGGCTGCTTTCTCTTCATTTCCTTTTCAAGTGGGAATAATAACATCTAGTGCAGAGGATTGCTGAAAGGATTGGGGTTAATGCCTGTGAAGGGCTTGGCATGGTGCCTGGGAGGTATTAAGCGCTCACTGAGTCCAGGATAATATATACACTGCATGAGGCCTCATCTGTGTCTTTCCGGTGACATATAATAAAGGCATATTTCTGGTGGAGGTGGAGTTATGAAGTTAACATAGGTGGAAAGTGAAATATAGTCCAACTGCCCTTGAAAATCCCTTCAAAAGATTCCATGGTAGAGACCAGCACATTCTCACTCGAACACAGCCATGTGGTTTTCTTTTCCAACCCAGCGATGTAACAGATCACCTTTTATTTGGTTGCCCACCAGATAAAGTCATTGGTTTCTGTTTAGAGACAATATTCTACCCAGGTTGTAAAGAGTTGTAGAGTTCAGGCAGCTGGCAAAAGAAAGAGCAGATGCTTTGTTTCTTCCTCTGCCTAAAAAAGGTAATAACAACCATGCAATCTTAGGTGTCTGCCCTCCTCACAACGTTTTCATGAGGGTCGAATAAGAAAATGCAGGGGAGGGGGAAATCTATATTTGGCTGTAAGATACTTATAAGTTAAAAATGCTAAATAGATCTGTCTTCATGCAGTTGACAGTAAAGCACTCCAGAAATTCCTGATTGCAATAAAGAAAACTGAAATAAAGAAGATTTAAAATGTCACGGGTGATACCAGTCACCTCTAGTGGCAGTCCAAATTTAGTTCTGTAAATAGAAGGCCAGGGGGATTTAGAGATGCCTAGCCTGATTGTAGACAGCCAAGTGTGATTTTGCCTAAGGAAAGTGAAACTGAACTATTGTATTGATTCTTTCTCTATGGGCAGAATGGAGAGGTATCCGCCTGGAGGTCAGACCAGGGAGAATCCAAGAGCAAGGTGAAGTGAGTGTTAACACAAATTCTCTCTAGCTGCTGAGAAACTTAAAGAGCTTTTCCTATCTCTTGAAGCTACCCTTTTCCAACAGGTCTAATGTGCATTTTTAAAAACACTTACCAGCTCTAAAATCCAGATGCATCTGAAGTGAGAGAGACTGAAAATTACTGTCAGCAAGGCAGTATTAATATTGTAATTGTCACTGACTGTGCATTCATGAACTTGGACTTGGCTACTCATATTGTTTTCGCTTCAGCGTCTAAAACATTATAAAATAGTCTTTTCAATAAGTTTAAAATAAAAATTCAAAGTGGTAAAGAAACGGTGTATCATCACGTGATGACAGCATTCTTGTCCTCTTCCTCCTTTTCCTCCTTCTCCATTTCCCTCCTCCTCCTGCTTCTTGGTGGTTCTTCTTCCATTTGGTGGCCTCTTAAGTGAGAAGAAATACAGTTATCCTACAGAAGAGATGTCGCTGAATTACACTCAGTTTTAAGATTCTTCAGTTTCCCCCTCATCCTGGTTCTAGACCCATGGAACCACTTCTAATTATAACTTAGCTTCCCAAATACCTGTCACTAAAAGGGGAGACTAGACATACATTAGACATGAGTATCCTACAAAAGGTATCCTTCCTTGTACATCAGTAATAACAAGGTCTGGTTTTCATTTCCATTGCCTGAAGTTTTGACGGGCAGCTTGAGAACCCCTGAGTCTTATCACTTAAGGGCGCTTTGGCAAAACACAGACTCTCAACCGGAAAATCTGTAAGGAAGATGCCAAACCATGGTGATCTCATCGCATTTCTGTCCCTTTGCAAGGCTCTGCTTGGGCAGCCAGCCTGGCTCCTATAGGACACGGCTGTCCTCTCTCTCTCCCCACACACCTCTATCTTAACACTTAGTGCAGCCTCTTGCGTTAAATCTCCCTTATGTGTCAGTCCTGCCATTTGCCTTCACATTGAATCTTGCCCTCTCCTTCCCCTGATTTGTGTGGCAGGAAGGCTGACCCCATTCAGGCTCCATTTCCCGGGTCCTCGTTCAGATGCTTCAGCTTGGATTCTGTCAACGTGAGGGAATGACAAGCCATGGGAGGGGGAGAAAAAGGGCAAAGCCAGAACTTTGTCTCCTCTGTGCTTTGTCTCAAAGGGTGTTCCCGGCAGCAGCTCACTCTGTCTGCTCTATATCCAGCTCCCCCAGGGAAGCTTATGGTTTCAGCTTGTGCCAGGGGACCCCTGCTCCCTTACTCTGGTCACTCCACCTCCTCCCTTTGTCCTTCCAGCTGAGAGGTGGGAGCTTTTTACTGCTGTTTCCAATTTCTGTATTGCCCCTCCCCTTTCTGCTTTTCACCCTTGCATAATCCATTTCCTATAACACCCTGACCGGCTTGTTTCCCTGCTTGGACCATGACAGATACCTACAGGTCTGTATCCCCAACAGGATTATGAGCTGCTGGAAGTCAAGAACCCCACTGCACACCTCTGCACCCTTACATTTGAGTGGGAACTTGATAAATCATTGTCCAATTGAATTGAAACTGTGTCACATGAAATCTAAGCTGACAGAACTGATAGACCTGAGATGTCGTTGTTCTTGTGTTGCGCAGCTTGTGGGATCTTCTCCCAGCAGGGATGGAACCCGGGCCACGGCAGTGAAAGCCTGGAATCCTAACCACTAGGCCACCAGGGAACTCTCGTTGTTCATTTTAAATGGAAAAATTTGTTACTATAGTTAAAATATGACTTGCTTTAAGAAAATCACATGTTCATGTCCTTTCTGGGATCACAGGTACCTGTAAAATCATTTCCTTTGAAAAAATCACTGAACATTAACTGAGTACCTATTAGGCACCTTAAGGAGATGATTTATAGTTCCCACCACTAAGTTCTGCGGTGTGTAGTACTCGTCCCATTTAACAGATGATGAACTTGCTTTACAGAGATGTTGAGTAACTACTCCAAGTTCACACACTTGGCTTGTAACTTAGTCAACATGTACTCCAGTAATGCTCAAACTTTAAGCACTGTAAAAATCAAATATTTGTAAAAGAAAAAGAAAAAAAAAAAAAAAGCAAGGCCCAAAGTCCATACCTAGAGAATCTAATTTAGCAGGTCAGGGTGTGGCCCATTTTTAACATGCACAGTGTAATTATTCATTTATAACATCCCTGCCTGATTCTGATGCATTCTCAATCACACCTTGAGAAATACTGAGCTAGAACATAAGGAAAATACATCTGTGTTAATTTAGTTCACTGACACACACCCCCAAATCCTAGCCAAGGGCCTGGTACCTAGGCAATGATCAATAAATTATGGTAGCATTAATAAATGAATGAATAACTTAACCATTTCTGCCTGAATTCAAATCCTGAATATTTTCTATTACCTTTCACTAGCTCTTATTTTAGACATCATGCCAAAGCTTATTCATTTATTAACTCACTCAGTGAACATTGGCTTAACCCAACCACTCTGTTGACTCCTCTTACTGAAATTTGTATTATTTTCCTTATTTTTTAGGTGGGGAAACTAAAGCCCAGAGAGGTAAAATGGCTCGTACAGGACCACCCAGATCAGCTCAGTGATGACACAACTAGAACTACTTATAATTTTTTATTTTCCTGGTGCTGTTCTAGATTGAGTCTGTAATATCCACATAATGATGAAATGGGTGCACTTGTTGACCACCTTTAACTACAAAACAATTTAGCATCATCTCATTTCCCCTCCATGACGGTAGCAAGGTCATTGAAAATTAAATATGTCAGTGATATGGCAAGCCATGCAGCCATGAAATGGTTGGGTCATTTAACCTAGCTTACCTCTTATCTGAGCCTGAAATTTCCATATTTGGAGGAACTCCATTTGTTTCTGGATTGTCCTTATTTTCCCAGAGTCATTTTTTAAGTATAACTATTTAATATGGAAAAGCATTACTATTCACTCTGGAGATAAAAAAAGGGGGGAGGCGGGGAGAACACTTGATGGATTATATATTAGTTCAGCTGTAATCTAAGATCTCATTTTTATTCCTTTAACTGATAAACAGACCACTAAACCATGATAGATTTGACTTTTGTTGAAGAACAAAAATATTTAAAATGACCACAACATTAAACTTTCCAAATATTTGCAGCAATATCTTTTTATAAACTCTAGTATTACTCTTGAGTATTATCACATTTGACATAATTATCCCTTGTAAATACCTCAAACTTGTAATGACATCCTTTCAAGAATTATTACTAATTATTATACTTGACATGACAAATTAAACATGTTGTTTGACATAATTACACTAAATAATTCAAAATGCTAATTATGCTTAGAAATAGCAATTAGCATAATTAAAGAAAAAAAAAAAAAACAAACTGCTGGAAATTTCAATACAAATTCCAGTATCACAAGCTGGAATTTTTTAGAAGATTTTAATAAAGATTGACTGATGTGACTTATAAAATTGTATCTTTAATCAGGAATGATGAAACATTTATAAAGGTTTTATAAGTCCTGGAAGAGACAATAAGAAAATAAAAGAGGGGGCTTCCCTGGTGGTGCAGTGGTTGGGAGTCCGCCTGCCAGTGCAGGGGACGCGGGTTCGAGCCCTGGTCTGGGAGGATCCCACATGCCGCGGAGCGACTGGGCCCGTGAGCCACAACTACTGAGCCTGCGCGTCTGGAGCCTGTGCTCCGCAGCGGGAGGGGCCGCGACAGTGAGAGGCCCGCGCACCGCGATGAAGAGTGGCCCCCGCTTGCCACAACTGGAGAAAGCCCTCGCACAGAAACGAAGACCCAACACAGCCAAAAATTAATTAATTAATTAATTAATTTTAAAAAAAAGAAAAAAGGAGGAAGACCTCGATGTTGTATGAAGGGCAAAGTCTATAGAGGTAGCCAGACTTGAGTATGAACTCAGACCTGGCCACCGTTAACTGGGTAACTCTAGTTTAGAGATGGAGTCTTTCTGAACATTTTTCCTCTGCCAATGGGGGTTATATTTGCCTCCAGGCCTGATGTAGAAATCAATATTGAAGAAATTTTAGCACTCCTAGGTTCATTGCAGCACTATTCACAAGAGCCAAGGTATGGAAACAACCTAAGAGTCCATCAAAGGATGAATGGATAAAGAAAATGTGGAATATACACACAGTGGCCAGAAAAAGGAAGGAAATTCTGCCATTTGCAACAACATGGATGAACCCTGAGGACACTACACCAGGTGAAATAAGCCAGTCATCGAAAGACAAATATGGCATCATTCCACGTGTATCAAGTATAAAATAGTCAAATGCATAGAATCAAAGAATGGAATGGTGGTTGCCAGGGGCTGGAGAGAGGGGAAAGTGAGGAGCTACTGGTCAACATGCGTGAGGTTTCAGTTCAGTAAAATGCATGAGCTCTAGAGACCCACAGAACAACAGCAATGGTCAACCCATGGTCAACAACAATGTATTGTGCACCTAAAAACATGTTAAGAGGGTCGATCTCATGTTGTGTTCTTAGCAGAATAAAATAGTTTTTTCTTTTTTTTAAAGAATAGACTAAGGATATAAAATGCCTGACACAGCACATGACCCCTAGGAAGGGCTCAGAAAAATTCAGGTTCCATATACCCTACTCATTAAAGGTAGAAATATGTTGGATGTGGTATCCTAGGCTACTTGGAGAAAAAATAAGGGAGATATTGTGGAAGGTAGTTATCAAAAAAAAAAAAAAAATCAACAACCTGAAAAGGAGGGGAAATGATCTCTAATGTATAAAGGTAGTTATCCAAAAAAAAAAAAAAAATCAACAACCTGAAAAGGAGGGGAAATGATCTCTAATGTATAAGTTTGTGAGGATAAGGTGAGGTGGTATTTGTAAAGATAACTACCAAAGTGCCCGGCACAGCTCTTCATAAATGATAGCTTCTTTTCCCCTTTATAAAAACAGATTTTTTATTGAACTATAGTTGATTTACAATGCTGTGTTAATTTCTGCTGTACAGCAAATTGATTCAGTTATACATATACATACCTTCTTTTTTACATTCTTTTCCATTATGGTTTATCACAGGCTAGTGAATATAGTTCCCTGTGCTATACAGCAGGACTTCGTTGTTTATCCATCCTATATATGATAGTTTACATCTGTTAATCCCAGACTCCCAATACAACCCGCCCCCACTCCCCCCTTTAACCTGAGCCTGAAAAGTTTAGACCTGTCCAAAATGAATAAGTTGAATGGGGATTTGAATTCAAGTCCGAGACTGATGTAGCCGCTTTGCATGATGTTGTACTGTCTTTAAGGGGGCAGGTCTGCCCCAGTCAAGACCCCTCCTTAACTGGCTCTTCTGGGTGTGTCCCATCAGCCTCTGTCCAGGCTCCAGCCGCCCCGAGGCTCCACTTCAGAGACACCGCTCTGCTTGGCTCTCCTGGGGAATGTCCGGACTGGTGAGGTAGACACCACTTTTATTTGGATCTTGACAATTTTCTTCTTATTTGTAAAACACTGTGATAAAGTAACTTTGTGTCTAAGACAGACAGCTTATCAGACATCTCATCAAGGAAGAATAACTGTCAAGGCACTTATTATTTTTTTTTTCAAGATAAAAAGATAGAGATGGACTCTTATTATGATGTAAATGAGCTGACTGGCAGGAACTTGCTCCCTGGGAAGGTTGGGGAAGGGCTTGACTACAGGGCTCTAGAGGTGGAGATTGCAGACACAGGTCTGTCAGCCAAGGAAGTGATTAAAGACTGGACCACTCATCCTACCCGATACCTTGAACTCCACAGTGCAAATGGGTTCCTGCAGTCAAAATGAGAGAAGAACAAAACAACGTGGGCACACAGTTTTAAAGCCTTACTGTGTGCAAATAACTTTGCTAAGTACTTCATGGGGGAGAACAAGGTGAGGTTATTACAATCATGTTGAAAAGACACATTTCCTTATAATTTTATCCTGGGGACTCAGGCATAAAGAACATGGTACAGACAAAGAATCAGGAGAAATGATTTAGGTACTAAGAAAGAGAGATGGTGATTTAATCTATTAATCATATATGTGTGTGTGTGTGTGTGTGTGTGTGTGTGTTAACAGTTCCCAGCCTTTAAGGAAGATGGGGGAGTAGGGAGAAACCAATTCTGGAGACAAAGAGGATGAGACACCTGTCTCTGCCACTTACTAGCTGGGTGACCTGGGGAAACTTTCTTAACTTCTCTGAGTCTGAAGTTACTCGAATATAAAATGGGTGAGGGTCACAGAATTGTTAGAATCAAATGTGAAGGGCCTCCTTCCACTGCTCCTCTTGTCCCCCCAAGGAGTCACACTGAGATGCCTTTCTGCAGGTCTCATTTTGCTCCTTTCCTCTAAACCACCACCATTTTTCCAGCAACCTAAGTGAACACACTTAGGATTAATTCTTCACCAATTTCAAGGGTATAGGGTCCCCACCTTTTCTGGGGTAAGTACATACTACAAGAAACATCCCAATTACAGAAATGTTAACTGTAGAGCATAGAATTTGGAGGCAGAAAACTCGGGTTTGAGCCTGGTTTTGCCAATTTCATGGTGTGTAGTCTTGGAACCATCACTCAACTTTCCTGAGCTTGGGCTCCATCATTAGTAGAATATCAGACTGTCGTAGCACAGTGAGAGAGAGGAAACCCAGACATGGAGATAAAAGGTAAGAGAGATCACTCGATGAATCCAGTTGAGAGCAAAGTCAGAGGCGGTGGGGATGGAGACAAGATGACAGAAGCAAACAACAACAAAAGCAACAAATTCTTAAAGAAGAGCAGACAAGACCATTCCACTGGCCAATGTGGGGACCTGGGCAGGGGAAGAAGTCAAGTGTGGTTGGCAGGTCTGCATGAACAGGGAGAGGAAGGCAGATGGGAGGGAAGGGAGATGTTTGGAGACAGAGACTGGGTTTCGGGGTTGATGTGCTGAATCATAATGCAGCAGGGTGTTCGGTTAATCATTTAGGCTGCCTTGGCATTAGGGATGTAATTATGGATGGTCTTTGCATTGACGTGATAGCTGGAATGAGTTCTCCAGAGCAGAATGGTATAAAGAAAGGGGAGCACAGAGTTCTAGCAGCCATTGCAATGGGATGAGGCAAACATGAAGCCAGTGAAAAGTGCAGAGAAGCAGGATTAGAGAAATATTAAGTGACCAGCGTGGTGCATTGCCCTAAAGCCTAGAGACCAAAGCAGGGGAGCAGAGGATGATAAATATGGGGGGGCGGTTAGTGGAGAGAGAGACACTGTTAAGAGCAGTAGAGATATGGAGGAGAAGAGATGGAGGAAAGGTGCCTGCCCAGGCCATGGGGTAACCATGGCAGCCTTAAAGGGCTTTCTCTGTTCTGCCCTTGCCCTTGAAGGCAGGCCAGTCAGCCAAGCTCTTCACACCCAGTAAAAACAAGAACAGCCCCCATAGGCTTTGTATGCTGGGTTTTCTATGAGCTTTTTTCTCAGAACGGATCCATTTGCCCGATCATAAAAGAGGTAGAAAATGCCTACTTCAGACAACTACTCAATATCTACTGCCCTAACCAATTTCCCATGTACGTTTATAAGCCAAGTTGCCATTTTCTGCTCCTGTGCCCATTCTCCCCTGGTTTCTTAGTCTAGTGTGGATGGCGCCTCCAGTTTCCTCGCATTCTGGCTTCTTCAGATTTACCTCCTGACGTTTTGTATCCTGGCTTTCCTTACTAGCTCCCGGGCAACAAAGCTCCAGTTGGTGCCTCTTCCGGGTCTGAGCTGGGAAGATACACACCAATCTATCTTCAGTTCAGTACAGAATCCACGCACAGGAGGATTAGGGATGAGTGTGAAGTGACGCTCAGAGGATATGTATGAATGCTGCAGCGTTTTGCTCCAGACAGAACGGCCAGGAGGAAAAACATTGC
Organism: Balaenoptera borealis; assembly: GCF_965194805.1. Lineage (NCBI taxonomy): Eukaryota > Metazoa > Chordata > Mammalia > Artiodactyla > Balaenopteridae > Balaenoptera > Balaenoptera borealis. Next base: position 82,935,477 of record NC_138871.1, on the reverse strand, counting down.
ACAGAAGTGGCAGCCTCTTTTAGAAATGCTGGTTTGTTTTGACTTGTGTTTTCTAAATTGGAGGAAACATGAGCGTGTTATAAGGTCAAAAAAAAAAAATGTCAGAGGAAATAAAGAATTTAAATGTGTTAGAGAGCTGGAGAGAGAGTGAGCAGGCAGACAACCTGGGAGAACATCAGCAGAGGAAGGTCTTAGAGGAAGAAACCCCATCTTGTATAAGGTAGTAAATGCCAATTATCCCCCAGGGATTGCTGACGTAAGAATGAGAGGATGGGAGTAGAGAGGGAATTATTGGGATGCAGGAGGAAGTTAGGTTCCTCCAAGTTTAGCCTGGGAATCTGGGATACATCAAATACAACAGAAGTGAGGAAGAGTGGGAGGGCTGGAAGAAGGCAGAAAGTTTCTCCAACACTTTCAGCATTTATATCCGTTAGCATATTAAGTTAGCCTAGCATTAACCTAGGTGTGTTCTCACGACTGAGAGAAGTTAAATAACTGTCCTTGACATCAAATTTTCGTCTGTGACCCAGCCAAAATTTGAATCTGGGTCTGTCTAACTCCATAGATTACATTTTTCCATTTATTTTTTTCTCTCCCCTTATTTACCCATGCTTCTTCCTGCTGCTGTCAACAATTTTTTTGTTAATGAATTTAAATAAGGTCAAGTGTTCTTTTATGGTGTCCTGAGCTACCAGCCAAGAAAAGTCTTTGCAAACCAATAAATAAGAAACTGATTTTATTTTTTGGAATCAAAAGAATACAAATCAAAAAGTTTCTTCCTCTTGGATTTCCTTCCTCAGCTGAGTGCCACCATGTTTCCAGTAGATCAAGTTGGAAATCTACGAGTCATCCTGGACTCCTTCCCACAGGGACACGTCCCATGACACTACCTCCTAAACATCTCTAAAATCCAGCCCTGCTCTCCCTTCCTGGTTCATAGCCCCAACTTCACTTACCAAGAAGGCCTTTATGTGCTTCTCCAGTTTTTCTTCTTGCTCATTCTTATCTCCCTTCTCCCTCCCCACTATCTTACGTGGCCTTAGACATTAGGATCTGTTTCTTATCCCTCAAATTCTTCTGTACTCCCATGTTCATGATCACATGTATCCCACTTTCTGAGAGACCATCTGGCTCCCTCTTCTGTCCTGGTACACCTGTCTGACAAATATCTATTTGATTTTCAATCCCTTCTAAGGAGGCTTTCTTGACCTGTTATCTTCTTCTCTCCCCTCAAGAGAATTTTATTCAAGTCCTTGTGCAGAATTCCACGAGAGAATCTATAACGTACCTTTGCACCTACTTGCTTGTGCATCTCCTACTCTTACTAGCCTGTGAGCACCTTAAGTGCAGAAGCATTCCAATTCATCTTTGCATCCCAGGGACTGGCACATCTGTGCTGAATGAAGAAATGAATGAATCAATCAATCAATCACAATTGACCTTTGGCTGAACAACCATATATTTTTCTGGTCTACATTGGAATTTGTCATGATGTTGATTGGAATGAAAGCCTTTATAAATGCAAACCTAAAACTCTTACAAAAATTCCTTTTTTGTTTTGTTTTATTTTTTGGATGCTTTGAGCTGCCCATCAGAAACATGAGTGGGCAATTAGCATGATAGCCCCAGTGATTACTCCCGGATTCTGCAGCCCCTTAGTGGTAGGAAACAGAGGTCTTGGGGAGACTTTGTATATATTTCCTTATTAGGAAATCACAGTGATTTTTATGAAAGTCACAAAGGGAATGTTCTTACTGAGAAATCACATGCTGTAACTAATGAGGAGAGGAAAAAAATACATATTTTTAAATCTCACATACTAACACATCCGACATAGCAATAGCTTGCAGTAGTGTGTCTCTTGTCAGTGTCAGAGGCCCTTTCTCAGACATTCTCTTATGTAACCCTCACAATGGGTAGGTAACTTTTACATGCTTAACAGGTATGGAAACTGAGGCTCTGATTTCTTAAGTGACTTGTCTGAGAACATGCAGTGATGAGGAGGGAGCCAAGGCACCAGCCCAGGTCTGATTCCCACTGCTTCAGAGCCGTACCTCTTGGAGATGTACACACCATATATTGAAATCCAAATAAATAAACTTAGATGTTAGTATGAAATCATTTACATGACTACTGAAAAACATGATAGAAGCTCCTTGACTCTCCTTGATAGTCTTTTCAACAAATCCTTCAAAAAATATTTTTAAATGAAGGGAAGAAGGAGGGAAATAAAGTTTAGGACACAAAATACTCTGGTCCTAGTCCTGGCTTTGGTGACAAATTCACTGTTTGACCTTGAGTGAGTCAGTTCAGACTTGACCCCAGTCAAATAAGGTGTGTGAGCTTAATCATTTCAAAAGCACACCTGTCTCTGACTAGCTTATGTTATGGGAAAGCAGATGGCAAAACTCAAGTAAAAAAAGATTCAGGATATCTTCTCAATGACCAGTTGGTAGAATGGGAAGAATCCACAGGTAGGGATGCTAGCATCTGGTCAGCACCCAGCACCCCTCAATGTTCATTTTTAAATCAGTAAGGGAACTCATGAATCAGTTATCTATTCTTGCATTTTTAGTAGGGTTTGATTTTCAAGAAATGGGTCTTCCTGTGGATGCTTCTTATACATTGCAAGTGTCCTGGTATCTACCAATATGGGCAATGTAAATTGCTGGTATCAGGATAACATTAAAACAAGGCAAAAGAAGTTGGACAAAAGGGAACAGAATTAACAGCAGATATCAGAGAGTGACACCTCAGGTCAGCCAAGGCAGAAGGGCAAGTGTCAGGAGGGTTATTATGCATCACTGACTGAAGGAAAGTTGATATCTTTTTATTATATATTTTACTTACAATCAAATCTCGTCTTCCTTTAAAGGCAAGGATGTTGTGAATGTTACTTTTCTTCTTGGCAACTGTAAAGGAAAAGTGAATCCACATGGCTTAGGAGTTCAGTGGAAGAGTCTTTTGAATGGCTCCATATTGACCCCGATACCATGTACAGAATTCTTCCCTCCATACTATACACCATAATTACTATTGGAAGATGCCAAACTCTGTCTATTTCTATAATGCCTACCTTTCTGATCTTAATTACATACTCAATATCTCTTTCTGATCCTAGCTATTGATAATAATCTCTTTGATTGCTATTAATTCAATTGATCAGTATTTAAGCAAGATTTGTGGGTCAAGAGATTGATTCAAAACATTTAGACAACATGTTCCAATATGTAGTCTGTTCTGGGCACTGGAAGTACATTGGTAAATATGCACACAATCTCTTGTCCTTGAGGGCTTCTCTAACTAATAAAGAAGACAAGTGTGTAAAATCAAATGCCGTTTAATGTGATAAGTGCTGTGATAAAAATAGAGTGCATGGCACAGTGAATCCTAAAAGAAGGGTTACCTAATTCAGAATGAGAGAGGGTTTAGTCAGCACAGACCGTCATGCGATGATCACAAGCAACCCTAAAATTTTAGCGGTTTACAATAAGCCTGAATTTCTTGCTCATTTCACATAATGATCACAGATTGATTTAGGGTTGATTCCACAACATCTTTATTCTGGAGTCCAGGCTAAAGAAGCAGCCCCTGCCTGGAACATGTAGATCAGAAGACAAAGAGGGCATGTGGTAAAATGTCATGTTGGCTCAGAAGTGCTACTTGTCACTTTCTGTTACATTTCATTGGTCAAAGCAGGTCACATGGCCAAGGGCTGGATTTGTTTAATGCACCACATAGAGGTGTCTAATAAGGAGTGGCACTGAATATTTTAAAAAATAATAGAACCTACCACAGGGAAAATACCCTTCATCAATTATGGTTGGAGCATAAGGTAAGACAGAGGGTTAGTGAGAAATGATATTAAGGCAGAAAATAGATAATGGGGAGTTTATATTACTGAGAAGCTTGGCCTTGATCCTATGAACAATCATGCAATTGGTAGGTTTTTGCCTGGGGGAGAAGGAAGTAGTGTAGTCAGATTTCCAGTTTAAACACATCATCTTGTCTATGTTGTGGGAAATGGTTTGTAGGCAACATGCTGCTGGCAGGAGCAGAGGAAGAGAACACTCTTGAAGAGTTGATGGAAATATGAACTCAGGCAGTGAGATAGGGATGGAGAGGAAAAGAGAGAAATGAGAGCTTGAAGAGGCATGTGTCTTTGACTGCACCTTATGTAGTTTTGATCCACTCATAAGATGTACTTTTCTCCATGAAATGATACATTAACACTAGTAAAATGTCTGCTTTATTTGCAAAATACAACAAAGGAGACACATAATACTTGGTGGCAGGCTCTCTGTAGCCCTGCAGATCTGCGAGGGTCTTTGACTGTTTCATGGAAGTTCCTGCAGGTGCAGCATTGATGAGAGATGAGAAACCACAGCCAGATGTGCTCTGTGGTACAGGACCCACCAAAAGAGGGCCCATTTGTTTGCACAGCATGTCACAATTCACTAACTGGAGCTGTGGCAGCCATAGAGTCTTTGGAGGGAGATAGACTTGAAATTTAGTCTACAAGCCAGTAGACCCTGGTCAATTTATGTTATTTCCATGAACCAATTTTCTAATCTATAAGGAAAGAAGGGGGTAGGTATGAAAGTAGGGAAATAAAGAAGAAAGAAAGGTTGTATTAGAGTTCTCCAAAGAAACAGGCCAACATCAGAGAGAGAGAGAGAGAGAGAGAGAGAGAGGGAGAGGGAGGGATTTAGTTTAAGGAACTGGCTTATGTGACCGTGGAGACTTGGCAGGTCCAAAATCTGACGGAGTGGGCTGGTCGTCTGGAGACTGGAAAGAGTTGCAATTCAATTTCAAAGGCCATTTGTTGGCAGAATATTTTCTTGTTCAGTGGAGGTCAGACTTTTGTTCTATTCAGGCTTTCAACTGATTGGATGAGGCCCATCTGCGTTATGAAGAGCAATCTGCTTTACTCCAAGTTCAACCAATTAAATGTTAACCTCATCCAAAAAAGAACACGTCACAGAAACATCACAGACACATTTGACCAAGTATTTGGGCTATTTGACACATAAAATTAACCTTCATAAAAGGGGAAGGAGAAAGAGAAAGAGAAGGAAAAGAAAATTTTTAAATGTGACACTCTCTGTTAAAGGTCCAGGACCTGGTAGTAACTCATCAAATGGTAGCTTATTTTAGTATTGTTATTATCCTTATATTATTTTTATAATCCATCCTTATTTCACAGATAATGAGGTTGGGATTTGGAGATGTTAAATCCCCTGCCCAAAGACATGCAGGCTCTTCCTTTCCTCTGTCCTGTTGAGGTCATTCAATCAATCATTGGATGCTCTTGGTCATTTTTCAGCCTCTGGCTCATTCTGAGATGGGCAGAATACTTAGGTTTTCTATGTAACTGACTTAAGTCCCCATTCAGCAGGACCAATCAGAATGATCAACTGAGAGTACAATTGAATTCATTTGTAAATAACAGAAACAAACACTGACCTAATTTACATTGTTGAGTCAGGCTCCAGAGCTCCCAGCTCTGCTTAAGAGGAGCTAAGACTGCCAATGGGCTTTGTTTCATGTGGACATCATCAATTCATTTGCTGATTTAACAGGACATGATGAACATATACTATAATGTTATATGCCTAGCACAGGGCTTGACTTTGAAGGGACCCAGAAAAGTAGAGAACACAACGAGTATTGAGTTCTTACATTCCCCGCGTATTATTGACATGTATGACCTAATTTTATCCTCATTTTATTTTAAGCTGGATTCAACTTTGGGAGATATGAGTCTTCCTGGTTTTGTTTGTTTGTTTGATGAGTAGGTTGTAAAAGAGCAGGGTGCTGCAGTCCTGTCTCACGATGACACTGATGAAAAGTGGAAACATTGGCATAAGAGTTAAATTGCTGTCCTGCACAAGCAGTGTGGAGTGGGAGTTGCAGACAGGTCAGAGTACCAAACACCCAGGAAAGTGGTGAGAAGGGAGGGGGCGTGTGCAGCGTTATATAGATCCCTAAAGACAGGTTAATAAGAACCAGCCCCTCTGGAGGGCCAGAGAGGTCCAGGGACGAACCTGATTCATCCTGCTCGTGAGTAGCAAAGCCAGAGCAGAACATCTGCAGACACCAATGTGATGTGCTCCCTCCGGCTCACACCCTAGCATCCCTCCCACCAGATGCGACCCTGCCCTGCAGCTGTTCCCTGAAGACAGCGGGGCAGTGCTGTGGCTAGAGAACAAGCTTTGAATCAGAAAGAATAAGCTTTTGAAAGAAAGAAAGCCTTGAGTCCCAGAGCCCTGCTGTACATTTGCTGTGTGCTCTTAGGTAAGCGACCTGCCCATGCTCTAAAATGGGGAGAAGCATCCTGACTTTGCAGAGCTTGCCCTAACAAATGATTGCGTGACTGCAGATAATAAAGCGCTCAGCCCAGTGCCCAGCACATCCTAGACTTGGTACTTTCTCATCCCAGTCATGTACAGCACTCTTAGGGAGCTATGGAAATGACATTTCTGCTTTATCAAGAATTCAGCTATTATTACCGCTCTCTCTGGGGAAAGCCATCCTCCTTTGATCTGAGATTGACAAAGAAGCCACTCTGAGAAGGACTAATTACAGAACACATCCAGTGAGTGCCCCTCTCCGCCCACACACAGTTGTCGGAGCTGTGCTGTGACTTGCAGCCAGCCTTGCCATGTGGCCCCAAACTTATGGTACCTGTTGGCAATGGTTGCCCATAGCAACAATCAGCTGGGGGAGGGGAGCTGTGAGGATGGAAGTCACTTATAGTGTCCGTGTTTGATTTTGCCCATAAATTCTTTTGTTTTTTATGTGTATACATGTGAGGGAGGGTGTAGTTGAAAGTGGGGGAAGTCCCATGGGGAGCAGGTGGAAGGGTACTTTCCTGTCTGTGCTAATTGTAATGCATAACTTCTAAAAAAATAAAAATGTCCACCTGGGAAACTGCTTATGCCATTTATTTGCAAATACGTATGTAGGTAGTAAAGACCCCTGTTTCATTTCACTCCGATTCATCCTACTCCTTTTCAGAGAATAGTTCTGTGATTCTCTGAGCCTTTGAGAAGGTAAACTTGGAGAGAAGCAAAGCTGAAACAAGGATGATACAAGAGGACATGAAATCACACAGAAACTTCCACCACAGGGAGACACAAATGAAGATGATAAAAACAGTTCCATGGGTGCTTGCAACGGGAGTTGGGAGGGTCTAGGGTTTACCTTCTCTACATAAAGAGAGCAAACAATGAGGGCCTTTGCGTCATCAGACCGTCATTCCTGAAAGCTTGTTGGGACTTACTAGGAACTTCTCTAGGTGGTACAGCTTCAGGCTAGTTGCCAGCCTGTCAGCATCTCAGGTCCCAGTACTTTCATCCTGTTGGATGGGAATAGCGCTTATCCTGCCAGGTTGCCATAGGATTCGCTGCAATATACAAAGTTCCCAGCACAATGCCTGGCTGCTTGGCTTCTTTTTGTTTGTTTTTGTTTTGTTTCTTAGGTTTGTGCATCCAGAGAAAAACAATTGCACCTTTTTTCCCCTCAGTAATGCACCCTATTTTTTTTTTTTTTTCTTTATACTGCCTGGCTTCTTGTGGCACTCAACAGATGCAAATTTTGTCCCTTTAAGGGACTCTGACATTGTGAAGGAGAGTGTCAATGAGCTGAGAGTCAGAGAAATTTCCTGCCCATCTTTCTTGCCTGTTCTACACATGGCGTTCCCATCCGCCATCCAGACTTTGCCTCATCCTGGCTCCATGGGGATACAGATGAATCTTTGTGCCTTCTGAGATGTCCTCTCCTGGTTTGTAAGTAGAATCCACGGTGCCCACGCCTGTAGGCTGGATATTCCTGAGGACGGGGTGAGCTGACATGCACAGATCACTGCCTGGTCCCCTAGTCAGGATGCAGCCTTCACAGCAAAGCATGACATCACAAGGAAGAGTGGTCTGAGACTTTGTGACTATGGGGAGAAAGTCTTGTGAATGTTACTGCTTTTCAACCTAAATAAAAACATCCTATCAAGGAAAAAGCTCAGTTCGCGTAGGAGAAAAAGGACTGCAGTGACTTTGGGGGATAGTGGGGAGAGCAAGGAAGGGAAATCTGAGATGAGAGAGAAAAGCTGGAAAATGCTTCTGTCTAGAAATTTCCATTTCCTCCAGGACCCTGAAGAACTTGATCTGACCCCATTTTCCTTTGGGTTTGTTATTTTTAATAAAGGTCTTTTCTTTCTTATCAATTAATCTTTTTATTAGAAAGTTAAAGAAAAGTGAAGAAAAGACACTAGAAACATGCCACCATCTGGATATACATCTGAGCATATGTGTATCTTCAAGTTTGTATCTCATGAGTATTTTCCCAAACATTAAATATTATTTGTCAATATCTTTGCCAATTTCTACATTTCTACTGTAGTTTAACATTTTTTTTCATTTGTGTACAGAATCTTTGAATTTTCTTTGAAATTCCTTCTAATGTCTTCACTGTGTTCCTTGTCGTTGTTTTGCTATTTTTTCCACCACTGGATTATTCAATTTGGATTTTAAAGTTTCAGGATGTGCAACATTTTTAATTTGTATATATTCAAATATATTCTTCTTCTTCTTTTTGATTTGTTTTTCCATTGTTATTAGAAGCTCTTCTTCAGCCCAGTAACAATTAAATAGTCAATTAAATTATAAATGTGCATTGGATTTAATTACTCAGCAGGAATGTATCTTAGTGTACAACATGAGGTAAGAGTTAATTTTAATTAAAAGTCTTAGCAAAATTTGTAAGCATATTTTATTGACTAACATACTAGATTTTTATATGCAATAGGAGTAGTTTGACTGCTGTACTTTGTGTTCCATACTTTTTACTGCCAATTTTTCACAGCTACCATACTCTTAATTTTGTAGCTATATAATGCGTTCTTGCATACGATAAATCAAGTCCTACATTTCACACTTGTTTTCCAGTTTCTCCCCTGCTCCTATTTGTTAATTTTTCAAAATGAAATTCAGAAACATTTTGTCTTCTAAAAACTCTAGAATTTTGATATAAATTGTGTTGTCTGTAAATTAATCTGGAAAAGACTGATATTTTTGCATCATGGATCACTTATTATTGTATTATTATTGTATTGTGGGTCTCAATCCCATGATGATCTCTCCTCTCGAATACTCTGAGCAGTATCCATTCCTGGTATTTTCCCCCAAATCAGTGCTCAGTATCTAACCCCATGCCTTCCATGCAGAAAGTGTTCATCACAAATGAGACAACAGAGCTCCAGGAATAAGAAACCTGTCTGGCAGTAGTTCTACTAGAATCCATATATCTAGAATTATCTAACTCCATAATCCATGACAATTTCTAAAGCATATATATTTTTTCAGTGTGAGTTGATCAATTATATTTATCCTGAAGGAAAAATAATCAACATATCAAAGTTTTGAGAAAATTACCACTTTCCAGAAACACCTCCCTTTCCGCTCCCCAGAATATCTGTGTAAACAGCATACAGCACATTGCATAAAATTTTTCACTGTGGCTCCGTATTTTACATTTATGAGTGGATTAATGCTGATTATGTAAAAGATTCTGGAATGAAATTTCATAAAGATACATTATACTTATCTGAGCCCAATACCTCAGAAACTGACATGGGGAATTCTTACTACAGCATACTGAATGACAATGATGTTTAACAATTTAGAAGACCAAGCGAATAGCATCGTCTTGACCAAGAGTTGGAAGCTACGTCCGTCCATCTCCCCTGGGCCTCAGTTTCCTCACTGGGGAAATGTTGAGATTGGATCCAAAGATCAGTGAGGTACCCCAGGCCAGTTATTTCTCTGGAGTTGTTTCTTCCCCTGGGAAAGGAAGTTAATCTCTAAGGGGATCTTCCAACACTGGCATCAATGAGATTATATCTAAAACTGGGACGCAGCTCTCAGGGGACATCCCACCCCCTGTCCTGGGGGTGGCTGAGTAGAGACAGAGCCACTAAGTTTGCTAAACTTAACGTCATGACAATCCGCAAAGTCATGACAATCCACAAAGTCATGACAATCCGCAAAGTCATGGACGTGGCCCGCATCTGAGTGCCACCCAAACAAAACCCAGAACAATTTGAAATCACCTTTTTCATAAAGCTCTGATAACACTCTTGGACTGATATTGTATTTTCCTTGTTAAAAGAAAAAAAAAATGCATATGTAAATCACAAAAGCCAAATGGCTTATGATTGTTAAGAAAATGAAGATGGAACCAAGCACCCGGCCATACACAGGTGTCCTCCTGAATCTCTTCATCTTCTGGAAGCCTGTCCTCAGCTTCCTGCTCCTGTGAATTGGCCTCTTCTGGCCCCTCCTTCCAGAACTCATGCCTGTTTCACTGACTCAGGCCCGTGAGGACAAGCTCTCACTATTCTCTGACCTCTTCTCTTCCTTTGATTCAATCCCCAATTATACGGCAAGTACCCAAAGGTAGATCCCACATCAAATGATTCCCTGTGATGCCCAAGTGCCCTGAAGTGTGTCTTCACATAGTAGACTATGAAAAATACATGTCAAACAGGGGAACATGCTATATAGTTTAATATTTAATGTCTATATGTTCTCCAGATATTTAAGAAAGGAAAACATCTCCAGAAATGAAGGAGAATGGGGAGATGGAAAAAACAGGGGTGGGTCAGGCTGACTTGGGTATGAATTCTTCCTTCACCCACTGGCTGCGGTGAATTACCTAATCTCTCTGAAAGTTGTTTTCCTCATCAAGGAACAAGGGCGATGGCAGTGCCCGTCTCAGGGGTGGTTTGTGTCATGTGTTTAATACAGTATAGGGCCCAGCAGGGAGGGCTGGCATCTCGGGGACTCAAGGCCACCTCCTGTCCTTTCTCACTTTCACACACTGTGCTGTGTGAAAGTGAGGACGTTTTGCTGCAGAGGATGCATTTTAGGAGCTCAGCCTGGTGCCGGGCATTTGTAACATTCCCCGCTACACGACGGTCTCCTGCGTTCACTCACCCCTCCGTCACCCGAAGGCTGATAACAAACCCACTGGAATGTGCAGATTACGGAGATGCCCTCCTGGAATTTGATCAATGCCTGTGAACGAAGCACCGATTCTTTGGCCCAGGGATGGACCAGTGCAGCGGGCTCTCAGCCTCTCTGAGGACTCTGAAATACCCTGGTCGGCCCTCTGTTCCCACACACCCACCACGGCTGCCTTGTGCTATAGTAACCCTGGGGTATTTTCTTCTGCCTCAGTCATCTGAATCCACTTGGGCGAAGGGGGCGGACACATGGCTCTGCCGCTCTCCCTCCGCCCTCCCTTTCAGCTTCAAGCATGTACCTACTGTGCCTACTGTGTGCAGACCCTGTGCTTGGCGACAGTAGCAACAAAGATGAACTGTGCCCCGTCCTGCTCCCCCGCCCCCCAAGCAGACTGGCTGTTGAGGTGGAACTGAGTTTTGACATAGATTGGAAGGAAGACTCACACAGTTCAGGGTGATGGGAGGTGCAGGCACTTTGGGAGCAGAGGTTAGAGTAATTACCTCTACCTGGAAATTTTCAGAAAGGATACAAGGGATTTACCAGAAGGCAGGGGTAGAAGGAGAAGGTCATGTCAGGCAGACCGTAGGATATGTATAAATGCACAGCAAACTTCCCCATAAAGAGGCAATTACGGTTAAAGCATGTCAGAAAGGATTTGCATTCTCAGAAAAGGGTTCAGTTGTCTTTGTAATAACCAAATATGGGTGCAATCATGGTACCGATTAAATGATCACCATCCTTATATGCATTTGAATTGAATCTTACACTTTATTCAAAACACTTCAGGATATGTGGCATCATGGAAAAAAAGAACACGGGCTAGGAATTCTTTCCACCCCTTACCACCCATGTGATCAAGATCAAGTTTAACCTCTCTGACTGCATTTATTTACTGCTCAGTAGGAATGATCTGAGGCCTCCCTTTCAGGACTGCTGTCAAGGTCACAGGTGGTTCATAGTTAGAGCACATTACGTGGCCCATGACGGAGGCAGCCCCGCCCCTTCATATACTGTGCAGACACAGCATGAACAGGACAAATCACCAATGCCGATTGCAGAGACATATCAGGTATGGTTGAAAGTTCTCCGTCCAAATGCTGCCTGAGCTCTGCTCCTTATTATAGAACAGTCAATTCCACCACCTCCTACGGCAGCACTGTTTTTCTTCAGGAGATTATTCTTCAATTGATTTCACAGTCCTCCCTGGTATATTATCCCCCTGGCTATGACAACGTGCAAACTCTTATAAAGACATTCAATACTGCCATCAAATGAAACTGTATCATTTGTATCCAAAGGTGAAATAAGCACTGTTTTTGGAGGTGAAAACAATGGAGTCCCCAGAATAAAGCTATAATCAGCATGAACTCTAGCCTTTAATTGTCTGGGAAGGCGAGAAGTACTCTTTAAAATGAAACACTAGACAATCTCAATCATCCATAGGAGAACATCCCTCCACGCAAGAAGACAAAGGCGTGCATGTTTATTACTTATAACTGCAAACACCGGAGCTCAGGGTTAATACTTCTTTTCTTCTTTCTTAGGTTACTCTTGCTGATTGATATCTTAAAAATTGTCACCGAGCTTCCTGGGTATAGGGGACACTGGGGTATACAGAGCATTAGATGTGCCCCAGAGTGGAGAAAGATTTTCCAGCAGAGATGGGCTCACTCTCCTTATGGATTTATGATTTGAACAATAGATTATAACGACAGTAGGTCTGTATGTTAGGAGGGACAAGCACTTTGGACTTTGATGATGTTGATTATTATTTATCATGTATTTCATATTTGTTTTTTCTAAATTGAGTTGCTTGCATCTCCTCCTCATTGCTTGTACTGTGAGCTCCCGAAAGGCAGGGACTCTGTCTTGTTTTATTTCTTAACATCTTTTTATCTCATTTAATCTTCTCAGTAAACCAATAAATAGGTGCTGATACTGACCCATTTTACAGATGAAGAAATTCAGGCTCTGAGAGGAACAGTGAGCTAGTAAGTGGAATACACCACACCAGGTCTGCTGGGCTTCAAACTTCTGCATTTATTGTTCCTTCTGCTGAGAATGCTTTTTCCCTATATGTCCACCTGGTTGCTGCTTTTTCAGCCTCCAGGTCACAATTCCAAACATACTTCCTCAGAAGTGGAGGGCCTGGACCACCTGGACCACCCAGCTAAGGCAGCCCCAAGTCTCTCCTTCAAATTATCTTATTTTATCTTCCTAGTTTCCTTGGTATAGGATATCGTCTTATTCATTTATGAGTTTGTCTCCCATCACTAGAATCAAATCTCTATCTGGATGGAGACTCTGTCTCATTTGTTGCTCTAACCCCAGCATCTAGATAATGCAAGATATACCTTGAGGGTTTGATAAATACTTACAGACTGACCCCCTCTGTCAACTACACCAGGCAACTTCTTTTCTTCTAGTAACAAGTTCTTTGTCTTCTAGGCTTCAAGGACTTGTCTGGTATAAAGGGAAATGAAGAGGCTGCAAAGTTAAAGCCTCTGCTCCTTTGACACAGAGGAAACTTGCTCTGATTTACTTATCCTCCGAAGATGAAAATTACAACTTTGCTCAGGAACTTGTCCCATTGTAACTGCCCTGCCAGGACATTCTTCTCCAGATCTGACCTAAATTTGTCCAGCTGTGGCTGAAACTGACTTTGTCCTGGGTGGTCCTCAGTGGAGGCAGCTGGTGAAAGAGCTCTTTGTGTCCAGTGACACAACACCGCACTCAGACCATGAAAGGGAAGATGGGGCTTAACACATGGTTACAGCCTAGTTGAGCTATCCGGCTCCAGGGAGACAGCCAGGGTTCAGTAGACAAGGCCTCAAAGAAAATCTGGGAGATCTGGACTTAGCTCCAGATCTTTGCCTACCTGCTGGGTGACCTGGGCTAAGTCATTAACCTCCAGGAGCTTCAACTGGTCCTCAGTAGCGTGCGTCCTAACACCTGCCTTACAGGTGTGTGAGACGATGGTGGTGAGCTGCTGTTTGTTCATTTCTTCATTTATTTAAAAACTGCCACTAACTCATAAGGGTTATGCATCCAGGATAGAACAATGACCCGTCCAAGCTCACTGAGTAAATTAATGGTCCTATTCAGAAGATCTCCGTCTTCAGAGTCATGACACTACTTTTGTAATTCTCCCTCATCCTTCATACAGGTTTCAAGCTCCCTCTGACGTTTTCAAAACAATAAAAGGAAAGGTTTTTGTTCAATAGAGGGAGGGCTTCAAAGCGAGATCAGTGATCAACCACTGGGAGTTGCTCCCAGGAGGAGACTTCGGGCCTCAGGGCTCCCTGGTTGACATCTGTCCGGCTCCTTACATCTCCCGACAGCCCCACGGCTCCTGTAGCTGAACTCGCTTCAGGCCCCCTAGTCCCCAGCACTTCGTGGAAACTGACAGTGTGGGAGCTGACAATGCAAAGGAACAGAATGCGCAAGGCTTCAGACGTGGGCTGTCTTGGCCTCTGCTGTGGGTACATGCAGTCTTTTCAAACACCTTCCAGCAAAGCAAACCGAGCTGTGACTGGTATTGTCACTGTTTCCACCTCAAATAAGCATGTTTCTCAAAATTTTACCTACAGGCAACAGACACAGAATAAATCCTTAGTGCCAGAAGGGACCTTAGCATGTCATACAGATGGGGAAGCTGAAAGGCACAAGTAGGGAGTGATTGGCTCACTGATTTTATGACAGGGTAGGGCTAGAACCCAGGTCCCTGATGCCCAGCTCTGGATCCTTCCCACAGCACCATGCTCGGGCCACTAGATGAATCTGACACAGCAAATCTCATAGGCATATAAATAGTTCCCTGCTCCCATTTAGATTGGAATCACGGAATTCTTTAACCATTGGATTCTAGTCATTGGTGTGGCATTTTCCTAAAGGTTAATTTATTACATCTTGCTAATACCACTGTGTTTAAGAGTGGGGGCTCTAGGGACCCTTAACAGGGTTTATAACCTGGTCATAACACCTACTTGCTGTGTGTCCATAGGTGAACTATTGATACTTCATCTTTTCTGTCCCAATTTCCCCATCTACAAAATAGTGATAATAAACATAAGTTTATTGCCTCATAAAGTTGATGTATTAGATAAGTTACTAGACATTCACTGTTTAGAGTGCCTGGCATTCAGTAAGCGCTGAGTAAATGCTAACTGTTGTTTCTATCCAATAGATAAGGGAACTGAGATGCCCAGAGGCAATGTCAGAAGGTGAATTAATGAAAATGTAGAAATTAGCAACAGGCTTTCCAGATTCTGGGTGCCATGACCTTTCCTCCATATAAATTAAATTAATAGAATCACAGAGCGTCAAGGAGAGAAATGGCTTTAGACTCTCTTCCGCCCGGTCTCTCTGCTGCCCAGCAGGAGAACCAAGGCCCAGAAAGGAGCACTCCTGGCTTTGCACTGAAGCCACCTGAGGACAAGGCAGGGGGTGAAGCTTGCTGGGCCCCACTCTGAACCTATGGAATTTCTAGAAGTGGCACCTGAAATTTTGTTCTTTTAACAATTATTCTCATGAAGCCAAATCAAAGCAGATTTATGGAATGGTGTTTGGGAGTCACTGAATTAGAGCATTCCAGCCTGGCTTAGAATACTTGGTTGATGGAATTTGTATCTCTAGACCGGTAATATACAAATGATCTTATTTTTACCTCTTTTAGACATATATTTATTTGTTTATATATTATATACTCCAACTACTGCGCCCAAAATGTCATGTTCATTATTGAACTGACACAAAAAAACACAAAAATGTCAAAAAGGAGAGGATACAAGATCAACGGAAGTGGAAGATCCAATATGGTCTTTCCATTACAGTGGATCATCTTTGGGCATCGCCTGGCTGAGCATGGCCCATTTTCCAGACCACAGCTCTACAAACCAAGATATTATTTGTTGCAAGGCGCCAAGGGCCGTGTAATCAGACTGCTGCTTCCCAGTCTCCTGTCCTGTTCTGTCATCTCTGAATGCACAGCTGTGAAGGAGAGCCTGCTGTACTACCCCTGACGGTCCGGGCTTCTCCAAATGAAGGAGCCACCAAACTGGTCATCGGGATCCAATGTGAGTTGGGGAAACTCCCCAGAAGTCTCCCTATGCCCCCTTTCTCGCCCCTCCTCCAAGGACCGGTACTAATCTAATTGGTCAGGCACTGAGTCAGATCTACCAGTGGGTGGGTCACCATGCCTGCAAAGGTCAGACACATGGGCGTTGCTCTTCCTGCTTTGTCCACATCTGGCTAGAGGGGAAACTGACCTCAGGGCCGACTAGCCCTATGCCCTTCTACCTTTCTTCTTTAACTCCAGATATTCAGACTTGTGTTTAAGGATTTAAAGATAGCCACCTTCAGCCACAGAGTTACTTGAGCTCGGACTAGAATTGTACCCAGCACAGCCAACACT
The DNA here is from genome assembly GCF_965194805.1 of Balaenoptera borealis. Taxonomy (NCBI): domain Eukaryota; kingdom Metazoa; phylum Chordata; class Mammalia; order Artiodactyla; family Balaenopteridae; genus Balaenoptera; species Balaenoptera borealis. The sequence continues at coordinate 82,919,043 of NC_138871.1, read as the reverse complement.
GCACTTTGTCAGCAGCACTTTGCTTTTCCCCTTGGGTAACTGGGTCAGGGAGACTTTGGCTCCCCAGTCGCACCATCAGTCCCTCCCTTTGCATCATCCAGATGGATCTCTGCTACTGCGTATTCTCTACCCACCACAGATCAGCCTGATTCCAGTAACACATTCCTAGTATACTTTTTAACAGGCATCTTAAGTTCCAAACTTGGATAGTGCAAATTCTGCTGGCCTTGAGTCAGATAATGTGGGTTTCACCACTGAATGCTTGGATGACCCTGGATAAGTCAATTGATCTAACTGGATCTATGTTCTCATCGGTGAAATGAAGATACTAATAACCGCCCTGCCTACTTCATTTGACTGGTATGTGAGATGACTATGTAAAGAGGTTTTGTAAACAATCCCATCCAAATGAAAGGGATATGAGGCCATCAATGAAAAAAAAAAGAAAATAACAAAATGACTTTTGTTTTTAATGCAATGCAATCTGAAACTCCGGGCTTTTTCTCTTTAAACAAAATTCTCATTGGAATGAGCATACTCAGAAAATTTGGTAAAGACCTTGAGAGAGAGGGAAACTTGATATAAGGAGGAATCATTCATTCTTCATTTTATGGTAAACATATTCTGAATCCCTATTACATGTCACACACCCTCTGCCAAGTACTAGAGAAAGAAATGGGAGTGAGACACGACTCTGGCCCTCAATGAGCTCACAACCTAAGGGGGAGAGAGGGAGAAATAACCATGCCATCATAGTCCGATGTGCTAACTTCTGTGATGCAGATGTGAACCCAGAGCTGGTAAGAGTAAACAGCAGGACCACCAAACCTTGCCTGGTATCACGGAGGATTTACCTGAAATAGATGCTGAAATACACAGAAGAGTAAATAAAACTAAAGGCGGGGAGGGAAGGTTCTGAATAGAGGGGAGGTCAGATGTCATGAATTTGAGATAAGAGAAGATGCTGCACCTTCAGAATTGCGAAGGGTCCTGCATGGCTAGAGCGCCCTCTGTATATGGAGCCTCAGGAGGGAGGTTAAGAAGGATGTGGAACAGTGGAGGATTGAACGTGAGAAACGATATGCTATTGACCCGTGTTTTAGAAAGATCATTCTGGAGACTTCTTAAATTAACGATGGATTGGTCTAAGCTCCAGGCAGGGTTTTCCAAATCTGGCTGAGCTGTAAGATTCACTCAGGAAACTCGTACTAAGTTCAGGTTCCTGACCCCATGTCTTCTGAACCTGAGTCTAGAGATGCGTCTTTTGAACGTGTTCCCAGGTAATTCTGGTGACACTGTATGAACCGAAGTTGACTTAACGGTGGCCCCCGAAACTACATGTCTGTGTCCTAAACCCCTGGCTTATGAATGTTACCTTATTTGGAGAAAGAGTCATTGCACCTTATCCGGGATCGTATGTGTGAGCCCTAAACGCAACTACATATAACTTGAAAGATAGGAGATCAGGAGGGGGTAACGTGACCTTGAAGGCAGAGATGGAAGCGATATGGCCACAAGACAAGGAACGCCTGGGCCACCTGCAACAGGAGCAAACTGTGCCCTTGAGCATACAGATTGCCTCAGGTCCTGCCGACTTCTTGATTTTACACTTCTGGCCTCTGGAGCTCTAAGTGAATACACTTGGGGTGTTATGAACCACCTAGCTTGTGGTCTTTTATTACAGCAGCCCTGGGAAATGGATACTTCAACCAACAGCAGTTTCATTTTTTATTTTCTTAGTTTCATGAAGAAGGGGAAAATGGTGGCACAGACGGAGGCAAAACCTAATAAGTTGTTAGATGGAGTTTGCTGAGAAAGCACACCGCAAACTGCATTGCAACGAAAGAACTTTTCAACCTGAGAAGCAGTGCAGCCCTGGCCCAGGCTGAGCTTTGGGCACAGCGTTCCTCTCCCGGCCCCTTTGTCCTGCACCTCGTGCCTAGGTACCTGCTTTTGCTCACTGGTGCCGGAAGTGCCTACGAGGCGGGCAACCCTAGACACAAACAGACCTGTTTCCATCTCGTCGGAAGCCACACTCAGCAGCGCGCAAGGGGAAACTCCCAGTTACTGACTGTATGAAAACACAGGCCTTGGAGACGCAGTGAGTGGGCTGACCGGGCAGCTTCAAAAGTGCTGCAACCTGACCCTCGCGCAGGTGCTGGGCAGGTCAGAATCCAGGTCACTGAGTCACCGGGGACCTTCTGGACAATCGTCAGGGACTTTCTCTCTTCATTATGTTAGGCTATAAAAAAAAGCTTCCTTAATGGGCTGCGTGTGTGTGTGTGTGTCTGTTTATGTCACTGTGTGTGTGTTTCTGTTTCTGTTCTCTGTGTGTGTATCTGGGTGTGTCTGTGTCCGTGTGTGTGTCTGTGTGTGTGTGATTTGTGTTCAGTTCCTTCCTAGGAGCCATCTATATCAGAAGCACCTTTCATGATACTAAAGACGTTTCCTGAGCATCTAGTATAGCCCCATTGAAGGCAATGAAGACACAGAAGTAAATTACACTCCATATCTGCCCTGAAAAATGTTCACAGCCTAGTGGAAAGAGACACAGTATCATGTTAAAGTTGAGGAAAACAACTTCGGATCCAGACACACCTCCATTCAAGTTCAGGCTCTGCCTTTCATTAACGGAGTGATTATTAGCAAGCTTCCTAAGCCCTGGAAGCTTTAGATCTGTAAAATGCAAATAATAATATCTTCTCTCAAGGTTGTTGAAAGGATTTCATGAGTCGATATATGCAGAACCTGTGATGTAGTGTCTGCTGTATTCTAGGCACTAGTAAAAGAGATTTTACTATTATTTTATTTGTGCTGTAATAGAAGTGAGCAGATGATTCAGTAAACACAACAAAAAAGAAGGAATTAAGCTTGGCAGAGTCAGGAAAACCTTCCCAGAGTCATCAAGAACCAGGAAGCTGCCAAAACCTCTGGGGCATGGGGTCTAAGCAGGAAGAAGGGTTGAGTCTGGGAGGCAGAGTCATCTAGGATCCTGGCTGCCCTGTTAACCTTGACCATGCCGTTGATGGGAGAAAAAAAAATGACATGGTTTTATAGTTAATGTCAATTGAGAATTAATATTATATTCCTCTAATTTCATACTCAGGAAACAGAAACTCCTCATTCAAATGGAGTAGTGTTTGGGACTTCCCTGGCAGTCCAGTGGTTAAGACTCTGTGCTTCCAACGCAGGGGTTGAGGGTTCGATCCCTGGTCGGGGAACTAAGATCCCGCATGCCACTTGGTGCAGCCAAAGACAAAACAAACAAACAAACAAAAACCCAGAAAGAACAAATGGAGTAGTGCTTGGCCTCATAAAAACACAGTGAACACGAATCACACAATTGAAGAATTAAGGTATTACTCCTCATTTTGGGAAGGAGCCGTTACACTTAAGAAAAGTTCCTAAAAACGATTTCTATCTTGTTTAGGGCTAAAGCATGAATAAAAGAATAAATGAAACACATTCAACATTTTTTTAAACCCAGCTTTTAAAGAACACTCCCCTGATGAATTCCACATGTCTTACTTTTTGCTTAAAAAGAATACCATAGTCTCACATTTTCTGAATGGCATAGAGCCATCATCACACACATGGGTTACTCAGTGGTGCCACTGGTGGCCCCAGTCTCAGCCACTTTCCCCCGTGAAGTGTCCCTGACTACACAGCTCTTACACTGGCCACATCTGCTCTAGTTTTGATCATAATTTTCCTCTTTCTTTAGCTCCACAAATTGTGCTCCTGCTGAGACTAACCAGGGCTCAAAAAGTGTTTGATCTCGTCTAATCTTAAGCTGCATAACAGTGTTGGGAAGTAAGTTCCATTGTCCTCATTTTAAAGAATAGAAATCAACTCAGACATGACTCAGCCAAGTACACACAGCTAAGAAATGGCAGATCAAATCTCAGTCTATTTGACTCCGAAATCCAATCTTTCCACACCAAAGCCTCTTCCATTTATGTTCATTCATTTATTCACTGAACAAATATTTATCGGGTCCAACTGGTGGGAACCAGGCTAGATGCTGTTGCTTACCCTTTTGTAGGTCTTCTTGCATCTTTCACGTATCTTGGTTCTCATTTACCCCCTGAGATTTAGCAGATTGTCCACTCTTTCAGATTCCTGAACTTGGATATTGGAGATCCGCCATCATTCTCTTCAACAGCATCTCCTATAACTTGGTTTCCAGTTACCACCCAATCCTGGTATCTTTTCTCTGAATAATCCATTCATGGTGCCCCTACAGAGTGCAGTGCTCAGGTTCACAGGCACTCATCCAAAATTTAATTGAGCCACGCAGACCTAAGCAACCTGTTGCTGCCTCACTCTGGGCTGTCTATCCCTAATTCAGGCCAAGAGGACTCCGCAAGATGGACTTTTAGTCTAAAGCAGCCTTACCCTCCTGTCTTCAGTTACCTCCCTGACATTCATGAGGCCCCACAGATAGAACGAGAACGAGGCATACCAACACAGAGAAGACTCATCAGACGTGAAAATCATCCCCAGCCTCAGAACCCACAGACCTCTGAATGTTTTCTTCCGTCAGCTCAATTCACTGAGCTGCAGATTCCACAGTCTACTGTTTTATTAGAACTTTCTCCAAACACTTCAGTAAATCTCAATGAACTGCTCTTCTGAAAAGCCCAAATGCTCATGGCAGAGATATTTAATCATGGTGCACCATGTTTTCAAGTGAGATGAGGGGAGTGAAAGTAAGTATTCCATAATTCATGGTGGGCACCCTTTCAGAAAACGTTTTTATTAAGAATTTGATGAATCGTCTAATCATACTGCACACACAGATGACTCAGAATAGAAGATGCACAGGAGGAAAAAGTTCAGAATGCTTTCAGAGGCCTTTCCCCATCTAGAATGAGATGGCCTAGAAATCAGAATGAAAAGGCAGGTTGTGGACTCTCATTTGTTGCCTTCAGAAAGGAATACTTTTTGAGGAGCCCGAATTTGCTGAGCACTGGGTCTGTTCAGCCAATGACTTTCCTAGTGGAAGAGACAGACTGGTACACCACAGGCAGTGGGCAGGCCAGCCTGGAATGGACTCCAGGCTCTGCCCCGCACAGACTGAGCTCATGCAAAAGACTGAGCCTCGCTGAGCCTAAGTTTCTAGTCTTGCAGTTGTGAGGATTAAGTGAGGCAATGCCTGCAAAATTCCAGCTTCATAGCGGTTGCTCCCTAAATGGCAGCTGCTCGTAGGTTCAACATTAGCCAAATTATCTAGGCAGAAAACCACTTTCCACTTTTAAAGAAAAATAGGCAACTAAATTTTCGCCAAATGCTGGGCTAGGAGACCACCAACATCAGTGGAGCCCTATCTCTGTGTGCCAGACGCTAGGCTTATGCATTTAATCTTCACACTTTCTGTAGTGGGTTAAATGGTGAGTCTCTAAAAATATATGCTCACATGTAAATCCCAGAACCTATGAATGCTACCTTATTTGGGGAAAGAGTCTTTGCAGAAGTAATTTAGTTAAGGATCTTGAGATGAGGAAATCGTCCTGGATTACCTGGTGCATCTTAAAGCCAATGAAAATGTCCTTACAACAGACACACAGAGGAAAAGGTGATGTGAGGATGGAGGTGCGGATTGGAGTGGTGTGGCCACAAGCCCAGGAATGCCAGGAAAGCCATCAGAAGCTGAACGAGACAGGAAATAGCTTCTCCACCTACAGCTCCCAGAGGGAGACTGTCCCCACTGAAGTTCAGACTTCTTAAGTTTTTGTTTGTTTGTTTGTGTTAAGCCACCAAATTGGTGATGATTTACTATAGCAGATTAAGAAAACTAATAAACCTTCCTTGCTCTGTGGGCATTTTTGAGCAAGAAATCTCAGAAAAGTCAAGTAACTCACCTAAATTCAGACAGGCATAGTGAAGCTATGATGCAAATTTAGGTCTCCCTCCCATGAAGACACACAAATGTTTGTTTGTTTGCTTCTCCTACTCAGTGATCAAGTCATCCATGATGTCTGTTGGATTTGGAATAAATTCTTATCATTCAGGAATGTTAGAAGGGTTATAATGAACATCTATCATCTCACCAACTCCCATCCAACGTAATCCAATCTCTCGAATAAATCCAGTAACAAAAATGATATCCTAACTCGGCATTAGAATGAATAGATACAGGGCTTCCCTGGTGGCACAGTGGTTAAGAATCCGCCTGCCAATGCAGGGAACGTGGGTTCGAGCCCTGGTCCAGGAAGATCCCACAAGCCACGGAGCAACTAAGCCCGTGTGCCACAACTACTGAGCCTGAACTCTAGAGCCTGCGAGCCACAACTGCTGAGCCCTCATGCCACAACTACTGAAGCCCGCATGCCTAGAGCCTGTGCTCCACAACAAGAGAAACCACCGCAATGAGAAGCCCGTGCACCGAAACGAAGAATAGCCCCCGCTCGCCACGACTAGAGAAAGCTCTCGTGCAGCAACGAAGAGCCAAAGCAGCCAAAAAGAAAAATAAATAAAATTAATTTAAAAAAAAAGAATTAATAGATTCAAACATACATAGGGAGCTATTTGGAAGAGCATTGGGATCGTCCATCTCTATTTCTAGTTCAGAGTAACAAATAAAAGAAAAAGCTATGTAATAAGGGAATGTAGAATAATCAAACAGACACTGAACTGGGAACCAGAAGATTTGGGAGTTGCCAGATGGGTCAAATTCCTATGTGATCCAGAGACAATCATTAGCTTTCTTCTGGACTCCATTTTCTTCACCAGAAAATATTGCGGCTAGAATCCATTATTTCTAGATGCTCTTCCAACAAGATTCCCAAGAACTACCTTTAGGAACATTTCTTGCATATACCTGGAGCCCAAATTTCGCACCAAGTTGTAGCTCGTTTCTGTGGCTACCTTGCCAAAAGTCACTGGCTCATACAAAGTCCAAACAAAACTTTAAAAATACCATTCAACAAAAAATTTAACTAGATACAAAATCTTGGTCAATCTTGAACCTGAGCAATCAAGGAGAGATTAGTTTTCTAAATATCAGTTTGTCCTCTACTATAAGCAAGTTCGTCCTGTATAGATCATCCCTGACATTTGTCATCGTTTTGTAGCTAACAAAGTGCTGTCATACACACATAGCCACAGGTCACACTGCTGGTGGAGGTCAGAGGCAGGATGGAGCCCAGGCCATCCAGGAGACAAAGCTTCTCTTCTTTCCACAGTATTCAGGGCCTGCTGATGACCTATGGACCTAAAACAACATTATAACCCCATCCATGTTTTGATTGCCTGACTTTAGAGAAGAGACTCACAACCTTGCACTCAATATCTATCACTTAATAAGTGAAGATCACTATTTGTCTTTGAAGGCAATAGCTTTATTTTATTTTCCCAGCACTTGGGACATGGGTGACACTCATAGAATTTTAATGAACAAATGAAAGATAAAATCAATTCATTAATTTGGGAGTTGAAGTCCAGAGAGAGAAAGCCACTTGACCAGAATCTCCCTGTCAATACTGCCAGGCCAGAATTCATTTCTAGATGAACCAAATCTCTTTTTTTTTAAAGTTTTCTTCAGTTATGTTAAATGGCATGAAATAGATCTTGTACAAGTACCTGGACAACGTAAAATTATTAAATTTTATGATATAAATTAAAGATGTGTGGCAGAAACTCAAAATCACCGTACCTGTATTCTCGGAAGAAGGCAATGGGGTACGACAGAAGACCGTATTTGCATAAGCTGGAAGGTTTCCTAAAAATATATTTGTGCCGTGCTGTGCTGCTGGGTCCACAGTGGAACGTGTGGAATCTCTCTGTTGTGCTCACTACTTCCTCTCTGTTACAGGTTGCAGGCCCATCTCCTTATGTTGTTGTTTCCTTCAGCATAACTGCTCCAGTTACGCAATTGTTCCCTCCATGGTGAGACCTCAGAGGTCACTCACTATAGCGTGACGCCAAGACAAGGACATCTTGTGCAAACGGGACAGAGGCAAAGAGCAGACACAAGCCACTCCTTCTGCACGACGTTTGCCATGCCTGCTTCGCGTCCCAGCTCAGGAGGCTGGCACTGAGAATTTTAAGAGCGTGGGGAATAAAATGTATCCTGGTAGCAGCTAGGGAAGGAATTCTGGCTGCTGTATCTCCCAGAGGAACATCAGAGTGGGAGAAGAGGTGATCTTTTTGTGACACCTGGAACTCACCCCAAAGGGAGCTGAAATATCTGGGGGCTGGGGTGAAGGAGAAAATGGGGTTCATGGAATTCACCAGCTATGCTCAGCCTGACCATCTTGCCCAGAAACAATGACAGCATTCCAGAGGTGAATAGGTCCCCAGGGACCCATTTAATACCTTCATTTCCTCTGCCAAGAGAGGAGAAAGGTAACACCTAAGGTCACCCAGGGAATTTGTGGCAGAGTTCAGTCCAGTCCCATTTGTCCAGAGTGCTCAAGATTGATTCAAATCTGCCAAAATGAAGCCAATAACAGGGCACTGGGACTAGAGAGTCAAGTATTCAATGCTTTCTATTTCCTTCCATCTTTAACAAACTTGGCAAATTGCAGGCACATACTATGTAGATTCATGTCTGCGTGGTCTATCATGTTGATTTTTTTCTTTTTTGGCTGAGTTGGGTCTTCGGTGCTGTGCACAGGCTTTCTCTAGTTGCAGTGAGCGGGGGCTACTCTTCGTTGTAGTGCACAGGCTTCTCATTGCAGTGGCTTCTCTGGTTGCAGATCATGGGCTCTAGGTGTGCAGGCTTCAGTAGTTGTGACACGCAGGCTCAGTAGTTGTGGCGCACGGGCTTAGTTGCTCCGTGGCATGTGGGATCTTCCCGGACCAGGGATTGAACCCACGTCCCCTGCATTGTCAGGTGGATTCTTAACCACTGCGCCACCAGGGAAGTCCCTACCATGTTGATTTTTAAAAAATAAAGAAAAGAAAAGAAGATGCCAAGGCTTCCTTGGTGGTGCAGTGGTTAAGAATTCACCTGCCGGGGCTTCCCTGGTGGCGCAGTGGTTGGGAGTCTGCCTGCCAATGCAGGGGACACGGGTTCGAGCCCTGGTCTGGGAAGATCCCACATGCCGCGGACCAACTGGGCCCGTGAGCCACAACTGCTGAGCCTGCGCGTCTGGAGCCTGTGCTCCACAACAAGAGAGGCCGCGATGGTGAGAGGCCCGCGCACCGCGATGAAGAGTGGCCCCCGCACTGCGATGGAGAGTGGCCCCCGCTTGCCACAACTGGAGAAAGCCCTCGCATAGAAACGAAGACCCAACACAGCCAAACATAAATAAATAAATTTATTTAAAGAAAATAGTTAAAATTAAAAAAAAAAAAAAAAAAGAATCCATCTGCCAATGCAGGGGACACGGGTTTGAGCCCTGGTCCGGGAAGATCCCACATGCCGCGGAGCAACTAAGCTCGTGAGCCACAACTACTGAGCCTGCGTGCTGCAACTACTGAAGCCCATGCACCCAGAGCCCGAGGTCCGCAACAAGAGAAGCCACCGCAATGAGAAGCCCGCACGCGCAGCTAGAGAAAGCCCGCACGCAGCAACAAAAACACAACACAGCCAAAAATAAATAAATAAAATAAATAATTTTTTAAATAAAAAAATAAAAACGAAAGAGGATGCCAGTATACACGAGCCATGTGAAGTCCCCATACCTGTCTGTTTACTCCATTCTGCCGTCTTCTATCTTCCTCACTCCTGGCCTCACCTCATTTTCCACCTCACTCCCCAAATGGCTTTTCTGGTTTAGCAATGCTGCCCATTTCTCTTCCTTTGGATCTTGACGTCCACCAGCTCTGATCCCGTTAGTTCAAATTTTTTTTATTATCCAGACCCCAGAAACCCGGGGACTTACTGAAGGCAGTCAGCAACGCTGATCTGGCAGGGCTGTATTAAATTGGAGTCATTTTACTGATTCAAAGACTCATAAAAGGAATCAGAACAGTAACCAAGAAATTCAGTTTCTAGCCTCACTGATTTCTTTGGTAACCCTTCCAGCTTGATCTACATTTTCTTCACCTCTTAAAGGAGGCGGTGAAACTTGAATTCTGGCTTCAGTATTGTATGAGTTTATAAGTTCGAGGAGATCAGACAGGTATAGAGAGAGGCTTTTCTGAATTAATGATGTCTCCTGTCAAATCCGTCATGAAGAAATTCACTCCCTGGAGGAGAATTATTCAGCTAAGCAGATGCTATGTAAACATGAGAAGTGGCACTGATTTTCTTAATGTTACGAACCGTAAAGTAATTTATAAAAAATGAAAAATGAATTATCTTAGTCCATTGGGAGCCATTTCTCTTGTGATTTTTTTTTTTTTTTTCTTCCTCTGAATGGAGTATCCCAGACTGGAATATTCTGGAGAACTTTTGAAGAAGCTGATTCTGCCATTAGAAGAATGCATAAGTAGAACATTGTTCTGGACTCTCAATCCCATTTGATGCCTACTTCTTCAAGCCTCAAACTTTCTCTGGATTATCTTTCATTGTTTATCCATCTTCTATATCTCAAAGTAAGAGACGGCACTCTTTCTGTCTGAAAGAAATCTGGCCTCTTAACCCTGGATCCCACACAGTCATTAAGTACCTATCTTCCAATATCTTCCTTTTAATTGACTCCTCTTGAATCCTCCCTCCCACATTGTAAGAAACCCCAGACAATCTCTTCAGCTTGCAATAGAAGAACTCCCTACTTTGTTCGTTTACAAACACCTATAAAAAATCAGCCTTGTTCTTCTGCAGCAGGGACCACCTGCCCCTGCATTGCATCTGGCTCCTTTCATCTTTTCCCTGGTTTCAGCACAAACTCTGGCCCATGACCCAGCCTGTAGACCTGCTCCATGCACCTCTTCTCCCTTCTCCGCAGCACAGCCAGTGTGAAATGTAGCTTCCTTGGATCCCTCCCTGCAGAACAGCCCCAGTGTTTCCTCATCATCTCCAAAAGCCCACACTTCTTGGCCGCCATCATATGATTGGACGCTACCTAGTTGATTCTCCCATTGAATGTATGTGCACCTCTGTGAATTCACATCTGCCTTTGCTACTTCAGGGAGAAAATGTCTGAGGAAGCTTCATTAGCATCTCTCATGTGGCTTAATTAATGATGAGCACCTTTAGCTCACCTTTCACCAGCCTCTCTCCTCATGAAAAGGGAATGTCCAGAGCGTCCTCAGGAGAGCACAGCGGACTCCAGCAGACCTTTCTAGCCAGCCTTTCTCCACCTCCAACCACATACCAACAATGTCATTCCAAGGCTTGGCGATGGGATCATTATTTTTAATTCCTTCTCATTCTTTACTTAATGTTTAGTCTCTCCATAACCCCTCTCATTAATGTTAATCATACTAGAAATAGTGATAATAGTAAAAACTACTATTAATATTTGTATTGCACATTTTGTATCACATTCATACACTGGACATTCTAAATTAAACTTTTCATTTGAGATAATAATAGATTCACATGCAGTTATAAGAAATGATTCAGCGAGATCTCATGTATCAATACTTTTACCTCTGTACCTCCAGAGATTTACAATTTTGCAATGGTTTTATAGTACCAGGATATTAACACTGATACAGAGCATTTCCATCACCACGAGGATCCCTCCTATTGCCCCTTTATAGTCACACCCACATCCCACCCATCTCCTCCTTGATCCCTGGCCCACTAATCTGTTCTCTAATTCTAAAATGTCATTTCAAGAATCTTGCATGAATGGAATCATACAGTACATAACCTTTGGAATTGGCTTTTTTTTTCTTTTTTACTCTACACAATTCTCTATAGATTCATCCAAGTTGTTGTATTTATCAGTAGTTCTTTTTATTGCTGACTAGTATACTTTGGCATGCGTGTACCACAGTTTGTATAATCATTCACCTATTGAAGGACATCTGAGTTATTTTCAGTTTTTAGCTATTAAAAATGAAGTTGCTATGAACATTCACAAGTTTTGTGTGAACTTAAATTTTCATTTCTCTGAGAGAAATGCCTAGTGAATAATTGCTGGGTCCTATGATAGTTGCATGTTTAATTTTTCAAGGAACCACCAAACTCTTTTTCAGAGCAGTTACACCATATTACATTCCCCCTCGCAATGTATGACTTATCCAGTTTCTCTATATCCTCACTAGCATTTGGTGTTATCAGGTGCTTAAAGGCACATTCAGCTTAAGAGTGTACTGGAAGGTCTAGCCACAGCAATAAGTCAAGAAGAAGAAATAAAAGGCACGCAAATTGGAAACGAAAAATTAAATCTCTATATTTACAGATGACATGATTTTCTATGTAGAAAATCTCAAGGAATCTAAAAATCAAAAAAATTCTAGAACTAATAAGTGATTTCAGCAAGGTCACAGGATACAAGATCAACAATAAAAGAAAATTATATATACTAACAATGAAAATGTGGTAACCGGATTGTAAATACTATATCATTTACAATTCGTCCAAAGGAAATAGAATATTTAAGTAGGTACTTAAAACAATACAGGATCTGTATGCTGAAAATCATAAATTTGTGATTAAAGAAAGCAGAGAAGACCCAAATAAATGGTTGGAACAGTCAACTTAATAAAAATGCCGATTTTCCAAAAATTGATCTATAAGTTTAATACAATTCCTATAAAAATTCCAGCAAGGTTTTTGTAGACATAGATAAACTTACTCTAAAATTTACATGTAAAGGCATAAGCCCTGGAATAGTTAAAGCAATCTTGAACAAGACCAATAAAATGGAGGAATCACTCTTTTCAATTGTCAGGGTTACTATAGAGCTACAATAATCAAGGCAGTACAGTATTAGTGACATAGATCAATGCAACAGAACAGAGAACCCAGAAATAGACTCACACAAATGGAATCGACTGATTTTTGACAAAGGTGTGAAAACAAGTTAATGAAGTAGGGATAGGTTTTCAATAAATAAATGGTGCTGAAACCATTGGACATCCATAGGCAGTAAGCAAATGAATGAATGAATGAATGAAACTTGATCTAATCTAGCTTAAGACACTGAGCTCCTTAAAGACAGAAATAATTTCTGATTAATGTCTGGGACCTAGCACAGTGTCTGGGACATGCAAACACTCTGTGGATAGTGAATAGATGAATGATTTGTGAATGAGTATGTAAAGTAGCACATAAGCGGCACAGATATGCATCTGAGGCTCTCTCAAGGAAGAAGCATCTGCACAGAAATTTCAGAGCTGCATGGGATTTGTCTTGAGATGAACTCTAAGAGAGGAAATCTGTTCAGTGGAAAGAACACTGGCATCAGATAACTTTGGAGAAAGCTCAGATCTGAGTTTGAGCCCCAGCTTAGCAAGGTACTTAGCAAGGTTCTTCACTTTGGAACAGTGACTTACTAGATCTCAAAATCTTCATCTATAAAGTGTGAAAGAAAACATTTACCTGAAAGGTTATACAAGGATTCACGTTCATATGAAGCACTAACAGAGCACCCAGATGAAATAGAGAATCAAAAAAAGTATCTCTTATTTGTTCAGTGATCTTAAAAAGTGTTAAACCAGGATCTGTCTTTATAAAACAAATGTGAACTATTGAAAAAATTAGTAGTAAGTTGAAGTAGTTTTATATTTGGTTTTATCTAAGCAGTTTTTCTGGTCTTACTCAAAAATGCACCCAGTAAAAATTCTCAATTCACAGCCAGAGTCATGTCCATTATCACTTGGATTTCTCTAAATAATTCCTACTTGGAGAATCTCAGCCAATAGCCAGTAGCCTGTGGATGAGTGACACTCTTCACTTCTCCCAGGCCAACTCGGTTTCGAACTATTTAAATGAAAGTATCTCCTTTCTAAGTAAGTTTTGCTAGCTGGCTGCTTGAGAGTAAACTATCTTTAAGAAAAGTTTTCAGTTGTCAGCTCCAGGAGAGCTGGAGATAAAGCAAGGTCTCAACACTGCTGCTATTTTGGTTTCACTTGAACTATTTTCTTCCGAGCTTTGATTTAAAGTCTGTGCCCTAGACAGAATACTACTCCAGAGAGGGGATGCAGTGAAAGAGGAAGAAGGGAAAATTCAGAGAAGATCTCAAAGCAAGATGCTCAATATTACAGCCTCACCATGCCTGAACTTGACTTTTTGGAGTGGACATTGGCCTCCAGAGTTGTAGACCCAAAGCAGCAGATGGTAGAGGAAAGGTCATCCGACTGAGAATTAGGACTCCTGCGTGAGCCTCGCCAGCAACCTTTCCTTCTAGGGTGTCTCAGGCTTCTACCCATAAAAGACATGGCTACACAAAGGAAGCTCTAAAATTGCTTCAAAGTCTATATTTCTCTGAATTTTTAACTACCATGAAATCATCTCTGTCTTTCCTTCTAACCATGTGGTCAGGCACCAACTCTCCAGCGCTGAGTGAAGTCACATATAGTTTCAAAGAAAACCTGGTAAATCCTAATGTTCAGAGATGAAAGGAAGAAAATGAGCATTGAATTCCTTTGTCATTAAAATTCCTTCCTAGACGACTGAGTTCCTGTGGATTTGAATGAATTATCTAAGAATCAGTGTTAACGCTTAATTGGAAGACAGAGGAAACCACAAAGAGTCTGACAAGAGAGGGCAGACGAAATAGAAATGTCTCTAGGCGTTGAAAAGTTTGACAGGCAAGAATAGTTTGCGATTCGAAAGGCAGCTCTTGGAGAACATGAGTCAGCAGGAGATAACTAAAAAAAGTTAAATAATTAAGCTTACATAATAGCTATCTGATTGACTATCTAGATGTGGATTTAATTAACATTTTTAACCTCTCTTTGTCAGTAACTATATATTATTCAACTTAAAAGTGGAGAAGTTTCATTATTACCAAAAATCATTCATCTGCAGAGTGTCTGGGAATTTATTTCCAAATTTAGCAAAGAAGCTACTGTCCTTCCAACTCCTTTCCTTCCCCTCCCTTACACACAAAAACCTTACAGTTGGTTTTCTGAGAGAAGAAGCAATTGAGGACAGGCTGCTCTTTTCATCATTTTCAGTATGTAAACTGGAATGTAAATGATATCAGGAACTGAATTCATGAGCAGATTTACTGGATGGGGGCCCTTTCCTGCACAATGTGGGAGGTGGAGTTTGCAGAGTTTAAGCAGATCTAGTCTCCTTGAGGCAGGAGATAGATGGGCCCCAGGCTGAACAGTTTCTGCCCTGTGGGCAGAAACTCCATAATAGCAGCAACTCCATAAAAGCGGCATGATGGAGGAGGCTGGGCCCTTCCCAGATAAAAGGTAAAAGACCACGTAGTCCTCATTCTTGCAGTCAAGGAGACCTCCCTGACAACACATGCGCAGAAGGGCTCCTTGGAGGTCAAAAAGGGAGGGGGCGCCACCCCACAGTAAGTGACGTCAACTACCCATAAGCCTCTTCGCTAGAATCCATCTTGGCTAAGAGATGTGCAACGCACACCTGGGAGGGCCCTGAGATGTACCAAATACGGACTCAGCACCAGGCAAACCAAGATGATTGGTCAAAGGAAACCTGGAACAAATGCCCCATAAAAGTGATTCAAACTACCACGAGGGCGCGACTCTCTCTCTGAGCCCACCCGTGCTTCTATCCACACGTACTGTAAGCTTTTTCCTCCTAATAAACCCTTTACTTGCTTTACTACTTTCCACCTCCATGTGGAAACTCATTGCTACACAGCTGATGGGCCAGGGTCTTGTCACTGGCCCCTGGTCCCTGATGGTCTAGCGGCTGGGATTCAGTGCTCTCACTACCGCAGCCCGACCTCAGTCTCTGGCCGGGAACCGAAATCCTGCTTCAAGCCGCTGCAGGCCAAGGCCGCCCGAGATCATCCCCACCTTTGAGGATCTCCCAGCAATGGATAAGGCAGATCAATAAATAAATGCCATTGGTGGTAAAGGAAGTAAAAGGTATGCCAAGGAGGACAGAAAAATTTTCCCCAGGTTGGGGCCGAGCAGTCAGGGAGGAAGGTAGGGAGGAGACACTGGGGTTGATGCTGAAAGCTCGGCCTCTTTGCACCGGCGCTGAATTGAATCTCAGAGACAGAGTTTTGGGTGAAGTAGAAAAGAAGAGCTTTATTGCCTTGCCAGGCAAAGGGGGACACAGTGGGCTCATGCCCCTCAAACCTGTGTGTCCCATCCCCAGAGATTTGGTTAGGAATTTTATAGCAATGGTTCAAGGGCAGGGTTGCTGAAAAGGATTAGGTTGTGTACAGGGCCTGCATTCCTTTACTGTGGTCTCAGGTAGTCTCTTGATGAGCTTCTCTGCTTCCTTTATTCTGGCCTCAGGTGGGCTGCTCTGGAATGAGGAATGCTAACACCTTCTATTTGTTGGAGGTTTTAGTTCTGTAAAGATCTCAAAGATACAGTTCTGTGTATCCTTTGACGGGGAACCAGGACCCTGCCCCAAGGCTGCAATATTATTTCTGGGCTACTTCTCCCTCGTCTCTGCATCCCCTCTCTTCCCTGATTAGCAATTGTTTGAAAGGCTTCCATGCCCCGGAGCACCACAGGGTCCTGCTCTGTTTCAGGGTTGGGTTTTGAGGACTCTGCAGAAAGGGGACCGTGCAGCATAACAGAAGTATAAATCTACACTACTCCAAAGCTAACTCCAAATCCTTCCCCGGTATATAATTTTAATTTACAAACTACTTTAGAAAAGGTGACTATGAGCAAAAAAAAATGTCAGGGGGCAAATAAAATATAAACCTAAATTATAATAAAGTAAGATGGAAAGTTCTAAAAGCCATCTACATGAAGTGGGACCAGGCGTGCAGGATATTAACCTTGACTTGGACCTTGAGGGATGGATAGAATTTTAAAGTGAGAAAAAGTAGAGTTTGGAGGGAGATGCTAAAAGTTTAGTTTTCCTTGGGCCAGAGTGTGGGAGGAGATAAGCTAAGCCTGAGGGCAGAAGACCTTGAATCCTAAGCTAAAGAATTGAATTTTACTTGCTGAATTTTTACAATGCTACATCAAGCACGTACCAAGTAAATCAGTATACCCAAATACGAAGATGTGTTTTTATTTTCCTTATCTTATTCCAAGGAGCCCATAATATGACCTTCAGATCTAATGCTATCTGTTTAGATAGGCAGACATACTTCCTAGCTTCTGCCTATGCTTTTTCTCAACATAATTGCTAATACTGACCCCTTTTCCTCTCAGAATTGTCCTGGGTTGAATGATAAATTACTTGGACATCCAACTTACATGCTACAATTACCCTTTCCCCAACTGGAAGATGTAACCATGCTCCCTTAGGTCTTTGGCCAGTAGAAATTTGCAACTCTATGTTCTCCCTTTGCTTTCTTCCAGGTTAGACTGGTTTGTCTTGAGGCCAGCCCCGCTCCCTTCTCTCCTTCCGATTTGATGTCTGACAGGCTTTACTCTTTGGGCTTTAGCCCCAGTTGCTCTGGAAAAGGCTCCATTGATAGCCAAAGCTTACTTAGTGGGACCTCAGTCCTAGCTGTGCATTGGTATTAAATGTCCCAACCAGCAGACCAAGCACTAGCCAGGCTAATTGCGCACAAGGAAATTTTTCTATAAAGAACTTGATTTTTGACGGTTTTTATAAAACATTCAACCTAGTTGAATTCATTTTTATCTTACAGCTTTGTTTTTGGTTTTTCTTTTAATTTCAGATGAAGTCGTGATAGTCTTTACAATGCATAGGCCCTCTAAAAATCTCCGTTCTACTCTGTCCTACCCCATCCTCAGCACTCTTGATCTTGTGGGTCTACGGTGGGACCTGGGTTGGTGCTGATGTTCAATACTAAATGGGTAAAGAAAACAAAGTTATCAGTAAGGCCAAAGGAATACTAGGTGCCCCTGGGAAGAGTTGGCTCTTGGAAGGCATTATTAAACTTGAGCAAGGCCAGGAGAGGTGAGGTTTGATCGACTTGTAAGTAAGGGCTGGTGTTCCAAATGGGGAAGAGAATGAAAGCACCACCTGCTTTGGGAATCAGGATTTCTCTGGAAAAGGATCCCATATCCTACATTGGTCTGCCATCTCTACTCCTGCAGGACCTGGATAGAGTCTTGATCCTTAGCCCATCCTTTCCTGTCTATGAGTCAATACTTGACACTTTTATCTTCTCTTCTGTGGATTTTCCTAGAGAATGCGGCCCTGCCACCATAAATACTCGGTGTTGTCACCACCATTTGTCCCCTTTGACTTTGGTTTTAACTCACCCAGCATCTCTTCTTTACCAAGGAGGATGAAGGAGAGGAGATATTGTCATTAACCACATGACAATAATTTTAGTCTCTATGCTAGACCCTTTACATCCCTAACAATATTTAATTCTCATAACAACCTCTAGAAGGTGAGATAAGAGACAGATAAGAGATAAGATAGATAAGTGATATCTCTTATCGCAATAAGAGATAACAATGATCTCTTATTTTAGATGAGAAAACCAAGGCTCCAAGTGTTTTTAAGAAATTGCTCAAAGAACAAGTAAGTATTGGTAAGAGTGGGATTCAAATGGCAGCTCTTTCTAATATAACATGCTGACTCCTCATGTTGCCTCTGGAAGGTGCTATTGGAAACAAAGAAGTTAAATCATATTTGATTCCTGCCCTCCCAGGAGATGACAGTTCAGTGGGGCAGGCAAACACACGTAAATCCACCTGAACTGGAGCAGGGTACCAGGAGAACAGATTGCATAACCTTTCAGAATTCAACTCAAACATCCCATTCCCTGAGAACCACTCGACAAAGATTCTAATCAAAAGACTCTTATGTGTCTTGTGTTAAAGTGCCCTATACTCTAATCAGACCACACATTTTAGCATTTTAATGTTCTAGAAGAAAATGGTATGAAACATAATATTAACATGCTAAGTTTTCATTCACTATATATTTATTCCAAGAATAATCCTTGAGTGTTTATTAAGGTCTAGTCTCCTCCCTACGTGTCAAGAGTATAAACACAAATGCAATGTGAGTCTTGACCTCCAGCGTCTTAGAGTTGGTTTAATGACTTTGTAAGAGCACATTGCACAATTCTAACCAGCTGTAATCCTGTTTCTGGGGACTGTACATTTCTTAACTAGCTTACAGCAATTCCCACTTTGCCAGGCACCTGGAGGGTGCACGGAGAATTCTGGCCAGTTGGGAATAATGCTCCACTGCTAGGTTAATTCAGTGGCCGTGCGGGAAGGAGGAAGGGGGGAACACTCTGGAACATAACCACCAAAGAACTTTTTTTCTTTTTTTTGGTATGTACTTGGGTATGAAATCGTTAGCCAAAGAATAGAATGATGAATTTCATCTGCTCTAACCAGGCTCTCCCTGAATGAAGCAACATCCCTCACAACCCTCTCGCTGCTTCCCTAGGGATTTTCCTGGCTTATGTGTTGGAGTGTAACATAATTTTGCAGCTTTCCCAGCTTTTCCATCTCAGTATATATTCATATATATGTATATTGGCATATATATACATACATATATATCCATGAACACTAGCGAGAAGAAGACAAAAAGGAATCCTACAATTTTTAAAGGAAAAATGACAGCTCGTATTTCCCTTTGTCCTCAGGAACACAAGTCTGGGTGAAGTGAATTTGCTGTCAATCTGGAAACAGGGAAATCAGTGCCTGGTGGGTTGCCCCGCACGGTGGCCCTCTGCCGAGGGAGACACAGGGACAAAGCCATCTTCTCGACCCCCTTGGCTGCAGGCGGAGAGGTGCCAGGCCCAGGAGGATCCCTAGACCCAGCTGTAGGTGGCACATCACGGGACTGGTTTTGGCCAGAGTTTCACAGTCTTGGTAGTGGCGTCTCCAGGGGAAGCCAGGCTCGTGCTGTGACAATCCAGGAAGGATCATCCCATACCTCACCTTGCACTCTGCTTCTACACTGAACCATGAGCTTCCTGGAATGGGACACCCCTCTTCAGGAGAATATCTGCCAGAAAGCAAGGCAACAGGTCTTCTCCAGAAAGTAAAAGAAACTATAAAGCCCAAGGAGATGATATTCTCTGAAACAGTGGAGAAGACAGCTGGTCCACAGCAGCCCTTCTTTTCTGTACTGGCTGCCGGAGCTGGTCCCGTGGACGGTGACACATAAAGATAAGTTTTCCTAGCACACTTTTCAAAAGTTTTTCACCAGTGTCCCTCCACCACAAAGGTTGCTAGAAGCATTTCAGAAGAAGGCAATCTCAGTAAGATTTTTGAAACAGAAGGGCAGCCAGGTACCCACACAGGGTAAGGAACTTACAGGTGGATACCTGCATTTAAACCCCAGTTTTGCTACCAAGCAACAAGCTGCTTTATATCTGTGAACCTCACTGTCTTCCTCTATGGAATGGAAGTGACAATAATCCTACAGCCTTGCTTTGAGATAATGCCCTTGCTTGTGACTATTAAAAAGTTAATAAAAGTGCTGGCCACCAATTTGAATATTGTCTTTTCCACTCCAGTCTCCTTTTCTCCCAACTCTGCCCTCCTGCCAGAGGCTCATGTGATTCTGAGGGTGACCTTCGATCAGAGAAGGGCATTGGGACGTTAGGTTACCGAGCACAGTCAAGACAAGTTGTTTTTGAGGTTTCAGTCTCTAAAATTTGGTAGAAAGAGACTCACCTTGGGGCCCACACAGTAGCCTCACTTTTGGTTTCCTTTTTGGTAAGCTCTTTGAGGGCGTAGGTAGCGTTTATCTTATTTACTGTTCCATTCCCAGCACACCCCCAGTGCAGACCGATACTCAGTAAATGATGGTTGATTAATATATGTATATTTTGGGGAACCTCAAAGAAAGTGAAAGCGTGACTTCTTGTACCAATAAGCTTGTTATTGAATCCACTTTATGTAAGACCCATGTTTCTTCAAGCTTTCTTTCTTTTTTTTTTTTTTAAATTAAAGTATAGTTGATTTATAATGTCTTGTTAGTTTCAGGTGTATAGCAAAGTCATTCAGTTATACATATAAGGCTCTCTTTCTATAGTCAATATTTTCTCAACACGAGTTTATTTTTACTTAGTTGAAGTTTCCACCCTACCCCTTCTCTTAAGTGAAGCTATTGAAAAAACAAACAAAACAAAACAAAACAAAACAAAACACAAAGCAACGACAAAACCCTAAGTGGGAAGGGTGTTAACTAAGAATGCAGGTCCTCTTACTTGTTCTGGATTCAAGTCCTGACTCGACTAGTAAGTAGTTGGGTGACTTTGGGCAGGTTGATTCACTTCTCTGAGCTTTGGTTTCCTCCTCTATAAAATGGAAATAACAAAAAAAGGAAATAATATCAATAATATAAAATGGTACCAACCATCTGGAGGGCAGTTAAGGATCACAGTGTGAAAGTTACTATCAAGCTCTCCAAACAGTGTATGGTGTGTGGCTAATGCTCTCCAAACTGTTACTGTGAGCGCATCTCCTGAACATAGAAGACAAGCCACCTCAGTCCCCATGTGGTGGGAAGACGATGGGCCTTTGTCAGTCATGGAACCCTGGATCAGGACCTGCCAGGCTGCCTGCTTCTGATGGGCACAGGCAGGGCACGTGGTAGATACTCAGTGACATCATGGTCCTGTGGGTCACCCACGTCAGAAGCCTGGGACCCTTCCTGGCCTCCTCCCTCAGGCTCTGAGCCACGCCATCATCAAGTCCTGTCGAATCGCCCTTCTTACAACGTCTAGAATCCAGCACCAGCTCTTAAGTCCCTCTGTCTGGCAGGCTTCATAATCCGTCATGTTTTTGGCTATTCCATCTCTAGAACTATGATCGGGTACCGTTAGAAAGCCGATCCTTCCCACACACAGCCGTGGAAAGAGTCATTCTAACAAACCAATACGATAATGCCCCACTCTTGCTCCAAATCCTTCCTTGACCCCTACCAGGTCCAGGAAAAACAGTCACGTCCCTTATCCCAGCGTGTGAGCCTCCTGTGCTCACAAACCTGCCAGACTTTCTCCTACAACACCCTCCTCCCATCCTTTGCTCCAGCCACCAGAGGACACCACTGTGCCTGTCACTGACGGTGCACAGTCCTCTGCCTGGAACGCCCTTCCTCTTTGGTCTTCCTAATCAAGTCCCCTCCCTTTACGAAGGCTCATTTGACTGTCACCTGCCCTGAGACCCTGACCCCCTCTCTCTCACCTTTGGTGTTGAGGAATATCTCCCTGTGCTCCCATAGTTCCCTGAGCTGCAGACCTTATCACACGGTATGGTTATTGCGGATGGACTTTCAGTCTCCCCGGTTACACTGTGAATTACACAGTAATTGCCAGGATGAGGCATTGTTCATCTGGAGCCATAGCACCCAGGACAGGGCTTCGAACAAAGCAAATAATCATAAAATGCTTAATAAATGAATGAAAATGATTACTGAATTAATCAAGTGTAAAGGTAAGGTTCTTTCCTCACAAAAAAACCAATATGAAGCAACTAGAGGACACATAGGAAACAGTCTGCCTAGGAGGCTATTAACCTAGGAAGCCACGGGGGTGGCTCCCTTACCCCCACAAGTCCGGTCACAAATGTCACCTTCTTAGTGAGGTGGCCACCGATCACCGAATTTAAACCCCCCTCACCCTGGCCTCCCCATTCCCTTTCCTGCTGTACTTTTCTCTAAAGCGCTTATCATCTTGGAATATAGTATGTATTGAGTCTTTGTTTTCTTTCTTTCTTTTTACTAGGCTGTAAGCCTTACAGAGGCAGGGATTTTGCTTACTTTGCTTTAGAACAGTGTCTGACATACCGTAGGTGCTCAGTGCATGTTATATTGAAAATGAATGAACGAATGTCAGGCATTCACTACTTGTGCTGTGACTGACAGGTTTGTTAGAAAAGGGAGTGATCACTTTAGCCCAAGTCTGATGACTCCTTTGAAGGTCAAGGTCCATTAAACTGATTTTAATAGATTCCATTTATCAAAAAAGAATAAAGAATATCCTTTTTGATGATCTTATCTACTCATTATTAGTTTCAGAATAAACTGATGGAAGGGTCAAATGCTATTAATATAAAATTAAAATATTAAACTAGTAATAATAACAAAGAGAATCAATAATATAGCTAACACTTGTACAGCTTTTCCTATGTGCTAGGCTCTGTCTCAAGCATATGACCTATATTAACTCACTTAATCATCGCATTAACCCTGTGAGTCAGTATTATTATTTTCCCCCTTTTACAAATCAGAACACTGAGGTGCAGAGAGGTTAAGGAATTCACTCGAGGTTACAGAGCTGCAGTGTGGAGAATCCAGGGGTCATGGTAGAGCAGAGGAAATGCAACAGGCAGGGCAAAGGGCTTGGATTCAAGTTCTGCCTCTTAGTAACTGAGTCACATAAGCAAAACTAAACTCCAGTAACCTCATCTTCTAAACTCCAGTAACCTCAACTGTAAGATGAGGAGAATCAGATCGTACACATTCACACCGTTGTTGAGAGGCTGACAATCATTATATATGAAAGTGCCATCAAAACATGAGCTACTGTTACCCACTGGGTAGCATTACAACAGTAATGTTTTTATCCCATTCAAGGTTAGGACACTATTATATTATAATTCTTACATGATTGCCTCCATCTCATTCCAGGAAACAAACGTTGCTTTCATTGACCATTAATTCATACATTCTGGCCATGAGTTGTTTTCACTTGTCCCTCGTGTCCCAAAGCAGCCTCCATGCTAAGCGGAGGTTAAAATCTTCTTCTGGGAGGTGGAGGTGGTCTTCTCAGACCGCAGTCAGGCCAAATGCTACAAGGTCTCTTCATTTTAACAGCAAGGGAGCCTGGTTAGTTGGCTTCAAAGGTGTGAATTTAAAGACCTCTGCCACCTGTTGAAGATCTTCTTCCTGTGTTAAAATAAGTTCTGCCTCGGGGCCTTTCCGCCTGTCTGTCCCTCTACTGGGAATGTTCTCCCCTTCTTTCTATGAAACAGTTAAATCTAACTGCTCATGCTGCTTCCTCAGAGACGCGTTCCCAGGCCTCCAGGACAGAGCAGGTACCCATGCTCGCTGTCATCCCAAGCATCTGCAGTGGCACTGCCACAGCCCTAAAGCAGTCATCATTTGCATAAATAGTAAATGCCTGTCTTCTCCACTAGAATATAATTTGGATGAGGTTAGCGATCACCTCTGTCTTTTTCAACACTGGAACCCAGTGTCCGTTGTGACTATAACACCTTGCCAGTAAAAGGTGCTCGTTAAAATATTTTGATGAAAGAAAGCACCCCTTGACCACTTTGGGGAAGCCCCAGGCTCTCTGAGCCTTGGTTTCCACATCCGTCAAAGAATCTCCCTGGCCATCACATGATTGCCGTGCATATTGCAGCGAAAAACTCTTTAGACACAAAAATATGAACATGCACCCAGGGACTGAGGTGCCACAGTTTCTATCCAAAGCATTTTAGGAGGTGAAAAATTCATTCCAAGGTTCAAACAAATAGACCTACACATCAGGCATTGAGTTATTTGGAGCAAAAGCAACCAGGAGGGAAAAAAGGACATATGTTGATTTGGAGGGCAGAAGGAATTCCAAGCTCTGCAGTATCTTTGGAATTCTTGGAGCCCTTTCAGTGCGAATCAGGTTACACTGGAGATATATTTGGATTTTGCCATCCACTAAGTGCTGTTTCACATGGGCCATGGAGATGAATTCTAACTTACCGTAAATAGAATGAGGGGAGCTTTGTTGCTAAATTATTTATTGCGCATTACATCTGGCCCTGAGCAATGATGTTTTTAGGTTCCACAAAGGTAGCTGTGTATAGTCTACTGTCATTACATAAAGGAAACTCTGACGGTTTAGATTATAAGATATAAATTTTCTGTTCATCAACCAGTGAAGAGCACACAGGGTTACTCTATTGTGTTCCTGCAGGAGACTAGAAATAGATTTCTGCATCTTCTCCCAAACACTCTGTCCACATTTGCCATAAAGATCCACTAATCGGTTTTTGTTTTCCACTCTGTAGAATGAAAAGCAGAATCTCCTCTCCTCTGTCTGATGGATCCTGTATGGCTTCCCGGTGCCTGTGGAGAGAAAGCCAGGCTTAGAGGAATCTTCTAAACACAATACAGAATAAACCCCTTACAAAGCGTCACATTACAAAGGACAGATTGAGAAAGCCCTTCACATTCCTCCCTCTAATTGCAACAGGTTTGAGGTTGAGGGAGATTTCTTAATAGGGCAACACCTCATATACCTCTTTTTTTATAGATGCAGGTATTTTTCTTTCTGGGGTGGTACCTTTCATGCCCAAATTTTTATTCCTCTTCTTGCTTCTACTTCCTTCAATCTTTTCCTATTATCAGTTAATGATGGGTCATTCATTTAACAAACATGTATTAATCCTTATCATGGGTTAAACTAACTGTGTGTTCAGATAACCCACTGACCTTCCTCCAGCTCAGCCTGGACACCTTGAACAACCTTCTCCTGAAAGCCCTCCCTCCAGTGCCCTCATCCTTCAGATCTTAGCTAAGATTTTACTGACCTGGGGACTCTTTCCAGATCTTCAAGCTGGATTCCATCTCACTGGTGTCCCCATGACCAAAGTATACACGCCAGGCTCTCATTTTCCTCTGCCCAACTCCTCCCAGAACTTCCTACGCTTTGGATACATCCAGTGATAAGCGAGTAAAATCTGTTCCCCACACGTAGCTACAAGCTCCCTGTGAGCAAGTTCTAAGTATGTTCTGTTCGTTATTATATGTAGTTCATCATCATATTGATCACCACCAATATGTATTTGTTGAATGACTGACCTGCTTACAAATAATCACAAAATTGACAGTGGCTTCCACGGTCAAAGTTATTTCTCACTCACCATGGAGTCTTGCAACCCTTTTCAGCAGCCCTTCTCGGACTGGCTGTCCTCCAGGGGCCCTCTCCGGGGGCTGGGCTGTGTCCATCTTGAGACTCTGCCATCTTCTGGCCTCAGCTGGCTGGCAGAGGGAGAGCAGAGCATGTCGAGAGGACACCTCTGTCTGCAAGGGTCGCATGTCATTCTCATCCACTGTCCTCTGGCCAGAATTAGTCACACAACTCACCAAGTGCAAGGGCAGCTGGGGAATGGAGGGGGGGCCCCCTTGTTATTAGTGGGTGCTGCCAATCTCTGCCAGAGGCACTTAAAAGGGTGATGAGGATTCTGATAGGCAAAGACATGGAGGGCTAAGCGAATAGCATGAGCAAGGGCTCAAGGAGGGAAAAAATGAAATAATAATTTTAAAAACCCTAATGATTTGAGAGGAACTGCAATAAATGTAGAGATACCTTATAAAGGCATCTAGTGCCTCAAGGACAATAGACTGGAGAAAGGAATAAACAGGTCATCGAGTGGACAGATAAATGGATGGACGGACTCGCACCTAGGGCTGAGGGGCTCAGACGTTATTCTGCAGAGAGATGCAAGGTTAACTTGGACCCTGGTGCTCTCGGCATACTGTACCCCTCCCCGCCTACCATCATGAAGCAACCACCATAGGAACTGCAGAAAGGCAAGAGCCCTGAGCGAAGGGGCGAGAGGCCAGATGCCCTCTGAGACCCCGTCCCTCCAGAGATGTTCTTTGGAAGCCTCTTCACTTGGCTTTCACTCATTTGTGAGTTAGCCTCTCATGTAATTAATCTGCTGCCTCCAGCCTGACATGGGGACAGATAAGTGAGGGGAAATACGGGTGCGCTCCACTCGCAGAGAATGGCTTCTGAAAACATGTGCACGGGCTAACAGGATGGAATTTAAATTCTGAGAGCAAGTTAGAGCTCATCTGGACCGCTGTTCATGGAAATAACGAGGTCACTGAAATCCTGGCAGTGGGGCGATGGGGGGGGGGTTGGCCTTGCCACCCGTGTGGTAAGAGCAGAACCAGAACCCTGGTCTCTCCCAGCTGAAATGTATGTAAGGGAATCAGACCTAACCACGAGAGAATGAGCGAGTACGTGGGAAGATGCTGAGTGCTCCGGGCAAAAGGGAAAGTTGAAAAGATGAAGGAGGACCAGAAATGCCAGGATGCTGACAAGGTATGGAAGGTGAGGTGCAATTTTAAATAGAAGAGTCAGAGGAGGCCTCAGTAACAAGGTGACATTGAGCACAGCTTGAAGGGGATGAGAGGTGAGCCATGTAAACAGCAAGGGAAGAGGGTACTGGAGCCAATGGGAGGGCTTGAAAATGAGGTGTGATGTGCAGAATACATTTCAGAAGGATCACCCTGGCTGCTATGTTGAGAATAAACCATGGGAGATAAGAGTAGCTGTGGGGAGACCCATTAGGAGGTTATTGCAGTGACCGAGGCAAGAATGATGCATTAAAAATGATTAATAACCAAAGCTACAATGTTCCAAGCAAATGCTTGTAGATTGTAAGTCATCCCTATAAAACTATGAAGAGTAGGTATTAAGAACCCCTCATTCTATTTTTCAGGTGAGAAAATAGAACTCAGAGAAATTTAGACCTTCCCCAATGTCACATATTTAGTTCATGGCAGAGCCAAGTTTCAAATCCTAACTCTAATTATTGGGCACCTACTGTATACAGCAGACCATAAGGCATGGAGGAGTCCTTGCTCTCAGGAGATACAGGCTGGCAGCAGATGAGAAGGGAGGGGCCACGTGTGCAAAAAGACAAATGACAAGAGGGAAGAAGGGCATCCATCCTTCTGTGCCTGAAGCACGTGCTCCTCCCACAGAAATTTCCCTGGATGCCCCCAACAAATATACTTCTCGGGGAGGAACCCATTAGGTCTTGGGGGTAAGTTTTTAAAGGTATGGAGTGAGATATGAAAAGTCAGAAGAAAATAGAAAATAGAAATGGGAAAACACACCAGGCAGACTCCAGAGGGTAGAGGAAAAGATGGAAAGGAAGATCAGGGTTCTGATTCCAGCTTGTTTCTCTGTTTCTCTACTTGAAACATTTTCCTCTCTCCTCCCCTTTTTCCTTTCACCTGTCTTAATCAAAGAGGGGCTCATACGTCGTTGCCCCTTCTCTCTTGCCAATAAGTAAAGGTGGTGAAAAGCTGACAAGCTGTGCAGATCCCTGGCCTTGCCTCTGCTAGAGTCTGCATTGTGCTAGGGCCGAAGCTGCAGTTCCAGGCTCCTTTCTCAGCTGGCTTTGGGCTCCAGTTGGCCAAAGAGTGTCTTGGATGAGAAATGGGAATGCTAGCGGAAGGGAAGAGCCGGGGTGTTTACCCTTTCCTTCTTCACTGTAGCCTTTCTAGCCCTGCTGGACACCTGGCCTCTGGCCTTGGGCAGCATCGCCTCATCCCCCTGCTATCCAGTTTGGGATGGTCCTGGCTTTCCTTCTGGAGCTAATCTCTGGGTTGCTTTGTTCTATTTGCTATTTATTCGGCCTCTCCAATCTTCCTTCTCCAATGCAGCTAATTCCCTGGATTAAATTCCTCCTGTTTTAAGTACTGAAAGTAACTTCTGTTTCTCTTGAATGACACCCAGGCATACGACAGAGAGCCATGCAATCCCAAATGTGCCACCTTAAAAACAGTGCAAGACAGGACTCAGATTTTGAAGTACCTGCCTTAAGGATGAATTCCACTGCAGATTGATAATGTAATAGTAAAAATTCCCTTTGAATAGAAGTCAAAGTGTTTACAGTCAGAAAGGTAATTTTGAAAGAATAATCATCAGTGTCTTTAAAAAGGTTTTATAATGAATTAAGACACATTATCATCTACAACTTTTCTAAAAGATTCATCAATATTTAATATTCTTCTCAAAACCACATTAGGATTAACATTACAAAGAAAACAGTCTTCTGTTCCAAGGAAAAATGTATCTCTGTGATGTGGTTTTATCTGATACCCCCGTTAGCATAACACAGTAGAGGGGAGTATATTTACACTAACAACAGATTCTTTTTCTGCATTTCTGCCCCTTGCTACTTTTACAAACTAAGCGTCATTTTACCAGCAGGAAGACACAGTACATAAAACTTTGCAGCCGCAGGATATGTTCCCTAATATTTGGCTAATCTTTGGGTGATCTCAGGAGAAGGTAGTGGACGAATCTTAATAGCTAGCAGGGGGTATATGAACTTCGCTTTTTATTACCTGGGTCAGCTAACACTTTGCAAGATGTCATGGCACAAGAATCTAAATATTACGTGCAGAATCTCTTCACTGCTCTATTCAGAACCAATCTGTGTCTGGTTCCTAAGTGCTAAGCTTGAATAGATATGCTCTTAATAATTAATCCTTTCCTTAAAGGGCTTTGATTTTTCAGCTTCAGATTCCGCTGAGTATATATTTGGCATCTCTAAGCCAGTTGTGCCAAAACAGAATTGTAATGTTGGGGGTTGTACTCGATTCCAGGCCCCATGAGATTCTAGTGGAAGAGGCTCAGATGTGCTGTCTTAACCCTTGAAGAGAAGCTTGGCAGCAGTCATCTCCCCAAAAGAGGCACATTTTGCCTGAATTAAAACACCCCTGTCTGCTGGTCCCCATGCGTGCTGTCCTGTGCCTCTGTGCTTTTGCTTGTGCTGTTGCCTTCCTCACTTTACCCCATTACTCCGTACGTGCTCTTTTCTAAGATGCATCCATTGCCTCCTCCAGGAAGCCCTCCTTGATTACACACACACACACACACACACACACACACACACACACACACACACACACACACCCTGCTCCAGGCTGGCTCAGGCTGCCCCCCAGCTTTCTTCTGCACATAATTCCAAGGTGATCTCTTTGTGGGTCTGTAGCTACCTGCAGACTCCAAAGTGCTGCAGAGCATGAACTGTCTCTGGATGTGAGCATGCAGCCTCAACAGCTGCTCAGTTCCTGTTCCTCGAACACAGCTGAATTGAGCTGAGCAGACCAGCTGATCGTTTATGAAGCCTAGATCATGCCTCTCGCGAAAATGCAAAAGGCAGCAGTTCCTCCAGCGCGGTGCTCCATGACCATTTCAGGACACAGTGGAACATTCATCGCTTTTCTGTAAAATCGCCTGTGTGCCGACGCTGCTTGCATTCTTCTTTTTCGTTTTGGCTTTCTTCCTGAGAGAATTACACAACCGCCTGTCCTCCTCCCTGTACTGTACCTCCAGCTCTGAGACCCTATGAATAAAGAAAGACAGCCAGGACTCCAGTATCCTGTTACAAATTCAATACACGCATACCTTTCCCGTGAGCCCTGCAGACTTGCATTTTCTCGAGAATGGCAAAGCCAAACAGGCCTTTCCTCTTTCCAAATGAAAAAGACAGGTCTCAGAAACCTGAAAGGGCTTTATGAGGTCGGTCAGGCTTGCCCCATCCTTAACGGAAACGTAATGGGTAACATGCAGCCAGGTCTGAGCTAGGAAAGGCTCCACCATTCGCTCCCTGTTGGTGACCCAGGCCATTTGCTTCCTGCAGCCCCAGGCCACCTATTAAACTTCACTGCAGCTCAGCCTCTTCATTTCTAAGATAAGGTCAGTACCATCTATTGCACAGTGCTTGGGGAGGATTAATAAGATAATGTTACATAGAGTCTGGCACCTAATGTTCAAAAAGGGGTAGAAATAATAATAATAATAAAAATAAAATTTCTATTCCAAGTTGTTATAGGTCAAATTATATCTACCCGCCCCCCCTCTCCCCGCCCCAGTCATATGTTGAAGGCCTAAACCCAGAATGTGACCTTATTTGGAGGGCCTTCACAGAGGTAATCAAATTAAATGAGGTCACTAAAGTGGGTCCTAATCCAGTATAAGTAGAGTCCTTATAAAGAGGGGAAATTTGGACACAGTCATGGACACAAGGAGAACTCCATGTAAAGATGAAGGCGGAGACTGGGGTGATGCTTCTTAAGACAATGATGCCGAAGAGGCCAGAGCAAACCACAGCAGCCAGGAGGGAGCGTGGAACAGATTCTCCCTCAGGGCCTCAAAAGGAACCAACCCTGCTGGCACCTTGATCTTGGACTTCCCGCCTCTAGAACCATGAGGTGATGAATTTCCGTTGTTCAAGCCCCGAGTCTGTGGGAGTTTACCTGTGCTGAAACTGAGAACAGAGAGGTTAGACCATTGCCTGGAACGACAGCACAGCGGGGGTGGCAGAGCCAGGACGATGTTGCAGTCCTGTGCAGTGTCTTTCTGGAATGAAAGGGCTCGTTTCTGTCCCCGGGGAAGGTGTTGGTTGCCACAGTCTCTATCCACACCCCTCACATCCACCTCTTCCTCCAGCCCACCCTCCCGAGCCCTTTCCTCTGCACGCTCAGGACACGTCGCCTCCTTTTCCTAGTAACCTTTGGCACGTTCTCATCTCCTACCTTGCGCTTCAGTTAGGACTACATCCTTCCCAGGAGAGATTCTCATTTAAATGATCTAGGGTGGGGCTCACAACATTACATTTTTTAAAAAGCTCTCCAGATGATTTTCATATGCGGCAGGGTGAAGATGCTGCATTAGACCACAGGCCCTTGGAGCAGGTCCACGGCGGCCTTACCTGGTGTCCACTGCATGTCATCCAGTGGGTGCTCCAGTGGGTGGGAGACGAGTGAACTGAGTCCTAGGAAACAGATAAATACACAACCGCAATGCTCCAGAGCCCACGGTGCCCATTCATCTTCGTGTGCACCTGAACCGTCAGGGAAGCGGCCTCACTGCTCACCGCCCGTCTCCGGTCCCGTCACCCACATTCGGTGCCGCTCCAGGGCCCTCCTGTGCTGATCAGAAATCACTTAGCTCCACACACTGGGGTCAGACCCACCACAGCTCCAGTGGTACCCAGCCGAGTGCATTTAAAACGATTCCACAGTTCATTCTCATACCTCTCCAGAATGAGAACCCTCTGGTGTGGACCGAGTATCTTTTCTGCAATAACAAAAACAATACTAACAAAGCAATCAAGAGTCAAACAAACAAACAAAACCTCTCCCTGTTGAAAACAATTGAGTATCTTTCCATCACCTATTTTGAAAAGCTCAGACTCGTTCTGTGACCCATCATGGCCTTTGCCATCCTCACCAGCAAACAAGCTAACCCTTTTCCTTCTTCCTGTTCTGCATGTGCTGACATACGGGGAGAGCTCTTTCTCCTACAGCAGGCTTTCTCCTGCCTCAGGGCTTTTGCTCCTGTTTGTTCCTTCTGTCTGGACTGTGTCCTGCCCCATGGTCCAACTTGGACCACTTTTTCAACACTTAGTTCAGGAATCTCCTTCCCTGAACCCTCCCCGCCTTAAAACTCTCCATCCCCACCTGACACCCGCGGGGGCCTGGGGCCTCAGGGCTCCCGTTCGCACTTCTGGTTTGCTTTGACAGACCCTGCTTGTGACAATGTCTTTACATTCTCTCACCCTCCACAGCTCTCTGTGGCCCTGAGGACGCTGACTGTCTTATTCATGTCTGCATGGCCAGCACTTAGCCCAGCATCTGGTACACATTAGATGCCCCGCAAATATTTGTTGAATGAATGAGTAAATTGCATTCATTGATACTTACGAGTGCTTTACAGTTTACAAAGTGTTTCAAATGGCAAATGGTATGAATAAAAGCGTGAGAAAGTGCATGCGGATCTAGTGGCCCTTCCAGCGAGGGCTCCTGCCAACCCTGACTCAGTTTTAAGTGAGTTACTCTTCTCCAAAGTCTGCAATGGAAATATGGCTGTTAGTAGAGGGTGTTGGTTTTGAACTTGAGCAATGGAGGGTAAGTTCACACACGCTGGGGCAGAGGAGGGCCAGGCTTCATCCCACTGCAGTGTGATTGACACCATGACCCCCCGCTACTCCCTACTCCCAGCAAAAATCCTGAATTCTGCCATTTACAAAGAAAGATCCGCATGATTAGCAGATGTGCCTCTGGCCATGCAAAGGGACAGGTGTTTCCATCTGTGAGCACAGGTTCCTCTCCCAGATCAGTCACATCCTGAACACAAAAGGCTGTTTCTTTCCAGTTTGTTCAACCCCAGAGCACTCAGGGAGTTTCAGTGTCCATCTTGAGTGTCAAGCCCCTCGCCAAGACCTCTAGTGAAGCCATTTGGAAGAGGTGAGGGACAGGGAATTAGGGTCACACAGAATGAGAACTGACTTTGAGGCAGCTCCTGGGCAGGGTCTCCTTGCCCGGGGCCGCAGAGATGCTCTTGGACTGATAAGACGGTGGGCCCAGCCCAGGACCTGTCCATTGCCCACCGGCTCCAGCTCCTGAAATACACCCCGTATGGCCCCCTCCCTTCAAGCCCATGTGGTGACGGCATTAAAAGACACTACTGTCACCCACATTCTTCCTCTGGAATTGTTCCAGGACATCTCCAGCCTGTCTGCTTCACTCTTGCTCACATTCTGCTTTCTTCCCAGGTCTCACAACCCCCTTTTGGCTCCAGTTCTTCATCCCCTTGCACGAATCAACAACTCGATTCCAGCTTAGCCTTCTCAGCTCCAGTAACCACCGTCCCACCCTCTGCCCCCTCCAGCCTTGCCTCCCTCTTGTTCCTCCAACAGACCCAAGGGCACCCACGTCCACCAGACTCTGCCTTGTGGCTTCATGTGCTGAAACCACGGTAAGGGGCCGCCCAAGCTCCACCGAACCCTGGTCTTGTCTTTTCTAGTTTATCACAGCCCAATGAGGCCTCAGTGCAGCAGGGAGATGGGTCTGTCTCTGAAGTTGTCGTCAGCCCAAGAGGGGGCATCAAGTCCAGGCCCACTGCCTAGCTCCAGCCAAAGCTGAGTTGCAACCTTGTCTATGAAGTTGGGTGGCCCCCACGGAGCCCCTCTTTTGTCTCTTAGAAAAACTGATCACTAAGAAGCTCACAGCCGGAGATGGAATCCACCCTTCGCAAAGGAGTTAAGCCTTCGTGTGTCTGGATTACTGACTGACTTTACCCTGGTCTCATTTTACTTGGTTTGCCTTACTCTGTTCTTTTTTGCTCCTCTCTAATTTTGAAATTCTCAAATCCTTAGGAAGGAGGGTTAAAAATGAGCAAATCAATTAAACGAAATGATTAAACTCAATAAAATAGAGATTAGCCATAACATGATCATTCTCTATGTTTTCTAGGAGGTCTCTGAGGTGAGAATTAGTTGGGCGACCTTGAAATGAATCAGATAACCAGACACTTAAGTGTATCCTGGAATCACAGATAGGCAGCAGTGGAAGGGAGTTTAGAGGTTTCCTAATCTAATATTTGCATTTTAAAGATGGGACTATAAAAACTAAAGATGGGAAAAAACTCACCCAAAAGTCAGGAGTGACTGTGTGTCAAAGACAACATCCTTTATTCAATAATCCATTTGTTTATTGAGCACCTACTAATAACCAAAGGACGGTGTAGCAAAGTGGTTGAGAGAATGGCTTTTGGATTTAGACAGCCCTGACCTAAGACATAGTTTCCTCTCCCTGAAATGTAGATTGTTGTACTTACTTCAGAGGGTTGTCCCGATGACAAAATAAGACCTTACCTGTGAAGCCTTCAGTGTAACGCATGGCATCTAGGTAAGATGAAGAAGTGTCAGCTACACTTTTCCAGTTTCCAGGCTCTCAGTATGATGTTCTTTCCCCACGTGATGGAGCAGTAGAATGTGACGTAACGGCCATCAAGATGTTGGGATTACAAGATCCAAACTGTTGCCCTCACTCCATCAGCTTCAGATCACAAAGGGAGGCCTTGAGTGAATCACTGATTGGAAAGCTCTTTCCGTTCCATATAATAGTGATTAACAAAGGACAAATTTATTTCAAAAAAACAACAGAAAGCTGGGACACACAACTCAACTCCGTGCTAGGGAATCAATGATTCCATTACAGAGAAAAGCCACACAGCAGACTGGGTCCAGTAGGATTCCACTGGTGCCAGTGTAATGGATCAACATAGATGGCTAAATGTCCTGTTGGTCACAGTGATAGCTACATATATTCCAGACAGAGTCACCAGACTATTAAAATGTTGTACAGGTAGCCTAGAATTCGATTCTATTTTTTCTCACTATCTTCAGATAATCCCCCATGTTAACTTAACCTACCAAAGAAGTAAATGGTGCTAATGTAAGGAAAAGAGACAGTTTTTTCAATCATTGTCAACAAGAACCTTGGGTTCTGCCAGACTGTCTTCATCACCATGCCATGGGTATTTCACAAGCTCTGAGCCAGAGAAGCTCCACCTCTTTCCCGCCATGCCAGTTTGGGCGAGTCTTTAAATGTCCGTGTCCTCATGTTGACATGGGGAAAATAATAGCCACATTGCTGGGATGCTTGAGAGGTAAGTGAGACAAAACCTACAGTTTCCAATACACAGTCGAAGCTTAATAGTGGCTTATTCATCCCAGCCTCTGTGTCTTTGCCTGTACAGTTAGCTCTTCTAGAATGTGTTCATGTCTATTCTCTGTCTATCTAAATCCCATCTATCTTTCAAGACCAGATTAAGGCAAAAACTCCTCCAGGAAACTTCCCTACCCTTCTCAGTCCACACAGACCTGGCACTTCTAATTCATTGCACGTGTAATTAGAACCCCCCATTTATAAGATTAGAGACAGATGGAAGTATCTGATATCCAAAAGCAGCAGGCTGATATTTAATGTGTTCTCCCCATCTCCCATTATTCTACAGTGGTGCTAAACCAGCCCACAGCCATACTACTAATACTACTTATAAATACAATGATTAGTGTAAAATACATTTTTTTGAGAGGCAGGACCATGTCTTATTCTTTGTAGCCCTAGAGTCTAGCACTGTTCCAGAATTATGGCAGAATTCCAAACTGAAGGGCTTAAAACAACAGAAGTTTATTCTTTCACGGTTCTGGGGGCTAGAAGTTCAAGTAAGGCAGGCCATGCTCTTTCCAAAGCCTCTCAAGGAGGACCTTTCTTTGCTTCTTCCAGCTTCTAGTAGTCCTAGGAATTCCTTGGCATATAGCAGCGTCACTGCCATCTCTGCCTCTGTTACCATATGGCGTTCTCTATGTACGTACCTCTGAGCCCTCACCAGAATCACCTTTAACATCCTTATTTCTACAAATAGTTTCTAAGGCAACCCAGGATTTTTCTAGCATGAATCTCAAAAGTCTTCTAGCTTCAACACATTATCTATTCCAAAGCTACTTCCACATTTTTAGGTATTTGTTACAGAGCACCCCACTCTTGATACCAAACTCTGTATCAGTCAGGATTCTTGAGAGAAAGAGAACAAATAGGATGTATGTGTGTTTGTGTCTATAGACAGATAGATAAACAGATATATAGATAGACAAGGATTTATTTTAAGGAATTGGTTCATGCAATTGTGGGGTTAGCAAGTCTGAAGTTTGTAGCACAGGCCAGCAGCCTGCAAACTCAGGCAGGGTTTCTATGCTGTGGTCTTGAGGCAGAATTTCTACTCCTCCCAAAGTCCACTGATTGCAGATGTTAATCACATCTTCAAAATACCTTCACAGCAACATCTAGACTAGTGCTTGATCAAACAACTGGCACCAAGATCTAATCAAGTAGTCACATGAAATTAATCATTACATAGGGCTAGGAGTTGTAGTTAACTTTTGCCTTTGCTGTTAACTCACTTGGACTCATTGCTAATTCACACTGCCTTTCATTTCCTCAACCATAAAAAAGAAAACTTTGGAGTGACTCCGAAGTATTCCAGCAAGCTCCAAAATCTGTAGTTTATAATATGCAGATTCTAGGTTGTCCTGATTTGCTCCTCTTCCTCCAGGACCACCTCTGTCCATCAGCCATCTATCTCACTATCACTCCTGTCCAAATTCCCTTCCCTGAGCCCACTTCTTAGCTAACCCCATTGATCTCAGAGGCATGAGGTGGGGAGACTTGACGCGGATTATAATAAACGAGCTACTCTCAATGGAAAGCAAATTTATCTTGGGAAGGTATTTATTCAGTTGGCTGAGAGGAGAAATACTGTCTC
The DNA here is from genome assembly GCF_965194805.1 of Balaenoptera borealis. Classification (NCBI taxonomy): domain Eukaryota; kingdom Metazoa; phylum Chordata; class Mammalia; order Artiodactyla; family Balaenopteridae; genus Balaenoptera; species Balaenoptera borealis. The sequence continues at coordinate 82,882,312 of NC_138871.1, read as the reverse complement.
CTTGAATGATACAAAATAAAAGAATAAACCACTTTGTTAAGCCTAAGCTGGAAGCAAACAGAGGACCGTGGGCACGACACAGTTCCAACCCCATGAGTCGTCTGAGTTACCTGGTGAACAAATTGAGCAGATAGAGAGTGACAGGCTGTAATGAGCACACACAGATGCCACTTGAATCCTGTACATATGGCACGTTTTTTCCAGACATCTTATTTTCTTTAGCCCCAAAGTCTTCCTAATATTTCAGATTCATGCTGTGATTTTTTAGCAGGATGAAATGACAGCAGCTCAAAATTATATCAATAATAATATTCTGCTCAGATGAGAATGATTCCAAGAGAATGTGTTCCAAGCTGCTAGTGGGACCTCTAGCAACCATCAGGAAAAGACTTTCTTTGTGCCAAATAATTAGGTAGAGCATTTTAGCAAAGAAGTTAAGAAAGAAGGCTGTGAGGTCACTCAGACCTGAGGAATTTTGTCCCTGTCATCCATGAGCTAAAGGTTAAGTCCCTGAAGTTTCAGTTTTCTTATTTTTAAATTAGAAATAATAATATATCCACCTTATATAATTGTGATGATTGAATGAGAAATATATCACGTGTATGGTAAAGTATATCACAAAAAAGATGGTGCATAAGAAATATCCACAAAATGAAAACACTTAATTGAGGTTCCCTGGAGAGTCTCTAGGTGGGAGATTAGGTTACTATTCAAACATATTAACTTTTTTCTCCCTTCTTTCAAGAGCAGACGGCCTCTCCATCCCTTGACCTGACGTTGGCCATGTGGCTTGCTTTGGCCAATGAGATATTAATCGACGTGACTAAAGGCTTGAGAAGCAGTTGGTCTTGCCTCCCTCTGACTTGAGCAAAACTCACTCAGGCTGGCTGGCCTGTCTCGGGTGAGGGCAGGAGAAATAAAGATCAGAGAGAAGCCACAGTGAGCTGATCCCAGTTGACGTTTAGAAGTGTGTGGACACCCAGAAGAAATCAGACCCTCAGCGGACCCACCGAGCCATGAGAACAAAGGTTGTTGTCGTAGGCTACTGAGTTTGAGGTTGGTTTGTTAGACAGTAATTTTGTGACATTAACTAACTTATTGTCTCTCTTCATAGGATGATCTTATATCTTAGTTTACCCAGAAGTGGCTTGGTTTACACCTGTTTTCCAGTGTCTCATCTGTTTAACATTTTCTAGATTTTTCTTTTTCTTCCTTCCTTTCTCCCTTTCTTTCTTTTCCTTCCTTCTCTCTTTCTTCACTCTTTCCTCCTTTTAAACACAGTATTATATTTATTCATTGAACTGAAATGAGCTCAGATGGGTTTGGGAGACCTTCACTTTGCACTTGAAGCCTCAGCCGTGATCTATCTACTAGCATTGAATGTACTCAAAAGAGACCCGCGGTAACATATGATTAAATCTGAAGGATGGCACAAAAAACACCACGCCTCTCTTTTCTTGACCCTTTCCAGAGAGAAGGTAACTAACCTCTCTTTCAACGACAACATGAAGGGGACTTGCAAATAAGACAAAGCGTGCTCAGATACTAGGAGCTAAGGACAGCTAACTCCTTCCATCCTTGAGTGGCAGTGAGAGAAAGACCTGAAGCTGCTGCCCATCACCTGGTGGACCACACAGCTGTGCCAGGGCCACGGTGAAGCTTGCAAGCTTCACAGTGCTCCTAGGCCAACTCAGAGGGCTATAGAGGAAACTAGTGAAATATAGGTTAGATATGTATGAAGTATGTGCAGGAAATAGCCTGAGAATCCTGCTTTACAGAGTTGAAAGAGAAGAGGGTATCATTCATTACTTAATTTAAACTTACAACTATTTTTAATGATTTTATTTGATAGTAATATTGGCATCAGAAAACTCAAAATAGTGCACGTGCATGGTTAATGAAATATAAAGTAGAAATCTCTGTTTCTGAAGAAAGTTAATTATGACATGTCACAAAATGCTAGTAAACATTTATCTTCCACCATGGAGGCTGCTGTGATCTCACTAACCACACAAAAACGAAAAGACCAATTGTACTGAAGAAGCACCAGTATCCATTTCAAAATTATTTTAAGAAGACAGTGGCCTGACAACCATGATTCAACACACAAAGTGGCAGAAGGTGTGTTTGTAATTATTTTACGGAGCATGACTTTGAATTTAGATCAAATCACAGTTCAAATTAAGTTGGCTCTTGTTGGCTTCTGAGTTTTCTCGCTCACACACCAAATGTGAAACTATGATTTTTAACACGTTAGCGCTATTGAAAGACGTTCACGAAGAGTTAAATGATTCCTGTTTTACATAGAAAAGATACTTCACATGGAAAGTCAGATTATTTCAATAATGAATCTTCTTTAAATTCATGAAATCAGAGTAGAGCTATTTAAATGTTACTGCAAATTCAGTTTAAAAGTTCCACATTAAATGGTACAGATGAACCGGTTTGCAGGGCAGAAATAGAGACACAGATGCAGAGAACAAACGTATGGACACCAAGGGGGGAAAGCAGTGGGGGGGTAGGGGTGGCGCTGGGATGAATTGGGTGATTGCGATTGACATGTGTGCACTAATATGTATAAAATGGATAACTAATAAAAACCTGCTGTATTAAAAAAAAAAAAAAAGTTCCACATTAAAGATTAAAAAAATTTGTTTTCACAATGTAATATAAAAATAAAATTTAAAAACCTATGGAACAGAGCTGGAATTGGTTGTGAGGCAAGCATAATTAACAATGCCATTTACCCCTGAAACGAATATAACATTGTATGGCAATTATACCTTGATAATTTAAAAACAAAAGCCATTCAGATGAGCTGCAGTAATCTACCAATCAAAACAAAAGCTGTAGTAGTCAAAATATAAACATAAATACACACATGCAAATAAACATCCCAAGTAACTAAACTACAAAACTGCTAACAAAACAAAGGTTGAATATTAAAAAAAAAAAAATCAGCATACGTGTGTCGACAGTCTTTATTCCCCTTCTTTAATCAGATTTTACAAACGACTGATTTCTGCAGAACTACTCTGTAAGTGACCCTAAGTGCTCTGCAATGTCATTACACTTTCTGTAAACAGGCCTCTAAATTTTGGTTATATTCTGTTCAAAACCAAATGGGACACACCCCCCGCCCAAAATAAACAACAAAATAACTCCTGCAGCTTTTGAAGCTTTTAACAAATTCCAATTAATAAAACAAAGCTTAGGCTCTGTTAGTTTAAAGAGCTGTGATGGTGACAGCAGTCATGTCTGCTAATGTCACTACAGGCCCCGGAGGACGTAGGTGCCATTTATTGTCCCTGCTTGATGAAAGGAAAACACGTACAGAGGCGAGAAGTACCCACGGATCCAGGAGTAAGGCAGGAGAGGTCACGGCCTCGGTTTACACATGTGTAAAATGGGGGTGATATCAGTACCGCCGCCCTCACAGAGCTGCTTTGAGGATTGAACAAGGTCATTGATGGAAACTGCCAGGCTCAATAAATCTTAGTGACTGTTGTCAAAAAACAAAAACAAAAACAAATAAAAAAACAAAGCTTACAAATAAGAAGACATTAAACTTTATTCCAAGAAACGCAACAGTAGAAATGAACAAGTATGAAGGTGCAAATGATGTACAGGCTTGAGTTCTGAAACTCCTTAATATGTTTGACGGAATATTCTAAATAATTGTGAAGAGAAATAACTTATTTGAAGAGTCTTGTCTAACAATACATTGGAGGAAGAAAGGTACTCGAATGAGGTAAGAATAGGGCCTGGGACAATATTTGGAGTGAAATACTTACACTCTTGAGTATGAAGGAAAGTTTAAGGATATCCTTCAAAAACAGAATTTGTCTGGTCCTACCAAATATTTCAGCATCCATAGAGCGTGTTTTCACAATTAAAAACAGGGTCTAGATAAATGAGTCAGTTCAAAGTGTCAAATTTCAAATTTTTTGAATTTTAAAATGAAACTTTGCGGTGGATTGGAGATAATTCATTAAAATTAAAGCACTAAGACTATTGACAGAATTCAGGAAAATACTGACATAATTTTGGAGACATAAATAGCTTAAAAACAGTTTAAATGTAGGAATATACTCTAAAGCTTTTTATTCAGCTTAGACTATTTTTTGTTTCAGATAATCCATATAAAGATGTTTTGACATTTGCTTTAATGTACATGGACAAATATTGGTTTTCAGGGATGTGTTATTTTTAGTTTAAAAAGAATTTTATTTTTGAAAATAGTTTTGAATAGAACTACATTATAGACCATCAATGTTATAAAATTAATTTGTCAGCCAATAAATAAATTTTTAAAGAATATCAAATTTCAATGATTTTGGCCTCAAAATACACCCTGGGTTGAACAGTAAACTTGAAAGTAACTCCTATTTCGAGTTCCCTTCCAGTGCAATATTATTTTTCATTCTAAGCAATAGCAATTGATGAGTGCTTCAAAATTCCCATTTGAATTGCACAGAAATAAACAGAACAGAGTTTGGGTGTCCAGTCACCCTGGGCCCAGTAACGCCAAATGACAGATGCTCCTGGACAAGGAAGCAGAGGTCTGCTCCTAACAGCTTCTAATTTCTCTCTCTCTCTCTCTCTTTTTTTTTTTTTTTGGACTTTTTGTCTCACCCCAGCTCCCCCATACTGAAATTTGCCCTTAATCTGCAACTCTTCAAAGTCCATGATTTGGGTTAAGAAAGTTCTGTGTAAATAGTTTTAATGGCAGTTTGTGATGATGCTTTGATGTTCTCATGAGGTACTACTTGCATTCTTTTAAACATCTTTAAACATCGCGATTCACATTTACTTAGAAGAATCTCTATTAAGTAGTGAGAAATGTCAACAATGTGAGTTAAAAACAAGATACTCTTTTGTTGTCACAAGCCAAAAAATGTTTTTAAGAAACTTACTTTAAGGCCATATCATTACCTATGTGCTAGCTACCAGCTAAGTGGAAAGCGTTAAAACCATAGCTCAAGTCACAACTCATGTGTCATGCCTGTTCTTAATTACGTTACATTGGTCTAGGGGAAACGTGGTTTCAGGGTCTTTGCTGCATTACAGAATGCAGCCATAGAAAGTCAGAGTGAAGTGGTCACCAAGAGTTTTAGAGAAAGTTATGATTAGCTTCTGGCACAAAGACCAAGGTTTTTTCATCGTTCAAAGTGAGTCTGATGGCTCACAGCAAACAAACCTGTTACAAAGTGTTTTCTATAAACCATGAATCATGTGTGGTGCAAGAGTGTGCTTCTCTGCTGTATCCTTCTATTAGTCATTTCTATCTTTATTGGAGGTTTAACCCTTAATGCTTCAGGGTTAATACCTTTTGAAAATAACTCAGACGAGAATGCTGAGGTCAATTTAACGTGACAATGCATGAGTTGCCACATATGGGTCTTTGCATGCTAGTATCTATTTCTTAGTACAAAACACACATGTTCCAAAGGTCACAGATACTCCCAAGGACTTGAAGCTAAAATGAAGGCAATTTGAAGATCAAATATCCAATAGCAGTCATTCATGCAATTCTCAGGACATGACTTTCCAGATACAACTTTGACACATGGGAGAAGTGCAATCACCATTCTCACATGGCTGTGATCCTTTTCATTTTAGATGACACTTCTCTATATGTCATTTCATTGGATTTACAAAGTCACCTGCGAGGAGGATAGACCAATGTTACAATTGTCCCTAGATTTATATATCAAATAGAAAAACTGAAAAAGAGCCACATTCTCCTTTTTCAAGTTTTACATGGCTTCATTTGATCCTGAATACAATCTAATAGGAAAAACAGCATAACCATTAGATTCCTTCTCTGCCCAAGGTTGTTGAAGTTGAAAGGAACATGAAATTGTGCAAACTTGGTCAATTAAAAAGAAAATTTACTGGAAGGATCACCTGTCCAACCTAGATGTACAAGTAACATCATCCTGCCAGACTTCATAGGAACTGAGATGGAAACTAAGGCTGTCTTCTCTCCCCACCAAGGTCACCTTGAATTTCTTATTTCTGCTTTTCTTCATCTCCTGTTTGGCTCAGTTGATTTCCTCCAGGACCTGCCACTGCAGGCAGCCCCTAGTTTCCCAGACACAACTGCATAGCTACAGCTCCACCATCATTGGGTAAGTAGTTTCAGGACCTCATAAAAACACAGAAAATCTGGATGACTCAACCCTTCCCATGAACTGGTTCCCTTGGGGTAGAGTGTTATCCTTCATCATCAGCTGTGGATAGAGGTACGGGAAGTTTTAGAACAATGCTGGGAAATTAAATATCTAATTAACCTCTGTTAATACTTTCTATGTGCCAGACACTGGGCTAAATATTTAATATGCATTTTCTTATTTTGTCTAGTTGACAAACCTAAGTATAGATAGTATTATTATTCTTATTTTACCAATGAAGAAACTGATTCACTGACTTGTCAAAGACTGCAGGTTAGAAAGTTGTGAAGCTATTCTTTTTGTTCTGGGCAATTGATTCCAAAACTGTGCTTTTATTCACTCTGCCATATTGCATCTCATAGTCTCTAAATTTAATACTATCTCAACCTTAAGGAATCATTTTGAGATGTTTATGGAGCTTAACATTTGAAGCCAAAGTTTATCTGGATCCTTAAATATCTAAGAATTATTGAAGAACATTGGGAATAAAAGGAAGACAAAAGTGGGGCACTCACATCACACATTCACACACAGTGAATAAAACAGTGAGACACTGTTGTAAGGTGCAAGGTAATAAAATAAAGATTGAAGAAAACAACTTATTTTATCTATGAGTACTTAGCATATGATGAAGCTAATAATTCAAATCATCAGAGAAAGAATAAACTATGCCCAAAATGAGGCAGAGACATTAGCCATCAGGACAGTGTCATATTTCACAACATACAACATTTTAAATTTTAAATTCTGGACTCATTAAAGGTATACGTTATTTATTTAATACATATTTATGAAACATCACTATTACCTAATGCTACACAAGGCAGCATTGACTCATATCCAAAATGATTCTTTTGTCAGTTTTGTCATTTCAATAAAATTGATCCTCTTTGAGTCTAATTCTTTCACTCACCAAACATTTACTGAGCACATTCTCTGGGTCATGCACTAGGATTGCAGTCAATTAGCACAATCTCTGCCCTTAATTACCAGGTATGTTATGCTTCTGTATTTCCCAAGGTACCCAGTTTAATTCTTGTCTATAAAGAGTTTTGAAATATTCATTAATGGTCAAGAACTTTACTATACCATACCTTGAGCATATAGAAGAGGAACAAAAGAGGAAAAAGGGAGAAAGAGGAGATGGAGGAGGAGGAGGAGGAGAAAAGGAAAAAAGAAAGAAAAAAAAAGAAGAAGGAAGGAAGAAAGAAAGGGAGGGAGGGAAGGAGGAGGAGGAGAAAAGGAAGAAAGAAAAGAAAAAGGAAGGAAAGAAGGAAAAGAGGGAGAGAGAGAGGAAGGAAGGAAGACTATTGACTAGTCCCTGCATTTATTAGAAAACATATATTCTAGTTGGACAGATATACAAACAAATTATTTCAATATAATACGATAGATGCCAAAAAGGATATAATGACTGACTGCTAGAATGCACAGAAGAAGAGCATTTAGCTGAATGTAGGGATGCCAGGAAGATTTTCTCAAGGTCATGATGCTGAAGCAAGGTTCTAAAGGCCAACAGAAGTCAACCACTGGAATAAAGAATAGGTACAGATTGAATAAGTACATACTGAATTGATTGAATAAATAATGAATGATTGATTGAATGGATCAATAAGTAAGAGGATGGAGGAATCAAGAATGTGTAACGTGATTCTGACCTCTAGGCTTTTAATTAGCCACTGGAGAAAAGAGATAGGAACACAGGGACTCGGTTATTCTCCCAGAACAAATCTAAAGAGAACTTCTCTGTTAGAATGCTTTTGGCTGCATGTAACAGAATACATGACAAAACAAGGCATGAACAGTGTTTTGTACAAGTGCTCGTAAATGAATCTCTAAGGATGCAAATGCTTAAGACAGGAATTTGGTTATTTCACAGCTCAATTTCACAGGCCTCTGGGCAATGTCTCTCCAGTTCTCTTGTATAAAAACAACATTCCAGGTGTATGTTTCCTTCACTCTCACACTACTCCACTCCAACACTACTCACTTCCAATGTGTGGTTTGGAAAACCCACACATCAAACAATTCTGTGACACCTGGATGTCATATTATTTAACTTAATTCTGACACTTTCTACCTGGAGATACTGGAGATAGTGTCAGACCCCACAGGTTAAGGGCTCCATCCCACAAGACTACACCCCTCACACACACACACACACACACACACACACACACACACACACACTTGTGCAATTGCAAGTCCAGGTTGTTACCTGTGCTTCTGACCAATAGTCTATAAACTGGAGGCTCCCACAACCCCCTCTTAGGGTTTGATTAATTTGTTAGTGACTCACAGAACTCAGGAAACCAGTCTACTTACTAGATTACCATTTTATTACAAATGATATTAAAGGATACTAATAAACAAATAAACAGCCAGGTGAAGAGATACGTAGGGTGGGGTCCAAAAGGGTCCTGAGCACAGGAGCTTCTGTCCTCATAAAGTTCAGGGTACTTCAATTTCCAGGTACATGGGTGCCTCCTGGTTCAACCTGGAAGCTCTCTGAAACCGTCCTTTTGGGTTTTTATGGTGGCTTCATTACATAGACATGACTGATGCAATCATTGGCCATTGGTGATTGAAATCAATCTCCAGCCCTCTCCCCTCCCTGGAGGTTAGAGGGTGGGGCTGGAATTTCCAATCCTCTAATCGAGGTTGGTTCCCCTGGCAACCAGCCCCCATCCTTAGGGACTTTCCAGAAGTCACCTCATTATCATAAACTCAGGTGTAATTGAAAGAAGCTGGTTACACATGACAAAAGACATCCATTTCACATTTATTACTCAGTTTCAGGAACTGAGGACCAAAAGAAATATTCTAACAAAAAATGCCCTTCGTTCCATGAGTCATGATTTTATCACATGACCCTGCTTAGATACAAAGAAGGCTTAAGAAAAAAAGCATCTGCCATTTCAGCCTCTTTAGAAGGAACTGGATTTGACCATCATAGAAGGGTGGGAGAACAGGATCAGCACATGAGCTAGGTGAACACTAAAGAGAAGAATTACCAACACGTACCTGTGATGACCCTCTATATCCTAAGATGACACATGTGAACATCACTTCCTAAATATGAACAGTAAGGGATAGTCATTTAGATGTGTTCTGTAACTTGTAATATGTCTTATGCTTCTCTTATGCATAGGATTGTCCCCATAATGAAAGAAGTGACTTTCTGTTAAAGATGATTTAGATAGCAATGCAGAAAACATCTTTTCTCATTGCTGGTCTTACACCTTATGTCAACTCTAAGGAAATCAATGCCTCCACTACAAAGATGGAGCTGAGAGCAAGGGAACATCGATTCCACGCCGGGCTTTCTACCAGGAACTTGACACCCATCCTCTCATTCAGTTCTCACACTGATCCTGGGAGGCAGCATTAAACCGGAACTGAGGTTCACTGGGTCAAGTTTTTGTCTCAAGTCAGAGAGCTGAGTAATGGTACAGCTGGATGTCCATCCATGGCCTGTTAAAGAGCATCCCTCTGTTAGAACAGGTACATGTCAGGAGGTGATGCCACGTGTATTGAAATATGCTAAACATTCTACTTTTGTAAGCACTCCTGCTGGGAACCTCAGCACTGAGGAAAGCAGGAGATATCTCTTTGAAGTCCCTCTTGCTTATGCATTTAATATATCATTGGGTCTCACAATGTAGGGACCATTTTCCTAGTCCAGGACATTTATACAGCTTGTGCAATGATAACCATCAATCACATTAGAAACAACTACGGGAATGCCAGTGGTTAGGACTCTTTGCTTTCACTGCTGAGGGCCAGAGTTCAATCTCTGCTCGGGGAACTAAGATCACACAAGCCACACGGCGTGGGCGGAAAAAAAAAAAAAAAAAGAAAGAAACAACTACGAGAACAAAAATACCAAGGGTTTGCCTGAGCTTTGCAGAACCTATTATCCGAAAGATTATGTAATTTGTTTTGAACCTACACATTCATTATTCATTCAACAGATATTAACAGAGCATCATGCCTTGGACACCTGTAGATGTTTATAAATGTGGATTTGTGATCAGCCTTTAATCCACCAACTATTTGCTGATTATCTCCTAGGTGCCAGGCATTGTGATAGATTCTGATGGGTTAAAGAAATCAGCAAAACCTGGTCCCTGCCCTCAGGAACTCTGTTACTTGAGAATTATTCTTCAATCTCTCCAGAAAAAAAAAAAAAAAAAAGATGTGTTCTGCCCTTTTCCCTAATGTAGGAACATAGTCACATGTATAAAGTCATAGATTATGTGCTGGCTTTTGTGTTTTCGCCCACTCTAGATGCATTCTCTAGCCTTCTCCACACTGTTCCAGGCCCTGTGGCCTGCTTGATCTGGCTTCCCTTGCCTGATGGCATCCAGTTGGGTTTGCCAACGAGAGGCACCAGTGGGAAACTGGAGGGGGGAGGGGATAAGATGCAGTTTAAGTTATTTCTTTTCTGCTCCCTCTTTGTGTCATCATGGTGTGTGTGGGAGGGACTATGGTTCCCACTGGGTGCCCTCCTCCAGAGTCCTGGGTGGGTTTCTCCAGAGTTCCAACTCTCACTGGGCTCCAGTAACACTGTTTTCCTTTCATTCTTTTGGCCGTGGGAGTGACAATGGCTTCCTGCCTTTACTGGTCTCTGGGTGCCTTACTCTTTCTTATTTGTTCTCTTAACCTGGCACAGACATCTATAAATAGTCCCTGTGTTAAAATCTCCTCATTTGAACCATCTGGGGCAAATGCTGTTTCTTACTGGGACCCTAGTTAATCAGAATACCGAAGTTGACAACACTGGAAAAAATCATCAGATCTCTCCTTTTCGTTTTACAGGGACAGAAATCAGGTCCAGAGAGCATGGCACTTGAATGAGGTTGCTTCGTCTCCACGGGAAGAAGAAATACCAGCTCACCTGCCTCTCCAGCCCCTGCTCCTGTGACACGCACCCCAGACCACCTCCCAGCCTGAGAGGTGTTTCCTTTTGTGGGGTCTGATCTTCCAGGCTTTGGACAATGTCCGCTTCTGCCAGCGTTTAAGCCTGCAAGCTAAGGACATGAATGAACTGAGTCATCCCCACAGAGCTTCATTAATTTCAAGGCAATTTAAGATTTCTGAGTCATAGGTTTCAGCCACTTAGACTTTCCCAGCTGGTACTGCACTTGCCCACACACATTTTTCTTTCAAGATTGCATCTGGGTCTAGCTGTGTGGCTTGCCCACTCTTCATCAGTTTGGGAAGAGAAATCGACCTCCTAGAGTGATCCGTGCCGGGCTATGCCTTTTCCATGTGCCGTGTGCATTGGAGTCTTTGCACGAGGACTTAATGGAATTAGCTGTCTGCAGCTCGATTCAGACTCAAACCACCGGAGACACGCACATTTCCACATTCTATATCCAACACGATATTTCACCCAGCCTCCCAAGGAAACTCAGTTATACCATATGGTGACTCCATTCTCTGAATAATATTTAGCAACTTGATGAACAAAGACTGAATCATATCTTAACTCTCTTGGCCAAGTATTGTTTTATATAGCCACCGTATTAGTAATATATATGTTTTATTTTTTACACTAGTACTTCCTGAGACGCCCACTGGAAATGAAGAGCTAGACCTCACTGGAAGAAGCCTGCACCGTCAAGGCATTCTCGCTTCTCAGCCATCTTCTATTCAATATTGCATTGTGTATATGATACATTCAGAACCTCTGCTTTTTCTTTTCCTCCAGAACAGCTGCTGGATTGAGCAACAGTCTCCCGGGGTAACACAGCAGGGACTCCTGGGGCATTTCCCAGACGCAGAAAACAAAAGATGTGTATCCATGGGGAGGATAGGGCTGGAGCTATCTCCCTCCCACCAGGGAGAAGTCCTACAGTCTCAGGATATGGGGAGGAATCTTAGCAAGCCTCTGTGGGGGGTCCCTGTGGTTAGGTGATCTTCAGAAAGTCACTTTCCTTTCTGAGCCACAATTATACAAGGATAATAATGAACACCTTTGATAAACTGGAAGACAGTAGGCAAGGCCTACGTCAGTCATTTATAATGTGCAGGCACTGTTGAAGCCTTCTACATGCTAAAATAGATAACCAACAGGGACCTACTGTATAGCACAGAGAACTATATTCAATATTTTGTAATAACCTATAAGGGAAAAGAATAAGAATATATATATATGTGTGTGTGTGTATATATGTATATATATAAAAGTGAATCACTTTGCTGTACATCTGAAACTAACACAACATTGTAAATCAACTCTACTCCAATAAAAATAAATGTAATCAGAAAGAGCAGCAAAAAAAAAAAAAAAAAAAAAAGTCTTCCATATACAACCACAGGTAAGATGTAATCTATACTTTCAATGAACTAACCAGCTGAAAATAGGAATATGCAGGGATCATTTCAATGAAATATGGCTTGGCTAAGATAGAACTTCGCACAGTGGAGACTCTTAGCTCAACCTGAGAATTCCTGAAAAAGCTGGTGCTCAACGTGAATCTTGCCAAAATTTATGGAAGTGAGAAAGGTATTCCAGACAGTCGAGAGCCTGAGTCTCAATTACTGGAGAATATAATGCGTTGCACAGAGTGCTGGGAATAAGGCCACATTTATAGTTATTAAGAAATATTTTTTATAATTATTAGAGCGTTGGTGGTTTTTGAAAATCAAGAAAGGGATTTCTGGGGGAGTCCTCAAGGTATGATAATACTCTTCCCATATCCATGGCAACTCTTGGGCCCATCTTCATGGGAAATTGCTGTAAAGTGCTGACCTTCTGAGAATTAGGAGACAGGAACCAGCCTAATCCACTGTTTTCTGAATGGAATTGCGTTTTCTCCGCATGCATGTGTACCCAGCAGTGTGACAAGTACAGAACAGAGGAGAAGGGAGAAGATGTGGCCCTTTCCCTCAGGGAGCTCCTGATCTATTGAGACAGTCATGTTCACCTCATATAATTACAGCAGATTAATCAGAATTCAGTATATAGTCATGGTCCAATGATGCCATGCCCGTCAGGAAAGAGGATATTCTCTAAGCCAGACGCATCAGAAGAAGGAGGGCTTGGGAGTCATTCAACCTGTGTTTATTAAGTATCATCTTACGATAGGAATTCTTTTTATTCCTCTGGGTAAGGCTTCCTAGAGGAACTGCCTAGCAGACCCAAATAGAAGTTTCCTATTTACTGAGTGAAAAACTGACCTGATACTTAATGGTGGAAAACCACCACCAGGGTATTATACGGTGATTTTGTGCAGCAGGTATTTGGGCAGCTGGCAACTCGGTGGTATTCTGTTGGGGGCTGGTCTGGTCTGGGAGGATCAAGATGGCTTTCATTCTCCTGCCTGGAGCTTTGTCAAGGTTTGGCCAGAAGGCTTGGCTCCAATGGGCCCCTCTCCCTCTCCATGTCATCTTTTGGGCCTTTCTGTGAGGTTTCTCCAGGAGGGTAGTTGATTGGATTTATTTGGAGGCTCAGGCCTCCAAGAGACTAAGGAAGAAGCTTCCAGTCTTCTCGAAGGCAAGACCTAGAACTGGCCATGCAACATATCCACCATTTTTTATTGGTCCAAACAATCTCACACGAGTTTATATTCAAGGTCAGGGCACGGGACCCCGCCTCTTAATGGGAGGAGTGTCAAAACTCTGTGGCCATCTTTAACCTGGCACATTTATCCCTCGACTCTGGTCACTTCATGTGTGTAAGACAATCTTGGTGATTTATGGCTCAAGCAAAAATGTGATAGGAAAAGGAAAAAAAAAAAAGAAAAAAATCTCAGATGAGGAAATAGGGTAGGGCATGAGAGGCGTCTTTCATTATACTGTGAGTTCCTATACGGTCCACTGTGCTCTGCCCAGAACCTAGTATGGTGCTTGACACACAGAACGTGATCCATCAACAGAACTGAGCTAACTGACAGGCATTTATTACTATATTTCTAGTTGTGTGAGTGAATTTCTCACACTAAATCTCCCAGGAAATGTGCCAGGGGAATCTTATTGCAAAACTAGCAGTTTATTGGGTTGACAAAGAGAACATTCAATTAAGGAGATTTTCAGAACACAATGGAATCATTTTAGTTGTGAAATGTGGACTTAAAAAGTAATCATTTAGAAACATCCAAGAAGCATTTGAAGACTGGATGACAGGACGCAGCCCCTTTTCATTCAAGCACAGACTGAGGGTCCTGCGTGGGCACGGAAGTGCAGAGGCCCAGGCAGATGTGGGTCAGGCCCAGGTCTCTCTGCTGCACTCCCGCATCCAGGCTCATTCTACAACACCAGGCTTCTAAGAAGTTGATTTACCCAGAAAACCGTGATAGCAACCACCACACATCCATCACTGTCCTAGCACTGAGGGTACAGAGGGAAATTAAAACATGGCGCTAGGTCTCCAGGGCCTCCAAGTCTCTAGATTGGGGCATTCTCTGCCCATTCCTAGATTCCAGGGAGATGCTTGGGCACCTCAAGGTAGATCAAGATGGCAGGGGGTAGAGAGGCTGAGATAGCCCATTGCCCAGTGATGGAGCCACCATGCCAGAGGGGAGAATTCTTGAAGAATATCAGAAGTGTACAAATTCCCTCAGTGTAGGTCAGCAGCTGTTAGCTTCCACCCCTTCCTGTTAAACATAATCATCTTCACCCCAAGATTCTGATGTACCACCCTAGAGAATGCCAAGGCAGGCAAGTTCTGAAAAGGCTCCTCATGGTTCCTGGTATTCACACCTTGTGTAATCCTCTCCTGTTGTGTTTGCGATGGCCTTGGTGGCTTGCTTCTGACAAGCAGACTATGGCAAAATGATGTGGGATGTCACTTCTGGGATTAGGCTATAAAAGACTTTGACTTCTCTCTGGCTCTTCTGGGGTATTTGCTCTAATCAAGCAAGATGCCATGCTGTCAGCTGCCATGTGGAGAGGCTCATGTGACTCAGAACTGAGGGTGGTTTCCAGTCAACAGCCAGGGAGGAAATGAGATCCTCAGTCCAACAACGTTCAAGGACTTGAAACCTGCCAATACCTAAATGGGTGACCTTGGAAGCTGAAGCTTTGGGGGGCAATTTGTTATGCAGCAACAGATAACTAATACAAACATATAAAAGAAGAAAATTTAACTAACTCAGCTCTTGGTCTAGTGCCTCTTTCTACTACACCATGTGATTTCTGGCTAATAAGGATCTTTCATCCGGAGGACAGGGGAACATCTGGTCAGTGGCATGAAGTCCTAGTATTTTAACTCAGCAGTCATATTCCCCCATGGTCTGACAGTGACCTTGTCTCCCAGTTGTCCTCAGTATCCATAGGGGATTGGTTCCAGGACCCCTCCCCCACTCCCCCTCAGAAGCCAAAATCCACAGATGCTCATGTCCCTTATATAAATTTTTAAAATTTGCATATAACCTATGCACATCTTCCCGTATACTTTAAATAATCTCTCGATTACTTATAATACCTAACACAACGTAAATGCTATGGAAATAGTTGCTGATGCAGGCAAATTCATGTTTTGCTTATTGGAACTTTCTGGAATTATTTTTCTCAAATATTTTTGATCCACAGTTGACTGAATCCATGGATGTGGAACCCGCAGTTAAGGAGGGCTGACTGTACTTTGTACAGGAGCCCTGTAGTCAGGGCCAACCCACACTACTTCCAGGCCCTCAACAGAGATTCACCCACCTGCCCACAGTCCTCATGACGCCCTGCAAGGTCCGTGCTATGATGGTGCCATTTTCAAGAAGCAGAAGCTAAGGTTTAGGGATATTCTGTAATTGCCATAAGGTCAGAGAGCTACTGAACTTCAGAATAAGGGCTCAGTAACAGCTTCCTGATCTCTTGAATGACGATTGGTTGACTTTTGTACCTAACTCTTTTCTAGATGCGTTGCAGAGTCTGTCAGGGGTCAAGCGCAGTGGTCACTGAGCAACTGTGTGATTTAGAAAGAGGATTACTTCCCTGTAGCAAAATACCCTAAAAGTCATAGTTTTTAGCAAGCTCTCTTATTATGCATATGAAGATAATGAAGCCTGAGGCTTGATGCACACCCCATATTTAGAACAAAGGACATTATTTCTTCAACCTTCCTCCAGTTTACACCCCCAGGATCACACACCATCCCCCAGGTCCACACATACAGAAGAACCCATTTTCTAAAGTGTTGGCTTCATTGCTAGGAGCTATCCATCCAGTGAAGAACAAGCCTCAACCTTTCTGAGTTCTGGGACACAATTTGAATAATATAAAATTTCATGTTGTCCCAAGGGATAGCAATTATACCTAGATATATTTTTTAATTGCCTAAATGGGGAGCAATACTATGAAATTAGTTGTTTGCTTACAGTTTTATATTTTATTAACCCCCAAAGCACTCATGCATATTTGGATGTGAATTGCACAGATATGGGTGAGGCATACCATTCATTCCATCTGTGGTCTACTGAGTAGATTGCCCTGTATAGCGCTGAGTCTCCATGCTGCACACGCTCTACTCTAAGCCCACCTGGGGATCCAGGGCTCACAAGGTGGAAACCACTATTCTATACATAATGCCTTTTTGTTTAGATATGCTTTCCTGGTTTGCAACTATCCAATGAAACCATCAAATGAAATTCTATGCAAGGAGCCCCAATGTAGGACCTCAAAATTGTTTTAAATTTAAAACAAAATTTTGACACAGAAGGAAAGAGAAGAGAGAGAGGAGAAAGAGGGATGCAAGGACAAGGCAGAAGCGGAAGGCAGTTGCAGGAAGGAGAGCTGTGTCGTAAAATGAACGCAGGATTTGCTATCAGAAGTACTGGGTTTGTGCTCACGAGCTAGTGACTTAAATTCCTTGAGACACAGTTTCTTCTACCGAGGCCAGTAATGAACCTCCTTTATGGAGCTATCGTGAAGATTAAATGGCACAAAATTCATAAGAGTGCTTTGTAAACTGTCAAGGCTGTGGCACATATTAATTCTTAATAGACCTTAGTCTGAGCAATCAGGGCCATCCAAGGCCATGTTGCTAACTGGCCAAGTTGGGGCCCAGATCGACTCAATGTGTCCTTGTTCAGACACTGGTCTACTGGTGACCAGCTTGATTTTCCCAAACTGAAGGTTGGCTTTTAAAAGCTGAAAAGGGACGTAAATGATCATTTGATTCAGCCTATTCCCTTGGTAAGGAAAGTATCGTTACCGCCACTCCACGATGGGCAGGGGATTGAAGTGCCACACAGAGCCCTAAAGGTCATGAAACAGAGGTGGGCACTCAGCTCCCTTGAGGTCTATCTGTGTGCCAGGTATGGAAACACACACTAGATTTTCCAGAACACCCTTCTGACTGAATCTATTTTTACAGTAACCTAACACTCTAGATAAATGTAAATTTGCAGCACTTCCTGGACCAGCTGGATCGTTTTACCTGTTTTCGCTTTTGTTTATTAGCTGCTCAGCAATACATAACAGGATGGTAGACAATTTGTGATACCCAGAAAATTCCCATATCCTGGGTTTCCCAGCATCCTCTAATTTAAAAGCAACAACAACAACAAAAAATTCTCCTAGGGCCTGAGGAAAAAAAGGGTTCCAAAATGGCAATTTCTTCTGTATTTATACACTGGACTTTTCCTAGTGGACCATTTATCCAAAGAGAAAAACAGACCCCTTAGCTAGCCATGGTAAAACAAACCATCACAAAGTCACCTTTTAATAGGTACTGTTAGGATTCACCTTGGACATAAGCAGCTATTTTTCAACCACAAGCTGCTTGGAGAAAATTGAGAAAAGAAATCACTATTATGGAAGGATTATAAGTGGGCCATTTAAGCTAAAGGTTTAGACATCTAAAAAAGCATGATGACAGGCAACGTGATGTAGTAAACCTTATTCATTCCCCTGCCCCCTTCTTCCCCAGCACGCGCACACACGCGCACACGCGCGCACACACACACACACGTGACCAGCATAGCCACTGAGTAATGGGCAACCATGGGAAAAGTTAAAGAGTTTCTCTGGGTCCTGGTTTCTTCATCTGTAAAGTGGGGGCACTAATATCTATTTTGATGGGTTGTATAAGAACCAGAGAGAAAGTGGCTAGTCTAGCACTCAAAAGGCATAATTAAAGTATAATTATTATTAAAGTTAGTAATAGAGAAGACTCTCACAGTAATGGGGCAATTTATGTCATGAAGCTCGGAAGTAAGCCACAGGCCTCATCACCACTGGAAATGTATCTCTCCATCATGACTGTATCCAAACCCCAGGGTCATAGTGAACTTGGCCAAATGCATCTCTGACAGCTGTAGCAGGGAAGCTGTGTACCCTCTTCCCTGGATCTCTCCCTTCCTCCTTACACAAAGGAATGACAGAAACTCTTCCTAGAGTTAACATGGAGGAATAATTTGGGGCACTTATCTTCGTGGCGACTTTTACTGATTCTGATACTAAGAGATCTGTAGATTCTATCATCAGGAATATCTAGATTGCAACTCATGCATTAACACCACCAACCTCCTTGTTATTGACCAAGCACACCCATGCCTCCCTGATCTTGAACATACCATTTAAAACCTGAGGCAGCCATAAAGCCAAATAAGAGAACTAGGGAACATGATTAGAGCAACATAGAGGGAACTCCTTGGAAAGGAGTAATTCCAGGGAAACACAGAGGCACCAACCATCAAGTAGGGTATGACTCAAGTCATAGGCATAGAGGTGGGAAACTGGAGTCCACAAAATGGTGTGAGTGGCTGGTGGGCATGTAACCAAGAGGAGTGGGAGATGAAGTTGTTGGGAAGTTCTTGAGTTCCAGCCCCGTGTCTATACCCAAGTTTCCGGGTATGGTCAAGAAGATTGTGTTTTGCACAACCCCAGGGGTGCCATTCACAAAGACTTCAATGGGGAATGGAATGTTCTGCACTTGTGCAGTCCACAGCCTGCACATCAGCACATGGCAGCATTCTCTACAGTCCGTCGTGGAAGTTTGTCACAAATTTTTGAGCCTAGGTATGGCTTGCTGTGAGAGTTGTTTAAGAAACATGAATGTCATCACCCGTGGTATATGTCAGCCTTCAAGTGACACAGTAGTCTTAGGAGTTGTTCTCAGAAACCACTTATTTGATCAAGGAACACAGTACTTAGCTTAGGGCTTCATACTTAGCAGGAAACTACCGTACGTTTGCTAAATAAATGAACTAATGAGTGATGACGTGAATTAAGGAGCAGTTAAGTACATTTCAAGACAGAGAATGTTCTGGAAAGCATGCAGAACAGATTAGTGACCTATGGCAACTGGATCTGACTGTTCTACAGAGTGGACTGGTGAATATTTCCCTGTAATTATATAATCCTTATTTTAATTGGCACATCACCTTTTATCATAGCTACATAATTGTATTTAACCATACCTACGGCTGTATATTTAACAACTCCTTTACATTTTATTGATACTTTAAGCATTTTGTCTATTATTATTATTATTAAAAGTTGGATTGCTTTCTGTGGACATATTTCCATAATAATAATAATATTTATTTATGTTACATGCAAGACCTTGTGCTAGTTGCCTTATATACATCTTCCATAATTTTCACGTTAGGTAAATTTCAGATTACCGTTCTATTTTATAATTAAGGTATTCTAAATTCATCTAAGGTCATATAGCTAAAAAGTGAATGAATGAAGAGTCCCACACAGATCTTCCTACTACATGTTTTTTTTTTTTTCAATCTGACAAGAATTACTATCAATCCAGGTAAAAAGGTTTAAGGCACTTGGTATAAATCATGTAATTTATCCTGCACTACAGTCGTTTCCAAAGGTCATGAATTTGGCCTTCAAGAATGGGCAGGACTGTGGCCACTGTATAATTTCATCAGAAGTAATGAATGTATCAATACTATCAATCGTTTACAGCATCGGTTACCCATCACTATCAGTTATTTTCTCAGTCTCTCCAGGTGACAGTGCTTTCTTTTTCCTTGGAAGTGCACTGATATTTACTCCATGTGACCTCCAGCGTGATCTTTCTAGAACCCCAACCAACCATGCTACTTGCCCCATTTAATGGTAGCCTAGACTCTACATCTCTTCTATTCTGGTTGGTCTATCAGCCCCTCCCCATTCTAATCCCAACTCACTTTGCCTGCCACGTGCCTGGCCACTGCCACCAAGCTGCCAATACCAGAGCCATGGGGAGTTACTAGAAATTTCAGAACATCCCACTCCTTTGCTTCTGCACATTCTTTCTCTCTGCCTGAAATGCCAATGACAATCTCTTATTTATGTTATTTATGTACAGGAAGTACATTTTTTAAATCATTGTATCTCTTTTCTCAGTGTCTGGTACACAGTAGGTTTCAATAAATACTTGAAAAAAATGTGAAAAAAATCACATTTTCTGGAAAATTCCCTGAAGCCCGGGAAAAGTGGTTCCTTCCTCTACACTTCCTGGATGCTTTGATATCTAATTGCCACATTGTTACACAATGAAATGATGTATTTCCATATGTCTGTCTGAAGCCGGACTAGGAGCTCCTGGGTGTCAGAGACCAAAGCTTACTCATACTTGGATCCTTAACACCCAGCGCAGGCCCAGCTTATGGTAAACCTTCATAGATTTCCTGGAATTGAAAAATATAATTCTAAAGCAATCACATGAGCTGAGCAGGGCGGGTGTTAGGCTTCTCATTTTACAGTTTAAAAAAGAGGACCCAGGGAGGAAAAAAAAAAAAATGTCTTGACTCAATTTTCATTCAAAAATCAGAGGCCCAGACAGGGCTGGAACAGGGTCTCCTAAACCCCTAGTTATAAAGCGCTGTTGGTGGCCACTGAACAGAGGAGGCTGGCGCCTTTCTTTCTGACCCCTCGGCAGAGAAACAGAGGTCTGTTCCTGAGACAGGGACCAGCACAGGTGTCTTCATGGGACCAGACTGGGTGAAAGGATACTGTTCACCACTCATGGTGATGGCCTGGGGGAACAGATGAGTCCCCCTAGGGTCAGGGACTGGGTCCTGTTTCGTGAGGAGTAGCTTGGTGAGACCTGCCAGGAGGCATGGGACCACTCCTTGACCTTTTCAAACCCTGCGGCCCTGTGGTGGCCTGTCGTACAGTCTGTGTCCTCTCTGGCCAACCTCCCAGGAACTGCTTATCACCAGAGTAACTTGTTTGTGCATAATTATAAATTATAAATATGCTCCAGGGGGCATAATTATACAGAGCTCTCTTTTTTGCTCAAAAGTGTCCTACTGTGGGCAATACATGATATAGTCCCCTTTTCCTCCCCCACTAGAAAATATGCATACATGTATGTAAAAGCTCAGAGCGCTCCAAGAGTCTTGTAAACGCCCCTTTCCCAGCCCCTTGGCTTTTATTTATTTATTTTTTAAGTTTGTCCCCCCCCCCTCCCCACCCCGACCAGATTGCTTGATTTACCAGGATACATTAGGTTAAGGCCTGGAGGTCCCAGCCTCTGCCTCAGTTCAAGCCCCTTTCCTGACGTGTGCCTGCCTAAGCCAGAGGACTGGCACCTCCTGCAGAAGTTGAGAATAGCTGGAGTGAAAAGGCAGCCCTCACCTGGTTCTCAGTGTTGAACGCCTTTTTGGTCCACGTGTGCGTCGGGGCAGGGGGCGCCACTCTGGCTAGCGGCCTGGAGCCTCGCAGGAGGTGTGCGTAGGGCATTGAGGGCACTGCTTCACTGGGCCAAGGCCCTCTGGGCACTGTCTTGGGAGAGGAAGAATTAGTGATTACCTTTGGTCTGAGTTAAAAGGTGCCTTCAAGCTGGTCTTCTGCAGAAAATACTCAAAGCCTTGGTGGGGGGGGGCGGGGTTTGGAGGGTGACACCAACGAAAAGTAAGCAATCGATTTCTTTTTAAATGGGGAGAAGAGTGTTGGAAAAAGATAACGAAACTAATTTTTGAAGCTCCGTGCGGCACCACTGATGCAAGCATATTCTCCACGGAGAAAAGCTACATCTGAGCAGCGGTGTCCGGATGCTCAGAGGATGCCCCGCTTTCTGGGGAGAAGCGCCAGGAAGATGAACGGGTTAGAAAGTCCACTAGCCACTGCTGGAGCTGCTTGGGTACTTGTGACCGGGCGACTCCTGCCCAGCCGCGCGCGCAGTCAGCCTGTGGAGGCGCCGGGACCCTCCCTCCCCGGTCCGGTGCTCTACCTCCCCAGCCCCGGGCCGCGGTTGGATAATGCACTTTGTTTACCTCGCCCGGGCCGAGTCATCCAACTGGGAGGCAAGCGCCCGCACCCGGGGCCGGGAGCTGCAATGGCAGTGGCAGCCGGCCGCGGGCGCGGGAAGCCGCCCGGGGACTGGCAGCGGCGAGGCTGATTGATGGGCCCCCGGCTCAATGAGGGCGGCCCGGGCGGGGACGGGGCGGGGCCCGCTCTGGGCTGAGCCAGTCGCCGGTGCCGCTGGGGGGGGGCGGAGGCGCCGTAGAAATGTGTCGGTGACATTGAATGGGGAGACTGAGCGCGGGCGAGGCGCGCGCGCGCACACACGCGCACACACAGCCCCGCTCGCTCCGAGATCCCCGGCCACGTAAGTAACTATTAATACCGCCTCGCCGAGAGATGCGGGCGTGCTGAGCTCGGGGATTGGCCTCGGGCACCGTCGGCCGTCCCCTTCAATTTTAAGTACACATTCCTCTTACCTCCGGTTGGGGGAAGAACAAAATAAAAGAAGAAGAAAAGCCGTCAATTTTCTCCAAAACAAACCCCGCCAGGCAATTTGGGTTGAGGGTAGGGGGAGACGGAGTGGTTGCAAATTATTCCAAGGCGAGATCCAGTTACCGAACGAGAAAGGAACAGCGCGGGTTGACTGGGCTGGGGTTGCATCCCCTTCCAGGGCCAGGAGGACCCCCGGAAGCTCGTGCTCGGAGACCACTGATCTACCCTTGTCCCTGCCCGCACTTCTCGCTTTATTCGGAGGACGATCTGGAGCGCGAGGGAGCGGCGACAGCATGAGCCGGTGCTGACCTCCGCCCGGCGGGCCAAGCCCTGGGCTTTGCCGCGGTACCTGTGCCCGGACCACAACTCTGTGCCCAGCTTTTGCAATCTTTTGTTGGCAGCGCTGACCGCTCTAAGTTAAATGCTCCCTTGCTATTTTTTTTGTCTGTTTGTTTAAATTTTGGAGAGCTCTTGCGGTCTTGGAAAAGCCTCAGACGCCATCTACAGTTAAAGCGTAGGTAACTACCCTCTCCGGCACCCCCCCTTCCACGCCCCCCACCCTTTCCACCAAAAAAGGGGGTGCAGCGCGGATTCTGTCTGCGGTGCGGCGCGAGCCGGTACCCGTGCTTATTTCCTTTTTCTTTTTGTTTGGTTTCTAACGCGCTGAGACCAAGCAGCGGCCGTGCGCTCCCCGAAGATTGCACAAACTACAGCCGGGCTCCTCCGCCCCGTCTGCGGTTCGGAAGCCTGCGTGGGGATCGCTTCGGGAGACCCGGCGCTGCAGCTCCCCACCTTAGCAATCTGGTTACTCGTCTAGATCCACGCTGCAAGAAGAGAAAGAGAGAGAGAAACTAAAAGTGCGAAGATTCTGCAAATCGCTGGCGGCTTTGGGGTAACAAAAGGACCCGAGTTGCTGCCGACCGAGGACCCCCGGGAGCCGGGCTCGGAGCAGACAAGGTGCCCGGCGGCGCCCATTTGGGGGCTTCTAACTCTTTCTCCACGTAGCCCCCTTCCCGTCCCCTCCCCTCTCGTTCCCTTTTAAAATCCGTGGCACCGAGGCGCCTGCAGACGCACTCGCCAGCGACTCGTCTCTCCAGCGGGTTTTTTTGTTTGTCGAGTGCGATCCCCACACTCATGAACATACACAGGTCTACCCCCATCACAATAGCAAGATATGGGAGATCGCGGAACAAAACCCAGGATTTCGAAGAGTTGTCGTCTATAAGGTCCGCCGAACCCAGCCAGAGTTTCAGCCCGAACCTCGGCTCCCCGAGCCCGCCTGAGACTCCGAACTTGTCGCATTGCGTTTCTTGCATCGGGAAATACTTATTGTTGGAACCTCTGGAGGGAGACCACGTTTTTCGTGCCGTGCATCTGCACAGTGGAGAGGAGCTGGTGTGCAAGGTAAAGAGCCCGGGGTTTGCTTTTGCTTTTTTTTTTTGTCTTTTAAAAAGATCCCCCCGGCCTTTTGGAGGGGGCCGGAGGGCGCGAAAGGTTGCCGAGCCCTGCAGTCCGGGGTGGGGGGAGGGAGATTCGCGGGATAATTATCCGTGGTCTCGTTAAATGGGGTTATGTATTTATTTGTTCCTGTTCGACTAGTTGCGAAGTTTTTAGAGCGTTGCGGGCAATGCGGCGGGCTGCGGCGGGGGCGTTTTGGGGAGAGCCCGCGGCGGGGAGGGCGGCGGGACTGCGCGGGGGCCACGGCCACGCGTGCTCCCAAAGGCTCGTGGAGCTCCTCCGCGCGACGCCGGGTCCCGCTGCCCGGGGATTGCTCCCTGGGTCCAGCCCCCTCCCCTTCCAACACCGAGGAGGGAATCCCCCGCTAATTTTAAGGCGCTGATGACTTGGTTCCTTTCGCAGCCATTGTTCTCAGCAGCGTGCAGGTGTTGAACCTTTGTTCCGTAGGTGCCCCTTCAAAGAGACACACAAAGGTGTCCCCTCTGGCTGAGCCCAGGGGCCCAGCGCGGGGAAGGAGTTCACAAAGAGCTTGCTTCTGCCAGGAGCCTTGAAAGGAGGGCTGGGGGTGGAAATCAAAGCCGCCAGCGCACCCTTGGGTGCAGGAAATTGTGAATCCTTTGGGTCTTTTCCTCTTGTCTCCGTTCCTTCTCGTCTCCAGCTCTCCGAGCCGGAGCCCCCCTCGACCCCGCTACTCCACCCCCCCAGCACACACCGTTGCCTGGATGGTTGAGAGGCCAGCATTTGGAGCCTCGGGGATTCACAGTGCTAATGCAGAGATGGGCACTTTCCTTTCCTTTTCGTCTTTGACCCTGAACTGGTTGGTGTCTGTGTTGAGTGTGCCTGTGTGTCTTTGTGTGCGCCCACAGGGCTCCAGACAAGGGGACGAGCAGGAGACTAGTTGCAAACAAACAAACAAACAAAAAATGAAGATGGTAGAGCAGGCTACCCAGGAATTGGACATAGATCAAGAATTCACTGTCGCTTAATTTTAGATTTGCTCACTGTTGTTTTTTGGGGGGAGGGAGGTAAGGAGTGGGGACCCCTGATGTCTTTGAAATGGGCACTCGGCACAGCTGTGCTACAAATAATGCATCACACTTTTACCATCAACCACAGGCTTTGTGAACTTGCTTTCTTTCATAGGGGACTGGAGTATTTCATTGTGAAACATGGGTTTTGTGAAGGGTCTCCAGTCTGTTTTGCAATTGTTCAGTTCAGACCTCAGGGGAAAATCAGAGACTCTTTAAACATTGCTCTCTGCTTGTACTGAGCATTTGGTATTTTGCACCTTCTCCAAGCTATTGAGACTCAGAGCAGCTATTCCCAGTTAACCAAAATTCAGTAGGCTATTCAGAGCTGGATTGAATTCTCAGAAGACCTACAACGTTGTACAATGGGGTAGTCATCCTTTGAAATGAATGAAATCCACAGAGCTGCCACTCTTATATGAAATATGCACAATCACCCAGCAGCGAGTGTTTTCACTCCTTTTGCTAAACTTCGGTAGAGCATTTTAATATTTTTCAAAGGCTGGAGACGCGTTTAAGTCAAGGGACTCTGCCGCCAAATTCTGCAGAAGCATCTTGCCCGCTATTTCTTTGTTCAAAGGCAGAGGTGACTCTGGCCCCTGCTGTTTCTTTCTCCCTTCAGATTTTTCAAGACATATTTCACTTTGGGCTGACCTTAGAGTGTCATTCGTAGACTTGCTCTCTGGCCTGAAACTGTACTTAATCGGCTGGTTCAGTTCTTGCAAAGACTGAATCAGCCCCTCACCAATTACTGTGCGGCTGCCAGTGGATTTAAGTGGGGTATCATTGTTCTGCTTGACAGAGGTCATCCCTTTAAGACACAGCAGCTTCTGTTTGCCTGCCTTTTTACCAGAGGTGATGTGGGTGACTTCTTATGCAAGCATAGTTGTATATATCCTGGGAAGCTCCAAGTGGTTTTATAAGGCTGCTTCTATGAACTACCCTCACGTATGCGCTGTGGACTCTTGGCTTACTGCAAGGCTCAGTGAAATCTACACGCTGAATTCCAGTTCCTTTTGACATCTTAGAATATAGAGTTCGTGTCTCCCAGCTCTGTGTTGACCCAAGAAAAAAGTCTTTGCAAAAACAGATCCAATGTAAAATGGCACTTACAGAGAACACTATAGGATTCTGTAGGACGTAATTTGGGAGAGAGAGACTGGAGGGTCATTTAACCAAAATAATCATGCCTGTTTATTGTCTCCCTGTGCCTACTTTAAGCTAGGCAGACGAAGGAAGGGGACTTTAGGGGGTTCTTAGCTTACTGTTTTCATGGACATGCTTGTAGCTACCGTGCAGATTGACATAATTACTATCTTGACAAAATGGGCACTTTTTTTTTTTTTTTGCAAAGGCTATGAATGATGGCCTAATCTCTGCCTTATCTGAACTGTCACATTATATAACTAAGGCTACAAATTAAACATTTAAAAGAAGCTGGCAGCCAGGCTTATGGTTTGATTTTGCACTTGAAGGTGATGGTTTAAATACCAATCCAAGCCCATAAATGCCTGTTATAACTACTAATAAAAGTTTGGTTCCTACCCATTTGGGAAAACATAAGTACTTGCTTTATTTTTGATACTCTGTCCACCATCTTGGAATTTAATTTAGTCTGTTCTACAAAGGGTATGGCTGCATTTTGAAGCTGCCATGAATTGTTTGATTTTTTTTTTTTTTTAATTTTAATGTCCATCCAGTTTTTCAGCAGCAGGACAGGATCATAGACTAAAGGTACTGAGCAAAAAAAAAAAAAAAATCACCTTTTATTTTTTAAAAATGCAGCTCGAAGCAGGAAGTATGTTATAAATAATCATAACTCCATGAGTACTGGCGACATAGCCTGGCGCTTCAGATCCCTGCATCCTCCTTATATAACGCAGTGTTTACATTAGCCACTGCAAAACCTTTATTACTCTCTGGGAAATTTTTGAGGCTTTCCTGGGTTTCTGCTGCCTGCAGTCTTGGTGTTAAAGTTGACTTAAGCATTTCAGATTCCTAATTGAACGGACCTCTGAGGTCACCGCTCGCAGGTCATCATTTGACAGTATCAGGGTGTGATTTGTGGTCTCTGGAGACACTGAAATATTCATTCTTAAATTCTAGGTTATAGTGGCAGCAGCTGTGCCACTTTCCTGAGATGCCTTATTATGGTTCATTCACAATGTTACTTTGCTTCCTCGCCGGGGTTCGCACCAGCCCTCCCGGGGTTCTTAGGAGGCCGGTTTGACTCACAGATTTTTGGGTTTTGTTTTTTGCAGCTAAGAGAGACTTAACTCATGGATTCTTAAGTAGCAGCCTGTGTCCCTGGCTGGGTTTTGGAAAGCCTGTGAATCCCCTTAAGACAAATCCAGTATTGTACATGCTTTTGAGTGGTCATTGTCAGCTAAGAGGGGACAGAGCTTTTATCAGATTCTCAGGTGGGATCTGGACCCAAAAAAGGTCAACCATGTTCTAAATCAGTGTCTTCGGTTTCTGAAGAGGAGGGAGGCCCAGCGATTCTGAGTGCATTATCCACCTCGTGCAGGTTATTGGTGGCCAAGCCAGGATTAGAGTCTCAAATTTGATGATTTCTAGGCCAGCGTTTCCCACACACACTGCAAAATGATGATCAAGGAGAGTATGTTGTAACTAATGGAAAAGAAATTTAAGAAGCTAAGTGATGGTGAACCGATAACGTTCGGTGTATTGTTAGAGCAATCCTGGCCTCCCAGGCTTCCCAGCAAGGAACCCGCGAGCCTGCCCCTCACTTCTGCCGCGCCAGATAGACTCATCGTACTTACATTCCCAGGCGGGTAGGAAAGCCACATTCCAAACCCAGAGATTTGTATCCCTGATTTAGTGGAGCTCTTGAAATGAATGAAGGCGTTTTCTTGTAACCTCAGAAAAATCTCTGTAGTGTTAATTCCTCTTAGATCTGTCTCCAAAAGGTACTGAGGATGGATTTTCTTTCTAAATA
Organism: Balaenoptera borealis; assembly: GCF_965194805.1. Lineage (NCBI taxonomy): Eukaryota > Metazoa > Chordata > Mammalia > Artiodactyla > Balaenopteridae > Balaenoptera > Balaenoptera borealis. The sequence continues at coordinate 82,854,059 of NC_138871.1, read as the reverse complement.
ACCCCACAATGAGGTGGCATTTCACAGGCTCATTCTGATTCATAGAAAATCATTGCATAACTGATTCATTGAGCTGGATATCTGTGGAGGGAAGAGAGAAAGGAGCGTGTCTGCTTTCTTAATAAGAAGGACTGTGTCCTTTCCTAGCTCTGCCACTGGGGGCTTGATTTGACTTGTTATCTGAGCCTCAATTTCCACATCTGTGAAATGAAGGTATTGAATTAGGTAACCTTCAGTCTACGCATTTAATCTATTAATTGCTATTATGTTGTATACTGCTATACAACCCAATTATGCAGCACAGAATATGTTGTATACAGTTGCTGTAGCTGTATAGTGTTGGTGTACTTTTTTTTTGAAGGTAAATAAGGCGTTATCTGTGCAGCTTCGGATGGGTCACTTTCTCTCAAATTTTGCCTTAATCTTTCTATAAACAGAGGGGATTAAGACAGAGAGAAAAAAATCATAAAACTTATTTGTGATTTGTTTTGTGTAATTGTGTATACAATTTGTGTAATACAATACACAAATTGTGATACACAATTTGTGTGTTGTATTACATCTTGCTAAGCATTCTGACCTTCGTTTTCTCATATAATCCTCCCGGACACGGTGAGTCAATCACTTGCCCTTTTGCGCATGAGGACTCGGAGGCTCAGAGAGGTCAAGCGAGTTATTCAATGCCACACAGCTGGTAGGAGGCAATGCCAGTGTGGTCTGGGTCCAAGTTTGGCCCATGTCTATGGGAGGCAGCCACATTCTGTGACTCGGTTGTACAGGATTTGGTTGTACTCTGACTCTTGGTCTTGTTGTTCATCCTGCCCTAGGTGTTTGATATCAGCTGCTACCAGGAGTCCCTGGCCCCTTGCTTTTGCCTGTCTGCCCACAGCAACATCAACCAAATCACCGAAATTATCCTGGGGGAGACGAAAGCTTATGTGTTCTTTGAGCGCAGCTATGGGGACATGCATTCCTTCGTTCGCACCTGCAAGAAGCTGAAGGAGGAGGAGGCGGCCAGGCTTTTCTACCAGATCGCCTCAGCGGTGGCCCACTGCCACGACGGGGGGCTGGTGCTGCGGGACCTCAAGCTGCGGAAGTTTATCTTTAAGGACGAAGAAAGGTGAGTCTCGTTCCTGTCCAGGCCCGTGTACTATAACAGGCTGCTCAGAGAGGTTGGAGTGGACATGGTTTTTTGCTGCCTGCCGTCCAGGTGAGGAGGAGGGAGCGTGGAAGGACAAAGGGAGGTGGATACCGCAGTGTTTGAAGTGCCCTTGGAAAGCAAATTGCCGCTCCTCTAAGAGATGTTATCAAATGCTCACAAGTGCCAGATTATTCTGTGACCCAGTAGTTATTTTTGTCTTGGTGTCTCGAACTCTGAAGGTGGCTGCCAGCCCGTGTGGCATTTTCAGTGTGAATAAGGCAAGATTTTGAAAAGCTTGCCTTCGGAAAGCTCCATGCCTGGCATCAGTTGTTTGTCATTCATGCATCACTCGTTCAATAGATATTTCCTAAGTCTGTTCCTCAGTATGAATTACAAGTCTCAGTACCGTGACTATCAAGTTGCATTAGCTAGTCAGTGACCTATAAAGGAAACGTTACAGACCCTACATACACGTATGTACTGGGTCAGATGGGAACTGGGGGCTGGGATGTCAGTTCTAACTAGGAATTGGAGAGTCAAGAAAGTTTTCATAGGAGAGGTGATTTTGGAGCCAAGACTTGAAAGATGAGTATGTTGTAGGCAATGTGGGAAGGACCAATGTTCCAGGTGAGGAACCTGCCTGTGCACATGCCTGGCAATGTGAAGGTCTCGGTTATTTTAGGAGACGACCAGACGGGATGCTAGGCATCTGGGCTTCATTCATGGTTCTTCCATTAACTCATTACATTCTGTTTAGCAGATCCCACTGGGGCCCTGCTTTCTCCTCCAGCTGACTTTGATTGTAAAAACTCTTTCAAGTTACTTTTTTTTTCTTTTTAATAATGTGCTTTTTTAGAGGAGTGGAAGCAGCTGATTTATGCCCATTGCTGACTATTCCAAGGATTGTTCCAGGGGCTCTGCATACATGATGTCATGGAATTCTCGTGATTGCCTTGGGCATCCTCAGCTCCCGTGAGCAAAGTGTTTAGTGAAGTGAAGGTTCCATTGTCACAAAGCTATTAAGGACCATCTGAATACAAGGCTAGTGCACATCATTCATTCATTCACTCAGCGAACATTTCGGAGCTACCTTTTATCTGTCTGGAACAGATTTACTATCAGACCTTTCCATCTTCCATTTAGTTGGCCATCGATACCAGTGGCCAGTGGTATATTTAGGCGATGGCTTATAGAAGTCTCATGGCATCCAAATGAGAGAGACCTCGTGGTGTGTGCTTTGGTTTTTCCATCTTCGTGGTTTGAGCTAATCGGGCAGTAAATGTCTGGGAAGCATTTGGGGATTAGCACAGGTCAAAGGGCCTGTGGTTACTTAACCCAAATGGAATAATTTCATGAACTTTTATAATCCAGCTGAGTATACAAAGTGCAGAGGGCCCCTGGATTTCCTGGACCCACAGAAGTTGATTATTGTTCCATATTTTTACCCGTAAAGGAGTATCATAGGAATCCGTGGTGGCCAATATCCTGGTCTCTGACAGTGGATGGCATTTACCTTTATTAACAAACTAAAGAAGGCCGGGGGCACTACTGGAAGGTCTAGAGTGTGGGGTGATGGTTACTTTTCTTTCAGCTCAGGTGTGTCTGCCCTTGGAGCCTGGAGACCCAGGTTCTTATCCTTTTTTTGCCTTTACTCCACTCTATGACCTTATATTGGTCCCTTCCCCTTGGCCTCAAGTTCCTCATCCTTTTATTGTCCTGGCTCAGTTCTACTGGCTCTAAGGTCTTCCCGAGTTCCAACACTCAGGCATGTGCTGCTTTGAATATTCTCATATGGAAAGATAAATATACATCTGACCCAGAATACTGACAGAGAGGTATCCTCTTTGCCCTTCAGTGTTCCACCATCCTTGAAGATCTAATAACTCTAACTACAAAAATAAGAGGTAATATTTGGTGACCTCTATAAGCTCCTACCATAAGGTTATCATTTAACACACTTAATTCTCTCTGCAAATTGGAGAGGTGAGTATTAGCATGTCCATTGGGTAGATGAGGGCTCCGAAGTGTAGCATGGCGAAGTCTCAAAGTTACCGACCTGAAAGAGCAGAAATAAGGACATATTATCTCTGTTAAGTCAGCTCTCAAGAAATTCATTTGGCCGCCACCAGGAGTCAGGACAATCAATGCTGTCTCTCATGGGGATCTGCATTTTTAAACATCCATCTTTGATTCTGTCTCTTTAGAGAGGAATTTCAGGCATCAGCAAGGACATGAGGTGGGTGGCCCATCCAGGCTTAGCACAGCCGTGGTAGACACAGATTTGTGAAGTGAGTCAGAGTAGGCTGGTTGTTCCCAGGTCACAGGATATGGGAGCAAAAGGAGACGCTAGAGGTTCCACGCTTCAGCCCTTTTGTTTTGCCACCAGGAAGCAGAGCCCCAGAGGTGAGGGCGCTCACCCCAGAGCCCACAGCTGTCTGGAAGCAGATAAGGGCTGAGTCCGACCTCACGTTTGCTGGTGCAGGGATTCTCCCCCAGGCCTGCTTGTCCTTTGCGGGAAGATGTGTAAGACTGCTGATCAGTGCACTGTGGCAAAGCCAGAGTCTTTGATGTCTCAGGGGCTGGGGAAGAAATACCCACGCGTAAGACGCTTCCAACACGAGAACTGTGGGGCTCTGATGCTCGGTCTGGAGTTATGTTTGACTTATGCAGAAGAGCAGACCCTTTCTAGAAAGAACTAGAAAGAGGCATCTCATGTGAATGTGAAACCAGGACACCACTGGAGCAGGCATGTCAAAACTCAATCCTTTTTAACTCCAAAGAGCATTTTCCTTCTGAAAAAGACAACCTAAGGGACAGGCAGGAAGCTGGTCTTCATCTGTTTCCAGCATGTCTGAGCACCTGAGCCCGAGCAGCCCAGCCTCCCGAAGGACCATCGGGGGGAAGGAGAGCTCCCCACGCCACAGGCGAGGCAACTGGGCCGCACAGTAGCTAGGTGACCTTGCTCAAGGTCTCACAACCAGTCCGATGATGGAGCTAGCCTAGAAATCCTATCATTTCCTTCCAGAGCTCTTTTTCTACCCCGAACCATGCTGAGGTCCCAGTGAACTTGCTGTGCCGAACATGACATGTATCTCTGTCTGGGCAGCTCTGAGAAGGTTGCTGCTTTCCTTTTCGAGGACATTCTAAACGTTTTCATCAGTAGCTGATAGGACCTTTTTAATTTTCCCCCAACCATCAACTTTTTGTAAAAGATGAATAATGCTTAGTGGCCTTCGTTCATCTTGTTTGGTTTTTAACCTCTCGACTTGGGACTGTGAGATGGGTCTTGTCACTCAGCATATTCTAGTTCCCAGGGGCCACCGAGTTTCACGGTAGAGTCTCTTTGTTGGTCTGCACGGTGGCTGTGTGGCAACCTCGCCTGTATTTCCTGAGAAGAACAGGAGTCAGGGGCCCTGGGATCTCTTTGGGGCCATGCTGCTGGCAGCCTTCGCTTCTGGTCCTAATCAATAGGACCTAATCCATAGGTATTTCAATAGGACTCAAGCTTCTTCCTCTCTTGACAGCATCGAAGAGTTAGAAACAATGGGTTGAATTTGAAAGACTTTTGAAAAGTTAGACGACGGCGTCTGTGTCTGTTTTCTGATCCTTAATGCATTGGTCCTATGATGGGGGGAGCGGGGCATAGAAGAGACCTTAGGAAGCACTGCTTTATTAAGCTTCAAATCACCAGACACCTCTTTTGCACTCTATTTTTTTTTAATTAATTAATTTATTTATTTATTTATTTTTGGCTGCGTTGGGTCTTCGTTGCTGCGTGTGGGCTTTCTCTAGTTGCGGCGAGCGGGGGCTACTCTTGGTTGCGGTGCACGGGCTTCTCATTGCGGTGGCTTCTCTTGTTGCAGAGCACAGGCTCTAGGCACACAGGCTTCAGTAGTGTGGCACGTGGGCTCAGTAGTGTGGCTTGAGGGCTCAGTAGTTGTGGCTCGAGGGCTCAGTAGTTGTAGCTCGTGGGCTCTAGAGCTCAGGCTCAGTAGTTGTGGCGCACAGGCTTAGTTGCTCCGCGGCATGTGGGATCTTCCTGGACCAGGGCTCGAACCCATGTCCCCTGCATTGGCAGGCGGATTCTTAACCACTGCGCCACCAGGGAAGCCCATTTTTGCACTCTTTTGCATCAGTCTTCTCTCTCTCAAGGATGTGCTTCTTGTTCCTTGATGATCTTGAAAGTGATAGAAGGTGAAAGCATTACATAGTGAAATTGGCTGTGCCCCATGTGGTTCAGAAAGAGACCTGCCTCTGGGCTGACTTCTTATGCACAGATTTGCCATTCTGGGCCATCTGTAAATCTTGAGTCCATGGCCATCCATGGGAACATTCTTAATGGCACTGTCATCACCGCAAGTCCAGTTTCCCACAAGTGGCTTTGCAGACATCATCATACAAATGACACCCAATGTTCTATTAACCCTGATGCTAGGGTGCCTTCTGCCTCTGTGTTGAATCAGTAGCACCTCAGATTCTTCTGCTCCTGTTTTATTTGTTTATTTTTATTTTATTTATTCTGTTTTATTTGAGCTAGATTCAAATTCTGGCTCTACCACTTATTAGCTACCTGATTAAGTCATTTCATGCTTCTGAGCTGCACTTTCTTTCCTCAAAGCAGAAATAATAATTGCATCTCTGTAGGGTGGTTGTGAGAGTTCAATGAGATGATTCTGTGACTCACAGGGCAGGGCAGGCACTTACTAATCAACAGCTGCTCCTAGAGTCATTGATAAAATGGTACCGTTATGGGGGAGCAGTTCCCAGAGAATGGAGCACGCAGTAACCATTTCCGTGAAGGTGGAGCCCTTGTGATGGAAGGGTTCAGATTGAAGCCACATCCTCCTGTTTCTTTTGTTTAATTATAATCACTGGATCCGTATTATGAGGGCGCCTGACAGGTCAGGTACAGGTGGTGTGGAACCGGACGCTCAGAAGGGCCAGAAGGTTGACGAGATGTACCGAAGGCAAGGCGGACAGAAGCACAGGCAGGGAAGGAGGGATCCTGCCCCAACAGGCCTGGACCGGCCACTGTGCTTCTGCCCCTGCGCTGCTGCCTCTCCTCCAAGCCGAGATGTTTCTGCAGGGCAGAGCCTCAGTCATTTTGTTTGTGTTTTGAGGAAGTTAAACCCCTATCCTGATTGAACTCGCCCTGGACACACCCTTTGCATCCCCATTTCCTGTCGTAAAATCCGAGATGGTCTGTGTGAGTAGGAGGGGCCCCCTGTTGGTTGGGGCCCTGAACCTGAGAAAGAGCTGTGCTCAGATTCCCAGAGGGTGTGCCTGGGTCCTCCAGCCCCTCTCGCCCTGCTCCGGGATTAGATGGGGTCCGCTCGGTCAGCCTGCTCCTTGAGGCCCCATGGTTCAATCCCAGCCTCTAAGGGACAAGGCCAGTTATGCCTGTGCAAAGTGAGTTGCTGTCTGGATTCCAATCTCTCCTCTTGCACTTATTCATAACCTTAACTTTGACAAGTTACTTAACCTCTTCTGCCCCGTTGCCTCATCATAACGAGAGGACTTTGCTCCTGAAATTACGTGAATTAACGGCAGCGAACCTCATGCTTGGCCATAAGCACGAGATCCCGCTGCGGTCCTTAGCCTCTTCTGCACTTGGTGTCTGGCCCTCTGGGTGACACGGGGCCAGACTGCTGACTCAAGACGTAAAGAGCCCTTTAAGCTGGTGCCTCCTGGGGCTGCAGCGGGGCCACCTGAAGAAAGTGGCAGGGGCAGGGATTGTGCCTACAGCAATCCCCGTTTGCCAGCTGGATTTCTCCTCCCCCTTGCCACCCCTCACCCCAGCTCCCTGCCCCCAGCCACAGTTCAGTGTTGACGTTTCTTTGCCCAGAAATACCCCATGTGAAGGAGAAGACGGCTTCTGTACATGTTTCTTCTTTGGTTTGAAGATCGTTATCTCTTGACGTCACGGGTCTCGTTTCCTCTGCTTTGTGGAAGCCGATCAGTGCCTGCTTCTGCCAGAGGGGACTCTTTGTAGGAACCCAGCAGCCTGGGGTTTTCGGTAGAACAAAAGCCTTCTCTGCCCAGGCACCAGAGGACCTGCACCTCCCTGTGGGGTGAAGGCCTCTTCCCTCCCACACCAACCGAGGTTAGTGCTCTCTTTCCCAGGTGTTAGTATCTATATTAGTCCTCCCTTTAGACCTTTCAGGTTTTTCTCACCTCTCTTGGGGCTCAGTATCTAACAAAGTACAGAGGGCAGGCATTGGAGCCCTGGAGACCAGACTCTGCTTTCTTTCATTAATAGTGATTTATGTTAAGTTGTAGGCTCACTGGATTTTAGGGAAACACCTTGCCTTTTTGCTTTGAAGGAGACAGAGCTCCTGGAATTCTCTTCTTCATGTTGACCACTTTGATGTGCATCAGGCCCATCCTTAGGGAAAGCTCCTCTCCCCAGATCCTTTTTCTCAGGATGCGTCAGTGACACCCTACGGTAGCGCCCACACCTACCTGTGTCATAGCGTGTCTCCCGCTCTGTTGTTATTGTCTGTGTGCATCTCCAGACTGTCCTCATCTCCTGCCGGCCTGGGAGCTCCTTGGGGTCAGAGACTGTCTCGTGCGCACTGTTCCGGAACATGGTGGGCACTGAATGAATGAAAATGCCTTTTACTGAGTAGGAGCCGCTCAGATGGGATTCTAATGACAGAGTGAGAGGGGCAGGGAATGTATTGATCTAATGGTCATGTCGGTCATTGCCCAGATGGGAGCCCAGAATGACTAAAACTTAGGAATCTCCCACGTAGACACCTTTTTTCAAGAAAACTATTTACAGAGTTCCACATCAAGTAACAAATCATTCCCATTTTGATTTAATGATTTATGCAAAAGTGACATTTATCTAAGATACCATTATCCATGTCTGTGGTGGGTGTCATTTTATTTATGAAGGGCTTCAGGTCACAATTAGAGGGGAGGGCTTCCTCAAGTTTCTGTGCTTAGAAATAGACTAAATAGTAGGAAATCCCAGCACGATTTCTGGCTGGGCTCTTTACTACTGGGGCTTAATAAATTAGCTCATGGGCTTGACTGGGACCCCTCAGGCAAATGCAGCAGAGGGCACAGCGGTGAGATTTTTGATTCCTCCACTTGACCGTTTGACCTTGGCCTGCCTTCTCTGACATGGGTTGGAGATAATAAATTTAGAGTATCCAGCACAGAGCCTGGTACACTGCAGGGACTTAAAAAGATACCTGTCGTGACTGCTGTCCGTCATCCTCTATGGCTGTGACCCTCATACCCCAGCAACCTAGAGATTCATTTATCTGTTCAACAGATATTTATGGAGCACGTGGTATGTGCCTGGCACTATTCTAGGTGCTGGAGATACTGCAATGCCGAATGAGACAGAAGCCCCGCTCTCACGGGACTTACATTTTAGTGAAATAATATCTAGGGTCCATCATGTACCAGGCCCTGTTCTAACTACAACACTTAAATGAATTTCATCTGAATTAATTACTATATTTAAGTCAAGCCATTTAAACCCAATAAGTGAGTTCCTGCTATGGTTATCACCATTTTACAGATGAGGAAATTGAGGCTCAGGGTCGTACAGCCAGTCAGCACAGACCTGGGGGTTGTACCCAGGAGACCTGGCTCCCAAGGTTAGGTCCTCAAATGCCACGTTAGCTGCAGAAATAAATGCCACGTAAAATACTACCCTTGCGCTCAACTCGTAGAAGGAATTTTCGTATGCAATTAGGCAACAAGTGAACACCACGAGGACCTGGCCGGCTGGTGTCTAAGTGAAGCTCAGGACTCGGTTTTCTCTGAGCAGTCTTCAGACATAGACTTGGCCACCAGTTAACTAACCCCACGGGCAGTCCTAATATGTCCTGTTGTTCCACTTTACGGAGTGGGTTTGGTTTCCTCTGCAGAACTGTAAGCTGGGGTCCATTTATCATTTGGACCCTCATGCCTAGCATAGGACTTAGCATTACAAGTGCTGAGTGAATGTACGACATTTGACTCAATGGGGGTATGAATAGCCCCATATACCCTGGAGGCATAAATATGATAAGAAAAATCCCCTAAATATACTGATGGAAGAAGACAGTGGATGGAAATAAATTTTAAACGTCCTTTATCCAGCCCTCTTGGGAATTTCTCTAAACCATGGACAGAATCCAGTCTATTTGAAATTTCTTTGGATTCTAGACATTGCAGTTCTTAAGCAGTCACGCCAAGATGCCCTGAGCTCTAGACAGCAGGTGAGAGCTGGGGGCATCTCACAGACATGAGAATCACACTGTCTTGCAAACGTTTATTAAGCACCTGTTATGCACTACTTGCCGTGCTAGGTATTGGGGATACAAGACTCAATACCAGAATCCTCACCTAATGGAAGACACAGTGCAATGGTTATTTTTAACACCATGTTAGAGAGGAAGGGTGTGCTTTAGAGAGCTATCTGGGAGCAGGAAGAGGATATTCCAACAATGGAGTGGGGTGTAGAGAAGGATTACGTCAGGGAGGAGATGGGCTCCTTCACAGGGTTGTTCGGAGTGATGTAGGAGGGAAGGGGAGGGGTCCCCAAAGTGCCAGCAGTAGGTGGGGAGGGACTGCTGGGGAAGGGTACTCTGGGGCGGGGTGGGGGCAGAGATGAGGCTGAAGAGGTCTAGGGCCTTGGCTTCATGCCTGGGACCTTGAACTTGATCTGAAATTCAGGAGGAGCCATTGAAGTTGTTTTCTAGACAGGGCTGGGACGGGGTCACGTTGTGATTCCAGAAGTGTGTGTGAAGGATGGGCTGTGGATGGACATCCACTTCAGGATGCTGAGGCTGAACCAGGACTCAGGCAGTGGGATGGGGGGGGGAGGGGGATTTAAATCCAACCCTTTTATCTTTGCAGATAAAGAAATCAGGAAGGCAAGGTCCTTCCCCAAAGTCCTATCACGCGTTAGTGACACGACCAAGAGCAGAACCCGGTTTTCTGACTCCCTGAACTTGTTCCGTCTCTGCTCAGGCCACCTGGGGAAGCCCCAGTTTAGGACGCTGCCAAGGGAAGCGTCCCCGTCCGGCCCAGTGTGTGGACCAGCTGCTGACAGCGCCGCTGGGGGTGGCGGGCTTGGAGGGACTGGCCTGAGCCCTGCCCTCACCCCACCAGTGGGGCATGGATAGGAATGTTCTGGGTCCCACATCAAGCGAAACAGCACCTCAGGATGTGCCTGCCTCTTCCTGGAAGAATCTGGGCTGGTGGCCCCTTGGGGCCGCGCTGTCCAGCATGGAGCAGGGATGATTGCCTGGGAAGCTTTCCTGAGAGGCTGAATCGACTGATCTGGGGCCGGGGGACCCTCGGGGACCCAGGTCTCAATGCAGGGGAGTGAGAGGTGGATGGAGTATCGATAAGTTCGAGCTGCGTCGCCTCCCTTGGATTTCCTGTCTGTTCCTATGACGACGGCAGGCAGGCTGCATGGGGAGGGGGGGCGGGGTATGGCTTCCCCAATCCCACCACGGCCCTCATGAGTTAGACACGAACGTACGTCTGCACGCCAGCTACACAGGCTTTTACATCCTGGCTGGGCGGCCGGTGCCGTGGAAACACCTGGGTGCTTGAGTCCGCTTGGGTTTCTCCTCCCAACTGTGCTGTTTCCCAGCAACTGACTTCATCTTTCCAAGCTGCAGATTTCTCTGAATCAAAGCGGTGCAGGAACCACCACGTCCCAGATTGTGGGGTGGTGTTGTAGGGAAGTCAGAGGATATACTGCCTTCTAGAACTTACCAGCCCTCCCTAGGTCCCCTTCCCCTTAGACTTCTCCCCCCCCCGCCCACCCCCGAGTGGTTCCCTTACTGGCTTACCTGCTGCTCTCCTGCTAATTTGTGAGCAGCTTGATCTAAGTGCTAGGCCTGTTCACTGAATCTACGGGAGCTGGCGCATCGGTGGCTCTCAGAGGTGACTGCTGGAAAAATCTATACACACAAGGCACAGAGGCTCAAAGGAGTAATGATTTATTGGGCAGTCTAGCGACCTGGGGAGTCCCAGTGATGGCTGCCAGGCTAGCATAATGCAGCCCATGGTGCTCAGAGGCCTTCCTTGAGCCCCCCAGCAGTAGCCCCAGCTGGGACCCTTGCTTGACAACTGGACCGGCAGCCAAGGGTGGCTTTGCAGTCGCGGCTGTGGCTGACTGCGGCTGACCTTTCTCCCTCGACCCTTTGCCTGCTTGGACCCACCCCACGCAACGGCCTTCAGTGACTTCCGGACTTCCTACCCAGGCCAAGCCCACTTGGTCTGGCTGAACTCCCAGCCTGGCCCCGCCCTGGCCCACCCCGCCCTGATCTCTTCCTGCTGAGAGCCCTGGGTGGGGTTTGAGGTTTAAAAGCAAAGGATGATTTGCTTGTGTATACCTTTTTTCTCTTTTGGATGGAGCATTGAACATGGAAATCCAGGCTCTGTCACTCACTTCCCAGGTGGCCTTGGACAAGTCACATCTGCTTTGTGTACCTCAGTTTCTACATCTAGTAAAGGGGCAGGTCCAGCTACCACCATCCACCTCATAAACTATAGCACTTAGATCATGTATGTGATGGTTTTGTAGGTGCTCTGGTGCTGAATAAACCTGGAGCCATATTTGTCTCCATAAACCCAGGGTCTCCCTTGAGAAGTTTCTCTGTCTTGGACACCAAGTAAATCTGTGATGTTGGTGCCAGCATGTCTTTTGGAGAGGACACTGGCATTAGAATCCTCCTGACGTGGATTAGAGCTCAGTTTTTTCAGTTACTCTATGTATGACCTAAAACATTTCATTCTCTGTGCCTCAGTTTCCTTATTTTTTAGGAAGTGGCACATATATTTGCCTTTCAGTTTTGTTATGAGAAATAAGATATGTAGACTGAAAAAAACCCCAGCATTTTATAGATGTTTAATTCGCGGTTTCCTGTTGTTGTTACTACAATTATTATATCAACATCAGGATGTTATATAGGAAGGGTTGCAGTTCCTATAGCTTAAGAGTTAAAGGAAAGGTAAAATCGGGAAATCTGAAGCTAGAAGAGCTCTTTTCAGGCCATGTACCATTGGTTCTCATTTTACAGAAGGGAAACTGAGGCTGAGGTCGATTTCATGACCCACAGGGAGCCACTCAAGCCTCTGCTTAGAGTGGGTAGGACATCAGGCCGGGGCTTTCAAGGCGGGTGCGGATGCTCTGTGTGGGTGGGGAGTGGACCTGCATCCTGCTGGTTCTGGCTTCCTCACCTGGCTCAGGATCCGAGGACAGGAGGCCTGGCACCGGGCTGGGCCTGCACCTGGGACACAGGCTGCCCCCGTGTAAGCCTTGTTCATTCAGAGGTTGAAAGCAAAGCAGGCTGTTCCCCGCCTGTGCCAGGGACAGGTTGTGGAATGCACACAGGGATGCAGCTTGCAGGCCAAATCAGCACTGCCTGGGGCTCAGGGCTCAGGGCTCAGGGCTCTCTCCTCCAAGAAGCGGCAGGAGATAACCACTGTCATTTACAGCTCTTTGGCCACACAAATCTCCACCATCCTCCCTTGTCACTTTCAGGAGTCTCTATTCTTCATGTACTGTCTCTGGTCTCACCACCTCCATGAAGCCCATCCTGATTACCTTAGTACTGAATAATGTGAGCAGGAGTGAGCTGGGCACATATTTGGGGGAAGAACATTCTAGGCAAGGGGAAGAAAAAAAAAAAAATGAGCGCAAAGGGCCCAGGAAGGTACCAGGGCACAGAATTCACATCCATTTCAATCTGCCTGAGGCTTGTTCATCTGTCTTCCCCTGTAGGCTTTGGGGCTGAAGGTGGGTTCCTTATCGTAATAAGAAGGTTAGTTAGAGTTTCCACCTCTTTTTGCCGATTTACTATGCTACGCTCCTTGATAGATGCTGTACTTGCATTGTTTCATTTAATCTTCACGAAAACCGAGGCGATGGGTGTGACTTGTCCTGTCTGTGCCTCCCGTGAGTAGTTTGTTTGAATGACTAGGGCCATCCGATGCTCCCGTTGATTTTTATGAAAATCGATTTCTCTGCCTGGAAATTCCTAATCCCCAGACTCATCAGGAGCCCTCAGAAGCTGGAAGACTGCATTCATTTCCTCCCACTCTGGCGGGTGCAGGCGCTCCGCCGGGCACTGCCTGCAACACTCCTGAGAGGAGAGGACGATGCCCCCCCATCCCCGGGGGTAAGCTGAGCCCCAGAGACCTTCTGAAGGGCCCTGCAGTTGTGTGGCACGTCCGTGGGGACCGGAGCTGGAACTCCAGCCCGGCTCGGGCCCGCGACCTATGGGCACCCCGGAAGGTCCTTGTTTAAAGACGTAATCCAGACTCCTTGCCTCGACCCTTGCCTGGGAGTGATGTAAACAAGTTCAGGATGTTCCCAGAGAGGCAAGGTCAGAAGAATGCCTGGAGCGCCGCATTTCCTCCCCGTCCTCTTCTAGGCTTCTCTCAGCCCACCCCCGGGGGATGCCTGCACGCCTGCGCAGAAGAAGCCGGCTCCCCGACCCTGGGGCGCATGCGTGCTGCGCCTCGTGATGGGGCGGCTTCGCAGCCCGGCCAGCCCGGGTTGCGTTCCTCCGCCAGGAGCTGCGGTGGCGCGGGTCTGGCCTCCGCTCCCCGCCCGGAGAAAGGCGAGCGCTCAGCCGCTAACTAGTCTTCCCCACAAATGAGCTGACCTATCCTCTCTGAGTATTAGACTTAGACTCGGTGCCCCCGTAAAGGAATAATAATTCTTGCCTTGGAAGTTGATTTTATACATCTTAAAAAGAAAATATATGTAGATACCTACTCATGCTTAAATGCAGAGACGGTGTTTGATATTTGGCACTTACTAATTGTCAGAGGCAGAATTTGAACCCGGGCCTCTGACCTCAAGACTCGGAACTGGCCCGGCTTCTGTGTGGCGGTGTCGCTACCGGCCGCACCGAACGCCGTGTGACCACAGATCCGGATGCTCCCGCCGGAGGCCCGGCCTCTGGAGGGAGGAGGAGGCAGTGGCCGCCGGATCAGCTTAGGGGCAGCGGAAGTCAGCGGCGCATGGAGTGCTTTTTGATTAATTTATTTGTTTACCGCCCTCAGATTCCTTAGGTATTTGCATAGCTCCTGAGTCCTCGTGTTGAGTCGGGGGAGGAGAGAGGTGAACTCGGGCAGGGGGTTAATTGACAAGAGAGAGACCTTAACCGCTTTCGAAGGCCCTTGTCCATGATCTGGAGGAGGGTTCCGGAAGAGCGGTGAGGATGAAAGTGGGGTCCCTGCTGCCCACGGGAGGGAGGGGGCGGGGTTAACGGGGTGAAGGAGAAAGTCGGAATCTAGGGGTGTGACCCAGAAGGAGATAAGAATGAAAAAAGGGCTTCGGAATCGGCTTAGCACGAAGAGCTTGAGGTGGGGAAGCCCATCCCCCGAAAGGTCCTGGACGCCACACGTCCCTCCTGCCCTCACCCTGACACGCACCTGAGGCGCTGTAATTTACAAAGCCCGCCCCTAGAGCCTTCACCTGGCCTCCGCTTAGTCCTGGGAAGGTGCAACTCCTTTACCCAGAGCAGGGGCCGTTGTTCCTTTCAAGGTGGGCTCCCGGACGCTCCCGGGGGTCAGCAGCGTGACCATCCCTTTTACTCTTGGATCAAGGGATTGAGTGTCCACTGTGTGCCGGCCACTAGTCTAGGGGCTGGAGATACCGTAGGGAACACAGGTGGTTTTCTCCACGTTCAAAGTGACCTTAGCCACCTGAGCCCCAGGAGCCCCTGGAGGTGGGGAATGAGGTGATGACCCTGAAGCGACCACTGGCGTCGTAATACAGAGTATCAGTGCAGAACCGTGGACGTGTAAATGCGTAGTATTCCCGGCGGTGATGAGGCGGATGCGGGATTCTGGGATGGGGCGCTACTTTGTATAGAAGGGTCAGGCAAGGTCTCTTTAATCAAGTGCATTTATTTGACCAGAGACCTGAAAACGCTGAGCGGTGCATGTATCTGGAAGAAGAACATTCCGGGCAGGGGCCTGGGTGGGGTGGGGAGGGGAGCACCGTGTGCAAAGGCCCCAGGAAGGACTGGGCTTGGTCGGCGTACGTGAGGACCGGTGCAGCGTCTGCAAGGGAGGGGGCCGTGTGGGTGAAGATGGTCGCCCCCGCTTGGACGAGCTGAGACAGTGGCGGAGGGTTTCGGCAGAGACACCCGGCTCCAAACCGAATCCCCTGGTTCCAAGTCTCATTCCACCGGGCGATAGCCCCTCGTCACACAGATGCGAGGGCTTATTATTGTTATTTGCACTGCAGTAATTCTTCCCATAGCTGCTCTGCTGCCAACACGGTGAACCTGGAGGTGAGGAGCCTGGCCGGTCCCGAAGCTGTGCAGGAGCTGCTGCTGGTGAGGGGGGGCGGGGGAAGCTGTAGAGAGAACCCACTGGGGCCTGTGGTTTGCGGCCCTTCCCCTCTGCCCCGTGGGTTTCACCGACTCACCTCCAATTTCTGAACATCTGGTGAGGCTGGTGTGAGTCAGCCCCACCTGCCACCTTAGATTAGAAAAAGGAAAAGGAAGAAGAGATTTGTTTTTAATCCGCTCAATTCCAGATTAGCACATCTAGGCCCTTCCTATTTTTACAGATCATTACTAAAGGGGGAGGAGAAGAGCATGTGCACTACAGATTATAATAGAATATGGGTGAGCATATAAAGAAGATGTGTTGCTATATATGACAGAAGCCCAGAATGTTAAAACTGGCAGAGACTTTAAGACTGTCTTGTCCAGATGGATGCACAACTGTGTGCATGTACTTAATGCTACTGAACTGTACACTTAAAAATGGTTAAAATGGTAAATTGTATCTTATGTATATTGTACCACAATAAAAAAAAATTAAAAAAATAAGACTGCCTTGTTCAGTACTCTGCTTTAAGGCTGAGAACAGAGAGGTTTAGTGACTCACCCACAGCCACACAGCAGATAAGAGATGTGGTCTGGCCTGGAATCTGCTCTCCTACCTCCTAGCCCAGCACCTTTTCCAGTGACCACAACTATTTCTTGCTCATTGATGGAAATTAGGACGAGGAAGTAGTCACCCTTTGGTCTTGGAAACTCTTGTAATCCAAATATAGGATCTTAGAATCAGCCCAGGGTTTCATCAGACCTTTTGCTCTAGAGAGCGCCCAGCAGTTCTCCTTGGAATAACTTGAGCCTCGCCTCCCTTCAGTGGCTCTCAGGGGAGCAGTGGTGACTGCCTGGAAAGGCTAAGACCTGCAGTTGGAGAAAGAAAGAGAAGTAGCCGTGGATGGACCTGAGTCGCGGGCTCTGATTTAGGAATAAAGCCTTATTGTGGTTTCTCCGAGCAGTTTCCTATTCTCTGCTCATTTGAGCCTCCTGACTCCTCAGGGCAGCAGGGTAGATGCTTTTTTTTTTTTTTTTTAATTTAATTTAATTTTATTTATTTATGGCTGTGTTGGGTCTTCGTTTCTGCGCGAGGGCTTTCTCCAGTTGCGGCGAGCGGGGGCCACTCTTCATCGCGGTGCGCGGGCCTCTCACCACCGCGGCCTCTCTTGTTGTGGAGCACAGGCTCCAGACGCGCAGGCTCAGTAGTTGTGGCTCACGGGCCTAGCCGCTCCGCGGCATGTGGGATCCTCCCGGACCGGGGCTCGAACCCGTGTGCCCTGCATTGGCAGGCGGATTCCCAACCGCTGCGCCACCAGGGAAGCCCAGGGTAGATGCTTTGATGGGCCCTTTTGAGATGAAGGAAGCAACTGATAGGAATGACACTGACCTTGTAGGACCTCGTTGGCACTATCCATGTGGTCCCAACCCCTAACTCTAGCCCCTCTTCCCCGTCCCATGTCCCCTTCGCGGCAGGCCATCATCAGTGTGATGGAATGGGATTAACTGAGTTTACAGGGCCTGAGAACTATGGGGACTTGGCAGTGGAGGTGTTCTGGCCAGGAGAGTAAGAGGAGGGTGTCAGTTTTAAGCCCTGAAAGGTTAATAATGCCTAACTTTCCACTCAGAGAACAGCAGGGCTGGGACACAGGAATTCTTGGGAGGCCCCTGGGCTAAGGAAGGGATGCGAGGCTAGGAGCTTGGGGGCACTGAACACATACTTATTTTGTACTTGGTGATGATATCAAGCCCTTCTGCATAAAGGTGAGTGGTAGGTTCCAGGGACTCAGAGTTTAATGCAGGATTTCTCCACCTCTGTTCTTCCCCATCGTACCCAGGAGAGTCCTGCATCCATCAGCGAGCTCAGTGGTCCTTAACTGGTGGGGGAAAGATTCACACACACACCCACGTACCCATGTGAGACAGAATCACATATGTGCTGGCGCAAGTGGACTGTCTAGGTAACCTGAGTCACATATGTACCAGGACAAGGACCAGACCCTTGGAGTGTGATGGGCAGGATAGGAGGCAACTTCAACAGGAAATCTTGGAAACAAGATGAGGATGTTGGCTTTGGAAGGACTAGGTAATGGGATGCACTCGTGATTGAATGTTCCCTGGCTCTGCCTGTGTCCTAAGAGAGGCAGCTTGGTATAGTGCAAGGAGCATCAAGGTTGACTTAGGAATATGTGAGGTCAAGTTTTCTCTATTTCCCAACTAGAAGGCTCTGGGCAAGTTACTCACACTCTCTGAGCTTCCATGTTCTTTTCTGTAAAATGGGGTAATAAAATCCTTTACGTCTAAGTAAAGGGCTGTTGCGAAGCCAAAATGCCGTTGAGTGAAAAGTCCTGCTCCTGTGTTGTATCGTGTTCGCCACAAGTTTGCCAGAAGTTGTGGACAGAGCTTCTGTGAGCTTCCCAGCTGGCTGGATCTGAGTTCAGATCTGGTGTCTCCCCATCAGGACCCAGGTGTGACTTTGAGAGGATGACTTAATCTTTTGCTTCCTTGTCACTGAGATGGGGCGATAATAGTGCTGTTTGTGCTTTGCTTACTTGCTGAAGGTTACACTCCCCCAGTAGATCATAAGTTTCATGCAAAGTCTTTGCCTCCTGGGTCCCCAGCCCCGGAATAGGGTCTGGCACCTAGAAGGTGCTCAGTAGGTAATGTTTGGCCGGGCCAATGAATGAATGAAGAGTCATGGGAAACATTAGATGTAATGATGGGATCCGTGGGTCTCAGAGCACCCTTATGAGCTCATGTTTTCCTTCCTTTCTTGCAGGACTCGGGTCAAGCTGGAAAGCCTGGAAGATGCCTACATTCTGCGGGGAGATGACGACTCCCTCTCCGACAAGCACGGCTGCCCGGCTTACGTCAGCCCGGAGATCTTGAACACCAGTGGCAGCTACTCGGGCAAAGCAGCTGATGTGTGGAGCCTGGGAGTGATGCTGTACACCATGTTGGTCGGGCGGTACCCTTTCCATGACATTGAGCCCAGTTCCCTCTTCAGCAAGATCCGGCGTGGCCAGTTCAACATTCCAGAGACTCTGTCGCCCAAGGCCAAGTGCCTCATCCGAAGCATCCTGCGACGGGAGCCCTCAGAGCGGCTGACCTCGCAGGAAATTCTGGACCATCCTTGGTTTTCTACAGATTTTAGCGTCTCGAATTCAGGATATGGTGCTAAGGAAGTGTCTGATCAGCTGGTGCCGGATGTCAACATGGAAGAGAACTTGGACCCTTTCTTTAACTGAGCTCACGCCCCACAGTGACTTAGCAGGTACCAGGAGCAAGAGAGGGCAGTGGAGAGGACTTCTTCCAGGGAACACGTATCGCCTGGTTTGGTAGCAAGAAAGACACTGACACTCACAGGCTTCTTGGTTCAAAGAAGGAAAACCGTCAAGGAGCTGACTGAACATGTAGCATGGGGACCAGAGATGCGGGATGGGGGCGGGCTCCGGGGCCCTGTCGGATGGGCGGGAGCCCCCTGGAGCTTCTCTTGCCTAACGGAGCCCCCCGGAGACTACCCCTGTCAGTTAGGCTGCTTCCGCCTACCCCACTTTCCATTTTGTTCCAAAATAGTTGCAGATCCTGATAGAATCAAAACTCTCTGCCTCAAACATACATCTTGGCATCGCACTGTTAGCATTTAACTTCTTGTCATGATTCAGGGAAGGTACCATTGGCCAAGGGTTGTTTTTTGTTTTTTCTTTTCCTTTTTAAACAAGCCAACCACCTATCTGATAATTCACAGGGTTCATTTAAAAAAAATTCGGTGCACACAGACTGACATGAAACCTGGGTGCTAAAACTAAAAGAAAATAAAAATCCATTTTGTGTCTCTTAATTGCGTTCTTCAACTCATTTCTTCTAAATAAACTATTGAACATCCTGATCAGGAAATGACATGTTAATACTTTGCTCCCTGAAGGGGGAAAAAAAAAATCTCTCCTTTAACCCACTATTCTGTTTCGTGTCAATTGGTTTATGGCAGGAAGCTATTAGAAGTCAAACTTCCAGATGCCTTACGGCTATCATAGTTTAAAAGAAAGGAAGACGAAAGGAAAAGAGAAATTCAACTCCTTTTTTTTTTTTTTTTTTTTTGGTGAATGACGAGGGCTGCGTTACAGGCATGCCTCTTTGCTGAGATGATTGATAGTGTTAGTGTGACATCCTGGATGCTCTCGGAGTCTGAAGCTTTTGTAACACTCTGATCTCAACTCAACATTTTGTCTTTGTTTTATCGGCAACTAGTGAAATGAAGCAGGTTGTCCCACACGTATAAAATACAGGGCAGCTATTGAGTTTTCTTTACGGAGTATGATCTTTTTTGGCTTGGAAGGCCCTCTGGTTAGGACAAAAAACCTCAGTCGAGACAAGCGGGAAGGAAAATAAGCTGAAAGCTAGGATGATATAAATAAAACAAGCTCTCTATCCCCATACGCACCTTTGTATTTTCAAGAACTCTTCTATTTATTAAGGAAAATGTCACATTGTGATGTATTAAGCCAGTACTTCAATTACGGGTTAACTTGGGTAACATGTTACATGCTGTAGTTAACATTTATATATATTTTTTTCTCTGAGTATTTCTGTCCCTGAAATAACCTTTTATTTGGCTTTTCTAGATAGCTTTATTTGATTTCGAGTGGCAAAAAAAATTTTTTTTTATGGCTTTTCTATTGCTGTATGATACAGAACTCTTTTGGCATCAATATTTGTGTTTCCAGTACCTCAGTTGTTTGGATTTTACTGCCTGTATACGTTTTGTGAAATGGTCATGTTTTTGGGTAGGTGACACGTGGACTCTAGTATGTAAATGTTACTTGAATCTGTGCTTCATTATAGTATGTGGCATGTATGTTCAGACCTTGGATGCTTTATTCCTACTTAGCAGGATCCCAGCCTCACGTTCCCAGGAGGGCGGCTTATCCGTTCATTGTTGGGAGACAAGGAGGCCATGGATTTGCTCTTGATTCTATTTTGGTAATGGAAGATAAAAAGGAGAGAGGGTTTTTTACATTCTGAAGATGGGGCTGAGTCAAGAAGGACCTATTTTTCTTCCCTCTCCCTTATTTTTTAAGTCCCCTGTAGGAGGAAAGATTGGTGACATGCATGGTGGGAATCTATGGCCTCTGGTGCTTTGTCCTGTATTTGGTTTCATGTTTTTGTCCTAATCTCTTCAATCAATAAAATTGTGCGTATTTAACTAAACTCCTGGGGTCTGGCAAATGATGATTTTCTGCTACTTGGGGTCTGAGGCCACCTCACACCATCCAGGAACTCATCCGTTCTCTTAGGTCGCCACTTTTTTACGAGGGAACCACTATTATTATTTATACAAAGCAAAACTACCTTCTGTCATGTTTGGGCATATGCTGGCCGAATTAGATGTAATATCTCACTGAATTCACACTTTCAGAGGTGTGAATTATGTTCCTAGTACAGATTAGGAAATCAGCCCAGAAAGTTGTATAACTTGCCGGATGTGAAACCACCTTTAGGTGAGTGAAGAATGAACCCCAGGTCCATTGAATCCCAAGCCGGTTACTCTTTCTAAGATTTTAAAGCCCAGAGTTTCTCAGGGCGAGTGTAATAATAGCTCTGGAGTAGCAAGGCTTACCTGGGACTCAATGCAGAATTCCACATGATTCCCCAGAGAAAGCATCTGCTGCAAACCTGATTGGAAATCTCCAAGGTGGAGCCCACCCAGCTCCCAGAAACAAATGTCCACCCAGCATCCCTTCTCTCAGTCAGAGATCCAGGGAGTATCAGAGCTAAGTGGGCTCTGTCAGCAATCCCATCTACCGTACACCTCATTTAAGAGACGTACCTCCAGCCCAGAGAGGGTCAATTCAATCCTGAAACGTTCAGTACGTGCCTCCTCTGTCATTTCAATGCAGGTTGGGGAAACAGACATGGAAACAGACAAAGACAGTGGTGGGTAAACACAGGTTCATGGCAGCCCATAGATGAGTGCCCCACCTGTCTAAATCGGTCAGGTGGTATCCTGGAAGGGGTGGCCGCTGAATCAGTCTGGAAAGAAATGGCTTTCGGTAATGAAGGAAGAGAAACAGCAGTCCTCTATGCTGAGGGAACTGTGAGAGCAAAGAATCTAAGACTTGCCCAAGTGAACGTCCCTCGGTGCCAAGCTGTGGATGGTACTCATCAAAGTCCTTGCAAAGAAGTGGGTTTGTGGCATTTGGGCGGACATGGCTGAAGCGGAGGATTTCTAATCAACTGCACCCATCTTCTAAATTCACAGAATGCTTATCATCCAGTGACATCACCTCTATATCCCCAGCAGCACCTGACCCCATGCCTGGCTCATGGGGGCCGTTCAGTAAACAACTGTTCATTGGTGTTTAATTTGTGCTGGGGGCTCTATATACTGCTAAATTTCCTTCCAACCCTTCTAAGGGGTGCATCATTAGAAAACATCCTTTGCAAGGACGGAAACCCGCCAGTAGTGGCTTTTGCTAGGGCACAGATAGGCTGATCCAATTTCTTTGCTCTTTCACTGCCTGTGATTAAGCAGAAGTGGGCCTGCTGCCTAATGAGTGCCTGTTTGAATTGTGTTCTGTCAAACCTTCCCATGTGTGGTTACTGCGGGGAGGGAGTTGCTGGCACACACATGTCCAGCTTCTATATGAAAGCTTGCACCTTGGTGGGGACCCAGAATCAGCAAGCTCCCTTTTTCTTAATGTCTCAAGGCTTAGCCAGCAGAAATCTTTGATTTGATCATGCCTTTGGGGATAGGTACTTCACCCCGTTGCTACTTAATCCGGTCCTGGGGCAGGGCCAGGGGTCTGGGCCCCTGGGAGTGAAGGCGGGGGCTGGGAAGGTAGAGGACTCGTGCTCTGAATCGTCACCCTCATATTAGCTGTGACCAGGCAAATCATCACATTTTTATTAGGACCAAGGGTGTTGTGAGGATTAACTGAGATGAGGTAGGGCGTGTCAAGGGCTTAGTCCTGATCCAGGCGGACATGGTGAGTGTTGGTAATAGCAGCTGAGGGCATAATAGGGCAGAGCTCTTACAACTGGGGAATGGCCCTGGAGTTGAGAATTTATCAAGTGCCATCAAGGAGAGGTAACAGGGACCCACTGAGACCTCTCCCCTGCCACAGCCAAAGCAGCTCCACTTTTACAGTTTTACACGTGTGTAATTCAAATGTAGACATATAAGGAGGAAGATAAACGTTCGGCCGCTAGATATGCTTGAAAATTATTGATCAAGTCTAACTCCTGATTAAGAGTTGACAAAGCAGCTTTGATAAAGCAACCAAGGTCCAGAGAAGTCAAGGGCATTACCAGAGGCTACCCCAAGACTAAGTAATGGACCCTGAACTGGAGGACCAAGGTGTGCACGAGCTCTGTCAGTGGGTCGTGCCTTACAAACCTCAGGGGATTTGTTATTCACCCATCTCCTCTCACTTTGATCTTAGGTCCTTCCCAGCGGCATTTTTCCCTGACTCAGTCCATTCTCCTCTGTGACTAACCCAGTGAACAATATTTAATGGGTATCAGATGATCATCAGAAATAATTATGAATTATATATATATCAACATATCAAATGTCTAAGCCAAAGTTTTCTTATTCATTATGCCTTTAGATGATCCCATTTATACAAGTCAGATAATTGTCCAGTAACAACAGATAAAGGCCAGGTAACTCAACTTTGGAGATGGAGCCCCGTGCTGAGCCCATGGGCAATCCCTGCTGTGTCTGTGTTATTTCTGTGCATTCGAGTCCCTGGGTGTGTGTATACTACAGGAAACCAAACTTTGAAATGAGAGATGAGGGGAAGGAGGAAACAGGAGCCCACACTTCCTATTCAGTCTATTGATAAGCCTTTCAAGGTAGGCAAGAAGTTTTACAAATGAGTAAAGTGAGCCTCTAAGATATTAATTGAAGGATGCCATCCAGCTAACGTCGAATCTTCTGTTTGAACCGTGGTTTCACAATCTCCAAAGCCACTCAATGCTGTCAGAGGAAATCCTGATGCCTTTCAGCTCAGAGACCTGAATATTAAAATTTGGGAGCTGTGACCAATGCCCCCCCTCCCCTGTCTCACCCATTTGAGAATGTTTTCTTGCAGCTCCCAGAGGTAAGGGACTAGAGAGGAGTTGAGAGTATCATTGAGGCTAAATGAAGTTTTCACCTTTTCCTGAACTTAATCACAATTCAACTGGATGTGGACAGAAGCCTTGGGAAGGAATATCTTTCCTTCCTCAAAGAGAAACTTTGGGGGGGGGTGGGGGGAAGGGATAAAGTAAGAGGTTGGATTAACAGATACACATTACTATGCATAAAATAGATAAACAACAAGGACCTACTGCATAGCACATGAAAAGCTGCTCAACATCACTAATTATTAGAGAAATGAAAACCAAAACTACTATGCGGTATCACCTCACACCAGTTAGTATGGGCATCATAAGAAAATCTACAAACAACAAATGCTGGAGAGGGTGTGGAAAAAAAGGAACCCTCTTGCACTGTTGGTGGGAATGTAAATTGATACAGCCACTATGGAGGACAGTATGGAGGTTCCTTAAAAAACTACAAATAGAACTACCATGTGACCCAGCAATCCCACTATTGGGCATATACCCTGAGAAAACCATAATTCAAAAAGGCACATGCACCCCAATGTTCATTTCAGCACTATTTACAATAGCCAGGTCATGGTAGCAACCCAAATGCCCATTGACAGATGAATGGATAAAGAAGAAGTGGTCCAAATGTCCATCGACAGATGAATGGATAAAGAAGATGTGGCACATATATACAATGGAATATTACTCAGCCATAAAAAGAAATGAAATGGAGGTATTTGTAATGAGGTGGATGGAGTTAGAGTCTGTCATACAGAGTGAAGTAACTCAGAAAGAGAAAAACAAATACAGTATGCTAACACATATATACGGAATCTAAGGAAAAAAAAAAAAAAAAAAAAAAAAAAGGCCATGAAGAACCTAGTGGCAAGACGGGAATAAAGACACAGACCTACTAGAGAATGGACTTGAGGATATGGGGAGGGGGTGGGGTGAGATGTGACAGGGTGAGAGAGTGTCATGGACATATATACACTACCAAATGTAAAATAGATAGCTAGTGGGAAGCAGCCGCATAGCACAGGGAGATCAGCTCGGTGCTTTGTGACCACCTAGAGGGGTGGGATGGGGAGGGTGGGAGGGAGGGAGATGCAAGAGGGAAGAGAAATGGGAACATATTGTATATGTATAACTGATTCACTTTGTTATAAAGCAGAAGCTAACACACTATTGTAAGGCAATTATACTTCAATAAAGATGTTTTAAAAAAAAAAAAAAAAAAAAAGAAGAAGTGGTCCATATATACAATGGAATATTACTCAGCCATAAAAAGGAATGAAACTGGGTCATTTGCAGAGACGTGGATGGACCTAGAGACTGTCATACAGAGTGAAGTAAGTCAGAAAGAGAAAAACAAATATCGTATATTAACGCATATATGTGGAATCTAGAAAAATGGTACAGATGAACTGGTTTGCAAGGCAGAAATAGAGACACGGATGTAGAGAACAAGCATATGAACACCAAGGGGGCAAAGTGGCAGAGGGTGGTGGTGGTGGTGGGATGAACTGGGAGATTGGGATTGACATATATGCACTGATGTGTATAAAATTGATGACTAATAAGAACCTGCTGTATAAAAAAAATAAATTAAGTTAAAAAAAAACCCAAAGTGGGTGTTATTATATGTTCTAAGTATGTCAAACTCAATTATACATTTGGTGGATGGGGAAATGATAGGTATGTCTGCAGACCCCGTGGACTCAATATGAATTGGTCACGGGCTCTAATTATCTCCCCCCATTTCTCCACTATGGAATATGGAACCATCACGACACTTTGGATTTCTGGGTATCAGGGTCAATCCCACCCTGTGTCCAAAGATCTTTGAAATGTCTAGATATTGCTGTTTCCTCAGCAATAGCCACCCAAGTAAATGGCTCTAGTTCCCTTTAGGAAAGGACAGGGGAATCATTATATGCATTTCTTGGAGATAATATGGGTTCCATTCCAGACCACTGCAGTTAAGCAAATGTCACCAAAAAAACTGAGTCACACACATTTTTTGGTTTCCCAGTGCATATAAAAGTTATGTTTAGGGGCTTCCCTGGTGGCGCAGTGGTTGAGGGTCCGCCTGCCAATGCAGGGGACACGGGTTCGAGCCCTGGTCTGGGAGGATCCCACGTGCCGCGGAGCAGCTGGGCCCGTGAGCCACAATTACTGAGCCTGCGCGTCTGGAGCCTGTGCTCCGCAACAAGAGAGGCCGCGATAGTGAGAGGCCCGTGCACCATGATGAAGAGTGGCCCCCGCTTGCCGCAACTAGAGAAAGCCCTTGCACAGAAACGAAGACCCAACACAGCCAAAAATAAATTAAAAAATAAATTATTAAAAAAAAAAAAGTTATGTTTACACTATACCGTAGTCTATTGTGTGCAATAGCATTATGTCAAAAAAACAATGTATACACCTTAATTAAAAAAGACTTTATTCCTAAAATATGCTAAGGATCATCTGAGCCTTCAGTGAGTTGTAGTAGTAATATCAAAGATCACTGATCACAAGTCACCGTAACACATATAATAATAATTTTTAAAAATTGAAATATTTTGAGAATTACCAGAATGTGACACAGAGATATGAAGTGAGCAAATGCTCTGATAGACTTGCTTGACCCAGGGCTGCCATAAAAATTCAGTTTATAAAAAAACATAGTATCTGTGAAGCATAAGAAAGCAAAGAGCAAAGAAACAAGGTCTGCCTGTATAGTATACACTTGTTTCGCCTCCGCAGGGCCCTTTCTCCTGAGAAACCAGCTCCCTTAAATGCCAATAGGCTTGAGTCTGAAAACTTACTTCCAGTTTCCTTACTTTGTCTGCAACTGGACAAAGCATATAACACTTTATTAGAGTCATTTTATTGCCATTCGTCTTGTGATCATCATTCTTATTTCCTTTTTAATGCACTGCAGACATCATGGTAATTGTGGCCTTTTGATTTTTGGCCATTAGCTGTCCACACATTACCTTTATTGCTTTGGGGTATCATCACACCCATTGCTACCTGCAAGCCATCTCCATGACAGCCCCTCTTCCTTAGTTGTGACCTCTGAAAAGAGCCACCACTGAACTGAGTGATGTCTCTCCCAAGCACGTTCCTGATGGCCTTGGTGGCCTTTGAGCCGTCATGAAACATAATCCTCTGGTGGGTCTCCTGGCCTCACATAATACATCTGTTCCAGCGTGTTGTCTTCCCTGCGGCTTTAATCCCTTTCTCTGCTGTTTCCCTGCTAATTCAGGCATTTAGCTTGGCTCATTTTTGGCAATTGCTTTCTCCAGTTTTCTGGGAAGCCCCCTAACAGCATGTGTGTGTCATCCCCAGGATTCTTGCTGGAGTGGTGTCAGAGTTTTCTATTGCTACTGTAACAAATTATCATAAATTTAGAGGCCTAAAATAATACAAATTTATTATCTCATAGTTCTGTGGGTAAGATGTCAAACACAGGTCTCACTAGATTAAAACCAAACCAGCAGTGTTCCTTTCTTCTCTGGAGTCTGGGGAGAATCCATTTCCTTGCCTTTTCCAGCTTTTAGAGCCCAACTGCACTCCTCAGGTAGTAGCTCCCCTCGGCCAGCATCACATGGTTTCTCTGCTTCCATGATCACAGCCCTTTCTCTGACGCTTTCTTGTCTCCCTCTTCTAGTTTTAAGGACTTCAGTAATTACACTGAACCCATTTGGATAATCCACGATAATCACCATATTTCAAGGTCGCCTGATTAACCATTCTAATTCCATCTGCAGGCTTAATTCCCTTTTGCCATGTAAACTGACATATTCACAAATTCTAGGGATTAGGACTTGGACATCTTGGGCTTGGGGGGTCACTATTCTGCCAACAACAGATAGTAAACCTTATACCCAAGGAGAGTGTTCCCAAGTCAATATGGTCTCCCGATGTACTTTTAGGTTCTAATCCCCTTGACCAAGAATCTTTAAAATCCAGGACTGCAAATACGCATTCCCACCAATACAAGCTGGCTGATTATTGGAGCTATTTTGGAATGTAGTACCATCTCTCCCTTATCAGATGCTATGTGGAGCCATGATGATATTTTGGGTTTCTGGATTTCTCTGTTAATCCTGCCATGTGACCAAAGGTCCTTGAAATGTCTAGGAAATCATTATAGTACATACTTATATGGGTTATGTAACTGGGTCATGCAGCTACCTAACACAAATTATTGACTTGGTATCTGAAAGGGGACTCTTGTCGTGCAGTGTCTCCCACACAGGAGGGGTGCTGGCTTTTAACAGGAGACCTTGCTCTCAGACTGTGAGACATCAGGATTCTGGGGAGCCAAAATCTTTGGGGGAATCCACTAAAATATATCAGGGATCCAGATTTTCCCAACCAGGGCCTTGACCTTGGTATAACAGAGCTGTCTTCGTTGCATATTTAATTGCCTTTGAAGCTCTACACTAAGTATTACACCCTGAGTTTGAGCATTTTCTGTTCTCCCACTAAACCAAATAAGACCTTCTTTGTACGCTACCAAAGAGGCTCTCTGGTCTTCACACTCAGTTTTAAATGGTTTGTTAACTGCTCTCAACTTTCCATTGTCCCTTTGAACTGCAGTGCAATGCCACTGTCTTTTCTGGGCAAGGATGTTAATCAGTGTCCCAAAGCTGGCCTCATGGAGCAAAGCTCTTCCTCTCCCGCCTCTGCTTCCCAGGACACCACAGGAGCAGTAGTGCTGGGGGTGAGAAGATGAGTATCAGCAATACTCATGAGGTGGGTGGATCTCCCCTGGCACCCTTTCCAGGCACCCCCCGCCACCCCAGGAAATCCTCCCAGGCCACCTTTCTAGATTCCTCTAGAGCCCCAAGCCTCTGCCTCCAAAGCCAGGGTGAAAGGGGATCTGGAGCTTCAGAACCTGCCAGGCCCCATAGATCTCCACTTCCTTCCCAGAGGAGGAAACCTGGCCTAAAGAGGTAACCCATTGTTTCTCTGTCCTATGGGTGGGATGTTCCAGGGAGGATGTGTATTTCACTTGGAAGTCAGAATTTATTTCTTCTTAATGATCAGAAAACTGGGAATCCCACTGGCTCTGAAAATGTAATGCCTTAAAGGCATGTTTAAAATATAAATTCCTTATTAATTGTAAAAAATAACCCTCATCTTAAGTCTTTTACATACCTTCCAGCATACGGGTTCTATCTTTACATATTGCTACTTGGTTGGCAAAGAAACTTAAGAATCATCTAGTTTGGCTCCTCATTTCTATGGGTGAGGAAGGACACTGAAGGTCAGGGAGGGATAGAAACATCATAGCTGTTCTCACAACGTCATCCTTCAAGACACAGCTCTGGGGTCACCTCTTCCAGAAAGCTGCGCGTGCTTGAGCGGCCACCCTGCCCATGGGCCCTGCTCCACATCTGGACTGTGGTCTCCTCGAGGGCAGGGTTCTGTCTAATGTGTCTCTATACTCCCAGTGGCCCACATGGGTCCAAGCACAGAGTCAATATTCATCAAATGTGTGTTGAATGAATGAAGATGGCCCAGAGATGTCCTCAGGGCCAAACTAGAGAGACGTGTCTCACACGGTGATTCAGAGCACAGGAGTCTGGTGTGAATCTCACAGCCAAGATGATTATATCAAGGCAGGGAGGATAGTAAGGGAGGAGACCAGGGAGAAACAACTGGTGAGCTCAAGAAATCATCCTTTCTACAAATTACCAACCATTTTCTTTATTGCATAGGAGGCTTTGTAGTTTTTTAATATACTGAATCCGGCTGGCAGCTGGGGTGGGCAAAGTCCTACAGACACTATCTGATTGAATGTTTAAACTCTTTATGACATTTAAGGGACTGAAATCTAGAATACAGGTCTCCTGAGCAGGTACTGCTTCTTTATTACATATTATTACATGCGATTAAATAGTATACCATATTATTAAACACTTCTTTATTACAGGTATTCTTGAACCTTCATATAGAATCTGGGAAGTGACTGGCCATCAACAAATATTTGCAGAAAGAATGAATAAGAGGTTTAACAGACTGCTGGATCTTCACAAAGGCGATGCAGCTTGGTATCATTTTGCCAGGGATGGTATTCTGAAGAGTAATTTAGAAGCCATCTCAATGTGAGTTAAATTCTTTTACATTATTTTGACAATGTTCACCAGTTTCAGTATGAAATCTATGAAGATGCTTAGAGAAATGGCCTCAGGAAGTTCAATGTACATATGAGGCTTCTCCTGGTAGATAAACCTTTTAAAGGATGGTCCGTGCTTTTTGGGGTAAGTTTGGCGATTTCTGCACCCCACCCATGGAGCTGGATTTTCTGATATTGTCCCCAAGTGTTTATCTTCAGCGTATTCTCATGATGAGGAGGCTGATTTTGTCAAACTTTATTTTCTGTTGTTAGTATATATTTTTAGAAGGCACATCTCTCATTTTCTAAATATAAACTTACTATGTTATTAAATGTGCTTTTTTTTAAGCCACACGTATATCATCTAGTCCAAATGTGATTCTGACATTCCCCGGGGGAGACTTCACCGACCAGATCACCAGGGCAGACCACTGGACTCAATGACCCCTACCATTGACTCCCATAAAGATTTCAGTGGCCCTGGGCAATTAAAAGGCAGTGTGATGAATGACAAAGGAGAAAATCATGGCTCAAATTCCAACGCTGCTACTCTTCCAATATGAGAATTTGGCCAGATCATTTAGACTCCGAGCCCAAGTGTGACTTATAAAATCGGAATATTGACAGCTGTGTTGCTGATTGCGACAAGGCCCTGTGGACAGAGCTAGCCTGGTGGGAGTCGGGGTGGGAACTGCAGACACCAAGGGCAGGGGGAGGGCCAGGCTGACGCGCCGGGCGGCCTTGCCTTTAGTTTGAGCTGCTTTGTTACGAATTGTCCTGAGGGACCCTCTCAAAGGCATCAACATTCCCACGGGCTTACAAATGCCTTTCCCAGGAAGAAGGGCCTGGAAGTTACATCTCTCATGTAAGAAAGACTTTGGCAGTTCAGATCCATGAAGGCTTCTGACTCAGTTTCCCTGTGGCCCACTTACCTCCCACCGTACAGATGCGCCAGCAGTTCACATGTATGTGATTCCGGTGCTGTGAGGAGTTCCGGGGTTTGCAAAGTTGTCAGTTGTACTGGTATTATTACAGCTAGGTCGTTCCACAGAGATCTTATACATAGTTATAAACTTACTTATGCCACTTCACTTCTTTCTTGATGAAATAATTATATACACTTTAAGGATAGAAACCAAAGAACAAAAGGATAAAGGAGGAAAAAGTAAATAACTTTTTAACTTTTTTTAGTAAAAACTTAGGGTGTTCATCTTTAACACTGAATGTCAATTTAGTCTGTCCTTTTATCTCCTTTTCCCAATCCCTCTTATCCTTTCTCTCTCTCTCTCCCTTCCTTCCTTGGTGTATTTATTCAATCAGATGTTAAATCGGCAAATATCCCTGATAACTTATTCTGCACCCTGTTTGTACAGGAAACACAGACTTGAAGGACAGATAATTCCCACCCAGAAGGGGCTCAGGGCATAATGGGGTAGCTGACAAGACTGGGCCATTGCAATGCCCCGTGGGCACCGCTGGGATAGAGGTAAACTTGAGGAGTTGTAAGGCCACTTAATCCAGCCTCAGGAGGAGGTAAAGAAGGATTCACTGAGGAAGAATATGGCCGGTCTGAGTCCTGAAGGATGAGTAGGAATATGTGAGGCAAAGAAGGTAGAGTCATCAGAAGGCCCATCAGTATATACTATAATATATGCATATATTGGTACTCCCCTGGTGGCACAGTGGTTAAGAATCCGCCTGCTAATGCAGGGGGCACGGGTTCGAGCCCTGGTCTGGGAAGATCCCACATGCCATGAGCATCTAAGCCCGTGAGCCACAACTACTGAGCCCACATGCCACAACTACTGGAGCCTGCGGGCCTAGAGCCCATGCTCCGCAACAAGAGAAGCCACTGCAATGAGAAGCCCGTGCACTGGGACGAAGAGCAGCCCCCGCTTGCCGCCACTAGAGAAAGCCTGTGCAGCAACGAAGACCAAATGCAGCCAAAAAAAAAAAAAAAAATATATATATATATATATATATATATGCATATATATATACTGTATATAGACATATATAGAAATATACTCTGATATATTTCTGACTGCTACTGTCCAAAGCTAAGCACAACTGGTTATGAAATGCACCATGTCTGAGTAAATAAAATGTATTAATTAGCAAAAACACACTTTTCCTGCCATCAAACTCTGAAAAACATTTTTTCGCACGTGTTAGAAAGAGCATACAGTGATGTAAGCAATGTTTTCTGGATCCGTTTTGTCACAGACATAGATACAGATTTTGCCTAGTTACGTTTCCATTCCCTAAAAGTCCCAAGGAGCGTGTGCTGGACATAGAAATGGTGGCACAGCCTATCGATATAATAAAAGGAGGGAGTTCCATGGGGACTGAGGCCGTCTAGGAAGACTCGGGAAAGAAGCCTCTAGATGCTAGCTTTGATTGATTTCCTAGGATTAACATTTCTGCCAGATGGGGTTATGAATGACTCTTGCCACTGGCTTTGCTGAAAGCTGGGCCTCCGCTTCTAGTTTTGCGATGCTCATGTTGTCGAAGAACCCAGGAGGACAGCCCAGATGAGGCTGAATCAATGCAGGAGTGTTTACAGCAATCCCATCCCAGGCCATCTGCTTAGAGAGTTAAACAGACCTTCATGCACCTGGGCCTTTTTCCTTCTGGATCCCAGGTCTCACCCAATAAATGACCTGCTTTCACCAATACTCACAGTTTACACTGTCACTACTGTACCAGTTGGAGAAAACAGTTTCATCCTGTTTTTCAAAAAGCTTATTTTCTCACATTTACTAAAGGAAAACATAGCTTTGTTTTACTAAAGGAAAACCCTTACTAGACATAGTAGGGGTTGAAACACAGAAAAGGAGTAAGAAACTCTGGGTCCAAATTCTGGTTCCACCTCTTTGAAGCAGAGTAATACTAGACAAGTTTCTTAACTCTTCTGTGTTTCAGTTTCTTCATCTGTAATTTGGGGATGATATTACCTACTTCATACGTCTACCATGATAGTCACAGGGATAGTACACGTGAAAGATGCAATAATGCCTTCTTATTATCAGACGGCCAGTTTCAGTCTATCTTAATTTGCTTCCTGTGAACCCTAGGAACCTCGGGATCAACCTTTGCTTAGAGGAGAGAGAAAGGAAGTGTGATAACCAACTGACCGTGAATGAGTCCACCCATGGGCTCCCTGGGACACCCCTGGAAGGGAGCCCACGTGTTCCTGTCTGCAGCTCAGTGCAGAGGGTGGGTTGGTCTGGGTGGGGCAGGGTCAGGGCTGGAGGTGACCTCAGGTGTCCTGAGGCATGGCAGCTAAATCACTCGGGAGACATCCTATGGAAACAGGGCTGGGGATGCCAGGAGGTGTTGCAATATTATTTTAGAGGATTCATCTGCTTAGTATTATAGTTCCCCTCATTTAACCCTCAGAGGTTTTGGACTCTGTCTGGTGTGAAAATTTTTTTCTGTTTAGAAAGAGTTCCGCACATTGCTCATTACTTTAGCAGACTGCACATTGTGAGAGCTTGTTTATTCTGCTAAGTGAGTCATCAATATCCTCCCCTACACTCAGCCGTGGAATGGGAGACTTGGAACAGAGTTGAGGCTCAGCTAGCTCAGCCCTCTCATTTGACTGATGGGAAAATGAAGGCCCCAAAGGGAGAAGGGTTTGCATGAAATCACATCGTAATGGACCTAAAATACAGGGCTCCTGATTCCACGTCTGGCATGTATTCTACTAAATGCAACAGACTTTTAAAGAGTCTTGGAGGGAATCGGTGGAAGAAGAATCATGTTAAATACTCTACATATCGTGTTCCAATTAAACCTCTCAGCAGCTCTGGAAGAAATTCATATTTAGGAAGGGGATTATATAAATCTCCCATGTGAAAGGTACCCTCCCTGCATTAAGAAGTAGAGAAACATCCTCATGGCCAGAGGTAGGGAATTCAGGGTCAAGAAAGCTCTATAAACAAACTGCTTAGATTCTCAATTCTCATAAATGCATTGTCTCTTTGTCTAAAAGGTATGAAAGTTGCCTGCTTTGGTCGCTTCTTAGGTCTCATATCTATGAGACCTCCATAAATATGAAATTAAAACTTGTTTTTTTCTTCTGTTAAAAAAAAAGAAGAGGATTATAGCAGTTAGTTAAGGAGGCACAAATAGAAAATAATTACATCATTCATTCTATGTAAAAAATATTCTACATGGAAAATATTTGTGAACTTACTCCCCATTTATTGCGCTAAACGCGGAGATGTGGAAGAGAGTAATACAGATCCCATCCCCGTCGTCACTGACTTTATAATCTAGTGAGCTCTGGAGTCTGTACTACACAGGTAGTTTTAAAATTGGTTACTTGGAGCACTCAGGTGCCACAGAGATGGCTCAAGGTTTAATTGAGGCTGCACAGAGGATCACGCTGGGGGCCACACCTCTCCTCCTCCCCATCCCCGCATCAACTACAGAGATGCCATCTGTCTCTTTCTACACTGGGACTTCGTGTAAGATTTCACTTGAAGACAGGATTCCTTTGATTCATCCACTAAGCTGATTCATGCTGCCTCCTTCTCTTATTCAGAAAATCTTCAGCTGCCAGTGCAAAAACTCAACTCAGAGTATCTCGAGAACAGA
The DNA here is from genome assembly GCF_965194805.1 of Balaenoptera borealis. Taxonomy (NCBI): domain Eukaryota; kingdom Metazoa; phylum Chordata; class Mammalia; order Artiodactyla; family Balaenopteridae; genus Balaenoptera; species Balaenoptera borealis. The sequence goes on along the minus strand of NC_138871.1, from coordinate 82,819,786 downwards.
AACAATGGAATGTATTGGAAATCTTTGGATACATCAAATTTGAGGTTCAGCCAGGTGGGGAAGCTCAAACATTGGAAGGGCTAGCCCCCTCTTGTTTGGCTTCAGATCAGTTCAGATCTAAGAACTTGAATAAGAACATCAGATTTTGCTCTCTCTTCCTTTCTTTCCTTATCTTTCCACTTAGCTTATCTCTGCTTGGCTTTATTAGTCATAAGTTACCTCCAAATAGCAGATGATATGGCTGTTGGAAGCCCCCGATCTGTAACCTTCCAGCGGAAAGAAACATTTCCTCTCTTTATATCCACATAGTCATCTCAAGGAAGAATATTATTGGTTCTGTTTGGGTCCAACAAATCAGTGGAGCCAAGGGCATAAGGATACACTTGCTGCTCAACAGATGCTCAGGTGCCAACCCCGGAGGAGAGGGTTGGGAACTATGATTGACAGTTCCACCAGCATCAAAGAGAATGACAGATTAATTTATAGAAAGAACGGATGAGAATGTGCAGGTGGGAAGACCAAGGCTAAGGTAGCATAGTCTATTATATCCTTCCTTTCTTAAGTTGATACAGATATATTCTTTGATAACCTCTTGCTTTATTCTACTTATTGTATTTTCTTTAATATTGACTAATTGCAAAGATGATTCTAGGCAACTGAAATTAAAGTATGCACAAGAAAGATCAAACTCAAACTCTTGAGCTCAAGGTAAAAGGTAAAAGGGGGTGATCGTAACACTATTTCTAGATGCCCTAGCTAGGAGAAGACATACACATTAAGAAGAAATCTTAGCTTTGAGTTTCTAGTTTCCTTCCAAAAAAAAGGAAGAGTGGGTGCATAATTCTCATCATCTAATATTAGAATCTAGTTGCCAGGGGCTAACAAACTTTTTCCTACCACTGAGATCTGAGTTTAGTTTTTCACAGAACTTTTGTCTATAAGACATTCATGTAGGTTTTTTTTAATTTAAAAAATTTTTTCAAGCCAGCAAATAATCCTTCTACCCAATCTCTACAATCCTGGATGGTTCTTTTTTAAGCCTATGTATGAAAAATACATACAACCAGCATCTTTTGAAGATGTCATTCAAATGAGAGCACCATGCTACTAAGAGAGCCGGAGAGTGTTGAGGAAGAATGGCCCTGCTCAGGACCAAATGATCCATTTAGAGCTATAGAAAGGACCAGCTATAATCATCTCTTCAGAGGGAATTATTTCCTTTCTGTCTCAATAAGAAGATGGGAACCATGAGAATCGTTGTAAATTAGTACAGTTTCATTGAGAAAGGCACTGCAAAGGAGTCACACTTCTGGAAAATTTTGACATTGACAGCGGTAATGCTGGGTGCATTAATATTGCAGTATTGTTATATGGACAAGTGATGAAAATAAGGAGCAATCTCTCTATTTTCCAGGTAGGAGAATGCATGCAAAGTCTACAAAAAGGCAAAAAGAGCTTGGTGCACATAAAGATTAATGATCCTGAGAGCCAGGAAATCTAGATTCTGTTTCTGGCTCTGTCCTTATTTGCTGTGTGGCTCTGTGAAAATCCCTTCTTATTTAGACTTCATTTTCAAAATCTGCAAAATACAAGAATAGGTTTATGTGATTACTAAGATTTCTCCTGGCTCTAAATGTCCATATCTAGATCATATTTTTAATAATACAGATTCTAGAAAACTATGCCTGTTTGATTATTAAGTGCCAATATTGTTTTCCACATGTAGCTTTTGGAAATTGGTCCTGTTAATTGGCAGAAAACTCTCATATTGCCAAAACACTCTTGTGTTTCTGAACAAAACTTATATTTTGCTGAGAAAGATTTTGAATATTTCTTGCTCTTAATAGTTTTCTCATAGAGATGCAGATGTAGAGAACAAACGTATGGACACCAAGGGGGGAAAGCGGGGGAGGGGTGGGATGAACTGGGAGATTGGGATTGACATATATACACTAGTATGTATAAAATAGATAACTAATAAGAACCTGTTGTATAGCACAGGGAACTCCACTTTGCTGTACAGTAGAAACTAACACAACGTAAAAAAAACTATACCCCAATTAAAAGAAAATAATAACAGTGATTAAAAAAAAAGTGAAGGAGAAATAAAGACTTTCTCAGACAAAAAAACAAACAAAAAATAGTTTTCTGTTTATGAGCAACCCTCCTCCACAATATACAGAAAACAATGAAAAATTCAAAGTTTCCTTGAAGCTCTTTATCTCTGTTGCTTCTCTTTATGACCTACACTAGCCTCTGTCAGTTACCAGAGACTTGTTCCACTGACCCTGCCTTGTAAGAGGGCATCCCAAAGTCAAGGTTAGCTTTTCCTGCCTCCAGAGAAAGGGCTGGAGATTCCTATTATAAGAGAGAGAATTAACATTGGAAAATTGGTTCTTCTTACCTACGTGAGGGTGTGTAGGAATGAAAATAGAAATGAAGATTCCATCTAAGAAGACTGAGACTGAGATTCTTCCAGTTCTGCCAATAAACTAAATATATAAGAATTGCTAATACTGATATACCATTTTGCGGTTTACAATACACTTTCATACGTATTATTTCATATGATCCTCACAAATACTCCTGCAAATAATCGATATTCCTTGTGTTTCCTAGATGAGGCAATGGAGACACCTATGGTTTAACTGAAGTGACAAGACAGCTAGTGGAGAAGGAGGGGACCAGGGCCCGCGTTCAGCTCTCATCAACCCAGTGCAAGAGCCTGGGCTACTGCTTTACAGCCCTGGGACTCAGTCTCCTGGCTGGTAAACCAGGAGTCATAACCCCAGTCTACCTAATTCACAGGTCTGCGTGTGTTCTGAGAAAACACAAATGCCATTCATTTCTTACTGACTGAACTCCAAGTCTATTTCCATAGCTCAGAAACATGGTCAAATATCAAAGACCTGAATTTAGCAACTTCTAAAGTCAAAACAAACCAAATACCACACAAACTCTGCCTTCTCCTCGTAACAAGGGAGTAGTATTAAGCCCAGGGCTGACCTGGGATTCTCTCCAGTGGGACCCGAGAGGGGAGAAACAAACCTTACATTTGTAATTTTGGTGTGGTTTGAGACTCCATTTGCAAAAAGAAGTTACTTACGAAGGAGGAGGAACAGTTTTGTGGATGCAAAAACTGGAGACAAAACAGGAAAAAAAAAATCATAGATTTGAAAATCTTACAAAAATAACAAATGAATAATTTACAGCTTTTCCTTCATTTATTGAAAAACATTGGAACATGTTCTTACTCAATGCAGCTCTTGGGTTCTCTGCCTGCAGCTATTAATCAGTCAACTTCATTTCTTTTTTTAAAAAGACATTTATTTGGTGACTTGTTCCTGGCTTTTCATAAGATACCATCTGAGCACCATCAGTATGCTCTTTCCACCCAAGCTTTCAGCCTTCAGAGACAGTGTCTATTTGCCTCTGCTCTCTCCCAGACACCCTGCCACCCATCACACACACAGTCTCTCAGACCCACCCTCCCGATGCTGTCTCTAGCCCCCCACGAGAACCTTGTGAGACTCCCTAGCCTCAGATCATCATTCATTCACCTTTAATATGACCCTTGGAAAATTCACGTCTTATTCCTCTGACCCAGAGTGCCCTACACCTTACATTTGTTGATCCCTGTAGTTTCCCTAGGGTTGCCAGATTTAGCAAATAAAAGTACGGGATACCCAGTTAAATTTGAATTTCAGATAAATAAAAAAATTTCAGTATAAACATGTCCTGTATACACGTGTGATGTTACACTTGTAGGAGAAGCGGAGCCAGAATCACTATGTCCATTTCTATGCAGAAGAAAACTGAGACCCACAAAGGTAAGAGAAATTGTCAGAGATTACACAGCCAGGAAGTGGTATCGCTGGAATTTGAATCAGGCTGGCTGACCTCAAAGCCCAGACTTTCTCCATGGCAGCGGGCTGCCTCTTTTAAATATAACAGTGTATCTATGGTACCTGACAGTTTTCAAAACACCTGCAGATGCATGATCTTAATTAATCTTCCCAGGAACCCTTTTGAGATAGGTGCTACACTTCATTTGTTCTAAGACACTTTTTTTCCTTTTTAACACTGTAACATCTCTGATTGCAGAATGTATTCCATTGTCAATAGTGTGTCAGTCTAATTGGCAGTATTTTTTTTTTTTTTCTTTCTTAGAAGGGCTTACCTAATGGCATCTTGGATTCAATTAGATGCAACATTATGTATTTCCTCAGGGAAGTCTGGTCTCTAGGCTAAGGTGGCAGACACCGTAACTAAGCCTGTCTTCCTGACCTACCACCCTCGTGTTGAAAAGAAATGACACAGGCTTTCTCCCTAAGACACACAATGGAGCCAGGATGGGTTCAGTGAACTCCACAGGTATCCCACTTCTAGCAGGAGCGTGGAGGCGTGTGCTCCTTCTTTGCTAAGTTTCCCTGTAAACTTAGATCTGAAAGACTAGGCAGGTGAGGTGAAGCATCTGGCAAGGAATGGCTTCCCCCTCTCTTGTCTAAATCTTCCAGGGGAGCTACACAGAGAAAAAAAACACAGCTCCCTGCAATGTCACACAAGTGAAAACTTCAAAGAAACGGGAGACAGAAGCCGGCCTTGGTAGAGTCATCTCACGGCGGGCTCTGCCAGCTGGAGAGCACTGTCGACAACGCACGAGCTGCTTGCTCCAAGCCTGGGTCCCGGCCCAAGTGCTTAATGACTCAGGCAGGATCTCTACCACCGCTTCCCCTTGGAGCCTCAGTCTACAGTCTAGACTGAGCTGGAGGCGCTCATTCTTGACATTGGGCCCACATTTCCCAGCACGTATTCACAGAATCTCGTTCCAAGTGTTGTATTCTTGGGCTCTGAACAGCTAATATCAGGAGGGAACCTTCATTAGAAAAGAGAAACACATTGTACAGGAAAAAGGAGGAGGAGGAGGAGAGAAATGATACATTGATTGCAAGCAGACGGGTCTGAGATTGAATTGATTTACACTTTCAGAGTTTAAGGGACGATGAGCATCTGCCTGAAAGATGATCATTTCCGAAGAGAAGGCATTTGAAGGCATTTGAATGGTCCTTTTTTTAAAGTAAAAGAACTTATAACTGTAAGTTTGTATGGATCTAATGTACAGTGCGGGGATTATAGTTAACAATGCTGTATTGCATACTTCAAAGTTGCAAAGACTTAAAATTTTTCACTACACCCACATAAATGGTAACTGTGTGAGTGATGGAAGTGTCAACTAAACTTATTGTGGTAATCACTTTGCAATATATACGTATATCAAATCATCTCGTTGGACACCTTAAACTTATACCGTGTTACATGTCAATTATATCTCAATAAAGCTGGGTGGTATCAATATAAAAAAGGAGCTAATTCTGTATCAGAAGCCTATCTGCAGATTGCCCTCCACGTTGAGAACAGTCAAATGCGTTTCCCTTCCCTAGGCTCTCAGTAATAAATCACATCACTTAAGCTTCCATCAAGCCTGTGGGGTCGATGTCAATGTTCTCATTTTAGAGACAAAGAAACAGAGGCTCAAAGGCCTCAGCGACCTTGCTGAAGTTCACAGACTATTCATGGCAGATTTGGGAGCTGAGCCCGGATCTTGTGACTCCAAAGGCTGTGTTCTTTTTGCTCCCTGCACCCGTAGCTACTGGTACCTCAGTGAATAAGAGCAGAGATCAAGTTTGCTTGGGTGAACTTGGGAGAAAGTTGGGGAGGGTTAGGTAGAGTGGAAAGAGAGTGATAGGTTCTAAAAGGGGCTTAAGAATTTGCCTTGCGTCCTGGAGATACTAACCGGATAGAGTCATTAGAACATATGAAGAGGAAATAGAAGGGCTTAGCATCAGGAAAACCATCTCAGTAACAGAGCCTTAATGTCAGAAGATAGAGATTTAGTCTGGGGAGGAGGTCCTAGAATAAAAGGCCTTTGATGGTGAATTAGAGGGTTATGAAGATCATTACCTCCTTACTCCAAGAATCTTGATACAAGAAAAATAAAATTTTTAATGGCATCATACTTTTCCAGTGCAGCCAAAGTTGCTCTAAATGGTGTAATGAAAACAAAGAATGATCTTTGGAACCAAACACAATTGGGTTAAACCCAGGCTACGCCACTTATTGATTTTTGACCTAAGGCAGGGCATTCAGCCTTCCTGAGTATCAGTTTCCCCATCTGTAGAATAAAGGTGAGATTACTTCTCTCAGAAGGCTGCTAGGAGGTCCCTCATTTAAATCTGATTAGCTCACGCCCTTCGTGGGTTCCCTGAATCTGGCACTTGTTCTGTTACAGCTCCACACACCATATTCTAATTTCTTTTTTTGCTGCTGTCTCCCCTTATACTCTCTTGGATCCCTGGAGATTTCACCTAATTGTATCTCTGGCATCAGTGTCTGGCAAAGGAGCCACTCTCAGAGTCTCCTCAAAGAAAAATCCTGGGAGAGTAGGAAGCAGGAAAGCTGAGAAAGAAGGGATTTAGTCTAACAAGCTCCAAAAATTTAGAATGTGTTCCCCATTTACTCTGAGACCTTCAGCCTTCTCTCTTCTCCCAACCTCCCAAGCCCTTGTACCAACGCCTGCCTCTTACACATAAGCAGGTGAAGTCTAAAAGGAACAGTTGTAGGGTAAAACAGAAAGTATCTTTTCACTGGAGGGTTAGTAAGTTTACAGTAATTAGATGTTGGTTTACAGTTGACAGTGCTCTTTCATCTGCATTATCACCTCTTTGGAGGCTGGCTCTAACCCTCTATGGTAAGATGGGCTCACAGTATTAGAGAGAGTCCCTGACTAACGATGGTTCGACTTATTATTTCTCAGTTTTACGTGGTGCAAAAGTGATACGCATTCAGTAGAAGCTGTTTTTGAATTTTGAATTTTGACCTTTCCCAGGCTAGCACCACGTGCTCCGACACGCTCTCATGACACTGGGCAGCAGCAGGGAGCCTCGGCGCCCGGTCACCGCGCCATCACGAGGGTCAGCAACCGATACACTTCCAACCATCTGGACCCAGACAACCATTCCGTTTTTCACGTTTAGTACAGTAGTCAATAAGGTACAGGAGATATTCAACACTGTATTATAAAATAGACTTTGTATTAGAGGACTTTGCCCCACTGCTGGCAAATGTAAGTGCTTGAGCACATTTAAGGCAGGCTAGGCTAAGCTATGATGTTCTTTGCTAGGTCAGGTGTATGAAATGTGTTTTTTTGTTTTTTTTTAATTATTAGCACCTTTAATTATTATTTATTTATTTATTTATTTTGGCTGTGTTGGGTCTTCGTTTCTGTGCGAGGGCTTTCTCCAGTTGTGGCAAGCGGGGGCCACTCTTCATCGCGGTGCGTGGGCCTCTCACTATCGCGGCCTCTCTTGTTGCAGAGCACAGGCTCCAGACGCGCAGGCTCAGTAGTTGTGGCTCACAGGCCTAGTTGGTCCGTGGCATGTGGGATCTTCCTAGACCAGGGCTCGAACCCGTGTCCCCTGCATTAGCAGGCAGATTCTCAACCACTGCGCCACCAGGGGAACCCTGAAATGCGTTTCTGACTTACAATAGTTTCAATTTATGATAGAGTTATCAGGACAGGAAGTAACCCCATCATAAGCTGAGGGAGATCTGTGTTTCACTGTACCAGTGAGGAAACTGAGTCTCAGAGAGGTAAAAAGGAATCGAGGTCACACAGTTGCTAGTGACAAAATCAGAACAAGGAGCCAAGATGACTCCCTCTTTCTACGCCTCTCGTGCTTTGTCTCTCAAAGATAATGCAAAGCTAATAAGGCTAAAAATAATGGCAGGAGAGAAGTTTCCCTGACATCTCGGATGCGTGTAGGCTCTCCCAGAGCCTCGCGTGGGGGTGCAGCACGGCCTACGTTTCCTGCTCACTCATCAGACAGGCCATCCGGCCCTCAGAGCAGAGTGGATCCTGCAGAACTGAAGCAGGAGCTGAATCACCGTGAGCCTGACTGTTGGATGGGAAGTGATGGCGTGGGTGGTCGCATCCCAGACAGAAGACGCTCTGCCAGATGGAGATGCGCCTGGAAGCTTGGATGGGGCTCCAGTTGTTGCCAGATCTCTGGTGCTGCTCTCTTTTGACTGAATAGATGGCCGAGGAGGCAGCAACCAGGGAGCTCCCCACCACTCATGGGGTCCCTGGACCCCCAGATCGGGACATGTCCAAGGGTGATCAGGGGCCACACCAGCCAGAGGGAGAGGCGAGGGCACCAAGAAGTGCAGACACAACCTAGTTCTTGGTAAGGGAATTTGGGCAGTAACAACGGTGTGGCCAGGATGCTATTTATACAACACCCATCTGGTGAGCATTCTGGGTGCTTCCCTCCAGACACACAACTTGGATACAGCAAGTTCTGATGCTGAAACTAAGGGCTCACCCTGCCATTGCTGAGCTGCATGCAAGAGTATTCTACCGAGAGGAGTCCCACGTAAGTGAAGGGATATTTGAAATGCCCCTCCCTTTCTCCTCCATAGTGATCAGAATAATAATCAGGGCAGCTACAATTACTCCATACTCTGTGCTAATCATTTCTAATCTTTATCACAATTCTGCCAAGTGGGTGTCATCATGTTCATTACATATGTGAGGAGATTCGCCAAGGTTAAGTAACTTACCCAAGGTCACCCAGCTGTGAGTAGTGGACCTGGGGCACTAAAGCCAGTTGACTAGAGTCACTCAGCTGACGGGTGACAGAGTCGGGTGGGAATCGGGTCTCTCTGACCTCAAGGCTCTGGGTTTCACACCCTACGCCCCCCACTTGCCATCTCCTTCCTGCTCCCCGCCCCCCAAATCCCCAGAGGAAAAGAGCCCCTGAAAGTCATCTCCAGAGGGAGACAAGAAGACAGTTGCTCTCCTTGGCCCAGCACTGAGGTTTTATACGGCTTCAATGCTCTGGAATTTGTAGGCAAATGTTACTCTTTGGTCTCTGGCAAATCCAACTGCACATTTTGTATTCACAAAGCCCGACTGAGACACTGAGGATGGGGAACTGCCCTTCCTACTACCCCCAACTTCCCCGGCTCTTTCTCTGCCCATCCTGTTCTTTCTCAGGAGCACATCTAGGCAAGGCCAGCCAGCAGCACGGAAGTTGGAGCAGGACGCGGAGTGCGCCTGTCTTCACCATGCTCCTTCCAGCCTGCGGGGAGCCCCGGGGAGCACGTCAGGATTTGAAGAAACGCTAGGAAGTTATTTGTTTAGGTTCGCCCCCCACCCTGTCTGGGGTGGGAAGAAAAGAGGGCCAGAGAAAGGATCTCAGAACCCCTCTGAGTGCATTTATAGACATAAATGAAAAAAGAAAATTATAGATCTATAAATCTAACCAAATTTGGAAAAAATGCCAGGAAAAGAAGCACTAAGTGCTTATAAATTACTTTAATCCGATGAGAAAGAAGGAAAGGAGGGAACAAGGCGGGGGGGGGGGAGGGGGAAAACGAATAAAGGAAACCAGTATTTACTGCATACACTTATGTGTCTCCCACGATGGTGGGTGCTCTGAGACCAGAATGAGAGGCGGGTTTTGTTTTTAGTTCAGATTCATCATTAAACGATGTGTGACTTTTGGCAAGTATTTTCCCTCTCTGGGCTTTGGTTTTCCATTTTATAAAGGGTTGGGGGTAGAGGATCTCTAACTCCCATCCAGGCCTATACGTCTAGAGATGTAGTCTTTATAGACCAATGCCTCCTCCTATATCGCTGAGAGTTCTCAAAAGCAGTGTCCAAGGTCTCATCATGTCATGCAAGGGCAGCTGGAGTCCTGGAGTGTTTGCTCTAGAATTCAGTGCTGGTGCTGACAGGGAATGCCTCTTGTCTTTTTGTTCTAGCGTGGTATTCCTTCTTCTTCTCCAGGACAAGGATCTGGCCACTAGACCAGGAAGGCTACCGTATGTCACTGGTAGATCTGAGCCATCAGCTAGGATAAGGGGGGACTAAGTCAGTGAGTGGAGGTCAGGTAGAGATGGAGAAGAAGGAGGAGGAGACAGGATGTGAGAGGTGGCAGAGGCGGAGAGTTGCCAAAATGTGTCTTTATGGGAGGTCTGTGGCCAAATCTCCCAGCTAGACCAGCTGGCTTTTTTGTAGGGAGATAGCTGAGCGCAGGGGACTAAGATAGTAATTATCATCAAGGGACTTGGATTCCAGTCTTAGTTCTGGACTAACTGATGCATACTTTTCCTTTTCTCTGTTTCTCTAAGATGAGGGCTGTGCAGGGGCCTCCTCAGTGACACTCTTCCACAGGCATATCTTGGTCAAGTACCATGCATGACACCCTACAGAAAACCAGGACCACTCAATGTGCACAGCTCACTTGACCGTGATGATTTTCATATCTCAGCTTTCCCTAGGGACCCAAGTCATTTTTCAACAAAGGGTGTCCATCTTAGAGATGGCTGCTTTCAGTAGAGTCACCACTCTTCCAGGATGACCTGGGCGCTGGGCTGAGCTGCCTGGCCCCTCCCCTCCTCCACGCTTTTCTACCGGATCGGAGGTCCTGACCACTATTTGGAGAATGCCTGTTGAGTATGTTGCCCACGTGACTCCTGCATCCACTGAGAATTGAACTAGATGTTCTCTGAGATTCCCCCTAATTCTGAGCTTGAGAGACCTGTATCTTTTCCAGAATCATGAGAGCAGGACATGGCTTCTAAGAAACCAAGATCTTCAGGATATTAAAAAATATATATACATAATTAGGCCTTATTTTATTTTTTGTAAAACTATATAATGTGTTGTGCTGAACACTCTAGTTGTAGGGCCTCAGAAGGCAAGAAAGCAAGCAAAAAAGTAGAAAAGGAAGAAGGAAGGGAGGAAGGAAGGAAGGAAGGAAGAGAGGGAGAGAGGGAGGGAAGGAGGGAGGAAGGAAGGAAGGGAGGGAAGGAGGGAGGGAGAGAAGGAGGGAGGAAGGAGGGAGAAAGAGAATGAAGGAGGGAGGAAGGAGGGAGAGAGAGAACTTGTAGAGAAGGATATAAGGAGGCTGTACATAAAAGATGCCAAGGGGAGAAAGGGGGAAGAGAAAAGAGAAAAAGAATAGAAAAGAGAAGAAAGAAGAGAAGAGAGAGAGGAAAGGAGACCAGAGAGATGGACATGCTCCTTGAGGACGCGTTTCCAGGCTGCAGTCCTGCTGCCCCCCATGCACAGGCATCTGCCCCCTACCCCCCACGACTTCCTCTGAGCCGGAGCTTCTGTAGCTGTGGAGCAGATCAGGCTGCCCTGGCTGGTTTTCAGCACAGTCCCTGCTGTTTCTAAAGGATGCTGAAGGTGGAGTAATTAGCACTTGTTCCCATGCCAGTGCTGTGCCGGAGGAACGGGCTGTTGGAGGACACTGTTTGGCTGATGGATTGCTGGCCTCTTGTACTGCCTGAGGGCTTGTCTGTGCATTTGAACTTCTCAGCAACCATGGAGGTAATGTGGGAGGAGGATGCTGGAACTGCGCCCTTCAGGCAGACTTCCCACGGCTGTAAGGAGCCCAAAGAGACTAAGCAAAGTAAAGGAATGGAGAAGTAGAGACAGTTTTGAGAAGGAAGGTAGCAGAGCCCTGAGCAAAGTTCCTTCAGAATCATCTTTGTCAATTTTTTTAAAACGATTCAACCATCTTGTTTTGAAATAAATGAATCCTGAGCTCTGGCATCATACAGCCCCGGATGTAAATTCTACTTCGTCCCTTCATCTTGAGCAACCAACTTAACCTTTCAGAGCCTCAGTCTTCCCACCTGTATAATGGAGGTGCTACTTGTAGAACAAGGATTTGAGATGTTCTGGTTGCTTCCCGGTGTGTTACCTGGCATTCAGCAGGTGCTGGGCAATGTTTGCTCTCATGCCCTTCAAGCATTTAATTTCACGTCTTCCTTCATATTTCCAATCCATTAGGGACACCGAAGCATAGGCATTGCTAGAAACCAATCATTGATTTTAAAAAGCAAAAGAAGATTCTATGTGGCAAATATATTCAGGAGGAAATAGTGATAATGAGGAACCAAGGAGGCCCCATGATGTTCATTCATTCTCTAACAGCGGTCCCCAACTTTTTTTGGCACCAGGGACCCGTTTCTTAGAAGACAATTGTTCCATGGACGGGGGGCGGGGGGATGGTTCAGGCGGTAACGCCAGCAGTGGGGAGCGATGGGGAGCGATGGGGAGCGATGGGGAGCGATGGGGAGCGATGGGGAGCGGCAGACGAAGCTTCACTCGCTAGCCTGCTTCTCACCACCTGCTCTGCAGCCTGGTTCCTAACAGGCCACCAGCCTGTGGCCCGGGGGTTTGGGACCCCTGCTCTAAGAGGTTGAGGGTATCTCAATAGCCAGTGTTAGCTGTAGTGCCAGCTTTTTTTTTTTTTCTGGCCACGCCACACAGCATGTGGAATCTTAGTTCCCTGACCAGGGTTTGAACCCGCGACCCCTGCATTGGAAGTGCAGAGTCCTAACCATTGAACTGCCAGGGAAGTCCCCCTAGAGTGCCAGCTTTTTGTGCATTTCCTTCACCTGCAGTTTTGCTTGTCACTCCCTCTGGTACCTCAGGCATTGCCCCTTATGCCTTCTCTGAATACTTTTCCCCATCAAGTTGAACTCCAATAATTTGTCTTCTTAATGCATAGTTTTTACTCTCTTCTGAGAGCATAATTTTGATTTCCTCTACTGAAAGTTAGACATTTATTTTTGTATTCTTCTATTTCTTGTCTTTTCTTAACAATTTCTCTAAGGAGACTCAGCTGTTCATACCATCTGGCCACAGCCTCAAGAATTAGAAAAGCGTGTTCCATGATAAGAAAGTTCATCTTTACATGCTTCAGGTATGTAGGCCGGAATGGAGATTCAGAGAACAAAACTCACGCATCATCCTGTTGTGTGAAGCTGTCGTTTCATACAGGAGAGTTGTCTGAAGGTGGTATCACACAACTGTGCACACAGATGTAGACACACCACACACACACGCAGAATATACAAAAAACCAGGAACGAGGAGACCACACTTCTAATTCCACCTTTGCCACCATCTTGCACTGTGACCTTAGAATAACCACCTAATCCTCAAAGCAGATCATATTATTCCAATTTTACAGATGAGAATACTGAGGTACAAGGTTGTTATTTTTTGCTCAATATCACATTTCTATTATAAGATCCAGCAAGTATTAAAATTTAGCTTTCTTGGTCCCCAAATCAAGAGCTCGGAGTTTAGATTTGAATGGAGGACTGCTCATGTCTCTGTGTCCTTAACTCCATGTCTGCCCTGGTTTGACTCCTTTAGGCCACACTGCCCGCTTCTCTTGGTATGTACCTAGCCTCCAGAATAGAAAAGTCCGGCATATCAATTCCACCAATGGACTCCAATCCTGGGTTCTCATCTCACCTTTCCTACACTAGGGGGTTTACCTTCTGACACAGAAACACTTAACCTTCTAAGACGGCTGGGTCCCTTTCTTCTCTGGAAACTTTTCTCTTTCTGAGCTCTTAGCTCCTTTTCCTCGCCCCTTCCTCCCTCCCTCCACCCAGCCCTTCTTCACTAAACTCTATTGTTTGAACTGATTGCTCAGAGCCAGGTGTGGGATGGAAGCGCACTGACTAAATAAATCTGCATTCAAGTGTTGGTGAATGAAAGCCTCCCCTGTTTCCTAGTTTGTATTTTAAAAAGAAGCATAAGTAAGCCCAACTGACATTCTAATAAGTTATGGGTTCTTCAGATGATGTGAAATGTGCCATGAACAATCCTGGAATAGTGGAGTGATTTTCAGCAATTTACCACCAGAGAACGGGTAGAATATCTGGCTTAAAATTACCCCCAGGACAACCTCTCTGCTCCACCATTTCTGAGCCTGGGGCTGCTCATTTGAAAGCTGCTTCTAGAGCGTCTTTAATGATAAAATGTGAGCGTCTTTAACACTGGAAGAATCTCCCTCAATATGTATTTTATCAAGAACTATAGATGTTTTTCTGCATTCTTGGTGGGTTGGTGGAGGGTCCAAAAGCAACGCTGAGAGGCTCAACATGACAAACAGGAGGATTCAATTAGGAGGAAAAACTCAGCATCACCCGCTGGGACCACACTGCCTCATTCCTGCACTAGATTCCGTCTTTGAAATGTCTTCTGTACAGCACTCTCAACCCTGCCCCCCTCCTTGACATTTCACAGCTGCAATACAGAGGGACTTTGAAGGGCGGAAAGACAAGAGGGATTTTTCCTTTCTCCATGGTCATATTTAACAGCCAGTTCCCAAATGGTACTAATAAACATTTCAACTTCAAAAACCGAACTTGACATTTCTACATCCTTTCCATTGTTGCTATGTTTTTGTCTTTGTCATTACACAAATGATGTGTATGGTACATGTGGGACTAAAACGGGTTCACATGTCTCTGGGTTCAGAAATGTGTATATTTGTTGAAGTGTCTATAGGTCCCTGAGAAGTACTGAGGTAGTAATTGTTATCCTAGAGATAGAATAACATCTAGCGCTATGAGTCCAAAGATTGGAAACTCCAAGATCAATATGTGGGGTACAGAAAGTAAAAGTGCAAATATTCTTTTGGCAAAAAGGCTGAACGAGATGGGACAGTGGTACAATGGGTGCCAGTGATCAACCTTGCATTTGAATTCCAGCTATACTACAGGCTACCTGAGTGATTTTCGAACAAGTAATTGCATCTTTCTGCCTCAGTTTTCACTTCTGTAAAATGAGGATAATATGCTTTCTTGCAGGGTGCCTTGAGATTTAAATGATCATGTATTGAAATGACGCCCACATAGTGAAGTAATAAGAAATACATTTATATTGGTCTCTGCCCCAGGTTCCTGACACAGAGTTTCTAAAACCCTTATAAGTAAGGATGGTAGAAGAATCTTTTGTGCTAACATTTTAGTCTTGGCTCCAGTTCCTGACACAGAGCTCCTAAGACCTTTGCAATTTCCTGAATGACAGGAGACTCTGACCCAAAGCTCCTAAACGCCTTGGACTTTCCTGGGTTAATAGGAAAGTCTTTTGTTCTAAAATGGTGACTCTTAGTAGGCTCCTGTATAAGGGGCTGAACACCAAGCCACGATTAGAAGCTTGGAACTTTTAGCCTCACCCCCCATTTTCTGGAGAGTTGAGAGGGGCTGGAAATGGAGTGAATAATTGATCACGCCTAGGTAATGAAGCCTCTACAAAAATGCCCATAGTGCAGAGTTTGGAGAGCTTCCAAAGTGTGCAGGTTGGTGACTATACCCATAAGCTGGGAGGGTGGTGGACCCCAATTCTATGAGAACAGATGCCCCTGTGCTCAGAATTCTTCCAGACCTTGCCTTACGGACCTCTTTATCTAGCTGTTCATCTGTATCCTTTATCATTCCTTTATTATATAATAAACTAGTAAATGTAAGTCAGTTTTTCCCTGAGTTCCGTGAGCTGTTCTAACAAATGATCAAATTCAAGCAGGGGGTGTAAGAACCTCCAATTTGTAGCCAAGTCAGACAGAAGTTGTGGGTAACCTGAGGACCTACTACTTGGGGTTGGTGTCTGAAATGGGAGGCAGTCTTGTGGGATGGAACCCTTCGCCTCTGGCGTCTGCACTAGATCCCATCAGAGTCGGATTTGACTTGAATGTAGGATACCCTCTCAGAGAGCTGCTTGGTGTGGGAAAAAACGCACACATCTGGTGTCTGCAGTATTGTGGATGCGAGGAAAAGAGAAACACACAGAGTGCTTTTTCTCTTGCATCACAGACATTGCCCAATAAATAATGATGATCATTAATGATTTAATACTAGTATTCATGGTTGCGGCAAGAGAAGGAGGAGGAGTAGTAAGTCGTTGGAGGGGAAAAGGGCCGATGAGTGACAGGCGTTGAGGCGCCCAGGTTGTTGGTGTCCCGGCAATTTGGTGTTCTCTGAGTTTTCCAGGAAGGCTCAGAAAACTCACGCTCAGGGGATGGAGTGGCAGAAGAGAGCAGCAGTGAAGACACTGGATGCAGCTGGGCCTTGGGGAGCCCCTGTCTGGAAGCAAGCCTGCCGAAAGGCCGTGGGGTGACAGAATCCACGGGTGGAAAGCTTCAGTCACGTGGCCAGGCAAGTGCTGGTCATGTGACCCTGTCTGCTGCTTGCTGGCATTTGGTGTCAAACTCTGTTCTAGGAAGTATTTTATAGATAATTCTACTCAAATGGAAGTGTGGGTCATGGTGACCTTGACTCTGTGAGACAATGGGAACTGGGGCCTGGGAGGACATTCCGAGGAGTAATGTGGGTCGACGTCCTACATTTCCTGGAGAAAACAAGCGCACAGGAGACACTTTGGAGACACTCCTAGTATATTTATACACACACACTCATGCACGCACATACACACACTAGCACGTATTTAAGACAATGACTGGCAAACTGTAATAGAAAAGGGCTCTATTTGGTAGCATTGATGTGATTGATTGACTACTCTAAATCCATAAGTTCATGGGCCTGACCATACTTCTGCTTGGGTCAAAAATGCTCTGTGCGCTCTAGGGTGCACACGCCGCAACTACTGAGACTGCGTGCCTAGAGCCCATGCTCCGCAACAAGAAAAGCCACCGCAATGAGAAGCCAGTGCACCACAATGAAGAGCAGCCCCTGCTCACCGCAACTGGAGAAAGCCCGCGTGCAGCAACGAAGACACAAATCAGCCAAAAATAAATACATAAATAATTGATTTTTTAAAAATGCTCTATGGGGCTTCCCTGGTGGCGCAGTGGTTGAGAGTCTGCCTGCCAGTGTGGGGGACACGGGTTCGAGCCCTGGTCTGGGAAGATCCCACATGCCGTGGAGCAACTGGGCCCATGAGCCACAATTGCTGAGCCTGCGCGTCTGGAGCCTGTGCTCCGCAACAAGAGAGGCCGCGATAGTGAGAGGCCCGCGCACCGCGATGAAGAGTGGACCCAACTTGCCGCAACTAGAGAAAGCCCTCGCACAGAAACGAAGACCCAACACAGCCATAAATAAATTTAAAAAAATTAAACTTTAAAAAAAAAGAAAAAAAAAATGGTCTATGTATGTGGTTCTGTGCCAGTAAGGGACTCAGAATTCAGGGACACAGAGCCAGGTGAAGGAGCCTGAAGACCCTGAGACACTTCATTTTCCTAAAACTGAGCTTTAATCCTGCCAGTGTCCTGAAGAAAGCATCCCTTACTTCCGCTCACCTTCAGGATACACTCCCACCTTCCTCTCGGAGCCCACAATTGTAGGACTAGTTCTTGTTCAGTTCTAGCCTGGTCTCATCTCACAGGCCCTCGATATCCTGATACCTGCATTTCCTTCCAGTCTTCAGGTTCCCTTTTTACCCCTGGCTTTGCACATTCTGTTCCCTCTGTCTAGAATAACCTTCCTACTCCAGGAACAGGAATTCACCTTTTCAAACCTGGGCTGTGTGGTTTGTGCCATAACAAAGCCACCTTTGATGGGTTAAGAGCCCTTTCAAGTGCAAACTTCTTACTTCCCTTGGCCCGGCCTTGATGACTGTTTGTGAGGGTTGTTAGCTCACTAGACTGTGAACCTTCCAGGGAAGAGAGGTCAGCGTATTTCACCTCCATGTCTTGAACCTCGTGTCTAGTCTGGAAAAAAAATGTGTTAAATAGATTAATGATTGAGTAACTTGGTTTTCAGCCCACAGCCTAATATTTTTTTTCAGTGTGATTCTCAGACCACCTGCATCAGCGTATCCTTGGGGAACCTGTTAAAAATGGGAGGTTCTGAGCCTCGCCCCAGACCTAAAGCATCTCTCAGGTGGGGTCCTGATATCTGTATGGCTAGCAAACTTCCCAGATAATTATAGTTACACTGATGTTGAGAATCACTGTGCTAGCAGATAGAAGCAGGGGAAGGCTACAAGAGCCAAACACTGGCGAGAGCTGAGAGCCCGATGGGTGAATGGGGAGACACTGGGTGGCCAGAATGATTTTATTAGACAGCTTTCTAATTGATAGTCACAATAGTCTGATAGATAGTAATAATAATGACACTGCATCATCTAGAAAAGTTTAAACTTGTAGTCAGTAATTTTTCTCAAGAAGAAATAGTCGTATATCAATCATTTTAGAAATATTGCCATCCAAAATGGAAAAGCTGCATTTTAAAAACTAAAGAATAAATAAATGAATGATTTGGGAAATTAACTCACATAAAACAGTGTATGGGTGAACTTCATAGGGGATCACCGTTATATAACATGGCTACTATGTTCCTTCGGGCAGTTCATCTTTTGCCTTTGTCGCACTCACCAACTGGCCTCACCAACTGAGCCAAAGAGAGGAAGAGTCTAGGAGAGCCAAGCAACCCATGGATGAGTGAGTTCAACTCACAGTAGACAGTGCAGCAGAATGACTATGGGGTATTTGGAGCCTGGAAGACCTGGGCTCAATTCTCATGTCTACCTCTTAACTCACCTTGGGTCCTTGAGTATCTGTTTTTTCCCCCTCTAATGATGGCAGGCGGTATCTCAATTGTGCAGTTGGTATGAGACTGATGTTCAGTAGTATTTAAGTGTCAGGCATTTTACATACATTATTATCGAAGAGATTGTTGTTATTCCTTAGACGGGAAAACTGAGATTTGAAAAGTGTAGAAACTTCCCTGCAGTTGCCTAGATAGCAAGTGTTGCGGTTCAACTTGGATTCCAAGTTGGTTATGATAATATGCCCAGTGCCTGGTAGGACATCAGAGCCTTTGCATCCTTCCTTTCCTATGGCTAAGAGGAATCTAAAGGACAAAACAAAGTGCAGAGAGCATCTCAGATCTCTTCTGAATTGCATTTTTGGCTTCACCACAGAAGCTTCCAGCATCTCTCCCAGTCTCTCTCCATCTGGAAATATTAAACGTCTGTCTCAGGGCACAGGTGACTGACATGGTGGGAAGGGCCAGCTGCTGAAAGATTGACCCAGAAGGTGACCAGGATCAAAGTGGACGTGGGCTTTGTAGATCAAAGGCTTTGCTTCCCCCATGGAGTGACCCAGAGAGCCAAAGTCAGGGCAGCGGCAAGCGCGGGCTGCGGGAACATCGCATTCCCATCAGTTCATGTTGTAATTAGGCAGCCGAGTGCATCAGCTAAGGCTTCTGGGTGGTCTGAGTGGGACTCTGCACTTGCTCCCGTTGCTGAGCTCTGGGCGTGCAGCATGGAGGGCAGGCCCAGCCTGGGAGAGAAAGATCTCACCACTTAGATGGAGCAGTGGGCTCCCAGCGCTCTGGTCACTCTGTTTGTGGAGACTTCTGTTGTCCTCAGGAGCCTCTTTTAAATTAGCTGGTGGTTTCACAAGTTGGGCTTAAAGAAGAGGTGCTCAGAGCCCCCGAACCACTTTCACCTCATAACTCTGGTGTGCCGGCCTCAATAGAGAGCATGTCTTTTAAAGGTCTGTGCTGTCAGAACCACTGGATGAGGACCGCCATGGATGCAGAGGGAACAATAATGAAAGCTTCAGTTACTGAGCGCTTATTAAATACCGGCGCTTTACACGTCACTCCGATCCTCACAAGATTCTGCTCTTGGTATGGTTAGTCCCATTTTATAGAGAGTAACATTGGGGCTCAGAAAGATGCAGTGACTTTCTCACAAGTGGAGCTCACAAGTGAAGTTGCCAGGGCTTAGATCAGGTTTTTGGACTCCAGACCTGCATTAATTATCTAGTGCCACAATGACAATGCATGACAACCAACCACAAAGCCTCAGTGACCAACAACCAGCAGCAGTTATTTTTGCTCCCTAGTCTATGGGTAAGGTGGGAAGTTCTGCTGATTCGGACCAGGCTCTGCTGCCTGGGGCTGGGCTCATTCCTGGGTCATGGGTCGGTGGCTGGGTTAGCTGGGGCAGGCCTATTTCGCATGGTCTCCACTGGGGAGATCAGCCTTCAGGGAGTCAGGCTGGGCTTGTTTTCTGGGTGTGGTAGGGGTCCGGGGGCAAGAACGTGAGCACGTTGTCCTGGGTACTGAATTGTCTTACTGCCCCATCACCTCGTCCTACTGGCTGACACAAAGCAGCACATTGTGTTGGTATTTGTGTTGAATACTGTGTTGAATCCGGTAGACTATTCAGGCATAGAAAAATAGATTCTCTCTGTAGATAGGAGGAGCTCTAATATCATACTTGTGAAGGTCTTATTTGAATATCGAGAGACCATTCCTTGGGCTCTTCATGCAATCATTTTACCAAAAAGCTGCAATCTTTCCACTATACCAGTGTGCCACCGATGTAGAATTTTGAGGATTTTTGTACGTTGCTTCTATTTTTAGTAAATAAGCTAGAATCCTAATATTGCCTCTGCCTTGGTTTAAGTAATACATACACTTCAGTTGAAAGATGCGTAATAAAATTCGCATCAAATTTATTCTTACTCTAACTGATACCTAATGAGGAATGGAAGACAATGACGTGTACACTTTGCTATGGTCACTGTGTCTTAGGATTACTGACGGAGCCCTGGAAGCTCACAGAAACATTGCAATGGCACCTAACTGAGTTTAGGATCCATGCGAAGTCCTCTGTTTAGTCCTCTGGAGCATTCCCCATCCTGCCCTGTCCTCTCTCTGATCCTGTCTCCTAACAAGTCCACTCTCCTCCCCGGCTTCCTTCCTCTAGTCTGAAGTGGTTTGTTTTCCTGCAATATTGCCTCACTCTCCTTGTCTCTGTGTTTCTGCACATGCTGTTCCTTTGGTCTGGGGTGTCCTTCCTGCTTTCTTTCTTGTCTAACTCCTACTCATCCTTCACTTCTCGAGGGGGCCCCTTCCTGAGCATGCCACCTGGTTTAGCACCGACGCCAGGCTGCGTTTTCCTTGCTCCAAGTCCTCGCCACACCATGAGTTCCTTGGGGACAGCTTTCATCTCCCCGTTTCCAGTATCCAGCACAGTCACAACAGGTGGAGATGAGTTATTTGTCAAATAAACAGATACCTAAAAAAAACCATCCATGTGCTTCGAGTGTTATTTATTTTTTGAGGAAATGACTTTAATAAAGAAACAATTTTTAATTTCATGACTCCTCATGCAATTTTTGCAATTCAGATTTTTCTTAACTGCTCCTTCACGCCATGGGTAAAAGAAGCCTTTTTTTTTTTTTTTTTTTTTTTTTTTTTACAGTCACACATGTTGGGTTGGCTGAAAAGCCCTGTAGGCTGAATGGAGATACCTCATTTGAGGAAACACAGCCTCAAACCATGTGAGCTCCGGGTCCACAAGCTCTGCCAGAGCTCAGCGGGACATTTTTATGAGCTGTTTCTAGAATTCTTTCCAGCCCAAACTTTATCCTGTTTGTCCCAATTCCTGGGTCTATCTGAACACTTGGTTATTGGCCTTCTACTCTGGAACACGGCCAGCACACAAACAGGGAGTGAGGTTTAAAGAATGAGGGTGTGTGCAGGAATTTTAATAAATAGTCCCATCTTGGAGGGTTTATTGATGAAGTAGGGTGGAATGAAGGGTGTCAAGGATACAAAGAAGGAAACCAAATGAACAAGTACTGAATTTTCAAATATTTCATGCAGATCTATATGTAGATTTACGCACACATATTATTGTCTAAGTATAGTGTATATGTATGCATGCATACACTTTATGTATTTAACATATAAGTGTACATTTAAATCATGTATTTGTCTTTCTGCTTTGTAGATGTATATGCATGCATATTTGCACACCTCTGTATATATACATGCATCTGAACATATTCGAAACGTATACTTATGTGTATATTTGACATATATTACATAAAATCTTGCAGTATGCATACATAGTTCTGATTAACTTTCTATGTAGAGTATAGAAAGTCTAATTCATATGCAAGTATGCATGTAAATGTCTGTATGTATAAATGTGTAATGCTATATATCACAGTTATTGTGTGTATATATTTGTGTGATGTAGCTACCTCTGATTATTCATATGAATAAGTATGCCTAAATGTTTTTCTACATATGCAGATATATAGACACACACTTGAATGTAGCTTTATCAAGTCTTAGATTTAAAATATATATATGGATATTTTTATACAAGAAGAATATTACGGAGGAAATTCAAGACTGTGTTTAATAATTTTTTCATTTGCAAGACTGTCTAGGAAAGTACTTTGTATATAGTAGACACTCATGAATATCCCTGTTGATTATATCTTTCAAAATGAATTACATTTGTGAAGGTAATGCTAGTTACTGGAACAAATAAACCTAAAATCTCAGTGGGACACTGGTGACCTAGGTCCTCTCTTGCCCTTTGGTGATGCTCATTTCCTTTTCTTGGATTCTGTTTCTTCCTCTTTAACATGAGGATGTTGTATGAAATGGCTCCAGATGCTTTGTTAGTGATTACGTGCTTTGCTTGTTTACTTTTGGCAATTCTTAACTGGACACCCAGGGTCGGCCTTGCAACATTTTTAGAAACAGAGTGTGATCTTTTCAACTGCAGCTTATGAGGTTTACGAGGAAGAGAAGTCTTAAAAGAATCAACCACTGGCATTCACTAACCTGCTGTTATGGCCAAACTCTGTGATGTTGGAGGGAATGCTGACGTGACGACAGACAGGAGAAAGGGGATTCCATTTCTATATGGCCACTTACAAGTTCCTTCCTTCGGAAAGCCACCTGGCTTTTCCTCATATGTAAGATAAAGATTATGGTTGTGCTGTATCTACCCACAGAGACTTGTTACAAGAAGCAAATGAGATCTCTTCTAAGCTTTTTAAAATGCAAAGTGATTTTGTTGAGATGATAATGATAACTGATATCTGCTGTTTAGGTTGATAAAATATAGTAGCAAGGCAAGGCAAACACTTTTGAGCAATGAGTAGAACAACAGTAAACATCTAACACAAATGACTCTAGTTTCTGGGAAAGTAACAAAACTCTGGGCAGAGGCTTTAGATCCATGATGTGAGAAAACACATTCATGGGATCCGTGGTCTGGGAAGGCTTCCCCAAGGAAGGCTCAGTTGATCCGTGCCTTGAAACATGGAGATTTCCACCTATAGTGAAGAGATGTTACAGTGATCTCCAAAGAGAGGGTCCCCAGGCACCCAGGACCATCTGGTACCCACACAGACATCTAGAGGGAGCTTACCAGAGATGCTGGCTGCAGGAGCCTCTGGAAATTGCTGGGATAGACCAAGGACTCTTTTTTTTTTTTTAATTAATTAATAATTTATTTATTTTTGGCTGTGTTGGGTCTTCATTTCTGTGCGAGGGCTTTCTCTAGTTGCGGCGAGCGGGGGCCACTCTTCATCGCGGTTCGTGGGCCTCTCACTATCGTGGCCTCTCTTGTTGCGGAGCACAGGCTCTAGACGTGCAGGCTCAGTAGTTGTGGCTCACGGGCCTAGTTGCTCCACGGCATGTGGGATCTTCCCAGATCAGGGCTCGAACCCCTGTTCCCTGCATTAGCAGGCAGATTCTCAACCACTGCGCCACCAGGGAAGCCCAAGGACTCTTAATTTTTGGTATACGAGCCCTCCAAGTGGTCTGTGGATAGAATTTCAAAGTTTGTAATCATGGACAAAAATCATATCTTTTATTCCTTTCCAAGAGTTAGCATAAGGACCACTCAGCTCAGGGTGGCAGATTTTATATTAAGTTTTGGCTAAGGAAGTATAGGTCACATTTTATGTTTCTTCTGAGGATTACTAAAGAAGTGAACATTGTAGAGAACATTTTCTTTTTCTTAATTCCTAAGGATATAAGAACTATAGAGAGATTGGTTCAAGATGGCAGAGTAGAAGGACATGCGCTCACTCCCTCTTGCAAGAACACCAGATTCACAACGAACTGCTGAACAATCATCAACAAGAAGACACTGGAACTCACCAAAAAGATACCCCACATCCAAAGACAAAGGAGAAGCCACAATGAGATGGTAGGAGGGGCGCAATCACAATAAAATCAAATCCCATAACTGCTGGGTGGGTGACACACAAACTGAAGAACACTTATACCACAGAAGTCCATCCACTGGAGTGAAGGTTCTGAGCCCCACATCACGCTTCCCAACCTGGGGGTCCGGCAATGGGAGGAGGAATTCCTAGAGAATCAGACTTTGAAGGCTAGCGGGATTTGATTGTAGGACTGACAGGACTGGGGGAAACAGAGACTTCACTCTTGGAGGACACAAGCAAAGTAGTGTGTGCAATGGGACCCAGGGGAAGGAGCAGTGACCCCATAGGAGACTGAACCAGACCTACCTGCTGGTGTTGAGGGTCTCCTGCAGAGGTGGGGGGTGGCTGTGGCTCACCGTGAGGACAAGAACACTGGCAGCAGAAGTTCTGGGAAGTACTCCTTGGCATGAGCCCTCCCAGAGTACACCATTAGCCCCACCAAAGGACCGGGTAGGCTCCAGTGTTGGGTCACCTCAGGCCAAACAACCAACAGGGAGGGAACCCAGCCCCACCCATCAGCAGACAAGTATATTAAAGTTTTACTGAGCTCTGCCCACCAGAGCAACACCCAGCCCTACCCACCACCAGTCCCTCCCATCAGGAAGCTTGCACAAAACTCTTAGATAGCCTCATCCACCAGAGGGCAGACAGCAGAAGCAAGAAGAACTACAATCCTGCAGACTGTGGAACAAAAAACACATTCATAGAAAGATAGACAAGATGAAAAGGCAGAGGGCTATGTACCAGATGAAGGAACACGATAAAACTCCAGAAAAACAATTTAATGAAGTGGAGATAGGAAACCTTCCAGAAAAATAATTCAGAATAATGATAGGAAAGATGATCTAGGACCTCAGAAAAAGAATGGAGGCAAAGATCAAGAAGATGCAAGAAATGTTTAACAAAGACCTAGAAGAATTAAAGAACAAACAAACAGAGATGAACAATACAATAATTGAAATGAAAAATACACTAGAAGGAATCAATAGCAGAATAACTGAGGCAGAAGAACGGATAAGTGACCTAGAAGACAGTATGGTGGAATTCACTGCCGTGGAACAGAATAAAAAAAAAAGAATGAAAAGAAATGAAGACAGCCTAAGAGACCTCTGGGACAACATTAAACACAACAACATTCACGTTATAGGGGTCCCAGAAGGAAAAGAGAGAGAGAAAGGATCAAAGAAAATATTTGAAGAGATTATAGTCGAAAACTTCCGTAACATGGGAAAGGAAATAGCCACCCAAGTCCAGGAAGTGCAGAGAGTCCCAGGCAGGATAAACCCAAGGAGAAACATGCTGAGACACATAGTAATCAAATTGACAATAATTAAAGACAAAGAAAAATTATTGAAAGCAACAAGAGAAAAATGCCAAAGAACATACAAGGGAACTCCCATAAGGTTAACAGCTGATTTCTGAGCAGAAACTCTACAAGCCAGAAGGGAGTGGCATGATATATTTAAAGTGATGAAAGGGAAAAACCTACAACCAAGATTACTCTACCCAGCAAGTATCCCATTCAGATTCAACAGAAAAATCAAAAGCTTTACAGACAAGTAAAAGCTAAGAGAATTCAGCACCACCAAACCAGTTCTACAACAAATGCTAAAGGAACTTCTCTAAGTGGGAAACACAAGAGAAGAAAAGGACCTACAAAAACAAACCTAAAACAATTAAGAAAATGGTAATAGGAACATACATATCAATAATTATCTTAAATGTGAATGGATTAAACACTCCAAGCAAAAGACACAGGTTCGCTGAATGGATACAAAAAGAAGACCCATATATATGCTGTCTACAAGAGATCCACTTCAGACCTAGGGACACATACCGACTGAAAGTGAGGGGATGGAAAAAGATATTCCAAGCAAATGGAAATCAAAAGAAAGCTGGAGTAGCAATACTCATATCAGATAAAATAGGCTTTAAAATAAAGAATGTTACAAGATACAAGGAAGGACATGACATAATGCTCAAGGGATCAATCCAAGAAGAAGATATAACAATTTTAAATATATATGCACCCAACATAGGAGCACCTCAATACATAAGGCAACTGCTAGCAGCTATAGAAGAAGAAATAGACAGTAACACAATAATAGTGGGGGACTTTAACACCTCACTTACAACAATGGACAGATCATCCAACAGAAAATTAATAAGGAAACTCAAGCTTTAAATAACACAATAGACCAGATAGAGTTAATTGATATTTATAGGACATTCCGTCCAAAAACAGCAGATTACACTTTTTTTTGAAGTGCACATGGAACATTCTCCAGGATAGATCACATCTTGGGTCAAAATCAAGCCTCAGTAAATTTAAGAAAATTGAAATCATATCAAGCATCTTTTCTGACCACAATGCTATGAGATTAGAAATCAATTACAGGGAAAGAAACATAAAAAACACAAAAACATGGAGGCTAAACAGTACATTACTAAATAGCCAAGAGATCACTGAAGAAATCAAAGAGGAAATCAAAAAATACCTAGAGACAAATGACAACGAAAACACGATGATCCAAAATCTGTGGGATGCAGCAAAAGAGGTTCTAAGAGGGAAGTTTATAGCAATGCAATCTTCCCTCAAGAAACAAGAAAAATCTCAGATAAACAATCTAACCTGACACCTAAAGGAACTAGAGAAAGAAGAACAAACAAAACCCAAAGTTAGTAGAAGGAAAGAATTCATAAAGATCAGAGCAGAAATAAATGAAATAGAAACAAAGAAAACAATAGCAAAGATCAATAAAACTAAAAACTGGTTCTTTGAGAAGATAAACAAAATTGATAAACCATTAGCCAGACTCATCAAGAAAAAGAGGGAGAGGATTCAAATCAATAAAATTAGAAATGAAAAAGGAGAAGTTACAACAGACACTGCAGAAATACAAAGCATCCTTATAGACTACTACAAGCAACTCTATGCGAATAAAATGGACAACCTGGAAGAAATGGACAAATTCTTAGAAAGATATAACCTTCCAAGACTGAACCAGGAAGAAACAGAAAATATGAACAGACCAATCACAATGAAATTGAAACTGTGGTTAAAAATCTTCCAACAAACAAAAGTCCAGGACCAGATGGCTTCACAGGCGAATTCTATCAAACATTTAGAGAAGGGTTAACACCCATCTTTTTCAAACTCTTCCAAAAAACTGCAGAGGAAGGGACACTCCCAAACTCATTCTACAAGGCCACCATCACCCTGACACCAAAACCAGACAAAGATACTACACACACAAAAAAATTACAGACCAATATCACTCATGAATATAGATGCAAAAATCCTCAACAAAATACTAGCAAACAGAATCCAACAACACATTAAAAGGATCATACACCATGATCAAGTGGTATTTATCCCAGGAATGCAAGGATTCTTCAATATATGCAAATCAATCAATGTGATACACCATATTAACAAACTGAGGAATAAAAACCATATGATCATCTCAATAGATGCAGAAAGAGCTTTTGACAAAATTCAACACCCATTTATGATAAAAACTCTCCAGAAAGTGGGCATAGAGGGAACCTACCTCAACATAATAAAGGCCGTATATGACAAACCCACAGCAAACATCATTCTCAATGGTGAAAAACTGAAAGCATTTCCTCTATGATCAGGAACATGACAAGGATGTCCACTTTCGCCACTCTTATTCAACATAGTTTTGGAAGTCCTAGCCACAGCAATCAGAGAAGAAAAAGAAATAAAAGGAATACAAATTGGAAAAGAAGAAGTAAAATTGTCACTGTTTGCAGATGCCATGATACTATACATAGAGAATCCTAACGATGCCACCAGAAAAGTACTAGAGCTAATCAATGAATCTGGTAAAGTTGCAGGATACAAAATTTATGCACAGAAATCTCCCACATTCCTATACAATAATGATGAAAAATGTTAAAGAGAAATTAAGGAAACACGCCCATTGATCATTGCAACAAAAAGAATAAAATACCTAGGAATAAACCTAACTAGGGAGACAAAAGACCTGTATGCAGAAAACTATAAGACACTGATGAAAGAAATTAAAGATGATACAAACAGTGGAGAGATATACCATGTTCTTGGATTGGAAGAATCAATATTGTGAAAATGACTATACTACCCAAAACAATCTACAGATTCAATACTATCCCTATCAAATTACCAATGGTATTTTTTAGAGAACTAGAACAAAAAAATCTTAAAATTTGTATGGAAACACAAAAGACCCCAAATAGCAAAGCAGTCTTGAGGGAAAAAAACAGAGCTGGAGGAATCAGACTCCCTGACTTCAGACCATACTACAAAGCTACAGTAATCAAGACAATATGGTACTAGCACAAAAACAGAAATATACATCAATTGAACAGGATAGAAAGCCCAGAGATAAACCCATGCACCTATGGTCAACTAATCTATGACAAAGGAGGAAAGGATATACAATGGAGAAAAGACAGTCTCTTCAATAAGTGGTGCTGGGAAAACTGGACAGCTACATGTAAAATAATGAAATTAGAACACTCCCTAACACCATACACAAAAAATAAACTCAAAATGGATTAAAGATCTAAATGTAAGACTGGACACTATAAAACTCTTAGAGGAAATCATAGGAAGAACACTCCTGACGTGTATCACAGCAAGATCTTTTTTGATCCACCTCCTAGAGTAATGAAAATAAAAACAAAAATAAACAAATGGGACCTAATGAAACTTAAAAACTTTTGCAAAGCAAAAGCAAGTACAAACAAGAGGAAAAGACAACACTCAGAATGGGGGAAAGGATTTGCAAATGAATCAACGGACAAAAGATTAATCTCCAAAATATATAAACAGCTCATGCAGCTCAATATTAAGAAAACATACAACCCAATCAAAAAATGGGGAGAAGACCTAAATAGACATTTCTCCAAAGGAGACATATAGATGGCCACGAAGCACATGAAAAGCTACTCAACATTACTAATTATTAGAGAAATGCAAATCAAAACTACTATGAGGTATCACCTCACACCAGTTAGAATGGGCATCATCAGAAAATCTACAAACAACAAATGCTGGAGAGGGTGTGGAGAAAAGGGAACCCTCTTGTACTGTTGGTGGGAATGCAAAATGATACAACCACTATGGAGAACAGTATGGAGGTTTCTTAAAAAACTAAAAATAGAATTACCATATGACCCAGCAATCCCACTGCTGGGCATATACCCAGATAAAACCATAATTCAAAAAGAGACATGCACCCCAATGTTCATTGCAGCAGTATTTACAATAGCCGGGTCATGGAAGCAACCTAAATGCCCATCAACAGACGAATGGATAAAGAAGATGTGGTACATATATGTAATTGAATATTACTCAGCCATAAAAAGGAACGAAACTGGGTCATTTGCAGAGATGCGGATGGATCTAGAGACTGTCATACAGAGTGAAGTAAGTCGGAAAAGAAAAACAAATATCGTATATTAACGCATATGTGTGGAACCTAGAAAAATGGTACAGATGAACTGGTTTTCAGGGCAGAAATAGAGACACAGATGTAGAGAACAAGCGTATGGACACCAAGGGGGGAAAGTGGTGGGTGGGGTTGGTGGTGGGCTGAATTGGGAGACTGGGATTGACATACATACACTAATATGTATAAAATGGATAACTAATAAGAACCTGCTGTAAAAAAAAATGAATAAAATTCTAAAATTCAAAAAAAATTCATATCTTTATTTTTACTACTTTTCAACTGAAATTTAGCATGTCCTTTAATTATGAATGTGGGCAACATACTACAATCCTATTTGCAATACCTATAAAACCAGTAGATATCGCAGCTATTTTCATATCCCATTAAAGTCGTAGATTCCTCAAAATGTTTGCACCCATCACTACTTCGGAATTATGATAGTTACTAGATTTCTGTTTGATTTTTAAAATGTAATGTGTTAAGCGCAAATATTATTGTATCATGCCTTTATTTTAATATGAATAACTATATTCCTATATAACTGAGTCTCTTTTAAATCCTTATTTTTTTACACACTTAAATATTCTGAAAATGGGTTCATAGGCTTCGCCGTACTGCCAAGAGTTCATGGCACAGGAATAGTTAAAAACCCCTGGGTAGGACAAAGGAGCGATATTATCCAGCATGACTGAAGGCCAGCTGAAACATAAGCCAGTCCTGTGCTCATACTGGGACATTGGAGCCGTGATGTCGGACAATAAATATAAGAAGGAAGACAGAAAAGTTATGGAAGGGAAAGCATGGCAGCCGAAGCCAGACATTAGAATTTGGAAAGGGTGGGAAAGATGCTTGGAGCCATCGGTTTAGATTAGTGCCAGGGCAGGATGAGAATGTTAGCAGTGACCATGGACTTAGCCTGAGAAGCTGAAAGGACTTCATTATATTTGTTATGGCAGCAATAATAACATTATTGTTATGAGCATCTATGTGCCAGGCACTGGGCTGAGTTATCGACATGCACAAAGTTGTTTAATAACACCATCGGTTCATGTTTAAGAAACTGAGCCTGAGAGGTTAATTAACTTGTCCACAGTCAGGCAAGTAGAATGCTAGGATTGAAACCCAGGGAATTTAAATTTAAATTTAAATAAGCCCAGGAGTTTATTACAATAACACAAAGTTTCCTCATCAAGCACAATCCCACTTTTGGAGGGCAGGTGTGCCTCCGGGGAGGTGGCATGTATTATGCATTTTGAGTCTTTCCTTGTCGGGGCCACTGTGTACTCACTGTGTTCATTGACTACATTCCTGAGTCGCTGTAAGGGGCAGGGTGGGGGGTTGGTTGGAGCATCCTGGGTGAATCTGGAGAGTTCTTACTGGAGTTGACTAGCAAGAAGCCTTGACTACCTTTGTGGAGGCAGGATGAGGACAATGGAAGTCAGAGGCAACCATCCTGTAACTATTTTTAAATATGAAAATGAAAATAGCAACAACAAAATAACACTGGACTAGAACACATTTTCCAAATTCAGCACAATTAACTCATCTTTTTTCCATGTGAAGTTTGAGAGAGTGTGAGTTCGTGGTGAGAAATATGGCCCCCGGTTCCCACCAGCCCTCCTTCTAAGCAAAGCAGAATTAAATGGATTTCCCAGGACCCTGCTTATACAGGGAGCCGGGAGCTCAGGCTAAGATGCACAAATTCCCAGAGAATGAAGAAATACTGGTAAAGCCTCAATTTCTCACTCAAACTTCACAGACACTTGAATTCTTTCTATGACATGTTTGCCAAGTGATTGATCAACATTATTTGAATTCTTTCAGTGTCACGAAAGTTGTTACCTCCAAAGGTGACCCAGCATATGCTAGACTTTATTTGTACGATGTTTTTCATTGTGTGAATTCATATTTCTCTCATGCAGCTCCTATTTTAGCACTTGTGATGTCTGAGAAAATAATTTTAAATACTTGAAAATAATTTTAACTGTGATGGCAGAACACACTTGTGGTAGTTGAGTCAATTAACTGAACAATCAAATAAGGTCTTACAAATCTCCGCTCTCCCTGCCAACACACACACACACATGCACACATTTCTTAATTATTAATGTTTTAGTTAATTCAGGTCTTACTGGATCACACATGTAAGTCTAAGTAACATTAGTTCAATTTTTTGTGTAATTTAGTCACATAAAAATTCCTTTCTCTATTTTGATTTCTTCACCTGGGCTTAATTTTGAGACAAAATATTATTATCTCCTCTCACAGCACAGGATGTGGCATAAACTTTTTTTCAGGCCATGTGCTATGTGCCTTTGTTTAATCTTCATAACGACTCTATAGGTAGATGTTATTATCCCAATGTTACAGATAAGAAAACTGGGACTCAAAAAGAAACTTAAAATGGACTATAGAACTAAATGTAAAACCTGAAACCATAAAACTCCTAGAAGAAAACATAGGCAGTATGCTTTTTGACATAGGTCTTAGCAATATATATATATATATTGAATCTGTCTCCTTAGGCAAGGGAAACAGCAAAAATAAAAAAATGGGACCTAATCAAACTTAAAATCTTTTGCACAGTGAAAAAAACCATCAACAAAATGAAAGGCAACCTACTGAATGGGAGAAGATATTTGTAAATGATATGTCTGATAAAGGGTTAATATCCAAAATATATAAAGAACTCATACAACTCAGTATTAAAAAAGACCAACCCAACTAAAAAATATGCGGAGGACCGGAATAAGCATTTTTTTAAAGAAGACATACTGATGGCCCACAGGCACATGAAAAGATGCTCAACATCTAATACTCAGGGAAATGCAAATCAAAACCACAGTGAGATATCATCTCACACCTGTCAGAATGACTATCATGAAAAAGACAAGAAATAACAAGGATGTAGAGGAAAGGGAATGTTAGTACACTGTTTGTAGGATTGTAAATTGGTGTAGCCACTATGGAAAACAGTATGGAGGTTCCTCAAAAAATTAAAAATTAAGCTACCATATGATGTAGCAGTTTCACTCCTGTGTATATATCCAAAGAAAATAAAAACAGTAACTCAAAAAGATACATGCGCACCGATAGCAACATTATTTACAATTACCAAGATATGAAAGCTGCCTTAAGTGTCCGTCAACAGATGAATGGATAAAGAAGATGCAGTGTATATATACAACGGAATATAACTCATCCATAAAAAAATGAAATTTTGCTATTTACAACAACATGGATAAAACCTGGAGGGTATTATGCTTAGTGAAATATCAGACAGAGAAAGACAAATACAGTATGTTTTCACTTATGTGAGGAATCTAAAAAATGAAACAAATGAATGAATATTACAAAACAGCAACAGACTAGATACAGAGAACAAACTAGTGGTTACCAGTTGGGAAAGGAAAGGAGGAAGCAGCAAGATAGGTGAAGGGGATTAAGGGGTACCAACTACTAGGTATAAAATAAATCAGATAGAAAGATGCAATGTACAGCACAGGGAATATAGCCAATGTTTTATAATAACTTTATATGGAGTATAACCTGTAAAAATATTGAATTACTATGTTGTACACCTGAAACTAATATAATATTGTAAGTCAACTATACTTCAATAGAAAATAAATTAAAATAAATAAATATAAACAGAGGAAGAACAAAACAAAACAAAACAAAAAAACTAAGAGTCCTGCTTGAGCGCATACACCCAAGAAAATGTGAAAGCCAGGCTTCAAATGTAAGTTAATATTTCTCATAGCTTATAATCTTTAAAATACTATATACTCTCTCTTACATAATTTACCACAATACTTTGTAATGCTTATTTCCTTCCCCTACAAGACGCTGGTGTCCATATGTACACAGAATATAACATTCATCTTTGAGTTCTTTATGTCTAGTAGAATGCCTTGTGCAGAGTGAACACTTAGTAAATAAATAAATGAAAGATTAAATGAATAAAAGTAAGCACAACCACTTTATTTAAACTTCTGCTGGATGCTCTATGTATTAAAGAAAAAACTTGGAAATCCATTACTTTCCTAGGTGTGTTCATGCCAACAAGATACATAGGGCTAAATATAGGGATAGCTGGAGAGTTTTACCCTAGACAATGATGGGGTGGTTAGAGTCTGTTGTTCTCTGTCTTGAGGCAAACCAGGTGATTCATCACATGGGGTGGGAGAGGATTCTTGGAAAAGGGATCTGAGAAGATGCTAGGGTGAAAGAGAGGATGTAGAAGTTGAACCACGGTTCACATGAGAACTGGGAATGACTCCAAAGGACAAGGAATTCCAAAAGAAAAGAATTTACTTCTATCTCCTTAGAATTCCATTCCATTGTATGAGCAATGCTGAGAGAAAGGGCAGAAGAAAGAAAAGGAAACAAAGATTGTGTTTTCCTAAGTTGTCCTTTATTAGGCAGCTGGAACACAATGGAATGAGAACTAGATGTGGAGTGAGAAAGACAGGGGTTCAAACCCTGTACTCTGCCATTTATTGGCTGCGGGCAAACCACTTAACATATTTAAACCTTCATTTCTCATCTGCAAAATATGGTTGATAATATCCAACTTAAAAATTGTAACAAATTAAATGAGATAATTGTCATGAAAACGTCTCGCATGGTGTCAACCGCATATTAAATATTCCAAACATGTTTACAGAGATCACTAACAAAAGCCCTAGTCTTCCTAAATATTTTCCAGAAAGACCATCAGGCTAGGAACTGTTGGACAGACTAGTTCATGATAGCAAGAAAGACTTGACCTTTTGTATCCTCACTGATCAGACAGATGAATAGCCTTGGTGAGAGACTAATTTGAAACAGATGTAGACTAGAAACACATTTTCTGAGCAAACTCTCCTTTTGAGGGAGTGTGGAGGGGATGCTCTAAATCCCTTTCTACCTGCATTCAACACAGATCTCCTGGGTGGTGGTTATGGGCTAGACACTGTTCTAGACTCAAACATGCAGAGATAAAACAGACAGTGACCCATGTCTCTAGGGAATTATGGTCTGGTGAGTCATGAAAATGTTTAGTGGGTGCTTTTACATGTCTGGGAGGGGTCCTGTACTGACTCGAGTAGGTGATCAGATTCAACTGCCAGTTATCCAACTCCTCCACTCTTGGTACTTTCACATAGAGAATCTCCTTTAATCCTCACTGAAACCCCTTATCTTCTAATGTCTATCTATGTATTTAGATGACAAAATGGAAACTCAGGGATTGGATAATGGTTTCAAGTTATTCAATTAAAGAGAAATAAGACACTTTAAAAATTAAAAATACTTGTTATATGTAAGGCAATAGTGAAAAATACTCATACACAATCTAGGAAAATATTATTTCAGTTATTCAGTGTATTTGGGGAACTAAGTAAATGTTTCCTAACTGTTCTCTTTGGAAATCTTAAAATGAAAAGAAGAAAGAAAAAAGGAAAGAAAGGAGGGAGGGAGAGAGGAAGGAAAGAAGGAATAAAGGAAGGAAGGGGGGTGGGAAAGAAAGGAAGAAAGAGAGAGAAAAAAAAAAGAAACAGAGAAAGAGAACAGAGAATTAAATTTTATGCAAATTAAGCCTAAACTAGGGAATAAATGTGAACAGCAACAATAATAGTTCAATAACTATAATTTTATATTATAGTTAGTTTTTCTTCTGAAAATATCTATTCTGACATGATACCATGTTTAAATTGATTCCATATTCACTACCTCTCTTCATAAACCATAAATTCCTCACTTATGACATCTTTATTTTGATTCTGATTTCAAGCATATTTTTCAAGATCACAGATGTTCTGGTTTTAAGATCTTTTATCAGGAGAATCATTTCATTGTTTTTCTCTTTATGCACAATGACTTTGCTGGTTATAGAAAAATTTTGGGTCATACAACCTCCCTTTCAAATCTCTGTAGATTTTTAAAAAAATTTTCCATTGGTTTCTAATATTGCTGAGGCAATGTCTGAATTGGAAGAATTTAGTTTCCTTTTTTAGTAAGCCTAGAAACTGATTTCTGGTATGCTTTTTTACACTTAAATTTTGCTAACTTCATCAAATATGCCTTGATCTGTTTTCTTTTTTCCCTGCAATACCTTGTATATTAGTTTTTACTGTGATGATTCAACTGAGACTGTTTTATAAAGCTTTTGTAATTATAAGTTGGCTGGTTTCAAAATATTTATAAATTAGTAACTTTCATGTACAGTAATAATAATTACACAGTAAATATGATGAAAAAATTACCAAGTCACAACATTAAAAATATGATATAAGGAGATATTAGTTTAAGTACAAGTGTTTACAGCCTATATGAACAAAATTATAAAACTCCTCAGACAGATGTAAATAAGATCTGAATACATTATACTGGAATAGAAAATGTCAACACTGTAAAGCCACTAGTTATCTCTAAACAAATCTATGTATTCAACTTCATGGAAATAAGAATTTGAATGAAATAGGGAAATATTTTCCCACTTCCCCTGGAAGAATAGGTTTATTAAAATGCTTAACACATTTTTGGAAAAGTAAGAATAATGAGGGAGGACTTGCCTCACCAAATATTTAAAAGTAATACAATACAATACCATTATAATTAACAGACCTTCATGTTGGCACAGGAGCTCATGAACAACTCAATGAAATAGAATAGGAAATCCAGAAATTTATGCATGTGTATGATGGAGTTGAGTATGCCATAAAGGCAATACTATAAATAACTAAACTATAAATATTTGCGGGACAACTAATTAGCCTTGGGGAGGGGGTGGAGGAGTGATAGACCTTTGTCCTTGACTCACTTTAAATAAACATAATAAATTCAACATTTAGTTAAGTTCATTAAAAAAAAATCATACTATAAATGTGCTAGAAGAAAATATTGGTGAATATTTTTATATATAGGGTTGGGAAGACATTTCTAATTCCTCTTCAAACCCAGAAAGTATAAAAACAAGTGTGATAGATGGAGTATATTAAAATTTCAAACCTCTGAATAACAAAAACACCATAATTGAGGTTGAAATAAAAAAAGTTTGAAAAATTAGTTGCAACATATATGACATTGTGTGTAAAAGCTTTTATAAAGTGATGAGAAAAAAGGAAATTAGCATTGCAATTAAAATGGATGAAAGATTTGAATAGACAATTTATAAAATAAGAAAAGACAAATGGCCACTAAACATATTAATGACAACAAAGCTTATTAATATTTCAGAAAATCAATAAAAAGTTATAGCTTTTAAAGAATGTATAGCATTTACCAATACTTCAATTGTTAATAATACAATAGAAACTCTCTTTACTTCCACTTAACTGATTTGCAGGATTGATTATTCCTCTTGGCACACTCTACTAGGATAATACTCTTCTCTTCACCAGTCAAATTAATGCTTACCAATTTAGTTGTGTTTGTTCCCAGACTTGTTTATACCAATTTATTGGTATACTTGCTACATCAATTATGTAATTTAATTCAGCCTCTTTTAAATTAGCGAATGCAAAATAGAGATTTTGTTGCTGTGAGTTTGAATGTTTTGGAAGGTCTCTGAAAGTGTGAATGAAGTAAAATGTTGAATTAGACATGCAACAGACAATGATAAAAGTTTAGATCAGAATAAAAAACTTATAAATCCTGGAATACTCTGCATAAAGTTTACTTCACAAGTGCTTTGAAGTTTCTGTACTCTGTATCTTTGATAATGATAGAGAAGGAATCATGATTAACTTTTAGGCAGAAAGAAAATAGGGATCGTCAACTAGTAATTGCGCAAAAATTAAAAAAGGTCTTTGAGCTACAACCAAAGATTAGGCCAGTGTAAATTTAACAGCAAATGTGTGAAAGCTTAAATGTTGGAAAAACACCATAGTATCTATATATTTCATACTAAGAACATATTTTAGTCCAATTAACCTATTTAGACATTTATAAAGAGTCATTTTTCGGGCTTCCCTGGTGGCGCAGTGGTTGAGAATCTGCCCGCCAATGCGGGGCACACGGGTTCGAGCCCTGGTCTGGGAGGATCCCACATGCCGCGGAGCGGCTAGGCCCGTGAGCCACAATTACTGAGCCTGCGCGTCCGGAGCCTGTGCTCCGCAACAAGAGAGGCCGCGGTGGTGAGAGGCCCGCGCACCGCGATGAAGAGTGGCACCCGGTCTCCGCAACTGGAGAAGGCCCTCGCACAGAAACGAAGACCCAACACAGCCATAAAAAAAAAAAAAAAAAGAGTCATTTTTCAATACTGAAATCTTGATTGGAGAAAATAAAATCTATCATTAGATTAAGCAGGTCTAAATTACAAATTATCATCTACCAAAAAAAAAATGGCATACAAAGTAGAACAGGAAATATCAAGAAGCCAAAATTCCAAAGAAAAATATCACATTCTTTGCAGCAATGCAACTGAAACTCATGAATTGCCACTTCTTGTTTTTAGCAAATCAAAGGATCCTACCCTTTGAAAAACATAGATCATTTATCATTACCAGTTTACTACTGCTCACAAAAATCAGCATGGGAGGGTTCTAAACTACTTAACGAAAGCTTTTAATTTTTTCCCATGGATTTATACATTAAACTTAACTGAAAAATATCCTATCTCAATTGTGATGAACCTAACAAAGAAGAAGTGATGGCCTTGTTTTCTCCAGTCTCTGCAGTTCTAGAATGTTTAGTGAAATGTTCCTGGAAAAAGATTTTAGTTATATTTTGGGGAAAAAATAGGACACATGAATATATTTGTTAAAGAATCATTTAAAGTTAGCAACTTCGTCGATAATCTTTATAATGTAGCATTAGCATGGAATAAATTTCCCAGTACATTTATTACCATAACTTCAAAAAACTGGTCTGAAACTCTGTGCAGAAAACCCTGAACTATGAGACAAAACGAAAAAACATAATTTGTTAACTGACCTCATACCAAACAAATTGTTTATAGTCTGTCTCCACCTTAAGAATGTAAGTTCCAAAAGACAGAACTTTTTATGTCTCACTTACTCCGTTGCCCAGATTAGTATTTGGTCCATTGTACGTAGACAATAAGTATTTGTAGAATAAATGAGTAAACAGATTTGAGATTCCTGATTTCTGAGCTCCTTTCCACAATATTATTCTATAGGATTATTATTGTTTACTAGGAAGAGCATAGACTTTAGAATTGGAATAGAAACTCCTACTTTGCAACTTTCTTGCTGTGTGTTCTTGGTTAGATTATTTTTACCTACAGTTCTCAGCTGTCTCATATATAAAATACAAATTAGACCTTTTAGACTTGATCAAATTAACTGAGATAATACATGTAATTTATCTGGTATATAGAAAGTTCTCAATAGATGGTATCAATGTGAATGGTGCTGATGATGTTGATAAGGATGAGGAGGATGATGGTGGAACTGGTGTAGGTGCTGTAGGATCTAAACGTTCACTGAGTGCCTTTGGTGAACAGAGTATTTTCTAGTTTCCATGCTCAACAAAGGCAACACTCCCAGAGAGGAAATTGTTCAGCCCAGAAACAGTTCTTCAGTGGGTCACATTGCAGAAACACTGTTTTGGCTAGCCTAACAAAGAGGCCATTATTCTCATCCCCAGACAATGCCAGAAGGTGCTGGGTGGTCTAGAATCAGGAGACAGATAATGTAATGACCCCATTCATCAAGAAGCCCAGCGTGCACACCAGCTGCCCGCCAGCTGGAAAATGAAGCTCTTCTTCGTTCTGAGGATAATTTACTTCTGCTGGGAAGACTCTGTGATACCCTTCACCTTAAGGGACCAACAGAATTCCAACAGTATCACGTAACATGGTACTAACCCAGTCATAGACTCAAAAGGAGAGCAAAATAAAACAAACAAACGAAAGAACTAAGGCAGTTACCTTTCATGTTAGGAAGAAAGGTGCACTAATAAACAACGATTTTTCTTCTGTATTTTTTCCTCTACCTTACGGACATTTCAGATTCTGTACTTGATCATACTTTTCTTTTGTCTTTGGCCATTAGGAAGTCTGATGTCAAATTTTGATCACCATATAATCATAGTGCAAGAAACTATGGTATGGATTTCTGTATGGAGTACTTCTACAACCTTTACTATTTTCTCCTCCAAACTTTAATACAGCCCAGGGTCCATAATTATTAACTTCATGTTTTTACTTTGGATATATTTTTGAGATTTTCCTCTATTCTCTACCGTGTGACTCATGAGTAGATGTCACAAAACATAATGAGATCACGATTTAAACACCTGATATGTGGTAAAGCCTATATGTGCTTCTCTCAAGCTTAAAAAAATGACATAGTTCTTACTACAGTCAGCCCTCCATATCCATGGGTTCTGCAACTGCAGATTCAACAAACCAAGGGTCAAAAATACTTTTAAAAAAATTCCAGAAAGTTCCAAAAAAGCAAAACTTGAACTTGCTGTGCACTATTTTCATAACATTTACATAGTATTAGGTATCATAAGTAATCTAGAGATGATTTAAAGTATACAGGAGGACGTGTGTAGGTTATATGCAAATACTACTCTATTTTATATAAGGGACATGAGCATTCATGGATTTTGTTATCCATGGGGGTTCTGGAACCTATCCTCTGTGGACATCGAGGGACAACTGTATATCTTTTCTATAAGTTAAAAAAAACTGGTGTTCTAGATCAGCTCAGTGCGTTGTGACCAGCTAGAGGGGTAGGATAGGGAGGGTGAGAGGGAGATGCAAGAGGGAGGAGATATGGCGATATATGTATATGTATAGCTGAGTCACTTTGTTATAAAGCAGAAACTAACACAACATTGTAAAGCAATTATACTCCAATAAAGATGTTAAAAAAAAAAAAAAACTGGGGTTCTAAGCTACTTACCAAAGGCCACAAAGATGAGAATCAAATCTACTTGGTTTAAAAACTGGTACATAGGATCGTACTCTATGTCATCTATCACCCAGCAATCTTCCTATGATGTTAACACTCACATTTATTGAATGTTTTCTAAGTTCCAATCAATGATGATCATTTTGTAGGAAAATTATCTCATTTAATCTTTCCAACAACCTTTTAAGTAGGTTCTATTCATTTACATATTCAGAATATGGTCCTGAGATTTAAAGCTATTAAGTAGTTTACTGGATTCCTATAGTTAGAAATTGAATCCTGGATTTGAATCAGGTTCTGTCTGAAATCAAAGTCCAAATTCTGAATGATGACATCAAAATTCCTCTATTTCTGCTTAAATGCCTTCCTCTTTTACCAGTGGGTAAAGCCCAGTATCCCTGTGCATAACCAGATCCCAGGTAAAATGCATCTGGAGCTCGTGAGCTTTATGAGCTAGCCAATGTTAGTTTGTTGATTTAAAAGGAAAACTTTAACTTCTTCTAAAAGAACATGTGCTAACTCACACACTAAAAAGCACAAAGCAGTTCAGGAATTGGGTGTTGCAGTCCCCAGGGTAAAATAAAAACTACAATAGAACATGAAGAAGCAGTGTCATGGAAATAATGAAGGCTTTTGGCATGGTTTTCTTGCGAGGAGGAAATTATTCCTGAGAGAGAAAGGAGGAGGTGGAAGGGTCAAAATTCCACTCTTGGAAAGCACCAGAGGATGGAAATGACCACAGGGGTGGGCAAGTTAAGTGCAAAAGTTCCTGGGTTGAAATTGTGGAAGAAAACTCTGGACATACCTTTCAGGTTACATTAACTGTGTTTACATCCAATTATTTTTCCC
Source organism: Balaenoptera borealis (assembly GCF_965194805.1). Classification (NCBI taxonomy): domain Eukaryota; kingdom Metazoa; phylum Chordata; class Mammalia; order Artiodactyla; family Balaenopteridae; genus Balaenoptera; species Balaenoptera borealis. The sequence goes on along the minus strand of NC_138871.1, from coordinate 82,778,765 downwards.
AGGGTAGTCTCCTTCTTGTTTATAATATTTTACTTTACTCATTAATCTAGAAAGAAAGAAAGACTCCCCACACCCCAACATGGAAATAACCATCTTAATTGGGAGAAATTCAATCTCCAGGAAAGGAATCATCTGTTTTAGTTACATTTTCCATAAAAAATTGGTTTATCTGACTGCTATTTTTGCCATAGCACAGTCAGGTTTATATATAAACTCATAAAAAGTCATTAAAGTATTATTATTTCCAACCCCTTCCTGTGGGATGTGTTTTCTAACCACCAGCCCACAAGGATGATGTTGTCCTGGGTACCATCTGGACTTCTCTGTCTGTCTGCCACAGCTATCTTGGAGGACTTGTCACCGCCTCGAGAGTGTGTCCGGGCTTTACATCATTTCCATTCTTCTGTTTGATCCATGATAATGCCAAAAAACCCTGGCGGTGACCACAGCAAACAAGTTACTTAATCCCATTGTTCCTCCTTTCAACAGCAAGCATTCCATAAAACAAAATCAATGATGCTTGCTACCTCCCTAAGTGAAAAAGTCACACTGAGACTAAAAGGGTTTCTCACCAAACTGGAAAGAGCTTTAAAGAAAACAGACTGTTATTTACTTGGAACACATCTTAAATTGAAGATTCTGAGATTGAGGTCATGGAATGAAGGAAAGAGGGTTTGCTTGCACAATGGTAGACTTGGCTGAACTACCCAGCGAGAGAAATGGGGCCATTTTGTGAGGTTAAAGTCCCAGTGTCAGGTAGACCAATGTGCCATATGTTTTAAGGTAATGATCAGGTTACAGATGGTGGGGTGGTGGGAGAATCAGGAAAGGGATTAGAGAGAAAGAGAGAGAGAGAGACAGAGAGAAGCAGAACAGCCCAGAGGAACTCAGAAGAGCTCAGTTTCCTGAGCAGTTAGAAAAGGAAGCCTATTATTTGTTTTTAGTGCCAGCTAGAATGTTATCTGCCATCCAGTTTATTACAATAACATCTATGTATCCATTCAACAAACTGATTGTACCATCACTTTTGAAGATTGGGCTGCCATCATTGTACTCACCTTATTACCTTTTCGCAAACTGATTAGTGTGAACACGTTAAGTTGCTAATATGTCTCACCTACGTACCTGCTACAGATCACCCATGTATCAGTGGAGAAGCCAAGGGAGCCGTAGAAACATTTAGCATCAGTAGTCAGAATAAACTATGAGATAGGTATGGAGAAAGCAGGGCAAGCATTTATGACCAGTATTGGCAAGGCAAGAAGTAGGTTCAAAAAGAACTGCCCTAACCCGCCACGGACTGCTCTGGCCCCCTAGATAGCTGTTCATGAACTTGATGACTACTCACATACCTTTCCCTGCACTGTGCATAAGAATCATCTGAGGATGCTGTTAAAATGTAGATTCTGATCCAGCAGGTCTGGGGTAAGGCCTGAGAATCTGCATTTCTACCAAGTGATGTCAGTGGTGCTGGCCCAGGGGCCATACTTTGAAGCAATAAGGTGCCACAATACGGCAGAGTCTTGCTCACCTCTGTGTCAACTGCACTAAGTAAACATTTGTTGACTTAACTGAATTGTAACGGGGCAGTAATCTTTGTTCTTGATGATTTGTCACTTCAGGCAGGAAGCTGCAAATATGTAAACAGATCTTGGAGAAGAGGTTGGGTATAGTCTGGACAGATAAATCAGACACAATGGACAGTTCCATTAGGACAGCCGGTACCAACAGCAATCATCCAGCTCTGGTTGAAGGAAAGTTCTGAGGTTATACCTGCATTTTCAGTGATCCTGTGAGCAGCTAGGTAGGCTTGTTACCGGCGCTTACATTTCTGTGGGTTAGCTTTTACTATCCACTTGACATAGGAAGAAGTCATAAAACTCTGTTCTTTCAGAAAAAGTACTCTCTGGGAGTAGGACAGGGAGGTATTCCAGTCCTGCCTGGTACATGTAAACTGAAAAGACTAGTCCTTCACCACGCTAGTAAGTGGACAGTCAATAAAAACTGGACCTAGGAACTCCCCTGGAGTCTTTTCATCCCTGAGAGAATTTTACTCTAATTCTTGCCATCGAAGCAAAGAGAAGGGTCATGGAACTCTGTTTAAGGGTCAGGAAGAGCTTTCTACAAGAGGCAATACCTATACTAAGCTCTGAAGGATAAGTAGGAATTAACTCAGAGGTGGAAGGTGAAGGGAGAATTCCCAGCTGACAGAACAGCATATACATGAGGGAATTTGGGATCTGAGAGTAACTCAGTGTGGCCACAGTGTAGATTATGGGATGGGGAGGAGGACAGGAGATGAGATTGAGAAGCAGACAGAAGATGGATTGTGAAGAAATGCAAGTTTTCCTAAGAAAGCAAAAAGACCCCCTTTGCAATGCCCTCATTTTCCAGGTAGGTTGAGTTGCCAAGGTGTTTTTCCTCTGGGAGAGAGCCTGGGGCCCGTTCCCCACCATTTGCTCTCCTGGAGACCCCTGATGAGACCCCAGGTGAGACTCCCATGACATCTTCCCCACCTGGTGGCTTTCATAGCTTCCTTTCACAAGGAACATAGGAAACGGAGACAATTACAAACTGATATTTCTGTCCCAGGAAAATGGAATTTGGAGACTAGAGGTTTTAAGGCTACAGAATATCTCACACTTTATGAACTATAGCTGACATTAAATGCTGAGCAGAGGTTGAAGCTGGGTTTCTCATACATGTGAGAAACACACACACACATATGTATATATATGTATTCCTTACCACATAATCCAAGAATTTTTATTTAATCTTGTTGATTTTATGTTGTTGTTGCTTTTTTCCCTTAACATACTCTGATCATAATTTGAAATAGTCACAACGTGACTGGTAACATGAAAATAGAGAATGTGACCTGAGTAATTTCAATGCAGAAAATGATGTGGTTTATTTTATTTGTATTTATCCAACCAAAACAAGAGAGGCTCTTGTTATTTACATTAACCCTTTAGCATTGGCTGTGGAAGGTCTGTGAGGCCAGTGTAGTAAATGTTGCATGTGCATTTGAACAAACATTATGTATAACATGTGTTTGCATTCATGGGCTCAGTGCATTATTTCATCATGATGTATTCTTTGTGGTATTATTTTAGAAATTGATTATCCACAGATCACCAGAAGATCTCTTGTCCTGTCACTTTGGGGATAATGAACACTTTCCATATGTGTAAATCTGTCAGACCATGTCTTCCTTAAGTGACAGTTACTAATTTATACATCAAAGACATCATTCTTACCTTTTTTAATCAGTGACTGTTTTACTGCAGAAATACAGGAAGGGTCATTAGCTTGAGCTATGAAACATCTCATCAAAGACCCTATGAGCAGAGGGGAATTTAATCTTTCTTGCTTTTTTAAAAGAGTTTTTAGAATCAAGAAATTCTGGGATATATTCAATTTTTGGAAACAATGGATAATACAGCCCAGCATCAAATTCACGTTGAAATTCCCATTGTAAATAAAGGTGTCAAAATTAATCTAGCAAGAAGTTATTTTGTGTTGTGATTCTTGGAACTTCTATAACTGAGGTCCCATCTAACATTTAACCAGAGCTCTTGTTGGTCTATATAAGAACATCTTCAGCAAGATACAGAAATAGACTTAGTTTTATTCCATGGATGGGTTCTCAAGAAACATAAGTGATAGATGTGAAATATCCCCTTGAAAAGAGCAGAGGTGGGGACTTCCCTGGTGGTCCAGCGGTTAAGACTCTGTGCTCCTGATGCAGGAGGCGCAGGTTCGATCCCTGGTCAGGGAGCTAGATCCCGCATGCTGCAACTAAAGATCCCGCACCCGGCAACGAAGATCCCATGTTTGGCAAAATAAATAAAAGACCCGGCGCAGCCAAATAAATAAATATTTAAAACAAACAAAAAGAGCAGGGTTGCTACCTGATAGATGCTCAATTCTGTGGGACAATGTTACAAGCCTTTCTCCCTCTTTCTTTGCATGAATCTGTTAAATAACAATTATTAAATATATATTCTGTGACGGGCACTGTGAAAAGCTTTGAAGGATGTTATTCTTATCCATACCCTCCAGGACCTCTAGGTAATGAAAAAGTGTCCAGAGAGATGTTATCAACCATCGAGAATATCTGAGATTTCAGCATCTTCTTTTGAGACACTTCAGGAAAGAATGCTGACTCCTGAAATAGGCAGGTTAGGGATGAGTAGAGGGCAGCTCAGTACCTCAGAGAATTTAGAAAGAAGGAATCAGATAAAGCACACAGCAAAGCAAGAAGTTGGAAATGTGAGTTTGGGGTTAAATCTAAAATGAATACAATTGTTGGTGTTCCAGGAAAATGGTTTCTGAATGGTTAGTTTATTCAGTATTACTCAGAGGAAATTAAAGATGCATAAAAATAGAACAAACAATCAAATAAAAGGTTGTTTTTCTCTAATAAGATAATGTGTTTTTAATTTTAAGATAGTTTTATTCAGGCATCTTTGTTTTATTAAGATTTTTATTAGCACCAAATTGAATAATTTATAGTGTGTTAAGCACTAACTATTATATTCATTTAAAATTGGGGGAAAATCATGGTTTCTGAAAAATAGAAACTTTGTAGGTTTAAGAAAATCTGTTTCTTTGTCTTTAGTACTTTTTCTGGTTTAAAAACATCTTTTTTTTGGGGGAGGGGTAGATAAAAATGGAATGGTGCTATTAGGTCCAATTTTTGCTCAGGAAGAAATCTGCTTTCATGACTTCATTAAGTTACATCTAAAAGAAAATGTTTAATCATTGTTGAGTCCCTCTACTGAATATGCAGAGTTGAGGAGATGCTTGGGATGCTGGTTGCAAGATATCTTTATAAGGCTGGTAATACCCAGAAATTCCTTCAAACCAGGATTTATGGAGCGAAGTGGTGGGTGGTTAGAATCTTGCTTATTAGGGCTTTAATCCTCTTTTTCTTCTATCTCACATACCATTGTGCGACTTTCCTTGGAATTGTTTATAATATTTGGTAACTTCAAAGCTGATAGAATGGAATGAGGGATGAGCTATTTACTTGTGAATAGTTGAATGATACAGAATTATTCTATCTAAGAACATTTACTCTTTTATTATATTTTTATTTTTATTTTTTTGGCTTGTGGGATCTTAGTTTCCCAACCAGGGATCGAACCCGTGCCCCCTGCAGTGGAAGTGCAGAGTCCTAACCACTGGACCGCCAGGGAATTTCCAGATTTATTCTTTTAGGTGATGGAAAAATGACAACTAAAAGCACTTAATAGACTGTTTATATATTGATGACACCAGCCACACACAGCCCTCTCCTTACAAGTAATACCAGGGGAAGAGAGTCTCTAGAAAAAGGATTAGATGTCCTATGTGATTCAAGAGAGAGGATTAGGATCGATGAATGAAGTGAAGACAAGTTTAGTCTAGATTACAAGAGCCACTTTGCATTGTTAATCTCTGAACAGCAATGGCATGGGGCATTGCGAAGGTAGTGATCTTACTACCTTTGGAACATCTACCTGCTACTGACTTCTTAGTGCGGCCATTTCTAAAGAGAATCAAACCCTAAAGGGGTTACTAATTTAGATGGTCTTTCAGGTTTCTTTGAATCTGTTCTACGTCATGATTTGGTGTTTGCCTCCCCAGGGTCATTCCTGTCCCAAGTTTCTTCTTCACTTTCCAGGGTAGCAGATAAATTAAGGTTCCCAGGTCTCCCAAGATTCTCACTGGAGGGTTAATTTGAGATGCACAGAAAAGTTTTCTTGTTCTTCAGCTTCCCTCAACTCCTGAAACCTGAGGATACAAGTATCTCACTGATGTAATAGCAAAAGGTGGGGGAGGGAACAGAAGTCTGACCTCCGGTATGGCTGTCATGCCGGCCAGCCAGCTGTGGGAGCTTTCAGAAGCCCTCATCTTGCTGAACTTCAGTTGCCTTTCATCAGAAATAAGAAACTTGGATCAGATGACTCCAAAAGCCCACTCTAGTTGCTAAATGCTTTAATCCAGGCAGCTGAGGCAGAGAGGTCAACCACTCGGTCCAAGCACACAGAGCAAGGGAATGATCTAAAGACTTGGACCCAAGTCCAAGGTTATCTTAATACTGAAGCCCTTTTAGAGATCTTTCAACAGCAACAAACATTTGTGCCTTCATGAGCTCTCCCAGTGTGGGGAGAGGCTGATGTGCCCCAAACTTACAGAGTGTCAGATCAGTAAATCCCTCTAAGGATGTGGTTAACATCTTCTGCATTTGGGGGGTTTTGACTATTTCTCCCAAGTCACTAGTACAGCAAATTTGTTATTCCCAGATTCTCTCTGGTTCCTACAATGGCGCACGTGATTTTTAGTTACCCAGCATTGACGAGAGCCATATGACAGTGAATGCCAGTGTGATGTGAAAAATACGGAAAGAGGGAGCAAAAGCAAGTTCAATGAACAACAGTAGATCCTGACATCATACCTTTTAACAGCTCCATTTCCTTTTATTTATTTATTTTGAGCCAGAAAATGACTTCCTAGGAACATTCACCACATCTACATCAATTGTCTCCCTCAGAGCCCTGTTTTAGAGAAAAAAAACACAACACTCCCACTGGGATCCCTGGCTGATGTTTCCAGTCGGCTAGCTCAGCTCTCATTCCGTGGCGGCACTGGAAATGAAATCAGAATACCGAGAAGGGGCTAGCTGTGTTCCAGCGCTGGCACAATATCTGGGTGTACTGGGAAAAGTAAAGGCAAAGCCCACTTCACAATCTCAGCCCTACCCCTACCTCGTGATGCCACTTTGGGAAAATGGCTTATCCTCTCTAAGGCAGTGAATTGGCTATAAAATGGGAAGGTGAACACTCACTCAAGATTGTTCTAGGGATTAGCAACCATGTATAACTGGCCCGGTAGATCAAATAAAGCATGCTTACAAATCGGGAGAGTCAGGACTTGCACACAAGTTTGATATTTAACATCTATCTGATGAGTCTGGAAACATGACCAAGCTAATGAGTTGAAGGAACCCAAAAGAATAATCTACCGTGGAGAATGTCTGACTCTGGTCAAAGGTAGCCATGCATGTGAAAATCTCTTAGTCCAGGCTCTGCAAGGTTACTTGAGTTATTGTACCTCTGAGTCTGGGGGGGCTCCTGAGGGTGGCTCAGAATCTGTGTTTCTTCTTCCACCTTGCCAAGGGCTAGCAGTCAAGAAGTTCGTCCTACTGAGGGAGGGGGAAATTCAAACAGTTTGGGGTTGGGAGGGCAGGTGGACTCCTGAGTGGGTGTATGCGTCTCGAAGGAGAGTGCTCTCAGTGAGAACATCGGGATAAGCAGGATTAATCCTCATCGATATGGCCCCACACTGACAAGGAAGCTTGGGAAAGGTCCCTTGTCTAGGGAGTACATGACAGAGAAGAGAGATCCAGCCACACATGCACCGGCCTTTTGTCAGGGGCATGGGACCCACTGGTGAACAACTCACGGAAGCCCTGATCAGAGGTGGAACCAGAACCACGAGCAAACTCAAGACTAGTTTAGGGCTTCTTTGGCCATTGTTGTTGTTTGCATTTAGGGCAGATATGTCTTATACTTAAAACCTTCCCTGGAGATACAGGGGACTACTCACATATTTACACTCTACTTTTCTATTGCCAAGGAAAAAAAGGAAAGAAAGTACAATAAAACTGCTAAGTTTGTTTATTAAGAGAGTCTGGACATTCAGGTCTTGTCAAATACCTGTCCATTCCACAACCACTGAGAAAGGATGGCTCGATCACTTATCTGCTCAGTGGGGAAGTGACACCCCTGAGTTCTCTCTCTCTGATTTGCTGGAAACAAAATACAAATGCTATGTGAGGTCTTCTCTTAGCATGTTTCTGGCTTCTCTGGGGCTTCATCCTGTGCATCCATTATCCTATGCTTGATTTCTCTCCTGGATTGCATGTATGGACTTGAAGATTCAAAGCACAGAACTACACTGGCTCTTAGTGAATTTTGATACTTTAAAGGCTAGGGAGTCTCGTCAAGTGGAAAATACGACTGTGTGGATGATGTATTATGAAACCAAGTCCCCCCTCTGCTTTTCCATTGGTCTCCCCTAGGGGCAGTTTCCTTTAATTTGGGGACATTGGGACTCCTTCTGGGCTGAAGGGGAGACAATCACAATGTTGCGACATCCTTGGGAAAATGTCACTGAAATGGGTCAGCCTTTCTATTTCAGAGCTGTGCTCATCTGAAAACATTAAAGAATGCTAAAAATAAGTACACGGTGTGCTCTCAGACTCTCAAGCCAAGCCGGTATGTCTTTGAGAAGGTCCTTGGATATAAAGGATTGACCTGTAGACTAACAGCCTGCTATGCCTTTCCCAGGGAGTCGTGTGGTCATTTGGGGAGGACTACTCATCCCTCGCTGCCCCAAATCTCTCCTTCAACAGGGCAGAAATGATTTGGACAATACTAACCTCTTGGGGGTGGGTTGGGACCAGTAGGGGTAGTGGGGCGGGACTTCATGAATCCAACTTTCACGCACTGCAGACTGAGTCAGCCTGGCTGGGAATATCTGCTAAACTTGTGCTCCAGGTCTAAACACTGAATTTCCACATTTACCCTGGAAAAATAAACCCATTTCAACATCAGCTTCATCCCTGTGCCTCATTTTTTTCTTTGTTCCTATGTTAAGATATCCTACTCTCTCCCCTGGTCTCTATAGATTTAGGAATAGAAATACTTCAGAGCTGCCTAAGAGAGAGAGAGAGAAAACAGTGGCTCTGAAGCCAGGCAAATTTGGTGATGATTGTCAGTTTTGCCACTAAGGAGTTGGGTAAACTATGCTACATTTCACCTTTCCTCTTTAAGTCTTCATTTCTCCATCCATGCAAAGTAGAAATCATAGATAACTGGTAAGTTTGCTATGAGGATTAGGGATGCTGAGCCTAATTCACCGAGAAGAGTGCTTGCTGCAAGGCAGGTCCTATTTGAATACTGGCTGTGACTATGATTACTGTTGTTACTACTATTATGATTGCTCTTACTTGATTCAATAGCCTTTCATTAAATGTGCCAGATCTGGGGCCATGAGATGATCTTTTGCCTGATCTCACATCTGGATTTTTGAGGGTCACTTGCTCCTAACTCACAGTCACTACACCCGAAGGCCGATTTGTTCTCCTAGATTTTTGTTTTACCTGCCCAGCCCAAACTCCCAGCTCTGGGTCAATGCTCTTCCCCTTGTATGTTAGAATCATTCATGTATCTGTCTGCTCTAAACAGTGAGCTCCTTGAGGACAGGGAGCAGGTCTGATTCATGTCCTGTTTGTTCTTCAGGCCAAGCACAGGTGAGGCATGTTTGATGTTCTCAGTTCTGTTTGTTGAATTCTTTGGGACACCACGTTTATCCTGGCTGCTGGCACTTCCTCCATGGCTTTGTAGCTGGATTTGGCTTTCCAGTCCTCCCAGCACCTCATTTCAGTGGAAGACAGGGTTCCAAGAGGCAACCTTGCCTCTCTGCCCTCATGCTTCCCTGCTGGCCAGGGTCCCGCTATGAGATTTTCTTCCCAGTGGTCAGTTAATAATTCAGGCATGTATTGCTTATGGGAACACAATGAAACTTGACCTGAAAAAGCCTGTAGTGATTACTACAATCATAATAATTTATACAGTAAAGAACTTGGGAAGGAAGGAAGGGGGATGAACAAGAAGGCTAGGAGGCAAAGAGGAAGGAAGAAAGTGAGACAGGGAATTGTTTTAATATTCTGCTTTGTGATGAGCCCTGGGCAAGATACTTTGACAAAACCCTTGAGGAATAGTTTTTCATTTCTGTTTTCATACTGAAAAGACTACAACTCAAATAGGATAAATAACTTCCCAAATTATATGTGTAATAAGAAGTAGCTTAACCATTGGAAATGTTAAACTAGATCTCAGGGTTTATTTTTTTTAATTTTTAAAATTTTTTTATTTTTTGAATTTTATTTTATTTATTTTTTTATACAGCAGGTTCTTATTAGTTATCCACTTTATACATATTAGTGTATATATGTCAATCCCAGTCTCCCAATTCATCACACCACCACCACTCCCTCGCCACCTTCCCCCCTTGGTGTCCATATGTTTGTTCTCTACATCTGTGTCCTCAGAGTTCTAAATATAAGAGAAAACTAATAAACAAACAACCACCAACCAAACCAAAAGACCTCCAAACCCTGCGTTGCTAAGCCCACTCCCATTTTAGCATGTAGATTTCAACTCTAGAAAAAGCTTCTGTTATATTTTATAAGGGAAGATGCTAAAGGTTACTTACAGAACTGGTTGTAAGCCCAGTGATGAGCAGAGGTACTTTCCCAAGTAAAGATATGACTGTAGACAAACCCCAGGTTCTATTTTCTCCCTTTCTTTGGATGTCTTAAGAATTCTCTGACTCCCGGAGGGGTATAGCCTGTTTGCTTCCTGCTGAACTCACTGAGAGCTCCTCCTTCACTCTGCATGTATGGGCACAGGTTTACATTTTTCAGGGACAGCTGAAATCCATAGAAACACACATCTTTTCACATTTGGAAGTCAAAAAAAAAAAAAAAAAGACTTTGCTACTTCAGCAGCAAATACAGTGTCATGGCATACGTATAAATCAAGGATCACTGCGATTCTTTAATTATAAAACTTGCCAAGGTTCCAATGCTTCACGAATGTTAGTCACTATTTTTGAAACAACGACTAATCTCTGATTGTAAACAGAATGCAAAAATCCAGAACTTTCCTCTAAATATGCTCAGGGCATAGTGATAATTACAAGGTCAATAATTACTTTGTGCATGAATGAACCCCATGATTCAGAGTTGCTTGGAATTACCCCCGTCTGGCCAGTCTCGCTAATTATTCTCAGATAATAACTCAGTGTAACTGCATTGGTTAAGAAAATACTAGCCAGAAAACCACAATAACTTCAACTCATTTTGTCTTGCAATCTTCTGTTCTCTGACAGATCACAGATTCTCCAAATCACCAGAGAATATGGAAAAGGCAAGGTTTTTGTACATAGATTGGCCCATAAAGATTAGAAATTTGGACAGTGGTATGCTTGTAAACATTTAACACCTGGCTTTCTAAAAAAATTATCTAATTTTGTTGCTATAAAGTATATAGTACACAATTTATGAATACTAATGAAATATACAATACTTTTTACTATAAATTCTGTATAGGTGATGGCTTCTTACAGAGTGTTTTGTTGACTTTTGCCAAACTCCTGTATCCATAGACAAACTGTGGTTTTAATTGACAGCCAAGTATAGTTTCAGCATGAATGTTAGTTGATATTTTAATTTATCTTAACAAGTAAATCAAAGTGAAACAACAAAGAAGTATGTCTGAACTTCACTCATTTGTCAATGATGTGAGCAACTTCTTTGCTGAATTGGATAATTGTTTTCAAATGCTGGAAGAATGTTTACTCATAACACACAGCATTTATTCACAGTGTTTCAGCTATAGGTATCACACTCATTTAAATTTAATCTGCATTAACTTTTTCTCCATAATTTTCCTAAGTCTAGATAAACAACAGAACAATAAATCAAAACTTGTATTACAGTAGTTGTCAAATTCCATGATGTAAATATACATTCCAGAGCTGATTTCAATCTACCAATGTGACATCACTGAATGTTGAGCTGCAAAAAGATTTTCTACAGTACACCATCATATGGTATTTCCAGCATACTGTTATAATAGGTGTAAATAACCTCAAGAGCATAGATATGGGTAAAATGTAGTAAAATAATTAGGAAGTGATGAGTTTTGCATATTCATAACTTTTGTTTTAAATATAATTTTATTGTAAACTCATATAATTTAACATTTAAAAATTACTATGGTTAACAACCATCTTGCAAAACTTCTGAACATTTAACAATGGCAAAATGGTGTAAAGCAGCTTCAGCACACCACTGAATTTGTGGTTGAGGGGAAAATATAATTGATAATCTAGTGTATTTCAAAGCATTGATTTCAAACTTGACTCTATTTTCTAAATCCAGTGTTTGTTTTAAACAAAAACAAGCATATCTAAACAGGGATTCTGTCACAGAGATTAAAGGTACTCCACTCCTCAAACAAGTTTGATAGAAACACTGGGTTACTCAAAATTGACAAATATGGAAATGCAAATATTATGCAAATATAAAAACTCTGAGCTTTGCTGATGAGAGAAAAGAAATAAGTATGAACATTGAAAAATTCATTCAAGCAAACAGCCAATACACATTTTCCTTATTCAAACTAATAATTTCCTGACTGCTGCATCAGACTGTATCAGTTAATTAGATTCTGGGAAGACATTTTATTAGGACCATGAGTTTAGGGTATGGATAAGCTTTTTGTTTGTTTGTTTGTTTTAAATTTTTCTTATTACTACATTTTAAAATTGTGTTTAAAGATATATTTTTTACACTTTTATACACTTTACTATAAATATTTGGTTTCTAAATCCAATACAGATTCAGCCTTAGTAATTAAACAAATAAAAAAGGTGCTAAAATTTAAAAAGCATATGAAAAGTATTAGAAATTTCATTGACTTTAATTCAACATGGATCCTATAAATTTGATTAATTTTTTAAAACCTCTTCCTAGGGGAGTGTTGAGCTTATTGAAAGAGAGAGATACTTATAAAAAATTACCAGTCTCCAATATATTGTTGAGTATCTGCCCCAAACAAGAAGTTCCTCTTTAATTTTTTCTGTCAAAAACTTACCATCCCACATATATTAAAAGGATAAAAAAAAATACTATGAAAAATTTTATCCCAATAAATTCAACAAATTAGATGAAATGGACAAATTTCTGAAAACACACAAATTACCAGAAGAATTCCAGAAGAAATGGATAACTTGAATAGCCCTGTATTCATTAGAAGAATTAATTTATAGTGGAAAAACATCCCCACAAAATTCCCTCCTGCGTCATATAGTTTCACTGGAGAATTCTACCAAACTTTTAGGAAAAAATTAATAGTAATTCTATCAAAAAAAATTCATGAAAATTGAAGAAAAGAGAATAATTTCCAACTCATTCTAAGAGGCTAGCCTTACTCAGATACAAAAACCAGGTAAAGACATTACAAGGGAAGACTACGACAGACCAACATCTCTCGTAAACACTGACAGAATTCTTAACAAAATTTTAGCTGATTAAATGCAGCACATATGAACTATATCAGAAATGCCATGTTGCTTCAACATTTGAAAATCAGTGTAATACACCATCTTAGTCAGTTTGGGCTGCTATAACAAAAACACCACAGACTGGATGGTTTAAACAATAGAAATTTATTTCTCACAGTTCTGGGCTATGGAATGTCTAAGATCAAGGTGCCAGCAGATCCAGTGTCTGTTGAGAGCCCTCTTCCTTGTTTGCAGATCTTCTCGTTGTATCCTCAATGATGTATCTTCAACATGTATTGTCATCTTTCCTGGTTGTACTTCATGGTGGAGAGCAGAGAGAGAGGAAACAAGTTCTCTGAGGTCTCTTTTATAAGGGCACTAATCCCATTCATGAGGGCTCCACCCTTGCGACTTCTAGAAGGCCCCACCTCCTAACACCATAACCTGAGAATTAGAATTTCAACATATGACGTTTGGGGGACACATTCAGTCCATAGCCCTCACCTTATTAACAGAATAAAAAAAAATTCATATCTTAGTAGATATAGAAGAAGCATTTGACAAAATCCAACATCGATTCCTGATAAAAACTGAGCAAAGTTGCTAAAAAAAAAAAGTAAATAAGGCCCAACACAAATTTGATTTCCAAGGAGGTCTTCCTCACTGACAGAAAGGAAATTTTATCTCTTGCCTTTGGATTTCTCTTTCTACTTTTCATTCTTCACTTGTATATTAAGTTGTGGGTTATATACGTAATTTCACTTATTCTACCTGGCAAAAAGTATTGCTTGGGGATTTAGGAGATCAGGCTCTACCCCATAGCATAAATGCAACTCAAACTGGTCATTTTATACCTCTGAACCTATTTCTCCATTTGTGAATTGGAAGTTTGAATGTGATCCATTTGAACAAATTCATGTAAAGCTGTGTCTTTCATTGTAAAGCATGATGTTTGCTGACACTCAGCGTGTCACTTGCTTCTATAAGACCTCTGCTTCCTCTTCTTTGTAGCCTCAAGTGCAGGCCTAGCCCGGAAGAATTGGACTCAGCCGTGCCTGCAGTGGAGCTGATGGTGCTGTGGTGACACGCTCCACTGCCAGGCACCAAGTGAAAGGGAACTCAATGCTTTCTGTAATCACCACCATCAACAGAGACCATCCAGGGACTGAGCAGTTGAAGCCCTCTGGGTCTTGGCACAATTTGTAGCCCAGATTAATTAGTTAATGTTCACAGAGCACTTTGAAGATGGAAACGCTGTGGGAATGCAAAGCCCATTAATGAAGATCATTATATAAATTTGAGCTCCAAATTCAGCAACGTAATTGGACAGGGCAACCCAGTTGCTGATTCCCAGCAGGGCAGTGTCTGGGATCTGGAAAGCCCAGTGAAAGGTGTAAAGGGCAGCGCTGCCCAGGGGCTCTGAGGCATAAGGGGTGAGGAAGTAGGTGGGCAAGGTCCTCCTAAGCCACCCTGCTGGAAATGGCCCAGTAACGCTGCCTGTCTGCAAGTTGGGTCATTCAGTTTCCAGTGAGGAAGCCCTATTCCAATCCATATCTAGTAGAACTCAAAGCCCTCCTCCTTCCATGATGTCACAAGGCTTGAGGGTAATATCCTGGTGGGTCCAAACCCCAGCTCTGGTACTTTACAGAGTGTGACTTGGGGAAAGTCACATCACTGGTGTAAGCCCCCGGATCCTCATGTTTAAAGCAAGTAAAAATTGAAGGTGATGTTATCAGCCATTCAGAGTTATGTCTGTAAAATATCTAGTAAGAAACTAACTCAGCTTGGGTGCTCAGTAAATAGTAACTCTTGTTATGTTCTTACCAATTATGCCCATGGTACCAGAAAATCAATCCTTTTACCCTAACATCCACTGATGAGGATTTTAGTGGCATTTGCTACTTATGCTGTTTTTTAAGGACAGTCTCCCCTTTTGCCTCTGGGGATCCTCTTTCCTCCTTCCTCCACCTCTTGTCTTTATTAGAGGAAGGAAAACAGCCTTTGGGGGTAATGTTTTCTTTTATTGCTGTTCTCAGGGTCTCAATGGCTCATGGTCAACAACATATTTAGTCAGTGGAATATCCATGGAATACCTCATTTTGGAAGAAACTTGTCATCCTTGAGTGCTTTGAACACGTCAGTGCGATCAAAGGGCTGCTAGACCCTGGCACAGCCTCTAGGCCTCAGGCAAGGCAGTTAAAGGCACACACCCTAAAGGCCTCCCACTGGGCCTCTTCTTGATTCTAGGGAATCGTGGTCAGGGCGCCCTTCATCAGCTTGTGCTAATAAACTTTGCAAGCAGCGAGCTGAAGCTGTGGACTGCGTGCCCCTTCCACGTGTGGTCCGCAAGACCCCCTCCTTTGGTGGTCTCACGGGAGCCCTGCAACCCTTCCCCGCCAAGGTCCACTTGAGAAAGCTCGGGGATTAAGTCCTCTGTTGGCACAGCAGGGGAAGGCCCTTTGAAGATGCAAAGGGCATGAGTCATTCATAATCATCCTGATTCATAAGACAACTTCAGAGACCAGGTTCTCTTTAATACTCATTATCCCTTCAATAGACTGAGTTGGACCAATAGTTCATTTGCAAATTGCAGGACTCAGTAAGGCAAGACTCTATAAGCAGGGTAATGAATATTTTTTAAAGGGAAGTTGAGTCTATTCAATTTTCCAAATTTATTGTACATAGGAAACAATCTTTTTAATTCTCTCTACCCTCAGGGCTCAAGAGAGTTCGTTACCAGCTCTGCTTCCACTGTGCTTGCCTCATCCTCTCTGTGGGGCTTGCAGGTGTTGGTCATGCCCAGCTTATACTGCCAGGTTGCCATGGTCAGAGAGTATCACTCAAAGAGGGCCCTCAACAAACACTTGCCTATTATAAGACGCTTCACCCTGTGTGCTCTCACTCTGTGCCTTTGAACCAGGCCTCTCCACTCAGCTGGAAGCCAATGACAATGAGACCTAAAAACCATTCACAGTAATTTCTTGATCCCACTGACTTTGCCCGCCACCCCCCCCTCCTTGCTCTGATGTTTATTTCCCCACCTCCTGGCCTTCTTGCCGTCGCTGTACAATGACTGCAGTGTCTTATGGGTTGAATTGTGTCCCCTTAAAAAGATATGTTGAAGTCTTAACTCCCAGTACCTCAGAATGTGACTTTATTTGGAAATTGGGTTGTTGCATGTGTAGTTTGTTAACATCAAATCACACTGAAGTAGGAAGTGTTCCTAGTCTAATAATATCGAATAAAGGACTGGCATCCTTATCAGAAAACATTCATATGAAGATACAGAGACACAGAAGGAACGTCTCATGAAGACGGAAAATTGGAGTGATGTATCCACAAGCCAAGGAATGCCAAAGATTTCCAGAAAACCACCATAATCTAGGAAGAGGCAAAGAAGGATTTCCCTATAGATATTTCCTAGAGATTCTCCCCATAGAGAGAGTATGATTTCAGACTTCTAGCCTCCAGAACTGACTTTATGTTGTTTTACCCCACCGAGTTTGTGGTGCTTTATTATGGCAGCCCTGGCATACAGATACACAGGGCTGTGGCAGAAATACTATTTCCTCAGGCTGGGGCTGAGGCAGGGACAGTGCTGGAAACCAAGTCTAAAAGTCAGGTAGCATTTAAAAATTTCCATCTTTATCACGGCACATCCTGCAACACTGTCTTGGTGCAGGTGTTCATGGTTTATTATATTGGTAGAAAAATCTCTCTCTCATGGACAAACCTCTGGAGCACTTGACAGTATCCAAGGCCCCCATTCTATGAACTACTGGTAAACCAGGACCACTGTTCACAAGACTGAAGAGTATAGAGCATTCTTCTAAGAACTCTAGCTGTGGGGTTCACAGAATAGCATCCTGGGCAGAAGTGATTTGGCCATGAAATAGGTAGAGTAGTGGAATCCTTACATTAGTAGTTGTGTGGCCTAAAGTAGTCAAAAAATGTTCCCCAAAAGAAGAAAGAAGCAAAATGTTGAAAGATGAGGAGATTTTGAAGAGCTGACGATGAAGATGAAGAATATTCCAGACATGAGGACCACATGAATAAAAGCAGTGGTAGAAACAGAATGGCAGATGTGGTTCTGGTTAGAGTGATGGGCCACTGGGAGTAGGGGAACACTGAGTGTTGAAGATTACGACACGTAATCTACCCCTCGCTCGGCTGTTAAACCATGAGTCCCCCATGCTCCATCCCTCCCTCCCTCCTCCCTCCCTCCCTCTTTCCCTCCCTATTTTTGGTAACAGGGGCTTGGGATAAAACAGATCTTCTCTGAAGTTCTGTCCCTCCTTCTTTCCATAGAAAGAACACGTCACCCTAGGGATGGACAACTCTGACAGTGACAAACAGGAGTGCCTCAGCCGACAGAAGGAGCCACATCAACTAAGAGTGATGGTGGCTAGCTGAAAATACACACTAATCTAATCTTCTGGCTGTTCTAGATGAATCTCAGGAATGTGGGAGGCTAGCATGTCAGAGAGGCAATTATTGGCCGGAAGCAGGATTGCATAATACAGTGATGACTCGGGCTTCCTGCTCCGGCTCACATGTGGTGAGCTTGCCAAAAAGGGTTTATCTTCCCAAGAGAAACATGCCAATTTTGGGAGGATGTGAAGTAACTGTGATTATGGGAAAAAAGACATGCTTAATGTGAAAATAATCAAGGTCTCTTTCAGTTTGTACTCTGGATCTCTTTTTCTTTTCTTTCTTTCTTTCTTTCTCTCTTTCTTCCTTCCTTCCTCCCTCCTTCCCTTCCTTCCTTCTTTCGTCTTTCTCTTTTCTGCCCTTCTGTCTCTATTTTTCTGTCACTTTTTCTTTCTCTCTGAATTTCCTTGTCCCTCTTATCCTTCTTTTGTTTTGCTTTTATTTAAACTTTCCTTCTTGCTTTCCGTTCAAATCTTTACATAGATTTAGTGTTTGAGGAAAGTGCCTCAATTCATTTCCCATAAAAGAAGATGCTGATAAGAAGTCTCTCTGGTGGTTTTGTATGGAAGGGATCTTGAAGACTGCAGATTAAATGGAAAGGACTCTGCCGTTTAATATGCAACAAGCTGGTAGACCTCTTTGATAACCAAACAAGCAAACTACTGTGCACCTCTCTTTTTTCTCCACAAAGACCACATCACATCCCTATAACGGCTTTGTCCACAGCTGCTCAGAGTGGCCAGTAAAATGCTTTCAGAGACAAAAATAATGGCTCACTTAAACAAAACAGAATATAAGAAGAAGAGAAAGCCCTCATAGATGTTTCTGTTTTGTTTTGTTTTTTTTAATTTTTAAGTTAAAAAATTTTTTAGCTGAGGGGCTTC
Source organism: Balaenoptera borealis (assembly GCF_965194805.1). NCBI lineage: Eukaryota > Metazoa > Chordata > Mammalia > Artiodactyla > Balaenopteridae > Balaenoptera > Balaenoptera borealis. The sequence goes on along the minus strand of NC_138871.1, from coordinate 82,760,325 downwards.
CCTGGTGGCGCAGTGGTTGAGAATCTGCCTGCCAATGCAGGGGACACGGGTTCGAGCCCTGGTCTGGGAGGATCCCACATGCCGCGGAGCAACTAGGCCCATGAGCCACAACTACTGAGCCTGTGCGTCCGGAGCCTGTGCTCCGCAACGGGAGAGGCCGCGATAGTGAGAGGCCCGCGCACCGCGATGAAGAGTGGCCCCCGCTCACCGCAACTAGAGAAAGCCCTCTCACAAACGAAGACCCAACACAGCCAAAAATAAATATAAATAAATAAATACATAAAATTTTAAAAAAAATTTTTTTTAGTTGAGAATAGTGAAATCCAGGGTGGTAAAATCACCAGCCCCTAGTGACACAGCTGCCCATTACAACTGCTGGGGCTAGAAGCCCACACTCCCAACTCCTGGTCCAGTTTTCCACTAAACCATTGTGCTTCCTCTCTTCCTGTTAAGTAAGACACTTCTGTGTGGATATAAAAATGGAATGTGGCAGCTGAAAAATGATGGGGGTCACCAAACATAAAAGTGTACAAAACCTGACAACATTTATATTTATAGAAAACCCCTCAGTTAGTATTTATTATTTTCTAAGATGATTTTGCACCATAAGGAAAGTTACGTTATTTAATAAGACAGAAAAATATATAATAGCACTTAGAGACCGGTTGACACTGACTTAAAATTCTCATGAACATCTTTCTGGGGAGCTCAAAGGGGTCAGCTTTAATTATATAGAAAATACACTTAGTTCACTCAAAAACTTCACATTGAGTGATCAGCCATTTGCTTAATATATATAATTTGCCAGGCTCAATGGTAGGCATTTGAAGGAGATTGTCACATCCTACAAATTTTAATAAAGTTTTATTGTCTTATTTTTAAAATGAAAATCACGTTCAGCAAGGTTAATCACCTGGCTGACAGTGATGTAGTTAGTAAGTTGGTAGCTCAGCGTTGAAACTCAGGTCTGTCTGCCTCCTCCTCCTTTTCCGTTTTTCCTCTTCTCTCTCCACTGTGTGCCAGAAACTCTCCCAGGTACAGAGGAAAGCAAGATCTTATTTCATTTTGGTAATATAACTCGTTTTCCTGTATGCCCTCAATAAAACTGTGAAGGCATTAAAGAAGTGCAGACTGGATTTACATCATCACAACATGACTAACCTGGATGCTAGGTTGCCGATTAAGGAATTAAAACTACTCTGTTCAAAGTTCGGATTTTCCTTTCAAAGAACATGCATTCTTCCATGACCTCCCATGACACCTATCAAACAAAGGCTCACAACGGAGACACAATATTTTAAAAGAGGAAATTTGTATAACAGGTTTGACAGCTTCCTCCCTAAATATGGTTAACATCGAACACTTGCAGTAAGACTTGTGCGTTGTCAGCGTGTTCTTGTAACATAAATACATAGATGTCCTGAATATTCTGTGATGGCTGATCCCACCTGGTTGTGCTTTTTCATGTTATCGGTAAAATATCTACATGATCAACATTGTCAGCCCCTACCTTGCCCCAGATTCTTCCAGCTGGAATCATTCTTTACTGTATCGAGTTCCTGAACCAATTCCGAGGTACAATAGGAAAGATTTTAGAAGTCCTTCCCTGGGGGAGGGGGCGGGGTGAGGGTGGAACCTCCTGAAATGAGACCGCCTGATTTTCCCTGTGCCATTTCCATACCCAGGATGCACCTGGGTATCATGTAGCTTCAAAGACACACATTACCACTTCCATCACCATCACCATCCTCCTTCCCCCTCCTCCTCCTTCTTCTATCACTTTATCACCAATATCTCCATCCCCAACATCACCATGACCAATCTTTAAACCAACCCTCTGAGATAGAAACGATGATCTTTTTTTTTTTTTTTTTTTTTTTTTCCCAGATGAGAAAATTGTGACTTTTAGTCTAAATAACTGGCTGGAGATCACCAGCCTCATAAACGATATGGGCAGAATTCAAACCCGGTCCTGTCTACCTGCAAAGTCCAAAGCCTAAATCACTACCTAAACTCTAGGTTTTCTTTACCTCTAGCCCCACCATCCCCTCGCCATGGTCTGTGTTCTTACCCTCCACTCACCTAGTCCTGACATCTCTCTAAGCCACATCTTTGGTTGACTGGACTTCTCCTGCAGCCCCTCTGGGGCTGACTGTCATGACCAGCTCAGCTTCCTCACCCACCCCCCCAATCCTAGTCTGTTTAGGTTTTCTAATCCTCCATTCCCTTTCCTTAGAATCCAGTTGTAGCTGAAGTCCCAGAATGACTTGTGCCCAAACATCTTGGAGTTAAGAAATTCTCTGGAATCATTCTTCTATATTAAAACAATGCTAGCCTTGCCTTATTTGCAATACATTTCTTGCCTCATAACACATTGCTTCACTAAGAAGCTACCTTCTTGAGTTAATCCACACACACCCCTACCCAGCCACCGACATATCAGACAGCCCTGCCCACTAAAGACTGACTTTCCTCTGAGCCCTTGAAAGGAGCTGCAGGCACCTGGTGGTGCCCAGGACAGACAGACAGACAGACAGTCCCTTCTCTGGTTCCTGGTGTGCTTTCATTCCAAACTCTGTTCCACCTGATTCTGTGATCTGATCTACAACTGCTATTGATCCCTTTGGACTCCATTCCTGTACTTGGCAAAGGGCCATGTCTCTCTCCTTCTTGCTCTGTGCCTCTCACACTGTCAGGAAAGAATTCTAAGCCCTGAAGCTGGTGATTTTGCTGCCGAGATGGCCTGCCTTGTCCCAGCCCAGTCCCCTCCTGGAGAAGGGTATTAGACAGTTTGTTTTTTGATGACAGGGGAAATAGAACAGTTCTCATTTCTGCCACCAACCAGCAAACACCTTTTAGACACTCTCACCCACCCTTGAATCAAATACCTGAGATTCCGGCAAACAACAGAGATCTGATTTCCCAAACCACCATAAAATAAAGCAATTGTACCAAAAAGGACAGAAATTTAAAGAAATAGATGTGTTCAGATGAAGTTATGTGTATTTCCCAACCCCTTTTTGTTTGATTGGTTTTTAAATAATTCTTTCCACTTGTTTACTCCATATGGAGATACTAAAAATGATATTAAAAAAAAAACAAAACAACTTCTGTAATGTTGCAGAGAAAGGCTGGCTCCGAAAGTCCCAGATCTCAAACGTGATGACTGTTAAGGGAAAGCCCAGGGTTCTCTGGAATAGCCAAGCGCAAACAGGAGGCCAGTGCTGGGGTCTTTGCTCTGATACTCCCTTGCTGAGTCGTCCTGGGCAAATCTTTCTACCTTTCTGGGTTCTCTCAGCATTCTTAATTACAAAACGAGTAACTTCCAGAGGCCCTTTCCAGGATTGTGATGGGAAGGAAGGAGCATGAATGTTGGGCTGCATTCACAGCTCTCTGCTAGTGCATCCTGGCACTAGAAAGAGGGACGGCAACAAATGGTCTTCTAGGTGGAGCCGGTATGGGAAATTAGGAGGACATCTGTGAACATAGTAGGGTCCAGGAACTCTCTCGGGATCGTGGAGAGGAGGGCTAAGAGGGAGGGGGCGTGGATTAACTCACTCTTCTCTGATTCCTCAAAAGCTATTCCCCTGCAGGAGACCTGAGTCATACCCTTCCCTTCTTTGCCATCCTACACTACTTCCAAGCTGTTTACAGAAACTTCAAGGGGTGAACCAAGTTATCAAAAGAGTAGCAATTAAGGTGGCCTATCCCAGCAATTTAAAGTTTCCTGTCTAAGGAAGCATGTGGGGAGGGGGGTGGTCAGGGAGGAGAGAGGGAGGAAGACTTCTTGTCTCCCGATTGGACCTCTCCATGATTTCCATTTCTGAATACAGAAGCAGGAGGGAAGGCAGAAAGCTGGCCTAAAGCCCCAGCTCCCTGGAGGACCCACAAGCATCTGGAGGACCCAGATGCTCCAGGAGTAGGTTGGGTCCCCTCTTCAAAGAAGTGTCTCCCGCTTTCTTCTTTGGGGAATCCTGGCTTAGCTTTTAAAGCCTTTGGGCATCTTTCGCCTGCTCCAACAATTAAGTTGTGTTGGAAGCTGCCTGATAAATCACTTTTTGCACCTTGGCTGCTGTGGTATTTATGGAGAGAGGTTGCCGCGTGATTTACAGCTGCTGTCTGAGAGGGCTTTTCCAAATGGCCAGCTCAAACCGGCGAGTCATCTCTGGCAACGTGAGCGTTTTGTCTAGTTCAAACTGATGCGAAAGAGTGGAAGGAGGATGGCTTTGTTCAAAACTTGCTGGCCATCCCTTCCTCCAGCCAGCCCGAATCTCCAGCTTCATTTCTTCCAGGCAACTTGAGCTCGAGAAACGAGGTCCAGCAGAGTGGTTTGTCATGAGAGGCCCGCTGGAGCCCTGCTGGGGAGAGGAGAGCTTTCTTTTTCTGAACTGATGTTACACAATGCCGGGCAGGCCCTCTGACTTGTGGTCATGGTTTCCCAGAACCCCAAGGGGCCCATCCAGGAAACCGCCCATGTTCCCTGGCCTTATCATCTGCTCCCTCCCAAGGGGATTTCATGCCCTTTATTGTTTTCCATGGTTGCTGTTGAAAGTCAGGTGCCAGGACCAGCTTGAAAATGGGCTGCTTCCAAAATACTTCACTTTTTACCAGCACTGTGGGGTGGTGGGGACATCTCGAGCCTTGTGGAGAGACAGCTTTTTATTCTAGTTCTGGCTTATTCTTGTGCAACAAGCTAATTGACCTCTTCTAGCATTAATTCTTCATCTCCAAAATCAGAATAAGATCTTCTCTGAGAAATTGTTGTTTGGGTTAAACCTAATGTGGCTGGCACAAAGTGGATAAAACAGTAAATCCAAATAAAATATATGTATATATATATTTTAAATGTTGTTGCTTGTTTTCTGCTTTGTTTTTGTTTTATTTTGCTTTTTCTACTTTTCTGCTAACAGTTTTTCCTCTTACATTTGTACGGAAACTCAAAAGGAATTCTTAAAAAATACAAGCGTTATAATTTAGTCCAAGCTTGCTAAAAATAACATTCCTAAGACTAGATTTGACTAGATAACTTTTAACGACACAAAACTCACAAGGTAAGGGTTCATGGAGATGTTATTAGGAGTAATACTTTGCTGCAGGACACAGATCATGAAGAACAAATGAATTTTTTCATGTAGAAAGAACATAGGTTTTTATCTCCGGGGTGAAAAATCTCCCTGGGAATGTTTACCGTTGAGAGAGAAATGACAGGCCATTTGAAAAAGTAGAAAAATGTGCTCCCTTTTGCTCCCCAACAATGTAGTGTCTCCCTTCTGAGGAAACTAGGAACTCATTTTCTTCAGGAAATATGCTACATTTATTCAGAAATATCCATCTCCTAACTCCCACGCTATGTGTTCTCATGACTCCTTGCCCATTCTAATACTCCAAGAGCAAAAGAATGAAGTACAGTTTTATTAACCAGAATGTAAATTGTTCCTTTTTTCATTCGTCTTTCTTTCCTTTCCTTTTCTTTCTTCCTTTCTTCCTTTCTCCTTCCTTCCTTCCTCTCTCTTTCTTTGCTTTCTTTTTCTTTCTGTCTTTGCTTTCTTTTTCTTTCTGTCTTTCTTTTTCTTTCTTTGTTTCTTTCTTTGTTTCTCGCTTGCTTGCTTGCTTTCTGCTTTCTTTCATGGGTCTGAGATTTGGTTAAGAGCATGCACAAGTGTGCCTGATCTTGTGCCTATATTTAAATCCCATCCCAGAGATTTATCTGGGATGCTATGCCTCTTGGTATTAGAGATTTTGCTTAAAAGGGGGAGGGGGATAGGCAAAGCTAGTTATTGTTATTGCATCCCTCCATCTTCTCAGATAAGACCAGGTTGAGATTCTTCCATCTGTGCATCTGTGCTCCACACCTGCACACACACATACACACACACACACACGTGCCTGGTCCATCTCCCAGGTAAGCCTATGTCCCCTGCTTTCCTCTTCACACTGGGAAGAGTTCTCCTACTGTAGTGTCTATATATATGTCACCTGGGGATCTTGTCTGATCAGTAGATTTGGGGTAAGGACAGAGATTCTAAGTTTCTTACAAACTCCCAGCTGATTTGCGTGTGGATGATCTGCAGACCACACTTTGAGGATCGAGGGTGTAGGGGATAGGGCAGTAGATTGGAATTCGAGAGACTTGAATGTATTCTTTAGGTTTTGTTACAAACTGCCTACGTTACCTTAAGGAGTGCTTTCTTATTTATAGGTTCCTGGTTTGCCCACTTAACAATTGAGGGAACTGGGCGAGCTATCTCCTAAGATCTTTTCTGATGTTGTTATTTGTTTTACTAGATTCTAGAGTCTTACCGTTTCTAGTCCATCCAAGAAAGCCACTCAAGAACAAAGAACAAAGCAAGCCTCAAGCTTATGGGGTGGAAAGGGGGTGGGAACACATTAAGGGAAGCAAAAAGCAAAGAGACCCCTTTCTCCACTACTGCGCACCTTGTCCACAGCATGGGTGTGTTCAAAGAGTGGCATGGACATACATACACTGCCAAATGTAAAATAGCTAGCTAGTGGGAAGCAGCCGCATAGCACAGGGAGATCAGCTCGGTGCTCTGTGACCACATAGAGGGGTGGGATAGGGAGGATGGGAGGGAGACGGAAGAGGGAGGAGATATGGGGACATATGTATATGTATAGCTGATTCACTTTGTTATAAAACGGAAACTAACACACCATTGTAAAGCAATTATACTCCAATAAAGATGTTAAAAAATTTAAAAAAACAAAAAAAACAAAAAAACAAAACACTGATTTTTGTTAAAAGAAAATGCAAACATCGACTACTAAAGTCCCACTGGTTTCTCATCTGTCACCCTGGACATCTGTAAGAAATAAGTGAGATAATGCAAGGATGTCCATCAATACGGAATGGCTGATGTTTGATACACTCACACTTCAGAGTCTTATACAGTCATTCAAAGGAATAAGAACAAAATGAATGGACTTGGCAGGGATTTCCACAATGTATTATTGATTGGAAAAAGAAAGAAGTAGATCAAGTGTGTATGGTATTATCCTATTTTTGCAAAACAGTGCCATGCATGTGTATGTCTATTCACAGATCACCCTATTTAGGATTCCACACCAGGCATTTCCACTCCTGCCCACTCCTACCCAAGTTATTATCCTACTGTTCTGCTTTATTTTTCCTCATACTATTTACCTACTTCTCTGTTTATTGTTGATCTCCTCCCATTAGAATATATAAGTGGTATGAGGTGTTGAATCTTTGTGGGCTTTTTTGTTGTTGCTTTGTGTCTTCTTTTATTCATTCCTGCATCCTCAGAATCTAGCATAATGCTTGGTACACCATCGGTGCCTAGTAAATGTATGTAAATCGAATGACTACATGAACTGAGTGAATGAATACATATGAAAATGGAGGAAAATATGGAAAGAATAACAGGAGGTGGAAGGTATGAGGCGGGGAAGTTAAAGGAAAGAGGAAGAAACAGATGCATTAACAACAGGATGGTGATAGGACAGAATTTATGTGTCCATGAGCATATCTATGGTTGTGCATGAGTCACTCAAAATGCAGATGATGAATGGACCCCCTCAGACGTCTAACAGCCATTCTGTAAACTTACTTCCTTTACCTCTTGTTTTCATAGGATCTCGGGATTGGCAAAGGAGTGACTTAGTGGTGACACTGGTACAGCATTCCCGGTCTCTGCATTGTCTCCCCCAGATCCCACTGGCTGACAGTCAAAGATGTGGCTTCTGGTTCCCATATTGCTACCATCAATTGCTACTTGACTTGGGCAAGTCAATTCCGTGCCCTGGGCCTTGGTTTGATTATCTTTAAAATAGACCCAGTGACACTGTTCTTAGCACCCACGCAGGTTTTTGCGATATTACTGTCCTCCTGCTCTGTGCTCTTCCGCTAGATCTCTGACCCACTTTCTCTCCCATGCTGTGGTTACAAATGCAAATGGTTATTTCCCATTTAGATGGATGTGAATCGCTATGCACTAACACCAACTGCCTGATCTGTCTGTGAAGCAACTTCACAGTCAGGGTGGGGATTTTGTCCTAGCTTTGAATTGTCAGCACTCAGCTGAGGGCCTGGTTCAGAGCGGGGACCCAGACCTCTTTGCTAAGCTCTGTGAATGTACAGCCCAGATGTCGTTTGGGACCATCTTACTTCTCCAGGGTTCAGGTAAACTTGGCTCAAACAGACACCCAGTCTCATGACTCGGATGAGTCCAGACTCCAGCAGATAAATCTGAGAATTTTGGTCTTTCTCCCTACTTCTTTCCACTGTTTCTCCTGTGGTATTTCACCTACTCTCTCGGTTTTACATGCCCCAAACTGAGTCCAAAATTCTACCTCTTAATGAATCCTCATTCAAAAAATAAAAATCACTTGAGCTAAGGCTATTATGGATCCAGGAAATATTTCTGAAGATTCAGGTAGTCTCATCTCACCTGTGCAGCTTTTGAAATCCTTATAGGCTTCACCCCCTCTGCTGGAAAGGCTTCCAAAACCAATGTCTCAGTATTTGACTTTCTGGCTGTGATTAGTTTCCCAGAAGGTGCTCACTTCTTTGCCAGGCCCTTGTACCTCCCCGACCAATCTAGAAAGTCCAGCAAATAAAATTTCTCCAGCCCCCAGGCAAGTATACCAAATCATTATGATGCTCTTTCCACAGTCATGTATTAACCTAAACAAAGTTCCAGACACTTCTCAGGGTACAGTAGATATGTTACTACACTTAATCCCTATGGATGGAGACAGACATTTGCATCAATAATACAAACTTGACATGTTACTTTAAGTACAATTAGAGAGTTTAGCACAAACGAAGTGCTACCTATGGAAAACCAACAAATATTAACCTTTGGGAGCAACATATATTAGTGAACAAATTGATGTATTCAGTATTCACTTATTAAGCATTTGCTAGAGATGCTAATTTCTGTGTTGTAGACTGGTTACCCTGAGATGAATTCACCTCCTGTTAGGAGAGAGGACATGCACCCACATTCCTTTAAGATAGGTGAGAAACTGTTAATATCATAGAAAAGAGGTAAAACATGCTGTGGGGTTCAGAAGCAGAGGAATACCGTTTTATGGACACATTTATGCTGAGGTTGTAGGGGATGGCATATCTGTCTGCTAGGGCTGCCAGGACAAAATGTTGTAGATTGAGTGACTTATATAGCAGAAATTTATTTCTTACTGTTCTGGAGGCTGGAAGTCTAAGATCAAGGTGCTGGCTGATTTGATTCCTAGTGAGGACCCTCTTCCTGGCTTGCAGTTGGCCACCTTCTTGCTGTGTCTTCACGTGTTAGAAAGAGGGTGAGCAAGCTCTTGGGTGTCTCTTCTTATAAGGACACTAATCCTGTTGGATCAGGGCCCTACCCTTACGACCTCATTGAACCTTAATTACCTCCATTAAAAAACTTGTTTCCAAATATAGTCACATTGAGGGTAGGCGTTTTAACATATGCATTTTGAGGGGAAGTAAACATTAAGTCCATAACAAATGGTATCGTGGAAAACTTCCTAAAAGGGTATCTAGTGGTAAAGGTATTTCAGGCAAAAGGAAGACAGAGAAAAATGATAATATAATAATAACAACAACAACAACAACTGCATACTATGTTCCTGTGAGGAGCCTTATGGATATCACTTTCCAATTTCAGCAACAATATCACTGGGAAAGCCTTGTAGCCCTCATTTAACAGATGAGAAAACTGAGGCTCTGAGACGTGAGTTATGTACCAGATCATTCCACTGGTTAATTGGTAGAGATAAGGCTGAACTCAGGTTTAACTGTTATAAACTAGCACTGCCACGTGCCAGACTCTTCAAAAATGTTCTTTGTGCAAATGCCATGCATGGCCACCCCCAGGTTCCCAGGGGGACTCTGGAGCCTCAGATTTTAGTAGCAGGGAACAAAACCAGAGCTTTCCTTGAGCCTTTCAATGCCTTTTACTTGTTCAGAATGTTGAAGAGTCAGTATAAATTCCAAGTATCTTCTCTTCATTTTACTTTCATATCAGCACAATAGGTAACAGAGCTTTCTCCTGGAGTCTAAATAGCTTTTGTGTCAGCCCACAGGTTTTTAAGCCAAATTTGCTGTTCTAAAAGCAATTCCTCAGACTTGGTTGGGTGGGGGGAGACAGCTAAATGCTTCTCTACTTTTTCTTATCTGACAAACTGTGTTTCCTATAAAAAAGGAAAAAAAAAATCCTAAGAAAGATTCATCGGCAGTTTCTACTCTTTTCTCAACTTTCTGAAAAGTAGTTAAGTTTCTTTTCTCCCACTCCTCCTCTTATTCTCCCTGTGTATTAAAATTCAACTTGAAGTCTTTCTGGGTCTAAGGACATCTCTAAGTGTGCCTGGGCCGAAACCATGTTAACAAGAATCAGTGTTGGTGGGTTTATATTTCACAAATGGAACAGAGGAAATTGTGTATCCTTGAACCATTTACTTAATCTCTGAGCTTCAGTTTCTCCTTTGATAGTAGAGGGATAAACATACTTCCCTCACAAGATTGTTTTGGGGGAAAAAAGAATGCATAATACACTACCTAGTACGCTAGGCACCAAGTAGATACTCAAAAACTGGTAGTTAGTAGTTTAATTTCTATCATTGCCACTTGAAAATATTAGCAGCTAGTCAAGTATTTTATGGTTTAACGTTGATTCTCAGAAGGAAATTCATAAATACATTGTCTGCTCTGAAATTAGTGTATTTAAATTGGTCTGAACCTGTCCGGCTCTGTTGTTCACAGCCTGTTAGGAATGACAGCAGGGGGTGTGTGTTGGGCTATTATTTACTGAGCATCACTATATAATATGATGTCTCACTCAGTCCTTCCATTAACTTCATGACGTTACAGATGAAGAGATCAAGCTTTCAGATCACACATCTAACGGTGACATCTTCAGGATTCCAATTGTGTTTGATTCCAATTGCTTCTGTCTGACTCAACAGCACATGCTCTTTTGTATGACACAGTGTTACTGTCAGAAAAGACTTCACTCTTTAGAAGCGCCCTTTCATGCTTTGTGCGGAGGTGGGCTGAAGTGGTAGTGAACACCCTCCTCTTAAGAGTTGCAGATGGGGCCCACAGATCTAGCTCTGCTGCTAATGTGGTGGTGACCTTGGGAAGCCATTGAATTGCTCTCTCCTCTGTAAAGGCAGGAGGTTGAATTAGATGACTTTCAAGGTCTCTTCCGGTCCCAAGGGGAGGACATTATTTAGCTCATCCTGACAAGAGTATCCAGTTGCCAAAGCAAACATGCCCAGGCTCCAGGTGTCTATGGTTTCAAAGAGTTGGAGCAAAGAAGGAGGAGCACACGCCCAGAGCCTGAGCTGTCCCTGTTCCAGTGCTCGTTGACACCCATTGCAGCCACCTACCTCGAGGTGCTCTAGTCCTCATTGTAAGCCAGTTTCCTGAAAGTCAAAACCTGGAGATCATCTCACATCAAAGGCAAACTTTAAAGGGGCTGATGAAGCAACACGGGCATTCTTCAAAGAAAGGGGATGACCTAGTTCTGGAAATCACCTCCTTCTTTCAGTAAGTTTGCCAAAATGGCTGATCACATGCAAGATATTATGAAGATTAATCCACCGACCTCGCTTGAGAGGCATGTCTCTCTTTATGAAGATGCTCATGATAGATTGGGGAAAACAAGGGATTTGTAGTCAAATGTGTGTTGTTATCCTGGCTTTTCCCCTTGCTAGCTGTGTAAGCTTGGGACAAGTCCATGGGCTTTTCTGAGACTCAGTTTACACATCTATATAATTCAAGATATCTATCTTGCATGATGTAAAGTTAACATATGTAGAGCTCTTGACAAAATATGGCTCAATGAATATTAGGGCACATTGAAAAACAGAGTGAGTCTTTAGGGATTTTTATACGACAATAATCGTCCTTAGGATCATGTATCCCTACCCTCTATAACCTTCCATCTTCGGCCTTCCTAGGATGTCTGGGGTTGGAAGCTAGGCTAGCCCAGACTATTACTGGGGAGAGCCAGAGCTGGAGCTCTGATTCTGAAATGTCATTCTGGAATGCCTGGAGCCCTATCGAGGGTCCTGGCTGTGAGCTGCAAATCTACATAGGAAGGCAAGGCAGCTGTACCAGGATTAAGGATAGAAGGTGCTGATACCAGAAAAGGATGGAAGATACATTGGATGCCAAAGGAGCAAAGAGAGATGAAGAAAAGGATAAGAAGGTGAGAGGGTTAGTCAAAAGTAACTATCCAGTGTGCTTGTAATTTGTTACTTTATGATGTATAAAGTAGTATAAAGAAGATGTTTCTCCAAGGCAGTCGTGAGGAACAGGGTCAGACCCTTTCCTGGTATTTGGTGACTCCTTTCTTCCCAAGCCTACAGAGACCTTCCACTCAGCTCCTCCTGTCAGAGAAGTGCATGATGAAACTTTATAACCTCATTACTTTAGGAGTAGGGACTCATCCTTATAGGAACTCATCCTTATAGGAAATAGGCATGGCTTTTCTGTTGGGGACATGAATGTGGTTCACGGCGGGGGTTGGGGCTAGGCCTGAGAATACTCTGGAAAATGTAGTCCACAACCCGCTGCAGTCACGGGAAAGGGATAGAAGTCTTTCAAAACAAATCTCAATTGATTTACGGAAGCTAAAAAAGAACAAAGGGAAAACAAGAGCTCCAATGGACTTAAGAAAAGGGAACATTTATGTTGTTCTGGGACTAACAATTTGCAACGGAAGTTGCAAATTAAATGTCAATGAGATTGAGTTTAAAAATGATCTCTGTTCAAGGCAAATACTTTGACATAATGTTTCTATATTGCTGTATTTGGAGTGAATACAAGCAGATATGTCAGAGATAAGTTGGGTAAAACATGAGCAATATCTTAATTTGAAATGAGTCATTCTTCTTTTTCCGATTACATCTGATCTACATACATGTGGGCATGGCTGAGTTCTGAGTTACAATGGCTGGGTGGGTCTCTCTTGCTTTTCTCCATTGTTCTCTGGGGAGCTCTAAATTTTCAGAGGGGTATCTAAGAGGTGACATATGGCAAAGTCTCCAAGTCCCCCCCAACTCTCAGCACAACCAGAAGGGCTCCATTTATATCTGTTTCATGTAAGAGGCTCCCACCTACAATTTTATCACTGTCCTAAATGGATTCTAGACAACAGTGTTCAATAGAACATCCTGTGATGATGGAAATCTACTATACTGTCTGTGATAGTCACCACTAGTCACCTGTGGCAATTGAGCACTTGAAATGTGGCTAGTGGAAATGAGGAACAAAATCTTAATTGTTTTTAATTAATTTAGTTTTTTATTGTCACATGTATCTAGTGACTATGTATTGATCAGCCCATTCCTAAGCGTGATTTTTAGTTGATTTTGCCTTGACTCTGTGGCCAGAGTCTACAGCATGTCCCAAGGCAAGGAGGTGTGAATAGCACAGTGTTTAAAGAGGAAATGCAAGTATCTCAGTGGGAGCTATGCCAAAGGACATAGTGGTGTCTGTAGATGGGAAAAAGGTAGACAAGAGCTATAGGCAAGGTCCTTGAAATTAGGGCTCTACCTACTAAGTTAAAGAGGGATGTCCAGTGACTGCTCTATTATTCAGGTATAGGAAAGAGCTGCATGAAAGGAGTTATGGCCTGTGGGAGAAAAATGCAACAGGGAAGGAGATGAAGGAAGGGGTGCCCAGCTCTCCCTCTCTCTTTCTACTTTTTAGTCTCCTAAAGGTAGGAAGTTCCCTACCTTGGCCAAATCGAATAGGAAGTCCAGGAGTAAGGGGTTCTGGTGGCTATGGTCCACAGAATCCGGCTTCCTGGACTACCGACCATGATGGAGAGGAGAGGAGAGTAGATCTATAGGGGCAACAAGTGAATACACAGCACATGGGTCACATGTCAGAAAGATGGAGAGCAGAGACAAGAACACTGGGTATCCATTTGAACTTTGAAAGAAGAGTTCAAACTCTTCTGTCAATTAAATTTCATTAAAATAGAATGGTGAAAAGGAAAGTCAGATTACGTGGGCTAAAGGATTTTTTGGGGAGGCAACAGATGTAACTTACCTTTTCAAAGCAAAAATGTGGCAGGTTCAACTCTTCAAAATGGTCATCACCATGTTTATCATTCTGCATGCCCTTCTCACAGTGTAACGATGAGGCTTTTCCACTTTGAGATGTGGAGTCTGTGTTTCCTACTCTTGAATCAAGGCAGGTTTCTGACCATGGAGGAATGACACTCAGTGACTTCTGCGGTTGGATCACAAAATGCCGTTCAGCTTCCACATGGTTCTTTTGGGATATTTGCTCTTGGAAGCCAGCTGTCATGCAAAAGGAAGCCCAAACTTATCCTTATGGAGAGACAATGCAGGGAGACCACATGGAGTGTTCTAGCTGAGATCCATGATGAAGTTCCAGCCAACTGCCAGCCTCAACCTGCAGACGTCTGGATGGCGATACCTCAGGTGATTCCCATCGTTCTCCAGTCATGGAGTCACATCTCCCCCCAGCTGGGCCATTCAAATCTTTCTAGCTAAAGACCCAGATTTTGTAGAAGAGAGGTAAGTCCTCCCAATTCCACCCTGTCTGAACTCCGGACCCACAGAATCCAGGAACATCGCAAAATGATTTCTTTTTTTGAGACCATTGCACTTTGGGATAATTTGTTACACAGCCATAGTAATTAGGACATTAATGTATGTAGAATAACTGAGGGAAGGTCATTTTAAGGAATATCTTTTTTTTGGCAGAAGGAAGTCTAACTCATTCCTGAAGGTCTTGCCATGACTAGGTAAGCTACAAGTAAGGAAGAATGAGCAGGTGACAGAGGCAAGAACGGGAGTGAAAAAGGGGGAGAAGCATGGACTTGGAGAAGGTAAAAGGAAAGGAAAGGGGATACTTTCTCCTCTCAGACAAATGGGAGGGATGAGAGCGAATGGGAAGACACAGAGGAAAGAAGAGAAAACTCCTTTTGGAAGGTACTGCAGCATAGAGATTAAGAATTCTAGCTATATATCAAACAAAGCTTGGGTTTGGATCTTTCCTAGCAAAAGCCAAGTTACTTAAAACCTCTTGGCCCCCATTTTCTCATCAGTAAAATTGGTGTAATAAAACATACTTTGCATCATGTATTGTGGTGATTCATACATGTGAAAGTGCTTTATACATCATTGTACGTGAATGGTTCTCAGTATACATACAGTAGCAAGACTTGGCAGTTCTTATAAATGTTACAGAATGAATATCTCAATTAGTATTGATGTACAGAATAGAAACATTGCTTAGGTTGCAAACTCTTGTAATGAATCAATACCCACCATAGTTTAGCACTAAATAAATAGCTAAGGATTGGGGCTTTAATCCATCCTTCCAACCCACTTTTTCAAAAATCCCATTAAGAATAATCTATCAAGGAATCAGTTTAAAAAAATTAGCGTGAATTAAAGGTAACTGAACAATCAGCTAACTCCTCTGCCTCTGTTGTTCATACAAATGATAAAGTAGAAACAAAACAATTTGTTTGCATGAATGGAGTAGGCTTGTTTTTCATGCAGTGTGATTCACCAAGTTCCTGAGCTGGGCAAATTTGGGAGAATAGAAATGTGAGATTTGTGATGACTGTGTGTTCTTTTTGGTAAAACAAAACAAATCTGTGTATGTATAATTTCATACCATTTTTCTGAACTCTGGGGGGTAAGCCTTCAATTTTTTCCCCGTTTATTTTAAATAAGTGGCTCTTGAAACTGGCTTGGTTTTGTATATGAAAGCAGAGAAGGGATGGCCCACTTTCCTTCCATGCTTCCTCCCACCCAGCCTCTAAATAAGTGTGAGCTAGTCACTACCATCCACGTGGGTGGAAACTCTGTTCTTGGTTCAGGGAGAGAAAGAAGCACAGGCAAATAGAGGCTTTTTAGCAAGTTGTAGGACTTAAAAATCTTGCATTTTTAATAATCCAAGGAAAATGTAACAAAGTCAGTTATTGTTAAGATATAATAGAGTCCATCACACTTGCTTATTGTTACATGGCGCTAGGCACAGAGAAGGTGCTTTGTAGTCATTTTGTGAAAAGTTTAACTTCTAACAGGGATCTCCAGCAATATCAGTGGCAATGATTTATCACATCATTTTTTACTTGCTCTATCATGTGTGCTCACCAGGATTTCTGCAATGAATTTAGAAATCAGAGTGCTTAATAATGCATATCATCAAGGGTAAAGAAAAGACACCTCATAATAAATATTTGCAAAATATTTTAAAACAGTAAAAAAATTGCTGGTAAAGGTCTTGTGGTTGGATAATTTTATGAGGAGTCAAAGGAGAAAAGGTGGAAATCTAACTCAGTTTGGATGTTTGATATAATCTCTTTGAAATTGACTTAACTTTCATTTTTTATTATGTACTGTGTATTGTGCTGTGAGATACTCTTTACCTACCACGATTAAACTGATTTTGTAATGATATTCCTTACTATTCAAGCATTTGGGGTCATTGGGGACAATTTGTAGCCACCACAAAAGACAAGGTGAAAATCAATGGGCTGCAGCATTCCCAGGCATGATTTGTATTTATAGATATTGGAAGTGACTGAATCATCCAAAGATGCAGGAAGTATTGAGGGTCTAGGATGCAGAGACAATAATATCCCTGTCTTGTGACGTTGCTTCCTTTGCTTCTTTCTTGGCATGAGAAAGTAGAAATCATCCTTTGACCTGGAAACTTTACAAAAATAATCCTTGGGAAGCAGCAGGAATAGTGAGCACAGAGGCAATCATTATGTCTGTCTTGATGTCTGAACATGTGTTCAACTAGGTTTATTGGCTAGCTGTGGAGGTATTTGGACAAACTCATCAATATCTTTAAGAACTGCATTTATCAAACACCTTTTATGTGCTTGAATCTACAGCATTCATTCACAGACTTGTATCAAAAGAAAATTCAGAGAGGTTGGCTTGATACAAATATTTTATCAAATGAGAAACAAGGTGTCCAAAAACCAGGACACTTCAAACCCACAAGTGGCATGAAACTCAGAGGACTGTTGTCTTAGGATGGCTTATAAAGCGAGGATGAGGAAGTTAACTTTTACCATGATCGGTTATGACGATGGGGTTTTCCAAACAGCAGAGGATTTGCTAAAATAAATTACACCATTTTAGGACGACAACTTAGGTTTCCTTTATGACTATTAGAGGCATTTACAAGACGTAACCTAAGTTAAATTTTACTTGTGTTCATGAAATAAACTAGATTAAACTTTGCTTACATGGCTTAACTGGTTTTATCTGCTTGGGGGATCTTCAAGTAGTTACCGTTTTATTTTAACACCTGTCTGATTGATCTCCATACATAAATAAAAAACAAATTGACTGTTTAACCTTCACACATTTATGTCTTGGTAAACTATACATATATTGTGTCTTAGCCAGAATAATGACTCCCAAGGTGTCCACAGTCTAATCCTTGGAACCTGTGACTACGTTACATTCCATGGCAAAAGAGACTTTGCAGATATGATTAAGGTTTTTGAATTTAAGATATGGAGATGATCTTGGATTATCTGGGTGGACCCAACCAAATCACAGGATACCTTAAAAGCAGATGGCTCTCTCATGCTGGAATCAAAGAGATGAAGTAGAAGAAGTTGGTAGAGATTTAAAGCATGACATGGACCTGATCCACTCTTGTTGAAAGTGGACCACATGGAAAGCATGAGAAGAAAGACAAGTGACCTCTAGGAACAAGAGAATGGGAATACCAGTCCCACAATTGCAATAACCCAGTTTAGTAAACAACCCAAATGGGCTTGGAAGCACTTTCTTCCCCAGAGCTTTCAAAAAGGAGCTCAGCCTGGACAACACCTTGATTTTGGCCTTGTGAGACTCTAAGCAGAGAAGAAGAGAAACCATCCTGTACCCAGAATTCTGACAGTTCTCACAGAACTGTAAGTTAATAGATGGGTGTTGTCTTAAGCTACTAAATTTGAGTAATTCGTTATGGCAGCAATAGAAAACTAAGGCATACAGTTTGAGATTTGAGTTGAGTGACTTTTCTCCATTCAAATGCAGCCAATGAAACACCCATAGAGTCTCTTCTAATTTCCTCCCAGTAATACAATTCTAAGATTCCATTTTACCTTTATGTAATTTTAGCCCAAAAAGCCCAAAGGCTGCAATTACTGAGGAGGGATAATAAGATACCTAATGTATGCTACCTGAAGAAAATGGGACATGTTAATTTTCATGGAGAATCTCCAGTGAATTTCCCAAGAAATTTCATTTTCTAGCACCTTTCAGCTCAAAGCAATGTTCAGCTTGGGGATCTGCAGCTGGTATAATCAATTATGTGATGACTACACCATCATTTTTCAATGAAAAGTTCATCACTGTCTCACCTGCAGAGGGATGCTGGGAAACCAAGACATGTTGTCTTTCTGGAAGAATAAATATACTTCACTGGACTGAAACAATGCCCTTGACCTCACTGACTAATACTCCTGTCTACTTTAGAGCTGCTTCCCTTTCTGCCTTGGCTTCTCCCGTGCTGTCTTCTAATGAAGGTACTTGTGCATGTAGTTTATCCCTTTTTGTACATCCTATGTTGCTTGGTAGCAGAAAGTGTATCTCTCACATATTTATATTTCTGCAAGAGTCTAGAGTCTGGCCTTTTAACAAATGCAAGACAATTTGGACAAAAATTGAAGGCTTTGCAAACTCAGCCAGCTAGTTCTCCTACTATATGTCTGAAGCTTTGCCAGTCACTAGGCATGCATTAATGAATCAGATATATGTTTTCTGCTCTCAAGACACACACAGGTCAATAGTGGTAGAGGTATATAAGCAAAAGTTTATGACACAATGTGACAAGCATTATAACTGGCGAATATACAGAGTGTTAGAAGCATAAAGAGGAAAGAACTGGTATCTTTGTGGGGAAGAGGGATGTCATGGGTTTGCAGTAGAAACAAAGTTCAAGCATAATCTTAAGGGATGAAAAGGTGGGAACCAGGGAAGAGAAATGGACTTGCTCTCTGAATAATCTGGGTGGACATAGGGAAGTGGTAGAAGATGAGGTTGGAGATGCAGAAAACAAGTCATGAACGTCCAGTGTGCCATGGGACTTCACACTGAGAACAGTGACATGGGAGTGATAAGAGCCATATCCACATCAGCATTCAGGCGGTCAGAACTGACTGGCTTTACAGGAAGGATTTAAGGGAAGCCAGAGTGGGGCATGAGAGCCATCAGGAAGCTACTGCCATATTTTAAGAGCAGAATAGAAGCTGAAAGCGGGATGGCGGTTATAAGGTTTAAAAGGAGTGGTAGCCTTTAAAAGAGATGTGGTATGAAGACTCTAGACATAAAATTGAAAAGCACCAGCAAACTATTCCATTTTCAATGGAAAAATATAATTAAGCATGCTGTTTGGTGACACAAAATAAAGATGCCAGGTGAAGCAGTGGCTGTCTTTGCTGAAAGCAGCTCAGCTTAATTGAAACTGCTTGGTGACTGAAATAAGCCAATTCTGTCTCTCTCGTGAAAACAAACAGACCAACAAAAAAGGCACCCCTGTTTCACCTGAGCTTCTCAGTGCCCACAGAAGCAAATACATTAACTGAAAGCGCGCAGGGACCTGAGAAAATGTGCATGGATTGGAAATCAGGCAAGGACTCCCCACTGAAAGGGTTTTCTTACCCTGACAACGCCAGCAACTTGCTCGTGAAGTCTGAGTGAGTGTTAGTTTGGATTGAAACTCATTGTATCTGAATGTGATCTCTTCATTGATTTGTGTGTATGTGTGTTTGTTTGTTTTATAGCCAATCTGGAGACTAAGAGGGGATATCTGAAAATTGTGCTGAAGCAGGTAGATAAAAACAGGAAAAGTTATGGCACAGCAGGTCAGGTCAGGTCAGAGCCCTGTGAGTGAAAGTAGTTTTGTAGACTTCCATGGAGGTAGATAGGAGGGCACCGAGCTTCCTGGCACTCTGCTGTTTCACGGCAAGTGATCTGTATTCGTGAATATGACACGGCATGGAGAACTGTGGCCCACTTGCTCAGAAAATTCTATTCGGTTAGTACATTTTATAATGTACCAGTTCAATCTCTAAATATCACTAGAACAAGGAAAAAAAGGACCTGTGTATGTAAATAGAACTATCATACCCACCGGGGGAGGAGGGAAACAGCTTCAATCCCATTTCAAATGAATGAATGAGTAAATGAGTGAATTCCAAGCTATTAATGATCATTGCAACTTAATTACTCATGAAAATCATGCAATCCCCAAAAAAGTCTTATGATTTTTTTCTTCATTCATTTGTTTAAAAATTATGGCTTCAAATTCCATAGTGGATAGAACTTGTCCTCTTGGGAAGTGTTTTATAGCTCTCTTTATATTTCAGGGTTCCTTGGAATAATTGTTTGTTTAAAAATCACAAAAATTGAGGCATGCGGTAAAGGTCTCAATCATTGTCTAGTCAGAAAAATAAACAGTATTATAGTTATTATGAAAAGATGGAATTTAATATGGAGGATTAGTTACAAAAGAAACAGAAGAACTAAAGAAACAAAATTTGGAAGGGTTGTAGAAAAAACTTTAAAAACTAAACAGTAAGAAAAGAACAACAAAAAACCTTTTAAAAAGTGGGCAAGAGTTATGTCACCAATATGGCAATATAGGAGACCCCAGCCTCTGTCTTCCCACAAAGATCAACAATTAGACAGCTGTCCATGAACCAAAACAGCTCTGGGAGAGTTCTGGAGTCCAGCGAATGCTCTTCAGCAACACAGTAAAACAAAAGATCTAAGAATAACCGCACAAAAAGAGAAGGAAGAGAGTTTCGTTTTGCCTGCATCATCCCGTCCCCCAAGCTGGAACTTCTCAGCACCAAGAGGGAACTTCCCAAGTAGAAAGAGTTCCCCTCACCAGGAAAGGAAGAGTAGGATGAGGGAGCAGCTTCTCCAGCCTTTGGGGCACCACACAGATGTCCCACTTCCAGGAGCAGCCAAGCAGTGGCGTGATCAAGATTCACAGTGACCTGCTCTGCAACAAACCCAGCAGATTTTGCCACTGAAAAAACCAATGGCCAGCACAGCCACTGCAGACCCCTGCAGATTTCACCAGCTTCAAATTCCCCGATGCCACATGCCTGAGTCCCTCCCAGATCCCTCGGTGCTCAACATCATTAACCATCAGGAAAATGCAAATGCAATCCATGTTGTGATATCACCTCAACCTGTTAGAATGGCTGTCATCAAAAAGACAACACATAACTGGTGTTGGCAAGGACGTGGAGAAAAGGGAACACTTGTGCACTATTGGTACGATTGTAAACTGGGGATCTAATGTACAGCTTGGTGATTATAGTCAATACTACTGTATTATATACTTGAAAGTTGCTAGGAGAATAGATCTTAAATGTTCTCACCACAAAAATAAATGGTAAAGATGTGACATAATGGAGGCATTAGCTAATACCCTGGTGGTAACCATTTGAAAATATAAGTGTATCAAATTAACATATACACTTTAAACTTACGACATTCACTTATATGTGAATTATACCTTAATAAAGCTGGAAAAAAACTAAAAAAAAAAAAGTGAAACAAAACAAAAAAGCGGTGAAAGATATGAACAGACACCTCACTGTGGAAGATATGCGGATGGAAAATAAGCATATGAAAAGATGCTCAAGGTCATGTGTCATTAGGAAAATGCAAATTAAAACAACAAGATACCACCACACACCTATTAGAATGGCCAAAATCTGGGACACTGATAATACCAATACTGAAGAGGAAGTTGAGAAACAGGAACTCTCATTGTTGCTGGGAATGCAAAATGGCACAGCCACTTTGGAAGAGTTTGTCAGCTTCTTACAAAACTAAATATACTTTCATCTTAAGATCCAGCAACCCCACTCCTTGTTATTGAAAACTTGGAGTTGAAAAATTAGGTCCACACAAAAACCTTCACATGAATGTTTACAGCAGCTTTCTTCATGATTGCTAAAACTTGGAAGCGATAAAGATGTCCTTCAGCCGGTAAATGGATAAACAAACTGTGGTACACCAGACAATGGAATATTATTCAGCTCTAAAAAGAAATGAGCTATGCAAGGCACAGAAAGACACAGAGGAACCGTAAATATATATTACTTTGTGAAAGAAGCCAATCTGAAAAGGCTACAACATGGCATATGATTCCAATGATAGACATTGTGGAAAAGCAATACATGGAGACGTAACAAGATAAGTGGCTGCCAGGGTTTGGGGTGGAGGGAGGGATGACAGGTGGAGCACAGAGGATTTGTAGGGCAGCGAAACTATCCTGTAGGATACTGTAATATCAGACACATGCCATTATACAGTCGTGAAACTCATGGACTGTACAACACCAGGAGCGAACTCTAATGTGAACTATGGGTTTTGAGCATTAATTGTGTGTCAATGTAGATTTATCGACTGAAACAACGGTACCACTGTGCTGAGGGTTGTTGACGATGGGGAAGGCTGTCCCCGGTGGGGTCAGCAGGTATACGGAATATCTCTTTACTTTCTGCTCAATTTTCCTGTGAACCTAATACTGCTCTAAAAAAGTCCTTTTAATAAAAAGGAGGGGAAAGTGTACCCAGAGTTAATAACTTTAGGAAGATGCTACCATCCTTGGGGCTGTAAGAGCGGAAAAGTGGAGGAGGTAGAAACTGGTACCCAGAGCCCAAGGTCACTGTGCCGCTGAGGCTACTGTTGGAACCACCGGAGCCAAAACATGTCGCAGGAGCCAATGTTGCTCCTAAAGCTGCCGAGACCCCCAGCTCCGCAGCACCTCGCTGCCCTGGCTGCTGAAGAGCCCCTGGCTGCCTTTCCCAGGACCACGCTGCGGGGGAGGAACGCATGGGTTCACTTACTGGGTGCTGTGGTTTCAGCCACCCCTACCACCACCAGAGATGCCGCTGGTAGCCAGAAAGAACAGACCACCTCCCCTCTGCCTTCCAATCTGCCAGCAACGCCCCCCATTGGCAAAAGGCAAAGGAAAACCAGCTGGTATGGGAGCCTGGGGACGGTGTTTGCAGACTTCAGCCCTCTGCAGTACCCGGGAGAGCATGGGAGCCCTTTGGACAGTCCACAAAGAAGTGGCTGGTAATTTAGAGGAAGATTGAAAAGCTTTCTGCCCTTTTGTATCTGCTTATCTTTTCTCTGTCAGATTCAGATCAAAAGCAATTGATTTAAAAAAGATCGGAGCTGCCACCATTACCTGAGCGCTTATGCCAAGTGCCCTGCCAGCTACTTTGTGTTCATTAGCTCAGACCCTGATAACAACCCAGCAACACACACTTAAAACGCCCATCGAATAGGACGCTGTGAGTCAGAGACATTAGGTCACTTCTCCAAGGTCAAGTAGCTCTTAAGTGGCAAACTGGATGGTCAATCTCTATTTCATCTGCCGTCAGGTTCTGTGCTGTTTTTCTAACTCTGGTAGCACTTATCTAATCAGAACTTAAAATTTTAAAAAAAAATTCCTAAAGTCATAACAAGAGTAGTCCATCCTAAAAGGTGTCAATAAACACAAGCAAAAACAAGGCCACGGAGAGCATTCTTGAGTCCTATTATTTCCCTCTCTCCTCCCTCTTTCCCTGGTGACATTAAATTAACCCATGTTCTCTTCCATCCATTATCTAAGGAGTAGGTGTTCAAAAACCTGTTTCAAAGAAATGAAGATAAATTAGCCCAGGTATGGCTGATGGCTATTAGCATTACTGCCTTCTCCACCTTGGCTGGACCACAGACCCAGGGCCAAGGGTGTAAAAGTCCCCAGACCTACACCATGATGGGCGTTTTGCAGTTCATAGTCCTCTCTACAAGGGAGTATGGGTAAATCTTCTCAAGCAGACACATATGACACTGCAGGAACAGAGGAGGGACACTGGATGTTGGAGGATCCCATAGTTCTGTGCCAAAGGACTCAGCATGTGGGTCAAAGACTGGGTGAGAGAGTGTGTGAAGAAACCTTGCCACTAAGGAGTAAAGGTCACCCTGTAAAATGCTGCAGGGGTGGGCATTTTTGGTTTCATGTATTTGTACAGTAGGAGGAGAAGAAGACTGAGTGAACCATGGGAATGGTGCTTTAGAGTGGGCTATTGTGACTGCTTTAGAGGGAGGCTAAGAATGAAAGAAATGTATATAATGTGTGAGCGAAGGCCCTGATTAGAATGGGTGGAATGTCTGTGTTTCATGTGGGTGAAAGAAGTATGGGCCTTTTTCTTTAACTTACCAATCCACCACTGTCATCAGGGGAGGATGGTTCGCCTAAGAACTTCAGATTTCTGTCCCCTTTTAGTCTCAATGTCCCTCTCTGGAAATGGCAATATGCATTATGTGTGTTCCATTTAATTTACCCAACATTATTAATCTCTTTCTAGCTGTAAGTGTACTGTGGGGTTATTAAGTTGCATAGGCCATCTTTCCTGTCCTCAGGGAACTTACAGTTTAGAAGTGGAGAAAAAGGGGAAAGACCCAAAGAATTATGATGCAAAAATTTAAAAAAAAATAGATATTTAAAAAAATGGAGAATGCCAAAAATGGTGGAGAGGAAAGGAAGCCACGAATATTAAGAGCTTTTATATATCAGGGACTTTATGTAGGTTGCTCCATTTAAACCTTACAGCGTCTATTAAGGTACATATTGCTATTCTCACATTACTGAGAGGAAGTGAGCTTCAAAGAAGCAAGGTAACTTGCCCAAAGTCACATCGTCAGGAGCCGCTAGGGCTCAGTTTAAGGGTAGGTCTTCTGATTCCTATATCCGGAACCGTGCTTCTTCGGCAGAGCTGTTAACAGAGTGCACAAGTTTACAAGGTTCAGTAAATGACAGCAATCCCACCAGGATAGAGGAGAGGGTTGAGAATGGGGCAAGGAAAACTTTGGAATTGAAGCCACTTGACCACGTTTGAGGTCTATGGTGGCTGGGTGGTGAGGAGGGGGCGTTCCTAGAAGAAGCAGAGGCAAGGTGAGCAAAGAAACAAAAATCAAAAAGCTCACACAGGAGGCCTATTAAAAAGAGCACACGATCCCATTTGGAAGGACCGGCCAGGGGAGGATCAAGTCCATAGAGTGAGCACCGAGGGCCGGCCAGGAACAGAGCAGAGGGCAGGAGTGTGCGCCAGTGCAGAATGGGAGCCCCACAGGGCTGCGAGGGGAGAATCCGTAAGCCAAAGGGTTGGATGGATCTGCTGACATTCATTCCCATATTTTCTGTGTGGCTTCCATTTATATTTCCTCTTCTGGTTTTTTTTTTTGTTTTTTCCACTGATCCCATAGTTTTGGAAATTAAAGTTTCCAGAGATGAACAAATGATGCAACTTGTTATTTCCATAGAACACAATTTACAATCTAAATGACTGGGCTGTCATTGTACTATGTTGGATCTTAACCAATGAGAGGAATCCCAGCAATATCCCTCCCATCCCAAACTGTATCTGTGAGGAGACTCAGGCCCAGAGGCTTGCCTCAAACAATATAGGTCATCGATAGCAGCGCCTATTTGGGGACAAGATCCACTATATTCGGAGGTTCCTTCCGGGTCTCCCTTATAAGAGAAGAGGAACATAGCTATTTCTATCCTAAAATGGGCACTGCTTTTTCTTTTTTATGGTGCTCAGTTTTTGGAATTTGAGGTGCCTTTCTAGAGTAGATAGAATCAGAGAGGAGTATCTTTTTGTATCACAGGCATGCCCTCTGACAGAGGAAGCTTTTGTTTTTCAGCTGCCGTGATCAAGCAGCAGGTAGAGATGGTTGACCCCTAGCTGGCTGCATGTGACAGAGATGGTTCTGTCTCCAGGTGAGAGCAAGGCTTCCATGAGCTGCCAGTTGGCAGTCCCAACAGCTGCCAATGGCAAAAACATCAGGAATAGCATGTAGGGCAATTCCTGATGTATCTCCCATGAGCAAGACAACACCAGAAACATTAGAGCGAATTGGTCTTTTATTGTTCTTCCTTTTATAACCAAATGCAGGCTTTTAGACATTTCTTGTAAATGAACACCTTGTATAACACATTTATTTGGGTGGAGGGACAGTCACAGAATTGCAGTTTATGCAAAAGGCAATTTAATAATGAAGATCCTGAGCCTGATGCTTACAAAATGTGCTGGATAAAACACACATACAGATGGAGGCTTTGCCTTTGAAATGATTTCCTAGGGAAACCGCTGCTGAAATATCTGCAGGATGCCTCTTCTGCATAGACCCCATCAGTGTCCTGCCGGGACCACAGGATAACCTTTCCTTTGGTTCATGGGGCCCCTGATCGGCAGTGCCAGGGTCTCCTCTAGTCTGGTCAGCGCTTTTCTTAACAGTCCTGCCTCCTGATGACTCTGAGCTTTTTTCCAAAAGCCAAATCCACTTTGGGGAACAAAGATAACTGTTCATTTTCTTCATAGGGAGGAGCAAGATGGTTTCAGGCTTCAAGATTGGTTTTTCAAACAAGAATTTGTCACACTGAGTGAAGTAAGTCAGACAGAGAGAGACAAATATCATATGATATTGCTTCTATGTGGAATCTAAGAAAAGGGTACAAATGAACTTATCTACAAAACAGAAATAGAGTCACAGATGTAGAAAACAAACTTATGGTTACCAGGGGGTAAGGGGTGGGGATAAATTGGGAGATTGGGATTGACAGATATACACTACTGTATATAAAATAGATAACTAATAAGGACCTACTGTATAGCACAGGGAACTCTACTCAACACTCTGTAATGGCCTGTATGGGAAAAGAATCTAAAAAAGAGTGGATATATGTATGTGTATAACTGATTCACTTTGCTGTACACCTGAAACTAACACAATATTGTAAATCAACTACATTCAAATAAAAATTAAAAACGAATTCCAGCATGTACTCATTCATTTGTCCAGTCAGTCCATTAAATATGCATTCAAATGCACTTACTGTGTCCTTGCATGAAGCATGTGCTGTGCCAGTAGGCACTGAGGACACAGTGTGGACACAAACACGACAAGGTTTCTGTCCTAATTATGTTAGAGGAAGGTGCACAAATAATGACTCAAATGAACATGTCCGTTCAAGCCCTGGTCAGTGTTATGAAGGGGAGGCAGACTCTGAAGGAGACCAAACTCGAGGTGAGAGAGAAGAGGGCTGCTCCCACGAAGCGGTGATGAATCCAAGGGGGTGAATAGGACTCAGGCAAAGGAAGAGTCTGGGGGCAGCCCTGCATCGCGGGAACAGTGTGGGTGAAGGCCGGGGACGGGAAGGGTGTTGGCATGTGAACATGCTGTAGGACCACAGGGCTTTGGATCCTGTTGATGCTTGCGGACTTTACCTTAAGTGAAAAGCTTTGAGTCAGAGGGGTGGCATCCTCACACTGGTGTTTGAAGAGGGTTTTCCCTGATTGGGGTGTAGGTGGAGTTTGTCCTGGAGAGGGGCAAGTTTGGGAGCCGACCACCACTCAGGAGGCTGTCATGACGCCCCAGATAAGAGAGGAGAGGGGCTTTGACTAGGGGGCACACAATGGAGTTGGGGGAAGTGGATGTATTGGAGGCGTGTTTTGGAGCTAAAAATGTCAAGACTCGGTGATGAATGGGAGTGGAGAGGGACAGGATTCTTTGTGTCAGTTCGTTCATCACTTTCTCTGCAACTTAGCCCTGCGCGGTGCTGGTGGCACTGGACAGACATTCATAGATAGCGCTGAGTACAGTTGACTGCGTTGTCAGGAGCCTGCTGTGACCTGAGACCACACTGTCTGCAGGACAATCCTCCAGACAACTCTGATGAATTACCTCAAGCTCTTGCCACATTCACTTATTCCTCCTTACCAAAACTGTACCTGTTTTTGCCCATTTCCTTAGTATGGCCTTTGGCCATGCTGCTCTTCCCCTTGCTTACACAACTCTGCCACAAAATGATCTCCCTTCAGAGTCAGCAAAAAATCCCACCTCCTCTGTGAAGCCTTCCCTGATTGCTCCTAGGCAAGGGCAGTTATTACTCTTTCTGTTCTGATCCAGCCCCTCATTCCTTTCTATAGCGTTTCGTCTGGAAGAGTTAGTAGCCTAGACTTAGTCTCAGACAGACCTGGATTCACTCCTGGCTTTATCTCATGGTAGCTTTCTGATTTAGGGCAAGTTACTGGATCCCCTTTAATTCCAGTTACCTCACTGATATAATAGGAATATTAACAGTGCATACCTCGTGGGATTGTTGGGAGGATTAAATGAGATAAAGGTCAATTGTTTACCATGGTGCCTGGTACAATGAATGTAAGCCATCATCATCACCATCTAAACATTATTATTCATAATTTTAATAAGTGATCTTTGCTTCTCTTTTCTCTTACATGGTTAGATTGAGCCTTCCTTGGAGCAGAGGTCAGGACGTTCATTTTGGTATTTCTGACGCCAAACATAACATCTAGAACAGCACCGATACTCAGTATATATTTTTAAATGAATGAGAAAAAAGAATAAATGATAAGATGACGTTCTCTATAAAGTGAATGGGGCCGGATAATATACTTAGGAAGGAAAGCAGGGAACCAGTTTCTCTCCTTTAACCCAAATATTTTGTGTCATTATATAACCTACGATTTATTACCAGGAAAGTAGACATGTGCCTCCCGTCCTCCAAAGGCCACTGCCTGTGGGAAACAAACAGGAAATCGCATTGTATTTCTATTTTGAAAATTGAATTCCTCATTTCTCTTCATGTGCTGAAAAGCAGTTGAATTTGCTGGGAGGCTGTAATCAGGGGGAGTAGAGAGATTGGGGTAAAAACTAGGATAAAAATGTCAGCAGCACACAAGGCCAGCAAGAGAAAGCATCATGTCACAGACATTACATTGTAGAGCACATCACGGACAATGGCTTCACTTATCTTTCACCAAAGGATTATGCTTAAAAGCATAGTATAATACCAGTTTAACATCTCTGTTTAGTGGAACATGATTGTAATAATTTGAAACATTGTTGAACTAATACACAGACATTCTGAAATATTCAGCAGGGGAGATGATAATAAGTTTTGTTACTTAAAGCCTCTCGCTTCTAAATAGCATAGGTCCTAGCAAGTGGAGGGGCCTTTTTGTTTTGGCAGGTAAGGTAGTGGGTAGATGGGCGAGTTTCAAGACAAAGATAGAGCAAGGCAGCACTGCTTTGCCTCATACAGGAGAGAAGAGTTTGGACAGTCATATGAAAACTAAAGGTAGAACAGAAAGAGCTGAAGAGGCAGGGAGAGAGGTGAAAGAATGAAGAGAATCACCACCCAGTCTCCGCCATGGAAAATTTTTGGCACTATGGAGATGTCTAAGGGAGATTTCAATTTGCTGTTCGCTAGGCCAGTATAAACCCTCTGTTGGCTCTAGGCACCCTCCAGTAAATTATATGTTGCTCATGAGATCCTTTGTGTGAATGGATTATTTTAGGGGAAAGCAACTAACTGAAGGAAACCAGAAACGTAGTTATTTTTTTTTTCCCGTTTGAGAAAGTAGTAAGGCACATTTTTAAATGAGGGGAAAAAAGAGGTTACAGGGTTTAGTGCTTTCCAAGCAAGGCAAAGTCTTGATGTTTTTCTTTATAAGAACAAAGGAACAAGAATGAGAAAATAGAAGATAAAACAAGAGAGAGAGAAACTTTATAAACGATATATATACCTATTTAGTCATCATCAAATTTATTCTCCTCATTCCCAGTTTCTTTATCAAGTTGTCTGTGTCAGCCTATTACATAGAAAAAGAAAAACTACACACAAAGTCAGTGAGAAAAGATGAAAGTACATTTACCATCACACTGGCCTGGAACCCAGGATGCAAGCTGCTGGTACCAAACTGTAAAGGATTTGGTTGTTTAAGAAAACAAAAAAATCCTAATAGAGATTGTCGTGAAGACCAGAGTTACGTAAAGACGCTATGATACAACAGTTAGGGCTTAGTGAGAATATTGAGGTCCAGGGCTGCAGGAAGAACAGTCAGCTGTTTCTCACCCATTGGCATCAGTTCTTATTGATGGGGTTCTGTGATGGTTAATTTTAATGTGTCAACTTGACTGACCTAAGAGATGTCCAAATAGCTGATAAACCATCATTTCTGGGTATGTCTGTGAGGGTGTTCTTGAAGAGACTAGCGTTTGATTTAGCATTTGACTGAGTGAAAATACCCACTCTCACCAACGTGGGCAGCGTCATCCAATCGGCTGGGAGCCCGAAAGCACAAAAAGGTGAAGGAAGGGCAAATTCCCTCTCTCTCTTCTTGAGCTGGGACGTCCATCTTTTCCACCCCTCAGATATTGGAGCTCTTGGTCCTTGGGCTTTGAGACACTGGGATTAACACCGCCAGCCCCCTGGTTCTCAGGCCTCAGAACTTGGACTGAATTTCACCACCAGCTTTCCAGTTCTCCAGCTTGAAGGCAGCAGATTGTGGGACCTCTCGGCCTCTGTAACCACGTGAGCCAATACCTACAATAAATTTGTATGTAAACAGAAAGAATAGGAGATATAGAGATGTATATATCTCCTATTAGTTCTGTTTCTCTAAAGAACACACACAGGTTCATTTTTGAATTTCCACGTCCTTACTATATCAATTGTTAAATATTTTAAGTATCATCCTGCCAGGTATCTAGTTTTTAAAGCTTATTTTATGTCAAGGTGCAGTTCCTTAAGTTGCCTGGCATTTGGTCCTTCCTAATTTTCTTTATATCCACCTCTCTTTTAGCCCTTAGAATTTTTTTTTTTTTTTTTTTGGCCACACCACGTGACTTGTGGGATCTTAGTTCCCCGCCGGAGCAGGGATTGAAACTGCACCTTTGACAGTGAAAGCGCAGAGTCCTAACCACTGGACCATCAGGGGATTCCCTAGTCCTTAGGGTTTTGACATTGAAGTGATAGCTAGCAGTCCTCAGATTAGGCTTGTCTAGTTTCACCAGCAATGCCTGCTTCTCCTGTTCTCATCTCCCCAAAACAGACAACACACACACAGACACACAGACACACACACAGACTCAATCATGAATTAGATACTAAATGATGCAAGTAGAGAATACCTTCACCATTTAACCCTTGCTTCTTTGAAGTACTTATGACCATTTTACTTGCAAGTGACAGAAACCCAAATCGAGCTGTCAAACCCAAACCCAAACCAAACCAAAACAAAACAAAAATGGACCATTGAACCTTCAGAGTAGGCATGACTTCATCCAAATCAGTTTCTTGCCTGAGGCAGTACCACTTCCTTAGGGGCCATTTGGAAATACAGGGGGAGTTTTGCTTATCATAATTGGAGGAGGGGGGCTACTTACATGGGGGCTAAGGATGTGAATGTCTGGCATCTGGCAGCTCATTCCACCCAAGGGAAACTGCCTTACCCAGAATGCCAGTGGCTCTCCCTTTGAGAAACCCTGGCTCCGTGAACAAAGCATTTCACCAAGCATCTCAACCTCTTGGCCCTGCTTTGCTTATAGGATGGCTTCCTTCCCA
Organism: Balaenoptera borealis; assembly: GCF_965194805.1. Lineage (NCBI taxonomy): Eukaryota > Metazoa > Chordata > Mammalia > Artiodactyla > Balaenopteridae > Balaenoptera > Balaenoptera borealis. Next base: position 82,728,863 of record NC_138871.1, on the reverse strand, counting down.
TGTGGGCTCACTGCAGGTATTGGTAAAATGGCCTCCTACAGCTTCAGGTAACAGTTTAGTAATTCCAACAGAACAGCAGTCTCACGTTTCCATTTGCTTTAGCAGAAATCCTGATTCCATTGAGTAGGATTGGCCAAACTTGAGTTACTTGCTCATCTTTGGTTTGAAAACCCCAGAGAATGGAGAGGATGTCATGGTCAAACTGGTCAAACTTGGGAAAGCATCTCCCTCTAGAACCAGGGGTCAGGGTCAGCCTTTCCAGACACACAGACACTGAGAAGGATCAAGGAAGTTTCTGAAGAACAATTGAAGTGGTGCTACCTAAATGGAAACAGATAGTGGCAGGCAAAAACCCGCACATGACCCCTTTCTTTACGGTCTGTGTTCCTGGTTTATCTCTTCGATTTTCTTACATTCCAGGATTCTCTAGTGCACCAGACTCTCTTGTATCTCTGAGCTTTCGCACACATCATTCTTTTATCCCCAGATGCCTTTCCTCATCTCTTTTTATTTGGCAAACTTCTACTTATGCCTCAGGACCCAAATATCACCTCTTCTGTGAAGCTTCCCTTTTCACTGCTCCTGCTAAACTTGGACCTCCCTCTTCTGTACACACAGAGCATTTTGTACATGAAAAGATGGAATTGAATTAATTAGCAAGGATAAGAAGCTGAACGCCCCACAAGCGTTTGAAAATGGAAAGCAGATGATGTTGGATTAGATAAGATCAAACAACATCAAATCAACAAATGTTTATTGAGTATATACAATGCACAGTGTTCCCCAAGCAGAATCTTGCTTGATTTGTGTGTATGTGTGTGTTTGTATTTAGAATCACAGGCTTTTAAGACCTTGGTTTTTTCAGGCTTATCGAGTTCAACCACTTCCTTATTCAGATCAGGAAACTGAGGCTGAAGTGGGTTTCTCTGTAGCTCTAACAATATATGATCTGAGCCACCGAAAGGAAGGAAAGGTTGGCCCAACTCTAGGCTAAGAAACCACAGCTATGTAGCTTAAACTTCCTATTCTAAATGCCAGGCCAGGAGAATGCTCTTGTCTCCAGTGACAATGGCCACTCCAGAAAGAGAAAATCAAAAGCAACCTGTCTCTGTCTCTCTCTGTTCCTTCTTCCCTTTCTCTTTAGAAAAATAGAAAACAAAGAGAAGTGAGAGGCAGGGCCAGGGTATCGGGACACTGATTCAGATTTTTTTTTCCTGTTTTTTTGATGTGTTTATATAAGGACACTATTGATGACTCACTACATAGTGGAGAGACATGATACATTTTGCTGGGAATTCAAAACGTGCAAACAGATTATGTAGCAAATGCATGGGATCACAGGGACATAAAAGCGTTTTACAGCAAAGGGATAAAGTGGCTTACTCTCTGTGGCAGAAGTCCCATCTATTTTTATGTCTATAATTACGTAGACATTCTCTTTTGAAAGAGTCAGAATTGGTTAGAAGCAGAATGGCATGAACCCTGTGATACTCAAAATGGAAAGTGGAGACTTATTTGGATTTCTGCCATGTTTACTCAGGCACAAACATGTAAGGATATTTCTGTAAAATAATTTCTATGAAAAAACGCACAGGCCCCATCCTTCCCGGGGTCAGTGCCCCCCATTGCCTCTGGCCTGTCTCTGCATTCCAGCTGTCTGCAGGGTCCACCCATGGATCACCCTTCCACCTGCTTCCAGATCCCTTTAGATCTTTCTTTGAAACGTATTGCTGCCCTGGTCAGAAACTGCCTCCTCCGAAAATATCCTGGATCCCCAGCCTGGCATTTGGGCTTTTCTCAGTCACCCCAACTTCTCCATACAATGTTGAAGCATGTTTGAAGAAAGTCTAGCGCGGGTTTAGTACTGCTCCAGACACCAGGTTACCAAGCCGACTGTGACCGGCATATATTCCAGAGAGAGTGCCTATAGATCAACCACTAACCAGGTAAGCGCGACGAAGAAAATAAAATTAGGTAATAAGATAAGAAGTGCCTTAGGTGGGTGGGGCGTTGGGACCACAACCTTGGGATATTGAAGGAAGGTCACTCCCCAGATGGTATCTTGAGGCCTGACTAACAGGAAGATGTTCCTCTGGGAACATCTGGGGACGATCTCTCTCCAAACAGAAGGAGAAGCAAAGGCAAATTCCCTGAGTTGTGAAAGAACGGAATGCATCTGAGGAGTGAAAATAAAAGGAGTACAGTTAATAAGAGAAGGAGGTAAGCACAAGTCCAACCGTGAAGTACCCTAAAGCCACAGAAAGGAGTTTGGATTTCACTGGAGGACCATGGAAAGTCACGATTCAGTTTTCATTTCGAGTGTTACAGGATTGACATTTTTCAACGTTTCGTTTGTTCTCTCTGCGGAGAATGGACGGTAATACAGCTCCCAATGACCCCTGCCTCCTGCTTCTTACCCTTGTTTAACCCTCTCCTCCTGGCTGTGGGCTGAACCTAGTGACCCACTTCTAATGAACTGAATACAGCAAAGGAAGGGGATTCCACTTCCGATATTAGGTTATAAAAGGACCCTGGTTTTCAGCTCTCCCTCGTCTCTGTTTTTCTCTCCCTCTCGCTCTCTTACACGTGTGGGCATGGACACTCTGAGGGAAGCCAGTTGCATGCTGTGAGTTCCCCTACAGAAAGGCCCACCTGACAGAAAACTGATGTCTCCAGCTAACAACAGCCAGCTGGGATCTGAGGATGCCCACGGCCATGCCAGTGAGCTTGGAAACGATGTTCATTTGCTGGGGCTGCCATAACCAAAACTGCAGACTTGGTGAATTAAACAACAGAAATTCATTTTCTCACAGTTCTGGAGGCTGGAAGTCCAAGATCAAGGTGTCAGCAAGTCTGGTTTCTCCTGAGGCCTCTGTCCTCCACTTGCAGATGGCCACCTTCTTGCTGGGTCCTCATGTGGCCTTTCCTCCTGTGTGTGTGTGTGTGTGTGTGTGTGTGTGTGTGTGTGTGTGTGTTCTTGGTGTCTCTCCCTCTTCTTCTAAGGGCACTTACCCTTGGGGAGATTGGTAGGGCTCCACCTTTATGACCTCATTTAACCTTAATTAACTCCTAAAAGCTCTTTCTCCAAATCCAGTCCCATCCTAAGGTACTGGTGGTTAGGACTTCAACATATGGATTTGGGAGGGGTGGGGGGCACATTTTAGTCCCTAATAGAAGCAGATCCTCTCTCAGTTGAGCTCTGAGATAACTGTAGTCACAGGGACACCTTGAGTGTAACCTTGTGCGAAACCCTGAGTCAGAGGTATGCTGTCCAGCTGTGTCTGGATTACTGGCCCACAGAAACTGTGAGACAATAAATATATGTTGCTTTAAGCTTCTAAACTCGAGGTGAATTTTTAGACAGCACTAGACAGCAAATGCAGATATTGGTACCAGCACAGGGGTGCACTTTAACCAATACCTAACTCTGCGGGGATGGCTTCAGGAACAGACTACAGGTGGAGTCTCTCTCTCTCCCTCTCACTTCTCTCTCTGTCTCTGTCACTCTCTCTCTCACTGCCCTCACGCTCGGGAAACAAGTTCCCACATTGTGACTAGCTCCACGGAGAGGCCCACGTGGCAGGGAACTGATGTCTACAGCCTACAGTCAGGGAGGAGCGGAGCCTGCTGACAGCTGCGGAGAGAGCTGGGAGTGGGTCTGCCTTTTTCTTTTAAGGACACTTGTCATTGGATTTAGGGCCCAGCCAGACAATCCAAGATGATTTCGTCTCAAGATCCTTAACCTAATTACATTGGCAAAGACACTTTTTCCAAATAAGGTCACATTCACATTGACGTGGACATATTTTATCTTTGGGGTAAGGGAGGAGGGCATGCAACCTGCCACAAGGAGCAAACTATTATTACTGTTAATCTCCCTTTCCCAAGATCATACAGCCAAGATTCAAGCAAGTAGTCTGTTCTCAGGGTCCCTGCAGTTGAACTTGAACTTTTCATAAAGTTGGCTATGTTACAGACTCACTGTGAGCATTCAAGCTAAGGTATATAAAGCACCAAGTATTGTTCCTGACACATAGTATGGCCTCAAAAAAGAAAATTTTCTGATTATTAATATGTCTATTATTAGTCAAACTTACGATGCTGTTTATTTGACATGCTGTATTCAAATGCGTGGTGAAATTCCTAGCCAAGTTCACGCAGCCCATGTCCTTGCTTACTTCAGCGAATCCAACGATCAACGCAATTTCCTATTCAAGATTTATTTCTTGCCATTAAACTCAGACTCTGGATCCTGACAGAGCAGGGCTTTGAAGCCAGAGAAATATTATAGCCTCTGAGTAGCAGGACAAGATTTTCAGCCTCGGGTTCCCTGGCTTACTTTTCAGAAACACAGATGAGCTGGCACAGTAAATATTTAATAGGACACGATGTTAGTTTATACCAATTAGGAGTTGCTGGGTCAAATAGAAAGAGTGAGTGAATAACCCTCCTCTGGGCCGGTGTGAATCAAGACAGTTATGCCTTCAGCTTTCTCATGGCATGGGGTTTATAGACCTTGGGAAAGGAACACTTAAAATAAACATTTACAGCTATTATCGTGGCAGCTCTACACTGAAAATTCTCCTCCTGTGTTCGCACAGGCGCACATACCTGAAGCACGGGCTGCCCTATATCTGGCTGCTTTGGGAGAACGTTACCCCTTGGCAGCGTTAAAGCACGATGAGCTATAGCTCATTATAGATAAGCATTATCTATTTACTTGTTGGCCTCTTCAGTTTGTTGGAATAAGGAGGGACTTGAGAAGTTCTGGGAACTCTGTCCACCGGTGTACTCCGTGTCTATTATTTCCCACAGTGTGGTGGTTATCACTTCGGCCCTGCAATCACCTGTGGCATAAGGGTCGCCAGCCTTTCTTCCAAGGTGGAGCCCCTCCATCATCACCGAGGCCAGCACCCTTACAGACCCCGGGGCTGCCAGAGTTGCTGGCTACCGCCCCTTTCACTTTGCTCTGTAATTGGGGGTGTCTCTCTCTCCTGCACCATAACTTACTCTCCTCTGTATCTTCCATGGCACCTATTCGAGGGTGTTGCCAGCAGGAGACAGTGTGATAAGAAGGCAATGGCACCAAACTGGACCACAGGACTGGGGGTTCAATACTGACTCAATTTCATACTAGCTCTGAGTTTTATCAAGTACCTAAGACTTTCCAATCTTCATCCATAACTTAGCTATCCTAATACTATTTGTTCTGTTTACTTGACAGAATTGTTGAATGGGTTAAGTGAAAAAATAATTTACCTAATAAACTACAAAGCCCCGTGTAATAAGTGAGTCTATTAGTTGATAGAGAAACACAATGAATTAATGGAATTCCTTAGCTCTGGCAAGTCCTTCTTGCAAAAGAAAAGAAGACAAAACAAAAAGCAAACAAACAAAAACCAAAACACACAAACAACAGCAGCAATAATGAAAACAAGCAAATAACCCAAATTAACCTAATCACCCAACAAATCTTAATGAATGTCTCTCCCTAGTCTTTGTATCCTGATGTTTATCACTCCTTTAGCAGATGAAGACCATTTTCTTCATAATTATTTACATTTCCTAGGAATTCTTATTTTATTAAACTGCCAATATTTCTGGGAAAGGTGACATTTGACTTGAATTCAGCCTGAAATATAAGAATAGTTTTTAATGGTCGTGGAGTGTACAAGGTTTGTTGGTTTAACCCAGGGATTGGCAAAGTGGCTCAGGAGCTAAGAATTTTTTCGTATTTTTAAATGTTGAAAAAAAATCTAAAAAATAACATTTTATGAAACATGAACATTTTATGAAATTCAAATTTTGGTGACCATAAATAAACTATTGTAACACAGCTACACCCACTCACACACCATTCATTGTCTATGGCTGTTGCAGGGGCAAAATTGTGAGAGATATCCTATGGCCCTCAGCACTAAAATATGTACTTTCTGATCCTTTACAGAAAAAGTATGCTGATTTGGTTAAATTCATTTCTCCCCTTTATTCAGTCCTGTATATTGAGCATCTGCTCCAGGCTGGTAATAGTGAGCTGAGACAGCCCTCAAGAAGTTCACTTCCACTGGTGAAAAAAAATAAATAAATAAGACAAGTAGCCAGATCATTAAAGGACCCCATCCAAGCTGGGAAGAGATAAAGTAGGAGCAACATTGTGGAGGCTGCAATCCCAGGCCAGTCAAGTTGAGGTCAACCTAATGGCCAGTATGGAAGCCCACCTGCCCACATGCCCATGGGTGGATGCCTTCCTCTGACTGGCTGGTCCCCAGCACATCTTCCTCTAGACATGATGCAGCTTCGTGATAGAGGCCGATGACTTTCAAAGCTACCCAGCCTGTTATAGAGCCAACGTGTAGAAGGTGTAGCCAGTGAAGACCAACCCCGCTTCCTTACAGATTTAAGGTCCCTACTTCTGAATTTGGATGCAGATTTTGGGGGCTGCCCCCCATCTCTGAGGTTCTACAGTAGCGGGTTTGGAAGTGGCTTTTGGAGATTTTCCAACCACTGGCTTTGCAACTAGAAGAGCACATGCTCATGTGCTCCTTATTTGTATCTGTGGTCCTGGAGGAGACCAGCCCCCTGAGCACCTGCTGTTTCTTCTTCAGAAGCTTCTCTATCAGCTCTTCCCATGAGGTGTCCATCTTAGACCCTGTGTCACCGTTGAGCAGTTTGCCAGCTGTTCCCTATTACTCTACAAAAAGGTGCCTGGGAACGAGAAACAGGGCTGGGACTAGGCTGAGGCCACAAGGCGCTCGTCTTGGACACGACATTCAAGCAGGTAGCCCAAACCCTCAATGATCATGATAAAAAATATTGGAATGCAATATTTTAAAATATCAAAGTTAATGTAAAAATCCATAATGGACAGAAGTCAGGATTAGTCGCAGTGCTTTGCAGAGCTATATCAGAGTTTGAGGCAATAGTTGAGAAGCAGGAAAAGGAAGGGCTGAGAAAAGCTTCAGCTATTAGCTGCCTTCTTTAAAACATGGTGTATTCCAGGGAACTCAAAGCATGGAGGTCATTCTAGAAGCCGTGTGGAGTTTTGGAAAAAGCACTCAGGGACTTGCCTGGTGGTCCAGTGGTTAAGACTCCATGCTTCCAATGCAGGGGGTGTGGGTTCCATCCCTGGTCGGGGAACTAAGATCCCACATGCCGCACGGTACGGCCAAAAAATAAAAATAAATAAATAAATAAATAAAGGTCCACAGAAATAGCACTCAAATTTGAGCCAGACAACAAGAGTTCTAGCTTTGGCTCTGTCCTGCCTTGTTGAGTGACTTTGGAAGTCACATCTCTTCCCAGGGCCTAAGCTTCCCCACTGTAAATGAAAGAGGATGGGACAAACTATATCATGGATTTAGTCTAGCTATGGGGTGTTTCTACACTGGTTTTCAATTAGAGTTGAAGTATAAACACACAAGACAAACATGGGTCCCTGCCCCGAGATTCCACCAACATGTGAGGATAGGTATTGTGCAACATCCCCTCCAGAGCAGGGCTGTTGTTTGTGAGCGTTGGGGACTGCTTGGAAGTCATTTCAGTCCTTGGGGCATGAGCTCACCCTTTCCAGACAGGCAGTTTCTGTAAGCATTTAGTCTGCATTAACTGTGAGGTGCTGGTGGAGGGGTTGGCCATTGCACAGCTGCAAGGTTGACAGAAGCTTCTCAATGGGGAGCCATCACTCCGCTGGGATCTTAAAGGCATTGTGTACAGAGTACTTGCAACATCCTGTTACCATTGGAAATCTATGCCCTGCGCCCAGCTGGCAAGCCTTAGCCCATTGAAAGGAGTGAGTTTGAAGAGAGACTTCATTTTATGACTAGTATGTGTTGAAACAGGATGCTCTGCCTTTCCAATGTGCTTTCTAAGGGCTCAGTCTGAAGTTTTTATCACAGATAAGAATAGTCAAAGGGGAGAATTAGACAAGTTATTTCTGTTTTTATTACCTAAGGACATTGCATTTACTATATGGAAATTATGTTTTCAGATCTGCCTTCCTCTCTTGAATTCAAGTCCCTCAAGGGCAGGAAATGAGCATAATTCATTCTGTATTATCTTTGCTTATCACAAAACCTGGTACAAGACATATAGTCAGTCACAAATATATTATTTGAAATGAAATCAAAGTGATGTAATCGGGGAGAGTAAGCAACATTGGAAATCAAATAGTTTATATAGGATGCACTTTACAAACAAGGAAACAGAAGCCAAGTTTTCATTGCAAGTTAGTGGAAGAAATGAAGCCAGAGTATAATGCAGTTTGCTTTTAGTTCCAAGTCCTGACCTTTGGAGCAAGGAGACAATAGGGATCCCCTGGCCCCAGGTGGAAACTCATCTTCTCCTAGAATGTTCTACTGGAGACACTTCTGAAATATTCAAAAATAAAGTGAAGGATTCAATATATAGAAGCAAGGAATGTTTTGCTTTTGCAATGAATATGCATGATCCTCTACAAAGAAACACACATTAGACAGACAAATAAGCAAAGGAGAGAGTCCCAATATACTGTTGACCATCTGTGTGATCTTACACCGGTGATTAAATCTTCTCTGGTCTGCTTCTTCTCCAATAAAATAAAAAGCATCATTTCTAGTATTTTATAGTTATGAAATTGCACATTTATAAAATTTAGTATGAAGTGACTCAAAGGGTCAGAAAGCTATATGGTTCATGTTGAAATATTAATCCTTAGGAGGGAGCAAGTGAGTAGTATGTCAAAATGCTTTACAATTCTCATTCTTAAGGCTTCTTCGTGTTACAGCTTTCTTCCAATCCCAATATGAGGGGAGACTGGGAGGCCACAGGAGCTTGCTAAGGCTTGCTGCAGTCAGCCAGAGGCAAAAGGAAGTACATTTTCCTTGGAAACAAAGTGAAGAGTTTCCCAAACAAGGAGGTTGCGTAAATTACGCAACATACATTTCTCTTCCAATCTCTCCATTCTGGTTGAAGTGATTCATAATTTTGGTTTCACCTTATCCTACCTCACCTTCTGGGCTGAGAGCTTTGACTCTGGAATAGTAAACAGGAACTTTGCTTTTAGATCTGGTTTCTAAACTCAGATCTACCACTTTGTAACCCTGGGCAAATCACCTAAATTAGTTGAACCTTAGTTTTGTTATTCATAAACTGCAGAGATTCCCTACTATAAGACAGATGGTGAATAATTTAAATTGATTTCTAAAGTGACTAACCCATGCTGGATGTTTGGTGGACGTTAACCTACTTTTAAAAGCATTCTTCCTTGCTGTTAGAAGAATTTTTGATTTAGGGTTATCACTATGGTTTATTTGAAGATAGATTTTTGTCTCTCTCATTCCTGTGTACATGCATCCACTCATTCCAACTTTTGTCTTTCTTGACATTTAGTCAGTATAAATTTTGGGCTCTCTTCAAAGGAGCTACTTTGCAAGATAAATCCCCTGGATCAGAGGTAGGTAGAATATTTGGTCGAAGCCAGTTTTTTTTCCCCACCTGTTGGTGCTGATAATTAGGGATTGATTAGAGATGCTTGTTTGGAAGGCAGAACTGCATGAGCATGTTTTATCTTGCACATAACAGAAAAATAGTTGCAAAGACATCAAATATTGGACTTACCAGACATAAGAAACAGTAACAACTATAATTACTCTATTTAAAAAGGTAACAGAGGACTTCCCTGGTGGCGCAGTGGTTAAGAATCTGCCTGCCAATGCTGTGGACACGGGTTCGAGCCCTGTTCCGGGAAGATCCCACATGCCGTGGAGCAACTAAGCCCCTGTGCCACAACTACTGAGCCTGCGTGTCACAACTACTGAAGCCCACTCACCTAGAGCCCATGCTCTGCAACAAGAGAAGCCACCACAATGAGAATCCCCCGCACTGCAATGAAGAGTAGCCCCCGCTTGCTGCAACTAGAGAAAGCCTGCACGCAGCAACGAAGACCCAACGCAGCCAAAAATAAATAAATTAAGTAAAAAAAAAAAAAAATGGTAACAGATACACTTTGAAATAGCTACAGGAAAGAGAAACTATAAAAAGTAACACTGCAGCTTTGTAAAAGAGCCAATTAGAATACCTTGAAATGAAAAACATAATAAGCATAATTTAAAAATCAAATGCAGATTTGACATAGCAAGAAAAAATTCTGAATTGAAAGACCAGAAGTTTTATCAAATGAAATGTATAAAGATAAAACTATGCAAAATATGGAGTAGAGAAAAGAAACATAGAGTAAGGGGGCTTTATATATACTTGAATAGAATTCCAGAAAAAGAGATAGAATGGAGAAGAGATGCTATCTGGAGAAAACTGACTGATCATTTTTCATAACCAATGGGACACATCAACCCACAGATAGAAGCCAAGTATATGATAAAATAAAAAGTAATCCACACCTAGACACATCATAGTAAATACAATAACAAACATAAAACCAAAATAAAATCTTGTCAGTGAGAAAAAAAAAGCTTGACCTCAAAATGTGGCCATCTATACAGTAGAATATTTTCAGAAACAAAAAGAAAAAAATGATTTGTTTCTATCTTCTTTATGACTGTGTCTCCAGTCACCTCCTCCAGCGCTAAATTCAGGCACAATAAGCATGTCCTCACCATTGACTACTCAGCTGGGCAACAGCAGAATGCAAATTTTGAAATGTGAGCTGATTAGAAACAAACAAATACATGAAAGCCAATGTCTTATTTGAGTCTCTTGCCCTGTTAGAAGGTGCAGGAGAAGAAAGACTTCACCCCTCCAGGGTATCAGTAAGTCTGATCCCCTCATTTTATAGTTTCAGGGCTTCCTTACTCAGGGTCCAAAAGAGATTAAACCCCAGTGTCCTAAGGCAGTAAGCTGGGGGTTCAACTCAATTGGAGGCCTTGATTATGTGCTCCTTGCCCCTCAGTTTCTGATTCAGGAAGCCTGGGGTGGTGTTCCAACAACGTGCAGTTTTAATAAGTTCTCAGGTGATGTTGCTGGGTACCAGGTCACACTTTGAAGACCACCGCTGTAAAGCATGCATTGCAGGTAATGAACTAACCTCTCTCCCATGCATCGGGTACCACATTCGTGACTAATCCTTGGGAGAACTGAGAAAACAGACACTCAAATCATTTTCTATGCTCTGTGGTTCAGGCGGGACATCCTGCTTCTGAGAGACAGCCTGGTCCCCCAAGGACTCTCTCCTGGTCTCCGGACTCAGATATCCAACTGTCAATTCAACATGTCCATTTGGATTTGTAATAGGCGTCTTAAAAGTAATACTCCAAAACTGAACTCCCCCATGTTTGTAAATGACTTTTTTTTTTTTTTTTTTACAATCTCAAGCGTTCCAGAAAATCTCAGAATTTTTCCAGTTGCTCAAAATCTTTTAGTTAAACTTAACTATGTTCCTTTTCTCAAACTCCATATTAAAACAATAAGCCATCCTGTCAAATATGCAGAATCTATCTATTTCACCTGATTGTTCTCTCTACTTCGACCCTGGAGTCTATTCTTAGTCCACTGTCCCAAGCCTCTCATGTCTTTCTTTCCATCTCACTCAGAAGGAAATACCGAGTCCTGACCATGACTCCCAGCGACTCTTCTCCTGGTGGATTCCTCCCAGCCCTGCTGATTTGTTTTCTATTCCTTAAAGGAACACACAGCTGTGCTCCTGCCTTGGGAGTCTGCACCTCCCAGAATGCACCTTGCCTGGATATCCACCTACTAGCTCCCTCCCTCCAGGTATCTCCCTAGCTCTCTCCATCACATCCTTCACACCACGGTTCCAATCACCATCCCTGACCAGGATGTATAAAACAACAAATCTTCCCCTCACCTATATTTTTTGTACTCTGCTTTATTATCTTTCCCTATATGCCAGCACTTGTCATACTCTATTGCCATTTGTTTATTGTTTGTCTCCTGCCACTAGAGTAAAGTTCTCATGGGAAAAAGGATTTTTTTTTTAATAACCTAATCTTCAGCACCTGGAACTGTTCCTCTATATACTAGGTTCTCAGTAGTTTGTGAGTAGATGAATGTTAAAGGCTGAAAGACCAAGGCTCAGGGACGGGAAGGGACTAGCTCTAGGACACAAATGCAATTGAGGTGACAGGGAGACCACCTTCCCCGAATCCCAAGCCTGTATTCTTTCTATTAAACCCATACTAGGTTTGAGGCTCCTCTGCCTTCAAGAAAGAAGTGTGGCCTCTTCTTGAACTGAGAGAACTTGGGCTTAAAATAACTGTGGGTCACGGCCTTCCCTGAACCTCCTTCCTTCCTGTAAGGCCCGAGGTTGTTCCCATAGCCGCTCCCCAGAGGACATTAGCAATGTGGCTTGTATTTGAGGGTCCCTGGGAAGACAAGAGCTCGAATTCCTAAGGGTGTGAGAGGAGCCCAATCCCAGGGCCTATCCCATGTGACTTGAGGAAGTGGCCTGGCGGATATTTCCAAAAAGACTGGGTCACAGGAGTCATGTCACTGCTTGGATTTGTCTTCTGTTGACAACTGGGATGTTGCTGGCAAGAAGCACCCTTTGCATGATTCACTGTCAGCCCAGGAATTCACTAATTCCTCCCCAGCACTGTGTCCTGTTCTAGTTCTGCCCTCATCTCCCTCAGTGATTTGTTCATCCATTCAACAACTATTTATTTCACACCTACTATGTGCTCCATCCTAGGCTAGGTGAGGGCTCCTAACAAATTATGAGTAATATTGACATGATCCCTGCCCTCAAAAGTTTTTAAAAAGCTGTAACAATCCCACTGATAGGTGACATTTGGAATTTCCACTGTAATATAGAATATAAGAGAATCAGAAGTTGGGGGAGAGACAAGAGATGCCAGTGACTCCGATATGATCGCACATCTCTTGAGTTACAGATGAGGAAACTGAAGCTCAGGGATGTTCCCCGCTTCTGTCCCTGAAGAGTGAGCTGATGCACAACTCAGTGCGCCAGTGCCCTGGCTGTTATGCACGTGTTATGTCCATAGCTCGACTCAAGAAATATTCTTTCTTTGCAGCTCCCAAAGTGAAGATTGCCTCATTTATAGTAATTATCTGCTATGTACCATACATGTATACAGCATACAAAGCAAATGAAAGTCGATGCTTATAACTTAATACCAGGTATATTAAACAGTGCCAGGTTTAGATCCTCAAAATAGTTTGACAGTCAATGCTGGTAGCAGGGTGGTTCTGCTGAATTTCTGAGACACCCCCCCTCCCCGACCCTGGCATCGTGGGATATAGACCGCTCCTTCTCCTGAGGCCATACACTCTCATTTGCACTGGAGATTTGGAAGAGGACAAACCAGGCTCAGTACAGAAGGCCCGTTTCACCAGCTGATAAACCAACTAACAAACAGCAATCCACCAATGGACACTCACGTCTGGCCTTCCCCCTTCTCTCTTTAATATGCTTCTTACAAAACCTGTACTTTGCTCCTTTCCTTAAGGACAGCGATGGGCAAATGAGGAAAACAGAGCATTGAGAAACACCAGGTGCTTCTATGACCAACTCTCTTACAGACGAAGAAAGCCCTCCTGCTCCTGTTTCTTTCCTTTCTTCTCTGTTTCTGCAGGTGACAGGCTGGATCGCATTCACCTTTGTCTCTCTGCTGCCAGGTAGAGCCATTGTCACAGGGCAGAAGCCACTTAACACCTTGCGAACTGAGTTCTTTTCATTATTTATTTACCTGTGAACTCTTTGAGGTCGGGGGTTTAGATGATTCATCTTCCAATCCCAAGCACTTACACTGGGCCCCGACACGCATATTTCCCTTCAACAATAATCACCACAGAGGCCAGTCTGGCAGGGGAGCCCAGAGAGGAAAATGCCCACTTGTGCAGAAAGCAGATGTCAGAAGTTGGCCTACATCCCTCTCCTCCCTGAATCCATGTCCCTGGCAAGATGACTTTGCAGCATCTCCTCTAAAGCATTGCTGCAATTTCCATTCCCACTACAATTTTCCTCCTGCCCGTGGGGCACCCAGGTGTTTCTCATCCCAGGACTCTCCCACCAGCTCCCTTAGAATTCCCGAGATCCCACGAGATCCGGCTTCCTCTGGGAAGGGTGGGTACAGCATCTCCACCTGATGCGCCGTCCTCTGAGCTGCCCCTGATGCACAGAGCACCCCAGTCCATCCATCTGGACCCATCTACTCCCCTCCACCCACTGGAAGCCACAAAGTCTACCCCGCAGGTTCCAACTATGCCCTGTTTGCCTTCCTGGGAAACCCTGCGCTCATAAAAACCAAAATTGCCTTGAAAAGGCCCCACCCCTATGACCTGCCCTGGCCAGTAGAATGCAGGGAAAGTGATACTGAGACTTATTAGCTTCCAGTTCTGTGTAGTTAGAGATTGTCACACAGTTATGTATTATTTACATTATATCAATGGGCCAGCTACCCAGATAACGAAATAGAAACTAACTGATGTCCTAAATTCGATAGACTGAGAGGACCACCTGGGGTGTGTTGAGAAGGATTCTGAGGCCACATGTCAGCTCAGTTGGAAAATGTGTCAGTTGATCAATGATGTCACCACAGATGTATGGGAGGACGGAAGGAAGGGGTGGCTGGGTGATGCCACTCAGGTCCCATCAGTGGCCTGCTCTGAGCCAGCGCTGGATCAAACGCTGGAGTTAAAGGCACAGGATACTCGGTTCCAGTGTGAAGAGTGGAGAAGCCCAAGATAAAGAAGCCCTTCTTTGCACTATAACAAGGCAGTTATGGGAACTTTGCTCTGAGAATTAAACATCCCTGAGAGGCACTCAATGAGCACATCTTATGTAATCTCCACGTTGTACTCAGAACTATACTCAGTAACGTGAGGCTGTGCTTTCAAACTGGGGCATGTGTACCACTGACACCTTCCAAAGATGTCAGGGTGAGGATAGCCTTCAGTTAATCAATGTTCAGATGCACAATATGCATATGTGCACTTTCCTGACACTGATCTGCTTAAGGGATTCCGGGGTCTACCCGGGTCTCCTCTCCCACCAGCTTCCATAATTGCCCTTCTCCTGCATCAGATATGCCCATTCTGAATCGTTTTACGGTGCCTTGTCCCAAAATGTAAAAAATATTCCAGACTTAAAACAAAGGGACAATTTGTAAATGCGTGTCTCTGAAGGGTACAGCCTTTTCGTCCAAAGCAAAGAGAGTGCCCATAAGAAATAGCAAAACAAAGCCTTCCTGAATCTAGGTAACAAACTCACAGGAAGGCCTGGTGTCTCTCTCTCTCTCTCTCTCTCACCCTCCCTCTATCTCTCTCTTTCTTTTTTGTCAGAATGAGCATCATGTTTTGACAGCAATGCATATTAACATTTTATTTGAACTTCAAAAATACTGATTTTATGGTGAACGTATATTGAGTGAGCTAACCCCACAGATCCAAGATTTTCATTATCATGTATTTATATTTCCACAGTATATAGTAACATAACTCTATATTTGAATACTATATCATACACAAAAATATAATATCTACAACTATTTGAACTTATAAAGAATATTTTAGAAGCCAGTTTTAAAATGTGTAGTAGCCAGCCTCCCAGTGCCCCCCAGTGATCCCACCTCCTGGTACCCACACCCTGTGTAGTCTCCTCACAAACTGTGTGACCAATGGCATACGGTAGAGGTGAGAGTGCATGACTTTTGAAGCCAGGCCATTCAAGGCACTGTGGCTTCTCCTTGCCCTCTCAGGCCACTTGATAATATTGAATGCTACGAGCTAACATTTTTAGAGCTCTTTGTACACCGTGCAATGTGAGCTGCATCCAGACAGAGAGAGGGGCAACCAAAACACACCCATCTTGAGTTTATAAGAGAAAGAGACACATGGGAGGATGAACCCTTTAGGAAAACTAAACTCTTTGTGTTTGCAAAGCAGATTGAGAAGCCGCCTGGAAAGGAAGGAAGGGAGAAGCACATTAATTTGTCCCAATAACAACCAACACAGGTAGTGCTCATGGGGGAAAGCCCAGTGGCAGAGGCCAAGTTTATTCTAACATCACGACCCTGAATCTGTGGTTGGTGAGAAAACAGAGCCCCCAAAGGAGCTGCATCTTGATGGCCATCTCTATGTATCTCAGAATCTAACCAGCCATGTTTCAGCTACATGTGGCGCGCTGCTTCTTCTAACAGCTTGTCATCAGGGACTTAAATTTCTTCACGTCAGTTGTGACCTTAAAAATGTGTTTCAGAGAAGCCAGTTCTGCAGATTATGTTCAGAGGGAACCACTACGCCTCCTGCATGTCCCCACTTCCTTCACTCTCTTCAGCCAGTGGTAGGGTGTGAAAGGGTCTGCATTCAAATAATCTAAACCAAACCTTGGGTAATAGAAAGAGATATTATGATTATACCTAGACAATCAATTACAAACCAAAACACTGAAGCCAGGTACTCAGAAAGTCATTAAGTTCCTTTCCTAAACAATCTAGTTCAAGACAAATAATCAATAAGGATATTGGATTGGATGATATCCTTGAATTTTTCCATCATATGACGTGTTCATGTCTTTACAAAACCCAAAACAAAACAAGCTTTCAAAGGAAAGCTACCTATTTTATTGCAAATTTCATGAACATTTCTAACAAAATTGGCAGTGATATTAGCGTCATCCTTTGCTTTTTTATTACTGGATCGTTTTCACAGTAGGTATATTTTTCACCATAACCGTATGAGTAAGGTAGTATCACCCCTATTTTGTGGATGTGGAATCATGACTCAGACACAGCAGACGGGTGGTACAGGCTGTGTGTTGCACTACTCCAAGGAATTCTGTGCCCAACGTCGCATAAATAGCTAGTGGCAGGGACAGCGTGTAAACCCATCTTGATCTCTAATCAAAGCCCTCCTTTTTTTCACTGAGTCAGATGTCCTTTTGTTTCTCTCACACAAAGGTTTTTATTGACAAAGGAGGTGGGCATGAGGTTTCAAGAGAAGCAGCAGAACGTTTGAAAAACTCGTCTCTCCCTGAGCTTTTCCAGAGAAGAAAGGAGAATTAATGAGAGGGTGGGCATGACGCAGGTAGCAAGGAGGTCGTAGCCTGCAGGGGCACTTGAGCTAGAAGGGGGGATTTAATATTTAAAAAGTGGGGGACAGAAGGGAGCTATTGGTGTCAGTAGGGGAAGAATTTTCCTGAAACAGCTGCAAAAGCAGTTGAGGCCATTTGAGATTTGGAATCTGTCTCATGTTGGATTTTGACTGGACATTTGTTTTAGGTCATCCCTCGTGAAAAAGGACCCCACACATGTGCAGCAAGGAATGACAGGACAGAATACCACAGCCAGGTGACATTTGTGCCTGGCATTTAAAGGGCTCAGGGAGGGGTGTCGCTTTCCTGCTGCAGATCCAATCCAGCAGCTCCAGCTAGAGTTATCTTTCCTGCCGAGGCCGGGTGTGTCTGCCTCCTGCAGGTCCGGAGGGGTCCAGGAGCTTGCTCCCTCTCAGGGAGTCTGTGGGGTTGCAGGTAGAACTGTCTAGACTTATTGGTACCATATTTACAACAGAAATACAACCTCAATCTTGTAGAACATGTGGCAGCCATTTGCATTAATCAACACCCCTGGCATTAGTGGGATTAAGTACGATGATTTTTCACTTCCAGAAGGACACTAGTGATTATAAAGCTTCCTTAGTATTTTTTTTTGAAGTATTTTTGTCTTTTTTTTTTCACCAACCACTCTCCACCCTTAGGTTTCCTTACACATTCAGACATTTACAGTAAACAGGGATTAGCCTCAGCTAACCAAGAGTGGCTAGCAGATGGTTTTAATTAACTGTGCCTTAAAGAAAAAGGATTTAAGGATAACACAAAGACAGTTTACACGGAGCAGACTATACACACAGCAGTGGGGCAGATCTGTGCCGCTGCCCCCTGCTTCTGCCTGTCTTGTCCTTCTCTTCTTCATATACTTTCCCTTCTTCCTTTTTGTTGTTCACAGAAGCAATTTAGATTCACACCATGAAACAATAATTTTTGTCACTTTAATATCTATGTGTAAAAGATTATAAACATATGTAGATAGACATATATAGAGAGAATATAAAATATAGAAATAACAGAAAATGTAAAGAATACGTCATGCGGGCTTCCCTGGTGGCGCAGTGGTTGAGAATCTGCCTGCCGGTGCGGGGGACACCGGTTCGAGCCCTGGTCTGGGAAGATCCCACATGCCGCGGAGCAACTAGGCCCGTGAGCCACAACTACTGAGCCTGCGTGTCTGGAGCCTGTGCTCTGCAACAAGAGAGGCCGCGATAGTGAGAGGCCCGCGCACCGCGATGAAGAGTGGCCCCCACTTGCCACAACTGGAGAAAGCCCTCGCACAGAAACAAACACCCAACACAGCCATAAATAAATAAATAAATTAATTAAAAAAAAAAAAGAATACGTCATGCCTGATTTGGAAGTGTTTGTGGTATCTAAAACATATATGAATAAAAATACTAGTGATGATTTATGTGTCAACTTCACTGGGCCATGGGATGCCCAGATATCTGGTTAAACATTATCCTGGGTGTGTCTGTGAGGGTGTTTCTGGATAAGATGAGCATTTAATCGGTGGGCTGAGTAAAGCAGATGGCCCTCCCCAGTGCTGGTGGGCAACATCCAATCTGTGGAGGGTCTGAATAGAACAAATAGGTGAAGGAAGGGTGTATTCGCATCTGCTGATGACTTAGCTGGGATATTGATCTTCTGCCCTTGGCACTCCTGGTTCTCAGCCTCTCAGACTTGGACTGGAATCTATACCATTGGCTTTCCCACCCTCAGGCCTTTGAACTGCATCACTGGCTTTCCTGAATGTCCAGCCTGCAGATGGCTGATCATGGGACTTCTCACCCTCCATAATTATTCTGTGCAATAATCCATCATGGTAAATCTTATTTTATATATCATATGTTATGTATAGAATATATAGGTGTGGGGAACCTAGTAAGTGATCAAAAAATCGGAGCCAATCTCTATCCTATTGGTTCTGTTTCTCTAGAAAACCCTAATACATATATAACTTCCATTTTTTGATCACTTACTAGGTTCCCCATACCTTTAGGTTTTCTTTATTTAACCTCCACAGGAATCCACGTGATAGGGATTAGTTTGTCTACTTTACAGATGAATAAACCAGGCTGAGAGTCATCAGATGAGTTAGGTTTAAGCAATACCAATAATTGTGCTCGCAATGACTACTCTACACCATATGCCCAAAACTGTGCAATAAAAATCACTGTAAAGCAACACTTGAAAAGCAACACTAAGAGATCACATACAAAAGTCTGTAAAGGACTCAGTGGCTCTTTAGTGATTAAACACCTGGTAATTCATCTCATGGGCCCCGGGGGAGGGCTGAACAGTAGCCAGATGTAATTATCATCATCATCACCATCGTCTTCTGAGCCGACACTCATAGAACAAGTACTGATTTAAATGATTTGTACATGTTAACTCACTTATTCTTGACAACAATCTTACAAAGTATATCCTACTATTACCCCTCTTTTACCTTGAGAAATTTGAAATATAAAGAAGTTAAACATTTCCCATAGTCATGCAGCTAGTAAATGGCAGATTCCAGATTTAAATCCAGAACTCTGGACCAGAGGCCATGTTTGTAATTATTACACTGCCTACTGAGAGATGGGAGGCGTTGACCTCAAGGCCTGGACTTTCTGTCTCAAGACCTGAGGGTCAGCCTGGGTAGACAATTCACATGTAATTTACATGTAACATGATTAGCACGTTTCCAAGAATGCTTAGGAGGTTTTTTTGCATGAAGCAGAAGTCACTCAGAACCTCTGTCCAGATTCCGTAAGGCCAGAATAGGATGGAGAATTCAATGTTCTAGTAGTCCAAACTCTAATACACACCAACAGAGGGAGGGGAATGGCTATACAAAAAAGAGATTAGGATTTGTGGTGAGCTTAGTGGGGACCCTCAACTAGAATAAGTCTTAATCCATGGAAACTGTCAATGTTCCCTTATATGGTAAAATTCTGCAGATGTGATTAAAGATTTTAGGATGAAGAGATATCTTGGATTATTGGGGGGGGGGTGCCTAAAAACTATAACAAGTTTCCTTTTACAGAGAGAGGCAAAGTGAGATCAGACACACAGATGGGAGAGCCATGGAAGATGAATGCAGAAATTAAAGTGATGCGGCTAAAAGCCAAGGAATATTGGCAGCCCCCAGGGCTGGAAGAGGCAAGTAATCGTTGGGAGATTTCTAGAGCCTCCAGAGGGATCTTGGTACTACTGACACTGTGATTTCAGCCCAGTGATACTGACTTTGAACTTTTGTCCTCCAGAACTATGAGAGAATAAATTTCTGTTGTTTTAAGCCACCATGTGGTAACTTGTTACAACACCACAGAAAACTAATACAGGCTCTTAAGCTGTGGTCTAGAGAAAGAGATCTAATGTTCTTATCGAAAAAGACTATACATCTAGAGTATGTGTAGCTGAGAGAAGCAAAATACAGTGATGAGAGCCGTAAAAAGTGGATCCTGGAAAGACTCCTTGAGATAAAATTTGTAGCACCATTCCTTTTTATATGGTAGCCTGATGTTTTCCCCCAACGATGAAGAGCTGATGTGGACCTGGGTATTAACATAACCATAAGCTTGACAAACTTGATTTATAAGCAGAAATTCAAAGGCAGATAAAGTCATTTCTGGCTGGGATTCAGAGCTCCACAGAAGGGCTGGTACTTGAGCTGGGCCTTGAGCAATGGTGGGTTTCAGTGAGAGAGAATAGCGAAGGGAAAAAGGGAGGCTACCTCAGGCAGGGGCACATGGGTGGGAAAGCTCTGGCCATGTGATTTTCTTGTCTAAGTCAGCTGTGGAAATGGATAAAACAGTCGTGTTGTCCGACTACTGTCCACCTGTCTCCATGATGTCCTCCAAAGATGAGGCTCTGATGAATGTCCCCAAGAGTTCATTCTTGAAGGATCCAGCCAAATCCAGCGGTCAGCTCACGAATGACGAGCATCTTGTGTTTCAGGAAAGCCCTTCCTATGGTAGAAATAAACACAGTCACAGGGAACAACTCTTCATGTCCCATTTCAGGAGGTTCCAGCGTGTGAGCTTCTACATCTTCTGTAGTTCTTCACTGATTGGAGATAAGATTCAGGATTTCACCCCAGGGTGATCCAGCTGGCATTACCTTACTTGTTTAAGCACCATTTCAGTTTTCAAATGAAATTTGCACCCTTCACTCAATACAGGTTCAAAAGTATAACCAGATAACTGCTCTTTGGTACTTTTCCAGCCAGTGCTTTGTCTATCTCAGATCTGGAACAGAAGACAGCACAGGGCAGCACAGAGAGGTAGAGAGTGGGAGACAGAAGGCACGGGCTCTATTCTGACTTGCTCACCTGGAGCCGTATGACTATGGCATGCTGCTTAGCCTCTCTGGCAGGACCAACTTCTCCTCTGGGCACGCTGAGTGCAATGCTGAGGTTTCAGGGGTCCACAAAAATGTTTTAATTTCTTTTAATAAATCAGAAGAAAAAAATGAACTTCTAGGTCAAAGAAAATACTTTAATCCATGATATCAACATTTTTGTCTTTATACCCACACAGTGTAAAATAATAAAGTGTAATATTTTCTTAGAGATGAAGAGGCCCATGAAGGCCAAAGTGCTTAAGGCCCAAGAAAGTCTTAACACAGCCCTTTTCTCTGGACCTTAGTTTCCTTATTTGTAAAAAGCGGTTGAATATGACTATAGGCTGCTGTGACAGGACTCTAAGCCTCACAAGCATTTGTAAGATACTCACAGAGGTCTGCAAGCAATGTTTAATATTTTATAAAGTCCAACAGTTATTACACACTGTCTAGAGGTTCCCTGATGTGGAAATTACATTAGTTTTGGAATCAAATGCATCTGGGCTCAAATCATGGCAGTCAGCTATCTGTCTGCTGTGTAAATTCAGACATACCACTCAATCCTGACCCCGAGGGTCTTTATCCACAACACGTGAATTCAGAAAACAAATACTTATTTCTTAGGGTTGTTTGGATAATTAAAAGTAACAGAAACAAAGCACATAGCACAGGTACCTAACACCGGATAAGGCCTCAGTAAATAATACTATCATCAGTTTTATCACTTTCCTTTCGAAACTTAGCTGAATGTGTTACCTAGGTACCCTTATGCCAAACATATGCTTTAGCCAATCAGTGAATAATAAAACTTGAGAAAATGAATGAAAATACTTGACAGTTTGAGAGACGACATTTTAATTTTGCTTTCCTAAGTAGTATTCCTCTTTATTTCTTAGATGGGGTAAAGTTTGGCCACTTTGAAGTTATTCATTCATCTATTCAATCACTAGATTAAGTAAAGTAGAAAACGCTAAAACTGGCTTAGAGGAGTATTATTAAGGAAGAGATAAGAAAGCTAAGGGAATGGATTTATTACATTCGTTAACTGTTATGGGCTGAATTGTATCCCCCCCACCCCCAGATTCATATGCTGAAGCTCGAACTCCCAATGTGACCATATTTGGAGACAGGGACTTTATGGAGGTAATTAAGGTCAAATGAGGTCATTAGGGTGGGACCCTAATCTAATGGGACTGGTATTCTTATAAGAAGAGGAATGAACGCCAGTGTTCTTTCTTCCCACGTATACACAGAGGGAATGATCTTGTGAGGACACAGGGAGAAGGTCACCATGTGCAAGCCAGGAAGAGAGCTCTCACCAGAAATCAAATTCACTTGAAACTTGACCATGAACATCCAGCATCCAGAAGTGGGAAAAAATAAAGGTCTGTTTAAGCCACCTAGCCTGCGGTATTTTGTTATGGCCACCCGAGCAGACTAAGGACCAGAGACCTCAGCACCTGGCGATGCACCTGCCCCAAAGAGGCACAGAGTAGGGTCATGGGAGAGGAGGCACCAGCATCCATGAGAAGCTCTGTGGTAACATCCTCTGCAGGTGAGGATTGTCAGCAAAAGATGCTGAAATAGTGCCAGTCTCTTCTGTGCAAGAGTGATGATGCAGAAATAGCAGAGGCCAGGAGTCTGGCATGAAACCTTAAGAGGATGGGGGACTGAAATTCCCATGACGCACAGCAAAATAAGATAGGCAGGACTCTGGTGGAGCCTAGTCAACCATGGTATTCCAGGAAGAGTCCTTTCACTCACTGGTTTCAACTCCTCAGCTCTCAGCTGCCTCAGCACTTCTTTGATGGATTTTTTGATCTGGCTTTTCTAGTTTTGCACAGTGGAAATGTTGGTCTGTCACTTCTAGTATTGCTAGAAGTGAAAGCCAGGAGACATTATATTTCTAAATATGGGCCACATAAAAGAAAAGAAACTCATAGGAGGGAATTCCTGGGAGTGAACAGACTGGGTATTAACGTACAACATGAACTCAGATGGTCTTTCTGCTTCATCGTTTATCACTCTCTGTATTCCTTAATCCAGATTCCTTAGAGACGTACCTTTTGACTAGGTTCATGATGAAAATGACTTTTAATAATGGAGCTATGAGGCATAATGGAACAAGCAAAAGCTACTGCAGTAAGATAATGGAGTTCTCATCCTGGTCCTATTACCCACCGACTAGGAACTCTTCACATCGGAGTGTCAGTGGTTTCCTCTTTCATGGTGCTTGCTCTACTAAGACTTACATCCTAAAGCACCAACCATAGTTCCTGGCATATTTTACATCTTTCATAGGCATTATTTTCCTCCATTCTATTCAAGGGTCTCAGTGTTTTGTGCTGAATCCTGTGGCCGCTCATTTACGTGAGCCCCCCCCATACTTTTAGATTTTTGCCATTACATTTCTGGAGGGAACAGGCAGTTATGATATTTCTTTTCCTCCTGTTGCAACTGAATATTATTTATTATTTAGATTGTAAGCCAAAGTCTTTTGCAATAAAGTCATTTCGGGGCACACACACAAGCTTAAAAGCTTTAGGTCAAATACACAGAACTATAAAAATAAACAGCTAGGCTTCCCTGATGGCTCAGTGGTTATGATTCCGCCTGCCAATGCAGGGGACACGGGTTCGATCCCTGGTCCAGGAAGATCCCACATGCCACGGAGCAACTAAGCCTGTGCACCACAACTACTGAGCCTGCACTCTAGAGCTCGCAAGCCACAACTACTGAGCCCCTGCGCCACAACTACTGAAGCCTGCGTGCCTAGAGCCGGTGCTCCGCAACAAGAGAAGCCACTGCAATAAGTAGTCCATGCACCGCAACTAAGAGTAGTCCAGGCGCTGCAACAAAGACCCAGCGCAGCCAAAAATAAAAAAAATAAAATAAATTTATTAAAAAAAAAACAGCTAGAGTACACAGTAGAAATATTATTTAAAGAAAAGTGGTGACTTCAACGTAGTGGCCTTTTCAGAGAAAGTCATCTGCAAAGATACAAAGATGAATGAATCTCATGGAGCTTTCCAGTAGTTTAAGTAAGGAATTGGAAAAAAATAACCTACCCCTCAGAATTTGCTTCAAAATCTCAGTTAAGCCAAATAGAGCAGACAGCCAGATCTTAACTGATGCAAATGTTCATTAATGTCTCTCAAAACAGAGGCATGAGAACAAGTTCTTGCATCTCGGAAAGGCAGCGGCAAACTCTCCTCAGTGTTACCTTATGTGGGACTCCCAGAGAAGTGGCTGGATATCGTCGGAAAAGTTGGGAAGCCAATGAAATCTTTCTCGGCCTCTCAGCTAGGAAGGGGCACTCTCTCCTTTGGGTCTCTTCTGTTCCCTATTCAGACTTTGCTCACAGAATTTAAAGGACCAAAATTTAAAAGATTTGATTTTCTGTTTACATGTCTGTGTTCTCCCCCAGCTTTGAGCTTCCTTCTATAATGTTTCCCTGTGCACAGTTCTTGGCTCATGTCACCTGCCATAAATATTTATTACATAAATGGACAAATGGAAACTGGATACGGACACTTTTCCACCGGAGATGCTTTTCGCAAAGCTAAAATTATTAGGTAGGATGTTTGTGTTTCAACAACCAGTGAAGCTTTGAAAACAGGAACCAGCTCAGGAGGATGGAAAGAAGCCAAAACTGTGTCTGTTTGCATGTTAGCTCAACCAGCAACAGCGCTGCACTGGCCAGTCTAAAAAGAACGCACAGACCAGCACCTGAGGCTGATCCAGATCCGGCCATGGGAGCCCAGTGCCCTGCGTCACTGCATTAGGCTGGAACCCAAGTCCTATAGCGCTCTGGGTTTCAGCTTTCCTCCTTCCACAGCTTCATTCTAAGTTCCAGGCTATTTGCTCAACAAAAGGTCACTCACAGGCTTTTGTTGAGTGGAGAGATTGTAGAAGTGCTCCCTATGGGACGGACGCAGGGCCTCTCTCTCATCTGAAATCAGGGTGGATAACAGCATACTTTCTGGGGCCCGAGTGTCTGGGTTTGACTTTATTTACTTACTAGTGATGATCTTAGGTAAGTCACTCTGTGCCTCAGTTTCTGCATGTGTGAAATGGAAATAATGTTTATTCCATTCCCATGAGCTTACTGTAAGTGTTAAATAGATTTTAAAATGCCAAGCATTTAGATCAATGCTTGGTACATAATGAGCTCTCTATAAGTATTTGCTTTCATCATCGTTATGTCTGTATCTGCTTTTCTAATAGTTTTCTCCTTCTTCCTCCTCCCTCTCCACTCCTCCTCCTCCTTCTACTTCTTCCCCTTCCCCTTGCCCTTCCCCTCTTTCTCCTCCTCCTAATGATAGTATAAAAATAACATTATAATTATTGTAAAGATACCATTCTTTTTAGAATCTCCTTTGAGTCATTTACTATGTAATGTTATGGTTTCAATATTTAGGTCCCTCCAAAATGCATATGTTGAATCCTAACCCTCAAAGATGATGGTATTAGAAAGTGGGGCCTTTGGGGGGTGTTAAATCGTGAGGGTGAAGCCCACACGAATGGGAGTAGTACCCTATGAAAGAAGAGCCAGAGAGATCCCCAGCCCCTTCCACCATGTGAAGACACAGCAAGAAAGTGCCAGCTGTGAACTAGGAAGACCAACCTTACCAGAAAGCAACCATGCTGGCACCCTGATCTTGGCCTTCCAGCCTCCACAACTGTGAGAAGTAAATTTCTGTTGTTCATAAACTACCAAGTCTATGGTAATTTGTCATCGCAACCTGAATGGACTAAGGCAGTAATCAATGTTTAATATGCAAAAGCACTTAATGATGTTGTTGTCACGATTTCGTT
This sequence comes from Balaenoptera borealis, assembly GCF_965194805.1. Taxonomy (NCBI): domain Eukaryota; kingdom Metazoa; phylum Chordata; class Mammalia; order Artiodactyla; family Balaenopteridae; genus Balaenoptera; species Balaenoptera borealis. The sequence continues at coordinate 82,702,696 of NC_138871.1, read as the reverse complement.
TTTATAGATAGGGAAACAGTTTCAATGTAAAAAGGGAATCAACCTAAGGCCACAGTGTTCATAGAAAGAAGAAATGGAATGTGAGCTCAAGGCCTTCTGCTGTAATTCGCTGCCACTTCTTTACTTTCCCAGTGTCCATCTCTGATGATTGGTCGCTGCAACTCTTGGGTGTTTATTTTCAGCCAGTGACAGGGCTGAACCCATTCATTGATCTGACCAATTGTCCCCATTGACCTGACAACTGGATAGGCCTTGGCTCAGCTATCTAGGCCTGTCACGTAAACTTTCCACCTACACTGCCGAGAGCTACCAGAAAGACCTTGGTGAACTTTGCTATTCACAGTAAAACCTGTCCTCTTGGAAATCCTTATAGCAAAAGCCAGGTGTAGTATGATTCAGTATAAATGAAGTGCAGAGTACAGACTCCAACCCATCATGAACTATCAACGTGCTTGGGACCAAAGCAGCATGGAAGTTCGGTAGGTGTTTTGCCTCTCTGGGTCTTGGTGTCTCCAAATGTAAAAGGAGGAAAACGGAGATTCATGAGATGTAAGGACTCTTTCTGGTTTAACGTTTTGAGACCTGGTTATCAGTTCATTCCTTCATTATAGAACATTATTGTCCAGTAGAACTTTCTGTAAGAATGACTCGGTTCAATATCTGTACTCTTTTGTACAGTGGCTATAACCACGTGCAGCTCTTCCACAATGGAAATGCAGCTAGTGCAACTAAGGAAATGAAGTTTTAATATTTAATTTTTCTTTATTTTTTTATTTTTTATTTTTGGCTGTGTTGGGTCTTCGTTTCTGTGCGAGGGCTTTCTCCATTTGCGGCAAGCGGGGGCCACTCTTCATCACGGTGCGCGGGCCTCTCACTATCGCGGCCTCTCTTGTTGCGGAGCACAGGCTCCAGTCGCGCAGGCTCAGTAGTTGTGGCGCACGGGCCTAGTTGCTCTGCGGCATGTGGGATCTTTCCAGACCAGGGCTCGAACCCGTGTCCCCTGCATTGGCAGGCAGATTCCCAACCACTGCGCCACCAGGGAAGCCCTTAGTATTTAATTTTAATTAATTAAAACTGAAATAGCCACAGGGGATTAGTGGCTATCAAAAGAAATAGCACAATAGTCTAGACAGCTGCAGAGATTTGAGAATATTCTCTGTTTGAGACACTGAGTTCAACATAAGAGTGATAGAAGCAGGAAAAAAAAAATACTCTTCCCTCAAAAATCATGAAGTCTATGACAGATCAATCATGAAGTCTCTGACAGTTCAATCAAATACAATCATGCTGTTCAGCACATCTGGTGCTTTTTCTGCTCTCACTTCACCTCTTACCTCCTTTCAAGAACCCAAGATTCAGTACTTACTTTACTTCCTCCAGCAAGAGTTGCTTTTATCTGTCTTTCCAAAGCACATTGTTTAGTTGTTAATTAATTCATCCATCCACTGGAGTTTAACAGATATTCATCAGGGTAGGAATTTTTGAAAGACTGTATACTGCTATAGTTGTAGCATCTAGGAAAGTACCTGACACTTAGTAGGGGCTTAACGATTTTGTTAGTTTATTTAATTAATTCAATATGCCTCACTGAAGATTCATTCTAGGCTAGGCATCTATCTTAGGCACTAAGGACATAATGTTAAAAAAGACATAAATGGAGCTTAGAGGCTGGTGATGGAGATGGATATGTGAACAGCTGATTTTAACTGATGTTTCAAGTGCCATTATAGGGATAAATGCAAGGTAATTTGAGAGCAAAGAGGAATAGCTGGCATATTCTGAGTGTTACGCACATCATATGGGACTTGGGATTATTTCTTTACATATACATTTTCCTTAGGTAGTGAGCTTGTTGAGAGCCAGGGCCATCTTAGTCTTCTTTGTAACCCCAGCAGCTGGCACAGCACCTGCCATGGAGCAGGGTGATTGATATTTGTTTTTGAATGAGTGTGAAGTGATATAACTAAAAAATAGTTACCTATGGACGCTAAAGGTATGGACCAGTTGTATGAAGCTTTACAAGAACGAGACATTACTTTTGATTGGGGGAATATAGTGGGTTGAATGGCGGACCCCACAACGATATGTCTACATTCTAATCTCCGGATGTTGTGAATATTCCCTTCTATGCCAAAAGGGAAAATGTTACCTTATTTGGAAATAGGGTCTTTGCAGATGTAAATAAGTGAAGAATCTTACAAAAAGGAGCTTAAGGTGGATTAACCAGCTGGACTCTGAATTCAGGAAAAGATACACAGAAGAGGAGGAGGCAAGGTGGCCAAGGAGGCAGAGATTGGAGCAGTGGGGCCGGGTGGTGGTTAATGATATGTATCTCTTTGGCTGGACCATGGCACCCATATATTCTTTTTTTTAAGATTAGTTTATTTCCTCTCATTATTTATTTATTTAATTCTACCAGCATACATTTCTCTTTTTTTTGTTTTTTAATTTTATTTTTTGGCTGTGTTGGGTCTTCATTGCTGTGCGTGGGCTTTCTCTAGCTGTGGCGAGCAGGGGCTACTCTTTGTTGTGGTGCACGGGCTCTAGGCGCGCAGGCTTCAGTAGTTGCAGCACGCAGGCTCAGTAGTTGTGGCTCACAGGTCCTAGAGCACAGGCTCAATAGTTGTGGCGCACGGGCTTAGTTGCTCCGCGGCATGTGGGATCTTCCCGGACCAGGGATTGAACCCATGTCCCCTGCATTGGCAGGCGGATTCTTAACCACTGCACCACCAGGGAAGTACCCAGATATTTGATCAAATGTTATTCTGGGTACTTGCTGAGTGTGCTTTGAATGAGATTAATATTTAAATTGGTGGCCTTTAGGTAAAGCAGATTGTCCTCCATAATGTGGGTGGGCCGCATACAATCACTTGAATTCTGAATAGAGCAAAAGATTGACCTCCCCCAGGTAAGAGGGAATTCTGGAAGCAGACGGTGGCCTTCAGACGCCACTGCAACTCTTCCCTGGGTCTCCAGCCTGCTGGTCTATTCCTAGAGATTTTGGACTTGCTGGTCTTCATAATCACATGAGCCATTTACTTAAAAGAAATTTCTCTCTCTCTCTCTCTCTCTATATATATATAGATATAAATATATAGATAGATATCTATACAGACACACACACACACACATATATATATATATATGATATAGATTTAGGTATAGAGCTCTCCATCCTATTGGTTCTGTTTTTCTGGAAAAGCCTGACTAATATAGGCCAAAAGGCAAGGAATGTTGACACCCACCAGAAGCTGAATGAGGCAAGGAATGGAATCTTCCCTAGATCTTCTGGAGGCAGTCCAACTCTGCTGAGTCTTTGATTTCAGACTTCTTGCCTCCAGAACTGTGAGAAAATAAATTTCTGAAGTTTTAAGTTTGTAGTAATTTGTTACAACAGCTACAGGAAATGAATACAGAGGACTTGGGGATGAACAAATAAACAAATAGCATTTGAACCCTATTTTGGAGACTGGAGAGGTTTGTACAGGTGCATATGCATGTGGGACGGAACAAGGTGAGGGAAGGGGGGCAGATGGGGAGCGTGCAAAGGCTGAGCAGAGAAAACACATAGGGCGCTGGTGGGGCAGCAGTGAGGCATTTTCAAGTGCAAAGTCTATGAAGGCCAATAGTAGAAGTTGAGTTTGGAAAAGAAATTTTGGAAGTATTGCCATGAGAATTGAATGTATGTCAAATATTTACAGATTTTAAATTGTCTTTTATTTTGACACCCTGAAAATCTATTGGATATTTTTAGCAAAGAAGAGATAGGATAGAATCATATCTTTTGGACTTGATTCAGTTGTATATTGGTTGATGAGGTAGTATCTATCTGGTGGGAGGGAGGTCAAGGGCTTCTAACAATTCTGCAGGACAAGACAGATGCTATAAGGACCCACATGGTGATGGCATTCTCCTGTATTTACATGTGATGATACAGTAGAAACTGCCCATTGTGTTTCTTCTATTTTTTATAAATTTCTTTATTTATTTATTTTTGGCTGTGTTGGGTCTTCGTTTCTGTGCGAGGGCTTCCTCTAGTTGCGGCGAGCGGGGGCTACTCCTCATCGCGGTGCGCGGGCCTCTCACTATCGCGGCCTCTCTTGTTGCGGAGCACAGGCTCCAGACGCGCAGGCTCAGTAAGTGTGGCTCACGGGCCTAGTCGCTCCGCGGCATGTGGGATCCTCCCAGACCAGGGCTCGAACCCGTGTCCCCCGCACTGGCAGGCAGACTCCCAACCACTGCGCCACCAGGGAAGCCCTGTTTCTTCTATTTCAAAGGAGTGATTTTAAAAGAACAGTAAGTCATTCCTACAACTGTTTAAAGCCTTAGATTTCTGTGTATGTTATCTCCTGCTTCACTCATAGTTTGAGTAGTAGATGCGTCTAGCCTCGTTTTATAGTTGAAACCACTAGTCAATTAGCAGTTAGTTATAGTCTTTGAGACTATATATTATAACAAGGTCAGAATGAAACTGAATCCAAGACTTGTCCTTAGTGCTTTTTCTTTTCGGGATGAAACACTAATAACAATATACTAGTTATCATTTACTGAGCTTGAGGTTTATCCTATGACCCTCATACAGTGCTCAAGAATTTGCATACATTAGCATATTTTAAAACTCCTAACATTTATGCAGTAGGTACAAACATTAATTTGTATTTTACAAGTGAAGAGACCAAAGTTAAGAAATAAATTAACTTATCCAAGGTCATATAGCAAGCATGTGGTAAACATAGGATACAAACACAAATTATCTGGGGCTAAAAGATGCTTCTCTAACCTAAGAAACAGTGAATTCCTAATTGCATTTTTTGGTCAGATTAAAAAAAACCATGAGCAGCCCAGAATTTCTTAGAAGTTAGTAGGCTCCATATTGCTGGTTTAGAAGTGGAAACGTACTTCTCCAGAAAGCCACTGGATTCCACAGAGAACTTATATTTTATGTAGTTTGGGGCAGCAATTCAGAAACGAAAAAGAAAATTATGGAACACAATACAGACCTCTTATCTTGCACCTGCCTCTTACACTTGTTCCTATTTATCTCACCACTTATCAGCAGACCTTGGAAATTAGAGAGCTTAAGTCTCTTTTGAAATAATTACCTGACCCTATTATATTAAAAGACTTGTAGACTGCTAGGTATTTTTCTGAGCAAGGGTGGGTGGGATAATCAGCCTCTACATCACTAAGTGTTATCCTGCTAGCAATAATACACCAAGCAACAGTCCTTATTCCTCGGCTGAAATATTAGTCACACCAAGAAATTAACTTGAAACTTCAAGCTTTTTGCCTAACAACAGTTACATGGGCTGTGGAGTCATTAGGTGGGTGAACCTGAAGGGGACCCTATGTTTTTATAAGGCTCTGATTGTAGAGAAAATATCCAATTCTTTCTCCATCTGAAAACCAACAGAAACCTGGCCTGTTAGGTGAACGGGATAAAGTTACACAGGAATTGTGACAATTTTGAGCAACAGGAATTCTGTTTTTACCTGAAGCTCTATGCAGGATGTCATTGTCCCTTTTTAAAGCGATGACATATTTCAAACACAGAAAAGTACAGAAAATAATATAACAGGCGCCCATTTACCCACAGGGTCTCCATGAACACATCTTTGTGTGAAGTAGAAAAAGACTCGCTTTCTTTCCGTCAGAAGCAACACTGCAGCAGGGGACAGGGTTTGGCACGTAGCACCCAGGCTTGGCTCCCTGAATGACGTCCCCCTCAACAGCCATGGCTGGAAGTAACCGTGGTTGAAATTAAGCACAAGTTAACATGTTGCCGTGTTTGCTGCAGAATTTGTTTTTAGGGCCCAAAGCGAAGAAGTGTGGCCTCATCCTGACCATTCCATTCCTTACCTCCCCCCTTCCTCATCCCCACAGGTAACCACTGTCCTCATACTTGCTGTGGCATCACTTCCATCAAATAACATGGCTCTTAGCCTCTGTGTTTAAATTTTACATAAATAACCTCATACCGCATATTTTATAACTACACTGTAACCACTTTCCTCATTGATACTGCCTGTTATGAAATCCATTAAGATATAGAGAAGCAAAGTGAATAATAATCATGGCAGCGTGTCATTAGAGCAGTAAAAATAACAAGAATAGTTAAGTTACATATTTTGTACTATGTGCTGGGCGCAGTTCCAAGCCCTTTATGCATATTAGTGCATGTAACCCTGCCTTTTTGGTGATTCAGAGAGTCTTATGTCTAAGTGTGTATATGTGTGTCTATATTTGTGTGTGTGTGTGTGTGTTTAACTCAATGTCCACTTCTGAGTACTGTTTTAATCTGAGAATGCATGTTATTTCATCACTTTAGAAAAATCTTCAGCCGCTAGCTCTTCGAATATTGCTTCCCCACCATTCTCTCCATTTCCTCTTGCAGTAGATGCACATTGGACCTTCTCATTCCATCCTCACTTAAGGACACTTTATGTTTACCATGTCCTACAATTCCTTGCTTTATTCTGGAAATGTTAATCAAATAGATTTCTCATTGCACTCATTCTTTATTCAGATGAGTCTAATCTGTTTCATCTGTCCCATGAATTTTTAATTTTCAGAACAATACTTTTCATTTCCAGAAATTCTGTTCTTCTCTCTGTCCAACCTGTTTTTTGCTTTCAAGTATCTTTCTTCTCTTTCCTTTTCTTACTGTGTTGATTTCTTCATTTTGTCTTTAATCATTTGTCTTTCAGATTCTTGTTTTATTAACTAATGTCCTTAGGTTTTACCGATCCCCATGGTGTGTCTGCTTCATTCTGGTTAGGACAGGTGGTTTCCTCATGAACTTCACAATTTTTGATGGTGAACTCAGATAAAGAGCCCTCCACCACAACCATCACTCCTGTGTCCTGTGGGAAATCCTATGTGACCTATGTTGTCCAAGTACCTTTCATATTTATTTCTGCCTGGAGACTCTGGTGGTATAAATTTAGAGTCCAAACTCTTGTGAAGTGCTGGTAGAGACAGACAAGCTTTCCTCCTAGCTTATAAGGCAGAGGGAAGATTTATTTTCTAATGTACCTTTCACTGATGGTACAATATCTGGGGGGACTAGTAGTGGTTTCCTTCCCAGCTCCTGGCTTATTTGGACCCAAGATCTCATCTCCAGGCTTCATATGAGCATTGACACTCAAGATCGTATGTTTCTGGGTTTAGCAAAGCCACCGAGGTTAGCTACATCATGTGTTCACATGCTCCAACATCTAGTTTTCAAGTCCTTATCAATTCATGGAGTCAAGGATATGTTTTATCCCTTTGTTGTTTTGTTTTTTCCAAGTTTTTAGTGAAGAAGATGATTCTTACTCTTTCCTTTCTTTTTTCTTTTTGCATTATCTGCTATCTTATTGGAACTGGGATTCTTAAAGCAGGTTGCAAACCTCTGTAATGCCTTGGTGCACTAAGAAAATGCATTTTAAAAAATGCAGCTGTCAGGGAGAATTTGTACAGGTGACACTCAGGTTAGTGACAGAATTATAGCGTCACATTGCTATATTCCATGCTAACAAGTAAAACGGGCAGCCAGCATTTTGTAGGGTCAATCTGAGTAAGAAAAGTCTCTATAGAAATAGCTTATGTGGTAGAATTTTTATCTTGAGCAGAATTATAGACAAATACTAGGAGAATTTGAGATTAGCAAAAAGTCAGTAGAGTGCAAAGCAGAATGCTATAGGAATAAGAGCAAGGGGCTTGGATATCACAGGCAATTTAGGAAAGAAGCGTTCAGGCCAAGAAGCTGCATAGCCAGGTTGTGAAAAGCTGCTTCTCTTGACCATGTTGGCTAATGAGTCTCACCTGTACCCAACATTGCTGTTTCAGAGTCTGTTTGTGTGAATAGGTCATCTGCCCCCACCAAATCCCATTTTCTACAGAGCATGGACTCTATTCTTTACAAAGACTTTTGATCTCTTTATAAGATTGTAAATGAGAAAAAGCCTCTCTAGTTATTCTTAAAAAGGGAATCTAGACCAGTGAGACCCCGACCAGCTAAGACCATTACGATTCTGTTTTCCAGGGCTGAACAAATCAGTTAAGAAATCCACTTACTGAACACTTTCCTTAAAAAAAAAAAAAAAGCAGTTTCACCTGGGTGTATTACTTTTCTGTTGCAGCTGTAACAAATTACTCAAACTTAGTAGCTGAAAACAATACAAATGTATTATCTTACCATTTTGCAGGTCAGATGTTCTGCATGGGTCTCACGGGCTAAAATCAAGGTGTTGCAGAGCCGCATCCCTTTTTGGAAGGGCTAGAGGAGACTCTGTCTCCTGGCTTATCAAGGTTGCTGGCAGATTTCAGTTCCTTGGGGTTCCTGGCTGTCAGCCAAGTGCTGTTCCCAACTTCTAGAGCCACATGCCTTGGCTCATGGCCCTCTTCCTCCATCTTCAATGCTAGTGGTAATGGCAACGTGGGTCTCCCACTTCCCATCTCTCCTGTCTCTTCTTCTGGTGTGGCCTCTCTCCGGTGGACTCTTCTACTTAAAGGGCCCATGTGATTAGATTGGGCCCACCTGGATAATCCAGGCAACCTTCCCTGTTTTTTTTTTTCTCATCTTTATTGGAGTATAATTGCTTTCCAATGTTGTGTTAGTTTCTGCTGTACAACAAAGTGAATCAGCTATATGTATTCATATATCCCCATATCCCCTCCCTCTTGAGCCTCCCTCCCACCCTCCCTATCCCACCCCTCTAGGTCATCACAAAGCATTGAGCTGATCTCCCTGTGCTATGCAGAAGCTTCCCACTAGCTATCCATTTTACATCTGGTAGTGTATATATGTCAGTGCTACTCTCTCACTTCATCCCAGCTTCCCCTTCCACCCAGTGTCCTCAAGTCCATTCTCTACGTCTGAGTCTTTATTCCTGCCCTTCCATTAGGTTCATCAGAACTGTTTTTTTAGATTCCATATATATGTGTTAGCATACGGTATTTGTTTTTCTCTTTCTGACTTATTTCACTCTGTATGACAGACTCTAAGTCCATCCACCTCACTACAAATAACTCAATTTCGTTTCTCTTTATGGCTGTGTAATATTCCATTGTATATATGTGCCACATCTTCTTTATCCATTTATCCATTGATGAACATTTAGGTTGCTTCCATGTCCTGGCTACTGTAAATAGTGCTGCAATGAACACTGTGGTACGTGTATCTTTTTGAATTTTGGTTTTCTTAGGGTATCGGCCTAGTAGTGGGATTGCTGGGTCATATGGTAGTTCTATTTTTAGTTTTTTAAGGAACCTCCATACTGTTCTCCATAGTGGCTGTATCAATTTACATTCCTACCAACAGTGCAGGAGGGTTCCCTTTTCTCCACACCCTCTCCAGCATTTATTGTTTCTAGATTTTTTGATGATGGCTATTCTGACCTGTGTGAGGTGATTCCTCATTGTGGTTTTGATTTGCATTTCTCTAACGATTAGTGATGTTGAGCATCTTTTCATGTGCTTCTTGGCCATCTGTATGTCTTCTTTGGAGAAATGTCTGTTTAGGTCTTCCACCCATTTTTGGATCAGGTTGCTTTTTTTTTGATATTGAGCTGCATGAGCTGCTTGTATATTTTGGAGATTAATCCTTTGTCAGTCGCTTTGTTTGCAAATATTTTCTCCCATTCTGAGGGTTGTCTTTTCATCTTGTTTATGGAAGCTTTTAAGTTTCATTAGGTCCCATTTATTTATTTTTGTTTTTATTTCCATTACTTTAGGAGGTGGGTCAAAAAGGATCTTGCTGTGATTTATGTTATAGAGTGTTCTACCTATGTTTGGGGATTTTTTAGCCTTTTTTTTTTTTTTTAATCCCCTTTATTGCCAGGACAAGTGACTTGACTTTCGGGGTCTTGGTTCCTCCACCAGAAGTTGGGCCTGAGGCTCTGGGTGAGTCCAGGATACTGGATCACTAGAGAATTCCTGGCCCCAGGGAAGATTAATCACTGAGCGCTCTCACAGAGGCCTCTATCTGAATCCAAGACCTGGCTCCACCCAACTGCTAGCAGTTCCCAGCACTGGATGCCTCACGCCAAACAACAAACAAGACAAGAACACAAACCCACCCATCAGCACACAGACTACCTAAAGTCATATTAAGCTCACAGACACCCCAAAACACACCACCTGACACAGCCTTGCTTATCAGAGGGAAAAGACTCAGCTCCACCCACCAGAACCCAGGCTCCAGTCCTTCCCATCAGGAAGCCTACGCAAGCCACTGGACCAACCTCACCACCGGCGTCAGGGAACAAAAGCAAGAGGAGCTATGACCCTGCAGCCTAGGGAAAGGAGACCTCAAATACTGTAAATTAGACAAAATGAGAAGACAGAGAAATATCTTGCAGGCAAAGGAGCAAGGTAAAAACCAACAAGACCAAATAGATGAAGAGGAAACAGGCAAAGTACCTGAAAAAGAATTCAGAGTAATGATAGTAAAGGTGATCCAAAATCTCGGAAATAGATTAGAGAAAATACAAGAAACATTTAATAAGGACCTAGGAAAACTAAAGAGCAAACAAACAGTAATGAACAATACAATAACTGAAATTAAAAATACTCCAGAAGGAATCAATAGCAGAAAAACTGAGGCAGAAGAACGGAAAAGTGAGCTGGAAGATAGAATGGTGGAAATAACTGCTGCAGAGCAGAATGAAGAAAAAAGAATGAAAAGAATGAAGGACAGTCTCAGAGACTTCTGGGACAGCATTAAGCGCTCCAACATTTGAATTATAGGTGCCCAGAAGAAGAAGAAAAAAAGAAAGGGTCTGAGAAAATATTTGAAGAGATTATAGTCGAAAACTTCCCCAACATGGGAAAGGAAATAGTCAATCAAATCCAGGAAGTGCAGAGAGGCCCATACAGGATAAACCCAAGGAGAAACATGCCAAGACACATATTAATCAAACTAGCAAAAATTAAACACAAAGAAAAAATATTAAAAGCAGCAAGGGAAAAGCAACAAATAACACACAAGGGAATCCCCATAAGGTTAACAGCTGATCTTTCAGCAGAAACTACAGGCCAGACGGGAGTGGCAAGATATATTTAAAGTGATGAAAGGAAAAAACCTACAGCGAAGATTACCCAGCAAGGATCTAATTCAGGTTCCACAGAGAAATCAAAAGCTTTACAGACAAGCAAAAGTTAAGAGAATTCAGCACCACCAAACCAGCTTTACAACTAATGCTAAAGGAACTTCTCTAGGCAGGAAACACAAGAGAAGGAAAAGACCTACAAAAACAAACCCAAAACAATTAAGAAAATGGTAATAGGAACATACATATCAATAATTACCTTAAATGTAAATGGATTAAATGTCCCAACCAAAAGACACAGACTGGCTGAACGGATACAAAAACAATTCCTTGTTTTAAAGTCTGCAAACTTAATTCCATTTGGGAAATTCCCTTTGTCATGTAATGCATCCTATTCAAAGGTTCCAGGGCTTCAGATATAGGCATTGTGGGGGGATCAATATTCTGCCTACCATAATGGCACAATCTAGGGAGAAGAAATGTTATAAAGCATGACATCAATTGTACTAGCAATTTATCAAGAGACATCTAATCCAATTTTTAAACTCAGTTTGTAACTATTCACCTGGGATCCGCTAATCTTATATACAATCAATCACATTCTGATGATACACACTTCATAGAAATTTTTGCATATCACACTCCAGAAGAGTGAGAAACAAGGAGATAAAAATGAAGAATAGCATGTAATCTACAAGGGAAAGGAAAACATGGTGGGTTAGTCACATTGCTGCTCAGTGCTGCATTCCCTGAACTAGTACGATTCATTCACGTAAAGGGAAAATGACTTATTATGGATCAAATAGGGTTTTTGGAAGAGAGTGGAGAGGGGAAAAGGGAGAGAAAGTGAGAGCATCAACAGAAAGACTTTGAATTTCCGGATGTAGTTTAGTCCGAGGCAAATTTCAACCCTACCTTTCCATGGAATTGTTACATGGATCTATTTATCTGTCTATGCACTATCTATCTTTGTTCTATCTACTCTATCATCTATTATCAATCATTCCCTGCATCCATCCATCCATCTTTGTACCTATGTATATATCTATCTACTTTATCTATATATCTATCCATCTATTCATTTATGTATGTATCTATGCTTCTATGTATCTATGTATCATCTATCCATCCATCCACTCACCCACCTATCTATATCTATCTATCTATCTATCTATCTATCTATCTATCTATCTATCTATCTTCTATCATTCACATTTTATTTGGTGTGGGTTGTCTGAACTTGAGGGATTCTAACTAATACAGAGGCCATTAAGTTGAACACTTGTATTTTACAGGTGGAGAAACTGAACTTCAGAGGGGAGAAGGGATTTGAGCATGTTTCTCTCTGACATTAGGGAATTCATCCCTGCTGTCCTCTAAAGTGTCACCATGTGTTTCCTGACTATCTCCATATCTGCCTGTGCATTCAACCCCCCTTCAACATTTTAATCTTACTTTCCCATGTTGAATGAACTTCCCTTGGGAGGAAAAATGATTGCTAACAGGCTGTTTGCCTTCCAGGGATTTTTGTTTTTGAATTTTAAACATCAAAGTATTATTTGGTTCTAAAATAAGAGAAAAGGAAGCATTCTGCACAGTGACAGACTGGTAGAGCCACTTTAATGAGCAGTGTGGCACCCACATGTCCCTCCTGGGTGAAAAGAATTCAGCATAAGAAAGAAGGGCTTGAAAAGAGTCACAGTACGCTCTGCTGACCACTAGCTGTGTGATCTTGGGTGAACTGTTTAAATTCTCTCATTTTCAGTCTCCACATAAGGAAAAGGGGAATAATAATCAAATTTATTTTGCAGAGTTGTCATGGGGACTATATACATTGTGCCTAACATATGTTTGCTGCATAATAAGAACTGAATAAATGAAATTCAACATTAAGGAATATTTAGGACCCCTTTAGAGGAAAGATATCTTTACTAATTAAGAGATTATATTAAAATCCTGTCTTGGAAACAGGGACATAAAACCTAGCTATATTGTCTCACCTACTGCCTGAGAATTCAAACCATATTCATTTTTTAAAGGGAATGTACTGGAAATACATTGAGAACATTGGAAGACATCTGCTGATTGCGTTTCTTTTGACTACTTAATTTGCAAGCACTTTACAGACTGTTTCTCAACTTCCATATAATAAAGTTGACTCCCTCTACAGCCCCTAATATGCTGGTTTGGTTAGGACTGAGAGATTTTCTGATCTCACCCATGTACCATTCAGTTGGAATCACCAGAGGACACTGAGGATTATCATGATGCATCACTTTTGAAGCTAGCATTTTCCACTGGAGCATAGAATTTTTGGAGGTACCACACTCATAAATACTAATCAGATGTATATGACTTATAGGAAAATAATTTTAAGAATAAAAGAAACAATGATCCATTTGCCACAGGACATTGTAAACCAGCCACAAGGGAAAGCATTTTGTTGGATTCTCCTTTGATCAGTTAATTTAGATTCAGAATCCCTGCTCATGATTGAAGACTCTGCCTTCATGGGTGAATGCCCAATACCTTCTATGCTGCTCTTTTAGAGTTCCATAAACTACATCCCTCTCTCAGAAATGCGTGATGTATAAAGTGCGATTCAATGCATTAAAAAACTTATTTTGCTTAACCCATTGCTCCCTAACTTTTGGAACAATTTCTATCACATAATACATTTTAACATCCTCCAGAAAAAGTTTCACTGAATACTCTTTGGGAAAGTCTAGTCTAGACAGGTGTCATCTGACTAACCATATTTTAGAGTTAAGAGTAGGAGAATAGTATTAACCAAATTATGTTAGAAATATAAACCACATGGAAGGTAAAGTGAAGTCCATTATAGAAAAGCAAAGAGCACGTTTATTTTCAGATAGTGGAAATAGACATAAATAAAAACCTGAAAATTTTCTGGGCCAATGACACTGCATTTTTTTTTTTTTTTTTTTTTTGCAAATTATATCACTGTCACAGAAATAGGTCTAAGCAGGGGAAGCACTATTATGATTCAGTGAAAAGCCAGAATTACAAACCATCATTAATGTAATGTAATTGTATTACTTGAACTCCTTGGTAATCACAGTGCAAATAACAGCAATATTGGGGAAACATTTTTCCCCTAAGCTAACAATAATAAAATATAATAACCTGAATGCTGGGGAAATTGTAGCAGAACATAGCACTTATACTGCTGGGGACACTGTAAACTTGCTCAACTGTGTTGGAAAGCAGGATAGCAGGACATAGAGAGCGGTAAAAATGCACATTAAATTTTACTTACTGTGTTTAGATATAAAACTTTATTTTAGAAAAATATTCAAAGAAAAATAATAGACAAAGATATTTCTTGCATTGAGAATTAGTTTGAGTCCAGTTTCTTTTACTTAACCCACTGAAAACATAGTTCTTCCCTTTTTTTTTCTGAGAATATTTGCCAAATGGCAAAAATTGAAGTAGGGAAGAGTTAACAAATTTATCCTTCAGTTTTGAGGTTACTATATGAATATAGGAAATCCTGAAAATTGTTTTACAAATGTGGAAGTGCTGAGTATGGACAGCAGAAAATTATCTCCATTTTGATTATAAGTTGAAGAAGGAAAAGACAGGAATTTGGAAAAAGGAAATGGGTCACAGCTGGGGTTTTTAAGATTTAGTTATTTAAAGTTTTCTTTAATAACCTCTGTTATTATTTTTTATATAAAATGCTAAAATAAAAGTACAACTCAAGTATAAATTTAACTATATAATTGAATATTGATTGGTGTCTATATATTCTAAGTTGTTAAAATCCTCACTGACAATAATAAGACATGCAGAGAGGGCATCTGAACAATTTACAATTTGAAAGGGAATTATTCTCATGTACTCTTACTTTCATACATTTTTTATGTGCACCTATATATATATTTCATTTTTGTAAGCAGCATCCTATCCTTTTCTTAATTATCCCACCTTTTCATTAACAGGGTCCTGAATTCATTCATCCAACCAGCATCAATGAATTAGGACTTACTAAATGTCAGATATTACCAGGACAAAAGAAGAAAAAGCCATAGTCTCTACCATAAGAAAGCTCATACCTATGTTATTCAATGCATATTTTAATTGACATCCTGAGTAACATGAACAATTTACTTCCATGGCAAGGATTCATAGTAAAACATGGTATAATAAAGTTCTTATTGGTGTGGTGTGTACCATAAACCATGATGTGAGTGTGGGGATGAGAATGGGCTGCCAACTGAAACCTCCGTTCTTACGTTTACCTTGTTACTTACTATCGATTTCACCACATAGCTCCCTTCCTCCTTCCTCCCTTCCTTTTCCCTCTCATTTATTCATTCACAATTCTTCCGTTCCTCAAATGTTATGGCATCTATCTGCCATGTGTGAGGCATGACGCTAGGCAGTGAAGGCATAGGAATGAATGATCTGGTTCCTGTCTTCAAGAGCCTCGTGTTTCAATAAGGGAGAAAAGTTTAAAGAAAAAGCTCTAACAGCGCTCTGCCTATCAAGAGTTTGAAAAGTTTGATAGGAACACAGAAGGAAAAACAACTAAGTAGGCTTCAATTTCCTTAAAACTATGATCACCATATCCAGTTATTCACAAGGATGAACCAAGATAAGGTCTAGCACACATTCACCATTGCTGTGCAAATATAACGAACACATTTATAATCCTACATAGTAGTTTGAAAGGCTGTTCACAATCGGACCCTGACCTATCTGTCCTCTCTAGGGTCTTTTGCATCTCACCCTTTTCCTCCAGGAACTTTAAGCTGTTCACCATCCTCTAAACTTGCATGCTTCCCCACACTTCTGTGCCTGGCACAAGCTGTTTCCCTTGCTTGGAAAGACCTTCCTCTTATTTCTACTATGAAGATTTCTGACTCTCCCTGCTCTGTCTGCCACCTGTTGAGCTGTGACCTCTTGTTGCAGACCCCGTTCAAATCCCACTATCACATCTCCTCGGGCTCCTGATTCAGGCAATGACTTCTTTCTCTCTGTACCCCTGGTGCTTTTCCCCACCTCAAGCAAAGAACTTGTCAAAGCCACGTGTCCAGCTCCTTCACCATGAACTCTCCGAGGGTAGAGACCTTGTCTTTCTCATTTCCTCATTGCCAGCACCCAGCAACATGATGTCTTGGTCAATGTTGGTTATAAATATGAATGGATATATAAAGAACACATTATTTGTTGAAAAAAAACAAGGGAATGAATGAGTGATCAAATTAATGAGTCAGCAAATGATTGAATAATGATTGAGGAAATGAGGAAATGACTGAGGGATAAATTATTGTATAGTTATTTAATTAGTGGACAAATAAATACATTATTTAGTAAGGGAATAAATAAATGGATGACTTACCTAAGAGGCTCACTGCAGTTTCTTTCCACAACAAAGAGATCATTTCCTCCCATCTCTCATGTGACTCCAGGATTTTATTGGGCACAGAAGCTTTTCTCTAACAGCCTAAAGGATTTTTTTTTTTTTTTTTTTTTTGCCTAAAGGATTAAGAATAGCTCACCTTTTAATTATTCTAGACAATTTGCAGTTGCAATATGTGACAAAGTTACAGGTTTGACAATATTTCACAAACCTTATTTTATGAATTATTTGACAAATTAAACATAGCCCCTTGTAAAAATGCTCAGTTTTTTTCCAATTCTGCTTCCAGCTATTGGTAAGAGAGAAATGACTTTTATAGTATATCTTGGTCCACAAATTAGAGTCTCTCAGAGTAAGTAGTTTTTAACTGACTTTAATCTATAAAAGACTACATTGACTTAGAAGAAAATGATTTTTGTTCTTTTGATAAAATTTACCAAAATAAAAACGGGTCTGTAGTATTTGGTTTGCATCAACAAAAGCATGAACTTGTTAGCTTCAGAAACGATATGACATTGACATTACGGCCACCAGGACACTCAATATCTCTGTAGTACAAAACTGCACATCACCTTGATTGGGAAAATTGTACCCAGGGATAATTGTTCGGTATTTAGGATACCCTTTTCCTATGCAGCCAGGGGCTTCTAATGAGAATTGTCAAATAAACAGATCATTAAGTTAGGATTAAAACTGTCAACACAGACAACCTATTAAATGAATAATGCTTGATGGAATGGGACCCATGTCTTTTGCTATGGTTAACAAGTATTGAACATGTAAGATTCCATTGTTGCCTGGTGTTTCATGTAACTGAGTAATAGGTAGGGCCTAAGTGAATATATGGTTTACAAAATAGATTGAAAACATTAGAGAAATTGCAAATAAAAAAATAAATAACCTTCATAAAATGTTTTAACTTGGGAGGAGGTAAGCTCAGATGTTCTCTATCGTTTTAGTTTCATTTTTTAAGATTCAGCCTTCTAGACTCATTTAGAAGAATACTTATCTTTTAAATATAAAGCATGGATTTAAAAAAATCTTGAAAATAGAGGTGTTATCCACTTTTTGATCACTCAAGTCTAGCTAATATTAGCATTTAGAGTTTTATTCTTCATATTTCTTTTCCAATGTACCAGTTTTACTTTAAATATATTTGCTTTCCTCCTGTAACAGCTTGTGTGTTGATACAGTTTGTTTAATAAAAGTATTTTTAAATAGCTTCATAGACTTCAATTATTATTATAGCCCATAGGTTATTTCATTATATCCCAAATTTGGTTGTTTACTATGTTTCCAACTTTTAGTTATTAAAAACATCACTGAGTTGATTACTTAGGTGTACAAAGCTTTTTCCGTATTTTGGGTTATGTTCTTAGGAATAATCCCCAAAAGGGAATATTTTAGTCTAAATTATGAGTACTTTAAAGCACTTTTTATATATTTCCAAACTCTCTATAGAAAGAACATGGATATATTCTAAATACTGAAACATCTCTTTCTCCTCAAGAAGTACCTTGTCTCTTTTCTTTAATAATTGAAGCAAATGTGCTAAATTGCTAAAGACTTTTTTTCTATGTTACTACTCTATTAGTGGAAGTTTATATGGCATTTCAAGAGCTCTATTCTAGAAAAATATTGATGTGACAATTTTGCACCACCTTTTCCTTAGAAGCCGTCACACAGAAGAGGATATGGGTCATTTTTTCTTTCCTTATCCTCCAGAGGTTTGAACTGGTCCCAAAGAGAGAACATTCCTGGAATGAATGTGAACTAGGTGTGAAAAAGAATTCAGATGGCTCTGGACTCACTGCTAACATAATTAGCTGATTAGAAAACTTGGGTAAGGATTGTTGTATTTCTGGAAGTGTCCAGAGAGAGCTTGGATGACCAGTTCTTGGAAAGATTTTTAAACGTATTCTAGTTCTTTGGGTAATCCAATGAGATGTAACGTAAACTCATGTTCAAAAACTCTGATTCTACAATACTGACACCACACTGTCAATCGTGTATCCAGCACAAGTCACCAATTAAATAATTTGGAAACTATTACATTTCTAAAGAGACCATAAGCTAAATTTTAATCAATTTATTTCAAACTTCTCCTCCATTAGTACCCTTTTCAAGAATGAATAACGGTAACAGCATAGTATAGTAGCTTAAAATTTTTGATTGTCTTTGACTTTAGCTTGAGTAGCTTGAGTTTAATCTGCTCCCTCCTTGGTCTTCTTTATGTCTCATACTGGACATGCAGATCGTGAAATTGGAAGAGACAACAAGTGAAGATGAATGTATCTGTGTAAGTTGTATCCTGGGTCAGGGATTGGGATGCAAAGGCCTAATAATTTGGGAGTTTAATGAAGTGTTCCTGAGACAAGGCAAGGTAGCCAAGACCATTCTAACCAAGCAACGCCACATTTATTGATCTTGGAATTGAACCCTGTCATCCCCTCACTTCCCTGGGCAACACATTGTCCCCCTTTTCTGTTGACTCACCTCCTTATTCTGCCCCCTCACAACTTGCCCTAAGAACCTGCCAGACTCTTACGCCATGTGAGAAATCCTCAAAGGGACATTGGATAGTTGCCTTGAAGAAAAGGAAACTGTCAGGAGAGAGAGGTGGTTAGGAAAAACTAACAAATTCAGTAATTTTTCGAGTATGAGGGAGCTAAGATATTTCTGTGTAGTCCCACGGAGAAATACTGATAGAAATTACTGAAGAACATTCTAATGGAAAGGGCTAGCCAGATAGGGAATATGCCCCTGAAGGGGGAGCGAAGTGTAAGTGGATATTGTAACTTACTAGAAATGGACTAGATGTGTGACTAAGAAGGGGGAAGTAGGTCAGTTCAGTCCATTAGATTTTATAATTATATGATGCAGAAGGACATTGGGGGCTTTGGAATTTCAGCTGCTATTATCCCAGACTAGGGCCGGACAGCAATGTTGTGACCCACAATTACAGTAATCTTCAGGTGGACTTCGTAAATAAACGGAAGTCATTCTTTTGAAAATAACTCTTTTTTAAAAGTGAGAATGTTTCTCCAATTCACATTTTCTAGTCTGCTTGTCTGTCCCCTCTGGGCTCAGTCAAAGAAACTCATGCAGTGGAAGTATGTTTAGCAATTGGGCCCGTTCCCAGGTTGCGAGACATTTAGCAAAAATCCAGAGTTATTATTAGATCTAAATGGAGGCTTTTGTCAAAGGCCTCTTGAACTGTTAGGAAATCAGAGTGCAAATTGATAATGACACACAACACATCGCTGCCCTGGCAGCTCCCCGAAGGCCGCTGAGATACCCCAGAAAGAACTTGTGTGGACTTGTGCCAACAGCGTGTTGCTCAACACACATCCTTCTCCTAAGTCGACTGGACAACTGCATTCTCTTCCTTGTAAGAGGCAGTAGGAGATGGATTAAAGAGGATGCTTGAACTCAGACTATTAATTTCCTTGCAGTGTGTATTCAAGTCAGATCCCTTTAGAAGAGCCTTTTGTGGTTTCATAAAATTACAACTTTGGCTATTCGGCTGCCTTTTCCAAAGTACAAATTTGGCTTCTAAAGAAAACACACTTCATAGGAAAAAAGGAAAGAAATGAGTATGTAGTTATCTTAAATATATTCATTTTATATAATCGTTCTGTCACACAAAGAAACAATTACAGTATTAAGTACCTATTAATAAAAGAAATCATAAAACACAGTCTTCATAAAACATATAAAGTTTTTATGATTTTTATTTAAAAAATTAATAAAATAGAATTTTCCCTCACAGTTTATGAAAGCTTAAAAATACTTTTTTAAACTGTCAGGTTTAAAAATAAATGTTCCGGGCTTCCCTGGTGGCGCAGTGGTTGAGAATCTGCCTGCCAATTCAGGGGACACGGGTTGGAGCCCTGGTCTGGGAAGATCCCACATGCCGCGGAGCAACTGGGCCCGTGAGCCACAACTACTGAGCCTGCGCGTCTGGAGCCTGTGCTCCGCAACAAGAGAGGCCGCGATAGTGAGAGGCCCGCGCACCGCGATGAAGAGTGGCCCCCGCTTGCCACAACTGGAGAAAGCCCTTGCACAGAAATGAAGACCCAACACAGCCAAAAATAAATAAATAAGTTTAAAAATAAATAAATAAATAAATAAATGTTCCCCTGCTTTGTTTAGACTATTGTAATACTTTTTAATTTTTCAAGGGTTAGGTGAGAGACCATTTCATGGGGGAAGTGCATGTGTGTGCTGTCTTGCAAAGAAATTGGAGAATGGATTCCTCCAACTCCTCATTTTATCCTCGGCCCCTTTAGCTTCCTCTAAATGTGCCTTATACTTGTGTACACGGGAACGCGGCTCACTTAACATAAACGTTATTTCAGATTCTTTACAGCCCCTGTTTCTGTGGTCCAAGTTCTAACACAGCACCTCACACGTAGCTGGAAGTCTATTTTATTTAATGAATCCTTAAACGTAATGCCTAGTAAAGGAGAAATTCTTTTCACTGCTCTGGGGGTTAGACAGCCTTTCAGTTGGTTTGAACTGATAGGAAAGGAAATCCAATTTACTTACCATTCACTGGAGGAAGACGACTTGAGTTTTTGGAGTAACATCCACTGTTTGGGAATGAAGTACAGACACCAAGGGGTGTGAGTGGAAGGGGACAGAACACAGTGAGATTTTTAAAGGGTCCTTAGTAGCACCTGCAACCTCACCTCTAGTCCTGGTGCTGTGTGACTTTGACCAATTACTTTGCCCCGCTGGGCTTTCTCTTTGCAACTGAACTCAGTGGTTCTCAATAAGGACTGTGCATTAGAACCACCACTGGAGATTTTTTAAAAGGCTGCGCCTGGGTCCCACCTCAGACCAATTAATTCAGAAAACTAATGGGGGTGACCCAGCTGTGTATTTAAAAAATTCTCCTTATTATTCCCAAATGAAGCTGAGTTTAAACTCCCGATCAGCACCTCTCAAATATAATGTGATGAGAATGATCTGGGATCTTGTGAAAATGCAGACTCTGATTCAGCAGGTCTGGGGTGGAGCCTGTGCACCTGCATCTGAAGCCAGTGCCCGGTGATGCTGGCTGTCTCTGGTGCACTTGGACAAGGATCCAGAACCTGGGAGCGTATAAAACCTGTGGACTTTCGGGTCCCACCTCAGGCCCACTGAATCACATCCTGCATTTGAAAGATTCCCGGGTGATTTATAAAACATCAAAGTTTGGAAATTCCTGGTCTAAATAATCCATAAGAACCACCCCCCAACCCTGCTGTAACACACAAGGTCCTCAGGGCACAGCCCCTGCCACTCCCACCTACTTTCCTCCTAGCCCCTATGTGCCCACCATAACCCAACAGTTGAGCCTCCTTGTAATGTTTCAAATGTGTTTTGTTGGCCTGACACTGCCTTTCCATCATGGGGTGTGTCATTTCCTTTATATTTAATAGACCCCTCCCCTTTACCTCCTTATTTCCTACCCATCCTTTAAGATTTAGGGATTAAGTCCTCCAAGGAAGCTGATGTAACTATTTTCAACCACTACCCGCCCTGCTCTAACTTAGGTACTAGCTTCTCTGTGCTTCCTTACACTGAAAGAAAATTACCCTCACATGTGCTTCACACCCCCCCTCCCCCATCTAGGATGTATGTTTCTGGAGTGTCAAAAATTGAGTTTGGGGTTTTTTCCTCACTATTTATCAAGGTTCTGGCACAAAGTATGCACTTGTACTTCTCCATGTAGGTTCTGATCAGGATGGAGAACTTCACAGGTCTCTCATATCAACCTCTTCCTGCCTTGAGTCTTGGCAACACACCACACAGCCAGAACCACTGCAGGTGGATTTCCCATCTCAGCCTGGCACTAAATCTCACTTCTTTTTCTCTTGAGGACATGTTGGGACCTGTGAGCTCTGGAAGGCTCAAGACGCCCAGAATTAAGCAACTTTGGTGGGCTATCCTCAGTAATGGTAATAGACAAATGAGAAGGGCATCCACTCACTTGATTTCTGTGCTCCTTATATTTTTGACATTTATCAAAGCTGACATTGTTTCCCAAAGGCCAAGGGAGGAAAGATGAAACAGATCATTTTCATTTGCCTGGCATTCTCTTAGTTGTTTCCCAGGCTGACTGAGAACAATTTGCATCCTGTCCAGGCCCCATAATTTCTGGTTGTTAAAGAAAGACATATGGGTACTGCCAAAGCATCCTGAGACCTTGACTCAGGGCAGTGTGACTTGAAGGATATGGGAAATGTGGGAGGGCCATTTACTTTGATTTTCTTCTTGTGGCCCACACTGGATGTTTCCGGTAAGAGGGCAAGAGACACTGAGCCTGCATTTGCTCTCAATGTAATGTTGGATTCAAATTATGTATATGTACTAAATTCATTGAATAACTGTGAGGCGGCCCCTGTGTGTCAGACTCTTTGCTAGATGTTGGGAAGGTGACTTTAATGTATCATAGATTTTACCTTCAAGGAATTCCTAATTGTAGACAGAGAGGACCATGCAGCTAAGTATTATGTTGAAGAATAAGGTGCCAGAAGAATACAGAAGAAAAGGCAATTAACTCTATTGCTTATGTTGTTTAAAAAAAGGTAATAGGGGGTAGTATGTCAAGGGAAACGTCTTTTAAAATATTTTATTCAGCCTTTCAGCTAATGTCTCAGTTTCTTTTGCTGTGTAACAAGTAACCCTGAAATTTGGTGACTAAAATAACAGCAGTAGTAGACTATAGAGACAGTCTTGCCTTGTACAGATGCCTTTTACTGATTTATTTAAAAGTAAAGACAGATAACTATTACACTGACAAAACTAAGATTAAAAATAATAATAAAGTATGAACTAAGGCATAAGGGCTGTCCATCAATGAAATGTACTTGTGCTTAAAGAGAATATGATTGTTGTTCACTTGAATCTCTCCTGATCAGTGGGTCCACCTGGCACATAGATGGGAGTTGGAGGGAAAGTTAGGGTGTAATCCAAACAGAGAAGTGCTTACGGCAAAGATCAAGATGCTGGCCTTGGCTTCATTAGCATAAATTAAACAGCACTTAACACATATTCAATTAAAATTCTGTAGAGGATTTTGGACGGAGAATGGCAGGGTCCAGGATGCAACAGACCTGACAATGGATCATGGAGAGAGGAACAAGGGAGTCAAATGGGCAAGAATTTCAACACTAACTAGTCTTGAAGTGGCAACTAGCCTTGAACAAATCACTTTGCTCATAAAATGGTTCAAAGACAAAGGGTACATGTTAAAAATTAAAAAAAAGAAAGAACAGAAGTCATAACCAGACACACCCTCATGAAATTTCAAACACCTGAATAAAGAGAAGATTCTGAAAATATCATAGGAATAAAAATGAACAGGCATCCTATTTCTCATTAGTAATACAAGATGCTAGAACACAATGGAGTAATGTGTTCATAGTTCTGAGGGAAAATATTTTCAACAAAGAATGCTACAGTTAGCTTTGGTGGAAGCTTGTGGTTTCCTACTCGATAACCATTTTTTTCTTCCTATCTGTAGGCACGTCTGCAGTTTTGTGAAGGTATTTGTTGAGCAGGAACATGCAAAGGAGGGAGGCCCGTCCCACAGCCCTGGAGGATGAATTATTAGTCTAAATCAGTCATGGTAAAATCATTCCTCTTTGCTATTGATTATTCAAAGTGTGGGATTATAATATGATTCTAACCAGGAATTCCTTCTAAGAAAGATGGTTTACCTAATAAAAAGATAGAGCTATTCAGGAAGGTCTCTTTGCTCCAGCGGCCCATCTTCCTGCCTCAAACTCAGTTATTTGAGGATATTATGCTTGGATCTGTGTCATCCACCTTGTGACCATGAGATAATAAGCCAACATACTACGAATGGCCAAGTGGAATAATGGAAAGAACTTGGGTCATTGATAACATTGTTTAGTCACTGCACCAAGCGTGGTACCACCTACCTCCAGGTTTCCTGTTATGTGAGATAATTAAGGATTTTTATTGCTCAGGCTATTGTGGATATGAGTTTTCGCTTGCAGCAGAAAGCATCATAAATGATACCATGTGCCACATTATCTATTGGCCATAAGATGTAAAGATATTTTCATTCTCAGTCTTGGAAGTAGCCAAACATTCACATCTCAAGCCTTCCTTTTCAGGGATATACCTGAAGATTTATTTCAGTAAATTGAGGAAAGCAATCAGGAAAGGAAACAGAATCCACCCCAACAGAGCATAAAAGGAAGTGCCACCGACGTGACAGTGTGCAGCCTGAAAGCAACAAACAAAACTGGAAAAAAAGAGAGAAGGTTGAAAGGACAGACCAGGGAGGGAAAGAGAGGAGGAAGTTCTCAGGGAAAAAAAAAAAAGTGGTGGATGGACTCAGTGGATAGAAAGTATGATTGAGTTTGGGCCACTCTAGACATATAATTATATCATAAAAGGAAATAAATACAGAAAGAAAAAAAGGCAAGTAGGAATTCTGGGTATGTGCCTCTCTGGGAGGGAAGATAGGGAATAAATAAGAAAGACCTGGTACGGATATGAAATGAACCACGTTGCTGCATGTTAATAAGTGAGGTAAATTAAGGAAAGAGAGAACATGTAATCTTACTGAGTAGGAATATGCCCCTTTGAGAATTCCATAAATCTTGGCATCAGAGCCACCTAGGCTTAGCTATGAACACTATTTATATAGTTTTAAAAAATAAATATAAAAGTAGAGTAATATAATTATGTAAATGTAAATAAGTAGAATTAACCTTATACGAAGAACAGAAATTTTGGTTGTGGTGGTCTGACAATATATACAAAATATTGTGATTGATTATGTAGAAGTATAGCTGTCACAAAGGAATTCATAGTGGGGTATACAACTGTATAAGGACACTAGTATCCTTAATTTACAATTTGGAAATAGCTATTAGATATTGACCAGCACTGATGGAATAAGAAAGACATGTTTAAATACGCTATTTAATGTTAAAAGTAACCAATAGAATAACAAAGAAGAAGAATAGAATATCAAACATTTGGAGACTTGGTGAAGGAGAAGAGTAGTATAAATAAACGAAATCGTTATCTTTTATGTTGGAATAGCTCACACAATCCTCTTGTCCCCTATGTGTCTTTCAAATCCCACCTCAGATTGTCACCCACCCTATGAAACATTCCCAGCCACCTGTCACCCTTGATCTCAGGCTGCAATAGTTAATAACTTCATGTCCTTTCTATGGCATTATTTCATTCATTCATCCAACCAACAATAGTTCTTGGAGGTGTATTCTGTTACAGGCTCTGTTGTAGATGCTAAAATACAGCTGTAAAAAAAGCGAGACATATATGGGTGCTCTTCTCATGGAACTGACACTTTATAGGGAGGGACACTTTAAAGAATTAAATATTTGATTACAAAATTAAATAAAGACTTACAATTGCTATAGGGGCTATGAAAGAGACATATAAGGAGCAGGGAGAGTATAGATGCATAGGAGTGGACCGACTTTGGGGAATCCAGGAAGGCTTTCATGAGGAGGTGATGTATAAGTTGCTCTCTGAAGGATGATGGACATTAACATGATGGTGAGATGGAGGTATGGAGAAAAAGGCAAGGTATGAGGAGCAAGGAGCAAAGCAGGAAGGATTATGCCATGTCGAAGGGAAACTCTGTGAGGGCTCCATGGTGTTGGAATATGGAAAATGAGGGAGAGGGAAACTCATGATGGTCCTGGTGGGGGAGGAGAGCAGGGACTGCATCTTATAGGACCTTGAGGCCATGTTAGAGCTTTTGTCTTTCTCATAGGAGAATGGGGAAGCCACTAAAGATTAACTTCAATGGGGGGGTGGTGGTGGTGGGATGAATTGGGAGATTGGGATTGACATATATACACTAATATGTATAAAGCAGATAACTAATAAGAACATGCTGTATAAAAATAAATAAATAAAATATTATAGGAAATTGAAAAAAAAAACCTTCAATGAGATTGTGACTAGATCGGTTGTCAGCAAGTTGCAGCTTGTCGGTCAAGTTCAGCCCACCACCTGCTTTTTTATAAACAAAGTTTTCTTAGAACACAGCCATGCTCTTTAGTTGTGTATCTATGGCTGCTTTCACACTATAATGGCAGAGTAGAGTAGATGCAATGGAGATTGTATGGGTTGCAAAGCCTAAAATACTTGCTATTTTGTCCTTTACAGAGAATGGCCCCTGGAATCGATCATCTTACAAACAATGCAGAGACCTATTTATGCTTTTATGCTAGCACTTACTGTACTCAGACCATCTGTATACTTATTTGATTTCCCCATTATTAGACTGTGAGCTCCTTTTGGAACAAGGACTATATTCAGTTCATCTTAGTTTCCCTAACTCCTAATACATTATCACACAGTGAACAGTTGATTGAATCAATCTTGCTCATTTATCTCATGGAGCATCTAGTCCAACTGCTAATTTAACTGATTTGGAAATTAAGGTCAAGAGAGTTTGAGGGACTTTCTCCGAAACATCCAGCGAGTTCGTATCCATATTGTGTCTTAAATTCAGGTCTCTTGAGTCTCATTCCTGTCATCTTTGTTCTTACTTAATTCAACTGTCCAAATTAGTCTAAAAATAAACAATAATTTGAATATCACTAGAACCAGAAAACTGAAGATGTATATATATATATAGAGAGAGAGAGTCATACTTTTAGAGTTGTGATGACTCATTTACGAGAAAAACATGCCTAAGAGCTTTGTCGAAATCTGTATTACCATCGCTCTATACAGCAGACGTTTGTGCATTATCTTAGCAAGCTGGGTTCAACGAAACACCCTCGAAAGTTCTGGAGATTCTGTGAGGAGTCTTACACGGAGGTCAGAGATGCAACAGGCTCCGTATTGCTGTTCCATATGCCTGGTTGCCCTTTCTATTTGGAGGCTGGAAATATAATTAGGAGACAAACACCACAGATGCTGCAGTTTACAATAACCAGAAGAAACGCCGAAACGGGTAAGACATGAAAGGATAATTTTGCTTATACAAAATAGCAGACTGCAAACTAAAACCAAGAAAAACAAACAGGCAGATGGTAAGAGTGGAGAAGGCATTGGCACAGCTGTGAACAGGATTTAGACACCCAGATGCAACATAATTTGGGGGGAGGGGTGGGAGAGGAAGAGAATTTGAAAAAAAAAAAATCTAGAAACAGAAAAGATACTGGAGAGTAGTGAGTCCCTCGTCTCTCCACCTGTAGGTTAAGCTTCTTCACATCCACCTCCTACCCTGGCTGCTGAAAGTCGTTTCCTGGGGGACGGGAGGAGAGAACGCAAGGACAGAAAATACGAATAGGCATCATTCCCAACAGACAAGGCGGCGGTGGTAAAATCAACAGCTATGATGGCAAAGGAAGAAGAACGACATAGCCATTACCCAGAAGAGGGTGAATAGTAGTGTTTGCTTTTATTATTAGCAGCATTATTTAGATAACAACACACGTGCGTGGCTAGATAGAGTCACGGGCATGGGGAGGGGCAAGAAAATGACATCGCACATGCGCATGGGGTTTCTACTCTACATTAGCCGCATGTAATGGAAGCCACAACGATCTTTTTTCGTTCATTCCCCTCGACGGACAACAGCCAAAAAAAAACCCAATGATGTATTGTTTTCTTTATTTTTTAGGGGTTAGGAAACTGAAGGTCTAAGGGGAGGAGCCAGGATTTAAACTCGGGTCTTTACGATGTCCTAGAACGACTTCTCCAACCATTCAAGTACAAACACAAGTCAAAGCCATCAGAAGAAACACTTCTGTTATGTAAAACCAAACGTGACGCCAAAAGGGAGTAGCCATGGGTTCTTTAGCCAATGGTGACTCAGAAGAGAAAGTCCCGTTGGCCAGAGGAGACACAGGGAATGAGTACTTCACTCTGCCCTGCCCCTGGGGCACTGTGTTTTTGTTTCTCTCCCAGTGTGTACTCATCATTTTTCTTCTTTTACAACTGGCTGTTTATGCATTTTTTACTCCCACTCTAATGTGAGCCCCCGGAGGACAATATTGGACATTATTCACCCTCGTATCCCCAGACGCAGTAAAAAGCCTAGCCCTAGGGGCTTCCCTGGTGGCGCAGTGGTTGAGAATCTGCCTGCCAATGCAGGGGACACGGGTTCGAGCTCTGGTCTTGGAAGATCCCACATGCCGCGGAGCAACTAGGCCCGTGAGCCACAACTACTGAGCCTGCGCGTCTGGAGCTTGTGCTCCGCAACAAGAGAGGCCTCGATGGTGAGGGGCCCGCGCACCGCGATGAAGAGTGGCCCCCGCTTGCCACAACTAGAGAAAGCCCTCGCACAGAAACGAAGACCCAACACAGCCAAAAATAAAAATAAATAAATAAAAAAAAATTAAAAAGCCTAGCCCTGCTTGGGCATCGCCCACCTCCGGGAGACCCCACTGATGTGAGCTGATGTGAACGATGGGCCGGAGCTGCGATGCACAGGAGTCCCCGCTGAGCAGGGGCTCAGTGAGTGACGGCAAAGGGTGGTCCTGCTCCGGCCAGCCAGCTTCTAGGAAGTTCCCGGTCACGGTTCCCATCCTCTTCCTCTGAATTCTCAGGGCACCCTCTCCCCTAGCCTCCAACCCCATCACATTCTCATCACAGCCCGACGTACCAGGCTGGCATTTATCCCTAGAGCTGTTTATGCCCGTGGCTGGTTTTCCTCTTAGCTTCCTTGAAGTGACCTGATCAAGTAATGTGATCACATATTTTGGACAAAATAATGTGCTTCTTTTCTAAATAAGATTTCCTCGTTTACAAAATGTACCTCATAAAACCTCTTTCACGGGTAATCGATACTATCATTTTTCCATTATTGATTACTTTATTCCCTCCCCAAAGCTCCTGGAACAACACAGTGCTGGGCTCCTTGAATGGGGATGTGACTGCTTCTTGGTGGCAGTGGGACCTCTTAGCCTGTTGCTGCAGGAAATAAGGCAGAATTCCCATATCTTGGAGGATATAATTCTTCGTGGGAAGAGAAAAATCGTCGCTCTGTATTTCAGCTCCTGGGCTGTTCCACCAGCTATTTTGGGGAAGGGGAAAGCCAGTCTCACAACACTTTCCCCAGAGAAGAGATGCCAATGTCAATGTCAGCCATTAGGAAACGTCATTAAAGCAGATGAGAAACGGGCTGTGGACATTTTTATGAGCCCAGAATACTCTGCGTGGAGATTTTATGGAGACCACAGGAAGCCAGAGAGACAATGACATTCTTACCCTTTTTTAGAGTCTGGTGAGGAGTAATTTTTCTGTACTCAACAGAGTGTGTTTTTTGAAAGGGAAAGTTACTGCTGGGGGCTACGTCCAAGTAAGCCTTATTCAGAGAATTTGCTGATCTATTGGAGATAGAATACTCCAGGCCAAGTAGCTGTGGGCTCAATGCCCAAATCCTTCCAGAATTGCAAAGAAGATTCTTCTTTTTGATTCCAGGATACTCTGGGAACTAGTCTTTACAGAATGCTGTTCTGCTGAAATCTCTATGGTTGTAATAGCACATCTGTAATCTCTATATCTTTGTTTTCCTCTTTTTTTCACATGACAAAATGCAGTTCAGAAAGGCTGAGAAACTTGCATAGACATACGAATGGTAAGCAGAATTAGACTCTGCATTTTCTTCTTTACCAGGTTGCCTCTACCCAGGCCCAGAGATGCAGATTTAAGGCAAGGATAGGAAAAAGGCTGCACAAATAAAATTGTCCCCAGATGAGGTCTCGTGAATCTTTATTTAGGTCTACCAGCTCAGCAGAAATATTTTCCTCTGTAAATCAGGAGTTGTGTTTTTAAGGCACTGGTCCACACAGTGGAATAGGAGGGAGGTGTGCAAATTCTTGGCAGTTTGCTTTCTGCCTTCACAGTATTGCAATTGTGTCTTTTCCCTGGAGTCCTAGAAGAGGGAAGGGGCAGACAATCCAGAATATTCCTGAAATGCAGAGCTTTCCTATTTATAGTGACATCTTGTGGTCATCTGGTGTTACTGCAGTCTGCGTTGCCTCATGCGCCAAACATTCGATTTTAAACATTTTACTCTTCCACGCATTAATCGAACCAGAAGTTTCTAAGCATCTGGTAGGTGCCAGGCATTGTGCTAGGCACTTGAGAATATGAGGACATACTTACAGAAGAACAGTGGGAAAGACCAAAAAGAAGCTATTATAGCAGCTCACTGCTGATAAATATAAGAACTATAGCTCAGTGAGTACTTACTAAGCAGTGTACCAGGTACTCAGTAATAACTGTACAATCTGCTCTGCATTTATTATTCCACTGTATTTTCACAATGACCTTACCTGGTGACTATTATCATTCACATTTCAGATTTGAGGAAATTAAAGCTGTGGGAGCTCAGCTCACTGCTCTGAGATGACCTAGATGGGGGTGGGGTGGTGGAAGGGGGGGAGGGAGGTCCCAGAGGGAGGGGATATATGTACACATATAGCTGATTCACTTCATTGTACAGCAGAAACCGACACAACATTATAAAGTCATTTTACTCCAATAAAAAGAAAAAGAGAGGTTATTTAAATCATCCAAGTTTAAAAAAGCTCGTAAGTGGTAAAGTTAGCTTTTGGAAACTGATTGTTCATATCTCAAAGTCAGAACTACACTGTTCTGTGTCCAAGTAGCAGGTAATTATTAATTCCAATGATGAGGTGACATTTGACCAGGACTTAGAGAATGACCACACATCTTCCATGAACCCATGAAAATAATGGGTTATCAAACCTTCCAGATGTCTAGTGGTTAAGTTCTATTCAACGTAGTTGAATTCTCCAACCAAAACAAAATAAAACAAAACACACCACTGTTAACATAATTGTGCATATACTTCAGCTGGGTTTCTTTTGCCAACTCACAAATATGTGTATATATAAACACAAAAGGGAATCATAGTGTAAGTCCTGTATTGTAACCTGCTTATTTTATCTAATTTATTAAATTTTTATTGCTACCTACCAAATTATCACAAATTTAGTGCCTTAACCATTATCTCATTGTTTTACAAGTCAGAAGTCCAGGTAGGCTTGATGGGTTCCCTGCTTAGGGTCTCACGGGGCCAAAGTCGAGGTATCTGTGGGGCTGGGCTCTGGGCTGGGCTTGGGGCTAGAGTCTCTGCAGGAGAATCTGCTTCCAAGCTCATTCAGGTTGTTGGCAGAACTCAGTTCTTCGCGGTTGTAGGACCGAGAGCCCCTTTTTCTTGCTGGATGCTGGCCAGAGACCACTCTCCGTACCTAGAGGTTGCTCAGGTCCTTGGTAGTGGCCCCTCCGTCTCAGCAGTGGACAGTCTACCCCACAGCCAATCTCTCTCAGCTCCCTGACTTCCTCTTCTGCAACTTTCTGGAGATATCCCTCCATTTTAAAGGGCCCTTGTCATTAAGTTAGGCCCACCTGGATGATCTTCCTTATGCTAAGTTCAACTGATTAGTAACCTTAGTTCCACTGCAAAATCCCTTTTGCTGTATAATGTAACATACCATGGAAAAGTCACCAGGGACAAAAGTCATGGGTCATCTTAGAACCCTGCCCACTGCATTTAACTATCATGCTTTCTACATATATTTATTGTGGGTCTACTATGTGCTAGATTTTAGGCTCTAGAACTAGGACAGTGAACCAAACAGAGACCCTTCATTCATGCAGCTGACATATTAGTGTTCTGGAAAGAGAAATAATTTGCATTTCCTGAAATACCCTTGTGCTTTTTCATTATTTATGGCCACATTATCCCACTGTATTGTATAAATGTAGCATAAATTAAATAAAGAATTCCAATTATTGAAAACTTTGGTTTCTTTTCTACTTTTGAATTTATGAACAACACTACAATAGACATTCTTTTATCAGATAGGTGCCTGGAGATGAAATGTGAAATATGAGTCAAAGTGTATGATTTTGATACATGGTATCTAATTGCTTCCTAGAAAGTCTGTACCAATCAACATTCCTGCCAGCACTGCAAATCTTTCTTGTGAGACTGAACATTATAGATAGATGATAGATAGATCGATGGATAGATAGAGAATATTTATAACTCTTTTATGTTTTTCCTGTTCACATTCTTTGCCAATTTTTTCTAGATTTCTTTTCTTTTTTATATCATTTTATTAGTTCTTTAAATATTAGAGATTAACTCTGCTGTCATATACACTGCAAATGTTATCCCAGATCATTGCCTTTTAATTTTATTTATGACATCTTTTGATAGACAGAAGGGATTTTTTTAATCCAACTTATTCATGTTTCTCTTTATGGTTGTGCTTTTTTGGTAAAGCCTTTTTCACCCCCTTATGTAAGTAAGCACATATATTTTCTCTTGAGTTTATTTCATTACGAAAATATTTACCTTGGCCCTAA
This sequence comes from Balaenoptera borealis, assembly GCF_965194805.1. Lineage (NCBI taxonomy): Eukaryota > Metazoa > Chordata > Mammalia > Artiodactyla > Balaenopteridae > Balaenoptera > Balaenoptera borealis. The sequence goes on along the minus strand of NC_138871.1, from coordinate 82,669,906 downwards.
ATTAGGGATTTTACATTATTTTTCAAAAGTGTAACCAGTTGCTCTGCCATTATTTAATGAGTAAACCAAACATTTCAACATGCCCAAATGTTTCCAAATACTTTGTTCTCTTCCGGACTTTCTATAGCGTTTCACTGCTCTGTCTCTCCTGGGTGACCCCCATGCTATCTCGTTGGAGCTTTATCATGTTTCAATGTCTCATAAGCCAAGTCCTTTATCATTACTCTATTAGAAATAGAAAAAGGTCTGGCCAGTCTCACAGTTTATCCTTTCAGATGTGCCATACGTATAATTTTTAATTCAAATTCAGACTCTTAGTGTTCAGTATGAACATGAGAACAGCATGGAAATGTAGTATCAGCTTTAGAATGACAAAGAATTAACTTCACATAGCCCTGTGTTTGCTCCCAGCCCACATACAGGCCCCAGTTCAAGACTCCCCCAGAGTTATCTGTTGAAAGCTCTCTCTCTCTCTCTCTCTGTGTGTGTGTGTGTGTGTGTGTGTCTTTTGCTTCCTAATCTACCACCTCCCATCAGTTACTTATGCCAGCTGATTTCACTTACCATTTCTTAAATATGTCAGTTGTCTTCCAGGGTCTTCCTGGCTTGGACCTGATTGTCAGTATTTTGACTAATCAGTTTAGTGGCCTCCTAACCATCTCTGCTGTCTCCAGGCCTGTCCAGGGCATTCTCTAGAGGGACCACCATGATGATTGTCTCAAAGGCTCACTTGATCATGTCCCTTCCACGCATAAGACTTTCAACTGCCCCTCATCACCTGTGATAGAAAGTACAAGGTCCTGAGTCTAGAGTTCACATTTTGGTCCTTATCCCTCTTTCCGACTTCATGTCCCTTAAGACACTGTCTTCCAACTTCATTCTACCTGCTCCTCCCTCTCTCCCGACACCAGGCTATTCCTACCTCACTTTCTTGTCTTTTTTTAATTGAAGTATAGTTGATTTACAATACTGCGTTTCAGGTATTCGGCAAAGTGATTCAGATGTATATATATATATATATATGTATATGTACATATATATATTATTTTTGATGCAGTCTCCTGACACACCTTTCCCCACCACTCCAGCTTCCCCTGCTAATGAGCTAACACCTGCCTTTCCTTTAAGACTGATCTCTGATGACTTCATCTTCTTCCAGAAGTGTTCTGTGACATTCCCCAGTTCCTCTTCCCCCATATTCCACTGCAGATTCTCCCCCCGCCCCCCTGTTCCCAAACACGTGGAGAGCAGGTAAATGATTTTCATATTCTCATATTTTTATCATCACCTCACTGTAGAATATTATTTTCTATTTAGGTTCTTGTTTTTGAAAAATATAAATTACATGAAGGCTCAGTCAACATCTTACTGATGTATGAGTTTACAGACTAATTATGGAAAAACCCAATAAATACATGTGTGTAAATGTATGTTCCCTAATAGCTATTTAAGTTTCTATAACACTCCTGCCAACTTTCATCACCTTTGTCCACTCCTTCCTTCAGTATCACCTTTTCTAATTTCATGCCCTCTGTTTTGATCATGGCCCCTAAAAGCAATCTGAACTCTGCTTTAAAGGATAGAATAATTCTTTGGGGAAATTTTGTCTTGCAAGTTAAGCACAGATAGCATGAATTTTGTAAAATCTTTCTCTCCTATTGCTAATTTTGGAGTCTCAAAACTAAAAGGAGTAGGACATTTCTTTCTTCCAGGCTGAAGAGTATCTATATTACCAAGTTCACATGTGCTAACACTTCCTGGAGCTCAGTGACTGCAGTTCCTGGGAGACAAGAAGCAGCTTTCATCAAAAATGCTCTGCTTGGCTCTGCAGACCTCTCTGAAATTAACTTCACGTGTTATCCAGGCCACCCTAGGTTGCTATGGAAACCAACATGTCAGATCAGCAAAAAATAAGATAAAGATTTCGAAGAAGTCACTGATGCTGCAACCTCTTTTTCAGTATCTCTCACTCTCTCTTTGTGCAGGCATGTGTGTGTGTGTGTGTGTGTGTGTGTGTGCCTGAATGAGAGCTTGGTGTCAAAAACCATATTGTCCTTTTTCCACTGAGTGTACATGCAGAGTTGGGACTCCCCAGCTGATTTTAACTACTGGGGGGGACTTCTTCTGTTAGGCACCCCAGCCTGGGGACCACGAACAGAGCATTACCTTTCTTATTACCCTCTAAATAGACTTCAGAGAAGAAATAGTTATGTAAGGAGAAATAATTCACCATCAGTCCTGAGGACTAAGCCGCATTCCACAGACAGGAAAATAAAAAACTGTGGTCAGTGTTTTGCTAATGTCTCTGCTGTTAATACAGGGCCCCAGTCCAGAGCCAGCGAAAACATGTCATTCAGACCTCGGAGGAAGCTCTTGTAAAAGTCCCTGTTTCGCCTTCGTCGGGAAACCCACCCAGGCAGCACAGTGGGAAATCTTTTCAATGATAGAAATTCCAGCTGGATGCTGCAGTTGCTTTGGGCTCTAGTTCGGAATGAGGTAGACAAAGGAGAAAAGCCTAATTGCTGGCTTATACTCACTCAGGCTTTCATTCACTAGGATGGTGAGACAGACGGAGCTCTGGGTTCTTGAATGTTCTCAGCTGCTTTATATACACACTGGGGTTGGAGAGCAATGTGGCAGCTTCTGGTTACTCAGATATTTAGGGCGGTGGGTTGATGTGGGTGAAGTCTGGAATTCAAACCCCTTAGGGAGGAAATAAATTGTTCTGAGCATTGATTGCGTGCCAGGTACTGTCTCAAAGTGTTTCAAACATATTATATGAAAATTCACTCAGTTCTCACATCAAGCCTGCATGCTGCATGTTATCCAGGTTTTACAGACACAGAAACTGAGAAGCAGAGAGGTTAGGTAAAATGCCCAAGATCACATAGCTAGTAAGAGGCCAGTATAAGATTTGATCTCAAGCTTTCAGGGCATCTCAAACTCTGTTTTTCTTTCCTCGCCCCGTTATAACACATTAACTGTTACAGGCGCACATAAAATTATAAAAGTGCCCTGTAGTTGCATATTGCTCTTCTTGCCTAGCCTCTACCTTATGCGTACAAATGATTTCAGAGAGCACTGCTAGAGAAAGCACTCCTAACTCCATGAAAACCAGTCTTTCCCATTGGGAAACTGATCACCCAATTTAGGCTGGGTCAGGAAAAGAAAATGAATTTAACTTCCTTCTTCCCTCCCTCCCTTCATTCCAGCCCTCAATAATTCAGCAAGTGATTTTTGAACATTTATTCTGTTTTAGCCTCTGTACTAGGCATAGGGCTAGAGAGATGCATTTATTACACTGAATTCCAGTCCTCCTGGGATTGGAAGGCACTTCCAGGACAGGTGGTGGCTTCAAAGCCTTCCTGAACATAAACAGCTTTAGTGGATGGATTTAGTGGATGGATTTCCGCTACTGGCCTTAGTGGATGGATTTCCCTTCCTTTCTTGGGAGCTTACCTTTGCATGTAAAGGAGTATTCAAATTTTCTTTTAGACTCATCTTTCTAGATACATCGTGGCAGAAAGATGTCAAACTATTTATCTTTTATTTCACAAATATTTGCTGAGGTTCTCGCCTTATAGCAGACACCCCTCACGGAACTCACAGGGAGCAGAGATCTCTGCCCTTGTGAAGCATCTCATACTGTCCAGTGTTCTAATCAGGGCAATAACTATTATCATTATTCTGTACTGGGAATCTTTCTAAACATTGCTTGTATATTAACACGAGTATTTCTGTAGTGACCTAGTGATCACGATATTATTATCATTATCATTTTACAGATCAGGAAACAGAGGCCCTGGAAGTTAAGTGCATACTAATTGATGTAAATGAAGGAATGCATGCATGAATGAATACAGTAGAAAATCAGGAGATTCCAATTCAAGTCCCTTTGAAATGGAAACCATCGCAATATGCCTCCACTAAAAGCCAGTGGCTTGTAATTCTAGCAGAGTTCCTATGGTGTTCTTCATCTAAGACGGGTCATTTTGACCCATCTCCTTCTGTGAAGATCTTTTTGTGGAGGAAACTCTATCCTGAAGGTTCTTTTTCAGGAACAATGCTGCAGAGAAGCTGCGTTCGGATGAAGTCAGGCTTGGGGTAAACCCATGAGCCATGCCTCATACCCAAAACTTTCAAAACTCAAGACCAGTGAAGGATTTCTCAGATGTAAAAACACTCGTGTTGTGGCTCAATGATATGTGAAATTATAAAGTATTCATTAAACATTTCCTCCCAGTGACTGGGAATTCTAAGCCATTTCTCTGTCTTTGCCCCTTTAATTAGGATTTCCCGTTGCTGACGTAAACAGATCTTCATAGCTAGCAAACATAATTCCTTTCATGGTGGATTCGCTAAATGCATAATATGTATGCATGTGTATCTTTTACTAGAAAGAGTAGTGTGCTGAACATTGGGTTCAAGCACTTGTTGCTGTTCCTTTTCCCCAAAATCCTTTACACAAGGTTATCCTTACTTTGATGGCATACTCAGAACAAAAGGAAAGTGACACTAACGTAATGCATGGTGGTGATATGGGGATTTTATTTTTCATCGCTTGATACCATTATCTTTGTCGTGGTCATGCAGGCCAGACATTTCTATAAAGTCCTACCGTACTCCAGTTGGATTTGGTAGTAAGGGGATTTTTCCAGAGGGATTACTCACTGAAAAAAATTAAAGCAACAAAAATTGCAAAACTGGTACTACATCATCAATTTGTCCTTTTTTTATTTTTCCACTGGTGGCCTATAAATCTCTAATGAAAAGCCAAAGTAGTAAATTCAGATAGAAAGTAAAAATCCAGTATGTTGTCTGAAATCAGGAAATAGGTTTTATAACTAAGTAGAAAATAAGTACAAAGTCTGAGATTATGATCTCACATATTTACTGGTACTGTAGAACTACTTTTCCACTTATAAGTGGGTGGGTGGATAGAGATGCAAAATTTGTAAAAAAGTTTCTAAGGTACTTAGCTGCAGAAACGATCTTCAGAACTACTGGTAGCCTATTCTCTATAAGAGCCTCTCCCATCTCTATGGGTACTCTACTTTGGGAGTCACTTTGGCTGCCTGTTGAAGGCAGAATCCTCCATCTCCAAAGCAGGGTTTCTATCATGGGCGACATCTACAGGGATTTGCCATCCTCTCCTTTCCTCCCTGAGTGACTCAGAAAGTAGGCAGGGGCCATGTGAGGCACTTGTAATATAGTCATTTCTTCAATAGCCTGAAACTTATACCCATGTAATTACTTACAAATATCCCCTCAAGACCAGAGAAACTGGTTTCTTATGCGTCTTGGAGGAAGCCTTCTAAGAGTCCTGCATCACAAAAGCTTTCCTCCTGCCTCTGACCTTGAACTTGTACTTTAGGCACTAAAGTTCATGAGGGTAGGGTCCATACCTTTCTTTTTTAACTCTTGTTTTCTCGAATCTAATACAAGTTCACATTGTAACTGCTGAATAATTACCTGTTGAATAAAGGAGTCTATGATGCCCGCTGCCTGCATCACAAGTTTGGCGGGTGGTTTTACTTGTATCATCTGGTACAACGTCAATGGGTAATGAGTGACTTCTGGAGCTAACCAAGCCAGGCTTAGGCATTGTAGGGGAGGCTGCTTACATAGACATTCTCTACAATCACCAGAATTTTAAATGTAATGGTCAAGAAGGGCCAACTCAAATAAAAGTCTTCCAAATTTGAAACAAACTTTGAGGAATTCTTTAATTCTGATCTTTGCAAAGCACAGACATAAAGGTACTTTATGAATTGAAATACATAAAAATTCCTACATATTTTACTCAAGTGTAATTATATGTAATAAGTAAGCATCCGATACAATAAATTCTCCTACTAACTTTTCATTTAGCCCAGGGGTTCTCAACTGAGTATGATTTTGTCCCTTGAGGGACATTTCTAGAGACACTTTTGGTTGTTCCTGGAGGGAAGGGGAAGTACTTCCGGCATCTAATAGGTGGAGGCCAGGGGTGCTGCTAAACTTCCTGCTATGCTTAGGAGAGCCCCTACAGCAAAGAATTATCCAGTCTAAAATGTCTAAGCTGATGAGATTGGGAAACCCTGACCAAACCTGGCTGTGACCAAATGCCTCTCTTCCTCGAAGTTCAAATATTCTCTTTCAGTGTTTTTGACTTTTTCATTTAGTCTCCCAACTTTTCCTGGTCCTCCTCTATATTCACTGCCTCTGTGCTTGTGGGTAAAGTGCATATGTCATTGTTGGCTTTGGTCTTATTCCTCAAAGCCAGGCAAACACACCCATTATTGTGACAGAGTCATCTTTGACAGTCACACTAAACATTTTCCTTTCCTCCCATCTGCATTTATCCCAATTTTATTTGCTTTCAACAAACTGACCTTTGTCTGTTTTTCATTATTTTGGCCCTAAGTTCACTCTTTGGACTTGACATTGCTGTTTGGTTTCCTTAGCGGTAGCTTTTTGAGACTTGGTAGTAGATAGCTAGAAATTCCACCCCCCTCTTTTAGAGAATCCATTACCCCAACTCTAGTCTCACATCCACAATAACTCATTTGGCCAATTATTAGCCTAAACTCATCTGCATCCCCAATAATAAGTGGGTTCACACACTTATTGATGATGGCAGAGGAGTCTTGATTTCCACATACCAGAAGCAGATAAATATATGTAGTCATTGGAAATTGGAGGAAGCATAGCCTTGAAATCTTAAGGGTAACTACCCACTTGGTGCGTGATTATTGGACAGGAATAGATATTAGTTAAGAGCAAGTGAAATATTCAGACTTATTTACCTTTTGTCTGATATATTCCATAGTGTCTTATAGGAATCATAGGTTTATGATTTAACTTTAGGAACATTAAACTAAAGGACTAAATGTGTAGAATGAATTAAATCCTGTTTTAATAACTGACCTTTCCATGCCTACTACTGTGACACCTGGCAGCCTTCAAAGTACTTTGGTGAGCAGGAAGTTTCACACCAAATCTCCTGGACTACTTGCCTTCTCACCACAAGTAATTTAGCAAACTTATTTATCAGTTTATTAATTGATAGTTAAAAATTCTCAGGACATAAGGTGGGTGACACAGACGACAATGACCTGTATACATATTTTAATGGTCATGGCTTATGCAATTGCTTAAAGTTAAATTTAAGTATTATATTTGCATTGTGTAATACTAGGTATATTTACTTCTTCCAATGTGCAGTTCTAAATGCCAGATGCAACATATTTGCTTTTTAACTTTTCATTACAACTATAACATACAGTAAAGTGCACAAAACCTAGTGCATTTTTACTTTATTTTATTGCTTTTTTTTTTTTTTTTTTTGCTTAAAGCAAACACCTCCAAGTAACCAACCATCACTCACAAAATACAAAACCTTACATAGAATCCAAAATTCTCCCTCTTGCTGCCTTCCAAGTATTACCACACTCTAAAAGGAAACCATTCTTCTAACCTTTATCACCATAGAATATTTTTGTCTGCCCTTGAACTAGTAAATGGAAACAAATAGTTTTTTCACTCAATATATTGTCTGTAAGAGCAGTTTTTGTTATTGTATAATAAAAGTTCATTCCTTTTCATATACATGTTTTTTCTTCTTGCTTTATTGAACTATCATCTTCAGTGGGATTTTTGATAAGAACATTTTTAGCAATATTTTCATTAGCTATAGAGACATAAAATAGAGAACATACTTACAAAGCCATAAAGCTGTAAAGAAGCATGACAAAATCAGAATTCTACTTAAAATAACTTTTAGTGATAACCATTTGGTAGACTCCCAACTCTAGATGCATAAATTACAAATCTACAGAACAGTGCTAGAAATCTAAAACCTAGCTAATGGAAGAAAATTACATTTTCATTACATTAATATATCAAAACATTATATCAATATGACAAATACATCAATGGAATATTTGCTTTGGTTATATTTCTGAGACGTATTTAATGACATGGAAATGTAGAATACAAAACTGAATACATATGTGAGTGTATCCTATACTATATGATACCAGTTTGTTAATTTTATAAGCAAATCATTTGTAAAGATATAAAACAGAAAGATAAATTTAACCACAGTTATTTTAAGATTGTGAGTTGCTTACAGGTGGTTATAATTTGTAATTTTACACTTCCTGTATTTTCTAAATGTTATTGTTAGTTTTAATAGTGTGGAGTTAATACTTTTTTCTTTGGAGAAGGTGGCCTGTCATGTCATCCGCCGATATTGCTAATTTGCATTCTGTTCTAGTAGATCTGTTTGTTTGATGTTTCAGGTCTTACTGTGTTGGCTAGAAATGGAGCAGCCATCTAAATCTATTTCCTGATTTAAATTTAAATGCCTGCAGTGACTCACTATTAAGTATGGAGTTCAGTATTGGTTTAAGATATGTATTCCACAAAATGTTAATTTGAGTTTCTGATGTCATTTTTGCTACTTTCTGTTTGAAATAAAGATTGTAATTTGGTAGTGCATTTCAGTCAGATCCTATAAAATATTAAAAATTAGCTTTGGCTTTTGTGAACAATATAGGCATAACAGGGACTTCCCTGGTGGCACAGTGGTTAAGAATCTGCCTGCCAATGCAGGGGACACGGGTTCGAGCCCTGATCCAGGAAGATCCCACATGCCGCGGAGCAACTAAGCTCGTGCGCCACAGCTACTGAACCTGTGCTCTAGAGCCCGCGAGCCACAACTACTGAGCCCACATGCCACAACTACTGAAGTCTGCGTGCCTAGAGCCCGTGCTCCGCAACAAGAGAAGCCACCGCAATGAGAAGTCCCTGCACCACAGCGAAGAGTAGCCCCCGCTCGCCGCAACTAGAAGAAAGCCCGCTCAGCAATGAAGACCCAACACAGCCAAAAATAAAATAAATTAATTAAAAAATATATAGGTATAACACAAAATGCTCTTACAAGATAAAAAATATAGAAGAAACTAGAAAAACTAGGACGCATAAACTCATCAGAGATACCCAATATTAAAACTTTTCCCCCTAAGTTCAATCACTATGCATGAGTGTGTGTATAGTTTTACAAACTAATATTTCACTAAACATTTGTAAATAACTTTTTATGTTAATGAATATTCATCTATATTGATTTTTAATGGCTATGTCCTCATACAGTTGTACCATGAAAATTAGCAAATTTCATAAAGCAGAATATTAAGATTTCATGATTCTAGATAGAGGATGAGGAGGGTGAAATCCCACTCCCCTTGTAGTACGTGGGTATGATTTTTACGGCCATTGTCCAGTTAAGCAGGTTCCAGAAGGACAGTGCAAGGTATGAGGGGGCACTTTGTTTCCTTCCTGACATTCTCTCTTTGACCTTTGGTCCCTAGTTCAGGCACCTGCAATCTTGGTATTTTAGATCTGAGGCCCACAGGTTGTGTGTGTCAGTGTGGATGTACATTTTTCTGGGGAGTTTTCATGACTTATGAGTTTTCAAAAGAACCTGCCAATATATAGACATAAAGTATCAGTTAACGAAAAGTCTTTCTGGGATCTAGCAGATCATAGACTAATGTTTTCAGATTCTAATTTAATGCTTATTTCCATGGGAAATTTGGAAACAGTGATTCAGGAACTGTTATCCAGCCATCACTTTAACAAAGAAATATCAATTTTGGAAGAACTTGCCATTTTTGAAATAAAATGATAGCCAGTTAAAATATTCTTTTTAAATATGCATTTGTTTTTTGATTTGTATTACGCACTTTGTTGTCTTATACATGTAGTCAGGTTAAAAATGCTCATTGATGATGATGATGTGGATGAGTGAAGATTATAATACTAGCAGTTATAGAGAGCAAAAATAATATAACGATATTGGCCCAATATAGTCATTCATATTATTTTCTCCTCCTGTGGAAAGAAAGGAAAATTCAATCCCTCCTGGATTTTACAGCCAGAATGACCCAGCATTCAGTCCTAGAATTCAGACCTTCATGTTTTTCTGTGAATTTCTCCAGAATATCCATAGACTATTTCACTTTCCTACAGGTACTCATGGGGACCCCCATGGTGTATCAACTACACACTTGCTATGTTCTTTTATATATGGAAGTGGTAGCAGTAGGAGAAGCAGCAAATATTTATCAAAAGCCAGACGTTTGGGCTCTTGCTAGAACATTATATTCCCTTCTGCAGAAATGACTATACAAGATTAGAGGAAAAGTCTGAGATATAATCCAATTAGTTAAAAGCTTTGTTTGGATGTTTTCATTAGTACATTGAGTCCACTTGATACTAGGAATAGGATGGAAGAGAACCAAGTTGAGAAGTGAACTACTGTAGCTTGATGGTTTACCCTACAGGTCAACATATTGTATCACATTAAAATTGCACAATGACCTTATAAGTATGTGGTATTATAACCATTTTTATAGATTTCAAGACAGAGGTCCAAAGACATTATGCAACTTGCCAACGTTTGAGCAGTTCTATACAATGGAAAGAGGATTTTAACCCACATTTCTCAGACTCCTAAGCCATGTTTTGTTCCACTACCTTTTACAATCTCTGAAAATTGTGAGAGGCAATGATAGATAGCTTCAGAGGTTGCAGTCATTGCCGTCATCAATGGTAGTTTTTCAAACTCAGTGATCATGTGGCTTCAGTGTGAGGGGGCATGCCAATTACAGCTACGTGTGGCTTGCACAGGGGTCAAGGTTATTAATAGCCTCATCAAGGAAGAGCATGAATTTAATTCTACCCAGCCCAACATGACTCAATTCAATTCAAGCTAACATTACTTTTTCTTGAGCATTATGTAGTCAGTCATCTGCTGGGTCTTTTACCGGGACAGAAAAGAAGTACAGGTGTGGACTTGTCTTTCAGAATCTCATAGTCTAGCTAGTGATACAACTATCAACTGTGGAACAATTAACATGCAATTTCATGTTAACCTGTGAATTAATGATAGCAGCAAAAGCATACACTATGAATCTGATAACTCAGGACTGGATGCAAGTTTTGATACTTCCTAGCTGTATAACTGTGGAGCATTTTCTTATGTACAAGATGAGAATTAAAAAAAAAAATTATTTAAGAGATTTTTTTTCACGTCAAAAGAAACGCTACCTTAGAAGTCCATTTTGATTCCATATGAGCCATGGAGCTCGGGCTCTTTGGGAGGATTAAAGTAAATGTGGTGGTTGCATTCCTCTTCAGATAATTAATTTCATCAGTGTATTTAGTTAGAGGCTGAGACACCTCAGATAATAAAAGGAACCTGGGGCTCGAAGGCAGAAAATGAATATGCTGGGCTGGATTGGTTCTGTGTAATTCATAAATCCTTGGAAAGGAGAACCCATATCTGGCAAAGTATAGATGATTAGATAAATATATTTTGATCCAGGTATCTTGGCAGCATGAACTAAAAGAATCATTCAACTTGGAGCTGAGGCAATTTTGGTCTGGGGCACATCTGACAGAGGCGTCTCATAGAAAGAGGGAATGTTACTCTATCACCTTGAGAAGCCATACGGACTTGAATTATTCAGGGTTTAGGGACTCTATCTGTCAGCAGAATAGAGACAGTAATAGCAGTGGCTCAGTAATACCAGTAGTAGAAGTTACAGGGAGAAAAACCCCAGAACTGGAAACTCAGGGGCAGATACACGTCTATGTATTTTTAACAATACGATTATTTTTTTTTTTTTGCGTCAGGTGTCAGACTCCATTAACAGAGACTGCATTAGATGCATGGTTCCACCACTGGCTGTGGGTCAGCAGGAGGTTTTGTCTTGAGCATCACCTGGATGTGTGTACCCTCTGGTCCAGAGCATGAGACAAGCAGATGGCATCCTTGTCCTGGTCACACGTTCATCTCTCTGAGACCCACAAAAATTTGTGGTAAGGAACTCTGTAAAAAGTTTGGGAATTTTGCTAGAAAATAAGTTGTGACTTAGATCACAGTTTTTAATATTAAGGTGCAGAGGACTGTATTTGCACTCAGAGGCTACTGAAACCCGAAATATATTGGAGACTGAGAAAAATGACCTAGCACTGAATTGATCATTTTAAGAATTATAGTTATTTTTGAACCCAGACAGAAGACATTCCTTGAGGGGCTTCCCTCAGTCAGCAAAAGCAATGTTGAGCAGTGGTAATGTTTTCTTTGTCATAAGAGAGCTTGGTGGATACCAGATTCTCTTCACAATTTATTAGTTGTTTCCAGAAAACACTGCAGTAAGAAATTAGCAGCTCTGTATTTATATTTGAAGCCACACGGCACAGGTGGAGGGTCAGTCTGGCATGGCTCTAGAGAGCCTTGACTGTACATTTAAAGTACATAATATAGGGCGGCTTGGAATCTGATCCCACTCAGAGGGTGGTCGAAACTCAGAAGTGTTCCTCCCAGGTGTTGACCATGAAGTCTTCACCTCAGAGCTGCAGGAAGTGGGGAGTGACTCACTTCATTGTCTGTTTACCCTCTGTGTACACTAGGCTCTGAGTTAAGCACTTCCTATGTAACAAATGTGCCTGGACTCTATCTTTGTTTAACTCAGTGGTCACCTGTGCACCAGACTCTTACCAACAGATAAAGAGGAGTGTCACGTGTGCTGATACTCCTCAGAAAAACTGTTCTCAGCAGACAGGCTGTTTCCCCCCCACTCTCTCTCTCTTACTCTATCTTCTGCGCTTCTGTCCCTATTTGGTGCCTAACTACTGATTCTTATTTTCTCTTTTGGAATCTCTTCTGTCCTCATACGATGTTGTTACTTGGTCTTCTCAGTGTGATTCTAAGATTTTCCAAATCATGAGTTTTCTTTCCTTTTCTTGCTTTTTTTTTCTCAGAAATGCTCCAAGAAGATAATCTGTCCCAAGGCTGATTCTGGGATCAAAGTCCCGAGACTTGGGCTGAGAGCTCAGACAGACTTACCAATACCCCATGAGGGGCTGGAATTGACGGTATCAAGTGCAATGCTAAAGTAGCCCTGGGTGGTAAATTGCATTCACTATTTCAGGGTTGTTGGAGCGGGTAGTTTTCTTTCCTCTTAATGAAAATAAGTTCTTTGTGGATGTCAAAACATCCCATCCTCCTCTCCCCATCCCATCCTGGAAATCTACACCAGCAAACTCCAGCACAGGCAGGATGTGTGTATGTGCGTTCACATCGACTTCTGCATCCAGGTTCCCAGTGCGCTGCGTGAAGCAATCACTACCTTCACTCTACAGGGCAGGCCGAGTCCAGATGGGCTCAGTGAGCAATTGGTGGTCGCCAGCTGTGGACTATTTTGTGCCTGGTGCTATTCCTGTTTCTGGCCTTTGGCATGTCATAAAATGGAAAAATGCCCAATGAAGTTCTGGACACATTAAGAGGCTTTTCAACATTTTAAGTGGAAATAGACTTAATTAATAAGTGTGTCTTCAAAAATAATATTAGTTACTTTCTGTTTAACTTACAAAAATATATATTTTCACACCTGCTGAGTGCCAGGCTTAGGGCTAAATGTTGCCCTTACAGATTTTACAGTCTTGTGAGAGGATGAAGAAAAGAGTGATACGTACTTAGAAGAATGACCTAGGATGGTATGGTAGGGATTGCCTAAGAAGAGGGGCATTTTTCTAGAAGAGAATGGAGTAGACCTCTCTTAAAACTGGACAATGAAGGCAAAACCTGAAGGCAATGATCCAACTCAAATCAGGCTAACCCAGGATAATCTTCTATCCAGTGGGGTACCTACTACAGAGAGCACAGTCAGGGCTTAGGGTCCAGTTCCTTGGTGTAAGCTGAGTACCTCAGGCCACATTCAGTAAATGGATCTGAATGTCCCAATTCTAAGCTGGGCTCTCTTGCCCACCTCATAGGGCAGTTGTGAAATTAGAATATAATGATGCTAATCAGAACTATTTGCATATTTAATGAATTGTACAATGTTACTTCTTACAGAGGATGAGAATAATATATTTTAAGTATCGATTGTGTGCAAAGGATCTATCTATACATTAGGGACTTTATACATGTTCATGTTCACATCCTCTGATCCTTAGACCAACTCTGAAGTACTGATACTTTTCACTTTTGAAGATAAGCCAACTGTTCATACAGAGAAGAACTGGAAAACTTGGACATCTGGCTCAAAGCTTTGTGTTAACTCCCATATCCCCACTCTCGTATCCACTAATTCACAGATTGTGTCAACTCTACTGGCAACAAGTGGATTCTAGAGTATAATCCTAGGTTCGGATTAACAAGGAAATGGCCAATGAGGGTGAATTTCATTCTCTAAAAGCGGATCAACACAGCACAACAAGGATGACTGAGCAGCGGGCAGGCGAAGGGGGACCTCAGGAATATGAAATAGAAGAAATCTGACAGAGGGGTGCTGTGTCACGGACATCACCAGGCCATCAGTTTAAATCTACAGCAATAAAATAACAGGGCTCCATGCTACTTGAGCAATCGCTCTCTTCCTCTTTTTCTTTCTTGCATTTTCCCTTCTGCTAAAAACACCATTTCCAACACTATTTAATATCTTTTAAAAAATGTACATTTCTGAATGATCTGCCCAGTTAGACACTCAATAGCTTTACCAACTAAAGCGGTCAACTCTCCCTTTGCACAGACTGTACACTGGGTGCTGAGGAAGACCCACCTATACACTCCGGACTTTGCCTTTTTCTTTCATCACTGAGGACAGAGGTGTTCTGCCTGGGACACTTGCAGAACGTTGGTTGCAGATTGCATATCCCCGTACCTGCCAGCGTTGGCAGGGGAGTGAGTGCTGCTTATCTGCTGATGCTGAGGTAGGCATCCAGCGCGATCATCTGTAAATAACAGTTCCCGGAAGGACTTCTGCTGACATTTTAGTTTTTATATTTTTAAACTAGAATTTTTATGAAGATGCTCAGACTGTGTGAAGGTGGTTAGAGACCATTAAACACACATGCTTAGAGACGCTACACAGAGCAGGGTAGGAGCTCATTCTCCAGCATCTCTTGACTCATACTGGTAAGAACTCCAAACCTTTGAGGCTGGGGTGCTAGTTCTCTTTCTGTTTTGTTGTTCTGTGTCTCTTCTGTCAGGATGGCTTCCCTGCTCTTGCTGCAAGCGGTCTGGTCTGTACTGGAGAGTAAGCTCCCGACTTCAGGGACATAACTGGGTCTTAGTTTTGCTTCAGTGTTCGCTCATAGCATGGTCTCGAAGTGCCCAGTGTACGAGTGGATGTCTAAGCTTTGTCCTGCGTATTGCTTCCTGAGTCTGTATTAAAGCAGGAGCTCGCTCACCATCTAAACAGAAGTCTGCATTTTCTCTGCAGGAGCAGTCATTCTGAGACTTGGAGCAGTAAGAGGGACATTTTAAACCTCTCTTTGGAGGGAAGCAAAATCACTTTATGATTAGAATCTGAACATATGGACCCCAGGATACTTCCTCTGTAACATCAATAAACATCAACTGAGGAGCGGCAGCTTAAGAGTAGTTTGGGTATATTATTGTTTATCACTTCATGCCTGGTGTCATCTGGGCTACATTAGCAGTAGTTGGAACGCCCCCAGACAATGATTCCATCACATGGGTCCCTGGCCACCTTTAGGCCAGATGTCATTGCATTATCTAAGGTCTTCTGTGGTACAGATGCAAACCAGGCAGCTGTGTGAGCTGTAAAACTCCAGATGATGGGCATTTGTCCTGTCTGGGTACAGGAGCTACACATGAAAAAGAATGAGGGCAGAAGCTCTGTAGCCATGACCCTGAACTAACACAATGTGACTGCAGCCTTGGATGTGAAGGCTGGACCTTGCCCATGCAGATCAGAGCCAAGGATGCTAAGGGGACAGGTGGGCCCTCGGGAAAGAAAGGCACTTCTTCCTGATACCTTGTAGCCAACAGACCAACTTAGGAGAAGAAATGACTGTTCCCCTGGTCCTCCACCCACACTAGCGAAGGCCACAGAATCAGTCCAACCCCCCGAGACTGTCTGGCATCCTCTTGATGGTTGAACATGTTCCTGGCTGACCTGGAACTTGCTTTTTCCTTCTGCATGCAAAATCCAGCTACCATCAGCTGGAAATATGATAAGCCCTCTTAGGGGACATGGAGCTTTGTTTTATAATGTAAAGTTAATGTCTCGGCTTAGTCTGTTCATGGCAGACAGAGCTTTGGTTCATCTGCAGAGCAAATATACACCTTTGAACTACTAGAAGATCCTTGCATATAGAAGAGGGACTGCATTGATTCTTATATCATTATATTCATCAAGTATAAAGAAGTCCTGTTCGTTAGAACATTCTCTTTCCAGACCTAGTACACTCTCATTTCACCAGAAAAAGCAAACATCTGAAAGATTTTTAATGACTTTATCCGTTGAATCTCTAGCCACAGAGAGGAAATGGAAAATAAATGTATCATGCTTATTACTTCAGAGCATGTTTAGCTCATCAAGAACTGCATTTAATTTGATTGTTAGCTGTACCTCTATGTCACTCTGAGTCAGCAAGCACATTTCCAAAGATATATACTCTATTTTTTTCCAGTTCCAGAATTCAGCTTTTCCCTCTTCTTCCTTCATCTTGATTAGAAATGTGATATGAACTAGTGGGAAAAACATCAATTTTGGAATCATCAGACATGACTGCAAATCTCGGCTCCCCAAGTTATTGTAGGGAGACTAGATTATTTATACTTTCTCAGCCTGTTTCCTTTACTAAAAGATAGAGATACACACTCACTTATGTTTTGTGATGATTATCCAATGAGATAAAATATTAAAGAGCCAACTGCAAGTACATGACAGGAAATCTTTCTTAGTTCAGCTTTCCTCTTCTCCAAGGCACCTCCTAGTGGAGATACCATATAAAGATGTATCTCAATTTTGCTTTGAAATGCCTACTCATTTGCCATTTAAAAAAATATAGCCTTTAAGCATTTCTGCTTATTTCTTAATCCTTTAATCACACTGCAATTCTACTAACCAATCTTCCAGCTTTCAGGCACCACCCATCCTTTGCAGACCCTCCGCTGCCAGGAGACCAGCCTTCCTAAACACATTGTAAACATCATCTTCTCTGAATTGATTATGGCCCTATTGCCCACATAGGCAAGTTTGAAAGTTGTCATTCATTTACTCTTTTATTCATTGATTCCATAAACAAATGTGCATTTATCCCTGGGATGTGCACACTCCCCTGGAAGGTGCTATGGAAACATGAGTAAATAAGGACCATCTTAAGACCACAAATCTAATGAGAAAACAGATAAGCAATCGCCTTGAGTAACATGATTGAGAAATACTCTTTTAGATGGCGGTAGTCTCTCTCTAACTGTAAATCCTCAATTTTCAAAATTTGATTTTACTTGACTTGACTTCTGTCTATTTTGCCTCAATGGTGAGAATTTTGAATGACTCTAAAAGGGTCACTCTGAGTTGATGACAAACAATTATTTAGCTGGAGCATGTAGCATCCTATTCAAGTATTGGATTTCTTGGTACAATGTGAATGCCCCCGGGCAGGTGCTTTGTCACATTTATCTCTGAATCCTCAGCACAGGACATGGTCGGCTTTTCCCAGTAAATGGATGAAAGATGAATGGAAGGAGTACTGGCTTTAGAGACAGACTTTGAATTAAAATTTAGGTTTGTCATCTGCAGGAGCCAAAGATGAGACTTCATTTCCCTGAGACTCAGTTTCCTCAAGTGTAAGTGTAGCTGATAAAAAACCATCATCAAGGATTGCTGTATTGATGAACATAATGAAATTAGGTACATGATTCAAGATTTAGCACACAGTAGGTGCTCAAAACTTGTCAGTTCCCTTCTCCCCCTCCTTCATTCATGAAAATCCACTGCAATAACACAGATAAGGCCGTTCTTACAATGCCTCGCACCTAACCAGGAAAAGATTAGTTACCCTTTTCCTCTGTCCACTGTGGATAGCCAGGATGCTCTGGTCCAGCTTTGCTTTTGAATGGCAGCAGGTGGGGTGAATCAGTACTTGTCCATTATCCCATGATCCACGCAGCATTCAAGCACATTTCTCTGTGAGCACTGCATACCTGAGACCTCATTACTTAGGAAAAAAATATCATCAGGCACAAAAGTATAACCTGTCATTTAAACAGTATATAGGTCTTTACATAGAGAATGGACTTGAGGACACGGAGAGGGGGAAGGGTAAACTGGGATGAAGTGAGAGAGTGGCATGGACATATATACACTACCAAATGTAAAATAGACAGCTAGTGGGAAGCAGCCACATAGCACAGGGAGATCAGCTCGGTGCTTTGTGACCACCTAGAGAGGTGGGTTAGGGAGGGTGGGAGGGAGACACAAGAGGAGGAGATATGGGGATATATGTATATGTATAGCTGATTCACTTCGTTATAGAGCAGAAACTAACACACCATTGTAAAGCAATTATACTCCAGTAAAGATGTTTTAAAAAAAAAGAATGTAGATATATGTATAACTGAATCACTTTGTTGTACAGCAGAAATTAACAGAACATTGTAAATCAACTACACTTCAATACAATTAAAAAAAAATAGTATATAAGTCTTTGATCTATTGTATGAAGACTTGCTTAATTAAACATCCATGAGTGCTGAACCTGCCTCCTGCTTGAACTTCTTACTGAGATTTTACTCCTTCCTTTAAATTGAGTGTGACTCTTTCTCAACCCAGGTATATAGATCTTTTGTACATTTGTTCTGATTTTACTGAAACGTTAACTTTGCCTTAGGCTTCCAAAAAGTTGGAATTCTCAAAAACTTTAAATGCCTTTCTGCTTAGATAAGAAGAAATAGCTAGTTTCCCACACTATGACATTATTATATGTATTTATGAATTTTTGAAATTTTTTTTAAGTCACAAGGCATTATGGATATATGGGAGGTGCCTGAGAAGATGGGAGACAATATTCAGGCCACTGGTTCTGTTTCTTGTTGACAATGTAATTCAGCCTTTCTACAACATCTACAATGGTAGCAAGGCACTTGGAGATTCTTTACTGAATGGCTTTCTTGCAATTAAAAGCATATGTATGAAGTTTGGAACCAGGAAACACATTTTTTTATACCTTATATTTTTCTTTATGGTTCTTTTCCTGAAGATTCAAATGTTAATGCCATAAATTCTCAAGTAGAGACTGGAGGAGGTCTGTGGCTGGAAGCAAATGGATTTGTCACATGACCAGAATCCGGGCTTGACTGATGCCTGGTCCATCACACAGTTCTGCCTTATCTATTTGATTTATAGTTGAAGGAGAAGTTAGGCAAAGCCAAAAGCTGTGAGATAACTCTTGGGAACTGTATCAGTCCCATTGTTAATTCTGGATGACTTAGTGAATGCAATATTTTTTTTTCTTTTATGTATTCCCTCAGCTCACAAGTACTCAGGTCCTTCTATGTGGCAGGGACCACGGAGCAGCAAGTACTACAACAATAATTCAATGAAGAGAAAACATGTGATTTCACCAAAAACTGATGAGAATCTGAGAGAAGATGTCTCATTCTTTCACTCATTCTATCTGCAAGTACAAATCTGTGTTTAAAGCTGAATTAGAGGCTAGGAGGTGGTATATAAATGAAAAGAGGCCCCCATAGAAAGCACAGCTTACTAAGGGAGCTAAAGTGTGAACATATTGGTCAATTCATTGCAGAAAGAAATAAAGGCTCTAAGAGACTTTCAGGTGAGAAGGAGTTTTTGAATTTGGAGGAGAGAGATGTCACCCCCTTCAGTGTGAAGCAGCCTCTTCTATGCCCTTATTCATTGTCAGGCTCATCTCATAGAGCAGAAGCCCTATTCCTCCACCGGGTAGAGTCTGTGAGTATGTCGTGTTTCTATGTCTTAGTAACATGGTGACCTCCCACCCTTCCCCTCCACCTATCATACTGGAGGTTGGCTTGGTACAAGTCCACACCGGGATTAGAATCAGGTCCTAAACTCTGGTCTGTTTGACTAGAGCCAAGAACCTCCAATCAATTCATCCCAGTGTCTACCTACTCCCAGAGAGCCTGAACTGGACATTTATTATTTTTGTCTATCTGGAACTCAAAATCCTCCCTTCTTTGAGGAACTGCTCTTCTTTACAAAAATCATGTGATTCTGGGTAATGAACCATGTTCCTCTATGACCGAAGACATTGACCCAGAAGTGGGCTTGCCACCAACTTAGGGCACATGGAGTTTATATCCAGTATTTTTCAATTTGTGAGGCCTGAAGAGGAGGAGGAGGGGCCTCGACCCCAGAATCATGGAAAAGAGAATATCTGTAGACGTATTTCCTGACACATGAAGAAAGTCTGTCTGTAGTGCAGGAGAAGAAAATAATCAAGTGGAAAGGAGTGTGGGGGGTGGTTTTCCAGACCCTCCCTTATTAGCAAACCTGGGGTTAGCATGCATTTCTGTCTTTCCCCAAGGCTGGTGTTTTATCCGTCACTCTCTACCAGCTATGTGTTTTCACCAGTGCCTTCAGAACAACGGTGTTTGCTGAACTTTCTCCCACAGGAAGCCCTTTTATTTTCCTGTGGAACAGATGTGAAAAAGTATCTGGGTGAGGCCTTATGCTGCTCCCACTGTGGTAGCTGTTTCACTCTCCCAGGTCTGTTCCATGAGGGAAACTTTTTTAGGACCCTCACCAATCTCTTCTGGGAGTGTCTCATGAGGTCCACGGGGAAGAGCCTGCGAGTGGGTAAAACCCCTACAGCTGTGGATTCCAAGCACCCCACACTCTGTCACCAGGGTGTAGACAGTATCCACTAATTCGTGAGTAACTCTAGCTGAATTCTTACTGATGCCCATTTGCATCTTCCCTAGGTAGGCAAATACTCATATTTTGTCTTTTGATGAAGGCCAGACTTTCTATACTGAGATTTCAGACTGATTGGTTTTCTTGTTACCAAGAAGTTCCAAGTCAAGCCTTGAATTTATAATTTGTCACGCTTTTATTCTTGTTAGGTTAGGAACAAAGCTCTTTCCAGTTCTCTGCATTCCAAAGAGAAACCAGAAGTCCTAGTAACACCTTAAAAGTGTATGTATTTTACTAAAGCACTTTGTATTTCATTAAGAAAAATAACATGAGTGTTTCCTAACCCCACTTTATCCATTATGATCTGACTGTTGCTTCTCTCTCCAAAACCCAAAGCTCATATTTTCTATAAAGGTACCATCCATGCCACCCTTATCTCTCTACATAACATTCCCACTGATTGTACTTTTCAGATCCAGAATTTATGTTTGATTCTTTTTTTATAATTTCTATGTCTTTACTGTTACTATTTATTTGGTGAGAAATTATTATTCTGTTTCTCTTTAATTTTTTTTATTGATTTTCCTTAGCTTTTTGAGCATATTTAAGAAAGTTGATTTAAACTTTGTCTAGTATACCCAATATTTGGACTTCCTCAGAGACAGTTTCAATTAATTCCACCCTCCTCCCCCCCAGGAATAAGCCAATAGTTTCTTATTTCTCCACAGGCCTCATATCTTTTTGTTGAAAATTAGACATGTTGAAAATTATAATGTAATAACTATGGAAATCTGATTCTCCCACCTCTCCCCAGAGTTTGTTTCTGTTCATTGTTGTAGGTTGTTGTTTGTTTGCTTAGTGACTTGTCTAGACTATTTTTATAATAACTGTGTTCTGTTGTGTGTCGTCATTGAAGTTTCTGTTCTGTCAGCTTAATGGTCAGGTAGTGATTTGACAGGAATTTTCTTAAATGCCTGGATGACCTTTCACCCAAGAAAAAGAAAAGAAAGAAAAACATTATTCTCCTGGTCTTTGAGGATTGACTTTGAATTAGGGAATTTCTTTTATGCATAGCCAGTCCGTTTACAACTCTGCCTTAGCTTTCACCTCCTGCTTACATCAAGCCTAAACATCAGCCAGATGTGAAAGCCTGGGGTCTTCTCAGGTCTTAGCGTGTGTGTCTAATCCTGAGCATGCACATGGCCTTCTAGATTCTCCAGTATATGTGGAAGTTTTTCAAAGTTTTTTTCCTCCAATATATTTCCTTCCCATCCTTCTGTTTCTAGGATTTTGGTCTGTCTTCTGTTTTCCCTAGTAGTTACTTTTTGCCCAAGAGATTGCAGCTTGTATATGCCTTTAAATGCTTTTGACAAACACAAGACAGGAGGTTGCTCTAGCCCTGAGAAAGTTCTAACAGGCAGGAAACAAAGCCAAACCCTTGAATCTGTCCTTCACGCAATTTCTAGTTGAGAAAGGCAGCACAAGACCATAGTAAGACAAACCATCACACAGCTTCCATTCTGTTTTTCAGTGTCCTAATCTTAAATACTAATAGACAACCAAATATCACTAGACTTTTCATTTAAGTGCAGAGGAAACCAAAAGGAAAAAAAATTAGTAATTAAGACAAAATAGAACCTGTGGCTCCTTTCAGGGCAGAGAAAACACGAAACGAGATGAGATTACTATCACCAGAGGAATAAGAAAAAAATGCTGTAGTCATGAAACGATGATAAGTTTCTCTGAAAAGTAATTTTTGGATAGCTAAAATTTTGAAAATTAAAAGCATGATAGCAGAAATTTTAAAATCTCAAAAGGAGGATTAGATAATTATGAGAAGAAATTTACAAGTAATTAGAGCAAAAAGTCAAAAGGGTAGAAAATAGAATATGAAGATAAGAAAAGTAAAGGCTAAGTGCAAATGTGCCAACAACTGAATAACAGGACCTGCAGAAAGACAGGCCAGACAAACAGAGGTGAGGAAATTGCCCAAAGAACAAATTAAGAAATATTCTCAGAACTGATAAGAATTTTCTTATTGATAGGGTCCACCACACACCCAGCATGATAGATGAAAATAGATCCAAAGGCCTTCCCCAAGGTACCTCTTCTGAGATTTCAGAACTGATAAAAAAGAAGATTAGTATAAGTTTCCATTCAGAAAAAAAAATAGGTTTCAAAAAATGGTACAAGTATCAGAATTTCACAATTTTTTCTTCAATAATATTGAAATGAAAATAAGGTAAACAGTGTCACTGTTTGTTGATGACATGATACTATACATAGAAAATCCTAAAGATGCCACCAGAAAACTACTAGAACTAATCAGTGAATTTGGTAAGGTTGCAGGATACAAAATTAGTGCACAGAAATCTCTGGCATTCCTATACACTAATGATGAAAAATCAGAAAGAGAAATTAAGGAAACACTCCCATTTACCATTGCAACAAAAAGAATAAAATACCTAGGAATAAACCTGCCTAAGGAAGTGAAAGACTTGTACTCAGAAAACTATAAAACACTGATGAAAGAAATCAAAGATGACATAAACAGATGGAGAAATATACCATGTTCTTAGATTGGAAGAATCAACATTGTGAAAATGACTATACTACCCAAAGCAATCTACAGATTCAATGCAATCCCTACCAAACTACCAATGGCATTGTTCACAGAATTAGAACAAAAATTTTACAATTCATATGGAAACACAAAAGACCCTGAATAGACAAAGCAATCTTGAGAAAGAAAAACGGAGTTGGAGGAATCAGGCTCTCTGATTTCAAACGATACCACAAAGCTAGAGTAATCAAGACAGTATGGTACTGGCACAAAAAACAGAAATATAGATCAATGGTGCAGGATAGAATGCCCAGAGATAAACCCACACACACATGGGCACCTAATTTACAACAAAAGAGGCAAGAATATACAATGGAGAAAAGACAGCCTCTTCAATAAGTGGTGCTGGGAAAACTGGACAGCTACATGTAAAAGAATGAAATTAGAACACTCCCTAACACCATACACAAATATAAACTCAAAATGGATTAAAGACCTAAATGTAAGGCCAGACACTATAAAACTCCTAGAGGAAAACATAGGCAGAACACTCTTTGACATAAACCACAGCAAGATCTTTTTGGACCCACCTCCTAGAGTAATGGAAATAAAAACAAAAATAAACAAATGGGACTTAATTAAACTTAAAAGCTTTTGCACAGCAAAGGAAACCATAAACAAAACAGAAAGACAACCCTCAGAGTGGGAGAAAATATTTTCAAATGAAACAACAGACAAAGGATTAATCTCCAAATTATCCAAACAGCTCATGGAGCTCAAAATCAAAAAGGCAAACAATCCAGTTAAAAAATGGGCGGAAAAAAAAAAAAAAAAAAAAAAAAGGGCGGAAGACCTAAATAAACATTTTACCAAGGAAGACATACAAATGGCCAAGAGGCACATGAAAAGATGCTCAACATCAGGAATTATTAGAGAAATGCAAATCAAAACTATAATGAGGTATCACTTCACGCCGGTCAGAATGGCCATTATCAAAAAATCTACAAACAATAAATGCTGGAAAGGGTGTGGTGAAAAGGGAACCCTCCTACACTGTTGGTGGGAATGTAAATTGTTATAACCACTATGGAAAACAGTATGGAGGTTCCTTGAAAAACTAAAAACAGAACTACCATATGACCCAGCAATCCCACTACTGGGCATATACCCTGAGAAAACCATAATTCAAAAAGAGTCATGTACCACAATGTTCATTACAGCACTATTTACAATAGCCAGGACATAGAAGCAACCTAAGTGTCCATCGACAGATGAATGGATAAAGAAGTTGTGGCACATATATACAATGGAACATTACTCAGCCATAAAAAGGAAAGAAATTGAGTTATTTGTAGTGAGGTGGATAGACCTAGAGTCTGTCATACAGAGTGAAGTAAGTCAGAAAGAGAAAAACAAATACCATATGTTAACGCATATATAAGGAATCTAAAAAAAAAAATGGTACTGATGAACCTAGTTGCAAGGCAGGCATAAAGAGGTAGACATAGAAAATGGACTTGAGGACACGGGGTGGGAGGGCAAAACTGGGGCAAAGTGAGAGTAGCATGGACATATACACACTACCGAATGTAAAATAGTTGCCTGGTGGGAAGCAGCAGCATAGCACAGGGAGATCGGCTTGGTGCTTTGCAATGACCTAGAGGGGCGGGATAGGGAGGATGGGAGGGAGGCTCAAGAGGGAGGGGATATGGAGACATGTGTATGCCTATGGCTGATTCGCTTTGTTGTGCAACAGAAACTAATACAGTATTGTGAAACAATTATACTCCAATAAAGATCTATTAAAAAAAAATAAGGTGAACAATATCTTTGATATTTTAAAAAGTAATTTCCAACCTAGAGTTTGATATCCAAACATGCTTTCAATTAAGTATAAGAGTAAAGCCATTTTTAGAAATCTAATTTTAAAAAAATCTTACTTGTTGCACCTTAGGAAGCTACTACAATATGAATTTAAACTAAAATACAAGAACTAAGAAATATTAGAAGGTAGAAATATCAACATCGTATTTTAGAGTCTCAGAAGCAGATAAAAAAGAATCAATTAAGAGAGTTAAAATTGGGTATCTGGGAGCTAGGAATGAAGATATTCTGTCCTAATACGTTTTGTAGAACTGCTGAACAATTTCAATTATATGCAAGTATAACTTTGACAAAAATAAAATTAATTTAAAAAACATGAAATGAGATAACATAATTAAGGTACCTTGTACACCATACAGTATCAGTAAATTCCACTTTCTACCTAATTATCTAACTGTGGGACCTCAAACAAGTCATTTTCCTTGCTAGGTTTGAGTTTCCTAGCTCAGTAAATGAGAGAATTGACCTAGAGTATAACCTATTTAAAAACTAAGATTTTATTAATCTACTTAATATTCACTAACACTTCAGTGTGGTTATACAGATGCCATCTTTGAAGATTAGTCCCTAACCTTAAGGCTTAACCTTTTATTATAAGCATGTTTTTAAAGCATGCAGGATCTAAAATAAACTTGCAAGTTGTTTTATTATTATAAAAAATTAGATGACATGGACTATCTAAAAGAATGTAACTTTCACGTCTTCCCATATTCCACAAAAGGTCAGTATACCTACTTTTCCCTTCCCCTCCCACTAACAGAAAAAATGTCGCCTCCCTTTTAGAGAGGTTAAGTGTATCAGCAACAAGATAATTCCCCCCAGTCTTATCAATTGGATGCCACCGGAGGAGCATGGCGATTTGACATATATAAATTTGCTTCACAGTGCCTGGTCCGCAGGAGACTTTTAATAAATACTAGTTTATAGGATCATACGTCTACAGTATATATTGTATTTGGGGGCAATTAAGAAAAAAAAAATGCTTTCGGAGTCTTCGCTGCCATACTCCACTGTCCAATTGGCAAAAGGTTTCTCTTAGAAAGAAGCATGCACTCCCTCCTCAGCGTCCTTGTCAGGGCTGATGCTGCCGTAAGTGGCTCTGGCTAGCTCTTCTCCTCTCTACCCTCCACCTCTCTGGACTGGTTCTTCATCCTTACAAGTAAATCAAAGGGAAATTAAAATTGAACTTGGGAAAGATGGCTGGTGGGAGTTAGAAACAGAAGAGCTAGTGGGTTTGGATGTTTTATACGATCCCTTCTTCTCACCCCCCCACACAACTCAATTAATTTCAAGTTGAAACAGATTTATTTATACCCATATCTTACAGAACATTCTAGCGAAGTTTTCTTGATTTGGGCCAATTTCTAAGTGCTTGCCTCCCTTTTATTTTAAAAGAAACTTGAGACTCTGGTCCTTATTAAAGAGGAAGAAAGCATCACTGACGTCCAGCTTTCCTCCAGCTCCTCTGAATTTGAGCAGACTGTATGACTCATCTTTCCTAGAAATACAACAATGAGATCATCATGTCTGTTTCCTTCCCACTCTGAGTACAGTTGAATTGGTTTCCTCTGCGTTCAGGGTTAGTTTTTTTTTTTTTTTTTTTTTTTTCTGAAACAACATTTGCTTGTTAATACACAAGAATTTAATCATATAATTGGAACACAGCAAAGAAGAAAATGAGCAGAGCTAAATACATTCTTTCTTTCAGGTAGCTCAGTCCCTCTCCAAAAGCAAAATTGTGTAAATGATGGAAAGAGATACATCTGTATTTTGTTTTATTACCTCCTAGGACAGGGGACTCACCATTTCCAGAGGCAATTAGTTTTGTTTTGAACAATTCCCTTAGATGGTTCTTACTTACACAGACCTAAAATCCGATGGGCTATAAACTTTATTTGTTGTCCTTGGCCCTGACTTCCAGGATCGAAGAGAATAAGCCTAGCTCTCTCTAGCTGACATCCCTTCAGACATTTGAAGACAATTATCATATCACATGATCTGTTCTACCTCAAGTGTAGGGACCATAGAATATGGTTTACTTCACTTTAGCTATTTAGTTGTGCTTCTAGATGAACACTTTGTCCTGAACTAACAAAAACCCCTCAAATATCGGGTTTTACATTTCTTTAAATTGCTATTTCACCAAGTTGACAAATTGCTACCATAGAACAGGCAAAATATCTTTTGTCTGAATTATATGGATAACTTGGCATTGTTGTTGTACAACCTGTATCTAGACTATGTTTATTACAAAATTTTGAGCATTTTTATTTTTTCAATTTCTTAAACTATTCCTGAAAGATGGTGTCTAAATCAAATTACTACATCAATCCATGTGTGATTCAATTTTTAATTCTCATTTATTCATTCTATATTTTTTCTGTGCAATCCGAATGTAACAAAGTGTATGGTACTTATTCTATTTTTCTAGGATATTAATGTTCAAAGATCATCCTACCAGGCTATTCTCAGATTTCCCTTGAAATTGAAGTTGAATAGAATGCTAGATTTATACCCAGCTGCAAAAATAAGGTTGCCCAAAGGAACAAACAAAACAAAACAAAGAAACAAAACAAAACAAAACCAGAGCATTAAGAAAATATCTGAATATCCCAAATAGAATTCCAGCTGTATATCTATACGTGAGGAAGCACAAAATGAAATGGAATTTTAGATATTCAATCTGGAAAGAATCTTATGATTTACCGTGGAGCTTTAAGGGTACCAGTGAGTTAATTTTCAAATGACTCTTGAAAGTGCAGACTCAGAACTTTAAAGCTAAAAATAGAATCTAGAGAGACAAAGAGCTCACAGTTAAAAAATAGACTCAGAAATTGGGCAAAATGGAACTTGACTCATTCTCTTAGATTGACCACAGAAAATTGCAATGAGAAGTACAAGAGCTGAAGGTTCTCTCTTGCAGATACAGTCTTTTCTTTCCATTGTGCCCCAGGAGACTGACTTACATTCTGCAGCATCAACCCCTTTGACTTCTGAGTCAGAGAACCTAGAAGAACATTGGAGCCTGGAGAAAAAGAGAAGTCTGAGGAGTTACGCTCACATCTCCTGTTCCCATCAGGCCAATGCTTTAAAAGTAGCTACATCTCTACCAACACACAGCTCCTACTAGGCAACCCCTCTCCCACAGCTCCAGCTGTCTTGGGTTTCATTACTTTGCTTCCTCCTCTGGTCCTTCCAGGCTTCGAGGCAGTAGGTAGAAGCTCCCAGCTGGGATGAAGACTGTACCTCTGCCTATTGGTTCTCTCACCCCTGCTCACGCCTCTATGAATAAGCTCTTCATTAAACAGCCTTTGCTTACGCCTCTGAGCCTGTTTTCTGCTGAAACTGATTGCTACAGCACCTGCAGGTATCACATGGTAAGAAAGACAGGTGAATATTTTGGAGGCAAACACACGTATTCGATGTTTTTGGAATTACAGTGGATTCAGAGTAAGAAGACTTAGACTCTATTCTTAGTACTGCATGTACCTGCTTTGCAGCTTTGATAAAGTTAATTATAACCAACAAGGACCTACTGTATAGCACAGGGAACTTTGCTCAATATTATGTAACAACCTAATTGGGAAAAGAATTTGAAAAAGAATAGATACATGTATATGTATAACTGAATCACTTTGCTGTGAAACTAACACAACATTGTTAATCAACTCTACTCCAGTATAAAATAAAAAGTTTAAAAAATTAAAATTAATTATCCTCTTGGAGGCTCAACTTCCTCATCCATAAAACAGGGATAATATTTAACTCTCAGCCTCACTGTATAAATTAAATTGTAAAAAGCTTAATATAGTCATCCACTGCTTTTTCCTGAATTTCTATCTCCTTTGGTTTCTGATAACATTTTACAAATAACTAATAATATAGGGGTTGTTCCCACTATTTATCTTTCCAATCCAGTCTCCCAATATCTCTTGGATTTACTCTTCACTTTTCTTCCTTCTCCTCCAAATCCCTAAAGATCCTGTAAGCAACAGCATAGGCACTCAAATCCTGATCTAGTGAGTTCAGTGTCTGTGCGAGGGCCACCCAGGCTGGGAGTGGCCCACTTTGGGGAAAATCTGTTTCCATCAACCCCACCTTCCCCAAGCCCACCAATAAACACTTTCTTTATATTCACTTTTCTGAGGTGCAATTAAGTGGCTTGGACTAAGTGCCTTGTTTAACTTTAAGACTTTGCCTGAGTATTTTCAGAGCTTTTATAGGAATGCCTTTTCTGGCTGCTTCCATGTTGGGCCAGGAAAGATTTGAGCTTAAAAGATTCCCACTCTGACTGTACTAAGTTTTCTGCTTCTCTATTGAGTTTATTTGGGAAAGTTGAGGGAAGAAAAGACCAACAACTTCTCTTCCCTGAAAGCAAGGCAAGTAAAAATGTAAACTGCAATATGTGTTTAAAGTCATTTAATGAAATTTCCTTTTATTGCAGCCCAATCGAATTGGATAAGAGCCTGACTTTCATAACGGGACTGACCTGGACCACTTCGGGACTTCAGTACCCTTAACCATTCTGAGTTCTGGTTTTCTCATTTGTAAGACGAAAATAATAATACCTTGATGAGGAGTTGACAATGATAAAGGACTTTGGGGACAATAACATAACATATGAGAAAATATTCAGCACAGTGGTACCTCATAAGCCCTCATAAAGAGCTTCATTATGTATAATTTTTTTTTCCTTTCATAGTATATGTTTTTTAAAAGGCCATGTTCACTCCTTTTTCTACATTTGAACTATTTCAACCAGCTTTCTACCAAACCCTGTTTATTGATGGTCATTGTGTTTCCTGTGCATAAATTGCTAGCTTAGAATATATCAAAATTGTCAATAAAAAAATGAGTGATTCTTTCAGAATTTATGTGTAGCTGGGAAGCTGAGTTTGGATGTTTGTTCTCCACTTAGTAAGCCAA
The DNA here is from genome assembly GCF_965194805.1 of Balaenoptera borealis. Taxonomy (NCBI): domain Eukaryota; kingdom Metazoa; phylum Chordata; class Mammalia; order Artiodactyla; family Balaenopteridae; genus Balaenoptera; species Balaenoptera borealis. Next base: position 82,639,825 of record NC_138871.1, on the reverse strand, counting down.
GGGAAACTGTAAGACTAATGAGAGTAGTAATAGCTACTACTCATAAAGGGCTTACTCAGTGCCAGGCACTATTGTAAACATCATACTTACTTAACTCATGGAATCCTCATAACAAAGCTGTGTTATAGCTACTAGTACCCCCATTAACAGGTGAGAAAACTGAGGGATGGTGTTCCACTTGCCCAAGTGTTATAGGCTGAATTATGCACGCACCCTGCCCCCGGAAAAAATTTTAAAAATGCCCATGTCCTAATCCTTGGATCCTGTGAATATGTTTCCTTACATGGCAAAAGGGACTTTGCAGATTTGATTAAATTAAAAACCTTGAGATGCAGAGATTATTTTAGATTATCCAAATGGGTCAAATCTAATCACAATGGGCCCGAAAAGAGGGAGGCAGGAGGACCAGAGTTTAGAGATGGTATGTGATGATGAAAGTAGAGGTCAAAGTGATGCTGGGCCATGAGCAAAGGGATGAGGGCAGCTTCTAGAAGCTAAAAGAAAAAAAACACAAGGAAAAGGATTCCCCTCTAGATCCTCCTGAAGACATTCAGCCCAGCTGACACCTTGATTTTAGTCCACTGATACTGATTTTGGACTTCTGACCTTCAAGACTGTAAGGAAATAAGTTTGTGTTGTTTTAAGCCACTAAGTTTTTGGTAATTTGTTAAACAGCAATGGGAAACTGATAAATCAAGTAACACACCCAAGGTCATACAATTAGTTTGCATGAGCACGGAGGGAGCTTGAATCCTAACCAAGGCAGTTTGATTCCAGAATCTTTACATTTAACACTAAATATTAATTCTTTCTAAATTTGTTAGCTAATATTTAATTAATGTGAATAATAATGTCCATCTCACAAAGCACTTGTGATAATTCTTAAAATTCCTGAAACATGTTGTAGAAGATTGAAAAAACTGTGGCTGCAATATTTGTAACTCGATCAATGAAAAGATGGCATCTATTTCCTCACTCCCTGAATCTGAGGCTACCTTCTGACTTATTTTTGCAGTAGAATGTGGTGAAAGTGATGTCGTGTAAATTCTGCACTTGCATATCGGAATGCCTTTGCCATCATATAAACAAGCCCAGTCTAGTCTCCTGGAGGATAAGAAGCCATGTAGAGAGAACCAAGGGGCTCAGCGAACAGCCAGCATGAACTGCTGGACCTGTAAATGAGGCTATTTTAAATATTTCTGCCCAAGCTGAACTTCTGCTTTAAGGCAGAAGCCCAGGCAAGACCAAGCAGAACTGCTCAGCTAACCCACAGAACTCTAAGAAATGACTAACTCATTATTCTTATAAACCCCTAAATTCTAGGGTGGTTAGTTATAAAGCATTAGATAACTGATACACATGTAAAGTACATGAACTATATTTCCCCCTTTAGAGTAAGAAAATATTCAATTCCAAAAAAGCCAATTTCCAAAGCAATGGCAAATATTGGTTAAATGCTGATTGAAATTAATTTCCTCTCTCAATTTCAGGTCCTGGAAATATATTAACAAGACAAAGTTAATGTCCACAAGAGTGCTAAGGATCTTACATATTAAATGTTCTCAATAACCCAGTCCGAATCCCCATTTTAAGATAAGGAAATTGAGTCCCAGAGACTGAGTCTCTTGTCTGAGGTCGTAGAGCCAGAAGAAGCAGAGAAGTATTTTTAACCTAGATCTGCCTGGCACAAAAGTCCATTCTTTTTCCAAACTCATTTGAAAATGTTCTTAGCAGTCCCTATAGACATCATTTTGCTCTTATAAATGTGTCCAACTAGTTTTCATCAGTGAATGGAAAATAGCCAAGATACGATATTCTATGAAATTTCCCTTAACACTCAGAATCCACTGGTAACGGTTGCCAGGCAAAATGTCTTATACTAAAATTGCCTGTCTTATAAGAAGATGTTAAAACAGTTTTAAAGAGCCTTCTCCTCTCAACATGCATGATATTGTTAGCTTTGCTCTTTTTTTCTCTCTCTGAAATACAGTGTGAAAAATCCATATCCTAAATAGAAAACTCTGATGTTGAAAATTGCGACTGAAGACAAAACAATTGGAGAAGGAAAGGTGCAGTCAGTTGAGAAGAGCTATTGTCCTTGCAGAATCCATTTGGAAACATACACACACAGAACATAGGAGAGAAAAAAAAAACCTGGTTGTTTTTGTCATTTTTCTTGTCTCTCATTTTTGTCTTGTCACCATTTTCAATCAAAGGCGGTGTGTGAGAAGCACATTGGCCTGGATTCAGGAAAGGATGGACGCATGTCTAAGAAATATAAACATAACTCTCATAGAAAAAGCTGTTTATAATCTAGCTCATGTAATAAACTTACTTATTAATCATTTCATTATTAGAATATTTTTGAATAATATTTTTATGATTTTATCCTAGAAGAGTACTACATACTAATTACAAAAAAATAAAAAGAGAGTAAATAGGGCTAAAAATTACTCATATTTAGAGGCGATTATCCTTGACATGTTGGTATATTTCTTTCTAGCTGTTAACATACTTTGCACACTTTTTTTTTTACATTGGTGGTATAATTTTCTAGCATTTATAATTTTAATTTTAACATGACCTTTTAATGTTTATTATAAACTTTCATAGAGATCAGTAATTTTTAATATGGGATGGTACACGTGCCCTCTTCATAAGGACATTAGAATTGCATGAAGGTGCTTTTTGCTCTAACAATGATGGAGGATGTTACCGGCATTTAGCAATAGGAGCCCGAGAATGTTAAACCTCTTGTAATGTGCAAGACAGTCTTGAAAAGCAAAGCATTGCCCCAGTCAAGTGCCATTAATGCCTCAGTTGAGGATCACTGAATATAGGGTAGAATCATGATTGCATAACTCATTCATTACTGGTGGGGATGCAAAATGACAGAGCCACTTTGGAAGACGGTTTGTCATAGACTTACTAACAGTACACATAGACTTACTAACAGTACACATAGACTTACTAACAGTACACATAGTCTTACTATACAATAGAGCACTTGCACTCCTAGGTATTTACCCAACTGATTTGAAAACTTACATTGATGCAAAAACCTGCGTCATGAATGTCTATAGCAGCTTTATTGATCATCAGCAAAAACTAGAAACAAACAATATGTCCTTCAATAGGAGAATGGATACACCAACGATGGTTCATCCATACATAGAACACTATTCAGATTTTTTTTTAAAAAGCTATCAAGCCACACAAAGACATAAATGAGTTTTAAATGCATATTGCTAAGTAAAGAAACCAATCTGAAAAGGCTACATAGTGTAAGATGCCATGTAATAACATTCTGGAAAAGGAAAACTATAGGGACAGTAAAAAGGCCGGTGGTTTCTGAGGGCTTATAGGTGAAACACAGGAGAATTTCTTATGGTGGTGAAGTTATTCTGCATAATAGGCTAAGGGTGGATAAATGACACCATGCCTTTGTCAAAACTTATTGAAATTCAAAGCACAAAGAGTGGACTTTAATGTATAAAATATTAAAAATATTTAGAAGAATGAGGGATCCAGGGATGAAATGTGAACTTTGACAAAGTAAACTAACCGTATTACAAATGTATGCAATAACCTTTCTGAAGGGGTTGTGGGAAAGTTGCAGATCTGGCACTTTGGAAATGAGTGGTGTCTGCAAGGCAAAAGGCAAAAGAAACTGTATAAAGCACTGTATTCTAGTTGATAAAATTGCTTCCCATGGGAGTACAGGTTAACAATTCTGATGCCAACATACCTGCATGGTGAAGTTGAATGAGCTTGAAGCATCCTGTAGTGTTAACAAGTAAGGAAGTGCTCATAAAAAAATGAAAAAATGAAAAAGAAGACAGTGTTGGAAGTATGTTAAAGGAACACAAAAAGCAACTGAAAGAGCACCAACTGGCTAAAGATGGAACAATTTGAGAAACAAGATAAATAAGGTAGTATTGGATTATAACCCAAATTATCTCTTCTCCTTGATTTAAAAAATTAGTTTTTTACATATTATTCATATTAAATATATTACTTTTATTTCAATTACTTTCAATTTTAAAATTTATTTATAAAATCTGTACTCGTAGATACATATCCATATAAGTAAATATAAATAAGTGATTGAATAAATTAAGAAATCACAAACAAGAGATAAATCTCTCACGGAGAAAAATTCCCCTTTGGTAACCAGAAGTTTGTTTTCTATGTCCGTGAGTCTCTTTCTGGTTTGGAAATAAGTTCATTCGTATCTTTTTTTTTTTTTTAGATTTCACGTATAAGCAATATCATATGATATTTATCTTTGTCTGGCTTACTTCATTTAGTATGATAGGCTCTAGGTTGGGGTGGGAGAGGAATAGATTAGGTTGGGAGTAACATATACACACCACTAGATATAAAATAGATAACCAATAAGGACCTACTGTATAGCACAGGGAACTCTACTTAATATTTTATAATAACCTACAAGGGAAGAGAATCTGAAAAAGAATATATATGTATATATGTTTGTATAACAGAATTGCTGTGCTGTATACCTGAAACTAACATGATATTGTAAATCAACTATACTTCAATAAAAAAATAAAAATAATAAATAAAATAATAAAAAAGAAGAAATTCCAAACATTTCGGTCCACAGTCTACCCTCAAGGAGGCATCGCTCTGTGCTCTCTAAGTGTGGGCTGCGCACAGTGACTTCCATGCAGGGTACAGTACAGAAAAAGAGCACCTCTAAATGGAAACGCCTGACCAACGCCACTTCAGCTGGGTGACCAGGGTCAACAGCAGTGATGAGTCATGTTGATGGAAGTTAGCCTTGACCTCATGTAATGAAAATGGCACTTTGTCTCTGTGGTTTTCCTACCCAAATCCTGTAACTCCACTTTGATAATGAGAAAAAACATCAGACCAATCCTAATTGAGGAATGTTTTACAGAATACCTGTCTAGTAGTCCTCAAAACTGCCAAGATTCTTAAAAATAAGTCTGAGAAACTGTCATAGTCAGGAGGGGCCTAAGCGGACATGACCACTAAATGTAACGTGATACCTTGGATGGGATTTTAGAAAAGGAAAAAAAATCGTTAGGTAAAAACTAAGGAAAACTGAATAAGTCTGGACTTTGGTGAATAATAAAATACAATTTTTGCTTATAATTGTGACAAATGTACTATATGAATATATTTGTAACAGAGGAAACTGGGTGTGGGTATATGAAAACTTTCTGTACTACCTTTATGATTTTTCCGTAATTCTAAAACTATTTTAAAACTTAAAGAGGTTATATTTAAAAATTTCAACTCAAGGAGGCAATATGACTTATGGAAGTGGTTTTTGATAAGGGATGTATCAGTCCCTGGGTGGAATTTTGTAAATTTGGGGGGAGGCTTCTGTTACGATAATTAAGGGGACATTACTTGAATTAATGGACTAAACAGGGTTGCCAAATGTCCGGCAGTCTGAAGGATGGTCTTGAACAACCTCTGGGTATTCACGTAGGAAACAAATAAACAAACAAACAAACCCTACTTACAGTTATCTGTGCATAAAACTCAACTTAATTTTATATATGAATACAAAGTATTTTTTCATGATATTAATATGCAATATATGAACGCATTTCTTGTACATATTGCGGTGTGGTTGTAAATTCTTTTCTTTGCAACTTTACTAAGACTTGGTCACTATATTGAAAAATCGTGTAACCAAAGACATCTCTGTTAATGAAGTTTTAATGTCTAATACAAAGCACAGAAGTTTGTTTGTGTTTGTATCACATATGCAGTTTTCTATACATCTGCACAAGTAACTAATACGTTATGTCTATTAGGATAGTTTTTGCTCAGTATTTTCCCCTTGAAACATCTATTACCTTATTGTAAGATCCTTTTACTTCTCCATTATGTTACATGAAATAATTCTATTTACTTTTTGAAAATATGTGTGTAGGTAGGTTATATAATTTGTGAATTTATTTCCAGGTGGTAGAGAAAGCATTCAACCATTTGTTATAAAACGGGGACATTTGAATCTGATAGGGTTGAGAATCACTAACTCAGTATAAACAGACCTAAGATGGAATCTCTGACAGAGACAGTTAATTGTCTACCAAAATTTTGTGCTACTTTTCTATAGTGGATATCCAACCTACAACTACATTTTCAAACCCTTCTTGCCTCTACTTAAAACTATGTGACTAGTTTTGAGCATTGGATATTGCAAAGTGTCTAAGTTTTCTCTACCTTTTCCTTCCCTGGCTGGAAGCAGGGAACTCCACAGGCTTGGGGGATAGATCAGCCACAGCTAGAAAGAACTAAATCTCAGAAAAGAAGATGAAGAATCTCTGATCACTAGAAAACACCCATATCTGACTACGTAGGAGGGAGAAATTAACAGTGACGTCACTGAAATCGCGAGATCCTTGTTACAGCAACTGGCATAACTAAACTAATACACAGAATATCAGCCTCATCACTCACTCAAGTCATTTACCAAGTCTAGGTCCTTAAAAAATCTTTAAAAGGAGGTTAAAGTTAGTAATAGTCTTACGGAGTCGTTGTGATGTGTAAGTGAGATCACACTTAGAAAATCACTTGTCCTTAGTGAGCACTAATTAAGTTCCTTTATTCATTGCCTTTCTTATTCCAACTTGTCTATTTATTTACCTGTCATTTAACTCCTAACATCCAATAATAAACTCCTAGACCTCAAGTTCACTTAAACTATGGTAGGTTGTAACTAGAGCTCTGAGTGGGTCTTCCTAATCCAGAGATTCCCAGGTCATATCTTTGTCTTCATTCTTTGTATTAAATGTGCCATTTGGAAAATACATAGCCATTACTTTCCCTCTGAACTGAGTCTTACACACCAAAGACTCTGTTGGATAGTTTGCTTCATTCATTCATCAGAAAAATTCAGTGTTTATTTCTTGGTGAAAACTGTAATTATTGCTAATATGCATCACATGTTCCCAAACAGGAGAATTTGCGAATTAATGCAGTGCGGACATAGGAGAAGTTCAGTGTTCAAATAGTGTTTAACCCCCTTGCATAAGTTCCCAAGGGGGCTTCCAGACTTTGCATTTTGGCCCTTGATAAAATATGGGCATTTGTTTAAAAACCATGTAGAAGCTATGAATATGGAAACACTGAGGCTAATGCCAGTGGCTGCGTCAGCCATTCAGTGTTTCATTCAGGGGCATGGCCCACAGACCCAGAGCACTTGTGACAATCCTTTTCCCCAAATGCCATGCTTCCTATAGGAAAGAGTCAATGAGTCTTTTCAAATAGACTACTTTGTTTGCAAATAATACCTTGTTCAAGACTTCCCAGATTACCCATTTTGGAAAAAACAGAGAAGTTGCCAAAAGTTAAGAAGGAGTTGCATATCTGGCAAAAAATCTTTAAATTCTTCTAGCTTATCACAAGGAGCATTTTTCAGCACACCATGAAACCAACAATTGCACTTATTCATATTAATGACACGGGAGCAAATGGTTTCATTGCATATTAAGAATTTCTAAAGCACTGACTTGATCATTTCCTCCTCATCTGAATGATCTGCAATGGTACACTGTAGCCTACAGAAATGGTTTCAAAATATTTGGGGTCACCATTGTATCCTTCCCCACAAAAATTGCATATACGTAGACAAAATATATGGCAGTTTAAGTTCCTTAGGGGCGCCTAACATCAGCACGTGGACCCCAGGACAAGATCGTCCGGCTTTTAGGATAAAGGTCCACCAGCTCAGACTCCTTTCAGTCTCTCATCTGCCTTAGCTACCTCTCTCGGCCCTTCTCACTCTGCTGTGCCCTCCACCTCCTTCACATCAGCGGTACCACAATCTACATCAGGTTCTTAACATACCCGGTGTATTCATGCTTCTGTGGCTTCGTGCCTTCTAATTTCCTTGACCTGGAAAAGTCATCCTCTTCCCACCATCTGTCTGATTCATCTGTTAATCTTCAAAATGTTAGCTCAGATTCTATCTCCTCTGTGAAAGCTGGTTTTCCAGGTATATTTTCTCACTAACTTCTCTGTGCCCTGATAGCATAGTCTGTATTACTCATTAAAGCACCCATTACTCTATATTATATTAATTCCTGGGCCGGGACTGAGTTCTACTAATATTTATATCTCTAATCTCGAACATGAAGTCCGATAGGAATAGAGGTGCTCAATCAATGTCTGCAGAATGAATGAAGGAATGAATAACTGAATGCTTCCTTTATATCTTAGAAAGAGAAAGGCTTGAGCTTAAATTTGAACAATTGAAACAAAGAACAGCTCCCAGCCTCAGGAGCAAGGCGTCAGCACACTTTACCAATGAATGGTGATGGCCAAGCTGATTTAATTACTTTGTTTCAGATCACATCAGAGGCTGCGTCAAGAGTTGAGTGCAGGAATAAAGTGCCGATGCTATATGAAAACACAGTGACCAATAAAATTGTCAGGCGAAGAAGGAACAGTGGTTTTAATGGCTTCGAACAGTATTTTATGAGATAAAAACATGCTAAAGGCAAACTTGTTTAAAAAAAATAAAAACAAACCTAATAAGCAGAAAGGTTGAGTTGAAGTCACAGGAAAGGAGTGAGTTGCCGTCCACATTAGGGTGTAGAAGTTGGATAACAGCACATATTCTTCACAGATCTGCCTCTCTCACTGAGAACAGGCTGAGAATTTACAGAAGATAGAAGTAAGGAGGGTTCCGCAGCTGGATGTCCCCTCCCCTCTGCTATGCCTCTGAGTCCACAGGTCTGGGGCACACCTAGCTCTCCGACACAGGGCCCTCCCTTCAAAGGCTGCTGGTGAAGGCTGACAAGCACGAGACGAGAAATCAGGATTCAGGATTCAGGATTCCAGTACACTCTGCAACCTACTTGCTGTGGGGCTCCAAAAAGATTATTCACACACCACCCAGGATTTCTTTATCTGTTAAACTGGGCCATCCATGCCTCACTCATGGGTGGGGTGTGAAAGGGGAAGAACACAAGAAGCTCTGTGCACACCAGGTGGCATTGTGAGCATTTATTTATTTATTTTATTGGAGTATAATTGCTTTACAGTGTTGTGTTAGTTTCTGCTATACAATGAAGTGAATCAGCTCTACGTATACATATATCCCGTCCCTCCTGGACCTCCTTCCCACACCCCCATCCCACCTACCTAGGTCTTCACAGAGCATCGAGCTGATCTCCCTGTTCTATATAGCAGGTTCCCACTAGCTATCTATTTTTCACATGGTAGTGCATTTATGTCAAACCTAATTTCCCAATTTGTCCCACCCTACCCTGCCCCCCCTCCATGTCCACATGTCCATTCTCTACATCTGCGTCTCTATTCCTGCCCTGCAAATGAGTTCATCTGTACCATTTTTCTAGATTCCACGTATATGCGTTAATATACACTATTTGTTTTTCTCTTTCTGGCTTACTTCACGCTGTATGACAGATTCTAGGTCCATCCACATCTCTACAAATGACCCAGTTTCATTCCTTTTTATGGCTGAGTAATTAATATTCCATTGTATATATGTACCACATCTTCTTTATCCATTCATCTGTTGTTGGGCATTTAGACTGTTTCCATGTCTCGGCTATTGTAAACAGAGCTGTAATGAACACTGGGGTACATGTGTCTTTTGAATTATGGTTTTCTCAGGGTATATGCCCAGTAGTGGGATTGCTGGGTTATATGGTAGTTCTATTTTCAGTTTTTTGAGGAACCTCCGTACTGTTCTCCATAGTGGCTGTATCAATTTGAATTCCCACCAACAGTGCAAGAGGGGTCCCTTTTCTCCACACCCTCTCCAGCATTTATTTGTTGATTTTTTGATGACGGTCATTCTGACCACTGTGAGGTGATACCTCATTGTAGTTTTGATTTGCATTTCTCTAATGATTAGTGATGTTGAGCATCTTTTCATGCGTTTTTTGGCAATCGGTATATCTTCTCTGGTGAAATGTCTATTTAGGTCTTCTGCCCATTTCTTAACTGGGTTGTTTGGTTTTTTTTGATATTGAGCTGCATGAGCTGTTTGTATATTTTGGAGATTAATCCTTTGTCAGTTGCTTCGTTTGCAAATATTTTCTCCTATTCTGAGGGTTGTCTTTTTGCCTTGTTTATGGTTTCCTTTGCTGTGCAAAAGCTTTTGTTTCATTAGGTCTCATTTGTTTATTTTTGTTTTTATTTTCATTACTCTAGGAGGTGGGTCATACATAGTTGAATTCACATGTGTGTCTTCCATGAAACTATGAACTCTTTGAAGGCAGGAACCAATTCTTACTTATTTTTACTTTCTGAGAGCCTGGAATATGATAGACAATTAATATGCACTGACAAGAAAAGAAAGAGATATTTAGTGCACACTTACTATAAAAATGAATTCTGTACTGTGATAGGTCCTGGAGGACAAACCATGAAAAAAATAAAGATTAAACCATGTTTTATTAGTCCCTAAGAAGATTAGGATCTTCCTATGCAGACAAGACATAGGTTACTTGTAAGGTATTAGCATAATATAAAACATGTCAATAAGTCCTCATGACACAGAGCAGGAGATAGGTGTTATAGTAACTGGGCAAAATGAAGCTCTAGTCCTTGTTTGTACACAGCTTTTCACACACCTTTTTAAGTAAATAAAGAATATCTTTCAATGACAAAAATGTTCTCATATTTCTCAAACATGTTATTCTCTCACTTCATCAGGAAAATTATATGAATTTGACTTTAATTCACTGGATAGAAGTTCTTTGAATTCCAAACACAAATACAGAAGCACAGTTATTAATTTAGCTGAAACATCTGTTTCCAACTTCCTGAAAGGAAAAGCAGAGGTTGCCAATGTATATACATATATTTGAAACAGGGTTTGTACTGCACACATGGATACAATATGCATTTGTAAAAATTTTCCAAGTGGTCTAATGTCCCATTTGGTCAGGAGAAATAAGACGATGGAACCAGGTGATACATGAAAATGAGTAAGTAGTGCAATCTCCTCCTAGAAATTCTAGTTTCTAAGAGAGAGTGCTGAGACCACCACTTAAAGGTCAGTGCAAGCCAGATTCTTGCCATTTGGTCTGATGTTTACCTGTGGGTAATGCACCTCTGAAGGATACCATCTCTCAGAAGGGAAGAAAAGGTTCTAGCTGGGGTGGGGGAATGACTTTGGGTATAAAATTCCATAGTCCTGAGTTCTGGCCCATTTTCATTTACAAATTTTTTTATGCCTTTGGAAAAGTCACTTCACTCCATCCTTCTGGGCCTAAATTCTTTCATCTGTAAAATGAAAAACACTGACAGGAAATGGGTCAAGGTTTCTGGACTCCAGATCTCTTGAAATAATAATAGTCTTCAAGTCAATAAACAAACAGCCAATAGGAGTGAGGATATAAGCTAAATTTCCTAAACAATATCCTAATTGTCTCAAGGGGTTAATCACCTGGCACTCATTAAATCCCAACCCGCTCCTCTCTCTAGGTAGGAGGGATGTGACTTATCTCAGAAATTGCTGAAAGCAATCACGTTCTCTTCTAGGCTCCTGCCTGAAAACTAAAGTCCTAAAGCCCATATGAGCTGAGTACAGAGGAAGAGAAGCTGAGAACAAAAATCAGCAGGTGTGACGTGATCCGAGATGTTTTGGTTGGGATTTATAGATGCAATGACACAGGAAATCTATTTTCTGACCTGGAGATTTTAATAAAGCAAAACAAAATACAAAGTTAGAGGATCCTACGGATTCTGGTCATATTATTCCATCGAGCAATAGGACAGACCAAAAAGGATCTTCCTCTTGCTATAGCATGAAGAGCACTGAATGAATGAATGAATATAGAGACACATTACCTAACATCTCTGAGCTTCAGTTTTCTTGTCTACGATAAAGAGAGAATAATGGCTGCCTTGCTGTTAGGTATTAAATAAAACCAGCAAATGAAAGATGTAGCACAGTACCTACTTTCCATAGAAGATTAAAAATCATTAGCTTTCCTATGCTACAGAATTGCCTTTGCAAAATCACTTTTAATGAAATGGGATCTAATATCAGTCTGTTTTCTAGACCTTTCCAGATGTCTTTTCCTCCTGTGCCTACTGTTAGCATCAGGCACTGGTGCTTCCTGGTCTCTGCTAGTTATATTTTAAAATTCAAAATTATAACTTTAACATGGAATTCTGAGATCTATTTCTCTGTGGTTACCTGGCCCTGAGGTCACTCACTTAGAGGCATGAGATTTTCTCTAGGTCCACTGCTATTATTTGGGGAAGGAAACATTTCAGATGAGGAAACTGAAGTGAGAAAGTGGCAAGACAGTTTTTGGAGGGTCATGGAAGAAAGGTAAAAACCAGTCTGTAGCATAAGCAGAGGTGGCACCTGGCCAGCCACCTTAGAGGGAGGGGGGAGACAATTAGATGCCTTGGGTGGGTGAGGTGAAGTCAGGGGTGGTAGTGGCCATAACCAAGCTTCATGAATCTCTTCAAAGTGCTGGAGACCCACAGAATACCAGAAAACAGAACCCCCTGAGATTCTCACTGTTTCCTTACAGAAATGTTTGTCAAGCGTTCAGAGTAGATTATGGCTTGTTATCCAAAGAGGGAGCTCACAATATTAAGAATTCCCTGCAAATTTTGATATACTTTAGAAGGGAATGGGGCACAAACACATTCTTTGAAGCTCCAGAGTACAGAAAAGGAATGAATGGGTGGAGATTACACGGAGAGTGATTTTGGATAATTCTAACATAGTTCCATACAGAGTTGTCTGACAATGGGTGGCTTCAGGAGATGTTAAGTTCAATGCAATGCTCATTAATTTAGCCAGGAAGCTAACAAATTCAAATATTAGACAACAGTTGAAATAGATGCTCTAATTCATTCATTAGAGTTTCTAATGTTCTTGGTTTTTTCTAAAATGAACTTCAAACAATTACAGTCAGCATCTGCCTCCATCCTCAGTTTCAATCAACTGCAGGTCCAAAGTAGTTGGAAAAAAATTCTAGAAAGTTTTAAAAAGCAACTATTTACATAGCATTTACATTGTATTAGGCATTATAAATAATCTAGAGATGATTTAAAGTTTACAGGAGGACGTACTTAGGCTATATGCAAATACTGTGCCATTCCGTATAAGGCACTGGAGCATACACGGATTTAGTATCTACAGGGGGGTCCTGAAACCAACCCCCTTAGGAGACCACGGGATGACTGTGTACCCAGTGTTTGCTGGGCACCTCCACAAAGGTGTCCCGCAAGTACTTCATACAACACATTTAAAACTAAAACGTGAAATGTGACCGATACTGAGAAATGGCTCTCGTTGTTTCAATTTCCTTTTAGCAGAGCTGAAGAAAATCTGCATTCCCCAGACTTTCTTACAAATATAGTTATAGAAATGAGACTAGTGGAAATGTTTGATTCGGCAATGTGTGGCATTTCCAGAGAGGCAGAGTAAAGAACAGCTCTGTGTGTGTGTGTGTGTGTAGGAAGTTGTCCTATGATACCTCAGATTAGAGCCAACTTCTTGAGCCCTCCTAGGAATTTTGCAAGAACCTTTACTAAATCCCATTTTTGTATAACTAGATAACATGGGTTCTATTTTCTTCAACTGAACCCTGACTAACGTAATATTATGATACTATTTCATACTGCATCTAAACCTGCTTCTTTTCATGTATTCCTTGCCTTGCTGAATGGTACCACCAACCATGTACACCCAGCCATCTGACGGGGATACTGATTTTCAAAACTTAAATCTAACTCCATCTCCCCTATGAAAATGTTTTCTTAATGCTCTTCAGAGCAGCTGTGACCACTCCTTTTTTTGTGCTGACTGTCCAGACTCACACCATAGTTTTATAATTATACTTATTTGCTCCCATTTCACTATGAAGGAATAGAACTGATGTTGACTGGTTGATTGAATACAACAAATATTAAGCATAAAATGATGTTAGCAACTGCCTAAAAGGAGACATCACTACAGAGGAGATACGCTGGCATGGAAAAATCCTGCCTCTCCCTCTGGACCCTCATTACAACCCTGTCCACAACCTTGCTTATCCATATGACTCCTGCCGTGGCCAGAAACCGAGCTCCGGGAGGCAAGAATAAAATACTCACTTCTGTATTCTGAGCATCTAGCACAGGGTCTTCCAAAAAGTCTATGTTTCTGAGTGAATAAAAAACCAAATCCTCCCAAACACACATGAATTCATCAATCAAGGTGTCCTTAAGAGAATTTATAAGATTTGAGTTAAAAAAAATCCATTGTAATGTGAGTATACTTGTGGTGGGCATATTGGGACGGGGCTCCCAGTGATCCCTGCCCCCCATTGTCCACACTCCTGCGTCATCCCCTCCCCATGAGTGTGGGCTGAACACAGTGAAGTGCTGTGAATGAAGAGAGTGTGGCAAAGTGACAGGGTGATGCACTATGGTTCGGTTGTAAAAGATCGTGACTTCCCTCCCAGGGTCTTCGCATAGGATGGCTCTGATGCAGAGGCCACCTGGCCAGGACCTGAGGGAGACTTCTTTCCAGGACCCAGCAGAGAACCGAGGCCCTCAAACTCACAGCCCTAAAGGAGCCGAATCCTGTCAACAACCACTGGGGGAGCTTGGAGGCATATCCTGCGCCACTTGAACCTGGAGATGACTGTGATCCTTGATGGCAGCCTTGTGAGAGGCCCCAAACCAGAGGACCCAGCTAAGCCACGCCCAGACCCCTGACCTGCAGAATGTACTAGAAAATACATGAGTATTGTTTTAAGCCACTCATTTTGGAGAAATTTGTTTAGTAATAGATAACTAATGCAGTGTTCATGTATGTTTCATGTAATTAAATATTAATACCAAGAATACACGAAGAAAGATTATTACCATGATAGATTTTGTTTTTGCTCTGATGTGCTAATCATGACACATGGTTCTATGTTTGTGGGAGTGCAGGTAACAGCAGCATGGCAGAGTGGAAAGAACTGATTTTTTTTAGAATGAGTGAAAAAGATCTTGGTGCAAACTTAAGCTCTGCCAGTAATGGTCTGTTGGAATTTTGACAAATTTCCAAATCTGTTCATATGAAGATTGTGTCTCTCACTACCCTAAGGATAAATGGGAGGGAGAACCTGACATTAAAACTGGAGTCATAGGGTTATAAAGTGTTAGAGCTTGAGGAAATATTGCTTTGATAACCTCAGGTCATAGGACTCCTCAAAATCACTGCAAAGTTTTGTGTACAGGAGGCACACATTCTGTAAAATGAGAGTAACAGACATAAACTGGAAAAAACTTCATAAATAAACATACAATAAAATTTTAAGTGGTAATTTGTTATCTGTGTCATCCTATATGTGGCTGTTCCTCTCAATATGATCGGAGGTCTCTTTTATTTCTCTGACCCATAACAAAGGAACAGGCTTTCCATCAGGGAGATCTCCCTAAAATAGGAGTGTTCCTAGGATATTTGAAGTGGAAAGAATGAGTGCCCGAAAGAGAGTAATTAGCTTTTATGGGAAATGACATTTAGAGTATGAGATCTGATCCTACATAATACAATTATCTCTTTGAACAGTGACCAGTAAAACTCAATTCCATAGTGCTAATATTTTTATTTGCAGTCTGCTTTAGGGTTGTCATTAATCATGTGTTCAGACAGTAAGAAGACCCCCAGAAAAATGAAGATTCAAACGTGAATATGGCCTCCAGAAAACTGCCAAGATAATAAAATTTTACAAAATATCTGTATCACTGAAAATTAATTTATTTCTCAATGCCTAGATTATAAAAAAAACCTTTGTATTTACAAATGTATTCACTGAAACACAAGATAAGTGTAATTTGCCCTTTCTTGGACATAATTTCCTTTTTTTTGTTGTTTTTTTGCTTTTCCAGTCTCTTCTGATTCTTCTTCTCAACTTAATGGTAATCACCTTGAGGCTATGTGAAATGATACTTGGGAAAACCACGTCATTCATGAATGGCTGCCTCAGATTTGAGCTACTTAGTTCAACTGAGACTACTTACTGGGCTTTAGTTACTAAAAGTCTCTTTCAATTGTAAGTGTTCCTGTTTGGGATCTGGCAGCAGCTTGCTTTTCTAACATCGTAGAACCCTGTATCTTTGGATTTTCTCAGGTGTTGTGGACATCTATTTGAAAATCAGTCTATTCTTGCCTGAACTCCTCTCTTTCTTGTAAGACTGTGCTAAGTCAAATCAATAAAATTTGACATGCAAGTGTTCTGACTTTTTCCAACTACTTCCTCTAGAGCTATAGAAATCAAGTAGGCTGAAGGCAAAAGTTTACCAAATATTCTGCCAAAGTAAAACAAAGTCCTTCACTCTTCTGGCCTAATTCATCTTCACTTGCCACCCCCAAACCATCCACTAAGCCAACATCAAGGTATTGGTTTCTATTATAGTTTTGGGGGTAGCATATATTTTTGAAACAAACCCCCTCAGTAGCTTAACATTATAGGTGCTTATTTTTCAGTCACATAAAGTCCAATATGGTGTTCAGTGGTGGCTTTCTCATAGTAATTCAGGACCCATCTTGGTATCTCTATTTGGTTTTTCCTCTATAACCTAGGATAATGGAGTTCTATGCACCAGTGAACAAAGGAGGAAGCAATAAGAAACCATTTGTGGGAAGCTATTATAATATAGGCCAAAAGTGGTACAGTAACTTCCCTACATACAAACAAGTTCCGTTCCAAGAGCACGTTCATAAGTCCAATTTGTTCATAAGTCTGAAAAAGTTAGTCTAGGTACCCAACTAACACAATTGGCTGTATAGGATTGTACTGTAATAGGTTTATTATACTTTTCACACAAATAATACATAAAAAACAAACACAAAAAAAATAAAGAAAACATTTTTAATCTTACAGTACCGTACCTGGAAAAGTACAGTAGTACAGCACAACAGCTGGCATAAGGGGGCTGGCATCGAGTGAACAGCCAAGAAGAGTTACTGACTGGAGGAGGGAGAGGACGTGGGAGATGGTAGAGCTGAAGAATCGTCAGCAATAGGGGATGGAGGGCAAGCTGCAATTTCACTCACGCCTGACATGGATGGCACAGGTTGTGGTTCCTTGCTGGATTCAATTCTATCTATAAAGATACTATACTACTGTACTCTATACAGTTCTGTACAGTAAAGTACACAAAAGCACAACCACTTGTAGAGGATGCATGCACGTGACAATGTATGCCAGACGAGTGTACTAACTTACGTGATTGGACATGTGAACACATGTTCACATCTTTGAAAGTTTTCAACTTGAAGGTTCGCATGTAGGGGACTTACTGTATATGTCACTTTCATCTACATTTTCATTGGCTAGAAATAAGTCATACGTGGTCACATGAGCTGAAATGAAGGCTGGGAAATGTTGCCTAGCAGGGGTTCAGGGATAAGAGGAAATATGTTTGTGAATACCTACACATTTATAAAAAAATAAATAGCTAAAATGCTTAGTTTATTAAAAGAAGAAATAGAACTTTACAGTAAACCCATTAGTTGGACACAGCTCATTTTTTCTCCTATGTGCCTGTCTAAACTCTCCTCTTAGAATCTACTGAACTGAATTAAGCTGGGGCCTGGCCTGAGCATCGTGCTGGAAACTCGTGGAAAGTCTAAGGAGAGTGGGACTGAGGTTGTTTTCATGCTGGTTTCAAGGACTAAAGAGAAATGGAAACCATGTTGATCTTCCTACCAGGACATTGATCAACAGTGGCTGAGAAGAGACGTAAAACCAACCTTAAAAGTCATAGAGATTCTTAAGGATATTGAAGATCAAAACATGAGGGCTAGGAATGGGAGAGCAGAATAGAAAAAAGTGTCTGAGATGTTGCCATGAAGTCAAAGGCCATTTTCCTAAGGATTCTCTTGTTTCTATTGGGAGCGGGGAATGAGCTATTCAGAGGTCTGAGCTGATCGGGATAACACCGACTGTTAAGTGACAGAGTTCTGTTCTGTTCTTTGTAAACATGTAATAAATCCTCAAAATCTAAAAGGGGGAAAACGTTCTCAGGTACTAATATTGCCTCTGCTGTCACCTTTTTCCTGGCTTTGCAGAGGTTAAAAGGATTATTACATAGCAGCTTCCAAGCATGGAAAAAAGAGGTAATCAAATTGGCCCACATCCTAGGGAAACTGTGAGGTCTTACTGAGCATGTGTGCCAGCAGAAAGAAGCATTTTGAAAGTAAAAAATCCAAAAACTCGCTGACGAGGAACCGTCTTCGGGAAGTTGCTTTAATCACAGGATTTCCGCCCAACTCAGAAAGGTTGTGCCCCTGTCTCCTCCAAGTCATATAGAAAATAGGACATTTACCGTCACATTGTATATTTATCCTCAGCTTGCCAACCATCCGGACAAGATTTAAGAAACCCAGGAGAAGCAGAGTCACTCCCTGAACATGTGCTGTGGAACAGCATAAAGAGTGGAAAGAGGGCTGTGGTAGGGATCCGAGGACCTTAACTGGGGTCCAGGCCAACCAGTGTTTGGCCAGCGGCCAGTCACTTGACCTTGCTGAGCTTCAGCTGTTCCATCTCTAAGATGTTTACAGGGCACTCCTCAGGAGCAAGGACAGTATTACCCTCCCTATGCATCCTGAGGCACAGTACAAGTACTCAGTAAATAATTGTTGATATCATAAACAAGCAAACAAACAAATGACTCTGCAGATCATGGATTTGTTGTTGTTGTTTGAATTACAATAATAGTATTCAATATTATTAACACAAGTTTTAATAAAGACATCATATGCATATTCTACGAGTTAGTACTCCATTAAACTTGGTCCTTAAAAAGGCAGATTCCACGGGGATACCTGTTTAATCAGTTGTGTATTCCTATCTAGGTCTTCCCTTTCCATAGCATTCCTTAAACCAAACTAACAAGCTCGACTCTCAGTAATTGGTGAGATAGCTATGTACTCATGAATGAAAGCATAAATTCAACAGCAAGAAAATGTCTATAATGATCTAGGTAGAATCGATATGCCGTGTATTTAGAGGCAGGGGGAATTCAAGGCCTGTAGTTGGCAGAAAATGCTTTCCGGATGCAGAGATGCTTGCCATGGATGTTGCAAGATGCTTTGCTATTAAGGAATAATGAGTCTTGAAAACAATTCCGGAGTGAGGGCCTTGGGCAAGGAAAACAACATAAGTTAATGTATGATACATGCAGGATGAGCTTGGTGGCTGAGGGGTGGTGATGCAAGGAGAAGGCTTGGAGATGAGAAAAGGCAGGTCAAGTGGGATCAGAATGTGGTGGTGTTTTTTTGTTGGTGATAGGAAGTCAGTGACTGATGGCTTTTAAGCAGAGGAATAACATGATCAGACTAGTGTTTTAGAAAACATTATTCGGGTAATAGTGTTTGGAAAATGATTACACAGGAAAAGAGTAAAAATGGGAAATGAATAAACTGGGAGTGTGTTACCCACCTAAGCTCTGGAATTCATTCTTGGACCAAAACATCCTTGGGGTCAAAATGGTTGGGTCAAGGACCGTGGTCAAAACATCCTTGTCCTATTATACAATGGCTGCTTGGGAATCCAAATGATGAGTCACTTGTTACTGGAAGGAGTCTCAGTGGTGATGTTTAGGAAAATTCTTTGCACACAATCTGTTTAAGGAGTGAAAAGGACAAAACACTTGGAATAATGATGACTGTCTGTGAAGCTGTCCAAAAAAGTGATTACTGGGTCTGGGTAAAAGTTCTTCTAAGTCCTGAATGAACTACTTGGATCAAATGATCGTTTGCCAGACCAATCCGATCTACTCTTAACACACAGACAGGTGCATTAAGTGAAGCCTGGAATATATGCACTTCTCCATAACCCTTTGGTAGGTATATGAACACAGCTTGCGCCAGCCTCTTTCTTTTCTACTTCTCATACATGGTTTTGGCTCCAGGTATCTTGTGAATGAATAAAGTGGGTCAAGAGAAGGGTATATTGCTGCAATCTGTTAAAGAAAAGCAAATCCCAATGCCAAGATCAGAGGAAAATTCTCCCGGGGAGCGAGCCAATGTCACTGTCTTTGCTTGGAGAAATGTGGCCAATAATTATATCCGAGCTGTGAAATAGAACGCTTTCCCCTCCTCCAGTTGGCAGAGGGATTTGGACCACATCTGTTAAATATTTATCAGTAGCGGATACTCGTTTATCTTAGTTTTACATTCATGCACTGATCATCAGGATTTTTATCTCATTAAGCTAGAAAATTGCTGGTGGAACCTGATTTCTCTTACGGAGACTGGCATAAGTTGTAGATCAGAGTTAAAGAGAGAATGACCTCTGAGCAGATAAAATTGTACACATAGTGAGGAGATTTGCCCTCAATTGCTACATAAGCATTTATTTTTTTTTCTTGAGGTAACTGGGATATGAATTGAACATTTGTAATCTTAGTTAACTTCCAACATTTTGAGACGGTGACTTAAATGTAAAACTTTTCCTAGAATAATTTATGCTTCATGATATAGGGTTATGGTATTTATAATTCTTTAGAGTCATTACTTTTGATGAAAGAAATTTGGTAGTGAGCCAAGCCCAGTGAGTTTAGCATCATGCTTGAATTGTCTCATTTTTTTCTTCAAACATTAAATATAACTGGAATCTAAACTTGATTATTTGGAACCACCATATTTAGCAAACTGGTTACTCTTCAAAAACTCCACCTACTTGATTTCTGGCAAGAATGTAACATGCAAAAGGAACAATAATATTTTTCCAATCTCTCCATTTAAATGATTCAGCTCATTAACTTTTCTTTCTGCCAAACTTTTTCCCAATTGGAAGAATTTTCTAACATGGATATGCTGAGGCATGATGGCAAAGGAAAGACCACTGTATCATGAAGTAAAAGCCAAGTTCATGTTGCAGATCTGTTAAATGCAGCCATTTCTCCCTTCTAGCCTTATAGTTCCCTCTTTTATAAAATTGGGACAATCACATCTGCCTCGGAGACTCTACCAGGCTATTAGAAAGAAAAAATAATGACAGCAAAGGTGGTGATCCTAATAACTACAATAACATCTGATGGGCACTTACTCCATTACAGGACTGTGCTATAAACTCTGCAAACATTCATCATTTAAAGCTCAAAGAAACCTATGAGGGAACTTGAGCAAGTCACACATGCAAAGTAGCTGCCAGCTCCAGAAGTTTGATGCAGTCAACAACCGTAAAGTGTGAAAGTTTTTACACAGTCTACAAACATAGAACATTATAATTATACAATTATAAACATAGACATCCTTCTATAGCTATTCATTTCATGTTAGATATCTGCTTCATATCAGTGACAATCGTCAATTATGTGCTGAGTGTCTGTGTCATCCAGTTTCTTGACAGAATGAAGAAAACATCACTTCCAGAGGGGTATTGAGGCTCAGAGAGGTAGCAGTCAAGTCTGGGTTCCTCCTGAGCAAGGCAATGCTATGTTCAAGGGACTTTGGGAATGTCAAATTGATTTTGTTTGTGTGAATAAATACAAGAGCACATGGAGGAGGTTAAATTGTGGGACCGCTAGTCTCTGTGCGCTCTAGACAACTCCACTTCATCTGTATAACTGGCAACAATAGTTCTTATTCTGCTGGATTGTTATGAAGATCAGCACTTAAGAAAGTGAATCATTGTGTATAGCAAGGGTGAATATTTCCATCACTCAAATATGGAAACAGACTCAGAGACTGCTCAGGGCCACAGACTAAGTGGTAGGACTAGGATACTATTGCAGAGCTCTCCAAATCAGGTCCATTTCTCCCACTTGTGGCATGCTGCCCCCTCTAGGAGTTTGATCCAATGAATCCCCACCAAGCTGGTTACATCTCTATCTTTCTACAACACTCATCTGCAATCCCAGTTATCCCTGCTTTTGACTTTAGAAGAGATAGTCCCTTAATCAGGAGGAACATAGACAGATAATGTTGCAAACCACATTTTCAATTTGACGCCTTTTATATTTTCTCTTCCTCAGTGTTATAACCAGACTCCATTTACATCCCAGCCCTGCATTCACAATCTCATCACCATACTCTTGTCCTTCCTATTCCCTGGAGCTTGACTTCCCTTACCAACCTCCCATCCCCCAGCTCTCAGATGACATCTCTGTAGAGTGATGATCTTTTCATTCTTCAGAATTTATCCAAAATACTCTCTTCCTCCATCAACATCTCCTTGAGCTCAACAACCAGGTTTACTCGCCCCATTCTTTGACTTTTAACAGTATTTGTCTCTGTCTATTTTATGCACTTACCACTTATTTCTTACATCTGTGTACTTGCTTTAACTAACACCTTACCAATGTGTTAGACTGCAAGCTCTTTAAGAGCAGAGGTTGTTTTTTTCCATTTCTCTATTGGCCACTTCTGTGGACTTTTCCCCACCTCCATCTCTGAAACTCCTACAGGGTCTATCACACAGTTTATTTTTAATCTTCCAGTAGGCTCCCAAGATGAAGGATGACTTATTTTTCCTTCCACTAGTCTTTTTTCAAATTTTATGGAGGTATACTTGACAAATATATTTAAAGTGTACAATGTGATGATTTGATATAAGTATACATTATGAAAGGATTCCCATCAAGTTGATTAATACATCCATCACTTCTCGTATTTTTTTTTTATTGTGAGAACAACATAAATTCTACTTTCTTAGGAAATTTCAGTGATACAATACAATGTCGTCAACTAAGTCACCATGTTATACATTAGCTCTTCAGATCTTATTCATCTTATACGTGAAAGTGTGTACCTTTTTACCAGCCTCTTCCTATTTCTCCCACACCCTTCCACCAGACTCTGGCAACCACCATTTTATTATCTGTTTCTATGAGTTCAACTTTTTTTGTTTTTCAGATTGCACATGTAAGGGAGATAGTACAGTATTTGTTTTCTTCTGTCTGGCTTATTTCACTTGACAGAATGCCCTATGGGTTCATCAATATTGTCACAGATGGGAGGGTTTCCTTCTATTTCAAGGCTGAATAATATAAAATTGTATAAAGTTGTATATATACAACTTTAATGACTATGTTTATTAGTTCTAACAGTTTTTTGGTGGAGTCTTTGGGGTTTTTTATATGTAATATGACATCATCAGCAAATAGAGATAATTTATTTGTTCCTTTTCAATTTGGATGCATTTTTATATCTTTTTCTTGCCTAATTGCTCTGGCTAGGGCTTCCGGTACCATGTTGAATAAAATTGGCAAGGTTGGACATCTTTGTCTCAGTCCTGGTCTTAGAGGAAAAGCTTTTAGCTTTTCACCATCAGGTAGTACTAGCTGTGGGCTTGTGATGGATGACTCTTACTAATCCTTTTTCTCAATGAGTACTTGTTGAGATAAATAGAATCGGAAGTTCTAGTAGCAAAGAATGATGATACATATATGTACAACGTACAGAGGCAGCACAGAGGATGGAGGGACAAATTATCCTGAAGAAGGAAGAACTTCCAGGGGAGTGTCCCCAGAATGAATGGCATCTGAGCTGAGTTCTGAGGGAGGGACATGAGGGAACAAGTAATGAGAAGAGGACAGCCACGAAGAGAAATTCAGCTCCATCCAACAGACATTTATTTTGTCCTTATTATGTGGCTGGAACAGAGCTCTTTGCTGGTTTTAAAACAGTTAATGAGACCAAGCCGGTCACAAAGGTATCCAACAAATTGCAACAACAGGCAGTTTGAGAGGGAATAAAAGATTGAAAATCTTCTTAAACACCTTGACCACGCTTTCTCACATGTAAAATATGAATCATAATAATGATGATAAAAATACCTAATTCACCGTGTTATGAGGAAGGTCAGGAAGGTAAAATGTGGGAAAGAGATCATATACTTCAAAATTATCTCTAAATACCAGTTCTTAGCCAGCAGAGAAAAACTCATCATCGCAGGACTCATAATTTCCTTTAATTGCATATATCTTACATATAATACTCTTAAACACCGAAGGAAAAAAAAACATCATTGTGTAAGACATGTAGTGTGTTCTGAGAGGAATCAGCAGGCCAATGAAATTATGAATCTAGTATGAGAAACTGAAAGATGAATGACCTGATGTGTTCCGGGGCTGTCTTTGGCAAAGGTGGGAATCTCATTTAGGTAGCAATTAATTATAGATGCCCCAACATTTTCATTTGTTATGATTAACTTGGCTTGGGTGATCAATCTTGGATGTCAGCTCCAGGAGACAGGTTGAATTTTCAGTCTGAGATGGAAATTATTTTGATATTAATCAATCTTTAGAGGTTCTCAGATGACAGTATTTCCCTGTTACCAAGGCTTGAAGCTTGATCAGCAACCTGGACATTTTATGTACATTCCACAGTAGCAAAAGGAAAACTATGAATTATTTCATAAAAGTTTAACCTGGTGTTGAGACTAAAGCAAAGTATCCCTTCCTCAGTTTTGTAAAAAAAAAAAAAAACAGGAAAGCTGATGTAATAGTCATCTCTGGCTGCCTCTCCTCTTGGCTCACGTTCTTCCAGAAACACTGGCTTCCTTGCTCCTCTCCAATAGACCAGGCGTGTCCCTCCCTTGGATAGTTTGCACTCGCCATTCCTTTGACCTGGAAAGCCCTTCCTGCATGTACCCTTTATGTCTGTGAGGCCTTTCCTTGCCAAGCTCTTTAGAATAGAATGCCCCTCCCCCCTTTCAAGTACTTCCTGTTCTCCTTCCCTCCTTTGTTTCTTCTCCATAGCTCTGAGCTCTCTATCAGACAAACTACATTATTTCACTTGTTATTGTTTACTATCTGTCTCCTCCCCTCAGCACGCACTTGTGTGAAGGCAGAAGTTCTGTCTACCTGTTCCCTGCTGCATCCGTCGAACTAGAGCAGCGCTTACCACACAGAAGCCACGTGTCACGGAGCTTGTGAGTAAATGAATGAATCTTTACATGTAATGGTCTTATCATGCTATTCAAAATATCTCAGTGTTGTAAAAATGAAACATCTCCGTGACACTTCTGATTTTCAGCATATCCATAACTTCCTAAGCACATAAACACTTAAATGTGATTGCCAAGATGTGATTATTTAAATTTTGGAAGCTTCATTGTTTAGTTTAAAATTTAGGTTGGAGTTTAAAATTCAAAATACCCCTGAAGAAAATAAAACGTGGAGAGTGATGGATCGAAATCATTACCCTTTTCTAACAGAATAAAAGGAAATAGAGTCAGTTTATTCATCCATCAATTGGCACATACCTTGGGGCACCTACAAAGGCTTTGGCTTGTGCTGAGACCTGGAAGAGAGGCCTTAATCTGTATGTTCAAACGGCTTATAGTCTAGTTGCTTTGGAGTAATATTGAGCTTTCAGGAGACACTATTGGAATCGAGAAGTCTGGTCTTTCATATAGTTGCTGCTATTAACTCTCTGAATGACATTAGGTAAATTTCTGCTCTGAGCCTCGGTAGCTCTCCCTATTAAATAGCGGCTGGGAACACTGATAGCACAAGAACTCTACATTCCTTCCCAACAGCAAAATCCTAGATTTTAAATCAAGACATAAAACAGAGCCAAGCACATAGCTGGCTCTCAATAAATGCTTCTTGGCCAGCAACGCTGAAACTCTTCTTTCATCCTAGTGGGGAACAGCTCCTGCAGCTGGTAAAAGGTAATCCTAGTTCTGCCTGCTGAAATTGAGCAGGTATGGTGTAATGAGGAATAGATAAGATCAAGATGATTTGCAGGAATAGCCCGGATGAAATGAGCTATGGAGAGGAAGCACAAACTCATCAGGTGCTTGAGGACAAACACCCTCCGGCTGGGAGTAGCCTCTAGGCGGCCTGGTAATGTGGCTCTGGCGCCACCTGGTGATTCTTCTTAGAATTTCCCTGCAACTCCAAGGACTTAGTTCTGGAAAACACCCCTCGAAGGAAGGCTCATCTGATGAGTCCATGAAATTGGAAAAATTGCTTAATGGCGCTAAATATACAGTTCAGAGAATGGGAGGGGAAGCAAGTCTATTCTAAGAAAGAGAAAGAAATGAAGACCAAGAGACCCAGGTATTACATTTTAAAACGGCATTCATATAGCGGCCAATTGTAAATCAGAGATGTTCTCTGCCTGTTTGAAACAGCTCAATGATTTAATTTTTTATCACTGAGTTTAAATCACAACAACAAAATCTCTGTGCTTATTTTCAGGCTTGATGTTTGTGAAAGGCAGCGGTGCACAGCACTGTGTCCAGACCCCAGGGAGCTCCATCTGGATGGGCTTTTCACCCAGTAAGTCGAACATGGACCAGAGGGTGGTAATTCTCCTGTGAGAAGTGCAGGGAATGTTACAGAAGCTCACAAGGGAAAGGGACATACTGTGGGCTCAGGGGCTCTAGGCATATTTGAAAGGTCAGAAATGCCTGGGAGTTGACTTTGAAGAGGGTTCGAATTCTGAAGATCAAAAGTGAAGAAACACAGTACTATATATAAAATAGGTAAACAACAAGGACTGACTGTAGAGCACAGGCAACTGTATTCAATATCTTGTAGTTACCTACAATGGAAAAGAATCTGAAAAAGTGTGTGTGTATATATATATACACACACATATATATATATAACCAAATCACATTGCCATACACCTGAAACTAGCACAGTGTTGGAAATCAACTATACTTCAATAAAAAAAAAGTGAAGAAAGATAATTCAAGATGAAAGGAATCAGTGTGGGAGAGCGAGCATGGTGGCCAGTAAGCTCAGGGTGTCCTCTGTGAGGATGGCTGGGTGTCCCTGCTTAAGGGGTCAGGAGGGCTCCTGGCAACCCTGACCCTAAATCAAGGGGTCAGACTTACTTCCCACAGTGGCGGGGGTAGTGGGATATTGAAAATTCATGGGGCAGAAACTTCACGTGAATTCATTAAAAGGAAATGCTGCCATTTTATTAAAAATCTGCAACCTTCAAAATTAGCTTGAATTCAACTCTGGGAATCTCCACTTGGGAAGCATATTTATCACACTCATGCTAATGTTTTCACCTTAATGATTTTTTTTGGTGGGCAAATATACTTCAAAAGCTGTTAGTCAGCCTTGAGAGAAAACTGGATATCAATGAAGTAGAAATATATATGCTTTGTCTGGAGTAAGTCAGATAGATTAAAGTGTGGCCTTTTCCAGATTTGTGAGTATTTTTGACATTTCCTGTGAGTTTGGTCTCATGGGAATTAATAAAATGATTTAGGTGAGTAAAAATACAGTGTCTGTAATAAGTAGAATTTCAGAGAATCAGCTCGTCACCTTAAAGCATGGATGGCTTAAAGATTCCCAAAATAATGAGTCTAGGTCAGGTATCAGAATTGCCCTAGGAGAGTTGAAAAGACTGGTTATATTCAGGGCTTTTAAAGAGCCAACATAGATGAATGAATGGAAAAAATATTTGTCATTTTTAGATATCATTCATCTTTAAACATTGATAATTTTTGAATGTTCTATGAAAAAGTAGGAATACACATTTTAAAATTCATTTAATGTTTTACATTTGTATGCTCTTTTCATGTTTCCTAAACATGCTTTCAAAACTTCTGGAGAACAATCTAGATCCTCTTCAATCAGGGTGGATTTTCCAGGTGGATTTTATGATCTGGAAATTTGGGGAAACACTTTGGAATTGCCTTCCTAAAATCCTAATCAAGTAGCTGTTAGTCATCCCCACGAGTGAGTAAAGAATGGTTCAGAGAGCCTCAGTGGCTCAGGTCCCCAAAGAAGGTGCTGATCTCAGGATTCTAACCTAGGCCAATCTATGTGTCTCCAAAGCCCCAACTCTGCCCAGTATCCCTCAATGCCCTGCAGTAGTGATGGTTTGATAATTGGCAGTTTGGAAACACCTATCTGTAAATAAAGCATTCCTTCCACAATTCCTAAGGCAGCATCTATACTGGACCAGTGAGATACAGGAAAGTTTAAGAGGGGAGTCCCTGACTACACTCTCGCAGGCAGGGCCAGGGCACAGCATTAGAAGGCCTACGGACACATATGGGGGTGGTCTGGTTGACTAGTGGGTTACAAAGGAAAGCTCTCAGGCCCTCGGCTCTGCCAATGATCCCCAGAGCTGATATTTAAAGGCTGGAGGGAGAAGGCCCAGCACTGCGATGTCCTGAATCAGAAAGCATTCATAAAGTAGGCTGATGCACTCCAGCAGCATTCCTGGGCAGAATGACTCCTTATAAATCACATAATAAAACTCTATGGGTGCTATTTGACAATAGGGTATCTTTTCAGATAATGTATTTAGTTAATTCTGGTTCAGTTTTGTCACTCTTGAGACCTACAAGGAATGAACACACCTTTAAAGATCAGAACAGAACCAAGTTAGAATGGGAATGTGTATAAACAAAACTAGCAATGTAGGATGGGTTTTCTTAAAAAACCAACAGGAGACTAGTATATCTTCACTCTGTATTATTTGGGTTGAGTAATGTAGTCTAGTATATCCTGAAGATCAAAGAAAAACAGTCTCTATAGTGGATTAATCTTTATGTGATAGATCGAAAGTAATTTTCCTTTTCTGGTATGGTTCTGGAGAGGATACCTTCAGAGGTTTAGGACCTGAATTCTGAACAGGTGGCAGGAGACTAGGCTAGTGAACTTAATGAACTTAATTTTTAATTTTCAAATAAGAAAAGGATTTTGGAAACAATCTGACAGAGAAAACTGTTCAGCTCTTGAAGCAATTACATTAGTAGACCAAAGGAATAGAGGATAATTTTTTCATTGTCTGATATCATTTGATAATATGTGTCCAAACTAGCTAGTTAGTCAGAAATAGTGTTTTAAATAAATATATATATATATTTACTATATAGTCTATACTATATACTACCATACTATTCTATATACTATATACCAGTGTATTTACCTAACTGGTATTATAAATCAAATATTTTGGTTCCATAACTAAATAAATCCTAATTTTGCCAGATGGATCCCATGGAGAAACTTTTATTAGATTATTTAGGCACTTGACTAAGTTCACATCAATCTAGCTTTAACTTCCTGTAACATCCCCAAATCACAGTAGTTACTGGGGTGCAAAAGGAGAATGAAAAAAGGGCGGAGGCAGGTGTGGAGTTTATTGAAGAAAGTCTCTTTTAGATAAATAATGCAGCGTCACCCAGATACAGAATGAGTTCTTATTTCTCTCTGTGGAAGATGGGAGAGGGATGCAGGGCTGGAAAAGGTCACTCTTTAGAGTGAGAACATCCCAGCCTGGCTGGTCTGGTTGGTGGGACTGTGGTTTGCACTGGCTTAATCTGTCAGACACCCACATATTCCATCACTATAAATCCCAAGCCTGTGCCCAGCACTAATTGGGTTTCCGTAGAAAGTACATGGGCTCCAGCCCTGGATGGATCTGATGCTGTGTTATGCTGCTGGCTATCAGATTTGATGGAAAGTTCTCAAGCTCTTTGAATACATTTCCTCCTCTGTAAAGTAGGGATAATGGAATTGACTTCACAGGATTGTGAAGAGGATTAGAGATGATGCTAGATGATGTATATAACACATCCCACACGTGCCTCGCACATGGTAGGCACTCAATGGGTCGTCAATCTCTCTCTCTCTCTTTCTCTCTCTCTCTCTCTCTCTCTCTCTCTCTCTCTCTCTCTCTCTCTCTCACACACACACACACACACACACACTCCAGGTCTTGTTCCAAGAAAACAACAGACTGACAGATTTTTTTTTCTATTCTGGTCGTGCTGCTGCTATAACCATTGTCTACTGGGTCAGACCACTAGTGTTTACTCAAGGATTATGCACCTCTTTCCTCATAACTGAGGATATCAAGGAAGATGACTCACCTTGAAAAATTTAAGAAAGTATGTGAAATATTACTCAGCCAGAAGGCATTTTAAAATGATCTGCCTTACAGCTATCTTTTGTCAGTGGAAATCTTACAACTTTTATTATTTGTTCTCAATAAAGTGGTTATAGGTTTGAGGCTTTGTTTTTTTCAAAATTCTTGGCTTCAGTTTAAACGTTTTTCTATTTAAAGACATTTGTAGTGTGTTGGCATGTCGGGCAAGGTACGTGGCGGTTTTCAATATGCCAGCTCTGGGTTGCAGAGGGCGCTGGCAGTTACCCTTGCCCTGTATTAGCTTCCAAGCAGGTTTCAAGCAAAAAGGTAGTAACCAACCTGCAAATCTGGGTGGATATTTGGGGTTTATTTAAATGTCAGTTCCATAGCCCTATTTCATGTTTCTTCTACTTTGTTGTTAGACATATTTTCTATAATAGTTAGCTCTGTGTAACTCCTGGCCTCCTTGCCCTGGGTTTCTGTAGATTTTTGCAGTCTCTCTCCCATCTCCCCAGAATAAGATGGTCCTTGTCAAGTCCCTACTTAGACTTGATTTCTGCTTATTAAGACCTTCGCTCACTGCTCCTTGCCGACCCTGCCACGTATAACTCCCTCTGGACTTCCTTTATGCTCTAATCCTGACAGATATTGCTGTTTGCTTACTAGGAGCCATTTTTCATTTTCTTCTTTGCTAACAGAAACCTGATTTTGCTCAGATATCAGATGAGTAGCAGGACATGAATAGAAGGAAGGAAGGTGCTTCACTCAGTCCTAATATTTGTGTTTAATAGAAACCATTCTTGTAATCCCAGTTCTCTCAGCTAAGGATGAGGTGAGCTGGCTAAACAGTGGGATATAAAGGTCCATCTTTTCAGTTCTTCTTGTTAAAATTTTCTTTCTTCATAGACTAAAAATTTGTGGGGAAAAGGGCTACACACACTTGTTTTCCTCTGCTGCCCCTTCCTACCCCTCATGAAACTGCTATACGGCCATCATTTTATAACCATGAAGAAAAGACCAAGAGTCACAGAGACACACACCAAAACCTCACATCCTGATGCTAATTAATAAGCCTGGTACCATCTATCTCTAAACATCTCCCAAGCACAGCATAAATGTCATGTTTGGATATGTGATTGTAATTCCTTGTGGCTTCAGCATACTAATGGTTGCTGTGTCCTTGCCTTACTCTTTCCTGGGCTATGGTTCCAAGCCACCGGGTGACTACAGCCCGAGCGCTCATGGTTAGAGTTAAGAGGAAGAAGAAAATGGACAGACAATGGCCCTTTGTTAGGAGAAAAGTCCTGAAAGAAATACTTCTTATTTGTAATAGCATTTTGTCCTCAACCTACATGAAAGGCTGGTATTATTAGTCCTATTTAAGAGATTAGAAAATCGAGGATTAGAGAGTTTCAGCAACTTGCCAAAAGCTTCAGAGTTTGTAAGTCATGTGAGGTGTGTTTAGTTACCAGGTTTACATTTATACATTTTACAACTCTGCTCTGTGTGATAAGGATGAAATCTGAATCCTACATGTGGTTCTCAAGACCCTGCATGATGTTATCTTCATCACCCTCTCCTATCAACCATTTTTACTTAAAATTCCTCAAATGTTGGAGGTTCCTCTCCCTTCTGTGTCTTTGCTTATGCCGCTCCCTCTGTCTGGAATGTTCTTCGTCCTGTTTTCAGCTGGGTGATCCTATTTCTCAGAACTGTGCTAAGACATCACTTTTTCTTGAAAGCATTCTCTAATCACCAATCAGTCAGATGTGCTACGCATTATATTTAAGGTGAACATGTATGTGCCTGTTTCTAACACCGATTGCCAGTCCCTTGTGAGCTGAGACTTTATCATGCTCGCTGCTGCATTCCCTGAGCTGAGAGCAGCCTCGTGCTTCACTGGGTAGTAGTCCTTATTCATCCTCATTCATGAGAACACAATAGATTTAACCTGGGCTTCAACTCCACATGGTGTATCACGTGTTCTAGGGCTCGAGGTGGGGAATACACAATTTTGAAAGCTCCATTGATGATTATAATGCACATTCCTGGTGATAAGCCAGAATAATATGTGGCCAAAAGTTCTTATTGAGTAAATTCTGTGCCAGTTCCTTGATCAGTAAACAGAAGACTAAAAATACAAACAATAACTAAAAATGTTCTCCAACTAGTTGTACAGACTAATTCAGTTCAGTCATAATCACTGAAACCAAGAATATTGTTTAGAAATACATAATAAAGCAAAGAAAACAAAACATAAATAAGCCAGACTATCCACAAGTATTCCGACTCTGGAAGGTTACATGAGAGTTCCGATACCTGTCACACAATCAAAGAGTATAGGAATGAACTAGGTCAGCTTCCATGTGAATTTCTATGCTCCTTGACAAAGTATTCAAATTAGATATTTTTATCAGAGCTTAGAAGGAATTGATGATTTAAGAAAGAAAAGCAGTAGACCAGAGTAAGAGTGAGGATAAACTATTTGAAAACTATATTTTATTCAAATGTAACTTTTCTATTTCTGATAAAAATCACTTGTGGGGTGTGCACATGTGGAGGTTAAATTCCGTATGAGCCAGAGTGCTTTTGGGGAAATAGGAGCTTAGAATGGAGGAAACAGGTCACTGGCAGATGTCTTGCCTGGGGACAGAGAACAAAGAGCAATTCCAGATGGCATCCTGGAGATGGTAGAGGAAATCCACTCAGAATTATAGATTACACGGGTAAACATTAACTCTATTGACTATCCCAGCAAAACAGAGTCCTTTAATAAACTGTCAGAGATGGTGCTGATAATTTAAAATGAAAGAACTTAGATATACTTAAATAGAAAAATAGAAAAAAAAAAAAAAAAAGCTCTGAACTTGGTCAAAAATGGCTTTCTATTCACAGAGCTACAGTTAGCAAAGAGAAGCATTATTATAAAATTTATCTTAAAATGGACATAAACAGGGACCTCCATTTTTAAAGGGAATGTTATAGTCTTGAAGGAGTATGAAAGGACAGAAAGAAGAGGTTGAAACAATCTTGTAGTATAACCCTAAAATATCTGTGTACTGTGTTTAGAAAGGACACACGATACGGAGTTATTGGGACTTTCAGTTAAAGGCTGGATCTTCTATACCTACTGGACACGACGCTTGAGTCTTAATGCCCTAATTTGTAATGGTAGCGATTACTAACTTTTATTTTTTCAAGAATGGAGAAGGTACCATAAGCAAATTGCCTGCGACAGAATCTCAAAAAAAGCCTTTAAAATAAATCACAATTATGTATTACTCTGAACATAGAGACAGAAGGCTGGAAATAAATTCCCCAACAGTGAAAAATTGGTCTTTGACATTCCTGCTACCGTCACAGTGTTCTGGTATTTGGGGGGAGAAAAGCATTCTGAGCAGTTTCTTTGGTGTTAGAAGGCTTTCCTTGAGGAGCAGATACTGGCATTAGGTTGTGTCGCATATAATGGGAATATGACCCTGCTTGTGTGTAACCCTACACGTCTCAAGGCACTTTTCTTTGTTCAGTCTGATCTTCACCGGACAGGCATTATTCCTCCCTCTAACAAATTCAGAACTGGATGTATAGATTATGGAGCAATGAAATTTCCAAGTCAGAAAATAGTTCAACTGTTTGTTAGACTGTAGGATAGTAATGAGGGGAGAGATTCCCTAGGGTGCAGGAAAGCAGGATTAACAGAGAGATCCCCCTGCATGGAGAGCTAGAGAAGGAGAGGAGGAGCAAGAAAATACAACTCAACAACCGGCAGGAAGGATACAGAGGGGAGAAAGTGCTTCCTGAGTTTCGAAAGCTAATGGCTAAGGTAGGGAAAAAATCAAGAAATCTTTAGAATCTTGTCAGGGTGCAATTTCCAAAGACATGTTGAATGTAAAGTTTTAATTCTGCCTTAAACATATTTGAAGCAAGTTGAGAACTAAACAAAGCTGCAACAAAGCCCAGACCTATCTTAACTGCAGGTTGGAGCCACTTAGCCTCCATATTGGCAACCTGACAGAAGAAGAGTCATGTCCTCCTTTGGAGGATAAATATTATTTTCTTCAGGTCCCTATTGTTCTTTCATATAGAATCTCTAGCACACAATTATAAACTAGGAGAAAGCAAAGGGTTGAAAAATATAACCTATCCTTAAGATAAAAAATAGTCACTAGAAACAGGACCAGAGATGGCCCCAATGTAAGAATTATCAATGACTTTAAAATAACAATGATAATTATGTTAACAGAGTGGGAAAGGAAGACAATATGAGTAAAGAGATACGTGATATCAGCTGATCCATGAAAATTAATAAAGTAAAAACACTTGAAATGAAAAAAATAATCAGAAATTAGAAATGAAGAACTCATTTGGTGGGTTAATTAGCAGCCTTAATATGAGAAAGTATCTACATTTGAACACAGTTCTATTGAAATTCACTAAAAAAAATGAAATCAGGATCTTGAAGAGATATTTGAACTCCCATGTTCATTGCAGCATTATGCACAATAGTTAATATATGGATACAGCCTAAATGACCATGAATGAATGAATGAATAAAGAAATTTGTAATATACATATGGTGGAATATTACTCAGCCTTAAACAAGAAGGGAATCCTGCCATTTGTGACAAAGTGGATTAACCTGGAGGACATTATATGAAGTGAAATAAATCAGTCACAGGAGGACAAATACTGCATGATTCCACTTACATGAGGTACCTAAAATAATCAGACTCACAGATCTACTTGGGAGGCTGCTGTGCCCTCCCCAGGAATGCTCATTCTGTCAGAAATAAATCTTTTCATACCTTTTGGTGTCTGTCTGGTGCCATCAGTCTTGACATCTGAACCAATGTTGGATGGGACAGGGGGTCCATTCCACATCTCTAGTTTGACTGCAACACAACACCAAATGTCACCAAACATATACAGCAACTGCATCTTCCCGCTGGGTGTGCGACATGTCATGAGCCCTATGGAAGAACTTTTGGCAGTTTCTTATAAATCATACATACAACTGCCTTCCTACCTAGCATTTTCTATCCTAGATATTTTCCCAAGGGAAATGAAACAGGTACCCGAAAAGACTTATTCAAGAATGTTCCTAATAGTCTCAAACTACAAACAACCCAACTGTCTACCAACAGTATAATAGACAAATTGTGGTATATTCATGGAATTGAATACTAATGAAAAGAGTCAACAGCTGCTTGGATGGATCTCAAAAAATATGGAGAGAGCAAAAATAAACAGACAAAAAGAATACATATGGTATAATTCAATTTATTTGAAGACCAAGAACAGGCAATGCAGAAATCAGAAGTGATTGCCACTCTTGGGAAGCAGGCAGCTGGAATTGCTTGGAAAGGGGCCCAAAGGAATTTCCGGCATGGGTGGAAGTTCTACACTGTGTTTCCTTTGGAGGTTACCATGAGCACATAAAATTGTGAAACTCATTCATCTGAACTCTTAAGATATGTACTGTTTTTTATATACAAATTATACCTCAGTTTAAAACAGTGAATAAAGGCCAAGCATACAACACATAAGGGAAATTAATATCTTAAATTTGCTAACAGGTATCTTTTATTGCTGCACATGTGCAAGCTTCAAGGGCACCTTACTTACTGCATGGGACATAATTCTGTGAATTAAGTATTTAATTTATAGACCTGTTTGCCATATGAAGAAACTGGGTCCAGAAATGCAAATAATTTCTCAATTTATGTAGCTACCGGTGCAGCTATAAAGAGAATTCTACTCTTTTGACTTCAAATCTCATGAACCCTCCCCGCGCCTTGTGGGAAGTGTACCATGTGATGTTTTCTAGATGTGTCTTTATCTTAGTGTGACTTTGAGGGTTGATGAGTAGAGGGCATGGGTTCTGTCCACAGACACTTGCACTGCATGAGTGTCCTCAATGCAAGTGACACTGCCTGGGATTTATGATTCTGAAAGTTAGAGCCTTTCTGGAAGTCTTTTCACTGACTAGCAGCAAGCATGAGCATCAAAAAGCTAATGGCGTCTTAGAGTATGAGGTAATGATTTATAAGACAAGTTCCACAAGTGTTAAAAATGCTGGCAATTCACATCCATGAGGCCACATGCATAGAACTTCTCTCTTCTGCCATGGACTGCTGATAAAATACTTTTAATTACATTGTGCAATTATCCCAAAGAAAACAGATAGCTTTCAGCTGCTGAGTTTCCTTTCAATGACCTGATTAAAATGCATCAGGGGAGATAGGACCCAGATGTTCTGTCATTAACTGATAAGATATTGCCTGTAATCTCTACCGATTGCTGAAATCATAGGAAAAATGCAAATAACAGGAAAAGAGCAATGTCTTAATAGCAAAATATGAACAGCATCTCCTATGAGTCGTATCTTTTGAGGATTTATCTTTATTTACCTTTTAATGTTCATATGTATTTTCCCTGGGGTTTTACAGCCATTTCATGCTATCTCTGCTTGTTCACTGGGGAAAAAAATTACAGCAGTGGTGGCCGGCATGCCCTTTAAGTTTATAGATAGTATTGATTTCAGGCAAAATTGTGAAATAAGATACCTTTACTTCTGATGCTTCACATGTTTGTACACAGAATAATTTTTCTTTTTTAAAAAATTTATTTATTTATTTTTGGCTGCATTGGGTCTTTGTTGCTGTGCGCGGGCTTTCTCTAGTTGCGGTGAGCGGGGGCTACTCTTCGTTGCAGTGCACGGGTTTCTCATTGCAGTGACCTCTCTTGTTGCGGAGCACAGGCTCTAGGTGTGTAGGCTTCAGTAGTTGTGGCACGTGGGCTCAGTAGTTGTCGCTCGTGGGCTCTAGAGGGCAGGCTCAGTAGTTGTGGTGCACGGGCTTAGTTGCTCCGCGGCATGTGGGATCTTCCCGGACCAGGGCTCGAACCCGTGTCCCCTGCATTGGCAGGTGGATTCTTAACCACTGCGCCACCAGGAAAGCCCAGCAAATTTTAAATAAAAACATAAAACATCAGAGATCCCCTTCATATCAAGTTATCTACTTGGATGTTTTGCAATTATTTTTAACCCAACATGTATAAACCATAATTTTCTCTCCCCCAATTTTTTCTTCCATGGGTGTCCCATTCATCTTGTATAAAGATATTTACTGAACAGGTATGTGAGGGAAAAGAAAAGGTGTGAATTAATATTAGAGGACTGTTTACATTGTTCTTGTTTTGTTTTTTTTAGTTTTTAATTTTTTATCCCAAGGAGAGGAGGCAGCGTTCCTTGTCACATTCAGTGTCTGCTAGTTTTTTGCAATGGAAAGGAGCCAGAATCACTTCTCAAAAAAGCAGGCAATAGAATTTTCATCAGTGAGGATGAGTGTAATGAGGACGGATGACGGTACCGCTCCTGTCTGTGTTAGAACGGCACAGGTCCCCTGTGTCACAGTGAGCCCTGACCACAGAAAGGAGGGTTCTCTGGCAGAGATCACCCATAGCTTGCACAAGGGACTAAACTAGCGAGGAAGACATTTTCAAAGGTGACCTGGTAATCCCTGGCTTCCTGCGTGCTCTTTTGCGATGTGGTCTTGCCTCCCTCCCATCAAGACGTGGAGTCTTCCCCTGCCCTGGAATCTGATCTGGCCCTGTGACTGATACTATATGACCTCTAGGCCTTCCATTTTCACCCCCTTGAAGTCCTGCACCATGATATACAGAAGTCCCACTCTCTTACTAGAGAGACCATGTGGATAGAGAGGCCCCAGTTATTGTAGCCATTGCAGCTGAAGTACCATATGATGAAGGCCATCTTGGATCATCTCCCCCCCTCCGCGACCCCATCTGAACCCTCAGATGATGACAACGGCAGGAGTGACCTCAGGTGAGACCAGAAGAAGAATGATCCACTGCACATTGCAGAATCACGAAAAAATAAATGGGTCTTGTGCAGCAGACATAACGGGCGTGGTTCCTTCTATGTGTTTTCTCTGCATGAGCAGGATGTAAAAATCTTTGCAATTTCAAGGCACTGAGAAGATGGCAAGTTGAGATGCCGCTGGCTGTTTGCTTCCATGCTTCATCATAATGCAAATTTTAATAAACACCAGAAGTTTGCTCTAGATGTTGAGCCAATTGTATCTATTTACACAGCACTAGCAAATCAGAGAGGTTTGTAGATACAGGAAAAAAAATGACAATTTTATTTTCTGGTATTTTATAATTTTCAAAGAAATTTCATAAACATCATTTAATTTCTACTTTAAAATGTATCAGTGAAAAAAAAAAATTTATCAGTGAGATTCACAGGGCAGGTATCATGACCCACATTAGATATTTGAGGGCCCAGGAAGTTAATAATGACTTTCTCAATAGTATAGGTAAGAATTGACATGGCTAAGATTTGAAATCACATTTTTAAAGTTTAATCTCTTTGTTTTATTACCCTTCCTTAAGTGTTAAGCTAGCTTTGTGTTTGAGAAACAAGCAGATGTCTTTGGTATAGACCAATATTCAGTTTCTGCAGTTAGTGTTCTATCACTGCAAATGTTTGCCAATGTCTAGGCTAAAATACTAGAGATGGCACAGAAGTCTATTTTCATTGATCTTTGGGTAAACTGAAGCATGTAAAGCGATGAGCACAGTGTCTGTCACATAGTACATTCTAAAAATGGTAATTCTTCTTCTTCTTATTATTCATTCCATGCTATAATTATATATAGAACCCCCTTTCTCCCCCCCGTACATACCAACACACCACTCAGAAACACAGGGCCCAAGGATCTTAGTGTTCAACTTTCAAGATTGAAATCGCATTTTGGTGCATGAAAATACTGCACATTGTTTTGTACTGTTAACACCCTAATATCATCAAGTGAACTTTGACTTTTACCATTTCTATAAACTGTAAGTGAACTTGCATTTTTTATAACTGGAATGCTGATTCAAACATACCAGCAGAGATGATTATTCAAAATTTTTCTACATCAGGTTTAATTTTTAAGTGAGTAGAAGTGTTTATACTTTCATAACTTTTTAATAAGGCATATACATATTTCTATATAAGAGGCTGCTTATAAGAGATTTATATAAGAAGTTTCTTTTTGTTGTGATTACTAATTCTCTTTCATTTAAGGTTTTTCAATATTTTAAGGGTCATGAAAAATTATAGATAGTAATTATAGTTTCCTTGCTTTCTCACAGAATGGTTTATCTCACTTTTCTCTACCATTGCTTAGCCATTTCTATGCTAGATGCCTGATCTGATAGGGCAGGGGTTTTATAATCAAGTCCTCTCACCTGCACACTAATCTTCATTTTCTATCCATTATCTGAGCTTGTTTTCCTGTCATATAAATCTTTCTACTCTTTACATTAGGGTGTGCTTTCTAAGCTATCCTGGCCTTTCTTTTAGAACTGAAATCCCCTAGGACTAGAATATTTAATGGAAGAGAGAGAGAGAAAAAAAGGGAGGAGGATCTGAGAAGCTATTTTCAGGTGAGTTTTATTATTTTCAATTTGGCCTCAACTTGGAATAGAGTTCAGACAAACTATGAGTGTGCTTCAGATCAGAGGCAGCAGGTGGACCCCTGTGGTCCTTTAATTAGACAAGCTCTTTCTGTTGCTGACCTGACTTGGTCTTATGGAAGAGGGTTATTCTGAAAATCCATTTCCTGCCTGGTCAGGTGAGAGGAGCTCAGAGTGTATTCTGAATACATTTTTAAAGA
The DNA here is from genome assembly GCF_965194805.1 of Balaenoptera borealis. Classification (NCBI taxonomy): domain Eukaryota; kingdom Metazoa; phylum Chordata; class Mammalia; order Artiodactyla; family Balaenopteridae; genus Balaenoptera; species Balaenoptera borealis. The sequence continues at coordinate 82,600,345 of NC_138871.1, read as the reverse complement.
AGAATAGTCAAAAACGATTGATTTATTTTTATAGAGAGTTTGGCTCCTTTCTACCTGTAGGATTTCCCATGCAGGACAGATTTACAGTAGAAAATGCCCATGATGTAAACATATTACAAATGTGGAACCAAGTCTCAGAGGTCAAAATCTCTTGATTAGATGTTTTAGTTTAAGGGAAGATAATAGTTCTCTAAAATGAAAGATATTTAAGGTCGATTCTAAGCATTTACAATAAGGTAACAATATAATATTCTTTTGGGCTGACATTCATGTAAATTGCATCAATTATATTGAATAAAACGAGACAGTTACAGTCAGTGTAAGCTCAAGAGAGTAGAGTGGAAACATTATTTAAGAATCTGAACCTACCAAGTCAAACTGTCTCTAACCTCAGTCAGTTCAAGAATACTGAAAGCCAATAGACTCAGTGTGGGGATGGGAGAGAGACCATTTTCCCCTCCACATTTAGTGAATTAGACACCAAAGGAATAGATAAAGGGTGGGGTAAGGGAAGGAAACAAGAAAGAAGGCTACCTCCATCTGTATCCTTAGTAAAATCTAGAATATGAGCCTCTTTGGATGAGCTTGCACAGGACAGACCCTGGAGCCTGATCAACCTGGACCTGAATCCCAGGTCTGCCACTTCCCAGCTGTATGACACTGGAAGAGCTACCTAACCATTCTCTGACTCAGTCTCTCCATCTGTACAAGAGGGCTAGTAAGAGAATTTTGTTCATATGGTTTTTGTGGACATAAAATGAGTTAATTTGTTTGAGAACGTAGTGCCAGGCACACAAGAAACTCAGCCTTATGAGCTCTCTTTATGATAAAAATCATACATGTTATCTGAAGGAGTCAGCAGCAGTGAAGACCTATTTTAATGCAGCGGGTCACTATCTAATTAAATCTCCGATATTTCCCCCTATTTCTTACACTTCTCCTAACAGTATCTCTATTTTGGGTCTTACTGTTTCAAATCAGTCCTCCAACAAGCAGCCGCAATCATTGTGTTCTTTCTGAATCACTTTATGTCATCACTCTTCTTTTAAAACCCCTAAATCGTGTCCCATTCCCTACCAAATCCAACCCACTAAGTATGATATTCAAGGCATCCCACAATCTGGTCTGAGCATATCCTGAATGCCATGGTTCATCTCATACTACATGTCTCTGTACATCTTCTGTTCATGAATGTCTATATTTCACTGTAACATTTTTTCCTTTTGCTTTAAACTTTCATCTCCTAAAATCTACTTGTGAAAAACTTAAGTAATCATCAAAGAGATAACAAGTTTAAGTGGTAACAATGATGCTGTCTTTTGTTCTTTAAAAGTCTGGGTGAAGGTAGGTGAAAGTATTATACATGTGTTTCTGATTTAATGTCAATGTATCAATCACTTAACTATTGTGTTTACTATGTTGAGCGCCAAAGAGGGGACATGTCTTACTTTAAGACAATTCACCATTAATTCGAGTTTCTCCCCTTCTAAACCTTCTCTCCTTCTCTCCATACCTCTATTTGATATCCAAATCTTCAAGCATTCCTTCTTAGCATTTTTGAAAAAGTTTCTTACCTATTGATGTAGTCCAGGCCTCATTATTGTAAATCTGAACTTTCACGATTACTCTGTGTCCAGCCATATACCTGTCCTTTTTACAGGTCTTAGTTTAAAGAAGAATGTTTTTAAAATGCTAATTCATTTTGCCTATCTACTGAATACCCTTCAGTATCTTTACTTTCAGTAGAGTATAGTGAAAACCCGTTTAACTGATGTGGTGAGTATCGTTTTAGGAATCTCAAGTATATCCATTCTTAATGCCAGGCATGTATGAGTGACTGCGGGGCCTAGAAGACGACCCATCACATAAGTTTGCAATGAGGACCACAGCTGCCTATTGGAGAGGGGCTTTCCTGAAAGGACATGATAGTCAAATCACATAGGAATGATCCCATCACACAATTCCAGGTGTGCAGGGAGAAGGTAGGATGGAAAGGAATAATTTTGAAGGCAGCCACTGTCTATACTCACAATATCATCCAGCCAGCCCCTCTGAAAGCACAACTCAGCTTTAAGGAAAGTGACCACAATGAGGTGATGACGTATTTTAGATTCTTAACAAGAGGGGAAAAGTAACCTTTCAGATATTAAGAGAACAAGGTAGTGATGATACATTAGAACTGGGATCCCTTGACTTTTATATCCAATTTCATCCCAGCATTCTTGTCTTTTGGACAAAGCAAGCCAGAAAGCGAGGTGATAAGTGTTGCTGTTAATGATTCAATTTGGGAGCAATGAAGAGGGTTTGCCCCTTTGTCGTTCTGGTCACTGCATGAAAAGTAACTGCAGTAGGGTACTGGGATCTCCCAGGGGACCTTTGTTCTAGTTTAATATTTTTATAAATATTAAAACTCAAGGCACTGTGGCCCTAAGCAAGCCATTTTCCCTCAGGAGGCCTCAATTTCATTATCTGTCTAAAAAGAAGCTTAGAGTAGAAGTTTAGGCTTACTCACATACAAAACATTTTTTGTCCACTCAAGAGCATGTATTGTGAGTAGAATCCCAGCTCTGTCTTTCCCAGGGGTGAGAGTGGATCCCTAGGCAGTAACCGATGCAACTTTCCTGTGTGATTCAGAATCAACGCAAAGTCGTCACTGGCCCACGGAGTCAGCACGCATAGGGGTGTATATACAGGCACTCCTGTCTCAAGGTTCTTTTCCCATATGTCACTTCTGAAAACGTAAGAATTCCCCTTCCTTTCAGTCAATGCTTCATCACTCAGTGAGACACTGGGAGGTAACACACGTTCTTGGCTTATGCTAGATGTGACATTAAGTCTGTGAACTTACTGAGAATTAAGAAACTGTGAGGAGCAATTCTAGAAGGAAGGAAGGGACGGAGAGAGAGAAGGAGGGAGGAAAGGAAGGAAGGAAAGAAGAAAGGGGGATAGGAAAGAAGGAAAAGAAAGAAGGAAAAAAGGAAGGAAGGAAGTAATCATACTTCTCCAATCCTAACTAAATCCAGCTGAACATATAAACAAAATAGCTATGACATACAAAAATCGATGATTATTGTCAAAAGTAAGGAAGTCACTCAGTTGGATTTCACATTTGAAACTATGTCATTAAAAGAAATAGACTTTGACTACTGATTTGTCTTATAATCCTTAGCAAGTCTCTTTACTAATGATCTATAAACATTGCTCTTCCCAGGGGTTACTCTGAGTAATTTGCTATCAACTTATTTCTGCCCTTTTGCCATTGCTCTTGCATTTTGTGTTTCTGGAGGAAGAAAACAAGATCTAGCTGAAAGGCAATGGCCTGAGGCATATTGCTGAGTAAGGAGAGAAGGAACATGTCCTAGAACTGGTTAGAAAGGGCCCACTGTGTGATGAAAGAAAAGTGAGCATGGACCTCGCCCTCAGAAGTTGTGGGTTAAAACCCACTTGGCCAAGGAATCATTATTCTTCTTTCAGTTCTCTTCCTGGGACAAAATGCCCATAGTAATTACTCAATAAACATTACTTTTGGAAAGAACAAAAAACAATTGCTGCTAACTTACTCATTCTCACTCCATAGTTTTGTCTTTTCCAGAATTATATACAGTTGGAATCATACAGTACTTACTATTGATTCAGTTTTGTCTCCCTGATTTCAATTAAAAACTAGATCGATGTGCAATTGACATTCAGGCATCTTTCATGGATGGCAGATGTGTAAATTCCCTCAACTCACTGGACTAAGTGATTGCTAGCACCATTTTTTCAATATTTTTTCAGTATTCTATAATTCTAACGGAAATTTTCTTAGGGATATTTTAATGGCTAGTGAGCATTGACTAGAGAATAATAATAAAGTCTTAAAAATAATACCTTCTAGTTGTTGAATATATTCCATGGTATGGGAACTATGCAGGTTACTTTATATTTATCATCTGAATGATTTAGAACAGTCCTGCAAATAATTATCATTTTACAAATGATGAAACTATGGTTCTTTGATGGTGACAGTATCATTAAGATCACTTTATAGTTGTAGACACAAGGTAAAGATTTAGGAATGTCTGATTCTGAGTCCCTGCTCTTTTTCATACTCGAAGCTTAGTCTTTCTTTCTTCTCGTCCAGAATTAGAGCTTTCTTTTGTTGCCTCAAATGGTTTAAAAAGGTCTGGCACCTCCCCAGGATTAGGTTTTCTGTTGGTTAATTATCAATATAATCTTGAAAATGAAGGTCTCCAGTTGTCCTTCAGGGGCCATTGAGAAAACATTCCTACATGTTCTGTTCCTTAATGGCTCTACTGCTGTAACTAATGTATATGACACGGCCTAGATCGGACCTCATTAAAAAAGATGGAGTTCCCAGCTCTTCACTCATACAACCAACTGTGGATCAATGACACTGTGATTAACTGCCGGCTCCTGCCTGAGAGTTGCCTGCTCTGTGTAGCAACCTCCGTGCTGCTGTGGGGTTGATGAAAGGGTAGGACCTACGGTTTACATGTGAAATAACGAAGGACACAAGCTAGGGCTGTGGTTTCAAGAAACCACTACCCATTGGGCAAATGCAAAAGAGAAAATCAAGGTATTTTAAAAAAACATGGGTTTAAAGTTTAACCTCACCTAGTTTACTGCTACATTCAGGCATAGCAGGGTGTGTTTTCAAGTCTGATTTGTTGGGGGAGCCTAGAGTCTGTTTTGGGGAAGCATAGGAAGCTTTCTGGGACGAAGGAAGTGAGCATTCAAGTGCTCAAGATTATTTCAAGGATAGTAATTATTTTGAAGAGTATGTATAATTAGGAGGTGCTTCCTTGTCTGTTTCTTAAAATTGTCCATTTCTTAGTCCCTAGGGAACTGTACTTAAATTCCAGGTAGGGTTGTGATGAAAAAGTAAGTAGATGGTAAAGATCTAGAACATTGTGAGTGCATCCTAGCAGTTTCTGCGGCAATTAGGTGATAGCAGCCTTGGCCAGACACAAGAGCCCTCCCTTTGGGGATCAGGGGCATGGACATTGATGGTTATGCCAACAGTAGCCCTTATGTTGGTCACCAGCACTGTGGCAACTTCAGTGGGATATGCCATTTCCCTTTTCTGTTTGTGCTCAGAAGAAGAAGAAGACAAAGGCAGACGTCATGGATTGTCAAAACGACTAGCTTCAAGAGAGCATGGAGCTACTCTCTTGGACTCCTTTAGGTGAGGTAGACTGAACTGGCCTTAACAGGAGAGAAACATGTGGTGGGAAATAAGATAGAACTTCAGAGAGTACGGGTGGCACTACAGGTGGGTGACAGGGGACGCTCACATATTACCTGGAAATTGGGAGGGGTACACTCACTGAGTGAGCAGGGGTGTGTGAGGCCGTTTAGTTAGTGAGATTCCAAAGCCTCATCCTGTCAACCCCTGGGGGATTGAGAAGATGGAGCTGAGCCAGCAGAGTGTAAAATCAAAGGATTTGGCACCAAAGGTTAATACACAAAGAGAAAAAAAAGATTATTTGAAATTGTCATTTGAATAGACAGGAAAAAAAATGAATATTTAAGAGAATTAAGATCCTGTAGAGACATAGAGAATTATTAAGTGAAATCACAGACTCTTTTAAGTGGATAATGTAAGGGATCATTTTACATGAAAAGAAGAAGGATTATCACCAAAAGGAGAAATTTTCATTTTAAGAATTCTAACAATTCCAGTGAAACAGCCTACACAGCTATAGAAGGGCAATTATTAAATAAGCTACACTAAACCACACTGAGAATTCTTTATTTTGCACAGTGAGTCAATCATTAAAAGTTGTTTTGGGTCAGCTGAATTCAGGGCTTGGTTATTCATCCCAACCTATCTACATTCTTAGGTGAGTGCTGAGAACTATGGCTGTTCAGCCTGCCAAGTTCAGGAAAAGCTCAGGAGGAGGTGACAATTGTGCCACCATAGAATAGGTATGAGAGGTTACCAAAGGCTAAGACAGGAACTAAAAGATACAGTTTATAACTAGATCTAATTTCTCCATTAGCTCTTCTGCCTTTGAGCTTCCTTAGTTTACCTGGGGATATTACATGAGCCATGGCTGTTGGACCTGGTTTTCATCAAACCAGATCCACGCATGGGAAGAGGCTACTTCATTTATCAGCTTGTGTTAAGGATACTTTGAAACAGTACCAATGCTTTTTTAACGCACACATTGCTAGTTAATTTTATATATTCTACAAGAGTTATTAAGGGCCTACTCTGTGTACAAGGTTCATCCTTTCACTCAACAATCTACAATTTAGTGATGGGGATGACAGATGGATAGGAAACTGCAATTCAGCTTAATCAGAATTTTCGTAAAAAGCATTGCCAGTTATGATGAAAACACTGAAAGACAATGAGTCCAATTTGGACATCCAGTAAGAGTTCCTCAGAGAGGTTTCACATCCGCTGTATGATGGAAGACATCAACATTGACAGCTGAGAAACACAGCAGAATGTTGGAAATGCTTAACTGGAAGTACTGATGGGAAGTATTATTCTCCACTTTGCAAAACTGGAAACATTCCCTGACAAAGTTACCTTTAGCACGTTGTCAGCCTGCTCAAAGTCAAAGCCCCTCCAGTCAGGTCAAAGGGAAGACAGGAGGGAAAGAGTAGATAAACACCCACAATTAGAAAAAAAACAAGCCCTTTACTTCTGGGGGGGGGTACATCTATTTAGAGCTGAAAGTGGAAAACCAGGGATCATAGCTTTACTAATAAGCCTAGTATAGGCTGCTGACTTGTCTCACTTTGTTTAAGCCAAAACCATAAAAATTCTACTCAGTGTAAACAGAAATTGAAGTAAGCTTGATCTTGAAAGGATTTTTTTAATGGATTTTTTTCAACTCCATTTATTTAAATGAAACTCGAGAATCTTTTCTGAAGAATCAGCTGTGCTGGCTCTAAAAAGCAGAGGCCACAAGCTAAGTGGCACAAGCTCTGACTTTCAGGGCATTTCCAAGTGACCCTTCTCTTCTACTATGTTGACAGTCTGGACATGTTCTCAAAATAAGAGGAAAAGCAAAGAATTGCACTGCAATTCTCAAAGGGCTAAAAGAGATTCCATTTTTAAAATAACATTTGTGTTAAATGTTACCTATGTGTGCTTCATGCATTTTTGTTTAATGTCCATTTGCTGTCCCCTTGATTATAGAAGTGTGGTTGCATGTGAACAGGAAAGGAAACCTTATTTGTGCCACAAGACGTTCAGTCAATATCCACTTTGTTGTGTCAGAGCAACACTTGCAATCCTCCTAAATATGAAGAACCAAGTAATCTGGGTGTTTATCCTCACATTCGGAGGAAGACTGAACATGCGTGATTGGTCTAGAACTGCAACAACTGAAATTTGTGCTATAAAATGAACTTACCAATAATAAGTGAGATTAATAAAATAGTTATTCTGAAGCACTCAGGGGTTCTTGGAGTATTGCTGATAAATGCAACAGCAAGAAATTTTTAAAAATTTTTATTGGATTATAGTTGCTTTACAGTGTTGTGTTAGTTTCTGCTGTACAGCAAAGTGAATCAGCTATACGTACACATACATCCCCTCTTTTTTGAATTTCCTTCTCCTTTAGGTCACCACAGAGCACTGAGTGCTATGTAGTAGGTTCTCATTAGTTATCTGTTTTATACATAGTAGTGTATATATGTCAATGCCAATCTCCCAATTCATCCCACCCCCTCCTTCCCCACCTGGTGTCCATATGCCCATTCCCTACGTCTGTGTCTTTATTTCTGCTTTGCAAATAAGTTCATCTGTATCATTTTTTTCCAGATTCCACATATAAGTGATATTATATGATAGAGCAAGAAATTTTGAAATGTTGCCCAAGGCATGGGACTACAATAATTTTTCGAGACCCTCAATATCCATAAACATTAAAGATCCCATAGAACAACCTGGACCCTTTAGAATAGACTTGATCTGTGTAAGGCTGGATTTCAGTGCACACATCTCTACTTATTAGCCTGGACACTTTGGACTATTTATTAACCTGTACAAGTCTCAATTTCTTGAATTGTGAAAGACACATAATATGCATTGGAGGATTCTTATGAGGACTACAAATAATATGAGTTGCTACCATGTTCCTGACCCTGCCAACGTGCGTCAATATCACATTTCCCTTATTACCCAAATTATATAGCTCCATCTTGCCAAATTAGCAGAAACTCTAGTATTTTTGCCAGGGCTAACTGCTGTCAGTATTCTTAAGGATCCTTATATTTGCTTATACTTGTCTACACATCAGAAATTCTTGTTGCTTCTGTGTTGCCACCTGCCAAAACTGCAGAAACTCTGAGATAACCCTTAAGAATGGACTCAGTAACCAGACTGTCTGATACCAGGAGGTCCCATCATTTAGTCTCAAGTGAAACTCAGCTTCTGCCTGACTGAGAGCGGTGGGACGCCAGTGCCAGGGATCCCTGGCTGATTCCCGGGTGGTTTGCAGCCACACAGTCTCTACTGAGCTGTTCACTTTCACCTGGTAACACTCAGGTTATTTACTCAGGGTCTGTCAATTCTCAACATTCTACCCAACTAAACTGCCAAGGCCCGATCTTAGAATATGTTTTATAATAGCAGCATTTCTCCCTAGAGAACCACTAGTACGCTTTCTGTGTCTATAGGTTTGCCTAGTCTCAATATTTCATATTAGTAACACCGTACAATATGTGGTCCTCTGCAAACTAGCTTCTCTTTTTATTAAAATATAATTGGCATATTACATTATATTAGTTCCAAGTGTATGATATAATGATTCGATATTTGTATACATTGTGAAATGATCTCCACTATAAGTCTAGTTACATCTGTCACCATACAAAATTACAGTTCTTTTCTTGTGATGAGAACTTTTAAAATTTACTTTGTTAGTAACTTTCAAATTTTCAATAAAATGTTATAGACTATAGTCACCATACTGTGCATTACATCCTCATGAATTATTTATTTTATAACTGGAAGTTTGTACCTCTTGATTCCCTTCACCAGTTTCACTCACCTCCCCAAACCCACTCCCCTCTGGCAACCATCAATCTGTTCTCTGTATCTATGAGTTTTATTTTGTTTGTTTGCTTTGTGTTTTAGATTCCACATATAAGTGAAATCATATGGTATTCATCTTTCTCTGTCTGACTTATTTCACTAAGCATAATACTCTCAAGGTATATCCATGTCACAAATGGCAAGATTTCATTCCTTTTTATGGCTCAGTAGTATTCCCTTGTGTGTGTGTGTGTGTGTGTGTGTGTGTATAAATATACATATATATATATATGTACATATATATATGTATATCCATTCATCCATTGGTGGACATGACTGGCTTCTTTTAGTAATTTGGGTAAATGTTTTCAAGGATCATCCATATTCATATTGTAGCATCAGTTACCTAATTCCTCTAGTTGGCCTTATATTTAATATGATAGTCTAGCTATAAGGCCTAACACTGTCCAGACACGCTTACTAAAGTGTATCTTTATCTTCTCTGTAATGTCAGAGAGGCCATATGAATAATATGGTAAAGCCTTAACTGAAGTTTAGGGATTATACATTTGGAAATTTGGGTTCTAACCCTTGATCTGCCTTTAACAGACAGTGCATCCCAGGTTATTCCATTTTCCTTCTCTGGACCTCAATTTTCTACTCTACAAAGTAGAGCAGATTTAGTAACATTGGTAGTTTCCAACACATTTTTTAAATTAGTGGAATCTCTCTCTCTCGATATATATATATATATATATATATATATATCCCTCTCTCTCTTTTGGTCAAGCAGAACTTCTTTTGTCCCCTAACATATAAAACCTATGAGAATTGAACTGTTCTGGTTGAAGCCTGTACTATTTATCAATTTACTGCCTTTCAGCTCCAAATATGTCCTTCATTACCTGCTCTGTGATAATGGGGCTGGACCCTGTAAGCATTCCGCTTTAGCATCAAACATGGCATTCTGATTTTTCAGTAGAGAGTGAGTGCTGAAGAGACATTGCAGGAGGAAGGGATTTCTTTTTCTGGTTAAGGTAACTTTTAATTTATTCTTCTTGTTCTTTTCATGGAAGCCACTGACATATCTGGGGAAATGCAGTGATATTTACCCCAGTTAAGTTTTGCCCACTCCTTCATGGACTTCACGTTAAACTTCAGAATCTTATGGGTAAATTGCCAATGAGTCTCACAGATACTCCAGCTGCTGGCTTCCCACACTGGGCTTGCTTGCATCCCAGAGGGCTATCTCCTGCTTGCCATGCCCAACTGCAATTCTTGGCTTCCCACACACCCGCAACATGGAAGGGTGTTTCCTGCATGCCACTGCAAGCTGTGGTTTCTTGCCCACCAGCCTTGATTCAGCAGCAGTGGACCAGCTCTGGCCCAGGACAACCAAGTGACCTTCTCCATAAGGAGTCTTAACCATAGCTTCTCCGACAAGGTCTAAATCCCACGCTTGGCGAGGGTTTCCCACTTCCACGTTTATTTTTTTCCTTGCATATTCTTCCTCAAATCTAGGTTATTTAGAGTTCTCTTTACCATTTAAAATGAATCCGTTGTTTCTAAATAATAATTCTTGATGTTAAACATTCCCTGTTCAAATTATTGTGTGGTGTCTATTCGCTGACTGTACTCTGTCTGAAACAAAGTTAACACGGGGCAGGGGACTGGAATTTTGTCATTTAATTACTTCTTATTTATGAGAAGAATATGAAGGCTCAACAGAGATATACATTTTGAAAACCCCTGGACTGAGTAATTTTTCTACCCTGACATTGTCGAGTGTATCATGATAGCAAATATAGTAAACTCGAGTTGACAAAGGTTTTCACAGGCAGAGACTGATGGGATCCACTACCTCTTCACAAATACTCTTCTGTAGCAGAAGGTCCACTCAACTTCGAATGAGGAGATTTTGGTTTACAACTTGGATTCACTACTAAGAGATATACTTATCAAAATATGGAATCTATGTTAGTCTTAGTATCCTCTTATATAATTTGGGATCTGTAACTTCACCCTGTGAATTTCACAGGATTGTTATGAGAATCATTATGATAACATGAGTGATATTTGTTTGTATACCATGATCAAGTATAGTAGTAGTTGTGATAGCTCTTGCTTTTGTTATCACAATATTCCTTATTTCTCAGAAACTGAGGCCTAGAAAGAATTAGAAATTTACCTAAGATAGCAGCACTGATAAGACCCATCTTTGTGTTTCTCCCGTGTAGTATGCTTTCCTTGTAACATAATACATTTAGATGACATATAGGAAAACCATCCCAGAAGGAGCTACTATACAAACTATCACGTTTTAAATTAGTATTCACAAGGCAGTTTAATTTGAAAATACGTAGAAATTAATTATGTATAATTTATTTAAAATTTATATTTAATAATTATTTATAATTTTTAATGACGATTTCTGATATTCTCATTTTTCACCAGAAGAGGCCACTATGATCCAACTTAATGGATTTATTGTCACACTGAATAATTCTATTTGGTTGAGAAAATTGACAGGCACTTCAAAAGGCAATGATTGCAAATGTCTTTCTTTTCTCTCTACCCTCCTTTCAAAAAGCGGCCACCTCACTAACACATATATATGGAATCCAAAAAAAAATGGTTCTGAAGAACTTAGGGGCAGGACAGGAATAAAGACACAGACGTAGAGAATGGACTTGAGGACACAGGGAGGGGGAAGGGTAAACTGGGACGAAGTGAGAGAGTGGCATGGACATATATACACTACCAAACGTAAAATAGATAGCTAGTGGGAAGCAGCTGCATAGCACAGGGAGATCAGCTCCGTGCTTTGTGACCACCTAGAGGGGTGGGATAGGGAGAGTGGGAGGGAGATGCAAGAGGGAGGGGATACGGGGATATATGTATATGTATAACTGATTCACTTTGTTATACAGCAGAAACTAACACACCATTGTAAAGCAATTATACTCCAATAAAGATGTTAAAAAAAAAAAGGTGGCCACCTCTTCCATCCAAGCATAGTGTTTGTAGAGTACTCTTCCTTCTGAGTCCTTGGAAGAAACCAAGATTTTAGAGATAGACATAGATTTAAGTCTTGGTTCTAGCACAGAGACAAACTGTTTAACCCTGGGAAATAACTTGAATTTGTTCACTTCCACAAAAAGAAACTGACAGTATCTAGCTTGTTTGCTTTTTTTAGCGATTAAATGAGCTATTGCCATTAGAATACTTAAAATAGCACCTGTAACACAGAAGCACACCTCTTAGTGTGCTTAGTTCCTATACCTCTAGAATCTCTGATGCACTGTTGCTCATACCTGTTGTTGTTGTTGTTGTTGTTGTTTTTTGTCACCAACTATGCTTTAAAGAATCCTAAAATGGTTTATGCACATTTACCTAAAAATGGATGGAAGGCTAAATTCAAGGCTGTTTACAAGGTTAATATAGAGACATATGAATAGTAACTGGAAAGGGGAGATTATGGATTTATCCATTTTCTTCTCTTTAAATTATAATTGTAATTAAATTCTTACCTTTATATTTTTAAAATAGCAAACATATACTAACTTTTAATTATAAAATATTAAATTAACAACTCATCTTTCCTTAGATATCTCTTCTATTTCTATAATCATTTAGCAAATGGGTGATGTGAAACTGAAAACTAAAATACTCAAAGCGATGGTCATTTTGTTGCCAACCAACATGGACTCAGGCCATCCTTTTGAGTTGGGGCTACTGAGTTTTGTCTTCTTTTATTATACCACAAGAAAATGTTAATAGAATATAATTACAATGGACAGAGAGTTATTCAGTGCACGAGACGTTAAGATGGAGAAAACCCTTGAAGAGAATGATCAGGAACATGCTTTTCTTTTCTGATCGTTGTATTTTGTAGAACGCAGCATGATTAAACTTTTATAAATCTCACACACAAAATTTAGGATTTTGATTGTGTTTGGGAAGGGAGGCTGTAAGCGGATGAACTAGGAAAGGCAGATAAAGGAAGGTGAAAGTTCTTGATACTATTGTAATTCATAATTTAAAACAGTATGTTCATAGTTAAATGGTGAGTTCCTTTAACTATTTTAAATAAAAAATAAATGCATAAATGTATATAAATTTATATATTTGTATTTATTCTCATGCATATATCAATTCTTATATAATTATAATTTTATTAATTTTCACAAAGTACCTGAAAAACTCATATCTGGAACATGAACAATATTTATCAACATCAAAGGTAAACTACATGAGAGCCATTATTGTATTTTCCAATCTCTGAGTGATTTTTTTTGACTTTTCAGCATATTATCTTCATTTCATATACTGTTGCCATTTAATTGGATTTTTTCTTGACTATATTTCCCATACTATACATTTCATACCCATGACGCATTTATTTTGCCACTAGAAGTTTGTACCTCTTAGTCTCCCTCACCTATTTCTCTCCTCCCCCTACCCCCTTCCTTACTGACAAACACCTGTTTGTTCTCTGTATCTATAACTCTGTTTATATTTGTTTTGTTAACAGAGATCCCATATATTATAAAATTCCTCTGAATTGAGTTAAAGAATTATTATTATTGTTGTCATTATCAATAGTGCACAGTTAAAATGATGTATATTTCAAAACTTGATAATTATGAAAGTAAAGTGGAAATAAATTAGTGAAATAAAACCTTATTGAAAATTTTATTTAATATAAAAAGGCATATAGCAGAAACTAATCACCTGACAGCTATCCTATTATCTTTTTTGGAGGTAGAAAAAGTGATCATATTTAAAAGTAAATAAGATGAGGATAATTATGATAGGAATAACAGTTTTATGGTATGAATTGACAAATTGTTTATGACTACCTTGTTGAATAATACACAGTGAATGTGAAAGTAATAACATATAAAATTTATACTTGGGTATTATCTGATATAATATACAAACTTGGTAGTCCCAGGGAACATTCTGGTTACATTTTAAAAATCCTCATGATTAAAATATTCCTGCTTTGTCAGCTCATAGGAATAATCTTTTCAAATAATGACTGGTCCAAGGGCTGAATCTTAAGAATAGCTGGACAACCCAATCAAAAAATGGGCAAAAACTTAAATAGACATTTCTCCAAAGAAGACATACAGATGGCTAACAGGCACATGAAAAGATGCTCAACATTGCTAATTATTAGAGAAATGCAAATCAAAACTACAGTGAGGTACCACCTCATACTGGTCAGAATGACCATCATTAAAAAATATCTACAAATAAAAAATGTTGGAGAGGGTGTGGAGAAAAAGGAACCCTCCTACATTGTTGGTGGGAATGTAAATTGGTGCAGCCAGTATGGAAAACAGCATGGAGATTCCTCAAAAAATGAAAAATAGAGTTGCCATATGATCCAGCAATCCTACCTCTGGACATATAGCCAGACAAAACTATAATTCAAAATGAAACATGCACCCCTATGTTCACAGCAGCACTATCCACAATAGCCAAGACATGGAAACAACCTAAATGTCCATCAACAGATGAATGGATAAAGAAGATATGGTGTATACATACAATGGAATACTACTCAGCCATAAAAAATGAATGAAATCATACCATTTGCAGCAACCATGGATAGACCTAGAGATGATCACACTAAGTGAAGTAAGCTAGACAGAGAAAGACAAATAACATATGATATCACTTAGATGTGGAATCTAAAATATGACACAAATGAACATATCTACAAAACAGAAACAGACTCACAGACATAGAGAACAGACTTGTGGTTGCCAAGGGGATTAGCAGATGCAAATTAGTATACATACGATGAATAAACAACAAGGTCCTACGGTATAGCACAGGGAACTATATATAATATCCTGTGATAAACCATAATGGAAAAGAATATGAAGAAGAATATATATTATCTTTATAATTGAATAACATTGCTGTATAGAAGAAATTAACACAACATTGTAAGTCAACTATACTTCGATAAAATAAATTTTAAAAAAAGAATAGCTGGAAAGAACTTCTTAGGTGTAAATTAATGAAAAAAATACTGTTTTAATGTTAAATATTTCTTAAAAGGTTTCTTTTTGTTTTGTTTTCAAGAGTCTCTCCTTCAAAAGGAATATTTTCTTTGAAAAGAAAGCTCAAAAGTTGGAGTAGAAGAAAAACATAAATGAACATTATTAGTATTTCTACACCAGGCTACCATATATCTGAATTCAGAAATGTGAAGATATATTTCTATTACTGAGTTTTATATCCCGCATTCCATCCCACCCCCAAACATAGAGGTTTATAAGACCTTTCACATCCTAGGCAAATCACCATATTAAAACTTATAGTAGATAAGGCATATGGATTTCTTTTATAAAGAAGAGAAAGGACTATTTATGAATTCAAGATATTTACAGGCAAATCTAGTATAAGAGATTTTACCAATGAAAAAGATCTGGAAAATGATCTCCTCTGGACCAATGTTCTCAAATGAAGACCCTTCCTTTAACACACTCTGATCACATGTGAATATTTAAGACAAGTACAAAACAGAAAAATAATGTAATATTTGCAAGGGAGATAACAACAGTGGATTGAATGTTTTAAATTCATTCTGTAGCTATGAAATTAGAACTAAGACTTCTAGATCAGGATGGCATTAAACACTGTCCAAATTTGATCGGTAATAGTTGCCTCCTTTGAATATGTCACTCTTTATACCAATGGGCACTTTTCTTCATGTGAGGCAGGAAGGATAATATGCTGATGAGGCAGAGAGGTCTGAAAACTATGTTCCTATGATACTCTCCCCACATTCTGGAAACCAATGCTCTGCCAATCTTAATACTGGAATATAGATCTGAAAAGCTCCTTGACCTCCTAAATCCACAGTATAATGCAGACAGACATGCAAGCAGATGGTAATTACCCACTGTTGTCTGTGGCTATGTGTGCTGCAAAGTGTGTCATTACAAGTCTCAAAGGAAGCACAGAGCAAACATCTCCTTGGTATTTCTGGAGTATTGGGGGAGTCTGCATTATCACAAACTCCATTTGCTTTGATTATCTAACTATATATTTCTCAAGAGAGTATAAAAATCCAAAATCAGGAAATCTTGCTACAATGCTTTCTTTGATAAAGCAGTATCTCAATATAACAGCATAAAAACGCATAATTATAACATAATAATATAACAGCGTATTTCTTTGCTACCTATGGCTCCATATTCTTCATGGAGCTTTAAGCTGTGCTCAAATTGAATATTCCTTTTGAATAATTGGTGGCTCTCTTGAGGCCAACAGAGTGAATGGTTTTAAGTTTGACTCGTGCTGAAAAAGCACACTTAGTCCAACAGATGGCACTGTGCTGTAAATCTGTAAAGTTATAACATTGAAATTAAAAAAAAAAGTACATAATCATTGTCTTTTTTTTCCCTCAAGCAGACTTTATGAAGCATTAATCAATTCAGAGAAGCTAATAAAATGCCTGGGAAATGAATCCCAATGTTATTTAAATTATGGCTGTTTATCAGTAAACAGAAGAAATTTATGGGGCCACTATTGGAGCATACTTAAAGGCAAGCTGATCAAAATAGATTTGAACCCTGATGAATTTTAGGGATATTTTTGATGCAAAGAATAAAGTTTGGATGTGTTATTATTTGCAGAATGAATTCCGTTATTATTTTTCTTTCAAAGGAGTCAACTTTGACAATCCCCACGTTGAAATCAAGTCGTCTATGCAGCAACTTCTTTTGTAAAATTTTAAAATCCTGCCAGGCCTTGTCTGAGACACTGGTCTCTTTGTCAGAAGAATGTTTGCCTGCCACAATGAACTAACATTTATTTTTGTTCTAAATTAGAAAAACAATAGGACTGAATTAGCTTGACATGACATTTAGCTGAACACCACCAGGGATGTTTTCATTGGTGAGGATAAAGAAATAGAAGGAGGGGCTTCCCTAGTGGCACAGTGGTTGAGAATCTGCCTGCCAATGCTGGGCACATGGGTTCGAGCCCTGGTCTGGGAAGATCCCACATGCCGCAGAGCGGCTGGGCCCGTGAGCCACAACTACTGAGCCTGCGCGTCTGGAGCCTGTGCTCCGCAATGGGAGAGGCCGCGGCAGTGAGAGGCCCGCGCACCGCGATGAAGAGTGGCCCCCGCTTGCCAGAACTGGAGAAAGCCCTCACACAGAAACGAAGACCCAACACAGCCAAAAATAAATAAATAAATAAATTTATTAAAAAAAAAAAAAAAAACGAAATAGAAGGAGAGACGGTTCCCAAAAATGAAGCGTGTGCTGCAATCAGCAAGGGGCTGATTGAGGGGAGGCTGGTTGGAGACCAGGGGAATGTTTGGATAACAAGAGTCTGAGAACATGTATAAAATATTTTTACAGAGCATTCACAGGCACTGTTTCATTTGGTTCTCAGCAATATTTTAAGGATGAAATTAGTAACTAAAGGAAAGTGAAGTATTGTCATATTCTGATGAGGAAACTGAGTGACGGAAGTTGGCCTTGCCTTAATTCATGGCCCCGTGTGAGAGTACTTGAGACAAGGAAAAATACCATTTTGTTGTTTTTCATTCTGATGACCTGTCAGTGATAAAAAAAAAAAAAAGAGAGAGAGAGAGAGAAAAGCTTTATTTTAAGAAGTCTGCTTCTATTCGGATTCAGTTTTTTGCATTGTGGGATGACATAGGGTTAGAAGTTATATTCTTGTAAATGAAGACTGTCTTACCCATCACCTTCTATGCCTTAGAAGACAATGTGATATAGTAGGAAAGACACAAAGCCAGGAGTTAGGAAACCTGGATCCTGCCACTTCATCTCTCCGGGCCTGTATTTTCTCATTTATACAATAATAGGGTAGAAACGGTTATTTCTAGAGTCCCTATTAACACGAAAACTCTATTATTATTTCGTTTTTCTAAAGCTGAGCATAACAAATGATGCAACATTTAATGATTTCATTACCACAAATGGTAAATTATATTTTAGAATAAAAGGTTGAATTACTCATTGGTTAAGTGTGTGAACCTAGTAGTAAATTTCCAGATTTTCCTGACATCATTAATAGTTTTGGAAATCAATTCAATAGAAGGAATAATTCAACTTCATTCTAAGAGAGCTTGGCTTTGCTCCCTTTCTCCCTCCTTCCCTCCCTTCCTTCTTTCATTCTTCCCACATATATTTATTGAGCAATTACTGTCTGTTAGGTACTATACAGGGTACTGGCAATAAAGCAGTTGTAAATCAGATTTTGACACTGCTTTTCAGAGCTTACAGTTTAGGAGACAATCAAGTTCACCAACAATTCGAACATAGAAAAATAGTGCTAAGGAGGGTGGAAATACAGACCAACACATGGGGCTGCATCCACCCAGTTCAAAAGTAGAGCCCTCCTCTCTGTGTTCATCAATTTATTTCTTTGCATCTTACCTTTCCCAGGTTTGACAATGGCACCTCCATGGTCTCAAAGACTCTTGTGCCCAGGGAAAAATCTCTAGATACTGTCTGCGTTAGTTTCCTAGAATTCCATAACAAAATACCACAAACTGGATGGCTTAAACAACAGAAATTTATTCTTTTACAGTCACGGAGGCTAAATGTTTAAAATCGAGGTTTTGGCAAGGTCATGCTGTCTCCAAAGCCTCTAGGGAAGGGTCCTTCTTTGCCTCCTCTAGCTTCCAGTGGTTACTGGCAATCATTGGAGTTCTTGGCTTGTGGGAACATAGCTCCAACCTCTGCCTCTGTCTTCAGGTGATCTTCCCCATGTGTCCTCTGTGTCTTCAAATCTCTGTTTTCAGAAGAGCACCAACCATTGAATTCAGGGCCCACTATAGGACCTCATCTTAAATTGATTATATCAGCAAATGTCCTATTTCCAAATAGGTCACATTCACATTTTCCAGGTGGACATAAATTTTTGCAGGACTCTGTTCAACCCAGTACAAGCCTTAGTAGCCTAAGGGAAAAGGAGATACAGAGGAAGGAAGGAAGCAGAAGCTTTAAAGACATATGTATTTTTAATGATTATGCATATTATCGGTGTTTATTAAGAGAAAATGGAACATGGTTTAATAAAACATATGCTTATGCATTTACAATGAATGGTGTTTCCATTTAAATGCTTCTAGTACACCGTCAGTTCACAGCCAGGGGGATTCTGTGCTGACCACAGGGATCTGTAATCCTGGACCAGGCCGGAATCTCACGAGGGTCAGTAGCTCCATCTTCATCGTCCACAAGGCCGAGTAGAGTGTCCTTTTCATTCCCCTGCTATCCTTCAGAGAAAACACTAATGAGGTGGTTAAAAGAGAAGGGCCACAGGAAAATGCAAAATGCAAAGTCTGAACAATCATAGAGCAGAATAATTAGCCTCCAAATTGTTGAGAATGTGAAGAATTCTTGACAACATAATGATTCCACCAAATATCCTTCCAATTTTCTTCAATTCAAAATCAACCTCAAATTTACCTGTATTACTATTAGAGGTGCCATGTTTAATATGAGGGACTTAAGGACAACATAAAATCCTTTTATGGTGGATGTGTTGCTAAGCCCTCAAGTCACACATCAAACTTCTTAAGATGCAGTTTATGTTCTTTTCAGTTTTTTTTCAGTTCTTGAAGAATTTTCATTAAGGGAGAATTTGCTTCTGTAAAATGCAAGTAAACTAATGCTCTGAAATTTTAGGCTTTTACCCTTCATGGGTCAGATCCCAGTTGAAGACAAAGTATGGTCTTCATTCCATGGTTTCTTTCCTTTCCTTTTTCTTTTCTTTTCTTTTTTTCTTTTTGCCTTCAGGGACTAGAAATGGTTATATATTGAAAGCTGAAAGTTCCTCAGTGTGCCAACCTGTCCTAAAAGACTATACAGACAGAATTCAAGCTTTGCATCCAAAAAGATAAAAAAAGAGCAAATGCTAACTATGTAAGGTGCTTGATTGTGGTAATCATTTTACAACGTATAGATGTATAAAAACATCGAGTTATAAACCTTAAAATATACAATTTTTATTCACCAATTATACCTCAACAAAGCTAAAAAAAAAAAAAATAGATAAAGCACATTCCAGAAGTTCAAAAGGAGTTACTAGAATCCTGTGCTTAGGTCCCCAAGCAGCCTAAGGGAGGAGGGAAGAGGAGGTTAAAAATGAATAAGCAGGGGCTTCCCTGGGGGCGCAGTGGTTGAGAATCCGCCTGCCAATGCAGGGGACACGGGTTCGAGCCCTGGTCTGGGAAGATCCCACATGCCGCGGAGCAACTAGGCCCGTGAGCCACAACTACTGAGCCTGCGCGTCTGGAGCCTGTGCTCCGCAACAAGAGAGGCCGCGATAGTGAGAGGCCCGCGCACCGCGATGAAGAGTGGCCCCCGCTCGCCACAACTGGAGAAAGCCCTCGCACAGAAACGAAGACCCAACACAGCCAAAAATAAATATAAAAAAAAAAAAAGAGTACATTTTTAAAATAAATAAATAAATAAATAAGCAGGCTTGTCCAAGATCCCTCGGAGTTTGGGGCATACTTGAGAGTGGGACAGGCGCTTCTTATCAGCACACGTGGAACTGGACCTTTGGGTGAATTTTATAAACTTCTCAGTTTGCCAATTCAAAAAGGTGCCTTCTGGGTACAGAAGCTCCACGTACGGTGCCCCTTCCTCTTGATTACTCAGGCTGAGCAGAGCTGGATTCCATCCTTCACCCCCTTAGCTGAGCAGCCTCTGCAGCTGTAAGTCACACACCCATAGGGGGCAGACCTGGGCCCGAGTTCTAGGACAGACTTCCTTCAGTCACCCTTCACTTTCCTTAGCTTTGATTACTAATCCTCATTTGCTGTGATGCCCATATCCTTGGTAGAGGAAAGACATTTTAGAAATTGGAGAAATGACAGTTTTATATTTATCAAGAATCAGAGGGCACATGGTTATCTAGCAAGTGTCAAGTATCTAGAAGGTTCTGGGCACAGGGAGCCAGTGAACCCAGTGGTTTTTAGTGGGTCTGGCTGCGTCTGGATTCTGACTGGCTCCACCCATTCTAGTGATAAGCCTTTAGACAAGTTATGTGAAAAGTTATTATTCCTCTTCATAAAAGCTGATTTTAGTACCTAAAACATGATTATATGGTTTAAAAGGATTAATGCATACAAAGATTATTTTTAAAAAATGAAAAAAAAAGTGTTTGGCACATACGAAGTGCTAAAAGTAAATATTTAATGAGCTAAATGTAGAAGCAATAATACTTAGACACTGATCATGAAGAACTTATCATCTCATGAATTTTCCTTTAAATGTTTTGGAAACAATTATTGAATAATCTTCAAGGATTACTAACTGATTTTACTAATAATATAGAGAAAACCAATAAGGCAATGTTTGTCTAATGGCTCTTCCTTCATTCATAAACACACAATTATGTGTCTTAAACCTAATTGTGGGTTGAATATATTTGATGCTCAAGGTAAGAAAAGCACTTTAATTCCAATGGGAGTAAACTAATATTTCATCTGCCTCCATTGGTGTGTGTGTGTGTGGGTGTGCATGTGTTGTGTGGGGCGGGAAGAGAAAATGAATTTTGAAGGTCTTAATTTTTGTTTTAATCCTGCTTAAAGTAAATGAGAGAGGCTTCTGGATTCTTTCTCAGGGAGAAGTAACTTTGACCCTGCTGATAATCTCTGTGTTCAGGTCATTGATTTTACACCTAACAAAATCTTAAGGATTTTTAGGAAGTAAATCTGAGATAATATTAGGAAGAAGAGTTTCCATTTAAAAAAATCCAGACCTTTATTTCTTGAAGTTTTTTATTTGTTTGGTTGGTTTTTGGGTTTTGAAGTAAATACCGTGGCCATATCTATGGCTATCAATGTTCTCCACCTGAAAGATTCACCTGTAAACTAGCATAATTCTTGCACAGGTTGCCCTTGAATGTCTGCAGAGCTGCTGAGTATTCCGCAGGAGAGAGGCTCATTGCTGAGTCTCTGAACTGACCATTATTATTCTGGAAAACTTGTCAAGACCCTGGGTCTGGCCTTCATGCTTGTGGGCTCATAGAAACCTGACTGCTCGCTACACCCAGCTCAGATCTATCCGTATGACAGCTTCACGTAGACTGACCTAAGGATGCTGACCCTTGGACCAGAAAGCTTATTTCTTATTTCTTTACTTTCTTCATTTGCACTAAAAAAGAGGCCAACATCTTTGTGACCTGAGCTGTCCTTAACTATTGGCAAATTGTTCTGGAACACTAAATAATCAGAAGGTGACTTTGTGATTTTGAAATGAGAAAAATCTCTTTCCTTGTAGGGCAGATTCCAAGAAGTGGATTTACCATGTCAAATGGAATTAACCTGACTAAAAGCACTGTATGAAAGGACTAATCTTTTCTATCCTCTGCTAGCATTGAACATTGTAACTTGATTAGCTTTGTAGTTTGAAAACCACAATGATATATCAGTATACACCCTATCAGAATGGCTGAAATAAAACTGTGACAACACCAAATGCTTCTGAGAAACTGAACTCTCATACATTACTGGTGGGAATATAAGGTGTTATAGTCAATCTGGAAAACTGTTCAGCAGCTTTTTATAAAACTAACCATACAATTACCATATGACCCAGCAATTGCACTCTTGGGTGTTTATGCCAGAGAAATATCAAACAGCTACTGAAATTATACAATAGAGGTAAATGTATTAAGTTGCAGCAATGTTGCCAATAATTATTAACTGAAAATTCATGATTATAAGACTGAATAATAAAATTTTTATAAAGAAAAAGTGTACAAAGTGTATAGAAAATTGTCTAAGAGGATGTATATCGAAATATTGTTATTGGGCAGTCAAACGGTAGGTGTTTTTGGTTATTGTGATTCTAAAATTTCTAATTGTTCTGAATGATCCTAAATTACTTGTATAATGCAAAACAATATTTTTAATATATTTTTAAAAGCACATTTTTGATTGTACGTACATTTAAAAAATTTTCCTGTTATTATTTTTAATTGTTATTAACATCAAACACCCAATAAATGTCTGTTGTCTTCTTTAAATTAAACATTTTATTTCTAATGGTATAGTCACATGCGATTGTAAGAAATAATACTGGGAGATTTTGTGTATCCTTTTCACAGGTTCTTCTAATATTAACCTCTTGCAAAATTATAGCATAAAATAGCATCACAGCCAGGATACTGGCACTGATATAATCCACAGGTCTTATTCAGATTTCCCAGTTTTATTTCTACTTCTTAGTGTATGTGCATGTGTGTGTGTGTTTAGCTTTAGGTAATTTGATCACATGCGTAGATTAGTGCATCCATCACTACAAGGATCTCTTGTGTTATCCTTTTATAAT